>NC_140574.1:22953767-24406267 GCF_057381845.1 Rhamphochromis longiceps | reverse complement strand
ATTAATACACATTAACATGTTTTGCCATCACTCATCAAAAATACAGCCACTATACCTCTAGCTAGCAGACAGGTTGAGATCCAAATTGCACAGGAACAATTTGTGCATTAAATCTGTTGAGCTGTTTTGAAACGTTGAATTTGTAATTACCTGCCACTTATTAAAAGTTATTCCTTTTATGCTCACTCCTCTTCTGTACCACAAACACAACTTTATTGACAGGGATGGGACGGAAAAAAGGACGTGTGCAGACGGGATCATGTGGTGAACCCGTGTGTGGCATCAGAATCATCCAGAAAGACTGCAGAGCATGAAAACTGAACTGTTTGACAGTGTTTTATATTAAACTTCCTATCAGATATAATTACTCAATAACTGAAGGTGCCACCGTTCCGGACCACTTTAACCCCAGATCAGAGGGTAAATTAGACACATCTGACACTACATTTGATCGTTCGCTCATTAATTAGTGCACTTGCACAGAACTTAATGACAAGGAAACATCAGTCACTAATGAGTCATTGTCTCTGATTATTATTCAAATGGATGAAGTCACAGTCTGCTGTAAAATGGATGTTCAGGATGTCTTTCATGAGCAGAGGCTCAACACAATATTCCTGCAGTTGGAAATGGAGTGTAACTCCCACAGCATCTGTCGTGACTGACCAGAGAACTTGTCTCTAATCCCCTCTATCTGTCCCTCTTATTTAAAACCAGTGTCGAGCAGATGAGCCAAGAAAACTGTGGTGTCTGTATCCGCGAAGAGTTTTTGTATGTTTGTTTAATATGTTATAATGCTGGTCTTCTGGTGCCCAAGGCAAGACTTGGGTTTATGATCTAATCATAGCATCACAGTGTGACGACAAGGCTTAGACCATGATTGATCCTGACATCTCCTGGTCAAGAACGGAAAGCTCAATTCTCTCTCGCCGCAGGGATCGCGACAAATTCTGAGCTGTTGGATGACAGATATAGGCATCACTGCCCATGTGTTAGTAGGAGTGAAAAATCACTACGCTGGAGGCCTCTATTGTACGTCTATTAAATATAGCTTGTAAGTATTTAAATACGTCCTGTCTGCGCACACCTGATCAGATTCCTTCTGTCACCAAAATAGCACAGTACTTGATTGACTTTTCCACTTGTCTGACTAGGTAGGAAACAGACGCACAAATCCTACTAATCCTTGACAACCAAATTACACTGAGGCTCCTGATCGGTATACTGACACCCGCTGCTATATCTCTCACCCCACTTGGGTGTCTTCAAGACCACACTGAGTGACTGGACAAAAACAGAGGGAGTGCTTTTTCGATAGGTATGCCACTTCGATGAAACATAAATTGTGTCAAATGTGAGAACTTTCCATTGATGGTGTTATAGTTGTTCTGAGATGCACACATAAATAAAATGTTTTTATTGCAGTCAAGTAAATGGTGACTTAAAGCCGCCATGATGTGTGGCGGTACATGCTGGTAATGGCCAAAAGTTGCACTAGTTAGAGCTTGAAGGTACAATTTCTTTTTTGCTGAGCATCAAAGTAAAATGTAAGAGACTATGTAGTCACTCAAAACTGTTCATTAATAGCACTTTCAATGACAGTAGTCTTTTCAAAAGGATATAAGGGAAGTTTTGCTTCATTCATAATGTCACTGTTTGACCTCCTTGTGTCAAACATCTATTTCTGTTGAGTGAGCATTAGTTGTAGACGTGTGCTATTTGTGGAAACACATAACAAGTTGTCTAGTCTGAGCATCTTGTCCATTTGACAGAGGAATTGTCGCTATAGTGTGAAAACAGTACCTACTGCAAAGCTGAGGCTTAATGCTTGTCTCAGCTTTCTGCTTTCCCCCATCAGATCGCTTTTATTCAATCACATAGGCTGAGACTTAGAGGCAGATGGAGTCTTTTACTTTTGTATACCCAACGGTGATAAGGCCATTTAGGGTTACTGAGGTCACAACTAGGCAACTTTTCTTATTCTTCAATCTCGGGGGTAAATTGCCTGCCACTGGGCCGATAGTGTATCTCCTCATCCGAGTCCTCCGGCCGGGGTTCGAAGCAGCTGTCAAACTTACGCCTGAGACGTTTCTTGAGCTGGAAGGTGCGCACCGTGTTGGAAAAGTTGTATTCCTGCTCCTTCAGTTTGGCATAGTAGTCAGAGAACTTGTTGAACAGAATGGAGATGGGCATGCCGTTAAGGATGATGCCAAAGGAGATACAGCTGAATGCCACACAGCGGCCGAGGTAGGAGATGGGGACAACATCTCCATAGCCCACAGTAGAGATGCTGACCTATAGGAAAAAAGGAATAGCGTCAGCTTCCATAAAATTACTCAAAGCCAGTGCTCTCTCGTGTAGATTTAAGTAGGGATCAAGAGAAGAGCAGAAGAAGTTTTCAGTTTAATCCTCACAGTACCTGCCTTTCACCTGGCCTCATGCACTTTGTATCCATTACTTTCTGTGAATCGAGTAATTAAAATGCTTTTTTTATATTTCTTGAATGCAATCACTTTGTCTGGCTACAAATGAGACGCATTACGCAGCATTAGAGGGAATTAGACACATATAAATTCACAGCTGCCACCAGATAAATGAAAACCATGTCCTCAGATGATACTGAAAGACACACAGAGTACCAGGCTGGTGACACAGTGTGACCCATGTGAACCTTCCTAGAAATGGTGTGATATTCATACCTCTAAATATTGATCATTTATATATGAAGCTTGAAAGTAAATTTGCATAAGTTACTGTTTAACCATATGACAGCTTGGCGGCCATCAGTAGCCACTCTCCACATCTGTATAGGCTAGATAATTTATATCAAGTTTATGTGACCCTGGAGTTACTCCACATCTTTCTCTTCGTTTCACATATAGTACCAATTATGGAAGATACTTTGGGGTAAGAATTACACAAAGGCAAATCCTACATTTATTATAGTTAGTAGGTTTTTCTGCAAGAGAGACGATTTCAGAATATTATTTAGCCAACCATTAATTCACTAAAGAAGACTGTGTTTGAGCTCTTGAATATAATCAGTGTTTACTGCATTTTAAAGGCATAAAAATAGCACGGAACATGATCTGTACTGTGAATCTGCCTTGGTCTGACTAAGCAGGCAGCACAAATCCAGATAGACCTAATCCCTGACACCCGAAATGCACTGCACTGCTTGATCATACTGACACACCCCAACTGAGCTTCCCTTCAGCGCTGTCAAGAGAAAGAGCTTACCAAAGCTTCATAACTGAGTTAATTGATCCGGAAGAAGCTGAGTGGCAGCCGGTGAGAGCTGGCTACACGCTCTAAATGCTGTAAAACATTAATTGCCCCATTCATAATGAAAAGATGTGGAGCAACTGTGGTGTTATAAGTAGGGTTACATCATCAGTGTGGCTGGACCTAAAAATTGGACTTGAAAATATTTTCAAAAATAATTTACAATATCATCACAGCTGCCATTAAAAAGAAGAAATAATTCCCAGAGTGTTAAAACTTTTATAGAAATCACTAAAAGCCACAAAAAAAACCCAAATCTGATGTTTTAGTTATACTGCATTTGTAACAAGCATCCCAAACATATTAGAGCCATAGAACTTTACTGGACGTAGAGCTTGTCCCGTACTCACCGCAGCCCACCACCAGGCATCTGGTATGCTGCTGAACGGTGTCCCGGGCTGATCCACCTCCACAGAATGCATCAGAGCAGAGAAGGTGAAGATGCCCATGGTGATGAACAGAAACAGACAGCACACCTGCAGCACGACAGAACAGAGCACGTCAATGACAGCGCTTGTTTATATGAAACTATGTCATAAAGCAGATACTATTTTAGGGGCTTGCATCCAGTAATATGACAGTTTGAGATGTTACTATAAAGCCTTCCTGACATTTCTGCACTCGGCTGTGCAAGCTTTGTTCAATTAATGGGTTTTAAACACATCATATGCAATGAAACCGTTCTGTCTTTTGTTAATTAAATGAATAAATGTGATATTATGTTACATTAGTGAAGTTTAGAGCTGCTGGTAGGTGGATTTTGTTCTTTATCATAAGCTAATCATCTAGTATCACTCTCTTCAAGAAATAAAATATGCAAATTTAGATCGATTGTGATATCCTATTGTAAAACTATCATAACCTTCTTCTCTTCTTATCTTATCTTATCTTATCTTATCTACTTCTCCTAGTGGTGACTTTCACATAAAACTACCTCCTGTTCCTCTTATGTCTCTTTGCCTTGCAGGTTGCCATGTTATTCAAAGGCCTTCAAATGTTACCAGCATTTGTGTTTATTGATTATTCCCTTCATACCTGCTCAGAGCACTGGCGGATGGTGAAGCCGAAAGCCCTCATGCCGGTGGAGTGACGGGCAAGCTTCAAGATACGGAAGATGCGCATGAGCTTGACCACTTTGAGCACCTTGCTGACTTTGCTGACTCTTGACATGGCCTTCAAATCCTCCTGAGCACTGATGTCTTCAGCGTCTAATACAAAAGTCTCAAAAATGATCTGGAGGAAGTAGGGCATGACGGCTACCAAATCGACAAAGTTGAGGGCGCTCTTCACAAAATGCTTGATGTTTGATGTGGTGAGTAGTCGCAGAAAGTACTCCAACGTGAAGAAAAGGATAGAACTAACCTCCACCCACTCCATGTAGGTTTTGCCTGCAAGTTTGTACTGCCTAAGTTCTTTGACTGTATTCAGAGTCATGGCAACGATAGAGATAAGCACAAAGAGACTGGAAAACACTGCAAAGGCTTTGGCTGACAGTGAGGAGTAAGGATTCTCCATCAAGTCCCAAAGTGCTTTACGAAAGTTTCCAAGAAACATGGTCTTGTAGCCCTCGTCATCATGGTGAGGTTTAATCTCATCTATGAGCTCCTGGTTAACCTTCAGGTGTTCTCTGATGTCGTCCAATTTCTCCTCAAACAGAATGCGGCAGCACCTGAGAAAGACAGACAAATGCTTTACCATAGCTACATTTTAAATATCCACAGACAAAGCCACAATAGATACACTGCATATCAAATATCTACAGCACACCTTGGAGTATCCTTCAGTTTGAGCCCCCAGAATGAGATCTCTTCCTCAAAGTTGACAGGACACAAGCCATCCATCACCCACAGAACATTACTGCAGTAAAAGTGAAATATGTAATGGAAAAACTTGGGGTCCCTGTCAAAGAAGAACTCGTTGTTCTGAAAATCATAATCGTCACAGAGCGTCAGACGCTTAACTGGATCATTGCACAGAGCAAGGACTCCGATCCTGGTCTTTGGGTATCGGAGGACCAAGTGTTTAGGGATGTGAAACACCTTTCCGCCCACATTTAGGTTGACAATGTTTGATTGCCAGGGGTTTGGTGCATCCTTCTTCTCATCTTTTTTCACCTCTTTTCTGGCACCAGGAGCGTCAAGGTTGTCCATTGATGTCCACGGTTTTACTGAGCTGTCCTGTGAAAAGGGGAATTCACTCTCCTCTTCTTCGATGCTTTGCGTGAAACTCAAGTCGCGTTTTACGGATGCAAAAAGACTGGAGCGACGTTTTTTTAGAATTTTCCACTTCTCCATTGCGACAGCTGCTCAGAAGACCAATCACTGGAAAATGTTTTATGCCAAGTTTGAATCAAATCACAGGAGAAAAATGATAATATGTTTTTTCTTTAAATCTACAATATCAAGCAAAAATATCACCATGGTAAAAAAGAAAAAAAAATCCTCCAGGTTGAAATAAAGACAAAGAAAGAGCTGTGGTACTTTTGAGTCACTGTGCAAGAAGATCAACTGCATGAGTTAGGGCTTCAGCCTCTTCACTGATTCTCTAATCCTATTGCTGTTCTTTCTGTCCCAGCGCAAGTTAAAAATACTGTTCACAAGGATTAGTGTTGTGATTTAAGGCTTTGACTTCTGAGAGAGGAAGAAAAGCAGAGAGGGTGGTGTCACGACAGTATGGCATGGCTAACAAGGCTACAGAGAGCTTTTACACAGGATATTCAGGTAGATTACGCAAATTATCAGCTATGGCCTTTTTGACCTATTGCTGAACTAGTTAAACAAGCCTGATTTTAGAATTAAAGTCAAAATACATTAAAATTAATAATGACTGATAAAAATTGTCTTTGTTTTCTGTATATTCTGCACAGACCCTTATCACTGTTTATCACTGATATGTTTCTCTTTACAATAACTCACTGGTATAATTGACAAAGTATTCATTTCAATATTAAGTCAAGCCAACTAAAAACAAAATATTGATTATATAACAGTGAATTTATTTAATAATGTACTGAATCAGTAACCTTTTTGATACTGACTTTGGATAAATAGGCTGTGTTTTTTGACTGATATCACAAGCATTTGTAGTCACTCCAATAATTCAGTATTTGAATTGTCTGTATGTACGCACAAAAAAAGAGATACAGTTACACAGAGACAAATTCCTTTCTCTGTTTCTGCACATTAAAATAGTTTTGGAAACTCTGTGAATAATGGTTTGGCCCAGGTTTCCACCATGGGTGCTTCGAATGGTATTTCCCAATCTACCGGAAAAGAAGGTAACTACGAATGTCTAATAGTTTTTTATTAAAGTTCGTTATTGTTGTTATTACTCGTAAGTTTAGATTCTGTTACTTGTAATTTGATTAAAAAATAATTTAAAATTTAAAATTTTAATAAACTAAAAGATTACAGTTGCCATATATGCCATCCGAGCACCACGTGACTTCCTTTCCGGTCTAACCTGACAACATGGACGCCAGCCGCGTGCAGCCCATCAAGCTTGCAAGAGTAAGAAAATCTATAAAACGCTGAAAATTATCGTATCAAAGCGATTAAATGCCCACAACAATAAGTATTGTTTCAAATGGGCTCAAAATTTTTAGGCTAAATCCACTTTTTGTGTCGTAGTTAGCAAACGTCTCTTCGGCTCTCGTGCTTCTATCATGGAGGCCTGTCAATGCTACAGTCTCTGCTAGCTGCCGCAGTACTTATGCTCACTTTTCTTTATTCTCTGTGTTCGTTAAAAAATTATATATATGTATTATATTGAATTTAGAGATTTGATGTTCATGTTGCTCGTGTTTTCATTTTCAGGTCACCAAGGTTCTCGGGAGAACCGGTTCCCAGGGACAATGTACACAGGTATGCTAGTTTGGCTAACACCTCAAATTTTATCCGGCACAAACCAGTATCTGCGATTAATATTTACTTTTTATATGTGTAAGCTTACTTTGAGTTATTGCCAAGGATATACACAATCTAGGGCTGTAAATTCATGTGAAATTAAAAACTAGATTTCTAAACAAAGGAAAAAATAACAAACGATATTTTGTACCTCTTAAAAAGGGCTAGGATGAAAAATGCAAGTTTCGTGTTGTCTTAGATAATTTGTTTACACATTAAGTATGAGGTATTGAGACAGCTGTTTGAAGTTTGGACATTGATTTAGCTGTAAGTCAGGGGTTTTGTTTGTTTCTTTAAAAACAAAACAAAAACTTGATCTGAGCTTAACTTTTTGCTCCTGATAAATATCCTCCATAGTATTGTAACTAAAGTCACTAACGTTGAAACTGGGCAGATTCGCTCTACCAACTAACTGAAACTAAGCTGAATTATTATCAGAAGTTTAAGATGAAAAACTGATTAAGCTACAAAATATGACTCCTCTGATTTCTTTTACCACAAAGGAGGCAGGTTATTTTGGGAGGGACAAAGTTTTAACCTGGATTTTAACTACTAATGACATACTCGAGCAAGCCATTGATCCTAACTGGAAACCACGTTTAATAGAGAAACCAGATGTATCTTTAAAATGTATCAATGCTTTTTTTTTTTCTTGCCATCACCAGTGTGTGAATGGCAAGCTACATTGTGGCTACAATGTAGCTTGCCTTAGGGCATAGGTATCAAACTCTGGCCCGCGGGCCAAGCCATACCAAATTATTATTAGAGCTGGCCTACTGGTATTATACAGCTAATATATATATATTGTTTAGTATTAAGCTTTTCTTGTTCCATATTCAGTTTTTCAGCAAAACTTGTTTGAGTCCATAAGAAGAGATTCATTCTTAAATCTGGAGGAAGATTTTTTTTTTTCAATAAATATTAATGTTAGCCCGCGACCTTGTTCCAGTTTTGAATTTTGGCCCACTGTGTATTTGAGTTTGACACCCCTGCCTTAGGGGGACTAAGTCCTTAGGGACTAAGTAAAGCGCTATACAGATGCAGGCCATTTAACTCAGTTGTCATTTAGTGTGCTGTTTGGTGTACTGGTTACTTGGGCTAATGATGACAATTTATGTTACATTCATAGCTACACCCAACTTAAGCCCCTTTTTTCTTAGTACCTACTCAGATTGACTTTCAGTGGTTTTCGGGGTTTTCCATTAGGTCATACTACATGCTACCTGCTAACGGGGTTACAAAGCGATCTGAGCAGGTAGGTCCTAAAATGTTGCATCACCAGACTGCATGCCACCGATTCGCTGGTCAGTGTCGGGATGAGAGCGTTACCAAGTCAATCTGTGTAGGTACTAATGGGAAAAGGGTCTATAGTTAAGTTAACATACATGTGTTTATACTTCCATTCTTCAAACTGCTGTAACACTGTGCTGCCCACTAACTGAGTACTTTATTAATAAAATGTGTGTTCACTTGATTGTTGGGTGTTCACTTGATCGCTTTTACAGCATTGCAGAGTGAGATCCTCAGATACTGTTTTCTGACAGTGAAACAGCAGGGAACAGAGTCGGGGTCCCAAAGATTAAGCAGATTATAAAAAATAATGTTTGAAAAAAATGCCATCCGAATAATTTTTTAGATATTGTGCTATATCACCCCACAGTTACTCCTTGTTGAAATTGATTATCATGACCATTGGTTTATTTTCCATGTTAAGTGGATAATTTAAACAGCTGAAAAATTTCCAAATAAATATATATTTTGAATTACAACTGCTTTGCTCCTTTGCCACAGAAAGGAATGCATAACAAAAACAAAATGAGGAAAAATCCATATAGGCTGTCTGTAAACATTTGAACAAAACCCTCTTTAAGTGGTACATCATTAATTTAAACAGAAAAATGTGTCTGCTGTAGAGTCATTTTAATGTTTAAGTTTTGGGCACTCCCGTTTCCCACCAGGTCCGTGTCGAGTTCATGGACGACAGCAACCGCTCAATTATCAGGAACGTGAAGGGCCCAGTCAGAGAGGGAGATGTGCTGACACTCCTGGAGTCTGAAAGAGAAGCCAGGAGGCTGCGATAGGTGAGACAATATAACCTCAGGTGATCAGTGTTTTGAGTCATTAAACTGTCAGCATTGGTGAAGCCCACAGTGAGAGTGCTGATGGATAATATGCATTTGACCTTAGATACTTTGATGATGCTGAACGTTACTGTTATTAAAAACTTAGTGAACCAAGAACAGTTTATGATAATAAAACACTGCGGGGGAGGTGATGACAATGTTTGCCGTTGTATTATAGTTAACAAGAAGTAAAAAATATTCCCATAGTACTAACATGCACTATGGGAATATTTATATTCCTTATATAACCTTATAAGGTTAGAAAAAACATTAAAAATGGCTTGCAGTAAATCATATTGCGGTTCGATCTGTTTTTGGCTTTGAAATGTCCATAACGAGTCTTAAACTCAACCTAATGTTCTAAGTTCTCAATTCAAATATCTGCGGTATTAGATCATAATTGCATCTTGGCCACTGGTCAGAAGCTCTTATCTAGTTAAAGTGTAACAGAGCTGCACAAAGGTTGCCTGTTTTCAGTGTGTAGGGCAGGGGTGCTCACACTTTTTCCGCATGTGAGCTACTTATAAAATGACCAAGTCAAAATGATCTACCCACTATAAAAATCCAAAACATATACTTATTTATAAATATATTGAGGATTCTTTATATCTACAATGTATATACATGCATAACCGCAATATCCAATATTTCACAACACAATTAACTATGTAAATTTTTTGTCATTACCTGAGTTTACTCTGATGACTTGCACTGAATTGAATCAGCCAGGGATGCATAGTCCGGACAGTAGCTGCTGACGGCCAGGTTTAAGAGAAAAAACCGAGAGCTAAAAATTGGAGTTAACTCGCTGACTAGCTTGTCAGTTTTACTACACTTCGCGCCGCTGTTTGCGCATGCGCAGCGACCTAAGCGTCAGAAAAAATCTGCTGTCATCTGACTGGCTTCCCTCTATCAATCAAGTGACGGGATGGATGATAGGCTGGCATCTATTTTTTTAATGCCATGCGATCTACCAATACTACCTTTGCGATCGACTGGTCGATCGCGATCGACGTATTGAGCACCCCTGGTGTAGGGAATATGTCCCATGGTGGTCAGGGGTTGATGTTTGAATTCTTCCTTCAGTCCTCCCGATAGGCTGCTCATGTCTAATGCTGCTCAATTCAGAGCGTATCAGTGTTCCAAATTTGGGAATGTATAAGACTTAAACACAGGCTTAAACCTTTCTCACTTGCTCTGTCTTCACAGTGCCCGCTGAAGCTGCCAATCCAACACTGTGGAGCATCAACTACAGCAGGATGCAGTCTTTTTCAGTGGACTACCCGCCACTTGTTCAGATGTTTTGAAATAAATTTGAGTTGAAAATTATCCTTGAAGTCTTCTTTCTTTTATACTAAGTGATTTTTTTAATTCAATAAACTGGAACATTAGCCTGCCATGATAAACTTGCATGAGACAAGTAATAGCTCATTATTGATGCATTAATAGTAGGTGAGGGGTGGCTGTCAAATTCTTGTACGCTGAATGTGAATTAAGGTAAATAATCCAATACTTCTATACATTTAGTTACTCTGAAGTGTCAACTTCTCAAGTCTATCATTCCATTACAGTTCAAAAGTATTAAAATAGACTAGTTTTAAACTACTCTTTCAGAGTAAATGGATGTTAGTTCTTTCAACTGTTTCCTTTAGAGGTCATTAAATGGAAAAATCTACCACAATCTCACCCTGTCCCTAACATCCGCGTCTGTCATACAAACTCCCTGCATGTCCTTTATCATGCCCATGAACATCAATTGTCAAGTATATCTACCTTCACTCCTGTGCACGTGTCCAAACCATCTCGCCTCTTGACCTCCAGCTCCTGTAAATAATTCTATAATTACTTTTTCCCAGACACAGATAAGTAGATTTATTTTTAAATAGCAAACATTACAAGGCTAATATAGCTGTTTTCTGTTGCACTGTTGTGTATGAAAATTAAGGAATTTCCACAAATTTAGCGGGCACGCCATTATTTCACCTTGTGCAGTTTACGTTCCGTCCAGCAGGGGGCAGTGTCTGAGTTTTAAAAGCTAACGGAATTGACCTCCATTTCAGGTACAACACAATCGACTGCATGTAAGCAAGTGAAGACTATTTACAGGCCAAGCTCTCTCCTTTAAACTAACTTAAACATTCATGCCACCGTTCATTTCCAGCAGTGTTGTTTCTCCATCATAAACTAATAATAATGGGACAAGCTGAAAAACATCTGCACAACACAATTTGTATCATTAAAAATCATTAGAATTTGTTTATTTTCCACCAAAAATCATATTTATCCACATTAGTTTTATTTTATATTTATAACTGCAACTGCTCCCCACTTTGAGCACCACTCCAAAGCCGTGTAGCTTGTATAGCTAATGAACAAAGTACAGACAGATTCAAATTGTTCAAAACATATGTGACCCGTTTTCTCAAATTATTTAAGATAAAAGCTGAGGATGTACTAGTTCACACAGCTATAGTAATGCTTTCCCCTCCAGATCTACTTGCTGTTCTGCAGCATTAGAAGTGAAATCTGGTCATCATGAATGCTGGTGATCCAGGTTTAGCGTGGCTATGTTTAAATGTTGAGGTCTAAAGAACTTTAAGGTCAGTTACCTCTGAACTAACGATGTGTAAATGTCAGGAAATACATCAGAGGAATACTGAGCAGTCTGTAAATTAATACTCTGCAAAGGTATCTGGCTAAATTCCAGCTTGGGGTTCCTGAAGGATCTCTGCGGTTGTTTAAACAGGAAAGGAGGTCAGTTTGAGTTATGTACACTGTAGGTTTAATGATCTCCTATTTTACCTTGGCCTGTTTTACAGACAGGTTGTGTGCAAAGCTGAGTTCAACTTAAACACTTGGGTGCCTTTTTCAGACATACAGTGCAGTGAAAAAGTATTTACCCCCTTCATGATTTCATAGTTTTATGCACATTCGTCACACTGACATGTTTGTGCCAACCGTAGCAGCAAGAACTGCAATCAAGCACTTCTTTTAACTGACAATGGGTCTTTCATATCCCATGTGGAGGAATTTTGGCCCACTATTCTTTCCAGAAATAATTAAATCAGACACACTGAAGAGTTTTTGAGCATGAACGATCTGTTTAAGGTCAGGCCAAAGCATCTTAATCTTTGATTTAAGTTCAGACTTTTACTAGGCCACACCGAAACCTTCATTTTGGTTTTTAGCCATTCAGAGGTGGACTTGCTGGTGTGTTTCTGATCATTGTTCTGTGGTAGCCTATAATCCAGGCATACTTGAGTTTCAGGGCATGAACAGATGGTCGGACATCGTCCTTCAGGATTTTCTAGTAGGGAACAGAATTCATGGTTCCATCAGTTAAGGCAAATTGTCCAAGTGAAGCAGCAAAGCAGTCCCAGCCCATCACATCCTCACCACCATGTTCGACTGCTGGTATGATGTGCTTCATGAAATGCTGTGTTACTTTTATGCAGATATAACAGAATTCAAACTTTCCAAAAAGTTCAGCTTTTGTGTTGTCAGTCGACAAATATTTTCCCAAAAGCCTCTGGGATCATCAAGATGTGAGACGAGCCTTTGTGGGGGGGCGTTTGGTCAGCAGTGGTTTTATCCTTGAACTCTCCTATGGGTGCCACTTTTGCCCAGTCTCTCTTTCTTATTGTTGAATCATAAACTCTGACCTTAACTGTGGCAAATAGGCCTGCATGTCTTCAGATTACATTCTGGGTTCTTTTCTGACATCCTGGATGAGTTATCAATATGTTCTTGGAGTAATTTCAGCTTCCTCCAGTTGTGAATAATAGGTCTGACTGTGCTTCAGTGATGTCCTAACACCTTAGAAATTACTTTGTAACCCCTTTCCATTCTGAGAGATGTCAGCGACTTTATTTCTCAGCTGTTTCTTTAGATCGAGGCACAATGTGTTGCTTTTTTGAGATCTTTTAGTGCTTCACTTCGTCAGATACCTTCTCTTTAAGTAGTTTCTAGATTAAGCAGGTTTGTCAGTAATCAGGCTTGAGTGTGGCTAGTGAAACTGAACGGTTTGAGTTCTAAAACGATTGAGACAATATCTGTGACTTCTACAAGAAAGGATCAGCGTGTAGTATATGCGGAACCAGAGAGGAAATTTGACACCAAGCCACAAATTAATACCTGGAATCTATTCAGCTGCCAGGGTAAAGGGAGAGCGTGCTGGCACTTGACGGCTTTTCCAGGAGAACCTGAAGGAGACAAAATAACACGGTGAGAGAGGTGAGGGACAGAGGAGAGAAGAGACAAACTGCTTTGTCTCTTTTCAACCTTCAGACATGAATCCTGATAAACCCCATTTATCCTAAAGTGGTTATTTACCCAAATGAGCTTTACCTGCAAATCAGAAAACACACTCCAGCTTGTAGCTGACTGTTACTCACAAACGCTTCAAAATCAGCGTTCTCTGGAACAACAGACGTAGTCCATAAGGAAGAGGAGAGAGTCCTACTCTGTTTATGTTTTCAGTCTTCGGCAGCTCCATGCACGAAAACAACTTGCTGTCACCTTGGCCCCTACGTCACTGTCATTCTGCCCCTCTCCAACCCTCTGCGTCAACAACCCTTCAAGAACTTCAGTTGGCATGTGTTTACCACCTCTTCCTTATCGCTCCCGTATCTCCCACCGGTCCTTGTTTCCACTCTTTTTTTGAAGCAGAAATACAGCAGGTTAGAAGAAAATCCATCCCACGGTCTCTACTTGTTTGCCTGCATGCCACCAAGGTCTAACCCAGCCAGGAGAAAACATCAGCAGTCTGAGACAACAAGTCTGTTTGTCTCAGATCTTTAACACGGTTCCAGAGAAACCAGGAAGAAATCAAGGACATTGTGACTTGTAGAAGTGCAGCTACTGTAGCGCTGTTGGTGTGCTTTGGAGTTGGTGGCGAGGACAACAGAGCTGAAAGGTGTGTGTGTGTGGATCTGCAGACGACCTAAACCAAAACTCCCAATGAATAATAATGTTGCTAAATGTATCAGTAAGTATAAAAAGGGTTTAACAGTGCATCTTCTACAACACGAAAGTACAGTGTTTCCTATTCTGCTTGATCAAAATACAACTTTAGTATCATCAAAAAGTATCAAACTAAAGGTAAAAATGTTTATAGTCATATAGTTCATTATTAAATTGTTTGTACTTAGTTATATAGCCATCAATAAAGCAAATGCTATTGTGGCTTCTTTTAAAGCATCATATACTTTCCTCTGTACCAGTATGTTCTTTAAGGTCTCAAGAAATACATTGAGAATAGTATAGTATGTATAAAGGTATTATTTGAATGCCTTCATGATAACGTTCTTACAAATATTAGAAGGGGACTCGCTGAAAATAAGGGAACCTGGCTAAAGGCTTTGGGCTTTGTTTCTCATGCAGGGTAACAGGAAGGCCAAAGGGGGGGTGATGGAACCTACAAGGAGAGACAGGCCACCGATGTACACACTCTGAACCCAACCACGACCTGGGTCAAGGCCATGAAATTTACAAATGGGGCCCATAGGACACATAGGACACATAGGCCCAGAAGACAATAACCCCAGAGGTAACTAGAAGTCATTTCCTGCCCCTCTCTTTCAGTCCCTCTGCTGGTATCTAGTTCTTTGGCACCCTCCCTGTTCCCCTCCATCCCTGCTGATTACTGAACTGTAGTACACTCTGCATTTGAAACGGTTATCCTTATTTCCTGCCTTTAATTTGTGGAAAATGAGGTTGGTCCACTTAGCCAGATTTTCACATTCAGTGTCAACGAGAATCTTTATAAGAGGGAAATGCTAAAAAAAAAAAAAAAAAAGATTAAAAACTTTTAAGCATGCACAGTGCATCTTTCACTCAGAACATGCTGATTCTGTTTATCAGTTTATCAGTTTGCAAAATCACACAGGTTTTCATTCACAACTGTGGACAAAAAAAACAAACAGTACATCGTTCTGAAATAACACGTAAGACCTTGCCTGAACTATAACTCTGAATACAGACAGAAAGAAATGCACATATAACCATGTGACCATGAACAGCATGCCACAGAAAAAAGAAATATATAAGCACAAGAAGGCAGCTGGGTGATAAAATACAAAACACAGTTTGGACATGCTTGATTTGCTTTTATGTAAGCTAAAGTGCAAAGAGGGGGGGACAGCTTCCTTGTGTGAAGGTCAGAAACAGAATACATTCACTCATTTATTTATTTATTTTATAAAGCAGCCCCCACTCCCACACACACACACACAGTGTGCATGACTTATGCAAAGATTCTTGGCGTCTGATAAAAAGCCTGTTGTGGAGGGACGGTAATGAAAAAAAACACTGTTTTGAAGCTCTGTAGCACAGGGTTTTAAGTAAACACTGTAACAACAAGGCTTTGTGTTCTGGCTCCATAACTGCTGGAAAAACTTCAGTACTGGCACGGTATCATGTATTATTCCAGACGTGAAAATGTCTGTGTGGGGTGATGTGATCTGGCTCATCTTATGGCCCTGCTATACGACTTTGGGGGATTTAAAAGTACAGTCGGGTTCAGTAAGCACTCACTCTCCACATCGCTGTAATATTTCTTCATATGGATCACAGCTTGTAGGTAAAGAAATGAATCAATATGCTGCTCATCACTGCTTGTTATTGTAGCGTCATGTACAGTACATACCACAGTGGCCAGCGGGCTTAAACAAATGTTATCTGGGTTAGATGTGCTCTCTAAAATACAGAAAGAGACATATTATGACAGTTTGAATGCACGCACAATATGCAGTCGATGGCACATGCTAAAACTTTACAGAGGTCACTGAAGAGTTAAGTTCTAGTGGTGTTGCATTTAGGGTTTATATTACATTCCTGAAAGATTTTTGCATTTATTACATGGGTTTGTAGAGCCACAGAAAATCAAAATATGGCTGTAAATGCCCAAGCTGCTGACACACCCAGCACCCACGCTTTAATGGAAGTTGCCGTGCTAAAATCCAAGTTTAAAACAAAAAATTTTTACCAAATTTTCAATTGGATGTTACTCTCTCTGTCTATCTGAACTCAGGTGAATGATCTTCCTTCTATTATGTGTAGAAAAGATTATGTACCAACTTTCAGCCCAGGTGAAAAAACAAAATTATTTTTATTTACCACAATAAAGAAAAAAAAACACAAAATAACATACTGGCTAAAACTGTTGTTTATGCATTATTATTATTATTACTGCTTCTTTTAATTCCATTCCTGCACTGCTGAGAAGAATAGCTCTGATTTGCACCGTTACTTGTGAAAACACAGGGAAAAAAGCAAGGCCTGAACTGCTTTCTGGTGCCACAGTTCCAATTAGGATTCTGGATTTGGATTAACGCGGATCAAGGCAGTCACTCTGGGTTTTAATGGGGATTCAGCAGATGGTCAGAGGTCATGCACTCAATGTGGAATCTTATAAATCTTGAAGTGGTTCAAGTGGTGCATTTCCTGAGAAAGACACTGTCTTCTCACAGGAGGTGGGCGGTTTCACTGCAAACAAATTTAGCGTATTGTCATTTTCGCAGCAGGAATAAGAGACATAAGAGCACGATTCCTGCAGAAATGTCAGTGCTAAAGAGTGCACATCTGCTCGGACACACTCATGGGTCAGAGCCTCCACTATTTAGCAATAACACTCTGTAACACAAGCCTACTTTCCTTCTCTTTCTTCTGCAAACCACCAGCTGCTTAACGCTGGGGAGGTTGTCTGCCAGTACCCTCAGCTATCCCACAAAAAGCCTCATTCACAGTCAGATCCCACTTCAGTTCAAGAGTCTCTTCCACCTCCACTCTTGTTGATTAGAATTAATTGAGAAGTGAATTAGTATCATTGTGATTAGCGACCTACACCCTGTGACCCAAAGTGCTTCTTACGCCGTGGTGAACTCAGTGTGCGTGCGTGAATGTTTCATAAGAGGCCGATTAGTTCATGGGAATCAGGCTCGGTAACTGGGGTACACACCAAGGGGCTCATTTTGGGGACAAACAAGGAACAAAGCTGCATCCTCTGAAACCCCAAGGAGACTAAACAGCCACAGAGATTTGCGGTTTAAGTCCATAAAATGTAAAAGACAGGTTCTGGAGAGATCATTCAAAGCCCGCAGCCTCATTTCTGCACAATCCCAAGCCAATATAGATATGTGTTTCTATTTATTTCCAGCTGCAGCATTTAGTTAGGAATTCACGTAAACTCTTTTTGTTCTCCCGTGGCTTATATTTTCAGAGCATCTTGTATATTCCTTGGTATGTACACACTGTTAAAGGAATATATAGAAATGAACTGATTAGGTTTTTGATCTCACTCCACATAAAATCTGTGCTTTAATAAATGAGAGAGTTACAGCCTCAGAGACTGTTACCTGACCTCAAACATGGGGCAGGTCTTCCTTATTTAAACACTTTTGTTCTGATTAAAAAAGATACACCATGATCCCTGTAAATGTTTAGAGTTGCTGTGAGGAGAATATTTTTTGGTTGTCTATTTGTGCAGAGCTAGGCGGGCGTTAGATTTACATTTTTGGAAGTACACTAGTTATTTTCAATATTGAGAATTTTGTCTTCTTTTTTTTAAAGAAAGAAAATAAGTGGCAGTCATTCCTAAGTAAAGGTTAATTATGAAGTACCACAGGGTTCAACGCTAGGACGAATTCTATTTACATATATACTGTATGCTTAACTTAGGCAGTATCATTCCAAGACGTGGCATACCAGGGCTTTCTTCCAGAAAAGAAAGTTCTTCATTCCCACTGTCACCAAGTGCTCGCTCATAGTGGGTCGTCTTATTGTTGTGGTTTCTGTATTATTGTAGCGTCTTTACCTTACAATATAAATACCTTGAGGTGACTATTGTTGTGATTTGGTGCTATATAAATTGAATTGAATTGAATTGAATTGAATTGCTGGGACCAGTTAGCGTTGCACAGATGTGAAAAAGCAGCTTTTGGGCTGTTCTCTCAATGGCTTCTCTGGTTGCTTTCATTAGTAACCATCCCAGCAGTTCATCTTGGTGCTGTGCTTTTATAGCTGTTGTGTAACTCTGGATTTTGTGGCCAGAAGGGAGGAAAAAAAACACATCACGCTGCAGAATTGACTCAAATTCTTGGTGCAATCTGTCACCCAACTGTCCTGATATTACATTTCTCTGCATAGTCTAACAGAATTTAGCCTGAGGACGACTATTACTATTCAAAGTCTTAAATAGATAGCATTAGTTTGCTCAGTGTACTTGGTTTAACCCCAAAAGTGTGTAAAACACTGTGGATCTCCGGCACCATCAAAAGAAAAAAAATTGTATGATGGGAAGACAGCTGCTGTTCTCAGCCACAGTCTATACATATCTAAATTTTCCAAAATGGAAAATGTGTGGGCTACATTCTGTACTTTTCTGCTTCCTGCATCTGGGTTACTCATTTAGTCCATAAGCAATAAAAAAATAAAAATAAAAACACTGAGGGAAAAGCATCCAGCATCTGTCTGCATGTGTTCCTTATATGTCCAATCGGAGAAGTTAAAATATCCAAAGCTGTCAGTCGAGCAGAAGCACCATGTTCTTTTGTATCCTGCAGCATGTCTGTGCATGTGCGCCTGAGGTGAGGTGACTTGTAAAAGGTGTTTGTCTGTGTGCTCTGCAAGAACGAATAATTATATAGACACGCAGTAGACTGTGTGTTTTGTCAGCTGCACAAAAAGAGCAATAGTAATTATTCATTCTGTTACCTTACATAACTTGTTTTTTGTCCCAAATGTTTTGAACTCAAACAGAAAAATGGCTCCATGATTTTACTAAAGAACTGAGAAATCACAGTTCGGTTAAGCAGGTTGTTAAAGTTCACAAACAGGCATAAAATCTGGCATTTAGTGTGTGGACACTGAAGGATTCTCTTGGAACATGCAATATGTAAACAGGTCCATGTATTGAACTGTTTATTTCTATTATCCCCCTGTATCCGCTTCTTCTATGTACCCAATGAATCCAGCTGGAGGTGAAACAAGTCACACCTCGTGTTTCAGGACAGCTGGAGGCTTAAAAGAAACTGGCAGGTTTTGATTCGCTCGATGCTGCGTCGCATTCAGTATGCAGTGCTTAAGGCGAAAGCAGTAGAGCAGGCACTGAAGACCCACCACCGCCATCACCCCTCCTTGTAGACAGATGAGTACAAGTCAAAGTTGAGCAAGTAGGCAGGGTATGCTCTCGCTTCTGGCCACTGGGAGGCAGAAGTGCATTTTCTTTGGCATTTATTTGGAGGACAGGAGCTGGAAAACTGGTTCTAGCTAGTTCCCCTCTACATCTGGATGGTGCCTGAGTATATCTCTGCTTAAATAAATGTCTTCAAAGATGTATATTTTTAAAATGTCCACTTTTTGCTGTAGTGTCAGACACACCGGTCTGATTTATAACTGTAAATTTGAATAAATGTTTAATTAGCTGTGGCTGCAATCCACTATGGATCTCTTATAGTTCATGTTCCATGACTATGAGGGCCACCTTTCATGTTACCGTTCCTTTAAATAAAAAAAACTAATACACCAGGAGTAAAACTGTATTATTGTAGGGTCTTTGCCTTATAATATAAAGTGGCTTGAGGCAACTGTTGTTGTGATTTGGTGCTATATTCAATAGTTAAAATTGAGTTTAAGTAAAAGCTATATATATAATTCTGATGTCACCCCTATTATTAAAAATAAATAAATAAATAAAACCAGCCTTTTATCGATGACCAGTCCTGTTGTACGCAGGCCTATTCGTCTAGAGTTGCATCCTTAATCCATCTTCACTGAGGCAATCACAGAGCAGTCATGAGCTCCATTCGCCGGCTGTGCAGTCGGCTCGAAAGGTCACTGCTTTCCTGCTCCTCATGAATATCTCATGATGTGTGTGATGGATGTGTTTGAGCCTGCCTTGTGTGATCATATATTTATCATCTCTTCAAACTGGGACATGAAAGAAGAAGCTTCAATTGTTTTCTTTCCTCTGGGTTTTTCTTCAGTTTTTCATTTTTATTTTTGTTTTATTCATTTAAATCTTTTTGGATGTGAATTTCCAGCAAAGACAAGTGGAAAAAACTGTGATGTAAATCACCCAAAAACCTCGTGAAACAGCCAGCCCATGAGAATCGGTTTACTGCCTCCAGCACCTGCTTTTCTTTTCTTTTTTCTTCTTTCATTCTTCCCATTTTCCATTCCCTCGTGCACAACCATGTCTGTGGGGGTGAAGGGGGGGCTGCACTAGGATTTACAGATGTTCTGTGTTTGGAATCTGGGTAAAAGGTCAGCATGCCGGCCAGAGATGGGAGCGGCCATTTTGGGAAATTGAATAAGCAGCTGTGGCAGTGAGGTGTGGATGCGGTGATGAGCAGGGACACACACTCGCTCGGAGGAAACGGGGGAGACTGATTCCCACACTGTTTAACATCCATGGCATTAAACAAATTTTTAAAAAATGATAACAACAGTTTTTGTAATCAATGGGTTTAGTCTGTTCTGGGGTAAATATATAAACTGTCTGCTCCTCAGATCTTCATGTTTGAGCTGATTTTATTCTTGTTTTTACTCGAATACTAAGCTCTGGGGTACTTGTACATACTTTGAGTAATTCCAGTAGCTACTTTGTGTCGTAAGTCCATTACATTTTGATAGATCGTGTACTTTTTACTTTACACTTTTTGGATCGCAGTTACCATTTGTCGTATACATTAAAACTCTACACATATGATCTTGTAAAATATAATAACACTGGCACTGATTAAAGTTTCCAGCAGCATGTCAATAGATGTAAACATTAAAATGCAGCTTAATGTTAATAGTGTACCTGCAGCATGCTATAAATCACATAATTAAATGATATAGAACAGAAGAGACGGCTTTGCTGTGGGTAATGAGCACAGTTTGTGAAAATACTTGTGTGTACTTGAGTAAAGCATCTGACTACTTCTACCCCTGATGAAATCTAAATATCTGAAAGACAACATTTCTTCTAGACAGTCTGAAACGGTCCAGTGTGCTGCATGTCAAGGTCTCCTTCAACAGACACATTCAAACAGCTTGTTTTTTTCCACACATGACAGATGGAATATTTAGCAATCTTTACAGGTAAAAAGTAATCCTTACTGTAGCTCACATCCCTCCCAAGTTCTGTATTGTCCTGAAGGACTGCGTAAAGGCTGGTGGGTAATCAGCGTGTACCATCATGACACACGTAAACCAGACAGTCATCGGGTTCATTACAGGAATTGTTGGATGAATCGAGTCTGTTTTTTGTTATGCAGTAATCCTGCTTGTCCCTGCTCTACAACCACTTGGCCTTTCATTAAACTGTAAAAAAAAGATAAATTCAGTAAATATACAGAAGATGTTTACGTTCAGTGATAATCCTGCTCTACTGTAACTGAGAGGATATGAATCATCCCTGCAGTGCGTCAGTTTGAGAAACAAAGGTAAATGTGTGTGGGTTGACCTCAGCGCTCCTATTACATGAAGGGCATAAAACTGAACAAGAAAAGCCTATTTTTAACCGGAGCACTGAGGGCTTTCAGTGGAAACCCCTACCCTGCTGAGGCTTTGGGGGGAAAATAATGAATGTTTGTTGCATTCCAGTCCATGAATGAGGGTGCTGAGTTTCCCCATCCCAGCACTGTCAGCAGTCTCTGAGTCACCTTTCACCTACTTAGTCTGGTCTGCAGACAGGAGAGGGTTAACCAGGACCTTCATTTGTGGTCTCCCCCCAGATCACGTAGGGTTGCCAATAGAGGTTGTTTAAAAAAAAAAAAAACCTAGAACCCGTAATATTGACAGTCTCTGTGCCGTGTGAACTTTCCCCTAATTCTCACAGTGCTCAAGGCTTCTGAGCAGCAGCAGATCTTTACTATGGAGAACCTCAGGCCAAATAATACGAATGTTCCTCTTCCGATGACACACATTCCTTGTATTATCCAAGGAGTTATGATAAAGAAAAATCCAGATAAAGACTAAATAGCCATTTCTCTGGACTGACTTTTTCCCAATAGGATGTCAGAGGAGAAATTCAATAGCTATTTAATTTTATCTTTACCCATTCTTGGTATTTTTAAAGCAATTTTTTTCATTTTAATTTCTTTGTCCCAAAGTCTCCAAGATGAATAATTGAAGATTATTTATATTTTTGGAAACTGGGTGATTGTGAGGTTTTTTTTAGTGTTTAACACAAAAGATAATTTAAGATTTCAGTGGACAAACGTGCGGTTTCACTGTTTTCTGACATTTAATAAAAAATGTAAGTTGCTCAACAATAAATCCATTAATGAATAAAAATATTCAGCTAAAGACGCTCGTTTCAGATTAATGGGTTTCATTTCAGTGGTATGAATTTTAAATATTTCAAAGTTTACTGTGAAGAGAGATTAATTTAGAATTCAGGTATGGATAGATTTGTGGTCATCGTGCACCTTCTCTCGTATTTTTAATTTGAATCACAGCTGTAACATTTTGACTCTGACATTTTCACAGCTTGCTATCTGCTAAAATAAAAACAGCATGAGGCACATGAACTAAATAATACAAGCGAGTACAGAAGAACACAGAAAATTGAATGCTGGCTTGATTTTAAATGATGAATAAAAGAAGTTCAGCTATTTCACTGTCAGCATGAACTAAGGACACAATGAAGAAGCTCAGTAAAGGTCTGTGCTTCATCTTTATCCAGCACAAACTCACCAAACACAGAACCACATTGTTCATCAAAGAATATAACCTTTTATCTGGCTTCTGATATCATTGTCAACTGTTCATGTACTCATAATCATATTACAATCATAATGATCAGACTATACTACTATTACAAATCATAGAAGGGTACACAACTGTCCTGTCTCCCAGCGCACAGAGATGAACACCACTTTATCATTTCTGGCGTCAGCCTCTGACAGGAAGAGTTAACAGAGAGGTGGAGGAGGGACAGAAACCTGAGAGTGACTGCACGCCTCCTTCTCCTCAGCTGGCCAATAGCAGGCGGCTCACAGCTTTGACTTGACGGCTGAGAAACTATATAATAGCAGCACTGAGCTTGTTTATCCAGGAACCTGAACTATCAGATCCAATTCGAGAAGAGAAGGCAGGACACTGCACAATTCTGTGCACAGTTTACAGACGTATTTCAGAAGTTTAGTAAAACGGCAGAAATGAAGACAACACTGGCAACTCTGACTCTCTGCCTGGTGGTGCTCATGGCCACAAGTTTCCCAGTGGAGAGGAAAAGAGCCTCAAGCTCTGGTGGTGCTACCAAGGAGAAGCGTGTCCAGTATGCAGCATGGGATGATGTTAACGTCCTTGCCCACGGCCTCCTGCAACTGGGCCAGGGGCTGAAGGAGCATGTGGACAAAACTAAAATCCAGATGAGGGACCTGTCAAGCAAACTGAAAGTCTTCAATCGCACTGTGAGCGAACTGGGGAAGGAAAGCCAGAGGCTACAAGCAGAGGGGGAGCTTTTGAAAGCTCGGGCCCAGGGACTGGAAGACAGAGAGGGGCAGGTGCTGAATGTCACAGCCGAGCTGAGGGATAAGGCAGAGGAGATGCAGCAGGAGAGAAGGACAATGAGTGAAAGACTCAGCCGCCTGGAGGAGAAGGTGGACGGCATGTTGCAGGGAAATGGAGGGATGTCTGACATGAATGCTGGTGCCAAGAACAGCAGTGATGCTCACAACATCCAGGTAAGATTATGTGTGTAGGTTAATGATGATCATTAGAACTATGTTGGATAAGTTGAATGAAAGTTAGTCTGGGAGGGAAATTATCTGAAATGAAGCTTTTCCACTGTGTGCAAACCATTTTTCTTAGAGTTAAGATACTTCCATGTAGGCCCCTCAAAGTACAAAGGGATTTTGCACTGGTTATCAAGTCAGTGGATTTACAGCATCCAAGGATTACAAGGTGTGTGTGTCTGTGTGTGTGTGGGGTGGGGGGTGTCTGAACACTCAGTGGTCCTAAATAAAATTAAACAGAGCGTAAGCAGCGGGTGGTGGTAAGCCGGAGTGGAAGGTTACTACTGCAGGCGCGGATAAACGTGCAGTACGTGCAGACAGAGCTGCCGGATAAAAAGGCTCTGCCAGCATCAGATGCAAGAATTTTCCGTTCCGTTGCATTTTGCAGCACAGACACTGAAGGGGCTCATGAAAGTTTTGCTTTCTTAGCAAAGCTTCGTTTACAAAGCATTGTGTGAGTCGGAGAGCTTTGTATGGTGAGCTGGAAAATCCCGAGCGGCGAATGGGTTACATAACTACACCTACACACTATTGGCTTGTCATTGTAGGATAAAATAACAAGTTTCAAGCAACAGTTTGAAACTTACGGGTACCCTATTTGCGGTGTTAACTGGAGGACCTCCTTTGAGCGATGGATTTATTTTACGCACAAACACGTCGTCGAATAAAAATGATATAATAATTAATATTGTTGCACCTGTGTCATATTTTTCTGTCAGCTCATGCTGGAGGCCCAGAACAGACGAATTGATGATCTGATGGAGCGCATCAGACTTCAGCAGGATAAGCTTGACAAACAGAACGTGCGCATCAGGACCCTGCAGAGTGAAGTAAGCAGGCGCCACATTTACGCACACTGCTTGCACAAAAAATTCTTTAAACATCTTTATCGTTATTATTATTATTATTTTGTCATTTTTTTTGTCTCATCACTGATTTGCAACCTTTTTCAGATCCAGCAGTCAAGACAGAAAGCCTCCCAGCGGAGCAGCAAATCCGAGGGTGGTGTCGCGGAGCAGCGCGACTCGCCGGCCGGTAAGTAAAGCCAAAAAGCGTCCAAAATCCCCCCCTTGACACTGTCTTAAGTCGACTCTACAAAATCTGACGCCAAATGTGACAGACCATCTGTCTAGTAAGGCCACAAAGAAGCTTAAATCACTAGCAATTAAAATCAAGGAAACTAATTAATTCGGGACAAGCTTATCAGCTCAGCGTGACGCCAAAAATACCAACAGGTGCAATCCCTGAGAGCGACTGAAATATTAGTATTACTCGTTAAATACGATATAGCATTAACCCTCTCCAGGCAGACGTTGCAGATTTGCAACAGTTAAGAACTAACAACCTGATCACCCCACATACATATTTTATGAGTTTCTTTTACTCAGAAGTAGCACTGCAGGACTTGGTTGTGCATTAGCAACAAAAAACTTAATTTGAGCCTGAGAGGGTTAACACAGTCACGTGTACAACATATTTAAAATATAAAGTATAGATTTGGGGTTTTTTGTTTGTTTGTTTGTTTAATTGTAAGCTGAGTCTATCGTACATTTGAGGGATTTTAATCACAATAGCAACAGGAAGTTGCTGGAATATCGCTGCAGGAGTTGTACGGGAAATTAGTAAGGTGTTTAGTCAGCACCTCTGATACTGTGGTTTACAGTAATTATGAAAGGCTCTCAGACTGCAGGCACGCCAAACAGCTGCTGTGACTGAACCAGCATGAATGACTGGTTTCATCCAGACTGGACTGGATGCTGAACAAATGGGGAAGCGATAAGAAACTCTGAGCTTTCTATCAGATTAGATATAGATCTCATTTTATTCCTTTTTAGTTTTAAATAACGCTGAAATCTGCACATATGGAATAATTGCAGTAATTATGAATGAATACAAATGGAAAATGATATATTCAAACTGAATTCTCGGGTTGTAATAGCCATGTGTGTGAACTAGGTGAAAGGTGAATGTGGCTGAGGTAACATTAGAGTTCGGTCATTGAAATCACAATTACACCATAAAGCTCTGACATCTGCAGGATTCAGGGATGGGGGAGAGTTATTCTGGAAAGGTTTCAACTGGGGGAAAGTTTGCTGGTCTCTGGGAGAATTCAGTCAGGGTCAGACAGCATGCCAGGATTACGCGCAGATCATTTCTGCGCTGTGGAGGAGGGAAAGGGCAACAAGGTTTTCTTGGACTCTTGTTCAGATTTCTCACCTTGGGTCTTAACTAAAATAAAAATAATAATAATAATAAAGGAAAACAAAGGGGAAAGGCAAGCTAAATTTATCTCTGAACTTTGTACAGATATCGTATGTTGTTTTGAAGACACTCACCTCCTCCCCATTTCCAAGATGTCCCACCTTTTTCTGTTAAACAAACATTTTTACATCCCTGAAGAATGAGCAACCTTTGCCCTACAACAATCAAACAGGCATTCCTCCTCCTGAGCCTCCTTTCCCTTTGGTCGTCCTCTCCTCCCCCATCCCTGTGCACCTCCCAGCCACCCCATCTCCTCCTTATTTCCAATTATAATGAATTAGAAATGTGCTAAAGTTCAGGAGAACCCTTGACCCCTGAGCAGACAGTCACCACAACAAGAGTTCATTTCTCTAAAGAAGAAAAGGTCACCTCACACAAACAGATTTTGCTACTGTGTGATCAGCTGATGAGCTTTCACTGAAACAACTAGAACAACCAAATTTAAATCTATATATATGCACAGTAAATTGTGACGAGGCTTTGGCAGGATATTAAACTGCACTACATGATGTCATCCTTACTAAAAAAGGATTATGCCAGGGGTGCAATTAGCCTCATCCCTTATTAAAGCACGTGCCAGCTCTGGAGACCCCTGCTCTGCATACAATAACAGCCCCCCTCATCCCTACACCACGCTGTGATCATTCCCCATGCATGCAGCAGCCATGCACATCTTCGTCACCAAGCGGCTGCTGTGCACGTGAGGGAGGTGTGACAAGCCAAGGGGGAGGAAGGGGGTCGGATGCACGAGCGAGAGGGCGGGGGGTTTGTAGAGGAATGTAAAGGATAGGAGTATGTAACTCTATAGGTTGCACAGCCCAGCACTTAAAGAGGGCAGGCTGCCTGGGAACTGGGAGAAAGGTCATGTTTACAACAGTCCTGCTAAAGCTAGGTCAAAGTTTTTGTTTTTTGTTTTTATCAGGAACACACTCATATCTCCAGACATAGTGATAAGCTTTTATTTTTCTTTCCCCTGGAGATATAGTCTTATTTGAAAACACTCTACTCGAAGTGTGCAGCAGCCCATTACTGAAAGATTCACTAACTGTGAATGACCTATTTCTGAAAGCTGGGTAGGATAACCAAAATAAAAACATTTGAGGGAGCTGGGGCGAAATCTGAACACAGCGGTTGGACTAAAAAGGCAGCATGTCTAAAGCACATCCAGGGAAAAAGGCATCCGTGATACAGTCCAAGTTTTAACTTTTTTTCCTTCTTCTTTGTTCTTTTTCCAGAGACGGCATCGGACTGTCACGAGCTGTTCATGAGAGGAGAGACCACCAGTGGGGTGTACACCATCCAGCCAGCAAACTCAGAGCCCTTTGAAGTCTTCTGTGAGATGACAGCTGGTACGTGGAGCAAAACTCCTTTAGATTTTGAACCTGCTGTTTCATCAGATGGAATATGTTCTGATCATTCTTTCTCTGTTTTTCTATCCAGACGGCGGATGGACAGTGATTCAGAGGCGCCAAGATGGTTCAGTGGACTTTGACCAGCTGTGGGATGCCTACGAGAAAGGCTTCGGCAGCCTGAATGGTAAATGCTTTTGAATTTTATTTCACTGGCTGATTGGTACAGTGTTCAGACAGGTTATCTGCCTTTTAGTAACGTTGCATCAGTGGACAGAAATACCCTCCAAAAACATTTTAGCACTTAAACCTGAAATGGACCACATGCAAACAGAGCTCAAACTCCTCTTCTTTCCTTCCTCTCCAGGAGAGTTCTGGTTAGGTTTAGAGAAGATTTACTCTATTGCCAAAGATGGCAGCTACATCCTCAACATCAAGCTCTCTGACTGGGTGGATGACCTTGCAACCGTCCGTCTCCCGTTCCAACTGGGCGGACAGGAAACCAAATATTCCCTCCAGATTCAGAAGGGTGGCACTTTCAATGACCTCGAGAGCTCCCTGGCCACTGACACCGCCTCTGGTCTGCCTTTTTCCACCCATGACCAGGACAATGACCAGAAAAGTGACACCAACTGTGCCAAGCACCTCTCTGGTAAGATACAATGATGAACATCCTTCAGATATTAACTCGTGATGTGGCTCACATAGAGTCCAGTAAAAACGCATCAACTAACCTAATATCGTCCTGTTTTTTCTAGGTGGTTGGTGGTTCAGTAACTGTGGGCGCTCCAACTTGAATGGCAGATATTTCCAGAGTCCTCCTCCCAAGCAGCGGCACCAGAGAAAGCAAGGCATCTTCTGGAAGACTTGGAGAGGCCGTTACTACCCTTTGAAATCCAGTATGATGATGATTGCTCCCGCTGCAATCGAGAGCAAATCATAAAAAACCAGACGAGGCAAAAACAAGAAGGGTTGTAAGAAGCAGAACTATTGGTTGATGAGGTAGAGCTTGCCACTTCCTTGGTTATCTCCCTTTAGGGACTTAATCTGAGAGCTACAGCCCTCAAAATCAGGACTGTTCTCCAGAGAAGATGAGCAGATTCCTTCCCGGCATTGATGGCCACAGAAGAGACAAAGCTAAAACGTGCAATGGAATTTAAAAAAAAAATTAATATGTCGTAGCATTGCGCAGTTTCTTTCTGCTGGTTTGAAGCTGGTGCTCCCAGTCAACAGGACGTCCCATCACAGCGTGTCCCAGCCTGTCCAGTGAGCTGTAAGCAAAGAAGCTTTTCCAACAAGTCCAGACTCCTCATCACATGTGAGGTGTCAGCTGTGTATGCGGTCTGTTGATAAGTTTGAATGTAGCAAGGACTGTCAGATTTTTAATAAAAAGGAAAGAAAAAAACCATGCAGCATGCATCAAGCAAGCCTTTTAAACCCAATGGGGCAGACCAAATGGAGACTTAATTAAAACAGTCATTTTCTACGTGAACATGACGACAGAAGCATTGTGTAAAGTTGTACTTCACTGTAAACTAGATGCAGAAACACTGTTCCAGCCTTTTGTACCACATACTGCACGTTCTGCCTGCAAATTTGAATCAGTCGAAAACTATTCTTAACTGAGTTGTTCTGATTTTCCTGTGGAGATGTTGTTGATAATAAGTCATATTGACTACTTTTAAGACGAGTTTTTGTAAGTAGTATTTGAAGGACTGTTTTCATAACTATAACTGTTACTGTTGTCCAGTGATATTATCTGTGTCCTTAAGACTTGAGAGCTACTGTAGATGTTTTTTTTCCTTATTTAAATGTTGTAAAAAAAATCACCTGATAAATGTATATATCTATCTATCTATATATGCTGTTTGTAATTTATGTTCTGGTTTTTTTTAAGAGAAAGATTTGGGGCCATAAAGAGCCAATAAAACTGATTGAAACCAATATCTGTGTGCACTTTATCTCTGTTATGTTCAATGCAATTCAGTTTTATTTACACAGCCACAAACCTCAACAGTCACCTCAAGATGCTGTACATGCAAAACCCCAAGAATCAGATGACCAAGGGCGACAGTGGGAAAGAAAACTTCTTGCATTTTGCAGTAAATCCATAACCAAGATGTGATGCAAGGCATGTAGTCTGATTTCACATTGTGGCTACCTCATGTAATTAAACTGATATTTATTTTTCTTACACTTGTAACACAACACTGAGTTTGCTAACCGCGCAAACACACATCTGCACTAAACCGCAGCCGCACGTAGCAGACCTCTCGATCAGCAGCTTATACCTGGAAGCAAACCTTAGTAGCTCCAAGGTGTCAGCTTTAATTTCCAGAGCACCACCTTCTACATCCTTGTCAGGCTTACTGTTAATGTGCTTCATCCACAGTGATCCTCCGAGAACTGACAGCCGGGTCAAGATCAACATCTGAGACAGCTGATCTGAAGGAGTTTACCCTCATCTCAACTCGCCTTTCTCTTCTGGGCTACGGTGTTGCCAGTGAAAGTCGACGGCCTGATGTCACAGCTTGGGTGATGTAAAAAGAACGGGACAGCACTTCCTGCAAATGGAAAGCATTTGGTGACTTGTTGTGGTGACTGTCTGCTCGGGCGACTGTAAGGCATGGGAACAGGTTTTTGTTTTTGTTTTTTTAAACCTTGGTAAATAAGGTTTACCATTTTTTTCATTTAGCATGCATTTAAAGTGTTCTTTCTGCAACTCTCTAAATCAAAACTAAAACCAATTTATTCTTGAAATGTACTTTTAGGGCATATTAAGAAACTGTGGCAACACAAACCTATTTGCATTTGTCTAACACCTTTAAATATCTCTCTATTTTTTTATTTATTTTTTTGGTCGTGGTGGTGGGGGGCTTCTAAGCCCAGACATTGGGATAGTCTAAATATTGTTATTCCCATTTGATTTGCAAAGTTTTATATGAATGAATGTAAACTTGCTAAAATGATTTTCATGGTTCAAAGTCAAGGTGGGCCTATAAATTAAGTAGAGTTTTAATTTGAACAATAAATAAATAAATAAAGCTTTCACTTAAGGCGCTTTTGGTTTATTTGTGTTGACCTCCTGCTGTTTTGTTCTCTTTGGCTCTTTCGGGAACAGTGCCAGTACAATCCAAAGCATTAGCGGTCTGGCTGTACTCCCTACCAAGAAACAGTCCAGTGTTTCTGTTTGTTTGTTTTAAACAAATTAAGCACACACCAGATGAAGCAGAATAATTCATTAGCTTTAATGGAGCTGGTAGACAGATTTGATTAACCTTAATCAAGACCTTTCACTAAACGAATCTAACCAGTTTTCAGCTGTCACTTTATTAGGTACACCATGCTAGTACCAAGTTGGACCCCCTTTTAACCTTCGAATCTGCCTTAATTCTTCATGGCACTGATTAAACAAGATGTTTGAAATGTTCTTTAAAGATTTTGGTCCATATTGATATGAAAGCATCACACAGCTGCTGCAAATCTGTGATGGGAATCTCCCCTTCACCACACCCCAAAGGTGCTCTATTGGATTGAGATCTGGTGACTCTGCAGACCATTTGAGTACAGTGAACTCATTGTCATGTTCAAGAAACCAGTTTGATTTGAGCTTTGTGACATGGTGTGTTATCCTGCTGGAAGCAGTCATCAGAAGATGGATCCACGCTCAACAATATTCAGGTCCATGGTGCTCAGTTGGTGCCAAGGGCCATAAAAGTGTGCCAACTGGCCTGAACCATTGATATAATGCAGGATGGATCCATGCTTTCGTGCTATTTGTGCCAAATTGTGACCCTACCATCTGAATTTTGCTGCAGAATAATCAGACCAGACTACATTTCTCCAATCTTCTGTTGTCCAGTTTTGGACAACAGGCCATTCTCTATGAACCCTAGATTTTGCTTGAAAATCCGAGTAGATCAGCAGTTTCTGAATCACAGTCACTTAAATCACTATTCATTCCTTATTCTATTGTCCAGGTTGACCTTTAAAAGGCTGCTTTGACCATGGCTACATGCCTAAATGTCTAATTGCACTAATAAGATGTGATGGCTGCACTTACAGCCACACAGTGGTAATACCCACCATGTTAGTGTAGAGGCTTATAAGTAACATTGCATTCACATTTCTTTCTTTAAATATAGGAATTTATTTACAGGACAATAAATAACTGGTTTTGGTTTAGTTAATTCATATATCCACATAACGCTGCATTCTAAAATAAGTGCGCACATTTTAGTTTACACTGTTATGTATGATTAATCTTTTGTTTTCTGAGTTACCTTAGTTGCAGCTGTTCCAGTCCCTTGATTAAGGAGCCAAGAGGTGGAAAAGGGGCGGAGCGAGGTTTAAAGGAAGGCTACAAATTGGTTCACGCCATAACTCGGGACCATGGGGGGGAATTGGAGTTCATTATGTTTGGTTTAGTTAGGTTTTGTGTGTTTTACCCCTTTTCCTGTTTTTGTGGGCTGATCAGCCACTATTTAAGTTTCCCCTTTGTCTCGTTAAGTTAGGTCAGTTTGTTTGAGTTATCAGTTGTGTTGTCAACTTTGAGTAGAGTTTTGTTAGTTTGACCTCTTTTATGGGCCCAAGATTTTGATTCTTTTTGCATGAGTTAACCAATTATGTTTTTTGGGTTAAATAAAAAATCATTTTTTGGACTTTAACCTGTGCCTAAGTTTCCTTCACTGCACGGTCCATCACATAAGACATGGCTGATTAGAGGCTTGCAATAACAAGCAAAGGATCAAATATTGCCATTTCCTTCTTCTCCAAAGGCCTGCTTGTTTATTGAAGTGATTTTAAGGGCAGTGGAATCCAGTTAAGTCTCTGCGGTGCTCCCAAATCAATATGAAGCATCACTCAATACATCTAAAGGTTACCACAGCATCAGCTGCCACATGTTTGGGGAGCTTCAAAGCCCTCTTCTTGTAGCTGAGGTGGATTTCTTTAAGTCAGGTGCAGGTCTGATGTGAAGAGGAATACAGGAGCCGGGGGGTCTAATTGAGGCTTTAAGCCACACTTGACATTTAAAATAATAATTTTAAAAAACCTTTTAATCCCAGAAAATATGAAGTACAACAAGACATATAACCCTTCACAGGTAGAAAAACAATAAGACTGCACCAGAAGAAAGCTTGTGATTGATTCATACATTTATTCATTATCATGTACAAATTGTATTTCGGTGGTACAAAGCTGTTGTAAGACTCCAGTGCTCACCCTCTTGTTGTCTTTATTGCAGTAAAAAAGGGAAATACCAGCATGATCAAGAGTCAAGAGGTACTTTGGCAAATATAAATTATGTGTTAAGAAGGCAAGCAGACATCTCGAGCAATGTAATATGACGGGGTAAGACGGCGCAAAAACATCAATGAGTGCCTTCCATCAGCACTCATGAAAAAAAAAAAAAAGAATAAAAATCCATAAAAATATTTCATTTTAAACAACAAACGCTAAAAACACAGACAGAGGAAGAGCCTTGATTTTCTTCCTTTCTTGATTATTACACCAACTCCGAGGTACAGACCCACAGTATGTATGGCTATTGTGAGGGTGGGTGTGAGTGTCTGTGCTTATGTATGAGATGAACTGTATTTTACATATGCATGTATACTGTAAAGGTTTACGTCTGCAAATGCGCGGACACATTTCCATGTCATATCTGTGAACTGTAACCACCGCTTCTACCTCTGACTGGAGTAAACAAAATAGGCTTGAGGGGGCGGGAAAACAATTTGATAACGTTTGGCAGAAACCATCGTGGCTGTAGAAATGAAGATGTGAGTGAGCAATGAGTCAGACTGACACAGCCTGCAAACATTTCTTCACAAGTCTTTGTTCGGCTTTCTGGGTGGGACACCACATGTCGTGCACGTAAACCTTTCTCCAGACTGTACATGGGGGTGAAGGGGGCGTGAAGAAGACTGGGAGAGCAATTGAGTAACAGAAGAAGACAGAGAGGAGGAAATGTAATGCAGAAGTGAGACGAATAGTTGGTTGGGAGGAAAGGAGCTGGTGGCTGCTGGGTGTCTGATGTGTTTCTTGCTGACAGGGTAAACAGTTAGAAATGGGCTGGGGTGGGGAGGTCATGGAGAATACAGGTGGGCGGACAGTTGGGAGGGGTAAAAGAAGGAAGAGGGGAATTTGACTTCACTTGTCCCCTGTTGTCTGATTTTAGAGGTATTGTTGTAGAAAGTGCAGCAGCATTATCTCGTAGTGCTCTCCAGACTCAGGGCAGCGGATACTGTGCCGCTCGTTGGGGTAGACCTTTAAAAATGAAAACAGAGCAATCAACCAACATCAGCAAATTAATTTATAAATTAATACACATGCTCTTTGTGTGTGTACAGTGGGGCAAAAAAGTATTTAGTCAGCCACCGATTGTGCAAGTTCCCCCACTTAAAATGATGACAGAGGTCAGTAATTTGCACCAGAGGTACACTTCAACTGTGAGAGACAGAATGTGAAAAAAAAATCCATGAATTCACATGGTAGGATTTGTAAAGAATTTATTCGTAAATTAGGGTGGAAAATAAGTATTTGGTCACCTCAAACAAGGAAAATCTCTGGCTCTCACAGACCTGTAACGTCTTCTGTAAGAAGCTTTTCTGTCCCCCACTCGTTACCTGTATGAATGGCACCTGTTTGAACTCATCATCTGTATAAAAGACACCTGTCCACAGCCTCAAACAGTCAGACTCCAAACTCCGCCATGGCCAAGACCAAAGAGCTTTCGAAGGACACCAGGAAAAGTATTGTAGACCTGCACCAGACTGGGAAGAGTGAATCTACAATAGGCAAGCAGCTTGGTGTGAAAAAATCAACTGTGGGAGCAATCATCAGAAAATGGAAGACATACAAGACCACTGATAATCTCCCTCGATCTGGGGCTCCACGCAAGATCTCATCCCGTGGGGTCAAAATGATCATGAGAACGGTGAGCAAAGATCCCAGAACCACACGGGGGGACCTGGTGAATGACCTGCAGAGAGCTGGGACCAAAGTAACAAAGGTCACCATCAGTAACACACTACAACGGCAGGGAATCAAATCCCGCAGTGCCAGACGTGTTCCGCTGCTGAAGCCAGTGCATGTCCAGGCCCGTCTGAAGTTTGCCAGAGAGCACATGGATGATACAGCAGAGGATTGGGAGAATGTCATGTGGTCAGATGAAACCAAAGTAGAACTTTTTGGTATAAACTCAACTCGTCGTGTTTGGAGGAAGAAGAATACTGAGTTGCATCCCAAGAACACCATACCTACTGTGAAGCATGGGGGTGGAAACATCATGCTATGGGGCTGTTTTTCTGCCAAGGGGACAGGACGACTGATCCGTGTTAAGGACAGAATGAATGGGGCCATGTATCGTGAGATTTTGAGCCAAAACCTCCTTCCATCAGTGAGAACTTTGAAGATGAAACGAGGCTGGGTCTTCCAACATGACAATGATCCAAAACACACCGCCCGGGCAACAAAGGAGTGGCTCCGTAAGAAGCATTTGAAAGTCCTGGAGTGGCCTAGCCAGTCTCCAGACCTCAACCCCATAGAAAATCTGTGGCGGGAGTTGAAAGTCCGTGTTGCTCGGCGACAGCCCCAAAACATCACTGCTCTCGAGAAGATCTGCATGGAGGAATGGGCCAAAATACCAGCTACTGTGTGTGCAAACCTGGTAAAGACCTATAGTAAACGTTTGACCTCTGTTATTGCCAACAAAGGTTATGTTACAAAGTATTGAGTTGTATTTTTGTTATTGACCAAATACTTATTTTCCACCCTGATTTACGAATAAATTCTTTACAAATCCTACCATGTGGATTCATGGATTTTTTTTTTCACATTCTGTCTCTCACAGTTGAAGTGTACCTCTGGTGCAAATTACTGACCTCTGTCATCATTTTAAGTGGGGGAACTTGCACAATCGGTGGCTGACTAAATACTTTTTTGCCCCACTGTAACCAATCATATCTAATCTAGAAAATATCTTTTTTGCCTTTGAAGCCACTCATGACCTTCTTTACAAAGGTTGTTTTTGTAGCCTAGCACCTGCTGTTGCTAGGTTACACAAACCATCTCCCTTATCCATATATAACTGGGCCATGAGGGACAAACAAGCGCCGTTTAACCTTTACCCGTGTTGAAGTTGACACTGTGAAGCTCAACACTTCTTGATTTTGATTGGTTGGTGACAGAGAAGTGGTTCAAGAGTTAACTTGTATTTCCAAATGAAAGCACTGAAAGCGCAGCAGGAAAAAGAAGCTGCTTTGCATGATCGCACTGAACGCTGTCGATGCAAAGTGTCACAGCATTGAGGCTGTCATTATGGAAATAGCTGCCCACTGACACTAAAGGTTCAAAATTCAAAACAACAATCCTAATCCTAATATATAATCCAACTACTGTATTATGTTAACTGAAGTTAATTTATTGAACTATAAATAAGTGATACAAGCGAAAATCCTGTGAAAACTAAGATGGCCCTTAGCAGTAAAAGTGCACTTTCTTCTATGTTTCTGGAAGCATGATCTGATATCCAAGTGCTGGTGATGTTATATTATCACCATATAGGCTATATTATCATAATAATAATGTTGGTCCAGGATCAGCCCTGCATCTGACCAGTGATGTTGTTCGATCACTCACTATCACTAACAAACCAACATAAGTGATCAACTGCAGCATTGATCCTGGACAACATGATTGTGATAATGCTGGAACAACATAAACATACACACACACATGTATTATGCTCTTAAGATATGAAACAAACCTGAAGCTGGTAGGGCTTTCCAGCCCGGATTATCTGTGACACTAGAAAATTGGTGTGGAAAAAGTGTACATTCTCATCCAGAAAGCCGTGGAGAATAAGCAAACGGTTGGGCCTGAAGAAGAGAGTTACGATGTGATTAGTTAAACTGCAATGAATACGTGTTCTGAGAACAGTAAAAACATGTTCCCAACATTACAAATGTTTTAAGTGGCACAAAGAGATTTACAGAATGATTACACAAATGCAGTTGTAAAAAATCTTTTACTCTCTCTTTCAGTATCACGTTTTTAAGGTCATCGCTAGAACCCTAAATAGTGAGGTTCCGTCAGGATGCAATCTTAATGTTAGCAGAACTTATTTTACATACAAAAAAAAAAATAATAATAATAATCCACAGCTTTTGACTTAAAGGAAGACCCCGCTACTGAAACATCAATAACTCAACGTTCCTCAGCTAATGAAAATGATCCAAGTAGCCCAAGGACACAGAGGCAAGGTGTGGCATGCACAAGCACGAGTTCAAGAGTTTAAATGTTTTAAGAGTCACATTTAAAGGTGTTTCATAAGAATGAGACTGATTTTTTTAAGAAGTGTTTGAACTGTCAGTTGCACACAGGTATCGGACTGACCAAATGTGAAGCACATTTAACCAAAATATAACATTAAAGATCCTACAATCGTTATTAAAATGCAGAGACAATATGAGAAACTGCAGAGAATGTGCGTTTTGATTTTAAAAACATTTTTCTTTCTTGTTAACTTAAATAAGAGTGTGTGTGTACTGACTCGCTAGGGAGCTTGTCCACATGCAGCGCCACAGATCCCTCCTCGTAGCCCTGTTGGTTGTTCTCAGGCACATCCATGTAGCGCTCTGTGTAGCCTGTGTCATAGGCCATCCACACAGTCACTGGGGCACCTGCAATAGCCAGCTGTCAGGGATGGAAAAGAAATAACATTAAAAGAAAAAGAATTCATCTTAATCTGGAAAGAAGTCACTTTGCAGGAGAGTAATTGTTTAGGCTTACTGTGTGTGTTATAATACGATTATTAATGGTATATTCTGATGTCATTGTTTTACATCTGATATGCACGCATGTCACAAGAAAAATCTTGATGTATCTGCAGACATCTCTACTTAATAATGACTAATGGCTAACACACTCCAAGACAGACACCATGTGGATGCAACTGGCAACTGCATCACAAATGAGGTTATGAGCAATAAGGAAACGGAGAATTAAGAAATGATTTCTCCACTTTATATTGCATTAAATAACAAATGCCTGCATGTTTTGGGCTATAGGTAAAAGTTTAATATGGTTTTAACAATAAACGACAGCTTGAGGGTAAACAGGTAGTCCAACCTTAAAGACATTGGGTCGCTGGATGAGGCCCATGAGAGAAAGGAAACCTCCATAGGACCAGCCATGGATGGCAACACGGCTCAGGTCCACAAAGTTAAACTTCTCTGCTACATACTGCAGCCCCTCCACCTGGTCTTCAATCTCTACTTGACCCTGGAGAGGCAAACAGAGTTATTTCGGCTGGAGCTTTGACATCACATCTATTTCTTTAATGATACTGGATTATTATTTGTATGTGTCAAACTTTACCATTTTGTTTTTCAGTGCTCCTTCAAATTCAAGGCCCCTCTGACAAGAACCCCTCCCATCAATGACAACCACAGCATAGCCGAGAGAAGCCAGTGTGTTCAGGCGGAGGTATTTCATGCCCTTAAAAGAGTTGTTAACCAACTGCACCTACATATACAAAGACATAATCACATTCTTAGAAACATTTTGTTTACACAGTAATAGACTTTCAGAGCAGCATTTATTAGCCACAAAGGGAAGGCAGCAATGATTAAATCTTATGTAACAAAGCCGTATGATTACACAGTTAGAAGTAAGATGGATAAGATGCAGCTACAAACCTGTGGGCCTCCGTAGACAAAGAGAACAGTGGGGTGTTTCCGCCCAGACTGCAGGTTGTGAGGCTTGTATACCATCCCATAAAGCTGGAAGCCTGACTTCCCCGGAAAGTCGAAAATCTCAGGTGGATTGTAATCTCCCGGACAACCTGGATGACATCAACAAGCAGTCACCAGGTTAGGCATACGCAAACAAGGTTTTATGTAATAAAAAAAAAGTAAATTGTGAAATGACTGGTTCTCTTATATAAAGCTTTTCTACTCAAAGTGCTTCATACAGCATGCCTGAGAACCCTTTGTCAACAAATGTTACAGCAGAAAAAAACCTCAGCACTCTAAAACATTTTACAGAACTAAATGATTGTTTGGGAATAAAAAAATGAAACGTTTTAGTGTTTAAGGTTACTGATACTCTTGAACCTGTACTATATTCCACAGCTGGACTCTGCTGCAGGTTTATTTTTCATTCCCTCAGCCAGATTTTTACAGCTTCAAAACATTGTTTCAGCTAACAGCACAATCATGACAAGCAACTCTGTAGAAGCTCCTGCAATGGGGTGGCGGTTAACAGGGATTTATGTTTTAGTGGGAAATCTTCACCTCAACCACCCCTCTCTAGAAATTTAACTACAGATTGCATCGACTGTGATTTGCTTGTTCGTGCATTGTGCATGTTCGGCTACTTTGAGTTAGTATATTGATTGTTATTCTCTAAGTGGCTAAATACAAGGAAACATAATTCTAACATCAATGTAAGGACTCTCTAATGTCAGTAAATTTCAGGTGGGAAATTGCAGAATTTATCGGAATGGACATGAAGGCAGAAAAAAACAAAACCAACAAACAAACAAATAAAATGCTGTCTATCGTCTGGTGCCACACATAAAACACCAAGATACGGCCACAAGGTAATTACACATAATGCACCTGCACAAGCATAAATGCTAGCAACGATGTCGGCCACTAGATAGTTTACACCGTCTGCAAAAATTCCCTGCAAAAGTCTAAATCAAGACTTCTGCTTCAATTCCTACTCTTCCAACAAAGCACAAACTGTTCAAGCTGACACCCATATAATGAAAACTACATTAACTAAAGGCGTAGTGCTAAAAAAATTTATATAGAGCAATTTTCAATCCATTGTGATTAAGGAGCTTGCAAAGAAAAGCGTCTGGACTTCTTTAAGTTGCTTGAAGACGTTTCACCTCTCATCCGGATGAGAGGTGAAACGTCTTCAAGCAACTTAAAGAAGTCCAGACGCTTTTCTTTGCAAGCTCCTTTGACTTGCTTGAAGACGTTTCACCTCTCATCCGAGAAGCTTCAGTTCTAAGGTCAAATGGTGGAGAGTCCCAGATATAAACCTAGTGGGAGTGACCCCCCACAGAGGGACAAAAGGGACAAAAGGGACACTGAAGGAGCTTCCTGGATGAGAGGTGAAATGTCTTCAAGCAACTTAAAGAAGTCCAGACGCTTTTCTTTGCAAGCTCCTTTGACTACGATGACCTGGATGACTGAGAACCTTCACAGACAATCCATTGTGATGGTTTGGTCCATGATAAGTAGTTTGAATTAAAGAGGTTAATAAACTTTAAGCCTTAAATTTCAGGAGTTCCAAAGCTCCCAGAAACAGAAGAAATGTGATGATGTTTAGGATCGTCTCCTGATATGAACACTCACACTTGGACAGACTATCCTCTGCACAAAACTATACTGACACAGAGAGGCTTTGTTTTGTTTAATGCCAGACTTGTAATTTTTTAACTGCAAGAGAGGTTTTAAAAAAAAAGGGAACAAAACATTTACCATGTGAAAACCAAATTTATCAAATCCTTTGAGAGATTTTAAAACAATGACTCTTGGCTGACTTTTCCTTTAGTTTGACAAAACGTCAAACAAGTACTTTTCGTTGGAACTAACCACTTATAGACAGAGGAATGCAGTTGCTCTTGGATACTATCTCAGTGTACACACTGCTGACAAGCAGTGCCTCTCCGTCTTTAGTACGAGCGATGTTACATGGTCTTTTTTACATCAGGCTCTGTTTACCTGGCGATTCCATCATGCTGGCCCAGAACTCAGGAACCATGTGCAGCGGGTCACCTTCTGAGCCAGTCAGCTTGTAGACGTGAACACAGGGAGGAGTACTCACGTTGCTGTAGTGGCTGACAAAAAAGTCAAAGTTCTGCAAGAAGAGAGAAGAGAAAGAGATGCCTTATAAAGAAGAGGAAGGAAATAAAAGGCAAGAGGGATGCAAAGTTGTATCACTAACTACAACAAAGCCCGACATGAGACACTATCAAGTATGCTGTCAACACTCTCTTTAACCCTCTCAGGCCCGAATTAAGTTTTTTGTTGCTAATGCACAACCAAGTCCTGCAGTGGTACTTCTGAGTAAAAAAACCTCATAAAATATGTATGTGGGGTAATCAGGATGTTAGGTCGTAACTGCCTGCCTGGAGAAGGTTAAACGCTTCCTTCAAGCCAGTGCTTTATTTCTCACTGCTCTTAAGCAGGCAGTTTCTCTCTTTACTTAAACCTTCTCTATATCCTCTATTAGCTGTACTTAATCTGGACTGGTCTTGTTTCCCCAGGTGTAAGACAACAACACTTATATTTATTTATTTATTTATTTTTCATATATTTGAAATGTAATTCTGGCACTGACTGAAGTATTTGTTCCCACCAGAACTACTCAAAACAGTAAAATATGTTAAAGCAACTCAACTGTTGAGCAACATGTTAAAAAAAACAGGTGGATAAACAGCTGGATTACTGAAATTTGCACACAGAGTTAAGCAAACAGGTACGTGCACAAATAAATGATAGTACCTGACTAACAGAGCAGCTATGAGAGAAGCCAGGCTTAGTTAGTCTGACCACATCTCCAGGTGACTCATAGCTGACCACGTAAAGATGATGCTCCAGAGGAGTGTCTCTGGTGCCCTGGAAATACACCAACTTTGTTGCCTCATTGACCCAGATCTAGCAAAGGAAACATTAGAGAGCATTTGAAGGTGAATGAAAACAGCAGCTCTCAGCAAAAATACAGCAATTTCAGATGCCATAAAGTAGTCCATGACAAACCTAAATAAAGCCAGTGGAAAATCTTTGTTTCAAGTAATATATTAAATAGTTTAGAAAAGCTGACACCTAGTCAGCATTGGTGCTGAACTCCAGAGTACAAAATACAGAAAATACAGTAAAATGTACATTTCAAACAAACATGTATATTTGAGTGTTCTAGTGATTTTTTTAAAGGTAGCATCAGGTTAACTTGTCATCTTTCAGCTTCAGTAGCATTTGACGGTGTTTGCATGTCAACATGTTTAGACATTTTCTGTCCATCTGTTTTACCCAGACTGAAAACAAAAAAATGCCTGAAACAAGCAAAAATTGAAATTGACTGCAGCAGAAGCCTGACAGAAAATCTCCAGGGAAATACCAAATGTCAGTTGATGTGGATCTGTTGTCAACTTCAGACACTGCAGCACCAGTCTTTTTATAAACACCCTAAAATTAGGATTTAGAATCAACACTCCAAATTCATGATCATTACTTGAGATTAAAATTGAGAACTGCCCAAATATTTTCTTACTGAGTTCACCTGTATCTCTCATAAGTGTGATTTTTTTTCTTTTGTATTTGGCACTCACCTTGGAGCCATGTCTTGCCAACACTTCCCATTCCCCACAGGTCAATGTAACCTCTTCTTTGATTGCACATTTAAAGTCTCCTGGAGGACAAAAAAGTAAAAATCAACATTCTATAATGTAAACGCTAACAGCTGAGTCTAAAGACAAAAGTAATATCAGCCTAAAAAATCTGATTATTTCATTTCAAATCAATGCAGAGGCATCTCCTAGTTTCGTACCCTCTAGGTGCTGGTATTCCTCTATCCAACGGTAGCAGCCTGGTTGTAACTGGGATGTGATTTTATACAGATGGCTGAAACCTGTTTTAGACTCATTTACCCAAATGAAAGTAAACTCATCTTCTGTCGTTTGAATAAAGGGATAGAATATATCGTGAACCTGCAGAAAGAAAGAAAGCGTCATAATTAGAATTTATAAATGTACTTAATCAGTTTATTTTAAAGGTAACCATAGAGAGCTGTGAGAAAACATTTACATTTATCCAGACGTCAGTGGTTTCTTCATAGATTATGTATGGCTGCGTGTTAGTGGGCACAGCCTCCAGACTCTCCTGTCTTAGAGCTGGATCATCTGTCACTGGGATGAAGAGGGCGGGTGGCAGCAGAACAAGTTGCAGTTTCCTCTGACTGCGGTCTAACAGCACTGCCCAACCACTACAACAGAGAGCAGACAACGATCAAAAGACTGATTTGTATGGAATGATGAGCAATCGTGAATGAAAAATAGTTCCCTCCAGTACAACTTCTGTAAAAACTAACGAGACTGTTGTGTACGTCCATAGCTCCCAAACTGAAGCTACAATTTTAAAAGGTTCTCAATCAGATAGTTTCTTATGCTGGTTTATTCTGAGAGTGGCAGAATTTTGCAACACTCACTATTTGCCGTCACTCGTCCATCCTACTCTGGCGATGTATTCTGTCCCAGGAAACAAGGAGTTAAAGGGGGCGACCAGTTCTTTGTCGTGTGTGCTCACTATCTGTAAATACACATACACATGCATACGCACACGTGAGATAAAGATCATGCTAAAGAATGAAGATGCTAAAGCACGTAGAAAAAAAGTGAAGAAAAGGAAGTGAGACACTTGCTCTTCCTTGATGATCTGTCTTGATCTCTGCCAGTTTAAGTGTAGACTGGGGATTTTTGCTACCTGTAAATAAGAGATTAGAAAAAAATACAAGTTGTAGAAATGTGTGCGTATGTTTTCACTACTCTAAATCCTTGTGCATACATTGTGCAAACCTGCACTGACCTGTGCGAGGATATCTGTATGCGTCTGCTTTCCGCTCCTCAAGTGCCGGAGATGGAACATGAATAATTTCTACCTCTGTTTCATCCACCTCTTCATACAGAAGGTACACTGTTTTACCTCCATTAGGGTCTGACGGGAGAAAAACAATTAACGCAATTTATCCAAAGAAACAGAACCTATAACATGGGCTGCAAGAATTGTTCCTTAAGAATTGCTTTTGTTAGTAAGAGCCATTGAGCCGAGAACCTACTCGGCTCAACTCAACGCAGCTCGATTCAACTCAGTTTCGGAAGTTTTCCATTACAATTGAGTGCCACCTAATGTACGTGGGGTCGTTATAGCAGTGCAGCTGAAAGTTCAGCGACATTATTTGTATGCAACACGAACACCATAACAATAGAGGGCATCGAGGTGATGGTACACCCGCTGCTCAGTGTATGGCTTTTTGTCAGGCTCGGGGACCACAATGTTTTTTCTCATTGCCAGGTTTAAAAAATGGCAGCTTCGATTTTTGTGAAGGAGACACTCTCATGACTCATCGAGTGACGCCACTGACTGACAATCGGCCGCATGCAGTCTGATGACATCACATTTTTTGGATCAGATCTCAGGTCACTTGGAATCCTGGCCAAGCGGGTACTAAAAAGTACCTGGTACCAGGTACTACCACCTAATGGAAAACCCTAAAAACTGAGTCGAGCCGAGCCGAGCTGAGCTGGTACTATTGGAAAAAGACATACGGCTGACCTTCTACTGCTGTGGGGCTCCACCAGTAGCCAGTGAAACGGTCAAACTCTTCCTGTATGACAAAAGTTGCTACACCTGCAGACTTGGGGTCCTCCTTAACATTATCTAAACCTGGGAGAAATTGAATAAATTAGCAAATGGGTTCAAATCCATATGCCATATTCATATGCCTAAACACAAAACTGAACATGTGGGATCTCAAAGTTGTTTTCTCTCTGCGCTACAAAGTGAAATTGGATGAGAAAAAACAGGGAAGATGAAGTGCCAAAACAAGACACACACTAATAGTGTGAAATTTGTAAAGCTCACTCAATAAAAATACTGCTTAAATAAAAAAAAAACTGAGTCTTCAGACCTTTATGGCAGTACGTGAGTCGCCTTTCCTCGCCTGTCTTAATGTTGGCTATCCACAAGTCATTGTTGTTGATAAAGGCTATAAAGTCTGGATCTCCGGGGCAGATCTTGGGGTCCATACGGGTCCCTGAGCACTGGGTCTTGATCTCCATAGGCTTTACAGGAGCTGACTGCTAAAACCAACAAAAACAGTCTTAGTCAAAAGGAAATTGAATGTTACGTGGACAAAGCGAGAGCCTTATGAAAACATTAACCTGATTCATGAAAAAAAAAAATTGGAAGTTTAGAGGAAAGACATCAGGACAATCAAAAAGAGTTCTGTAAACTAAGTTAACTCCGTCTGTAACATCTGCTGACTTGAAATACTTGTTGAGTTGTAAAGAGAAGCTCAAATAACAGCTTGAGATTGTTGGTCTGCACAGCCAAGTAAATGACAGCAAGTACAGACCACCCATATGGATGCACGTGGTTATTTTCAGTGACTCAGACCAGCTCATGATTTTGTAAAGTGACTCAATGCATTCGAGCTATTGCAATTTCTCCTACCAGTGAGGATGTTGTTGTATGTTTATACAAATCTCATTTATCTATTATTCGACCAGTTTGTTTATTCTTTTTATCTTGCTAAACCCATCAAGATTCAGCAGCAGCATCATGCACTCCAAAAACTCTTTAAATACAGTGTAATGTACAAGGGTCTAAGGAAATCCCTGTTACTTCAAGCAGGTTAAAAAGCTGCATTAAAATTATAAAAGGCACAAGCACAGGGGGAGAAAGACCTGAAGTGCACCTCTGACAAACAATCTAAATGAATCTTAATCCAAGGCCCAAACCGAGTTTTACAGCTTTTACTATTGATAGACATCTAAAACATGTTAACTCTCCCAAGATTTGTAGTCGATACACCAATTTGAAACTCCTATGTCACCTTGTTTTTGAGTTATTGCATTCACAAACTCAGGTGTTCCATTGCTTGCCTGTCTGTCCACCAGGCAGGGTGATAGCATTACCCCCATCAGCCTTTTAGAGCTGATGGGTAAAAACTGAGCTGTACTGTGGAAATTACTTATATTAAGATGTCGGAGGGATTCAATGTGCAGTTACACTTCTTTACACTGACAGAAAGGGGAGTTTCAGTTTCACGGCCCACTTAAGAACAAAGTGGCCCACAACGCAAAGTCAGTCTAACATTCCTGCTCTAGCCATTAATCACACAAACACATGAAATGTAATAACTTATAACATTATTCTATGTAATAACACTATTCACTGACTGTGTGTCTGGAAGAAAGTCTGACAGGAGACTCACAGATAGAGATCATCTCTACCTTGCAGGTATTCCTTGGTACTGTATCCCTCTAATTGAACGGATACACAGTATTTAAAGGTTTATGAGCCAAAGTAATGTATTTAACATAACAGTGTCTTTACACAGCTGTACTGATCCATTCTTTAATCAAGAGAATCTAAGAATTGCAAAAAATTGAGCAGCTGTACTCACGATGAAACCATTGTTGCCACCGTCTTGACAGTAGAATAGGCTATTACTAGCCTGGAAGAGGAACAGTCCAGTCTGGGAATGGTAGTCATAGGATGTAATACCAAATGCTCCCAAACGTTTACGCTCTCTCAGCAACTCCTCCTCTCGAGAATATGCCCCCTGGTGCGGCGTAGCCTTAGAGCAACAACAGGAAAACATGTGGATAAGATTTGAATTTACCAAAGGGATTTTTAGAGGTTTGCTGTGTAAACCTGTGCATATGCAACGGTACATATATGTAAAAATTTAGGGCTGGGTATCGTCACTGATTTCTAGAATCGATTTGATTCCAATTCACAAGGTCCCGAATCGATTCGAATCGGGGAAATTTTGCCTCAGACAGTAAAAAATATTATAATTCAGATAATGCATCAGTACATTTCCATATTTATTTATCTATAAAAAGAAAGCTGACACTTGCGAGACTTTATCAAAGGTGTAAGCATCACAGCAGATGCCTTTGTGTCAAAGTAGCTGATGATAAAACACAGAAAAACATGAAGGTGATTTTCCTGGCCTGGGATTTTATACAAATATTCTGCAGTAGATCAAAAACGAAGGAAAAACCATTAATCAACATATGAACAACACCTGATGCTGCTGAAGTGAAGCAGAGGAAAGTTACAGAGGTTTTATTAGAGACACAGCTAAGCGTTTTGCAATTTTGCATAATTTTAAAAAGTTTAAATTTGTTCAGTAGCCTATTGAACGGCAGAAATGAGGCTTTCTTTACAGAAGTAAGTAAAAGGAAAAAAACACAGCAGCCGACAGCGCTGTAAACAACGGTATAATTGTGCGCAAGCGAATAATAAAGAAAACTGATTTTTAGACGGGAAACTGTTCTTGAAGTATACAGAGAGAGAGAGAGAGAGAGAGAGAGAGAGAGAGAGAGAGAGAGCTGTGCATGAAGTGTGATTTTATCGTGGTGGAAGCAAAGCAGCAAAAGTAAGAAGGAATCCGTGACGATGTTTATCAAATGTGAAGCGTAATATGCTGCTTCTTTTGCTGCTGGTTCAGTGAATTTTGGTTGAAGAGAGATAAAACCTGCAGCTCAGAATCTAGTGCAAAAAATACGTAAACACAAAGCGCGGACCCGCCGAAGCATCAGAATCAGCGAGCTGTCGGCTTTCAGCCCCGACAGTGTCCGTGCCGTCGGGTGAGAAAGGCAACATCTCACTGATTCTGATGCGTCGGCGGGTCCGCGCTTTGTGTTTACGTCTTTGTGCAGAATCCGTGTACCTGCTCACATTTACTGATTTAGCTGTTTGGTGGTTGTTGAAATTTTGTGAGGTTTAACCTGAGATTCTGGCTTTTCGGGCAAAATAAATTTATATTAAAAAATCGATTCAGGATTTTAATGAATCGATATATTTATATGTAACATAATAAATGAGAAACACATGATTAAACCACCTTCATCTGCCCCATCATCCCTTCATAGTGGTTGGATAGTATTTTGGACTTCAATAACAACATACTGGGTAGTTTGGTTGTGGCACAAACAGAGAGGAGAGAGGAGAGATGGGGAATTCACCTGAAAGTGATCCAGCATCTGTTTCCATGACAACACTAAGAGGGCCTCTTTCCGAATCTTCTTGGGGATTTCTGAGTAGAGTAATGAGTTCTCTCTGCTTCCATAAGGCATTCCTGGTAAGCGCAAAGAAAAGCAACAAAGGCAGTGTCAACAAGAAACAACAGGCATTTCACCGTGACTGTTTTAGTATTATGAGGCAATCATCCTCTGCTGCCTTGAGCAGAAAAGCATGACTGAGGTCAACTGAAAGGAGTACAGTTGAGAAAAAGACAGAAATGACCAATTACAAGCTGATACTGGGCATTTTTGTGCGGCTTACCGAGGTAGTAGAGCCGGTGGGAGTGGGGTCCATTTTCATCATTTTTCTGCACAAACTGGAAGTCATGGGGAGCCTTGTTGGCAATCATGCCTGAGTACTTCCTGCTACAGTGGATAATATCTCGCAGGCCCTCCCAAGAGTGTTTCTCCACAAAGAACTGAGATGGCACATCCTCCATTTCCACCACCTCTGCATTATCCGAAAGGCCGTCCACAGCTGTCATGCTCACAGTCACACAGCTGCACGTTGACATTACAAAGAACTGATAAGTGGTGCAGAAACCAAGGCACACCTACACAAGGCCATTCATTTATTGGAACTGGTTTAAATATTATTCATCCGTTTTTTTTAACCAAGGCAGAGAGACTACATGAACACTGTACCTTGTCCAGATACCGTCTTTATTGTCACAAAGTCTGACCTTCTTGACTCTATGCATTCACTGGTTAACACGTTTGACGTCAGATCTGTAACCAATAGAAGAAGTACAGATGTAATGTTAAAAAATTGTAAATAAAATTAGTTAGCAAATTTGGAATTTGGGTCATCAATTCTTTATAACAAAAGCTAGACACAGTCAAGAAATCTGTCTGCACCAGGCTGTTCTTGTCCCATTAGATTGAGCCACAGTGCATAACACAAATACAGAAAGTGGGCCCCAAACAGAGGGGAAAATGTATCCTTTATTAAGACTTCAAAGGATACTTGCATACTGCAGTGTCCACTAAAGATGTGAAATCCCCTGAACGATTTTTATATGCAAGTCTATGATAGCACAAAAGCAGCTGCCACATCTACAACTCAGCTTCAGGTGAAATACAGGATTTATAGTATAGCCCACATTTCTGCCTTATAATCTCTGTTTAGTGAGAGATTATATGACGCAAACACCTGTGTGGGGGGATACTGTCTAAACAACCGAGATGCTTTTCTGATGCTACTCCTTTGGTAATTATAGTTGACTAATCTAATATTATGGTGAGGCCACTTACATCTGTGTTTAACAAACTCGCAATCAAAACACCAACCAGCATGTACCACAGAATTCGTATAGATGGCCCTAAATAGCGAATTCAACAATAATTTGTTAATCGTCATGTACGAATGTATAATAGCCATACCGTAAATCTTCGCTTGGATGAAGAACATCTGTAACGTTATTACCGTATGTCTAGTCCTTGTAATCCTCCTATTAGCAATTAAAATTTAACTTAACGTGGCCTCGATCTTACTAAACACGTTAAAATTACAGGGACCTATGTGCCAGTTGTAAAATAATATACGGAAAGAGCCCATTTGAGTCAGGTAGATACCTGACAGCGTTTAAAGGCTTAATATTAAGGATGGGAAATTAGTAGAGTGAAATGGTAAAATAATAATAATAATAATACCGGTGCCGCTGATGGTAACAGTTAAGGTTAGCTTGCCTACAATAGATCTTTGTTCTTGATTTGCAACTACTCACTCACGCCGGGAAAAAACACCGGCAAATTTATTTGAGCGAACATTTCAAACTCAGCCGATGTTACTTACATCATGAGGTGAACAACAAAACCCCAAAGATTTTAAAAACAGGCAGCAAAAGACAGTTATTAAATCGTGTTTGCCTTCGCTGCCTTTTGACAGGACTGTTCCCCTCTGTCATTCTCGCTCTGAAGCTAACAAGCTAGCTGCCGTTAACCGGGCTGGAAGCTAGGTTGCCACAAGCTAGCGGTGTCTGGTTTTCTATAAAAACAGGCTCTGTGAAAGAAGTTAAAATTTAAACCAACACTCACCAATTCGGCCACTGTTTCTTTACCCGGCTTACAAACCTTATTAGCTCGATGTCAATAAACAGTTTTGAGACCGCTAGAGCTTGTATCCATGGCCCAGAATGGCCACACTCAAATTGCAGCTGGCTCTAAGATTCAAGAGGCGGAACATTCGTACTGGTGGAGTACAAACCCGGTGCTTTTTTCAGCCGCACCGCTGTTGCTGCTCTGGTTTCAGCGGCGGCAGGAACTTTGTGGTCAGTATTACAACTGCTCACCTTATTTGAGCATGAACAGCTTCCCAGGTTAGGCGCTGATGCCTGATGTTTAAAGCTTCAAGATGAAGCAGAGACCATGTCAAAAAGGCTGAAAGCCTCTAATTAGCAAGTCACCAATAATTTTGATGTACATAGCATCTTTTGTTTTGTAAAGAAATGTTACATTTCAGGGACTTAGATCATTTCAGCATAAATCAAAATTCAAACAAAAGCACCTTATCTTTGAGTCTTGCATTCATGAGGTTTCTGTCACCATGCCATCTTTAAAATATGCATTCAATTTTCATTTTGACCCATAATGTAAAAGAAAATCAACACAATCATGTTGTGTGGAGCACCCAATTTTTTATTTATACAAATAATACAGCCATTCTACTTCAGAGGGATGAAACGAGAAGAGTGTGTGGCTCCAATACCAGGGCGACCGTGCTTCACTGGCTTGTAGGTGATGGAGAACTCTCCCAAGTAGTGACCACACATCTCAGGCTGTAGAGAGGGGACAAACAACATGTTAAGTACGGAGCAATAGAATTTTATGTGACAGAGATCAGAACAAATTTACTGACGTTTAAACAAAACGGCTTCTCCTCAACAGCTTGAGCAAAGTGTAATTTGATGTGTACAAACAGGGTTGTGGATTTGAAAAATACAATACAGTAGGAATTCTTTTATACAGGATATGCAAGATTTACTAACGTAATGTATGATTCAAACTACTTTTGGCTGTCACCTTCTTTAAAAGGTGGATGCCCTTCCTGACAACCCCAAAGAGATGTGGGCCTACTCCCTGGATCAACACAGGAACCTTTGCTTGTCAGTGTAAACCTGTACACTTTGGAAACACAAAATAACACACTGACTTGGTCACTACCAAAATAGGGAAGCTTGGAGGCATGCAGGATCTGTGCACATTGAAGCTGGCATACTTAAGGGGTTTTACAACACCTGATTATTATGCATCATCCTGCATTCATAATCAATCACAATGGGTGATTTGGCTCATAGCATATTTTACTGTCAACTTAAAAATTGATGTAATTTTTTTTTTTTTTAATTTAACTGGACAATATGGCAGGTTTAAAATTATGTCCAATACTGCAGTAGATTATGCATCACAGTGTACTCAATGTAAAGCGGTGACTTCAGGAAAACTAGTTTATAGGAAATACATTCTTGGAAAACTGATAAAGACCCCTTAGATTTTTTTTAACCAACTAAGACGTCCCATATTTTCTTTCAATTTAGTGTATCTGTATTTTCCCAGTGTACTAATTATCAGTCATGTTGAATCACTTTGACAACCATAGTCAGATGTAGCTACAGTTCCACATTATATTTTAGTTACATTTGATAAAAACGCTCCGTGAGCCACTTGAGCTGAAAGTCTATTTTTAGAGGGCAATGAGTGAAAACTGAATGAGTTTGTAAATGGGCAAAAGGTCAATTTATTGGTCAGTTATACCTGCTGGACCAATGCACACTTTTGTTTGGGGCCTTTGTTTTTCCCCCAAAATAAATGATAATGGCCTATATGATCCATTTTATTGGATGGGTGCGCTGATTTAGTTCAATGGCAGAAATAAAGCCACCCCAGCTTTTCAAACTGTGCCAATTACCAGACTGACATCTCACCTTGATTTCAACCTGGTTGAAAGTCTTGCCATTGTACACTCCAACCATAGACCCAACCATCTCAGGCAGGATGATCATGTCCCTCAGGTGGGTCTTCACCACCTCTGGTTTCTCCATGGGAGGAGCCTCCTTCTTTGCCTTGCGCAGGCGCTTAAGGAGAGTCTGCTGCTTGCGACGCAGGCCACGGTTCAGCCTCCTCCTCTGGCGGGCGCAGTACAGCTGCATCAGCTGCTCACTAGAGGCAGGACACAGAGGAAAACAATTTAAATCAAGTTTCACGCCTCCAATTCCCAGATGCAAGTAAGAGAAGAAATCACGTGTCCATACACAAACTATTCAATGCTGTCAGACACATAAAGGTTAAAAAAAAAAAAAAAATGGCTGCCAATATTAGACAAGTAAATTCTAGTTTCAGTGTCCAGTCTCAAGCCTCTTTATTCAGTTTTGACCTGCAAGCATCAGAGTTGAATAAATCATCTTAAAAATTGGACAATTTTATTTGATTTTCAGTGAGTCAGTATTATCACTTAAACCCCTCTGAGTGTCTTACTGTGACAACAAATTACGTTATGTCAGGATGTGCAGTAGTAGTACAGTAACTCTAGTTGACTGAATGACATCACCAGTGACCGTATCAGTTGTGTCACTTACTAGGACATGTCCAGAAGCTGGTCCAGGTCCACACCTCTGTATGTGAACTTCCTGAAGGTACGCTTCTTCTTGATCTCGGTATCCGCCTGGAAGAAACGGGATCACCCCGGTGAGTACGTAGCTTAGCATTTTACACTGATGCTTCAGAATTTAACAGGCGTCACTCATTTTCACCATTAAACGTCTACAGGTCGGTTTAATAACCCATGCACAACCAACTACAGTAATATTATAATGATTATTTTATTTCAGCTACTGCTACGAGTAACGCTCTACCACCGGGTTAGCTTAGCCATAGCTCCGGCTAGTACGGAGGCTGTAAACACAGTTTAATCTTTCATTTGGAGCAACGATTTTCTACTGGATGGTAATAAAAACTGTGGAACTACTCGATGACACAGTCAGCTGTTCAAATCAGCAACTTTAGAGCCCCGATGCATACAGATTGTAGTCTGACTAGCTGCGAGACGGAACAAACACCTACCATCTTGCCTGATGTTCCGGGGGAAAAGAACGGCCAGAAGTCTCGCAAGGCCAGATATCGCGTGATTTCTGGCAAACATCCGGTGATGTTTTCCGGGCGTTGATCTCCTCTGTGAACAGCAGGTGGCGCAGCTGCAGAGTTACTGCAGTTTGTGTCCAGTGTCAGATTTCAACCAACGTGTCCTGTTTTCATTACTGTCTGTGTTACCACAGATATGGCAGGGTTAGTTCTGCTTTTTAGGAGGAGAGAAGAGTTACACAAACAAAAACATTACAGGAAAGTAGTGAGCAGACAGATCTTCGCAGAAAGGCAGTAAAAGTGTTCCGAAATTCTTTAAGTCGGATGAAGTATTTTCAGTTCATGCAGTGTCCCAATTGGCCTCAAATCTTATGAGACCATTCATTTAAATAACTAAAACTCCTCACGTTTATCTCATGACTACATAGGTCTAGGTCGGAAACCCCGGGACTAAACATACACAGTTGCAGTCAGTAGTTTAAACACACTGGGGGTTATGGGCATGAATATCATGGTAATTTGTGGCTTTTAAGAGTCAAGAGTCCAAGATCATCAGTTCAAATAAATTTACATCAGTACACGTTATTCAGATGTATCACCACTTTGCCAAGGTCTGGAAGAGGACCCAAATTATCACCCTCAGATGAGAGAAAATTGGTTGGGATGATCAGGAACAACCCGCAAACTACAATAAACAACCAATTTGTTGTATCTTCAAGTGTCCTTTTTGGCTTGCCTGGTTTCACCTTGTGTATACAAGTGCTTCAACTTGACTTTGTATCAACAGCTAGACAGTTAACACTTGGACACAGCTGGGTCATCCAACAAGACAATAATCCCAAGAACATATTAAAACTGGTTTTCAAATGGCTAAAGCAGACCAACATTCAGCTTCTAGAATTCACCTCCCCAAAGCCCCGGGCCTTGATCCTATTGAAAATTGAATGATCAAATATTCAGTCAGAATTATTTGTTGATGTCAATTTCTGACCATACGTGTACAGTTTCTAACTGTCCAGGTTTATATAAAACTAGTTAACAGACTACGGATATATAGCAATATGTAACTTATTTTATTTGTTATACTGGGACTTGGTTACTTATTGCAATGTTATTCATGACCCTTCCCATCTTATATTACGTCATCTCTGCCTGGTTTGTTCTATCTTCAATTGTCCTTTTTAGCTTGCCTGGATTTACCTGTGACGGATGTATACATTGTTTCTTGGTTACACATAAATGCTATGGCACAAATTCAAAATATGTGTCAGTCTAAATAACACGCCCAAGTTCACACCCTGTATGGATTTCATAGTGAATAAGTATTGAAAAATTATAGCACCAAATCAATTGTGGTTTTATTGTTTTATTCTGTTTTTATTTTTATTTTAAATATATATAGATAGATAGATATATAGATAGATATATATATAGAGAGAGAGATGGGAGTGTTTTGTTCACAGTTACATCTTTATGAACAATCTATTATCTCCAACATAGCCCAGAATCTATCTAGCCAAATTTAATGAAGCTTGGTGAGAGTGTTTTCAGAGGAAGACACCGCTCAATTTTGTACAGATCACTTTCCTTAAAACTGTGAAATAGTACACGGGCTTTGGCAGACATCTACGACCTCTGAATGTCTTTCTAGTTAGACAACTACTGAAAGGGCAAACCACACTGATTGTTGAACTCAGCCTTCATTTGGAGCTCTGCTGCACTGCTGACAAAACAAACACTTGCCAGAGCATTTGAAACCCAAACTTACAGCTGTTAATATGACAGTAGGTGTCTCACAGTTTTCCATGACACATGCACACAGACACACACACACACACACACCTACAAGGTCAATATAAAATCAGTTATGCTTTTGCAGATAGTAAATTTGTAAAGCCAAATTCAAACAGCATTTAAATACACGTTTCATTTGACTGAACTGACACCAGCACGCACTCACTGGACAATTCATATGCTACACCAATATGGACATTTTAGCCCTTATTGACATGATGCCAGATTGAGATCTGGTTACTGTGGAGGTCATCTGAGTACAGAAAACTCATTGTCATGTTCACAAAACCAGTTTGAGGTGATTTATGCTTTATGACATGGTCCATTATCCTGCTGAAAGCAGCTGTTAGAATTTTAAAAGGGATGGGCATGGTCGGGTACAATATTCATGTACAATGTGGTGTCGCCCTGTGCTGTCTTTTGCTCCTGTAGCCCATCTGCTTCAAGCTTTGACAGGTTCTGCATTAAGAGATGCTCTTCTGTATACTTTGGTTAATGAGTGGTTAATTAGTCACTGTTTCCTTCTTATTCAAAGCATTCTTTGAACTCTGACATCACAAAGGCCCAGAGGACCAGTTTGTGGTGTTGGATTTTTTATTTTATTTTATTTTTTTAATTTCAGGTTTATTTTTCAGAGTGTATTTTTACATTTATCAGTTTCAGTGTTTTAATCTTTTGAATTGTTATTGTATGAAGGCCATATGCCAGAGGCAAGATTTTGAAGAATCAGTGTAGGTGTTTTAATAAAGACATGACTCAGTCGTGTAAATATCCAAAGTCTAAATAAAGATCAGGTAAGTTGTAATAAAATTAATTAACAAATACTAAGGATGCTTCTTCTGTATTTGTTTTCCATGTTCACAAAATAACATATCCATTTAAATTTCATTTTCACATCAAGTTTTATTTAACAATAACCTTGCAAAGAAAAAGTGCTGCACACTGGTTATTTTCTCTTTCAGACCCAGAGATGGTTGTGTGGGAAAATCCCTGCAGATCAGCAGTTTCTAAAATACTCCGATCAGCCTGTCTGGCACCACCAACCATACCACATTGAAAGTTGCTACCATGCGATTGGCCGATTAGATATTTGGATAAATGAGCCATTATACATAGAGCGGCCGTCGAGTCTGTCTTAATTCAAACACACACACACACACACACACACACACACACACACACACACACACACAAAAAAAAAAAAAAAAAAAAAAGCAGCATAGTCCAATACCAAATTTTATTCAATGTCAAGGTACAAAACAGCCTCCATTCAAAAAAAAAAAAAAAAAAAAAAAAAAAAAAAAAAAATCACAAACATGTATAAATAATAATCTTACATGATCAAATATATGATTGGTTTGCATATCAACCAATATCTAATGAGCCACTGAAACATTGTTCACTGAAAGACAAAGAAGAATCCAGTATTCTTGATTGGAATGTTCAAAACTTCACTTGAGTATCATTTTATCCACTCCTCCACTGTCCAAAGAAAACAAGCCTCTCTCCAGTCAGATTGGTTATGCAAACAAAGGAAATATTTCCTCTGTTAAAAGAGTGAAATAAAGAAGTGAGAGAAATAGCAGAATTTAAAGAAGACTGGTTTGTTCTAACAAATCCATTTTGTTCCCTCATCTGCCAGAATAACCAAAACGGACGATTACCGCATGTCAATACTGAAAGGATGAAGAAGATACTGAAGTAACAACTAACACGAAATAAGTTTACATTCTCATTCACAGGATTTTTTTTTCCTTTTAAAACACAGATGATACAGCTATTACAGGAACATAAGCACTGGTGATTTCATGGAAAGATGCATTTTCTCATAACCATTTATTGTTAACACACACAAAAAAAAAAAAAGAAAGAAAGAAAGAAAGAAAAATCCCTAAGGTTTCACTTTTAGTTTATGTTGCCCTTAAAGAAAATCTTGGGATCCCTCAATGAAACTAATGTGTTAGCAAAGCCACAGGAGGACCCAAAAAAAAAAAAAAAAAAAAAAAAAAAACCCCAACAAAAAAAAATAAACCAAAACAAAACTTTGGCACATGGACAGAAATCCCTGGGATATCTAGCCAAGCCAAGTGATTGGCTTTTGTGGTCACTTCAAATATATAAAGAAATTACAGAAATACAGCTCATGATGATATGTGTAGATGGTTTTGTACAAACAGGGGTAAGAAGACATTTTCGTACAATACTAAGAGGATACGGCCTACAAAAAAAAGGAAGAAAAAAAAAAAGTGCAACATCCTAATGATATAAAAGATAAACCACCTTTCTGTCTCGCAGAACTTGCCAGCCTTACACAATCACGCTTTTCCTTCCTCAGCTCCCTCCAATCTTTTAATAATCTGTTCCATCATCTTGGTACACCTGCTCCTCTTCCTGGTAGCCTTGGTAGCCCTCGTCTTGGTAATCTGGGATGTAGTCACGGGCGACACCAGCTCCATTTTCATCACCTGGAATCTCAGTGGCTTTGGGACAGTACTTGGCATCGTAGATCTGCCGTCCCAAGCCAAAGTTCTGCCCGCTCTGGTTAGCCCCGTCTCTGTATCCCATCTGTAGAGACATGGTGCTGTTGTCACACTTCTCTGTGCCCAGCTTCTGGTCGTAAATGGCACGCCTCGTTCCTGGAGCCGTCATCCCAGCCTGAAGTGGAGACAGGAAAAGGAAAACTGTCAGATTTTGTGGAATTCTCCCCAGCATCCCCCCCCCTTCCTCTCCTCCTGCTTGGCAAACACGAGACTGGCCCCAGACATTTGGCCACTGGGTTAAAGAATACATGTCATTCATCTAGAAAAGATCAGCAACACAGAGGATCTGTTGGGGAAATCAAATGCTACCCGGCAACCATTTATTTCCACTAACAGCAGCTCCCATGGTTTCAACAAACACAGAGCCATAATGTCATTAATGTACTCACTGTAACAAAATGACCATTTTTATAAACTGAGAATATACGTTGATGTCAAGCTATCCTTAATCTAGTATTCTGCTGATGTGTTCAAATTGTTTCCTTAGTCTGTGTTGTAATTTGTTATGGCAAAAATATAACAAAAGACTTTGCTCAGACAGAGACTGAGCTTTGCCTTTTAGATAATACAGGAGTTTACAGCTTTCTACAAGACCAAACATGACCGTAGTTTACAGCAGGCAAAGAACGCCAAGGACAAGCCATAACCAGTGTCCCGAAGCTTATTTCTGCTGCAGTCCTTTAAGAATGCATACCTGACTCGCCCCTTTGTTTGTACCCATCTGCAGACTGATGGTGGTGTTGTCCATGGGGGCCTGGACTGGAGCCTTGGGATCATATAAATGTCTCCTGGTGCCATATGCACTCATACCTGCCTGACTGGCACACTTATTGGTCCCCATCTGAAAAATAGAACAATCACTTGTTGTATATAAATGATCAACAGTCATACAAGATCAATAAAGAGTTTTGGTGTAAACTGTTGCACAACATCACTGCATTTCTCACATTTTATTGTTTTGAGCAAGTGTGGGACTGTTGATACTGGTGCAACACTAACCAAACGTGTTTTAAAAAGTTTTGACTAAGCTGTTCCTCATATTTGCACCGCTCTCAAATTACAGTCGAGGCATTTCTTCATTGCTTGAGAAGTGCTTGTGTTTACTTGATACCCTTCCAGGTAATGGAGGGGGAAGGAAAGAAAAGTAGGGAGGTTTGAAGCATCAGTGACAATGTGCAGCTCTCGCACAGAAGAACGCTACTCAACATGAGATCATCATGACAAAGCCTTCTTTCACAACAGTTTCGCCACTTGCAGCAGTGAGTTCAGCTTTGCGAGCACGTAGCCCACCTGTCAAAACGCAGCCAGAATGATCAGATCATTTAAAAAAAATAAATAAATAAAATAAAAATTCTTATTTCTAATTTTTTGATCTTTATATTTCAGAAGAAAAAAAAAAGAATCAAGTTTAGTCCCTTGTCTGCATTTCCTTTAAAGCCCTGGCCCCGAGTTTCACTCTGCGAGCATCAGTCCTGTGATATTACTGACACTGAAAACTGTACCTGTAGGCCAATGACACACTGTCCAGCCTTCATCTTCTCATCGTCAAACATCCTCTGCTGCTTGTCCGCATACTTCACGCCAATGTCAACCCGCGACTGGCAGCCCTTGGTCTTGGCCTGAGAGAAAAGGCGGTGTAGAAGAGTTCTCATTAAACTGCGATCATTCCCCACAAAAAACTACCACTACCGTTTGTGATGCGACGTTTTTAGAGACTCACCATGCTGGCGAGGGCGAGCAGAGTCGTCTGGACCTGCGTCATGTTGCCATTCTCAAACAGATCATTGGCCTCGAAGATATCATGGGGCTTCAAGCCGTACACTGTGAGAGCTTTGATGAAGTTTGTCAGGTTCTCCAGCTAAAGCCGCACCAAAGTAAACAAGAGCGACAGGTTTTAAGCTGAAGCCGGGCGATTATTTCTCTGCCTGTATCCTCTCATTAACAAGTTGCAGTCAAATATTTTTATAAGCACTAACTATTAAGAAACCAGTTTCAGATAAAAGCAGAAGCAACACTGCTAATGTCCAAGTATAGCCATGAGTGTGATTCAGTGCACTGACATCCTCAGCACAATGCAGGGAAGAGGCAAGTCTAACTGCTTGCTGCACTTCTAGCGTCAATGAAGTGCTCCTGCTCACAAGTCTGCCGCACCCTCAATTAGCTAAAATAAGACAAACTCACCTGGTGCCAGTTCAGTGCTGACTGGTTGATCTTTCTCACAGAGCCTGGCTGCAGCCTGTTAATAAGTCTGCAAAGTAGAGAAAGAACGGGGAAGAAAGAAAGAAAGTGAGCTTTCCAGATCTGTGTGCATATTAAAAACAGATGATCGAGGCCCTGGTGGTTTAGCGTGACAGAACTTTGATGTAGGCTCTGCTTACTCGCACAGGAGGACTCCGTTTTTCAGGCCTTTCTGGAAGTCGGGGCCGATGGAACTGCCGGTGATGTCTTCGATCCAGATCCTGAGCTCCTCTTCCTTCTGAGGGTCGTACTTCTGTGCAATCTAGTTGGTAACAAAGGTCAGAGGTCACATGTGTGTTCTGCAACCAAGTGGGTGGCTCTTTTGAAGAACAGTAGATGCAGTCACACCAGCTTCTTTTGTCAGCAGTGGAATAGCTCGCCCTGTCCTCAATGACCTCCCACTTCAACACTCTTAAGATATAAGAATTCTATTTTTCTCCAGCTGCTGATAACTGAGCCGCGCAAACACCAAGGACCGAGGTGATGATAACCAAAACACACACCACGAAGATTTCAGTTTTAGTTGTTGTTCGTTTTAAAAGGTTTATTGTGACTGCATGAGGCCAGGCTTCATGGTCATCCCCACATTTTCACTTTGACCGACTCCTACAGACAGAGTTGGTCAGATTTCATTCTCATAAATGGTGACTCCACTGTGACCCGACACACACATACACACCCCCCCCCACAGAAACACACACGGATATCCTGTTTGGTAAACTGTAACAAAGTCACCGGAGGCACAGGAAGGGAGCTGCTGTAGAAAGAACAGGGCGCGTCAGTTTTTAAGGGGCTTAACGTGGTCTGCTGACGGCGTCACGGTTGAGGCGTTACTCTGATTTAAAAGCTTTACCGACGGATGCAGAGCATGAGAAAGAGGCCATTCAGGAGGAGAATCGGGGTCACGTAAACAAACAGCAGTTTCATGAGCTGAATCTGAAAGGCGGACAAATGGAGAAAAGTGACCTAAGAGTTAAACAGGTCAGCTTTTCTCCTCCTCCAGTGAAAGAGAAGAAGAAGAAGGAAAAAAAAAAAAAAAAAGTTCTGCGTGCAAACTCACAACCAGCCAACAATTTTTCCTTGTCCCCGAAGGCAATGGGAAACTAAACCGCAAAAGTAACCTACTATTTACATAGAAGCAGGCCGCACACAGCTCACAGCTGGCTGCGCTCTTCAGGAATGCCTGTCTTCTAATTAAATTCCCTTCATCCAGTTATCCGCATATTAAAAGACAACACTGGCCGTTTTAATTGCCCGCAAGGAATCCGACACAGATGTAATTTCCAGCGACAAGCTGAACGCGAGGAATTCAGCCCGCAGTGCTGGGATAAAGGGAGCTGAATGAAGCGAGAAGGGCGCCGGATTGTGTCTGTGTGCCGAGCCGATGAATGGATGTGCACTGAGATGAATAAATAAAACAGTTGGTGGAATTTAAAAGCCTTCAATGCCTCACATTTTAAGGGTGAGCTACGTCACTGACGGCAGGAAATACCACTCTCTTTAGTAGACCCCCCCCCCCTCTCCCTCTCTCTCCTCCTTCAAGGACGCCTGTGGTAATGGACAGAGGAAATCTGCATGCTTTCTTTAAGTCAGCCACATGTTGTTCTGTGGAGATCTGGGGAGGGGATACGACCCTCTCTTTCTCCCTCGCCCCACACAAGGGAACATCCAAAGAATGCAGAAGGGGAGGGGGATGAGGTGGAGGTAAGTTAAAGTGCCCTTATATGCGGGTGTCAAGAGAATGAACAGAAGGCTAAGGACAGATCAGCTGTAACACTTGTGTGAGAGAGAAAAAAAGCAGTCTGCTTCCCAATAACAACGAAATGGACAGTAAGTCACATTCAAAGTACTTTAAAAAAAAAAAAAAAAAGGGGGGGGGGAGGAAAGTTGGCGAAAAGTGATGTGCCAACGTGATCGGGCTTGTCACCTCTGAGGTTTTAACTCGATGCGGCTGTGACCAAATAAACAAGCTGCTTTCCTCACGAAGGTCCCAATCAATAAAGTTACACATTACCCAGAACTTGCGGGGGGGTGTCAGTCGACACCTTGATTTTTCACAGAGTGAGTGGCTGAGGAGGAGAGAGGCTTTGTCCCTGCACTGATCTGGCACGGTGTGGAGAGCAAAGTTAAAGCACGAAGAGCAGCGCTACACCTTACCGCATGAGGGGAAGTGGGGAAACTATTCTTGCAGAAACCACGAGAACACAGAAGCAATGAGAACAGTGGCATCCAATCCGAGGGCTAACAGGTCAATTACATTATCTACTAATGCGGGTCACAACGCAGGGCAGAGAGCTGCACGGGCGGCGGAAAATGCTGGAAACGGGGGTAACTTTTTTTTTTTTTTTTTGCCACAACGACATGCTTGTTTGCCAAGACGGACAACGCCCATGGTGCGATTTTAAGTTAAGTCTCCTGCACGAGCAGAGGGACTAAGGAGGTCCAAGGTGTCTAACTAGACCACAACTTATTTCTTTGCAAACTATTCACACTCGACCAGAGTTTAATTATTCATTTTCCGACTTATATGTATAAAATATAGTTTTAAATCTTTTTATTCAAACTCCCTTTTTACCCCCGCTGATTACCTTTTAACCTGAGCGCCATATTAAAATGGAGGCCAGGTGATTCTCGCGTTAAGAGAGAAGCGCAATGAAGAAGGCGAGAAAAGTTCAATGCGACTTAACTTTATATGGGAGAGAAAAGTATGGCCACCTACCTTGTTTTTCACTTCTGCGGATAACCCATAAGCCGGACCTTTGTTAAAGGAAGACATTTTGAAAGTGTTGAGATTTTTCCTTTGAGAGTGGCAAACAATAATAAAAGAAAGAGACTCCGACTTGAAGATAAAAACTGCGCTAAAATATCTTCGAGTTTGTCTTCCAATGAAACCTCGGACTGAACTAAATACTTCCTTTCTCTTTTACGGGCGCCAATTAGAGCGCTCCCACGGTTTCTGTCAAAGAGTCTTGATTCACGAATCAAGATAGTTCACCCCTGAACGGTCCGTCCCGGAAATGACCCTCCGAAGTTTCTAGGTGTTTTTTGTTTGTTTTGTTTTGTAATTGCAAACTAGCTGAAAAGAGTGATTATTGAATATTTAGCACAATTTCATACAGGTGAAGAAGGAGATCAGTTTCATGTGCTCTTGGTTACGTAATACAGTCGTATTTTTTGTTTATCTTGTTTTTATTTTATGTGTTTTGTTGTTTGTATCTGCATCTGTCTGGGTTAGCCGGTGTTGTGCCAAAAAGTGATTGTCTGCCAAAAACTGATTTCCGGTATTTGCCAAAAAGCGATTGCTCATATTTAAAGTGCTATAAGTAACTTGTTGGGCTATAATATGTTAAACATATGTCAAATGCATCCCTTATGGATGACATAAAGTCATCTTGAGCCACAAACAACATTCGTGTAGCAAGATACAAGCCGCAATCAGTTTTTGGCAGCGACTTTTATATAACCTTTATTTATGCAGTAAAAAAAATCTCATTAACATTAAAAATTTATTTTGTAAGAGTAAGTTGCCCAACAGGACAGCAGAAATGGCAGCAAATATTACAATAGTTCTGTAAAAATATTTTAAGTGGGGATAAAGGACCGGATTGGTTATAATGTAAGTACAAGTTGTAAAGATACTTAAAAAACAGATAATGTTTTAATTCTTTATGTAACCCCTTTGTATCCCCTGTTCACCGAAGTCTATTTACGAACATACGTAAAGATATTACACATAAAAAATACACAGAAACACTGGAAATCAGTTTTTGGCAGACAATCACTTTTTGGCACAAGAAAGACTTTTAGGATTTTAGCATTTTGTGTGTATTTGCACTGGAGAATATAATTCACTGAAAGCATGAACCAGGTAACTAAATACATTAAATATGGGAGGTTAACTTTGGATTTCCAGTTTCATTTCGTTGTTCTTATCTTGCAAAGTGGCTTTACATATTTTAGTCTAGCTCAGATTCTCTAAACACGATCAGGTTTCAGTTTCATTTTTCATTAGCTGTGCTGTTAGTTTTAGTTTCTATCATGGCTGCTGTTTTCACATGTGATATTTGGAATAAATATAATAATAAAACCCTTTACTCAAAGTCAGGTACATGTCCAAATCTCAGTAAACATATGCACCAAATACTCTTCAAGCTGGTTATGCCAACAAATTTGGCCAGGCTGACAAAGATTGAAACTGAAGATATTTCCTGTATACTTTTTTTAAACTTTAGTTTTGCGAGTTTACAGCATTGTTTCAGTTCACTTTTTATTTATTTTACTGTATCTCATACCCGAAAAACACCACCTTCTTCTTTTTTTTCCCTGAAACCAGTGCAGTCTTTTTTTTTAAAATCTTGGTCACCTTGTATGCATATCAGATTTTTTTTCTATGTAAATAGACATTTTATAAGCATGTATCCTACACTTAGAAACTGTTATGTGGCTGTTATAATTATTGTATTTATTATAAATTTGTATTTTTTTAAGTTTCTTGTAATGCTCTTAAGATAAACAATCCTTATAACAGAAACATCTATCGATTTTGTTACACTCATCCAGTTGAAGGTCGTGGGGACTGAAGTCTGTCATGACTGTCGTGGGGTGAGAGGCAGGGTACAACCGGAACAGGACACTGATATGTGGCATGGGTTGAAGCTAGAGTACCCAAAGAAAACCCACAAAGAAAAGGAAGCTCCACACAAAAAGGCCTCAGACTGTATTTGAACGCAGGATCATCTTGCTATGACGTGACAGTGCCAACTGCATGAAAGCTTTCAACTGATATGTAAAAACGACCCATTAGATAAAGAGCACATATATAAATAATTAAGCAATGCCTGTCATGAGTTTAAATGTATTTTAGGCCTCCATTCAAAACGCACTACTGCACTACTCAGTAAAAAAATATTTAAGCAACAAAGCGAGAGAGGGGACTTCTCTTGATAGTCCTGTATACTCTTCGTTCCACGCTTCGTTAATCGATCCTAAGCTCCACCTTTCCACTGCTCTTCCTTAGGTCGCGATTTATATCAAAAACTCCTTATATGGAAGGAAACTTCCCAAATTCCTGAATAGTGGGAGTGAACCTCTGGTCCCACCCTGCATACCAGACGTGGAGAGAGGACGAGACAAATTGTCGCACTTTTTTGAGTCACGGTCAGGGGGGAGAAAAAAGTTATTTGGGAATGAGCTACTGGGCTGACGTAATGTCGGTGGTGTGAGGTTTTCAGATAACAAAACTTCTCCTGGCATGTCAGCATGTGTGAAAGTCCAGGATGCTATGTAAGACGTATCTAAGACAATGTATTAGTGGCGCATAATATGATTTAAGCTGGCAGTCAGCTGGACAGGTCAGGGGGTTCTTTCTTTATCTTATTTCGACAAAAATATGTACAATAGGCTGCTTTATGACAGTGGTACATCAGATTAGTATGACTCCATGAGACACCGACGGTTCCTCCCGACATGGACACATGCTGGAGCCCATCAGTGTTACTACCTGCACTCATCGGATACATCTTTCTTTCTTCTTCAGCTGATGTCTTTGACATCCCCTTGAAAAGTTTGTCCAACATATACTGTATTAAATATTGTAAAAGTATGGGGGTTTTGACTGTTGTTGTTTTTTTTAAGTTTTGAAATCTGTCCCACTGACTGGGGACAATCCCACTGACGTTATTCTCCATCTTTCCCGACTATCCATCCAGTATCAAACTACTTCCTTTCAGCAAGTGGGAAGGAAAAACTCCCTTTTAACAGGAAGAAAGCTCCAGCAGAACAAGGCTCAGAGAGGGGCAGCCAACTGCTGCAACGGTGAGGGCAGGGAGACAGGACAAATGACACACTGTGGAAGAGAGCATTGATTTATGAGTATGAATATGCGACCCAGGGACCCAAATTAATCCACCAAAGCTTTACTCTTGTAAAAACTGCAGTTAAATAATTAATACCTGAAATATTTCAATAATATGCACCACTGCTGGTGGATTATAAAAGAAAGTTTCATTCCTAAAAACTCCTTTCCACTAGGATCCATAAATATTAACGTGCTTGCAATGACAGTAGACTGAATGTGGAAAAAACAGAGATATTGTTGAAAGTACAAATATTTTTAAGATGTGCCTCCTAATAATTTGTGCTGTAAACAGATGTTTGATTCATTTTTAGAACGCATATTCGATCGAAGATGAAGATCTATAAGTTATAAAGTCATAAAGGTTTTCATTGAAATTGTGTCGTATGTAGCCTGTGAACTACAATGACAGATTAAATACTTTGGAATTTTTTTAACATTCGAATCCAAGTGAGAACCATCCAATCCTCAGTTGGTCACTTGGATCATTTATTTAGATGTTTGATGAGACACGTTTCTTTCAGTCCATTATATTTTATATAGTTCCCATTTTCAGAGGCTCAAACGTAATTGGACGTTTGACTGAAAACTTTCAGGCCAGGCCTTTTTTTTCTCGTCATTTCACAGCAAATTGAACAGATAAAAGATCTGGAGTTGATTTCAAGTGTTGATCTTTCATTTTGCACGCCTGAAAAACCCAACAAACCAGTCAGAGATAGCAGAGACCTTAGGAGTGGCCAAATAAACAGTCCTTAAAAAGAAGGAATTCATTGTCAGAAAGACCCCAGGAGACATCTAAAGTGCATGATAAGATAATTATTTCCATGGTTAAAAAAAACCCCACTACAACATTTAGACACGTGAAAACACTCTCGAGGAAGTAGGTGTGTCATTGTCCAAGTAATGTGAATGCACAGGGTGCAAACGCCTGGTTATACTCAAGAACAGGGAGGACTTTGCCCCCAAAAAAGCCTTCACCGTTGTTTGGATTCACCTTTTATTATGGATGAAGTTTGGAGAAAGAAAGAACAGCTCATGATCCAAAGTACACCATGTGTTAAACACGGTGGAGGCAGGGTTAGTGCACGGGCAAATATGTGTGCCAATGGAAGTGGGTTACTAGTGTGTACTGATGATTTGAAACTAGTTTCACCCACATATTAAAAACTATCCTGATATTTAAAATCATTTATTTGACCAATTAATTTTGAAGCTGAGAAATTCGGGGAGAGGGTTTAAAAATGGCTATAACTCTACAACATTTAATGCAAAATTGTTCTCAAATCCAAGCTGAAACTATCCTGTTTTAACCTGAGCAGAAGAAAGCCCCATAAAATATCAGTGATCTAAGCCCAGGTGTATCTCCTCAGTGTCTGAGCATCCTCCTGGTCATAAATACAGCTGGATTTCTTTGTACATGTAACAGATGATACCGTCATACAGGTGTGCGGCAGGCTGATTCAGTGTGAGGGTAAACGCACCAGAGGGCACTTACTCATCCTGCTGTCTTATGTGATTACATCAGCTGACTGAGTCATAGGAGGAGTGACGTAGGCAAAACATTCTTTAGCCTATTGAACATGTTGCAACCCAAAGGCAATCAGAATTACAACCAGTAGGTGCCGAAAAACTGTTGCTTTACTACACATATGGCCAGTTTAAAAGGGTGGGATTATACTTTTAGACTAGTAAAATGTACTGTTTAATAACAGAGGACCTTTTGTAGCGTGGGCCCAGTAAAATCATAAGAATTATTGATGAATTTGAACCGATATTACTCTCATCATTTTACATCTCTGGTGCAGACAAAGAACACACATGGACAATGTGCACCCCCACATGGACGACATGTGTAAATGCACCAATTAAAAGTCCACCTTCAAACAAAAGGCACAGTTTAGATTAACTACTTAAACCATAAAAGACCTGACGGCAGCCAAGATTTAGATCTTTTTATTTTTCAAACAACTGAGAGATGTTAAACACTGAACAAATAAAGATGCCCCATCAAAACTCCAGAAAAAAACAGATTCTTTTCAACCAGTTGTAGCACTTTTCCATTATTGCCAGTGGTGTTGTTGATGACGACGTGCAGTTTCTCGTTGTCTGTAGCTTCACCCCCTCACTAGATCAGCGCGTAGAAAAAGTAACAGAAAACGGTGCATATACCAGCGTCAGATTGATCGTGGGGATTTGGGATTCTTACGTACAAATCCAGCTCCAGGCAGGCGTGTTTTAGGCGGAAGCAAATCCAGATTCACTGTTTTGTTTTTAAACCAAGGCACATTGGTAGGTAGGAATGGATGACCAAAAAGAATGAATGGACAGAGAGGCTGCACAGAAGCCAATCTTCATTTAAATCATGTGAGAATGGTGGTAGCGACTAAAAAGGGAGTCGAACTGAAGTACTGTCACATGGAAAACGCCAAGAACATTGGATGCGCACAGCTCGCTCTGTGTTTCTCTCTTAAATGTTTGAATCACTGTTTTGAACGGGAGCAAAAGAAGTGCCACCCTCATTCTGCAACTTAAATGATTTCTAAAGCCTGGAAAAAGCAGCTTCGAGAGCCGTAAATGTGTCTGAAATTCGTATTAATCCATGGGCACATTGTGGGAGAATCAGTCAGTTCACACTCGAATGAATGAATCAGTAAAGAAAATGACCAACAAGTCGTCAACTTATGTACAAGTGCATAAGAGGTCTCAATTCTGTACATTCACTAAGGCGGTATAAACTCAGAAAAAATATATATATTAGCAAGGAATTTCAGAAGGCAAACGATATCTAAAGAAACAGAAAAAGTTCCAGCATTCAAACATGTCCTTGCTTTTGTCATTGAACACCACCAGCAGCTGGGACATTCTTTAATATTTCGGAGAGAATTAATGGATGGAAACATTTGACTGCACTATTTTTTTTCCTTTTTGCATTAGCACCACACTACTTTAAAACGGTTACATCTCCAGAAGAATCTTCATGACCTGGAACCTTTTAGGAGCCGAGCTGATGAGACAGAGAGAGCGGAAATTGGTTGGAGGGTGGAGTCTGGAATGTAAATAACCAACACAACAAAACAAATCCGCACCGGCCAATCTTAAAGAAAGGACAGCACATGGGCTTCCTTTAACATTTAAGATTCAGCTGAGAGCACAGTGATGCAAACAGAAGAGAAAGCAAAAAGAATCTATAGTTGTTGTTATCGTCCTTTTTTTAACATTTGTTTTGATGAACATCCCGTAAATGAACTGGTCAAAAATAAATAGATGTATATATGATAAGAAGTTTATAATTTACTCTTTTATATCTCACATAAAGCTTCTTGTAACTGCCAAATATGTTCCAGTAACTTCAAACCCTGGACATATTCGGCTCTAACTGTGCTAGATGAACTCTTATTAACATCTTTCTGGGCACCAACATGGTGGTCTGTGCAGGACAGCTAAACCCCAGCCTTCCCTCAGGTTTAACCCTAGTTCAAAACTTCTTGTTAGAAACTAAACAGATTAAAAAAAAAGAAACAGCATCATCCCAGTGTGCCTCAAAGAGGGGTACAATTCATAATATTCAAAAAAAGAAAAACCTCACATTGTTACACCTATTTGGGTGATCTGGGATAATTCTGTCTTCTTTTTTTGCCTTTATGGTTAGCAGCAGTACTCTGCAATACGGGCCTCATTCCTGTGGCTTTCAGTTTGAAAAATAAAACAGAAACAGCCCTTGATATTACAAACTCAACTAGTCTTTTAATCTTTACACTTCTTTTATACCAAAATCTTAATAGATTATCACAGAAAGAGGAAGAGGCGTGGGGGAGTGGAGTTTGGCAGGCCTGATTTTTGCCAAACTCACAGTGAACAAAAAAAAAAAAAAAAAAAAAAAAAAATTAAATCACAAAGTATCTCGTCTCTGTGGTGAGATGAGGAAAGGAGTGGAAAAGTACTGCAACCTTCCCGTACCCCTTCAGTCTAGGCAAACGTATGGCAGGATGTTCAATTTGCTTTCATCCCCGTGAGGGTCCAGTGATATGCAATCTGTCCAATCGTACCAGGTGCCCTTGGTGTCACAAACGCCATTCACCCCCTGCCAGTGCTGTGTGTGTATCCTGTCCAAGTCCTCATCTGTCACGTCCCGGCTCACGCCCGGTAAATCCCCTGTCAAATTGTCCGTTTGGAGAACGTGCATCTTCCGCGACTCCTTAATTTCCTGTTCTTCCCTTTTCAGATATTCCGACATGAAAAAGTGTGCACTAGGGGCCTGAACCCCCGAGGAGTTAAGGACATTGCTCTGAAGGTTCAAGTAGGACTGGATGATTTCATTTCTAGACAGCTCCTTCCAGTTTGTGTGGTGGAAGGGGTTAGGGCTAGGACCTGGGACTGTGGCGGTGGCAGCGCACTGTTGTACAGTGCTTTCAGTTCTCTGCCTAGACTCAGCGAGGTCAGGAGTGGGTGCTTCATCTGTTTGAGAAGGTTCTTTATGCACCAGAGGTTTAATCTGACCTGTGACCGGGTCAAACGTTAATCTGCGTTCTTTTAACCGAACGGGTTTAGTGGTGTCCTCCATTTTCTGGCCATCTAAGTTGACAGAGTAATCTCTAGACCTGTACTTCCTCCTTTTATGTTCCGAATTTGGTACGGTTAGCCCATCTGCGTCATCAGACACAACCATAGCTCCCTCAGAAATCTGTCTGTGTGGTTCTGAGTTCTGCTGGGAGAGAGAAGGTGAGGGGGAGACTGATGGGGATTCCAGTGTTGCAGATATGTCTTGTGACGGGCAAAGAGAGGAGGCTTCTGAACTGCTGGCCCAGTGCATTGAAGACCTATTAGAAGAATGTGGCAGCTTGTCAGCATAAGATGAGGCCGGGGACGACACAGTGTGGGAAAAAGATAAGGGAGAGTCCCTGGAGGAAGGGCTTGGGACCGGCGTTCCTTTTGGTGCATATGCTGAAGAGCGCTTGGTCATTGTATCTTGCTTCGTACTCCTTGGGCTGGTAGTGAGACCACGAGGACTTCTGGCTTGATAATAGCCCCCGCCTCCTTCATCCAATCTGGCCTGTTGCTGCATCACAGCAACTTTAATCAAAGAGGAAGTGCTGGGTAGTTTGGCCACCCCGGGAGAGCTGGGGCGAGGCTTGACAGCATTAACAGGAATTCTGTTCATTTTATCATTATCAAGGTGCTCAACTCGAGATCTGTCAGGAGACGGGACAACCTCCTGGTCAGGGAGGGCATCCGGACTGCCTGCAATCCCATTGGTGGGTGGCGTTGAAACAGAGTTATCATATGGGGACATTTTGGAGATTTTTTCTTGCAAGTACACTCCACTGTCTCTGTGCTCTGCCCGCCGCTTGCGGCTGCTTGATTTCTCAGCTTTTGGTGAGTACGTGTTGTGAACGTCATTTCTGATTTTGACCTCAGGGACACCTTTCCCTGGCACAGAAATGTCAGAAGGAGAGGCATCGGTTCTGCAGGGATGAGAACTGCCATTGGTAGAGCCAGGAACACTTGCAGCCACAGCTGGCCCAGGTTCAATCAGCTTTTGCCAGTTCCTCAAGAGTTTCTTAGCTCGTTTAGCCAGGTCTTCATCCTTCGTCTTCTTCCTCACATCATTGATCAACTTTCCTAGTCGAGTTTCCTACGTTAAAAAACAAGCACTAGGATTAGAAACACTATTCAGTTAAACAGTTTGGTATAAAGCAGCAGCTAAGTTCAGTCGACTGTCTTACCTCAAGTGCTTCTTTGGTGATAGGATACTTTTCAAGGCAGGCAATTACTTCCAGTACGACCACCATATTGCATATCTGCAAGGACGATATATAGAGCTTCTAAAACATCACGGTCACACAAAGTGTATATTACCCAAAAATTACTGCTTACTTAAGTAACAACAAAAGAAGCTGTTAATGAGAATTACAATCACATTTATAATATTCTAGAAAGGCCAATGCTGGTGACAATTCAGTGATTAGCCAAGAGCCCTGCACTAATGCTGATCGTGGAAACTCCCCAGAAATTAGACAAATTCAAGGGAATTGAATCGTGCCTGCAACGTGTTTGAGGGGCAAGTTAGCTTAGAAGTTAGCAAGGGGAGGGAGGGGGGCATTAGCTTGTCTGTCTGCTTCAAGAGCAACAAAACGACGTTGCAAAGTAAAGATGGAAGTGTCAACTCACAAAACCTTCTCCTTTGTAATCATTATAACAATAGGGTAGCATATAGACCAAAACGGAGAGCACAAATTAATTAACTTTACGCGAGTTTCTTATCTTGTTGACAAAGTCAAGCGGAGCTCAAGTGTCTGTGAATTTGCCTGTGCTAGCCGATTTAGCCGCGGCTAGCATTTCAGCTGAGAAGGAAGGGTGGACTGTTTCAAAAAACGTAGCTTTAGCCGCTGGAGCTAAGAGTTTGCTAGCTCCCGTCCATGGCTTAGTAACACGAGATTTTTATTAAGATGAAACAGTTTAGGGTGAAAAACAAGTACGAGGTGAAAATAAATTCAGAATGGAAAATGAATTTGGAAGGAAATTAAGCAAATAGTTTTCTTTTTAACGTATACGCAAAACCCGCTGTGGCTAAGTTAGCCGCTAGCATGCTACACGCCAGATTATGGTCTGTCCAGGGTAACGCTGGTAGCTAAATTAGCTTTCAAGCTGTCAACTCAAGTACCCCCATCTCTAATTCCAACTTAAAATATACAATAAGAAGTTTGGGCACAGGAATATAATTAAATAAGAGTTGTCGGGCGAATTCTCAAGTCGAGTTGCCCCAGAGTGCAGGGAAACAAGGTAACTTAAGCTAGATAGCCTGCTCGCTTTAGCGCACTCACATTGCTCTGACTGTCGATGGCCTGCAGCAGCCGTTCCCTCATCTGCTGCGGGGTTGCTGAGACCGTTGTCATTGCCTGTTCGGTGCGATCCGGAGGATGGAGGGAGGAATCCTCCAAAATGAAAACCGGGTGACAATGATGACTCAAAAGCCGCTTCGGGAACACGTCAGGCGTCCGTACAGCATATTTTCTGTCGCCTGTAAGGTAACGGCTCGGCTTATCTCACATGGAGTAGGGAAACGTGTGAGCTATGTTGCCCGTTTGCTGCTGCCTCCTCGGCGCTCTCGCAACTCACTACCAGCTGCAGGATCGCTCCACGGCCTCCTGCTGCATGCCGGGATACGTTGTGTGCGCTTTGACGTCTGCACGTCCTCAAGTAAACATACCTGATACACTCAGGGATGTGCACCACCGCAGGACTCCATCTACTTGTGGTTACACAGTAAACATTGTACAGCAGATCATGTAGTATGTAAACGAATTACGCACTGCCTTTGACCCCTAAATAACAAATACTGATAGTTTTATAAAAGTGATTTGTAGCGCAAAATCTAATGGTTTTCCAACAGTTTCGTGCTGTGTTCAAAATTGTTCGCCACTGTCAGAAGCCAGCTAGCCACATCCCAAAAATACCAAAGCTCCCCCACGTTATCTTCTCCAAGACAGATTTAACCACAACCACTTAGTATTATTTTTTTAAAGTGTCTAAACGTTTGCTTTGTTTTGTTTTGTTTAGTTACGCACTCTGTTGCCAAAGCTGCACACATTCTGTCAGGCATTCGAATAAAAGAAACATATGTGTGTGTTTATCGCAACGAAGTACAGTAGTTACTCATGTCTAAAATCGATCCTTCTATATTACAGCATTTCACCAGTAGATGGAGTCCTGCAGTTTCTAAAACAACAAAGCATACGTCAAAGAGCACAGCCTGTCCCTGTCCACAGGAGCAAAGCAGGACGGGCTGTGCTAGATTGATGGGGCCATCAGATATGATGCAAGAATGACTTTGCTTTAAATGTGACCCCTTCTTACATTCAGAGTTGTCATATTTCATCAAGGTTTCTGAGATTTTGATCCATATTGACATACTAGCATTACACAGTTGCTGCAGATTTGTCAACAGCACATCCGTGATGTCAGTCACCGCAGCAGAAATTCAAGACATATTAGACCAGACAGCATTTTTCCAATATGCTATTATAGAATTTGGGGGATTCTGTGTGAATCATAGCCTCTGTTTCCTGTTCTTAGCTGGGGTGGCACCCGGTGTGATCTTCTGCTGCTGTAGCCCATCTGCTTCAAGGTTTGATGTGCTGTGTGTTCAGATATGCTCTTCTGCATACTTTGGCTTCAATGAGTGGTCTTCATCCTGAAGATGGTCTGGGCATTCTCCTCTAACCTTTGACGCCAACAAGGCATTTTAGCATTTGGGCATTTTGAAAATGTTTTTAGTAGGTCTTAATATTTTTAAGTAATATTATATGAAGGGCATGTCCCAGAGGCAAAATTTACAAGAATCAGTATAAGTATTATAATTTAAAAAAAAATGCACTTTTACACAGCAGTTGACTCAGTCTTGTAGACTGTAGGCAAGTTAGGATAACAAAGCTTAACCAATAAACAAATAGGAAGGGCATTTCCTCCGTATTTAGTTTTTATTTTTAATGAACATTTTATTTCAGATCTAGTTTTAGTTTTAGTTAAGGATAATCAACAATAAGAAGAGACACATTTAGGGTTAACTGTTGTAACCAAATAGAATTAAAACATTTAATCTCAAACTAATTTCTTGACAACCACAGCATAATCCAATCCACGCAAAGCCCAGAACACATTTAAGTCATAGAAAAGACTGTCCTCTCACCAGCAGTCTTAGCTTTAGTATCCATCCCACATAAAAAAAAAGTAGAAACTCATTAAAACTGTTGGTGCGGAAAGAGTGGGAGAGGCAGGGCAACTGAAGTCCTGGAGTGGGTGAGAAAGTCTAAGTTATGCCAGTTATGGGGGCTGCAAACACCATGAAACTACTGCTGCACGTCTTTGTTTTCTAGTACTTTTTGGAGTCAAGCTAATGAGAAAAAAACACAATACGAGAAATCAAGTGTCTTGGCTTATTCAGATATATTTATTTTCATCTCATTTACAAATAATAATGCAAAGATACAAAGACAGAAGCCTTCACACGAGAAAAATACATCAGGTACATTTTAAATGGAAAGCCCCGCCCCAAATCTATAACGTCGCTCACATTTACAGCCAACTTGGATTATTTTGGTCCAATTTTAACAGTTAAAATAGAAAACGCACAATTTGAAGAACAAGGTTTGGACCAGTTGCTTTTAAAGGGTTAGCTCAAAAAGAAAAAGTACAGACCTGCCAAGCTCTGCTGCAGAATGCTAGATTTGCATATTATACGAGCATAATGTTTCCTGTTGCTGCGAGTGCACTACAGAAACATAGTGCACCTCTTCACGGCAACAGGAACATAGTGCATTTGCAGTGTGTGGAATAGTTTCACTCAACTTAAAATACATTGTAGAACGTTTTAGCTGCCATTGTGTGAGTCTTGAACCAGCACTGGGCCGTCCTCGAAATGCACTCACAGGATTCATAGCTGTGGGCAACCCACTGAGTGACCTTACACTCTGTTTCATCTTCCTGATTCAGTTTGTGTTTTAACAGCTTGTGTCACAGAGCCACTATTAGTCTGACTGTACAGTATTTGTATGTGATTTTTCTTACTCGTGTTATTTCTCATCGTGTCCATGTTATGTCTCAGTGTTTTTTTTTTCACTACAAAATACGATTTCACCACAAATTTATAAAACAAAGGCGAAACTAAATGGTTAGTTTAAAGCAAAATACAATATGTCAAGATACTTTGAAATTCGGCATCATGCAGAAAATAGATTTCTCATCTAGTGGACAGGATATAGCAGTCATTTCTTTAAAGGGGACCTGTTATGCTCATTTCCAGCACCAAATTTAAAAAAACAAACAACTGCTGACTCTTCTAGAGTAGACGTGCAGGATTCACAGTACAGAATAACCCCCACGTATCTTATAGAGGGCCCTGGTGCAGCTTCTCAGGACATCTTTTGTTTATGCAACAGGCTGTTTTAGCTTTTTTCCCCTTAAACATACAGAAGGTTTGAACGAAAGGTGGGTGGAGTTCAGGCCTAGTAGTTGGTGCATTGTATTGTAAATTCACTTTGGACAAGTCACAAAAAAAAACAAGCAGGCATGCAGGCGTCTGCAAGGGCCTTCACGAAAGTAGCGCCACTGGGACCCAAGTGGCCCGAGTGACATAAAATATAAGACCCACAGACACGTTTTAGAAATCAATTTCATAGTGACTTAATTGCCAAACAATCTCTAGGCGTATCCCACTGGGGCCTTTGATGAGCATACTAAGACTATCCACTCTCAGTGACATCATACAGAGCCAAGAGCAGAAAAAAACTAAGCATTTAGGACAGGCTTTGGATAAAGTAATTACTGTGGTCTTGTTTATTATTAGTGTCTCCCATTCTAAGAGCAAATATAACTGGAAGGAGATGCATAACAGGTGCCCCTTTAATTCATGTTGTAGAAATCAGTAATTGTGTCCAACCTAAACAATGACTTTGTAGGTAAATATGAAATAATTTGAACCATAATGGGATCATTTGAGGAAAAAAAGAGGATGTTTTATAAAAGTTTTAAATTTTTTCTCTTACTTATGGCTATCTTTTTTTTTTTTTTTTTTACCTTTGGTTCAACTGTTGATTTTACTTTAAAAAGAAGGAGAAAAAAGATACAGTGCTGTAGGCAAATCTGCTCTGAAGTAAAGACCAAAAGAATCTAAATAGTCTAATATGTAACAGGAAGTGGAATTCCTGCAGAATAAAAGTTTTTCAAGTAAATGAAAAGTGCTTCAAGGGCCTTGAAATGCATATGGACGAGGTCCAAACGAAATATCAGATAACTCTGAATTAATAAATAATAATATTGAAATAACTGTTCAACCTTACTGATTCACTGTTTAAACCACAAAATTGTTTAGCTAATCTACACTGCAAGTGGTTCTACATGCATGTAGTCTGTTTTTCCAGATACAGTATTTAACTCAGCTGAAACATTTTAAGGTAGAGGAAAACAAACGTTGCTCTGCTGTAAACTCTTGTCTCTGTAAACACTGGTGCGATACCTGAACGTTACTGCTTAAAAAGGTGGCAGTAACAGGCGACGCATCAGTCAGCGCTTATCTACATGAGCACAAAAAGTGTTTAAAAAAAAAACACAAAACAAAAAACAAACGGAAATAAAGAACCCACAAAAGATGTCAGGCTCACTATAAAGTCTGGAGGTCCAGCAGAGAATATAGAGCCACAATGACATATTGCAGCACAGTATTTCTCAGTGCATTTTCTTACTTTGACATCATATCACATAAAGCACGAAAAACATTGTTCCTACCATACAGAAATATACAAAGCTAGTCTATAGATTTACAATGACATAATCAAAACTGTGTGGGTGTTCCACGGGAAAAAAAGCGCATACTGGATATTGCGGTATAAAACACAGTATCAAACAACGGCTTCTACATGTGCATGAAAGGCTGATTACCACATATCTGATGCTTTTAGGCTTCACTTAGCAGTCACGTAGCCTATACACGATGCAGAATCAAAGAGAGACAAAAGACGAGTTTAGCGAACAAGGGGGGAAAAAAAAAACGCTTGCTTAGACAAACAAAACCGACCTAACCCTTAAAAATAAAATAAAAGAAATTGTTAAAAAACAAGCCATAAAGAGAAAACACTTAAGGAGATTCGTGCAGTCACAAAATTATTAAAATAGAAAAACAACCACCCCACTTTCCCACAGTGATAACTAGAACGCAGGATCACTGACCAACATGATGCATCTGAAATATTAGAGTTTTGTTGTTGTTTTTTAAAGGAAAAAGCTTAAAAATCTAATTTTAAGATTCAATCATAGTTTTGTGTTGCATGAAAATAAATATGCTGGCACAGGGTTCCTCGACGCACATCGACAGACGCGATGTTTCAGGAACATAACAGCCGAATAGTGTCCTGGGAATGAATCTATATCTATTTTACATTTTATTCTACCTGCACTGAACTGCAATATTAATTCTGCAAAATACTTTTCAGGGACTGACTCATCCCATCTGGCACAGTATTACAATAACACTTACTGCAAATGTCCAATGCACTATTTTTGTAACTTGAACCGTGGTTTGTTTTTCTTTTTTTCTTTTTTTTTTTGCTAATTAATAATTTATTACAAACGTCTTCGAGCATTGTTTCGTTTTCTTTATTCCGACATGATGCAGTCAGAGCTGCAGAGACACGACAGACACACCTGCGTGCAAAAAATGTAGGAAAGAAAAATGTGTAACAGTGTAACAAAATACTCACCGACTGAGTAACAACTCAGCTCTCTTCAATAGATTTTTTTATAGAAGTTTTCAAAAATAACTATAATTCAATTTGCTTTTTTCATTTGTCTTTTCTTTTTTCTTCGTCTTCTTTTTTTTTTTTTTTTTTACAAGAAGGCAAGTTTTATCAAAGACAGGACAGACAAGTCCAGTGCACATAACAGTCACGAGGGTAGGTGGGGACGGGGGGTTTGGTATATACACTCTGAGAAATCAGTGTTTTAAATAAATGCATAAAGTGCAATAATGAGACACGTTTCTGAATGAACTCAAAGGACCCATCTACTGAAACACGCACTGATTTCACAGAGGATTTTTAAAGCACGAAAGCATACGACTACGAGAGCGACCAGAGCGATACGGAACGAACTGATAAAGGGCACGGACAACACGAGCGCTACGAGAAAACGGATACATAGAGTCGCTGTAGTGCCAGGGAAACGAGCAAAGCAACACATAAAACTTAAAGCAGGATGTCATATCCGCTTTGGGGAAACAATATGTGTCCTTAAGGACATAAAGGCTAGTTATGAGAGGCAATGAGGATGACAGGATGGCAACAACATGGTTGTACAGATGTGACCTAAATACATTCTCTTTGTATCAACAATTCTGTTCTATTATAGAGGCAGTTCAATTGTCTGGAAAAATATACATATATATATATAGATATTTCAACTACGCTGAGGTCACATCTTTGGGAGTAATCCTGTGTGCCACGCTCAGTGTGCCTTTTCCCCCCACCATCTCTACACCTCACTAGTCTGAAAGAACGGAAACAGTTTCAAAAGTAACATGGCACGGTCGCCGTGCGTCCTCTAAGAATCCTGCACGCTGCCTTCCTGCGTATAAGGGTTCGATGTGTGTGTTTCATTTTACAGTCCCAAATCGATCGCTGTAGTTTTGCATAGATACCGTTACGCAAACTCTAATCACATTCTGTACATGTAAAATATAAAACAAAGCCTGTAAACATCTAGCTCGTATTCCTCATTTATCCGTTTAGGTGCGATAAATGAAGTTGAAAAATGATATGGTAGTGACGACACAACGGCGGATTACGTAGGCCAAACCACCTGTAAAAAATTACTCCATCCCTAAAATGCTTCTTTGTTTTTTCCCCTCTTTCTTCCTCATCTACATAAGAGTCATCTTTGCATGAAAACCAAAATGTAGACGCTATTAAGGCAAAACAAGTATGCACAGTGATTTGTGATTTCATGCATAAACTGATGACCGCCACTGACTATGATAAAAATCAAAATTCACCATTCCCTAAAAATAAATGAGCTTGCAAAAGGGTGACTCATCGCCTCACCGGGGCTTCCATTACAGCTTGGGACAGAGGGAGGTTAAGCTCAACAGGTGTTTCCTCTGAGTCATCAAGCTACTCTATGTTAACAGCCGTGCGATCGCTATAGTGTGATTTATTACGGGTTTGCTCTACAGACATAGTTTAGTCAGTCATTGATGGAGAATTAGAGACCGGGCTGTTTATGCCCCCAAATTTTCATTAAGCTTCCTCGAATAAAAAACGGGTATATCATCTAAATCGCAACAGGATCCATCACAAAAGGTAGTGAGAGAACCATTAAAGGGAAGCTAGCAGCAGTCTTTAGAAACATTTTAAGAGCTCATTTGTGGGAGTCGATTGTGTTGGGTCGTGTGGAATTGATGCTCAGCCCAGATGAGGCCTTTGATCAGCCTGATTCTAGATACCTTCTCCTCAGAGACCCTCGGCTTTAGGTAGCAGAGTTCACACACCTGTTACACCCGCTACTTTTGTTACAGCCTGTCAAGGCGAAATGCATCCTCGGTGGCGGGATCGGTGAGGACCATGTCCGGGTCATTGAGCATGTGCAGGCCATCCAACGTCAGCGGGTCGATTTTCAGATCGTCCAGCGGGAACTGAGAGTCCACATCAAAGCTGACATCTGTGGGCAGGGAGCCAGACAGGTCCTTGGGCAGGCTGGGTGGAGACTCTCCACTCACTGTGGAAAGACAACAAGAAAAAAAAAAATACTATTCATCTCACTGAGGTTTCTAAGGAAGAGAAGGAAGGCTAAAATTAGAGACAACTTCAATGAAAACAAAAGAATGCAGAGGAGTGTGGGTTATGATTTGATAACAACTTAAGGGGACAGCTTGGCATCATAATTACATATCTAAGTGAAGCTGATTATTAGGAGGGCTAATTTTTTAAAAACTAATAAAGGCAAACCTTAAGAGGATGGTTATCTTTGAATCTACATGCAGATAAGTGTTATACGTCTCTGCAGCATTTAACAATGTCAGAGCTAACATTCTAGTGATTGAATGACAGGTAACCCGCTACTTTCATACTGCTCAGACCATAAATAATCAAGTTGGACTTTCATTTTTTTTATCCTGTGATTTATGCCCGATTTAGACTTCTGACTTAACACACTGTTTGCTGCTACAGCTACACGTTTCTTTTCCAAATATTTATTTATAAGTGACTTATGTATGTATGTATATATATGTATATATTGTACTATTCTTAGTTAGCGTATTGTCTGTCTTGTCTTAATGTTGGTTTAAAATGGAGCACTGTAACAAAAAATAATTTCCCCCAGGGATCAATAAAGTATTCTGATTCTGATTCTGATTCTGTGGGAAATCTACGTCGTAACTTCCGTCATAACTGCAACCACCTTTTTTATCCTTGATGTGCAACTCGTGAGAAATGTAACAACACGTCGGGTTGCGGCAGCATGCAACGACTGAATGACAAAGTGCTGTTGCTTCCATCCATTATACAAATCCAGTAATCAACCAAATCATTGTGAAGCTTCTTCTGTTCAGTTACTGTCACAAGACCCACAAGAAAATGTGAATCACAAGCGTTCCTCCGCACTTGGATCTACCAGTTCTACACTTTAGAGTCTGGGTCTCTGCCTTAACAGGCCACTCGCTGCATGTCTTGAGAAGCCGTGTGAAGCACCTGTGAGAATGATGTTGGGGATGTTGCCATGGCTACTGTATCCAAGCTGCTGCGAGTCCTGAGGGTTGCAGTGGCCAGTCAAACCCATCATAAGAGCCTGGGAGTAATTGAGGGTGGAGTTCTGGTTGTACAGGCTGTCAGAGCTGATGGGGGTCTCCATCATGTTGAACTGCTCCAACTGGCAATCCCAAAAGAAAGAAATAATGCAACAAGTCCCTGAAGTAGGAGAAAGCTAAATGCAGGAAAAACATGCGAAGATGATTGGTTTCTATCTGACACGGACAGAGCCTGTACCTGCTGTGAGAGCGCACTGGCTTGAATGGAAGGCAGCTGCTGGTCGTAGAAGTCTGCAAACACGCTGCCCAGTATGGAGTTGTGCTGCAACAACAAACAAGCAGTGATCGGTTTATTATAGATGTAGGTCAAAATTACAAGTGCGCACCATCAATATGAGCATATATATGTATTGCATCAAGGCTTCAGACATAATACATTAAACAAAAAACACGGGATATACAAAACGAGACAGTCAAAGCAGCTAGAACACTGCAACATGTCACAACGTCTGGAAATGTGTGAGGTTTTTAATGTACAAATGCCCACCCAGTTTGCATATGCCAACACATTAAGTGTTTTTATGTGAATGATGCACCATCAGCGTATTTATTTTATCTTTTGTGTTTTAAAAAGAAAAAAATCTCGGAATTACAGCACCGTCTAGGCAATAAACTACCAGATGTTTTACTGGAATTTTACACATTTATCATGTAGTTTCACTGGTCTGACCCACTAACGATCAAAGTGGGCTGCATGTTTGACACCTCGGGTCTAGACAACCAGATACAAAGGCTTAGAATAATTAGGATTTTTTTATATGCCTCTATAAAATGCTTATAGCCGATTTTCTTTCATGAGGAGGCCTTCACAAGTCTTTGAGCATCTGCCATAACGTTTTGCACATTTGTGTGACATTACTGCAGCACAAACCTTTTCATTTTAATTGCACAAAAACGATTTAAAACCTGCAAAAAATAAAAGAAAAAAACAGTTGTAGTAATCTGCAGATATGTAAATAAATGTATTATATGATAAAATAAATAAATAAATGGCTTAATTAATCACACGAGGCAAAATCTTTCAATATCAGCTGCCGATATCTTACAGCTCTCTGTATACATAATACACTGAAATGCAAACCGGCCAAACGCCCCAAATCGTCTACGTAAGGACAACAAAAGGAAAGCCTTACATGAAAAAGGAGCTTCCTCTCCTGCCTTCTGGCTTCCACGTTTTAATTAAGACAAACCAAACAGGATGTAATGTGCGTTAAAATTAAGGGAATCACTGAAAATGTAATCCCCTCTGTGGCTTTATTCTCCCCTCCACCGACTCATCCAGCGCAAGCAAATTCTCTTGAAAATCCTGATTTGTATGTCCTCATCGAATCAGCAGCAGGAATTCTCCCGTTTCATTGTGGCCCCTTAATGTATAAGTAATTGGATCATATTCTCAGTCTGTGCTCCACCTAGTTCTAAACCACATTATCTGTGTGCGCTGCACAACTCCCCACGGGGCAGAGCAGGTTAACAAGAGAACACAGACTGTTGGTTGTGGTTTGGCCCGTGGATAACCTCGGGACTACGAGTGAGCCACTTCAGCTCTGGAAAGGCCCGAGTTGGGAAAGCAAACATATAGAAATGCACACACAGCATGAATCAACTCTGTCACTCGCCACGTTCCTCTCTCTCTCCACATCTCAAACACACAAGGGCATGTTTAAAAGTCAGAAACTATAACTTCAATCTTTGGACCAGTAAAGGCTTACTAGATGGCACTTTTAAAGGTGTAATTCAAGACAGTATTTAAGAAAGAACACTTAGCAATAAGCGATTAAAAGATTATCAGCACTACCTTTTGCAAATCTTACATGCTTTTACTAAGTCTCACGCACATCACTAACAGCCCTAATCCATGTTTACCTTGGGTGTGTTCAGTTTATCTTAATGCACTACATTGCAAGCAAGGTTCAGTTTGCACAGCTTTTCCTGAAAAATCCTTCGAAGGGGATTAATACCTCCCTTGATGCTCACCCATTCCCCCCCATGCTGGTGCAAACCCACAATAAACACAGAGATCTGACAAACATGGGAAAGAACAAAACAAACTCCACTTCACAGTCTAATAAGCAAGACTGGGAGGGAAACGGTGGAGTTGCGATGCAAATACCACAAAAAGCAGCAGAGGAGGAGGAAGGTCAGGGACACGGCTACATCACAAAACACATCAATGACACTAAGAGACTGCTTAAAGAGACTGGTGGTCAGATCTGGGCAAAACAAGAGCTGCTCAGGGTTCACAGTTTGTCAATGCTTAATGTGATCATTCAGATCAGGAATAGAACTTTTTAATGCACATTTTCTATGTATATATTATTAACTTTAAGTACACACAGACAGCTTTCTCCCAGAGTATTTCCTTCACTGCGCGGTTTCACTTCCTCTTATGTCAAGCATGGAAAACACATCAGTGATTTATAAGGTTAATGATGCCGCTGTGCATGTCGGTAGACTCAGACTCAAAGAAACCCCAGGATTTCCTGCTATTGCTCGTTAAAATGTCAACTAATAGAGGCTGCACTGTGTTTTATCTACTTATTAGATACTAATAGATATTATTCTTTTTTGGCTTATAAAACACAGAAAGTAATCATATGTAAATGCATAAATAATGACAATACAATTAACTTAAGGGGGGGAAATGCTTGTTTTGATGTTATGGGTCTTGCTGAAGGGCTCGCTTTTTTTTTTTTTTTTTTTTGCCCAGATCTGTATCAACAAGAAAAAGCTGCACGGAGTCCTACTCAGCAGAGATAACCACAGCACTACGATGCAAGGGACGGTGATGTTTATACAAAGCGAGCCAGCAGCTCGTTCAGTCCATACGCCCTTACTTGAGGCGAGCCTCCGGGTGAGAAGCCTTGATTGGAGACGGGAGAGGTTGGAGATTGATTGGCAGAGGATCCAACCCTACTGCGGTACTGTTGAAGGGACGAGGCCTGATACAAGAGGATACATTTGAGTTATTCACACTGGAGGCCGTCGTTTTGTTTCCCCCCCTCGTTCGTTGTGTGTAACTCTTCTCCTATTGAACAAGGAGCTTTGGTTAACCATGTCTGTGGTGTTTTTCTTGCAGGAGACTGGCGATCAGAGGAATATTGAACCTGTGCATACTTGTAGCTAATGCTGAAATGTAATTAGTATGATCACAATATGTGACGAGTGATGTGTAGATCTCACGTCAGTGGAGTAGTAGAAAAAAAAAAGAAAAGTGAAAGACTGAGTACTACAGGGGATTAATTAGTAAGAATATCGCTGGAAATTAAACCTGAGCAAGTGAATATTTTAAAAATAGTGACCAGGGAAAACCCACTCTGCTATCTCTTGTTCTGTCCTATCATCAGATGTTTTTTATACTGTCTAACAAAATAAAAAAAAAGTACTATAAAACCTTCCAAGTAAGCAACAGATACGCCATCAAGTAATTGAGATTTATCAAATGAGGCTGATAATGTTTAATCAAGTCAACGAGGCGTTCAAACCTTTAAACTCCTAAACTATTAAAAGATAAGTTACCAAAATAATGGTAGCATGAGATGAGAGCGATAAAAAGGAGTTCAAGGTCTGTGGATAGAGCTATAAACCGGTGACCTGGTCAGTGGCGTCGAGTAAACCTGTTTGAACTCGCCTGAAAATGAAAGAAGGTCATGTTTTCCTTGACATTACTTTGACTGTAAAATGATAAAAACATTTCCTTATTAACGGTTTAATAACAAGAATACAAGTCTAAGATCCAGATCCCAGCGAGCTTCCTCTGCGTTTTCCGTGACCTCACGCCGCACAGTCTTTTACGGAGATGAAGAGAATGTAGGCCACTTCATTTCTGCAGTAATCCAAACACATTCCCATCGCAACAGTAGAGCGAAGCAGCGAGAGCCTAGATCTGAAGGAGAAACAGCGCCTTACAGAAGCTTTCAGATTCACGGATGTTTTGCGAATCTCTTTGTGCATTTTTTTACATTCTGCTTTAGTGGTTTTTGGGGGGGACTTGAACTCTGCAGAGAAACAAAGAAATTCTGGGACTGCAAAATTATGGTTTTGTATCATAGTTAAAATAACAAAGAAAGAACAATTGCACTGTCACACACAGTCCTATTTTCACGTCGTTTTTTCCCCCCCCAAGCAAAACGTCTGTTACAAAACACACTCTTGGACAACTTCACGTCACAGCTGAACGTCTACGAGATCAGTTCTGATTACTTCGACGTGGCAGTGTGTTCGCGAAACCCCGAGCCCAACACGTTAACACCATCTGAAAACAGTTCTTTGGGAAAACTGGGAACCAGCCAAGGAGAACCAGTCATCACTGGGTTGTTGTTGCAACAAATCAGCGAGACACAGACTGCTCACCGCGTTCATGTCGATGGTCATGTTGGTTTGCGAGGACGCCTGGTTGTCTGACGGGGAGCAGGAGTTCACCGAGGACGGCAGCTGGACCAGACCCGCCTGCTGGAAAATAAGCAGTGGACTCATAAATAGATAACTAATCTTTAAGCACCACTGTATAATTTTAATGCTTGCTTATCACACACGCATTATATTCATATCTTATTTTATTACATCTTGGCAGATATGAAAACACATCAAAAGAAGAAAAAAAAATCACATAAAAGGCTACAAGTTGCCTTTTATGTGACATTTTTAGGAGTTTAGATTTTAGAGTTTTATATGTTTTTGTTGAATTTTATTGTCAAAGATCATGCCAAAATGTAAAAAAAACACACACATAAACTTTCTAGTTAAAGGTGAAGAGTCTGACCTGACTATGCACAAGGACTGCTGCACTGACAATCTCCTGTGAAATGTCTTTTTTCCCAGACCCCGAGGCAGCAGGGATATGGTTTTACTTTTACCCCTCTAAGTAAATCATTGTGTATTTTTTGTCAAAATGTTATACTTGCGTCTCATCTGTTGTTCTGGGAGTTGAGACACACGAACAAAGATTTTAGCAAGTTAGCGAGATCTCCGCAGGTGTTTTGCAGTTGGCCTTGGGTTCTTTGTACCTTCTTCAGGACCGCGTGTATTCGCACTTGCTGTGATCCCAATAGCCCCACGTCATTATCTCCTCTGTTTATTTCATTGTGGACCGATGAACGCCTAGATTCTTGGAAATGTGTCTGTAGCTTTTAAGAGGTTTGTGCAAAAACCCAGCGAGAAAGCTTTTGTGACTGAGTCATAGTTATCACAAGAGAAAACTCTCTATGGCTTTCTTACTGAGAACAACCTCTACAACCCACACTTCTAGTCTCATCTTCATAATTGGAACACCTGAATCCAAACAGCTTTTGGAGAAGCAATTAGCAGGGATTCACTTTTTTTTTTTTTTTACAGCCTCTCTGATAATAACTCAGTATGTTGAATAAAGACATGGAAAGCACAGTTGTTGGTGCGTTTTTATTTTTAGTCAACTGTGGCAAAAATGAAGATCTGCTCAAAAAGTAATCAAAGTAAATGAAATAAAAGCAGACGTGACAGGAATATCAAAGAGTTTGCGAAGTTTTCTTCCAACTAACTGGTAACTGAAATCATCATAGGTTTTATTATTTATTTGGAACCTTATTAAAAAATATAGTTATAATAATTCATTTATGAACTGCTGCTCCTATAACTCTGGTGTGGTTATTCTCTAATTCCATCTCATTAAACATCTCAACAATAGAGAGGTGACTGAATCACAGACGAGTAAACGTAAGTAAGTCAAAGTAAGTCGAATGTTCCCATGAGAGCCAAAACGCATCATCGTCATTAAATGCAGTTTATCTATTTTTCCCCTCATTTTTCATCTTACTCACTCATTCACAATCTGGATGCTATCAATCTAATTAAAAAGCAGCAGCAGCTGCAGATAAACATTAAGTCTGAGATCTTAAAGTCTGGCTAACATCAAAGTTTTGTAATATTCTTTTTTTTTTTTTTTAATGGGCTGTGGAACACAAAAATGCATTTTCATTTCAGTTAAACATGAACGGCTTCATGATTACAGTTTGTTAGGACACGTGTTCAGTAACATTTAACATAAAGCTATAGTTTCAAATGATTTAGCGTTCATGTGATAAACAGAGATAAAATGTATGAACATTCTTAGAATGAAAAGAATGAAAACATTCATAAATCCAAAAATATTGGAAGAAGTTGGAAAGACTTGGAGATTGGGATTAGCTGTACTTGCATTAATAAACATAATCCCGAGATTGGAGGCTTAGGGAGCTGACAGACTGATGAAATGGAAAGCAGACCACAACGCCAGCGTCACAAACTGAAACACAGCAACAGGTTTGTAAAGGAATGGACTCGATCCTAATTTCCAGTGAAACTTCCTGAGGTCTATACCACAGCCACTGAAAATTCAGGACTCTGATTGGCTGGAAGACCCAGAATAACTTTTACTAAGTAAATTATTTCATCAATTCCAAAATTTAGACTTAACTTCAGATGATAATGACTCATTCTCTACTACTACCAATAACAAACATGATCAGACGCTTCTCTGTATGTTGTACATGACATGACAAGTTCGAGAGTGCGATTCGAGTGTGAATCCACTGCAGCTACTATAGCGGACCCAAGAAATATAATTCCTTATAAGGAAGAGTTTAAGGAACGGCTGCGGCAGAAAAGAGAAAACCGGAGAGGAAATGCAACCAAAACTGCGGAGAAAATGAAAAGATGTCCACAAACCACGGGTAAAAGCGAGGGAGTGAGAGAGAAAGTGAGTCAGTGCCAGGGGGAGGGGGCAGCGATATGCAACATCTGCACTGGCAGCATGTTGTGTAGGAGAGCACGTTGCTGAAAGTTTCCCATTATCTTTTCGGCTTCAAATAACTCTGACCTAAGGTGATAGACATTCTAAGAGGAAGTGACTAGCAGTGATTTGGCTTTAGCGGTGGGCAGAAAGCAAGTTAAACTACTCTCAACTCTGAGGTGATTGTTTGAAGTAACTAACAACAGGGCAGGGCGACCAACTGTCAGCTGTAAAGCGGCAGACAGTGAGCGAATTGCTTCATATGCAGATGGACTAACGCTCAGCGATCCTCTGGATGTTTAAAACGGGTAAATGAAAACAAAACGAGCCACACGTCCGAGTTAAACAACTGCTGTTGACTCATTCATTGATTTTTTTTGGCAAGTGGTCATAATACTATATAAAACTGGATGTTCGTACATATGAATGAGATGAAGTTTATTATGTTTTGAGCTGTGGCTTTGGATAGAAACTCACTTGCTGGTTTGGGTGTGTCTGGGACGACGGCTGCTGGCTGAAGAAGGCGTACTGGGACAGCTGCTGCTCCAGGTTCATGGCATTAATGGCTGCCTGTTGGGAGCACGGCACTTTATATGACAGAAACCTCAAAAAGCATTCATTTCAGTATTTGTAGCCTGCCTACAAATCATGACACTGTTTCTATGTCTATTAATGTACAACGCTTTCCTCTTGAGTACCTGGGAGAGAGTGAGAGGTGGAGTTGTTGGGGAGAGCTGCAGGTTCTGGTGCTGGTGGGAGTCTCCCGCGTTCAGGATGAGAGGAATCACACTATCCTGCCCGGCCTGGATTTCCATGGCTACTGTGGGTTGAGACGTGTTCACTCCTACCCAGCACAAGAAAACAGTTTCCTTAAAGACCCAACTTGGCACCAAACAAGTGGCAAATGCTGAAATCCAAGATCCTTCATATCCTGCACATAACTTTAAGATATGTCCAGAGAGAACAGAGGAGAGAGTGCTTATTACCACCTTGTGTGTTACCCAGAGCCTGCGTGCTGCTCTGGGAGCCGAACGAGGCGGCAGCTGGGTCGTCGTGGTCGAGCGGGGTGGGCAGCGGAGGAGGGAACTGGATGTTGGTCAGATCGGGAAGAGAGCCGCCAGTGTTGTGGGCTGCTGGTTTCATCGAAGCGGTCAGCTGCTGTTCTGGAGACGGGAAAATGCTGCAGAAAAACAGATGGGTGCCGTAAACTCTCCAGCGATGACATGCTCGATATACTCGGTGATGAAATAGCAGAACCGCCAACACCAGTAGCTTATTCAGATTACTTGGAAATGTCTCCCGAGGCAAACAAGTCCAGAGATATTTGGACTTCATGCATTTGGCCCAGGGTATTTTTGCAAATCTTTTGGCTCCACACTCTCATTCCTTTGGCAGTTGAGCGAGTCAAAATGAAAATGTTGAACTACAGTCAGATGCTTTCAGTTCAAAACTACGCTTTATTCACACCCATTCATCAGATTTGTGTACACACGTACCTAGCCGAAGCTTCCTTTCTGGATTTAAACACTATATCGTAACAGTGAGACCAACGTGCCCCCCAAAAATATTTACACTGAAACATAATTTCATTGTGTTACTCAGACTATAGAGGAAGGTATCCTTAGACAACCTAAGACATTAAAACTCACTGGATTCCAGGAACTTTGCAGGGCTTGGATCTTGAAATGTTCTAAAGTGGGAGAAAAAAAGACAACTAGTGTATCAGGAAGACCAGTGAGATACTCAAGTGAAAAACATTTTGTGTGAAGATTTACTTTTTTGCTGTCCCAGTTATGTTTCTGTCCATCTTCATCCACCTCTTGTTTAATTGCTTCAGACCCCGGTACAGTGAGTAGGAGGACTGGGGAGATCAAGAGCGAGAGCGAGAGATGGAGAAATTAAAAAATAAATCTCCTCAATCTCTTGGATCTACAGATGTCCTGCCTGTTGAAGCTCATAATAACTGCCTTCATTTAATCAGATCAAGTGAGTAAGTGCAGTCGTTAATGTATGTAGCGTCAAGTTACAACATATATATACATGAATTTATATATATCCAAGCACTATTGCATTGTAAGGTACAAAATGATGACAAGGTACCCAGCAATTCCCTTTGAGTAAGCACTTGATGACAGTGGGAAGAAAAGGTTCCTTTAAAAAGAGGAAAAACAAAAACAAAAAAAGAAAGTAGACAAGAAGTGTGACATTAGTAAAAGAAAAAAGAATTCTGAATGCAAATAATGGGTAAAAGCACAAGCACTTCTCCAAGATGATACATACAAATTCAACCAAAGTGCTTCTAAAATTGACATAATTCCCCTCACATGGCCATTAGGAGCGACATTCACATGGTACTTGAATGCGCACCATCTGCACAGCAATCAATTTTCCTCCTCTTGCCTTCAAAGCCGCATTCAAACCCTTTCATCATACACTGGAGGGCGCTTCCACTGAGTCGTCAGGAGAAAGCAACAAAATACCACAAAAACTAAACAGGATCACAAAAAAAAACAAAAAAACAAATAACACTGAATTCTGCAGATAATGCAAAAAAACACTAATTTAAAAAGCACATATAGACTAATTCAAGGCAGAGTTAAAAGCTCATTTCATGCAGGGTGTCTGTATGAAGTGAGCTGACACACACCACACTAATGAACATGTCTCTTACACTACATGACGAGAACATCTTCGAAATCTTGTGTACCTCGTTTTGGCTGCAGCTCCTGTGATCCTCCAGTGAAGGAGGCCTGCTGGGCAGGAATTAGTGTGCTCTGATGCAGTGCTGAGTCAGAGTTTGTCCTGCAGCACAAGAATTTTAAACTCACATAAGGCGATCTATAGACAAAATCTACCCGAATAGCACAAAAAAGTACATAGTGGGCAACTACAGCACTGCGCGACAACAACATCACATGCAGCAGTCAGTTATTTTTAAATGTTTAACACTAGAATAAGGACACTGGAATAGTTTTAAGTGTAAATATAAACATTTCAATAATTTTTCTCAATGGCAGAAACTGTGAAAGTCATTAAATATGTGACAATGCAGAAGGATTTCACAGTCAGAGTGTTAGCCTCTTGGGTCTTTCCACTCTGAATGTGTCTTGCGTTATTATCTGAACACGTTTCTTCATGACAGGTGAAAAAAAAATGCATTTAGTTGCAAGAAGGCCATGCCGAGACATTGTGTCATTATCAGAGACCGTCTTACCTCCTCCAACTAGTATCAGGTGGCGGCGAGAGATATACTGAGCCATATGGACAGCTGTCAATGTGACATCGCAGGTTAAGAAATAACAGCTGGAGAATAAAGCCTTGGCAGAATCAGTGTACTCTCTTCTGTGAATTCAAAAAATAAATAAATAAAAAAAGCACTGTGCTTGGTGATCTTCTACAATACAGGGTACACTTTCATTACCTACAGGCCGAAGTCTTTTACAAAAATGCCCACAAAGAGTTTGATTAAGATCTAAAAATCTGAAATCAAGAAGCACTTCCGTTTCAAAAGCTAGCTGAATACAACAGCATTATTAATGAAAAGGTGTTAATAATTGCTTGTTCTGCACTGTGTATTTTCCAATAATGCTACCACGAAGGAGCATTTAAACACAAATGTATATTTTATGCATATATTAAGCTTTAAAAAACAATAATACAGTTTAAAGATTTGCATTGACTTCTGCTGGAGAATGATGAGAGCCCGCAGGTGGTTTCACTTATACTGTGTGATTAGTCCTGTTCTCAGAACTGTGTGGGTGTGTGCAGACTATGGTTTATTAACATCTCCACGATGCTAATGTTCAGCTGTTGACACCATGTTATTCCCAGCCAAACTCCTCCCACTGAATATTTATCATAATACATGAAATCTCTGTCTGTCTGTGCGTTGGTTTCTTTGTCCACCAACTCCTCCGAGAGCATTAGAAGATGAGCAACCAAACCTGTGCACACAAGTTCATCTTAGGCCCCGGAAGGTTCTTATCTATATCAGATACTGCGGCATCATCGCATTGCCTAGCAACCACCCAGCAACAGTTTGAAACGATCCATTTTTTTGCACTTATGCACCTTATAAAAGCACTGTATCGTTTGTATTTCACAACAGTAACATTTAATTTGTATTCGCAAAAGCTAAATTATGCATGACACATTATGATGGCATCGTGTTGCCCCGCAACCACCTAGCGACAGGCTAAAATGACCTGTTTTTAGGCTTCATGCATCTACAGCAGTTTATGAGACATCCCTATCGTTTTTCATTTCAAAGCTACTTCTCATTTGAATCCACAAAAAGCTGAAATATTCATGCCTAGTAAGCACCTAGGAATGGGTTAAACTGACCCATTTTTAGGATATTAACATGTTTCTTTGTTTTTTCTCAGTGTGATTAAGTATATCAGGCTTCCAACAGCATGAACAGGCCAAAACAAATACTGTAGCATGGGGCATGCATTGGTAGGATAACATCTGTGTAAATTCCTAATAATCTGCAGAAATGCCACTCTACTGCTCCTAAAGAAAAATTTGACCGAGTGAAGTTTTGACCAAGCACTCTGATTTAAACTGAAGCTCAGAAACCAGATAAAAATGGTAATGGTAAATGGCCTGTATTTATATAGCGCTTTACTAGTCCCTAAGGACCCCAAAGCGCTTTACATATCCAGTCATCCACCCATTCACACACACATTCCCACACTGGTGATGGCAAGCTACATTGTAGCCACAGCCACCCTGGGGCGCACTGACAGAGGCGAGGCTGCCGGACACTGGCGCCACCGGGCCCTCTGACCACCACCAGTAGGCAACGGGTGAAGTGTCTTGCCCAAGGACACAACGACCGAGACTGTCCAAGCCGGGGCTCGAACCGGCAACCTTCCGATTACAAGGCAAACTCCCAACTCTTGAGCCACGATCGCCCCAACATTAAACAACACTTCACCCAACAGGCAGCATAAAAGGATATCTGTCGTCCGTGTTTGTCAACAGACAGGGGTTTCCGGTGGGGCGATGTGATGCGGTTCCGATCGCGGTAGACTCTTTCCACCAATCCGTGGTGTCGCGTCGACCTGTTCATGTCGAGCCCTGAATTCTGACAAATAAAGACAAGGAAAAAAATGGGTAATGAACTGGGCAAATTGCAAACATTACTTTTCAGCTCCTCACCGGCCTGCACTATTAGAGCTGAATGTGTAACAATAACAAGAGAGTTTTTGAGGTCATTAATCTACAAAAAGCACTGCGGCAGCCACGGTAGTCAGCACTTTACCTCAGTTACACTGCTCTTGGCCAGCAGAGAATAAACACTTCCTATGAGCATGTAGCACAGGAATGAAAGGTAAAGTGGTCCGGGGTGAAAAGGATGGGGGAAGACTGGAAAAAGAAAATCTGAAATGTGTGCATTATGTTCTACGCGTGTTCTTCAACTTGTTTGTTTGTTGTTTTTTTGAGGGTTGTCATTTCATTGGCAAAGAAAATTAAAACTACGAAACTGCATTACATTTTCCTTTTTTTTAAAGGTTGGTATCTTGTTCCATTTGTCTGAAGCTATTCCGTGGAAATTTCAAGGACAAGGGCTTTTTAGCCCACATGACAGATGTTTTCTGTCTTGCTGTGCAGCTTCAGTGCCTTTCAAGCAAGAGACTGTTTCCAGCACTGGCTGAGAGAATAAAACATGGAGAAGCTCTTCTTTCTCATATACACAGACTGACACACTAAGCAACGCAGCAGTCGCGTTGCAGATAGCACTGAACGCAATGATTTTTTCTTTTTTTATTTCCCCAAATAAAATGAAACCTATTATTCAGAACAAATTACACACAACCTCCTGACCCTTTTTCCCTTCAATTTCTAACATTCATTATTGTGCAATATCAGTTTTAAGGCTTTCACTGAAGACTGACATTTCTTTTATGTTTCTGTCGACAATTAATGCAAATCCTTTCCTGCCACCTTTGAAGCTGCTCCTGAAAACAATTTAAAGCAATAAAAAAACTTCTGCTTCTGTTCACGTTGTTGCCGAGTGCACTGAAGCCCAGCATGAAGCTGTCTCCCTGCACATAAAACACACAATTCAAATTTGGTGTGACAGACGTGGCTTCAAGAACGTTCTTATTACGCTGCGGCAGCAACATATAAACTTCAAAGTTATTGCAGGACTGTGTACACAGTGTTTATTGGACAGAGCCTGCGCCGAGCCATGCTACAACCGTATACAAACCTAATGTAGGCTGTGGCCTTGGATACTTACACTGCCTCTAAATAAAGTATTATTTTTGTTCATATACTGCTTACATAAGTGACTTACACAAAGTATGTGACTTCCTGTAGAAGAATATTTAGTCCAGGGAAAAAGAACCTCAGGATGTCTAAAAAAAGCGACCAGTCAATACTGCAGGATATTACTTACCCATAGAGATTGGGAAAAAATGGGGGTATTTATTTATTTATATCACACAATATATTTTTGCAGTTAAGGCCACAGATTGAATTGACCTACACCAGGTATATTTTAGTTGTAAATGTGAAAGGCAAAGGAAAGATAAGCAATCCTGTACCTGAAAAGGCACGTCGATCGTGCTGTTTCCAATCTGATTGACGTTTGGCAAGGATCCTCCATAGTACTGCCCACGGTTCTGCCCCAGCTGCAAATATTTGGTCTTCTGCAACTGCAACTGCAAGAAGAACAACATCAGGTAAATCAGCAGGCATTTATGGGAAATTTAGAAAAGAAGTAAAAGAGTTTCTCGCTCGCATTAAGTCCACGCTCCAGTTACAGCGATGTAATAAATTAGCTATTAACACCCCACACGCCTAAAAACCAAGGACCAGGCCGTGATATTGTTAATAACGAGAGCTGAATATGATGTTCTGCTAGAACATTTTCTTTTTAAGTTGCATGATTGTTTCATTTACATTACAGGACTGTTTGCAGATTTTTCTTAAATTTTTTGAAGTGCTAAAAGTGAGATTTGTGGATTTTAGCAGTAAAGGAAAGGAAGATCGAAGTGGTGGAAACTAAAAGCTGTTTAATTTAGTGACAAATTTTGTTGCAAGCTCTAACGTTTACAGCTAATTTAGTGTCAAATTTAACGGTTTCTTTTTTATTTAATGTGAATAGATTATATGAATGCCAAGGTGCAAGCAAAGCAGTATAGATATAATTCAGTATCACTGAATGTGCCTGTCTTCATTTCAGAAGAAAACCCTCCAAACTGTCACTCCAGTGTTTATTTCAAAACAGCCTCCTTTTCCATGTCCAATCAGAGAACCCATGACCAGTCAATTAAATTGTCTCATGCAAGCCCACTGCTTACTGTTGGCATGGCAGAAAATCTAATAATAACAATTACTATGCCTGCATCAGTGGTGTATTTTGATAAGCCTCCAACCTCAGAGTATACTTCTTTAGCTACATGAACGCAGTCTCTGATGCAACGGATTAGATACTGTAACAACAGAATATGAAGTCTGGGTCACTTTAATCACAAGAAGCCGTGTACGGAGAAAAGCACAAAAGAAAAATCAGAGTGAGAGTTGAGCATAAAGGGAGGCAACAGTGTGAAAGGGTGAAACTCTAAACCCGAGGCATCCTTCCAGCATGTCTAACTCTGGCTCAAACAAGAGCTACCTAATGTTTGTCTTTCCATTAATCACTGGAAAAGTGCATCCTTTCACCAGTTTCACTGCCCCATCTCGCAGTTTTGAAGAAAGCGATCCAGCTTCGCTCTGTTTAATGGGTTTGCTCATACTCCACCTCTCCACTGGGTTTTAATTATAGTCAGCTTGGAGGTTTTTGCATAATTTTACTGACAGCCAAAAACACACAAACGACTGATTGCATACTTAATGAAATCTAGATTAAAAAAAAAAACATAAGGCCACAGACCTCCACCAACCTGTCGAGACATATCGTCTACAAATATGGACCTATAATAATAAAGTCATAACTCTGATGCAACTTGTTCTATTAGTTTCCAGATAAGGACGTGTTTAAAGGTAAAGCATAGGGAGGCCATTTTTCTTAACATGTATTCCCAAACTGATGATTTTTGGTTATTTGGTTACACGTAACTATGTTGCATAAGTGTAATGTAAAATGTTACATTTAAGTTACCTGTTCAAATGAAATGTACTTGATTGGTATATATTCAGTTTATACCAAGCGATTTTTGTGCGTGCTCTCACTGGCCACTTCTTTAAGATACACCTCCTCAACTGCTTGTTTATGCAAATATCTAATCAGCCAGACACAATGCAGCAACTCAGTGCATTTATGCATGTAGACCTGTCAAGTCAAGATGCTTAAGTTCAAACCAAATGGAGAAGAAAGGTTATTTAAGAGATTTTGATCGTAGTATGGTTGTCAGGACCAAGTGAGCTGGTATTTCAGTATTTCAGAAACTGGGATTTTCTAAACACCTCTAGGGTTCATAGAGAATGGTCTGAAACAGAGAAAACATCCAGTGAGCGGCAGTTTTCTGGGTGAAAACGCTTTGTTGATGTCAAAGGTCAGTGGAGAAAGGCGCGACTGGTTCTAGCTGATAGGAAGATACAATATCCCCGAAAAAAAGTTCATTAAAACCAAAGCATGCAGAAGAAGAAGAAGCAGAAGCATCTCTGAATGCACAACATCTTTGAATCTTGAAGCAGATAGGCTACAGCAGCAGAAGACCACACTAGGTGCCAGTCCTGTCAGCTAAGAACAGGAAACTGCAGTTAAAAAAAAAAAAATCACACAGAGGATTTAAGGCACTTCTTAATGGGCCAACCCATCACTAGTGAGGTGTAGCTAACAAAGTGTCGGGTGAGCACGTATTTCTAATAATTTTTTTTTTTAAAGCAATGCACGTTTAGAAGTTTTGCACTGCAGTCTGCCATTGACGTGAGACTGTGAACCAGCATCCACGATATCTACTGTTACATGATACTTCTGCTTTTCTGATTCTAGAAAGACCTTTAAGTTGCTCTTTATCGTCTTCTGAGCAGACACAAACACACAGATTCAGAGAAACAGAGCTTAGATAGGATAGTGGCTGATGCTTGCAATGATGTTAAGTCCATCATATTTCCACTCAGTAGCGGTTTCCACTGAAGCCCTGCCTCCATAGGATTTATTCTGGAGGCCTGTGCTGTATGTGGCTTAAATTCCACATAATCTGCTGGCCTTCATCTTTGCCGTAAATGTCACTCATGTTGCAGTGCACACAGGCCTGAGGACCCGTCAGACAAGTTCACCGCGGTTTATATGCACAGAAACACACCTTAACATATATCCCTATATGCACCACGATTTTCTAATTCATTTTTTAAAATGTCAATCTCTACGTTCACGGATCATATCATATGCTTTAGGTTAATCGCTTCGTATCTAAGCCCACGAGATGAAGGGAAAATCGCGGTGCTGGACGCGCGCTGTCAAACACGGATGCACGCCCCTTTGCTTTACACTTGCGTGGGACAAAAATTGTAGCCAATAACTTTTAGGAAAGATGGTCCCCGCAGTACGCATCTACATTTGAGGACCGACACATCGTGTCGGCTCAGCTGGCCGTCCACCGACAGGAGAAAATCGGCCACAGCTGGCAGGAAGCGTCGTTTGTTATTGTTTACCTGTTCTGCGTGCAGCCGCGGCGCTACAAATGCCTATTTGACAGCTCGCTGAAAACAAACGGAGCGCAGACAGGAGGGAGGGAAGGAAAAGGCAGCAAACGGTGTCGTTACCCTCGCTGCTCGGGTTATGCTCAGGTCTTTCATCACTTCTTCAAACGCCGCCGTCTCCTCCGCCTGCTTCTGGTTATGTAAAGCGATTTTCTCGCTGAATTTCCGCGGATTGTTCGAAGTCGCCATGTTTCGCTCTTCTGCTCCGTTTTCCTTCAATGGTCAGCGTCAAGTAACACGGAGGGAGGACGCACAGCTTCCGGTTAGAGAGGCGGACACAACGCAGAGCGTAAAAACAGAATACCCCCCCAAAAAAGGCAACGTTTACCTGCTTTTCCTTCATCCTGAATGAAAAGTCTTTAAACTTATTTTTTTAAAAGGTTTTTACAGTGTCGTGCAGGCCAAGTGGGCTTCACATATTTGAATTTACTGACCACAGGTGATACCTATAATCTACAGCTAAAACAGTCTGTGGACTGACTCTAACTAAAACAACAGGAGCCAGTGTGTGACTTATTACAGGAAGGCCACATGTGCAGGATCCCATGAAGCCTCTCCAGTGTGCTAATAAAGCGCTGCGTGATCCTGCTGACACTTATTAAACATGTTAGTGTGTGGGGAATGACGTCCGCACCGGGATCTGGGACTACCTAAATCAAATGCAGCCATTTTTAGTGTTAAAAGCTTCAAAGACCCTAAAACCGTCGTTACTAACCTGCCGAGGCAAGAAAGGGACGGCATGTGAGCCTAAAATCAACTTCCGGCCACCGTGTTTTTATCTCATTATCTGTTAAACCGTGCAGGCAGATAACCGAACAAACATTTACTTTTACTTGATTAAAACCAAACGGTTTACACATCTTTTATTATGAAATCTGCTGGTTTCCGGTGTACTCAGGGAAGAGAACGGCAAACTTGACGCTTCTCCCTAGGTAGGCTTTGCGTGGTCACGTCGCTGCGCGGGGGTGTTGTGGAGGCGCACCGCACATCTGGACTGCGGAACCCCCGCAAAAATACACTATTTAAGAAGACACGCATCATTGTGTGCGTGTCCCTTAATATTTCTGAGGACAGTGTAATCTACAGAATTAATAATAATAATAATAACAATAATAACAATAATAATAATAATAATAATATTATTATTATGTCATTACATTACATTCTCTCTCCACATTACATTTGTGGAGAGACAATTTGCAGTTTGGTTTGGCCTTAGTGTACATGACTTGCGCCTTGAGTGAGAATGTAGAAGTCTCTGAATCCCCCTGGGAGTGTCTCTCTCCTCCTAGTTTTCCCACTTAGCAGATACAAAAGCTGTATGGACTACACATTCGCTGAAGACAAACGAGTTTTTTGTGAAAAACAAATGTGGTATTTGTGCCATCGATGACAAACGAATCCGTCTGCAGGGGAAAGAGAAAAAGAAAAGGTCTTTGCGTGTCCGTACCTGTTTTTTGGCTGCATTGGGATTTTTAATTTCACCTGCACTGCTTCATCCCCCCTAACACCCCCCCCTCCAAAAAACCCCCCTCTGATTTTAATTTATGACTCCGTGTGGAGCGCAGTGAAAATAGCTTACTTGCAGATTGAAGTTCGCACGAAACACAAAACATCTGGAGCATTTGTTTTGTTTTAAGGATAAACGCACCTAATTATTGTTTCTTGTTCTCAGACACTAAAGACACAGTGGAGCTGTTTCACCTGCCATTAAGTTGAGTGTAATTTGGTTGTAATGTAACCATGGTAACATAGGAAAAGAAGTGACTCCAGGGCAGGTGGAGGATAGGAGTCTGAACACAGGATTATTATTATTTATTTATTTTTATTGTTCAATAAGCCTCCAAGGGGCAAGAGGCTTTAAGTTGAGCCTGTATGTAATTCCCTTTTAAAACGGGGGGAAATGCATGTGGAGGATTTCTGTATCCAGCTGTCCTTTGTCAGATATTGTTAATGTTTATCTAATGCAAACATGCTGCGGTGACAATAACAGCCCAGCATGCAGCGACATCTCAGCTTTAGTGCACAGCTGAAAGAACGTTTCACTTCACTTTATCGGCCGAGCTCAAAGTCTGAAAGTCATTTAAACATCTACACCAAATTTCACACTCTGGCTCCGTGTTGTTCACAAAACGCTGATGAGATGGTAACAGATATAAATGATAGAGAGTTTGGTGAACCCCATAGTCTTTGATAAGTAACATTATTCTGTCTTTTGTGCTTTGCTCCTTTAATGTAGTTAGACTTGTCCTGAAGCATGCATGCTGCTCCAGCAGAGTGTACTAAGATGGCAAATATTAATTATCAATAAAATAAGAAAGGTTTTCTTTTTTTTCAGGTATGCCAAGCCTTTTAAATGGTACCAAATCTTCCTCTGAAACACCTCCAAAAACCTTTTTAATCTTTTAACACCATATAAAACATATGAAGGCATGTGCCAGGTAACACAAGGTGATCCGCATGAACAGTCTGGTTGGGTCACTAGTTCATGACTGGGCCTTGGTGGACAAATGGATTAAACCTTTGACTATAATAATATTCTATATCTGAACTCAGTCCATCTAGTAGATGCACAGTTACAATGCCAAAGCCACAATACCTGTTTCTGTCAAGATGATCCCACACGCTTTTAATAAACTTGAGGTCTGGGCTCTGAAGAGGCCGGCCCATGACTGATAGTGTTGCACTGTGTGTTTTTCTATTCAGATATGCTTTTACTGCAATGACTGGGTTTGGGATCATTGTTGTGCTGAAAAATGAAGTCATTGCCATTCAGAATTTTCCCAGACGGTATTGTATGGTACATCAAAATTTGATGGCAATTTTTTTCCCTCCAACCATTTTGGCAAAATCCACAACAACATTGACTGAAATTCAGCCCCAAACCATGACAGGGGCTCCACCATGTTTTACAGATGGCTGTAGACACTGTTGTGCTTCTATCCTGTTGATGATTTAAACCAAACCTGTTACATTTGAATTAATTGATCAGACCTGTTGACTCTGATTGTCAGCTCAGGTGTTGTAAAATTTGGCAGACCTCAGCCTTTTCTCTCTGTTTCCCTTCCTTAAGAATGGCTTCTTGACAGTTGCCCTTTTTGAGGAGACTTCAATGAACAGTAGGTGGATCAACTGGACTGGACTGCCAAGGACCAGCTGTATCTATCAGGTCCTGTGTCAGGTCATTGTTGGATTTTTTTTTTTTTACTACTTCTTAAGGTCATGACTTTCAGATACTGCTTATCTGCTGTAGATATTTTTGTTTTGTCTTTTTAAATTCCTGCTACTTCTTCTTTCATCCTCCTCTCGCCCAGTTTCCTCAAATTTTTTAAGGAAGCACTACACACCGTGTTGAGATATGCTGTTTTTGGCTAATAGTGTTTTGGGAATCACTTTGTTGGAGCAAAATATTATTTTATGTTTATCAAACTGTGTTATATTCAATATTTTTCATAGATTCAACAAAAGAAATTAGAAAAAATGTTTTTGTAACAGGCTGCTTTTAACAAATTGTCCAAATATTCAATTTAAAAGCGGTTCCTTGTTTTGTTGGCTGTTATGTGTAGACGCAACACTGGTTCATCCCTTCAGTTAGATGGCTTTTTGTGCTTGAATGATTCATAGGTCACTGCTAAATGGCGTAATAAGGATCTCCAAAAATAGTACTGACCTGAAAATGCAACCAATTACCAGAGAAAAACTTTAAAAAGACTTCCTGAAAACCCCAAGAACTATTGCTCAAGACCACTTTAAGTACTGATTCAAATTCTTCACTCAACTAAAAATGAAAAATGACAGGCTGTGAAGTAAGAAAGTAGCTCTTTTTCTACCACATTTTTCATTTATTTATTCTGCAAAGCTAACTGAACCTTGTGCTGTAATAATGTAATAATAAAATACTATCAGAAGATGGGAATAAAAACTTAGCCTGAATCAATTAATTAGAAAAACAAAATCTGGGGAAAAGAAGGAAAATTTAAAACTAGCTCTATTTTCTTTGCTTCTAAACAGGAACATTGGTACAGTCAGGGGTTAAAGTGAGACTCAGCAGGTAAAGAAAGCCGAAAAATCAGTTTAATGACTCAGCGTGAAAAGAAGCACAGCTCAGATTTCCTTAATCTACATGCTGTGTCCAGCTGACCTGCTGCTCTTTGTAGAGTTTCCCTGGCTGACTTCCATCCTCTACCACTGATTGGATACTGTCAGTGGTAACTTTTTCCTAGACACCCAGTGTGCACAAGTCACACACATGTTAAACCCATCACAGTGCAGCAAAATCAACCTGTTTAACCTGCACTAACCTGCAGAGGATGTTCATGCTACCTTTAAATAACACAGTTAGCCACAGTTTGTTTTGCACGTTTCACAATATGAAAAACCATAATGTCACATATACAGACCCAGTATCTGATTTAAAAACATGAGGAGCTACATTTAAGCTTTAACTTTCCAGTTTATCAAACACCACTGAGCCGTCTTTACTTTTAAATATAACCTCTCTTCTTCCTCTTCTGTCTTTCTTATCTTTCTCCATCTTCGAGTGAAGTTAGCTCTCTTTCTTTTCTCTCCCTGTCAAAAACAGCAGCTGGACCTTTTCATCTGTTTGTGTGCAGATAACCTGCACACAAACAGTCTGCATGCTTGCTGATAGAAATGCTGTATTTGAAATGACCTGTCACTTAAAAAATGTTACTGCCTTTATGCTCGCTTGTCTTCTGTGGGAGTAGCCAGATGCTGAAGTACAGCAACCTATGGATACTGCAGTCGTCCCGGTGCTGTACCAAAAAAAAAGAAAAACAGAAAAAGAAAATACAACCCACTTGAACCCCTGACTTTGCCACACGATTGTGCCTCTTTGGTCTCTTTCTATCCTCTGGTGACTAATAAACGAAAAGGATTTTCATGTGTTACTTTTTAGGCTTGATGTTTGAGGGCCAGTGACCCCTCAAATGCCTTAAAACCAAAAATAACGAGTGTGTTTTGAAAATGTAAGGAGTAGAAAGTCCAGATATTAGTTTAAAATTGTAGGGAGTAAAAGTAAAAAAAAAAAAAAAAACTACTCAAGTACAGATACCTGAAAAGTCAACTTAAGTACACTAACAAAGTATTTGTACTTTGTTACTTCACTCCTCTGCAGGTCACAAATGTTAATATGTTTCTTCCTCTGGGTAACACAAAAGTAATCGGATAGTTTTTGAGACTGACTCAGATAAACATTGCCATTTTTAAATCCTTGTCACAAGCACAGCTTTGCGTTCCAAGTGTTTATGTTGATTCAAGAACACAAATTTAAACTTGTAAGTGGTGTGAGAAAGTGTTTCAACAGAGTTTTTTAAGGCAGCGTGACTTTTGTTGGTCGACAGAGACAAATAAAGGATCTTCCAGTTGATTTGGTTCAGATAGTGGCAAAGTAGCAGCAGAAGCTTAACGAAGCGTCATTAATTCACAAGTTATTAAGGTGTATGGTCAAATATCCACAGACAGAATTAAAGTGCAGAGGTTATGAAGCATGAACGTGTTCTGTATGTGGAGACTAAGACTGACAGCAGGGGGAGGCAAAGGTCCTGTTGAACCAAGTGGCAGTTTGATCCTGTTTATGTCTGTTAGAGAGTGTGCTGGTAGCACAGTTTCACTTTAACGGCATCATGAGAATCCCTTATCAACACAGCTTGAAGGGTTTACATCTGAGAGAAAAGGGCGCAAAAAAGTTAAAGTTGTTTTTCTCTGATAAGTTGAATCACACAAAAAAAGACTTTTCTGTTGGGTGAATCTGAGACTTTTTGGAAAGAGAAAGAAAGAAGTATCAATTTAACCTAAACTCTCTGCTGTTCAAAAAACAATATTGGTCATAACCAACCAAGTGAAGCTAAAGTTGGATGTACCTCAGTAGAAGCAGGAAGAGTGTTCGCCTGTTGAGTCACAAAGTTTACTATCACACTTTTTTTAAGCTCTTGTCAGCAGCTTTCTATTTTCAGCCTGAGCTACAGGAAATATTCTAGTTTCGTCTCTTTTGCTCAGTTCCATGATTTCAATAAAGGGAACTTCAACAAAGCTAACGAACGGTGCTTATGATGAGCTACATGATTACGCTCACGCCGCAGACCTTGACCCACAACACTGAAGCAGCACTTCAAGGTAACATGAGTGTTTTTATTGACTTAACCTCTGCTGCTTGACTTGGCTTACATAATCATATTGATTTAACATGTCAACTTTGACTGTTTTGTTCATTTTAATCCATTTTTATTGTGTTTTTTAAACTTGTATTCTTAATCATATATTTATAATGTTACATTTTAACAGTGGAAGGTCTCTAGTTTAGAATCAACCTTTAACTTTCCATCTCAGCTATACTGCTAAACACTGTCTTGTGCTGTAGTTTGACAGATTATCACATTATTGTTTCAGCCATGCTTTTTGAACCATTTTGTTTCTTTATCCATAATTGCAGACCATGTATACCAATGGCACAGGAGGAAATAACACAGTCAGTGACAGTTCCTCCAACTCTTCTACAAGTCTAGGAGTCGGGCTTGGGGTCTTCTTTTTGCTGCTTGCGATCATAGTTGGTGTAATCATTTATAAATTCTACTCTATAATCGCCAATGTGATGCCGTTTAGACAAAGAACAGCGCAAGAAAAGGAGGATCACTCAGAGACCCCACAAGCAGATTCCCATGAATATACTGGTATGATTCGAGAGGAGTCAATAGGACAATCTTCTATCTATGAAAACCTGAAACCTCAAACTTGCGGCTACAGCATGGCAGCTTCAAACCAAAGCAGGTGAGCTGCATTAACTGTCTTTTCTACGTGTAGATTTTCATAAAATGTATTTCTTGGAACACTTATGAAACTGCAGAAGCTCAAAAGCAACGGACGGAAGTGGATTAAGAAACAATGTGTGTGTGTGTGTGTGTGTGTGTGTGTGTGTGTGTGTGTGTGTGTGTGTGTGTGTGTGTGTGTGTGTGTGTGTGTGTGTCAGTTTCCCCATTTTGCACAATCCTGTTGTGATATAGACAAATACAGAAACCCAAAAACTTTTACAGTTTACCTAACGAGACTGTTTTCCATCACATTTACTGTTTTTTCAAAGGTTCCCAGTCGAACCTGATGACGGCGTGTACCTGCAGTGCGACGTCATAGATGAGGCCATATACATTAATGACCAATCACATGACTGTCAAGAAGAAGACGTGTACGTTTTGCCAGATTAATCACGGGACACATTTATAGAAAGGCCTGCGCATTTTGCTCCAGTTGTTGTATGCAGCAAGCTGTCTCTTTTGATTTCTGTCTCTGTTTTTGTATAACGATGTACAGCTAAAAGTCAGCATACTGCTACTGCTGCTTTTTGATACAGTCTGACTGTAAACAGAAATGACTGGATGGTAGCAACATGTCAGTGTTATCTGTTATCTCCCATTTTGGAGGAGAGTAACAAACCTTTTTTTTTTAAAAATTTAATCCACTCCCTCCTGGTACGATTATCTATGTTACACATGTTTGATTGCTACTATTATTGGCACATCTCATATCACAACCACGCTGGAAAACACTGTACAAATTTTGACAGCAGTCCAAGGTAATCAAGTTTTGTTCTCTTGTAGTTACAGATGAGGCTTTACTTTGACCTTTGGAGAGAAGTGTGGGCAGTCTATCTGAGGTTTTGTGAGTCGTGTGTGTTCAGTATTGTCCTTTTTCTCTCACTGGAAATTCTTCACTTGGTCCTAAATCAAATCTAGAAACATTTAACTTGCGTAGATATTGACATCATGTTATGTTTTTAGTATTTTGCTAAACAATGCGTCCAAAATAAATCCAAGGTTTTAAAAATCAAACTACAGATATGGATATGGACACACATATCTTTGGAATTCCCCTTTTTGTGCAAAAACGTTTAACTACACACTGAATCTTTGAGATGTCTTCATATGAGAAAAAATGAAGTGCAGTTTCAACAGTACATCTCAGTTTTTCTGCTGGAGTAAAGAAAAAAAAAATACTAACATGAAGAAATAAATGTGTAAAATTACCTAAAAGGTTCTGGCAGATTATTGCAAAGACTGTCCTGCAATAATAAAGCAAAGTCATCTATTTTTTTTAGTTTTGTTGTTTTTGTTTGTTTGTTTTTTTATTGTGGACCCACTATAAAAATGCTCTCAATTTCTATCAATTAATTGTTTTTCTATAACTTAATTACTTTTAGTGCAGTCTAAATGGCCATGGGGGAGGTCTCTATCAGTAGTTAAAGCTGTAAAACTAACAAAAAATACAGTGAGAAGTCCAAAATCAATGCTCTCCTTCACATTTTCCACTGGGGCTGGATTGGAGTCTTGGGCGTGCCAATTCTGGCCCCCAGGACTTCAGTTTGACACCCCTGGCCAAACACAGGTTGCAGTGGTTTCTCTGAATTTTTTTCCTGTTTGAATAAGGAAAACTATTTTGCTGACCAAGTCATCATAAAATTCAGCAGCAATTTAAACTAAAGGTCATGTAGTTATGGAATAGCAACCAGCGGCGAGACCAATCATTTTTCATATCACAGACATGATATCATAGTATATTTACCCTAGACAAAGAAATATGTGTGCTTTCAAACATGTTACCACGGACGGACAGACAGACAGACAGACACAGCACCCAAACTTTTCTCTGTGGTTGTTGTTGCTAAAGCAAATGACTCAACAGTTTGTTGCAGTTACACACAGACGCAACTCTACATGGTGAAAACATTACATGCTTTAGACCCGATAAAGTTAAATAATGTTTCAAAATACTAAAACTTTTATTTAAATTAGAAATTAAAAAAGGGACAAGATAAGTGAGAAGCTCGATGGCTCCCACGTGATATATTTCTGGGATTTACTCTAGCGTCGGAGTGTATAGGCAGCCAACCAGATGTGTGGGATTTATTACTCCAGTTCATGCTATAAGATGCAAGATAAGATGCAAAGAGCAGAATTTAAATAAAATTCTTATCACTTTCCTTTAAAATGATAAGCCAATGAGGCTTTACAAACACTATATTAGGAATCAAAAAACTCATGATTAGTAGTAACTGCTACACAAAAATGTTCATATAAAGCAGAAAACATGTGGTTTATGCAAAGGCAGGAAAAGATGCAATGGTCAGCACTATTTTATCTAGTCTGTGGTTTGTCGGCTTTTTCAGGCGCGAGGTCCAGAGAGGATGTGAAAATCTGTCGTTCTTTTTACAGCTCGAGTCCAGATCTGCGCGGATTTCAGAGAGCAATCGAAATATGAAAGCCACAGAATAACAAGTGAGGTTTGTGACTGTGTTTAGAGCGGTTAGGTGAAAATAGACTGGGAGGATTATTTTTAGCTTTGGTTCCAGTTATTCTGACATTAATTTCGCTGATTGTTTTCCAGGTAGGCTATTTGAGGATCCAAAGGAAGGGAATGCCCAAACGAAAGCCTGTGTGTCTCAGGCCACGCACACTCACACAGAGCACGGTTTAGTAAATGCTCTGCTTGCTTGTATCGTTTGGGTGGAATGCAGCTCAAAACCTTTCAGCACATGAGAATCAATGCCTTTCCATCCATTCACACACGACTGTGCAGCAACCCTGAAGATGTCATCTTTGAAACAAAGCATTAACAGGACAAAAGCTAAGAAAAGAATGAGCAGTGACTCAATTGAGAGGCCCAACAGATGTTCCAGTAGGTCTGCTTAATCATCTATTAACTCAATGAGCTCAGTATGTCCCACTTTTTAAAAAAAAGCTCGGTCTATTGATCGCAAAGCAGCATGGGCTCCTGTTTAACTGACCTTTATCCCTTTCAAGATAAAAAAAAACAAAAACCTATAAAGCACTTATTACAGCCAGTTGTGTCAAGCCAGATATCAATTTGCTCACTTTTTACCACAGGCTCTGTTAATATTTCCTTTTCACCCTAAACCTTGAGCTGTAATTATGAATTCAGGGTTTTTTTAAGCTTCTTTTAAGTTATTTTTCAAGTTACTTGAGAAATATATATATATATATATTAGGGGTGCAACGATACTCGTATCGATATTGAACCGTTCGATACAGTGCTTTCGGTTCGGTACGCATATGTATCGAACAATATAAAATTTGTGATTTATTTTATCAACTTTCCTTCTGACGATGCTGTCTGTGTTGAGCGCTCAGTGAATCTGCGTTCGACTGAGATCCACTGAGCACTCAACACAGACAGCATCGTCAGAAGGAAGAGCGCAGGGCAAGCTAGCGAGACTGAAGTTAAGCTCTCCTTGCAACATGGCAAATTGAACCTCCCCCACCCTCATTCAGATCTGGCGTTTGGAATTATTTTGGTTTTCATGTGACGTATGACCAGTGTTGGGTAAGTTACTTTAAATTAGTAACTTAGTTACATTACTAGTTACTTCTATCAAAAGTAACTCAGTTACTTCAAGTTACTCGTTACTTACAGAGTAACTAGTTACTAGGGAAAGTAACTTTGGTTTTACTCAGAATTCTCTTGTTAATGTGTTGCTTCCATAACCCAGCAAGATTGCCAGTGTTCTAGCTTGCTTACTTGCCACACGTGCACTGTGCCACCTACCAATAGAAAGGAAAAAATAATGTGCACATTTCCACGAGAGAAATCCCACGCCTGATTCTATCCTAGCCTGCTTTTTACATCCAACACAAAAACTGCAGTCGTGGTGCTTTCGATTGTACTCAGAACTCGGAAATTCTGCCTTCTGAATAGGAAGATGTAGGTAACCCCAGACTGCAGATGAGCTGCATACAGAGCTGGACTGGGACAAAAAAATTGTCCCGGGCATTTTGACTAGAGACCGGCCCACCATTATAGGAAAAATCATAAAGCCTTTGAATGAAAATAAACTCTGTTGTGACAGTGATGTACACTGTTCTGATGGTATATATGTATCAATCTATCGATTGTTTGTTGTAAGACTCAGATAATTTTTTTTTTTTAAAGTGAGACATTTTAAATGAGAATAAGAAAGTATTTCCTTGTGCCCCCCTTTCCCTTTTAATGCTCTACCTGGCCCCCTGGCAACACTTTGCTAGACCCGCCCCTGCACAGTTACCAGCTGTCAGCTACTTAGAAAAGGATCCTGGTGTTATTTGTCTCTCAGAAACAGTTCATTTATTAAGTGTTCATTTATTAAGTATTAATAAATAAGCGCTTTTCACAGCGCTTATTTATTAAGCGATGTGAAAAGCGCTTAATAAATAAAGTTTACTTACTTACTTACTAGTTTACTTCATAACGTCCCTTCAACTCATTCATGTTAACTAAAAGGTAAACCTGTTTCTCCATCACAGCTCTGATGATTCAGTAAGGACATCTCCTGGTTTCATCTTCATGTTTCCCTCTCACCACATAACCAAACCGATATCATGACCAGCAGGTTTACAGCTGTGGCTCCAGCCAACATCAGCTGATACTAGAAATTAATAATAAATAAATTCTAACAACAGCTGATCAAGCTTAAACTGCTGCTGTTGTTTACCGAGACATCCGCTGGTTTCCTCTTTCTGGTGCAAAGTGGGCGATAAATAAATAAGAGAGAAAAGCCGATCAGCTGATCATTGATCAATTTCATGATTGAAGTAGAAACAGGAGAGGGAGGGGGAGAGGATGAGAGAAGAAGAGGCAGCTTTGCAGCAAAGACAGAATAAATCCAGCTTTGTGTCTTTTTCATTGTAGCTGAAGTCCGGGACAAAATGTTCCTTTTCACCTCAATACTAAACGCGTAATATTTTCTGAATAGAGACGATTCCGTTTTTACGGGACGGTTGGCAACTCTAATAATTAACCTTATGAACAAAATAAAGTTCAACATCAGTAACATAGCACCACCCAGCTGTATAGAAACTCATGCTAGCTAGCACGCAGTACGGAAAAAGTCAACATAACGAAAATAAACTCCACCTAAACTTGGTTCATATCTGACCCAGATGGACTGCAGGTTATAACTTCTTACCTGAAGTTCAATTCACCTGACACTCTCGGACCAGCGGCCGCTTCGGGTCTCTCCTCTTGCCTCCCTTTTCCTTCATCCACCTGCTGGCTTCCACCACTTGCTAATGTTATTGAATCTGTGGAAGCTCCGCGATAGCCACCACATGAAGTAACGAATAACGACCCTATTTAAATCCCAGTAACGAGTAACACGTTCCCGGTTTTGGCATAATAACTAGTTATCGTGCTCGTTACCACAATAATAACGTAGTTACTGTAACGCGTTACTTAATAACATGTTAGTCCCAACACTGCGTATGACCCTGAAGGTAAGCGAGTCATGGACTAAAGTAAAACAGTATGTTGGATGTGCCAGCAATGCTCAATTACATGGGTGGGAACTAGTGTGTTAGCGCAGTTAGCTCCTTAAGGTGTTGGCTGTCCAGCCCCATGCACGGGCGATCAGGGGTAGCTCATTAAGGAGATTTGCCGTGTTGTGGCGTTAAGGTCATTTCAACGAGATTAACCTGAAAGCACTAGTGGGAACACAACGAATATGACTGCACATTTACTCTGACATCATCCTAGTGCAAAGACAAGTGGAAGCAGACAAAAACAACAAGCATGCATGCTACAAATTTACCCGAGTCATTTAGACAGCGTTAGCACATGATTCTCCTTATGGGGACCTGATATGTTTAATATGCTGCTAAGAATATAGCCCAGAAGAAGCGTATAGTATAGCTTTTATTTTGGAAAGAGCCATTTCTCTGTAATAAACTCTCTTTTCCAAAGATGAGTGATTCCTCAATCAGATATAGGGCTTGCAATATCGCTAGCCCGACGTCCCGAAGCTAGCAATTTTTTCAGTCGGGCTACCAAAATCTATCTCTTCCCTGCCCGTCGGGCTATTGTAGGAAAAATATATGTCAATGCTTTTGCATTCTTTCAGAAATGTAGCTGGGTAATTATGTCATTGGCATCGGTGAGCCACTGTCAATATGTGACATATTGAAGTCGCGTTTGAATTTGTGACATATTGAAGTCGCGTTTGAATTTGCGCTTGTTTTTTTGCTTTCACTTTGCAATCGTGCGAACTGTGTATAGAGAGCGACAGCACTGATCTGTGAGTGATGATAATTTGTGCACCAATTCCTCTGACATCGTCTTATTAATCGTTAGCTTACTATGCAAACATAACAAGTGAAATCTCCTGCAGCAAGCTTAAACATGTGAGAGGTTGATCGCGCAGAGAATCGCTGAGCTTATGTGAGTGCGTGTGTAAAACCAGCAGGATATATACTTTAGTTCTGCTGAGCCAAGAAAATCGGGCGATCGTGGCTCAAGAGTTGGGAGTTCGCCTTGTAATCGGAAGGTTGCCGGTTCGAGCCCCAGCTGGGACAGTCTCGGTCGTTGTGTCCTTGGGCAAGACACTTCACCCGTTGCCTACTGGTGGTGGTCAGAGGGCCTGGTGGCGCCAGTGTTCGGCAGCCTGGCCTCTGTCAGTGCGCCCCAGGGCAGCTGTGGCTACAATGTAGCTTACCATCACCAGTGTGTGGATGACTGGATATGTAAAGCGCTTTGGGGTCCTTAGGGACTAGTAAAGCGCTATATAAATACAGGCCATTTATCATTTATTTAAATAAGACAGGTCAGGGTGAAGAAGTGACAACCAAAGAAAAGCTTACCACAAAACGGAAAAGTTATGACAAATCAGACTATAAGGCAAAAAGAAAGTGCAGCTTTATGGTTTCATGGACAAAAGAATTTCTGTGGCTGCGATATGATGAGCTATATAACCAGGGGTGCACATAAGTGGTGCGCATTCGCTGTCAAAATAAAAAACACGCACAAAGGTTAGGGTTAAATTTAAAAACTGTACTTTTGAGTTAAAATATATATTTATAATTTTAATAAATGACAAATTAAAAAGGCATGAACATTTTTTTTGTATGGAAAAAATATCGAACCGTGACACCAAAGTATCGAACCGAACCGTGAAGTTTGTGTATCATTGCACCCCTAATATATATATATATATATATATATATATATATATATATATATATATATATATATATATATATATATATATATATATATATATATATATATATATCAACCAAAATACAAAAAAAAAGAAACTCACAGAATCAGACAATCCAGTGCAATTAAATATTAAATAGTACTAAATAATGATGTAACAAATCAAAAACAAGGCAACACAAACAGTACCATAAATAGACTTAAATAAATAACTAATAGAAAATGTTTACAAGCACAGGTATTTTTGCTTTTTAAACTAATGCATAACTCTGATTTTAAATGTAATTGCTTCGTTAATACTCATTGAAAACCTTTGTTTTTTGTGTTTTTGTGTATGTAACGCTTAAAAAAAAAAAAGACAACACACTCCAGAAAATACACTTCTTTAAATTTTGAAGAAGTGGTTGGTTGCATTTTCTCCTCAGGCACAGTAACATTTACTGACAATAAAGTCAGTGAAAGTAGTCAGTGTCAATTTTCCCCTGCTGTCGTAGTGCATGAGGACCATGGGCTCGTAGGCTGCCGGCACGCAACAGGGATGAGGTGTCCCTCCTTTGGTGATCTGGTGCAGCCGAGACTTGACCTGAGTGTGCATGCTTGCCGGCTTGTAGTTGTGGGGGCAGGTGCCGTCGCAAAAATGCATGGTGTATTCGACTGGGGCTACAACCCAGTCTGTCCAGCCGATGTCTTCGAAGGACACGGTGACTGACTTCCGGCAGCACCATCCTGGTTCAGCACAGTCATCTTCCTTGTTGGAGCGACGCTGCCTCGTCCTCTGCGCGGGGTTGGCTTGTGTGAGGTCTAATTCCAGAGAAAAGATCGGCTTGAGGGCCCCTCTGTTAGCCACCCCTACATCCACAACCAGTGGCTTCCCATTAGTCTTGAACCACTTCTCTACCTCTGGGATGATGTCCAGGTACGCATCTTGAATGTTTGAGATATTAGTTTGGGCTACAGAGTCAGTCCAGGCAGCCGGCCACACTGCTGGCTTTCCCCCATTGACTTTAATTTTAATCTCCTCCCTTGCTTCAGGCCTGACTGAAGTGAGTTTACCCAGAACCTGTCTGGAAATCTTCAGCTCTGCTCGAGCTACAGTCAAGTCATTCTGAATATTCGTATTCTTTTGGAAAACAGCTCTGTACCACCGCATGCTTGGACCTGACCGTGAACCCCTCCGAAGCGCTATAACTGGTGAAACTAAAGAAAAACACACACAAAAAACAACAAAGAAAATTAGAAACAAAGTTGTTTACATCCTTTGATCATTAGCATTGTGTCATAGAATAATTGGGAAGGGGGAAATAAAAGAGTATTGCATAAATTCTTTATGAAACTCTTGTAATTGGTTGTTATTGATAACACTAATAAAGTATCCTCAAAGTAAAGCATTGTGTATAAGGTGTGCCTGTCACGCTCATGATTTCTAAAAGCTTGCAGGAATGTGTTTGCTTTTTTACACCACAGTTTCATGACTATAGATTCTATTTTAAGCTACATCAGCCTTTATCAGGAATGTGAACTATTAGGAAAGATATTATTCATAGTATTCATAACCACATCACTATAGCAGGTTTTGCAAGTACACAGTGTTAAACCTATACTATAATAAAGCCTCAGTCTTCTTCTTGTAATCCAACTTTCTAACCTGGCTTTTCACATCACTATTACAGCAGCTCAAGTGGGCGGCCCCGTCTAACAGAGTTCTCATCTGTACCTGGAAAGAGCACAGTGGACATGGTGGATTGCGAGTTTTCCCCCATTGGCTGGCTGGAATTTCCTCTTATCTCCCTTATTTTTCTCCTGTAGAGCTGATACATCTCCCTAAGCTCCTTTTTCGAGGCCTTTTGGGTCAGTCTGGGCTCCACGTCCATACCCAAAGAGCTGAGGATCCCTGTCTTCACAGCCTCCAGAAGCAGAACTGCCTGGCTGTCCATGCTCTCCATATCAGGTGTGTTTTCGTGGGCCTTGTGAAGCTGGCCTTCCCCTGAGGTGGAGGCGAGGAGCAGCAGCGTGCAGGTGACGAGTGGGAGAATCGTGTGGGAGATGCACATGGTGAGCCAGCCGGGTAGGTCTGATTTGTGAGAGCAGCAGCAGTCAATGGATAAGGTTTGCCTATGCTATGAACTAAATTCCTGGCATGCCTTCATTTATAGTGCTCCTGTGTTGCCACACCCCTGTTTGGTCAGGTGAGCCTGTGATGGGCTCATCCAGAGCCATATGTCATAATATGGTAGCATTTTGTGTTATGTGACAACAAGATGTCAACTATAACATCAGAAATGTAAGAAAGAAAATTTTTAATCGTTTGCAAGTTTTTTTGTTTTTATCAACACACAGAAGGAGGCGACAGCAGAAATGGGATGAAGAGATTTTGGGATAAGATTTGGTTACGTCCACCTCAGCATGATGAAGCATTTGAATTTCCAGTTATTCATTACTTTTCGCAAATAAATGATCCACACGGACCACTTCGAAGAAGTCCAACAGAGTTATGCATGTGATAGTTTAATGACCCTCACCAGTCTGTGTCTAAATGTTTCCAATGCAGCTGTGCCCAGTACAGTCAAAGGTCAAAAGCAAGTTCCAACTGATGAGAGATTCACCTAACATGTGTAAGCGGGCTGGCCATTTTCTGGCAAAGATAATAAAAAAAATAAACAAAGGGAGACAGTTTATTACGTCTATATCAAGGCTCTTAATGTTGAGCACCCTACAGAGTAAATGTCTCAAGGTTAGATAGAAGACAGATAAAAGAACAAAGAGGTAATCAATGTCAAAACAGGGAACTTTCTTAATCTGCCATGACAGCAATCATGTGGTCACACAATAGACCTAAGCTTAAATGTGTATTTTAGCACGAAATGGATCTGCATATCTGATCTCAGCCTCTTCTGTCCCCTGTGCTGAACAAGAGAGCAAAAATGCTGCAGTTTCCGTCACTGATGATTGATAGGACAGACTAAAGAAGTAAACAAATACATCATGAAGCTCTGCCAAGACCTTATCAGCACGTATAAGTCTCACTTTGGTCAGTAATAAGGGTCAGTGCACTGCCAAGCATTCTCCCCACCCTTATAATTGCAGAGATGTGTGCGAATCTGTAAACAGTGAGTCACCAAGGTGATGAAACAATCATGTGCTTTCCCAGGTGAGTTTTTGCCGGATGAAAGCGAGTGAAAGGTGTAAAGTGACTCACGCTGAACTGACACCCTGGTTTAATCTGTCATTAAATGTTTACAGTCTTCTCTGTCGGTCTTCATCTATTGTTAAGTGAGATAGGAAAAAACCCTCTGACTCATTTTGTCAGCATGACTGAGGAGTTTCAGAGTACTGACAGTGAATGTCATCTCACACACTGCCCAGACCTGATGCAAAGTGTCATCAGACAAGACTAAAATGATGTAAAAGTATGTGTGTCCTTCTGTGTGATATATATATATACACACACATATGTGTCTGATGACACGTTGCATCACGTCTGGGCATCAGGTTCGAGCTGTGAGTGCATATGATGAAATTCACTCTCAGTACGATATACAGCTGTTTTATATAGCTACATATATATATAGATACATAATATGTATTTTTATATGTTTTACAAACCCTCCAGGCACAGAAACGTTCAATTCAGCAGTCATTTCGATTGAACTGCACCCATGTCATACGTGTTTTTGTTTGAAAAAGTTTTCAGAAACAACGTGACAGTGGATCATATAGATAGATAGATTTTAATTTAAAAAATAAATAAATCATGTTAATATTTCATTGACACGATTTATGACATTAATAATAATAATGGATTGGATTTATATAGCGCTTTTCAAGGCACCCAAAGCGCTTTACAATGCCACTATTCATTCACTCTCGCATTCACACAACCTTAGCTTGCCTTCCACAGCTTGTAGCCACAGCTGCACTGGGGCAGACTGACAGAGGCGAGGCTGGATATCGCGCCATCGGCCCCTTTGGCCGTAAAGTAGGGTAAAGTGTCTTGCCCAAGGACACAACGACCAGGACAGAGAGGGATCGAACTGGCAACCTTGCCCAGGGATCGAACCGGCAACCTTCCGGTTACAGATACGCTTCCTCAACCCCCTGAGCGACGGTTGCCTAACAATCATATCTGTAACTGAAACCATTCCCATAAGATAACGAGGTGACGTTTTCAAGTTCAGACAGCTTGCGCATTGACTTATTGCACCGTGGCGCCCCCTCGTGATCGTAAAGCTACACTACAGAATTTAATTAGCTAAGTGAGGCTGGATTTGGTCAGGAGAAGGACGCAATTTTTAGCATAAACCTGAACCCAAGGTTGAGACAGACCAATAATACAGAAATGCTTTCTGTTCCAGATGTGAAATATTTTCTATATCTAACATGTCTGTGATTTCATCTCTAAACTGAGAAGTAACTACCAAACTTCACAATTGTACGGGGAGTTTTATCTCTTCCTCTTTACCTTTCCTTTTCAGTGAACAAAAATAAACTTAGACTGAGTAAAAAGAGACACGGACGACTGGTGCGGTAGTAAAAAGATGACTTCAGCGGAGCTCCAAACGCTTTCACGGTCAGTCTTGACAACAGGCCGATGCACAAGAGGGATTCTGTCTGTTTCCAGTTAAATTAGATTCAAAGAAAAATGAATCAGGTGAATACAACAGCAGGCCGAGCGTCACAGGGGGAATCCACCCATCTTCAGTGTCTCATGGTTGGAAATCACTTCCTTGTAGGATTATGGTGTGCTTGGGCTGTAGTCTTGTTTGCCGAAGAGAACAGATTTAAAGAAAGGCAAACAGAAAACCCAAACACATTACTGTTTGTCTGTGATCACCATGGCTGACTGGCCGCAGAGGTTTGAAGTCAAAGACTTATACAGAGAACATGAGGAAACAATTTCAAAATATTTAATTCAAAGGTCTAATGCTTTAAATCTGCCACAAAAAGTCTGAAACACTTTTCACTTTTCATAAAAAGCTGTTTCGAACAAATATGAAAAAATGTGGATATGTTTTAGTCAAGTGTTTCACACCTTCCCTCCGTAAAGCAGTCACACAAAGACAAAACAACACACCGTAGTGTGATAAACTGAGTCACTGTATTCAGTCACTCAGCTGAAAAAACCCAAAACTTTATTCTGACACAGTAAGTTTCCACTTTAGCTGTTTCAAATCAACAGTGAATTTCACGGGAGAACAAGGAAGGGTTCACATCCCCTCCCCTTATGTAAACTCACGTGTTACATCACAGGAGAAGAGATCGACCATTGTTTTATGAAAAAAACAAAACAAACAAACCCCAAAACAAAAAACATCATAGTGTCACTGCGTGACAGGCACAGATCAGTCCCCGCTGTTCAGCTTGACTTGAGAGCTCGGTTGTTGCGCATCCTCTCACTGTTAAAGCATGATTCCTCCAGGCACAAGCTGTTATTTGGCATGATGGGGTTTTTTTTCTTTTTTCACAAGCTCACGAGAAACATCCTGCGTGGATGGCAGCATGCGGAAATGAATGGAGTGCGAGTGTTTCATGGGAATTTTGGTGGCAATGAAGAAAGGTGTCTGTTTCACACCTGTGTTGAATATTCATGAATTGGTTTTTTTTTGTTTTGTTTTGTTTTATTTATGGGGGTGGGAGGTCTTGGGTTCTTAGGGGTTAAAAAAAGGCCATTTAGCTACAGACAGTAAGGCGGTCAGCTTTTTGACAACTAGATGATAGAACGTCGATAAGAAGGTCAAAGCGCCAACCCCTCTCTTCATTAATAAGGTTAACACGCTGCATCTCTTCCTGGTCAGGTGATCAGCTGACTGGAGGACTGGTGGTGGCCACCTTTTGTGGTAGGTCGTACAGCTCGCCCAGGGGAGGAGAAGGGGGAGGAGTAGGAGGAGGTGTTGATGGTGGTGCAGTAGAAGCAGCAACAGCAGGAGGGAGGAGGAGTGTATCCAACGCTCCCGGGGAGAGAACGGAGCGCAGGAATGGGCTGACTGACCGGGGATCCGCCGTGTGCTTTCATTGTCTTCAGTGATGGATGAGCCGAATATCCTGAGACGCCGCGGTCTACAGGTAAACGGAGGCTGGCTGTCATGACAGCGCGCGGTTGTGGTTGTTTCTAGGGAAACGAGATTAGCTCAAAGTGATGAGCCATTTGCCGACGATGCAAGGCATTGATGTCAGCGTGGCTTATGTGGCGTCAGCTTATTTTTCATTTTAAAAAACCCCCCAAAACTTTCACCGTTGCTCTTTAGATCTGTGCTTTATTGATTAGATTATGTGGCATCGTTAGAAAATATTATGTGCACTGAGCATCTTCCCCATGCCCTGTGGGCATCCTTTCAGAAAAGGTGGAGTCCCACGAACCGCAGCAACGGGGACACATAATAAATTTTATGAATGTAAGGTGTGTATATCAGACCTGACCTCACTACTACTTAGCTATGTGTTTATTTTGGAGCTCTTTCTGTGTGCTTTGGACAATCTGGTTGCCTTGGTGATCTGGAGCACAAAAGCCAATGGTTCCTGGGAGACAGTCAGAAACATCTTCTCCTGGGTGCCATGTTCATTTGAGATGTTCACAGAATAATTACGTGTTTGTTTTTGCTCCATTAATGTCTGTATTTTCTGAATTCACTTAGTAGGCAAAGCTGCATTGTTTCCACCCAGGGTCTGTTGAGGCGGTAACACTGATCATCAGTCCAAACTGGGTGTTCCCATTCCCTTGTCTCTGTTTATAGTAACTAGCCTTTTCCCACCTTGCATTCATTGAATTTCGATGGAGTGGAGCGATGCAGTTACAATGAAAATAACGGTCATGGTGGAAATGCTGTTTCAGTGCACAGTTCTCCCTTTTTTAAAACCATCTTCATAGTCACTTTCTCAATTTTCAGACCACTGGAGGTAATGAAACAAGTGCAGGTAGTCTCAAATTCTGTGCACAGACTCTCGCAGTGTGACATGGTGCCACCCTTCAAATCCTGACTGGCAAGAGCAGTTTTACAGTCCTCTTAGCTGAAACTCACGGACCGAGGATTTGCAATTAAATGGCTACAAGGCCCACTTGTCATCGCCAGAAACTAGGCCATTCAGCAGCTAATGATATTTACATAGTGCCGATGAAAAAATAAACAGGAGTGACACAGAACAAGGCCACCAGGAAAAACTGCAGCGTTATTATTAGCACCTTGTGACTGTAAGCATGAAATGTAATTCATAGCAGTGTATTCAAAATGATAGGTGTCCTCCTTGACAGCAAAAGAAGACCTTTAAGATGATGCCAGTGATTTCAGAGCAAAGGTGGAAGATGTCCCCACCACCACCATCACATTTTTCTTAATTCAACCTTTCCCTCTTCTCTTATAGAAAGAACTGAGTCTTCCTCGTAGGGGAAATCTGTAAGTATGTCATCTGGGCAATTCTGTGCATCTTTCGCTCTTTGTCCCCCTTTGCACCTTTTTTTGTGCCTCAAACCAGGCCAGTCAGTTGTCTGTCACATGTGGGCTTTATTGTGCATGCATGCTGCTTTTCCTGACGGTAAACATTTACTTCTTCACATCCTGAAGTGCAGGAACTTCTTAAAGCACCTAAGAAATTTGGCTGAAAGATAGAGCAGGCTCATTGCCCAAGACTGGTTTTATGTAAATGTTAGGAGGGGGAAAACAGAGGAAGAGAGTGGGAGACATTGTAGGTCTCAGTGTGAGAGAATAAATTAAGCCGCTTCTTCTTTTACTGAAAGAATCCAGGCTTTGAATCTGCTTTTGTATTTAGTGCTAGAGTTGATTTAACATCCTAGTGCCTATATCATTGTATATTATTAGCTGAACTGAGCGAGCAAGCTGAGGAAGATCTAACAGGTAACTGCTTAGTTGTGACTGTTTATTTATTTTTTTGCCAAATGTTTAGCCTGCACAAAATTCCTACGTTATTAGATCATCGTTACAGCTCATTTCAGACATTAGGAGTAGAACAGCAGTGATACATTGGAGTGCATGAAGAAAGTTACCTGAGAATTTGTTGCCAAACAGAAGCCGTTCTGGTTAAAAATAAATAAATAAATACATGTGACTCCAACTTGTCCAGGGACTTTCCCTGGAATGGGCTAGAGCTGAAGCCAAGATAGTTTCAATAGCTGGGAATGAAAGGAAATATCAGAATCACTGAATAATATGTATTCATCTCAGCTGACAGTTTCAAAGATCTTTAGAAGCTACATGTGTTTGTGCTGCTTACCTACACTTGTCCCACTGCCAGTATAGTGTTGTGAGACAAAGTTATGTTTGTGCAATAAAATCCTTTGTATCCCATTGTCTCTGATATCTGTTGGCCAAGTCAGGTGATTTCATTAAGGCTTTTCTGTCTTCTAATATACATCTATATGCATATATTGCTGTATTAACCTTATACAGGACAAAAATGAGCACCATATAAGTCCTGACATGGGGCAGTGTGTGTGTGTGTGTGTGTGTGTGTGTGTGTGTGCGTGTGTGTGTGCGTGTGTGTGTAAAGAAGTTAATTTAATATATTTATCACAGTTAATACCTGTATTTTAAAACGTAAGAAAAAAGACTTAAACTCTCCGAACCATTGTTTTATATAGGCTTTGAAATCAATAAAAGTCGCGAGCATCCCTATAATCTCTATTGAAAAAATGTTACCTTCAAGACTATCGGACGCTCTGAAAATAGTCTTTCTAATTTTGATATAACTTCTTGTCAAATGTTATATTTATTGTTTCTATTAAAAAAAATAAAAGAGAAGAATTAAAAAGAACAGGGAAAAAAAAGATTTATCGTTGAAAATCTTAGATTTTTGTACCGGATGGATTATTTGTGTCATAGCGTTTTAAACCAGTATTTCCGACAGGACATGAAAGCATCAGAAATCCCTCCTCCTGCTGGCGCGCGGCGATGCGGCTGCGCGTTGCGGCAGAGACGTTGCTGTGGTTGAAAGTTTCTGTCTCCAGAATAACGCTTTACGTTTTGTCGAAGCTAGTTATCGGTCGATAATGTTGCACCTCGTGGGAGACAGGCTGTCTCGAAAATTTTACTGATGACATTGAAAAGGAGCAGCGTGACCATGGCCGTCGCAGTTGCTAGCACCGCCGAGCTGCCCTGCCCGGGGTCTGGGGTCAGTCTGTATCGAAGAAGCAGAAAGGAGTTTGTGCCTTTGGAGTCGACGTACTAGCCTAAATCGACAGGGGAGACTGTTTACCGCGATGCCCCCTCTTTAACGACAGTATACTAATTCTCATATCGGATCGGATTTAGCGGTCACCTCCAACATGTCTGATCAAAACTACTACTGGACCGTGCTGCCGAGCTACAAAACTAGTTTTGTGACCGGGGCCATGATGAAAAGATCGAAAAGGTAACAAAACCTAAAGCCTGTTTCTAACTAGAAAATTATCCTTGAAAATGGAGACGAATGTTAATTAGCCTCGACCAAACTGCTGCAAAACGTCTGGGGGGGGTTGTATGTTTGTCATCGGCTGTGCCGTTCAGTCTCTGAGAAACAGCAATTTGTTGAACGTCGTAATTTCGAGCTATTTGATTCAAGGCGCTTAATGGCAACCTCCAGACTGTCTGCTAATATAGCCGCTTCACAGCTCAGACATCTGATCCCTCCGGAGGGTCTGTGATAGCCCCTCAGCATTGCACTGTATGTGTCGGTTACATCCGCCCTAGTTTTTGTTTCCGACAGAGAAACGTGGCCATTGTAGACTGTTGTGTGTATGTGTGCGGGCAGGCTGCATTGTCTGCTGCCAGCTGTCGCATAAAGCGACACCAGGGCCCACTGCTGATCGGTGCACTGATGCGGTTAGTGGGACAGTAGTGTTGTAAACGTGCTTTCATCAATCAGATAAATCCAGTCAGCTCTTAAGGTGTCTTAGCCCTTAATGCACTCAATATGTCTTTGGCAGTCAGTGAGTTCATAGTGATCTTAAATTGTCGCGTCTCTACCTCTCACCTCTTTGTCATAATCTGAACACATAATTGTTGGTTTGCTGGCACAATTTGCCTTTGTTACAGTGGTGTAAACCGCAAGAGCTGCAGTTTATATTGCAGGATTTAAAAATGTAAATGTACTGCTATTGAGTGAAGCTTCAGAAGAAGAAGCCATTAGCACGCTGAAACATAGGCTATCTGTGGAATGTCAAACTATCCACTCTTTCCATGTAGTTGGGGGGTCATGCATCAATCAGTGATGTGGCCGATCCACCACAGTGAGCTGATGAAATTGGCTTCAGTTAACAAATGCAGCAGACATAGTTAACACGCAGGACTGTTTCAGTGGCCTACATTCATCATGTTTCATGTCTTCCTGCAAGATCCATACAAACCATTATTGTTAGTCCCAAATATCAGTCGTCTTATGACTGCTAGCTGTTGATGAAGCGCTCACGTGGTGTGCCAGTGTGATACAGTGGTGCTCTCATGTCGAATTTCCCAGAGGAACCCACCCGAGGGATTAATAAAGTTCTATCTTATCTTATCTCATATCTTTCGGCACAGGTTCTGGAGTGTTTTTGCTGATGTTTATTTTTTTTAACAGGAGCAAAAAAGCGAACCTTCACAGTGTTTCTGTGGTTGGAGGTGTACTGTATACACTTTGAAGCCCAACTCTTGGCACACGTTGACCCTCTCATCCTTCTGTTTCTGTGGCACTTTGAGTCTTTATGGGTTGAGGGGCCATATAGTTTGTGAATCTGCCTTTGCACCGACCCAGAAATGTCAGGCTTTGTTGTCGTCTCAGCCCCTCAATTATTTTAGGTCACTGCCAGAAGGAAAGGGAGACAGGATCTACTTTACCGACATGAAACAGAAAGCATTGAGATCACAAACGGGGGGGAACAAAGAAAACTGAAAAGAAGCCAAAACTGTAATCTTAATGAAAACATGGAGTTAACACCTGCGTGCAGAAACCTGCAGGCACCAAATACAAACATACAGGAAATGGACAAGATAACACTGGTACTCTAAAGTAATGTTATACTTGGACTGGTAAGCCAAAAAGGCATTAGGTTGTTTGCTTTACTCCAAAAGCTGCATCAAAAGAGCATTTTAAACTCTACAAATATATGCAAATTAGAAGAAACACTGTTTGTAAATTGAAACCAAAAAACCGATCAGGACAAACAACACAGACCAGCTTCAAAAATACCAGCAGAAGTGAAACAACACTTCACAGCTCACAAAGACCGAAGTACAAACATGTGGACGGTGTGTCATGGCCTGCTCAATTATATCAGGGGTCACTTGGACCATTTTATTTATTTCCATCATGATAAAACAGCTTTCCAAAGTTCTTATTGTCTAATCAGGCTCTGCCAGTGGTACTGATAAGTAATATATTTCCCTTATCTCACATGACAATACTCTCAGACGTCATTGGATCGTACTACACTGCTCAATCCAGACTTCACATTATTTACTGATTAGAAGTGGCTAAAAGAAAAACAAAAAGTTTAATTCCTCTAAATATTAGAGCAGGTAATGTGTAGTTAGCGCTGATGCATAAGAAAGAAGTTGCACTCAAGTTGGTTTGTTTATATATTTACATGCCAACATGTTTGTAGTCATGCATGCTTTGTATGTATATACATAATTACAGTGGCATTACTATTGTCAGCACATCAAAAAAATATGAATTCAGAGGCTGATCGAGTTTGATTTTTTTTTTTCCCCACAGATTGATAAACAAAGTGTGCTTGGATCATGTTTGTTACAACACTGCATAAAACAGATGATCACTCTCTTCTGTTTGCTGTTTTCCACTCACAGTTCCCGTAACAACAAGAGAAGGAGTTTGGCGGTCGGGACCCCATCGCCCACGCTGTCACGACCGCTTTCACCTCTCCCACTCGCCACAGGTACTTGTGTTTCGGTTTTACCCGTTTGTCTGCTCGCCTCAGTGCAGGGTTTATTGGATTGGCTCATCAGAATTCCTGCATTTAGCCACCGCTGATTGCGTGTGAAGCAGAGAAGTTACAGAGAGTGGAATGTTGAGGAGAGCACAGGATTGCCTGTCTCATGTAGGATCATCAGTCTCAAGTTTTTTTTGATGCTGTATGTCATGAAGCAATCGCTAATTTACCTCTGGTGCTTTGTTTTATTTCCTTCTTTCTCATAATGTGCCCACAGTAGAGTGTAAAAGCCATACAATGCTTTTCCTTGTGATCATTTTTAATGTAGTCCCTTCTAGGCTTCCTCATCATTTGATCTCTCCACTTAAAAAGTGTCATTCCGTGTATCCCCCTTTTTTGTGACTTGTCCTCAGGGACAGTGGAAGTCCTTTAATTACCTTTTTAGCAGTATGCAATATGGTGTGATTGTACCAAATACCCCCTGCTGTCTGTTGACACAATCCTTCTTTGATTAGGACAGGACAGGAAGGGCCCTAGATAACTTTGTGTGTATGCATCACTGTCATTAAAATATTTGATTGTTTCAGTTTGAACTTGTAAAGGAAAACCATCTGCAAAGTTGACCGTTGCACACTGATAGTGTAAAACATTAGGAAGCCAGTCCAGTTATTCTGCATTTAGTAATATGCTTGGATTCCTTCAGCTTCCTCTCAATTTTCAAAAATTTTGTTTTGTTTTGTTTCCTCAGCTGGTAGCAGTCCTTCAGAAAGCCCCAGAAATGTCTCTGCTAGCTCTTCTGCCAATTTCCAGTTTGCCCGCAGGTAAGAATTAAATGAAATGCTTTTTAATATAGTCTTGGTTTAAACCAGGCACATTATTGCAGTAGTTTCTTTTCCGTAGTAATATCAAGTGGAAAATGACTAAAACAGACATATTGCAATGAAAAGTACTTTAATGGAGTGAAATGGCAGCAAATTAGATTAAAAAAAAAAAAAAGAGATATGTAGTCAGTGAAAGTTTATTTTTATTCTTGGCCCGCTTTGACTAAAAATTAAATCAGAAAAAATAACCAAGGGATCTTTGGTTCGGTGGAAACTGTGTGCACGCAAACTGAACATGCACTGGCTTGTTCCCTTTGCCCCTCAAATCGAGGCAGTGGAGAACCATGTCTGACCAGCTGAAAGCCCCCAGGGTCACTCACTTACTGGACGTGGGTCTTGGCATTTGTCAACCCAATTAAGGAGGCGAGTTGGTGCGCGCACTCATTACTCAGGGCTGCTGTGATAATGGAAGAAAACTGCAGAGCTTGCCTTCTCATCACGCGTGCCGTTTATAGACTCGCTGGGATTTAGAGGAACATTAGCTGCAACCAGCTTCCTCAGTCAGCAGCGGAAAATAGTGTGGTAGCCTGTCTCTAAGAAGACTTTAGTAAGGAGCAGCAACATGTATACTTGAATGTAGGATTTTCAAGAACACTGTAGTTTAAATGTATGTGATGACCGACTGTCCCAAATGTCATGAGTTAAGCTGCAGTGCAGTATGCCATATTGCACCATAGAGCTCAGGGATGCAGAGGGGAAGTCTTCTTAGAGGACTGCCTTGTGCAGCTCATCTAAATTTATTGACATTTTTAAGCTGCCAGAGTGTAGACAGATGCTGTGACTGCACTTTTGACAGCTCCACTGGGTTTATTTGTTATTCACAAAAGCTTCGTAGCTCTGCTTTTGGTGCAGTTATTTTTTTCATGTGAACGTGGAGTAGCCTTGAAGAGTAAGGACGACCAGTGCTCTGGTCCACTCTGATTTATTTATTTTGTTCCTTTCACAACTAAGCCATTGATTCCAGTATTGATTTGAAACCTTTGCCTTTATTAGTGGCTTCTTACAGCAACATGATACAACATGTTGTACATATCAGATAGGGATAGATAAGAAACCATACATGTAACACAGCTCACTAACCCTCAGATCCCTTCATTTTCACTGTCACCTCTAATTTAGCTACATGTCCCCAAGAGCTGGTTTCTCAGAGAAACTGCATTCGACCATCTTTTGTTGCCACAGATTGACTCCGTGAAGGAAACTGGGCCACTTCCTCAGAGTGTATTGGATGGAAAACTATTGGGACAGTGGAGATTTATTTATTTATTTATTTGGTAGAGAAAGGTTTAGGTTTTCTGCAGTGTTAATGAGTGCATTGTGTGTCTGTGTGCATAGTGAGAAACTGTCTGTAGGCCTCAATGCTGCAGTATGATAGCAGCTTGGCAGGTGTTCAGAAACAGCAAACAGCCACTGGCGGGGAGTTCTGTCAGACTAACAGGACTGTGACTTTGACAGGCAGACTTAATCTGTCACTGTCATTAAACAGTGTTTATTTTCTCTCTCACTTCATGCCTCCATTCGCCCCTTCTTTCTATCTGCATCTCTCGCCTCCATTCCCTTTTTTTGCATCTGCGTAGTCAACTGGCCCGGACTGAAAGGTAAGAAAATAACTAATTGCTGTTTCTTCTTCTTGCAAAGACTCAAACATCAAATGTTGTCTGTTGGCCTTTTTAGGCTTTGAAGATTGGAATGAGTCAACAGGATGTAAAGTTTTTCATATGAGCCTCCACTGAGCAGCTTGTTATTTATGTGTGCTTGTTTGTGTGTGTGTTTTTTAGCAGGGCAGACGGACGAAGGTGGTCGGTGGCATCTGTTCCCTCCTCTGGATACTGCACAAACGCACCAAGTTCATCAGTATCTGTAAGCGGAGAAGTATCTCTTACTGTCTGTCACCTCTTTCCATCATCACACATTCAACCTCTCTCTAAACCACTACCTTGGGGGCATTTAGTTCTCCACTTTACAGGACTGTGGTGTCTTGTAAACTTCCGATGCTGACTAACTGAGCTGTAAAGCCCATCAGCTTACAAAGTGTCATAAATCTGCCTATAAATGATTGTTGATTTTACAGTAGCTCAGGGATGTCAAACTCATTTTACATCGTGACCTACATACACATCTAAAGCTGGCCGGACCAGTGAAACTCCCCATTCTGCTAATATGGGGAGTTAAAGTTGGGAAGTTAACCTACATATTTAATCTCTGAATATAAAAAAGGGGGCAATTTCAACTGTATGTCTCATTTTCTACATGATAACAAAATGCTAGTACATGAAAGAAATGTGGTGGAATGACTCTTGGACCTAAATTGTAAGAAACAAATATTAATTTTACATATAGTCTAAAATTACAGCGAAAAAACTGTCCAGGTTATCCTGTGATTATAAAACAAAGATTTTATCAATTCACAAAAAATGTGGACCCATTGTTGAAAAAAAGAAAAAAGAAATCTCTGTAGTAAATAGTGGAAAAACAAACAAAACAGGAAAATATTTGACATGTAATTGTTTGTCTGTTACTTAATTACTTTGGTGTGGTTTGAATGGCCACAGGGTAGGTCTTTTGTTAGCTAAAGCTTTAAAACTTGTGCAAATAAAGTTTTAAAATTTATGCCATCCTTCACATTTTCCAAAGCCATCCTGTGGATTTGCTGATCCAATTCTACCCCCCCCCCCCCCCCCCCTTTTGTAGAACACCACCAAAAATTGTAGATGTTATGAAAAAGAATGGTCAACACTGTAAACATAGACTCTGTGCACACAACCCTTTTAAAAGTTATAAAATGCTCGATTGTCGACATGGCAGAAGTCTTCGAAAAATAACTTGCATTAATAAAAAAAAAAGTGTATGAATAATAAAATTTGTGTAACTGCCAAAATGTTTGGCTAGGTCTGTAAAGATTTGCTCATCGCTCTGTAGCTGACAGCTGGTCGCTGGACACTGCAGGCTTTGGTTATGAAGATAACGTCCTCTCCTTTTGCGTCAGTGTCCTCTCTCCCACTGAATGGCACTTCAATAGTTTGTTTCAGAGTTGAGTAGTTTAAGTCTGTGGGACAGTCTGCTAACTGTCCTACTTTTGTCTTCTCCCTTATTAGCAAGGCGTCGCCACACAGCAGGTATCTCGCATGTTTGATTGGAGTTTTTATCCTGAGGCAACCCCACAGGGAACTTTTCACAGATCTTTCACGTGAAAAGCAAAACAATCTGTTCCACTGAACCAATCTTACCACTGCTACCTGTAATTTTTACCTTTTTAAAAATTGGTATTTTGTGGTTACTGGTCACCAAATCAGTCGTAGTCTCGTGAACACCACATGAAAGCAGTAATTAGCCAAAAATATGAATTTTAATAGAATTGGCTTGTGTTATTTATTGGTTAGTTTTAGCCTATTGCACATACCGTACAAGGAAGGAATACTAGAACAAAGCTTCCACAGTGGTTGTGAAATATTTTAGAAGTAGCATCAGCATTACATAGCTCGTCAGAGTTACTTCACTGTATCTTGTTCATAGAAAAGGAATGTTTACTGTGTTTTAGCATAAAAAAAAAAATCTTACTGACTCACAGTTTAGAACTTGAACTTCACTTTAAACTTACCGGGTCACTCGCCATAAACAGTAGTAGAGAAAAGTTTTGTGGTTTTAGTCTTTGGTTGTTTTGGGTTTTTTGCCATTTCCTCTGTGACAGCTTGTCTTTCTCAGATTGAGTTGCAGTCGATATAAATCCAGACTAACTGCAACCTCCTTGGCAAGGAAGCAGACTGCCAACTTTTTACAACTAGCTTTTAAGTCTACGGGGGGTTTGGATGATTGTTTTCGTTACATCTACAGAGCATTCTTGTCGCTTTAGCGTTATTATCGCTACAAATTTGTGACATTTTTGATTATAATTAGTTTTACTGATACAGTAAAGTGGTTGGAAAACTTCACACTGACAGCTTCGGGCACCGGTTGGTTTATAAAGCAGCTGTCTGGAGATGGATCCTGGTATCCTTTTTAATGACTCAGGCAGCCATAACAGGATACGTCCAAGGATGATGAATCCCTCCATCATCGACCATGTGTCATATTTTCCACCTTGGAGAGGATATTAGAATTAGTCCTCAGATGCCTTTTCCCCCAAGTTTTCCTATAATTATTGAAACAGTATTAAATGTGGTAAAAAGTAAATTTTGTTGTCATTGTTTTGTTTTGTTTTTTAAGTCAAAAGGCATAAAAGTTTTCTCATAATGGTATATTTCTCTACCTCCTATTCAACAACAACAACAAAAAAAACTTGGGGAAAGGGGAAACCAAAACACAGGAGGTTGTGTGAATTATTTACCATGTGTCCATCATTAAATGAATGACATCACACGAGACGAACTGAGTTGATCTGAGCGTGTCCTCTTTTGACTGAGGGGAAAGTACGGGAATAATAAAGCTTATCATTACAATAATACCGGTCCTGTTGAAATTTGCCGTTTCTTTTTCCTGGATGACATCACAAACGAGCAGGGGCTGTACCACATCATTTCCCTACTCAGCTTTCCCTTTCAGGAATACTGCAAGCACACTTTGTGCTGCCCAGCTATACCTGTCAGCTGTTTGCCGATGTCTTCTATGGTGATTATTAGGATTTTATCTCGAAAGCCATCGCTGAACCTGCAGTTGGCTCAAATGGAAAACAATACCCAGCTCCTGCGTCTCTGCTGAAATTCTGTATGGCCAACCACATGGCTTTGAGACGGTGAAGTCAGCCCTCCCTGTACAATGCCCCTTTCAGGCCTGCTGTCAGTGAGGTCTTTATGCAGCTCTTAGTCGATTCTGACAAGTCTCTAGTTTCCTGCTCAGCGTAGCCCCTTCACCCCCACCCCCACCTTCCTATCACTGCTCTGTCACGTCCTTGCTCTGTTGCTTTCTTTTCTTTCTTTTCTTTTTTTTTTCTCCTCCTTTTAGTGTCTCTCACTGTCTCGCTCTGCTTTTCTTTCTCGTTGGCTCTTCTGTTTTTCCTCTGGCCAATGAGCCACTCTTCTCTCTGCTCTTCCTGGGATACACAAGATCCTAGCCAAATGGGAGTTCTCATAAATTCCAGGCGGTGTGTCACACATCCTGACTTGGAAAGGAAAAAAAACAAAGCAAAACATTCACACATGCTGCCTGTCTCCATGTGTGCTGCGTGAAAAGGGCGAAATCCTACTGAAAAATGCTTTGGGGAATCTATAAAGTTCACTGAGTCTTTCTTTTCATGTAGGAAGGGATTCATGATGTTTTTTACATCATGAATCAACTCTCTGCATGTCCATATAAGGTGGTGCATCTAATTAAGATCTGCAGTGTAACATGAAAGTCTTTAAGACTTTGGTATTAACAGGATAAAGAGTGAGTCGGAGAGAGCAGACGTGTGAGTCTTACCAGAGGAAGCCTTTTAACACAGGATGTTATATAATCAAAGCACAGCCCCGCCTACGTATGAATATTTAAATAAAAATGGATAAAAGTGGTAGTGGCAGTGGTTGCTTGCTTGTTTTGTTTTTTATTTCGTTAATTTAAAAAAGAATCAATAAATGCAACTTAACCATTGACCCTACTTCCCTGGGTTTTTTTTCTCTTCTCCACTTTTCCCTCCCAGTCCTCTTCTTCACAGGAGTTGTTGCACCAGTTGCCCTTTCAGCCCACGCAAGAGGATCTTCACTTCCTCTTCAAACATTTTCCGAGCCCAGAAAGTGTGGCAGATGAAGAAGGAGCCCACCCCATGCCCCCTGTCAGGGTCCGCTCACGCAGTCTCAGGTAACTTTCCTATACTATATGCTGATGCAGCATATAGACTGTCTCTGTTACACAAACATTTCTGTCATACTTCACTGGGCCGTTTGTTTTGAAAGGGTGGAACCGAAATCCCCCCCAACTGGCTTCAGTCTCGTAGATTTAATTATGTGCTGCAGTAGCAGTTGTATACAGCAGCTCACCACACACACCACTTAAGCACAAAGATAAAACTGTTGTGTTATTAAAGGCTTATTATACTAACTGTACATTCTATATACCCTTATATATCAATTCATTAGATACACTTTAATAGTACTTCATTGGACCCTCTTTGCCTTCACAACTGCCTTAAAATTTTCATGGTTTAGTGTCAACAAGGTGCTGGAAACATTGCTCAGAGAATTTGGTCCATATTGACATGACAGCATCACTCCGTTTCTGCACAATTGTCTGCTGTGCGTCCATGATACAAAGCTCCATTGGGTTGAGATTAGGGATGGGTACCGATATCCGGTGCCATTATGGCGGTTCTGACATAAACGGTAGTAACCAGACCGAAAAGCAGCGCACATTTCGGTGCTTTATTTCTGTGCTTTTTTTTTTTCTTTTTCTTTTTTCCTGAGATGTCATACACTTTGGATTCTAGCCAATCATTTTAGCTTTTCAAGAATAGTAGGCGGGCTCAGGTACGTACGCTCTTTTAGAGCAGAGCTACAGATTAAAAATGCCCAAGGCGAAGCGGTCAAAAGTCTGGCTGTACTTCACAGCAAAAGATGCAAACTCAGCAGCCTGCAACAAGTGCTTTAAGGTGACACTGTGCAAAGGAGGTGACACTTCGAATCTGATGAAACACCTAGCGACGCATAGCGTTTTTTAAAAGCCGAGAAATGCACCGTATTTGATAGCTTGCTGCAAGACTTCACAACAAGCACATCTGCTGCGGGTGTGGTAAATCTCCATTAGCGAGTTAGCGCGGATCGCCCCATGTGTGTTGCTTATCATTTTGCAGAAAAAAAGAGACTGCTAAAAATAAAAACATAAGTTTTTGGACAAAGTTTGTGTTCTCTATTCTTTAAGCACCGTTTAAGCACCAGCACCGTTTCAAAAGTACAGATTTGGCACCGGTATCAGATAAAACCTGAATGATACCCATCCCTAGTTGAGATTTGGTGATTATAGAGGCCATTTGAATACAGCGAGCTCTTTATCATGTTCGCACCAGAAATCAGAACTCATCAGACCAGGCATAATTTTTCATCGGCTGATGTTGAGCTTATTTGAATTGTAGCTTTAGTTTCCTGATCTTAGTTGAAAAGAGCGCCACTTGTTGTGGTCTTGTGCTGCTAAATTGTAGTTTCAAATCAAGGTTTCTCTTCACTGGTGTGATCATATGTGCCATATTTAAACTGAACTGTGCTCTAAATTTTCCCTTAAAAAAAAAAAAAGTGTGTTTGTTTTTTTTTAAATATGCACATTTTCTCACAACAGAAAGAGAAGATCTGCTAACGGGGTATAAAATGAAAACCTCAAACTTGTAACTAGCGTGGCTAACATGCTACCCGTTCCTGCTGCTTTACTACATACTCACCAAGTAATCAAAGCTTATAGTAAATTAAATAACTTTACCTGTTAAACAGTTAAACAGCAAATGTGGGATAGACTGTGCTAAGGTTTAAGCTCACGAAGCTTGCCACCTTAAGTAGTTGTAGTTGCTCTTTTTAGAACATTGTAAAGTTGTATGTGAATGAGCACTGCCCTGTTTGGTGAGGCTGCCACTCCAGCCCAGTCTAACAAAAGTAGGCTTAATGGTTTTTCAGGAGATATTTCGCACATGATTATAAAAAGATAAATTAAATACTGTCTGGAAAGAATATGTTGGGATAATTATTTAATGTGGCTCTGGAAAAACCCTCTGTGCCATTTGTGCGTGATCCCCTGGAATAGAATAAAACCTTTTCCTCATCACTTGGCATTGCTGGACTCATCCCTCTGAATAGCTGCAATGGCAGGCTGTTTTGAGGTTGCTGTAGAGTTTTTATGACAGGCTGGGGAGGATTTTGGCAGCCTGTTGATGTGGTTGCTTTTTTGGTGACGTGTCCATGCCTGTGCCACATGCAGTAATTCGCACTGCATGTGTACACTAATACTCTATAAGTACATCTGGGTAACTCTAGCAATTACACCGGGGAGAAATCTCCCCCTTGGGTTTTACCTGACCTTTGCATAGTTGTTAATGATGCATCTAAATCAACAGCAGCTGATTGACATGTGTCGCCGTTGTTCTAAATTTGCTCTACAAGTTGCGTAAAAGGATTTCTTGCAGCCTCAAAATAGTTCCGAATGGTCTAAGCAGTTGCCATTACCCTGAAATAAATTCATACCGCGTGTGCAACTGTTGTGGTTACCCAGAACAAGTTAAGTTCATGTCGCATATTGACATTATTGTCATTTTTAGTATGCAACGTAGTGTAAGGGAGCACCCAGGACTGTTATTTTTAACATTTGTGCTGACAGTACATTGATTTGGAACTTGTAAGGAGGGTTTAAAAAGACCCCTGCGTGTAACCGAAACCCTCTGGGTGCAACACGTGTGGTCGTGGATGGTGAACATGAGAGCCTGATCTGAATTGTGTCAAACACGCTGTTTGTATGACCTAGAATGTTAGTCAACACTTTAATTGTTAATGTGGTCATAAAATGTTATAGCTTGTTGTGTGTATGGCTGTTCAGTAAAGATATAAATGTTGATTTCATCAGTTCAGTTTGCCACTTAGTTCAGTTGTTTTTCATTTTATTTTAGTTTGGTCTCCATTATTTGTTAATGGCATTTGTGCAAAAAAATATCGACATTTGTAATATTTTTATCTGGTTTTTGTTTTTTTCTCCTTTTGTCTTCTTTCTGTGAAGCCCTGGACGGACCTGTGGGGTGTTTGACAATGAGATTGTCATGATGAATCACGTCTATAAAGAACGTTTCCCTAAGGTAGCTCCCTTTCTGTGTGAAAGTCTCATAATCAAAGTTAAAATCTTCAACTGCTCACTAAATGGATTAGAAATGTATGCAGTACTGGTTTAAACTAAGGCTTTCATTTTTGTTTCCCAGGCGACGGCCCAGATGGAGGGTCGGCTGCTCGACATCATTGCAGAGTGTTCCCCGGACACCGCTCTGCCCCTGGCTGATGGTGTGCTTGGATTCATTCAGCACCAGCTGGTGGAGCTCGCCAGAGACTGTCTGGACAAGTCCCAGAATGGCCTGGTGACCTCCAGGTACTTCATGGAGCTGCAGGAGAAATTGGAGAAGCTGTTGCATGAGGTGGGTGTCTCTCATCTTTAGTAAATGATTTTTCATCTTTTTCATACAGAGAATTTTTTTTCTCTTCTTTTCTTTTTCAAACAGTCAGGGAGTGTTGGTTCTTTCTAAGATGTTTCCAGCTGGTGTTATTGTTGGTAGCTCAGGTTGCCCTCTGGGACATTGCATGCTGTACTATAGCAGCACTGAGGACACTGAACATTGAAATGAAAAGGCCCATTTCCTCTGTTAATATTCTGCTGATTCCACTCCATCCGTCAATAATGTTCTGTATTTTGTGTTATTACATAGGGGTGTGCAATGGTCAAGTGTTCAGTTTTGTAATGATTGTGTATTCTACAGCAAAACAGTGGTTTAAATGATTATTTTGTCATATAATAATTTCTTTAATTAGTATATTCTTTGTGGCCACAGAAATTGTTTTGACCCTTCTCCACATGCTAAAATGCATATGTTGAGTTGCTTGCTAGTGTTGCTTTTTCATAAAGGTGTTTACAATTGTTTTTAGAGTGGATTTTTCTGTGTTTAGCAGGGCAAGAGTTTGTTTTAAACTGACTGCTGAATAATCGCTCCTCTGACTGTTTCACCACCTCTATCATACACTTTCTGAACCTGCTGTTTGATCAAAGCGCTGTTGGATTTAGATAAGCAAGAATGAGTGTTAAAAAGTCAAATGTTCCATTATTTATAAGCCTGGCAGAGCATGCAGTGAGTATTGATTCAACATGTTGAAATACCAGCCCTTGAATCACCACCAGACAATGTAAGGGGATGAAATGGATGCTAAAAATATCACCCGACAAGTGCAGACAGCTTCTTTGGATGAGTTGTGGTGGCTCATGGCTTGTGTCAAATGGATTAGGTCACTATAATAATCACATCACTATTTGTTCTGTTCAGGCGTATGAGCGCTCAGAGAGCGAGGAGGTGACCATCATCACCAAACTGGTCAAGAAGATTCTCATCATCATCTCCAGGCCTGCCAGGCTGTTGGAGTGTCTGGTAAGACTCAATGACAGACGCAGTAATAATCACAGCTTTACGAGTGACGTAATAACACTATGTCCATCAGCTTAGATGCATGCGTGAAAGTTGACTCATACATGATGTTGACATCTTGTAGTAGCGATTAGTTTGTGCAGTAATAATAACCCAGCTTACTGTTTACTAAGCCAAGTTCACCTTGCTAGCCTGGGTCTGTTGTTAGTAAGGTGCCAGTGATGCTCCAGTTTTCCAGGCCAGAAAAAAAGCCCAGATTGGAGCAGAAACATTTTTCTGTCATTTTTCAGCATTTTTAATTGTATTACAATGTTTGATCCATCGTTTCCCGATGTAGTAGTTGAAGCTTTTCTACATATTATGTCAACAAAGTAATGTATATTTGAGTGAAACCTGAACTGTCTTTCCTTTATTTTTTTATATTTTGAATCCAGGAGTTTGATCCAGAGGAGTTTTACCAACGTTTGGAGGCTGCAGAGGGTCAAGCCAAAGTAGGACAAGGCATCAAAACTGATATTCCCAGATACATAATCAGCCAGCTGGGCCTTACCAGAGACCCCCTGGAAGGTGCAGATTTAAAAAAAAAAATATATATTTCTATCTCATTATTGCTTACTTCAGATAAATTTGAAAACCCTAATGCAGTTAGCTTAAATAAATCATTGTGAACTAATCTCGTAAGATACAGTGACAGTTTTGTGATTTTTAACTTTGATTCGCACTGGCGTTTAATAAAGTTGGATCTGTTTTGTCTGCTGCCGTTACAGAGATGGTTCATTTGGAGCATACTAGCCCGATTCACAGATCAGCGAGCAGAGAGTCTGATGACACTGGAGAGGCAACATCTGCACAGGTATAAGCTTACATTAAACGGTTACCAAATGCATACAGTGAACCCTAAAGTGACCCAGGAAGAACAGATGGCGCTCATGTCTCACGTATTTTAAAAATATTCCACATCCTTTAATTAGATTTATTTGCTTTAAGATTGTCTTACTAGTTTTTAAGTCACCGAGTGGCAACCTTTGTTGATACGGTGTTGATTTCTTAGGTTTTTTTTTCCATATCTGTCACACATAAATGATCATCAAAGAAATTTTATTACTAAACACTTCTAAACCTACCTAACCCTCTGTGAAAAAGTAATTGCCTCCTTAAATAATAAATTAACTGATTAACCACATTTTTTTTGAAAAACTGAATTTCATTTCACAAGCTACATTCAGGCCTGGTTACGACCAGACCTGCTGAATCAAAAAGATCACTTAAATAGAAGCTGTCCATCAAAATGAGACGGGCACATCGTGTCACGATTTAAAGAAACAGTCGAGGGGAAAAAAAGTCACTGACATCTGCTAGTTTGGAAAGTTTGCCAAAGTGAACCACAGTGTGAGCCATTATCCACAATGGAGAAAACTTGGAACAATGGTGAACGTTCCCAGGAGTGACCTGCATTGAGGACTTATCACAAAAAAAACTAGAACATCATCTAAAAACATCCAATCCTCAGTTGCCTCAGTTAAGGTCAGAGGTTATCATTCAACAATAATGAAGAGATTCTACCAGAAAATCCTGAAGGAGGGTGTCTGGCCATTAGTTCATGGCGTAAACCAAAGATCACCTAGGTTATGTACCAGCACAATGATTCAAAACACACCAGCTAGTCCACCTCCGAATGGCTCAATAACAGCCTTTTTTTTTTTTTTTTTTTTTTTTTTATAAATACAGTCCAGGCAAGTTTGGATAGTTTTTTTTTTCTTCTTAATGAATGAATGAATGAAATCATAATTAAGAAAATTTGGCTTGTCTTTGTTTAATATTAAAATTTGTTTGATCTGAAACATTGAAGTGTGACGCATATGTGAAAAACCTAAGAAGTTTGGAATAGGCAAATACCTTTCCACAGCACTGGATGTATTAGCAGGTTCCCAAAATCCCAGCCTTCAGCCTTTCACTGTGTGGATTTGGCATACTCTTTGCATCATTGTTGTTGTTGTTTTTTTGTTTTTTAAATCATTTTTCTCTAGCAATTTGTGTTGCGTGCATAAAAGATGCTCCAGTTGATAAAGCAGAGCTGAATTGTGTCTGTGACAGGATTAACTGTGGTGGGTGACGAACTTGACGGCTGTGGCATATGCACCAAAGAAATATTAAATGCCATTTGGCAGAGCATGCAGATTATTCTTGATTCAATGCTATTTAAGTGATAAATGGAGCTCTCGTTAACATGAAAAAAATTCTCCAAAAGTAACACAGCAGCTGTAATTTTTTTCCTCTCCCCCTTTCTCTTTCTCTCTCGTTGGGATTTGCGTGATTCAGAGCCGTGCAGCCTGCACCCCTCCTCGTAGGAAACCACTGGAAAGCGACTTTGAGACTATAAAGCTCATTAGCAACGGCGCCTATGGGTGAGTAAGACAGACTTCTTTGTTTGCGTTTGACTGAGTCAGTCGCACCAAGAACCACAGAGATCTAAATAAAAGTGGAAACTAAAATGTGGATGTGTTTTTGTAGTATTTTTGTGTTCAGGCTGGAATTAGTCAGGGCAGTTTCATTTCCAGTCTGAACTGATATTTACCACTATGTGATTCCCACAATTGATTTTCTTTGTATTATCTCCCTGCTTTCTTTGTTGATGATTGCTGATTATTTATTCTGTCTCTCTTTGTGTTGTCACTGCCTCTCCCCTTCCTTTTGCCTCTGTTCTCTTACACAGGGCCGTATTTCTGGTGCGCCACAAAGACACTCGTCAGCGTTTTGCTATGAAGAAGATCTACAGGCAGAATCTGATCCTTAGAAATCAAATCCAACAGGTGTTCGTAGAGCGAGACATCCTCACCTTTGCTGAAAACCCATTTGTGGTTTCCATGTTCTGCTCTTTTGAGACACGGAGGCACCTGTGCATGGTTATGGAATATGTGGAAGGTACAGTTGGCTCAGACTGTAGACACATAGAGACACATGCACACCAAGCTCTTATATATCTACCATACAAGGTACACCTTTAAGTCTAAGTCACCTGACCTGAAAGCGTTTTTCATGGTGGCCTCATTTGTGTTTTTAAGGTGGAGATTGTGCCAATCTGTTGAAGAATATCGGTGGGCCTCTGCCTGTGGACATGGCCAGGATGTATTTTGCTGAGACTGTCTTGGCTTTAGAGTACCTTCACAACTACGGCATTGTACACAGAGATCTCAAACCTGACAAGTGAGTCAGGCAAACGGATGAACAAGGAGAATATTCTTATTCCTTCCCCCCTCCCCCATATTTCTTGTGAACGCCTTAAGGCAGCGCTAAATAACTTAAAAGCTTTCATCATTTTTAAACTTGCAGTGATCTGTAGGGAGATGGAATCTTTCTGAAGATAGAGCAGAATATTTTCAAACTTTGAGTCTTTGATATTTTTTTTTCTCTAAAGATGAAATTCCAGTGCTTTGAGGGCAAGCATTTGATGTAACATGAAACATTTCTGTGCTTACTTCCTTTGTAGTTTGCTGATCACCTCCATGGGACATATTAAACTGACAGACTTTGGACTTTCAAAGATTGGCCTAATGAACATGACAACCAACTTGTATGAAGGACACATTGAAAAGGATACCAGAGAATTCATTGACAAGCAGGTTTGTCTCTTCTCACTTGTCTTTTTTTTTCATCTCCTCTGATTTTGAGCTTCTCTAAAATCCGCCTTTTCTCTTTAACTCTGTTTTTTTTTTTTTTAAACCTGTCTACAGGTGTGTGGTACTCCAGAATATATCGCTCCAGAGGTGATCCTGAGACAGGGCTATGGGAAGCCTGTGGACTGGTGGGCCATGGGGATCATCCTTTATGAGTTCCTAGTGGGCTGTGTGCCTTTCTTTGGAGACACACCAGAGCAGCTCTTTGGTCAAGTGGTTAATGGTAGGAAATCTTTCAATTGAACTCATAGTTAGTTATTTTTATACACGTAAATCCAATCCATTTGTCATCCTCTCGCTCAAAATTCTGCAATAGATCTCTGTATTTTGGCACATCAGTCCCCTGGGCTTTGTAGATACCTTTAGTTCCCTTCGTTGCATTCTCTCCTGTGTTCAGATGATATTATCTGGCCGGATGGAGAGGATGCCCTGCCAGCTGATGCTCAGGACCTTATCACCAGACTTTTGAGGCAGAACCCTCTGGAGCGCCTGGGAACAGGTTGGTGACAGCATGATTGCTGATGGATGAAAAACCTTCTCTGGGCCTCGGGACAGTGTGACTCTGAGGTGGCCAGAAAAAGGCAAAAACATGCTTTTTGTGACAGATGTGTCACTGGGTGTCTTACCAGGAGGTCATAGTCTGCACAAGGCCTCATGTGGAGGAATTTAATTTTAAGAGTTTAAATAAAGTTGGCACAGGAATAAGGAAGGATTTGAGGTCTTCTGTGTGTTTATTTGGCAGATTATTCATTAATAGAATTTTACATTAACCAGGCTTGATAAAATTGTTTCCCATAGACCTCCCATAGAGACAGAGAGGTCGACTAGTTCACAGTAATCAATAAGCTCTCTAGAGCTTTCTGACTTGAATGTTTTAGACTTCAAATTTCCACTGTTTTGACTTCTTTACACTTTGTTTGTGTTTAGGTCACTGTATGGGTTAGGACCTCTTTACTTTTCAGGCCTTTTAATTATGCACACTTTCAAAAGATCATTAAGGTCAGCTGACCAGATGCTTTTGGTTGTACCGGGAAGCTGGTTAAACCACAGATCAGGCCTTTGCTGTAACTGCAGGTAAACTTTGAAGCAGTCCGTTACACTTAAGTTATTTGAAAACTCATTTTTACTCTTGACATTTAAACCTGACTGAGACTTGAAATTTAATGTCTTATTGCATCCTATGTTGCACAGCACTAAATGCTTGTTTTTAAATTTTCTTATTAATTAACTTGAATTTATAGAAAATAGCAGCAAATTAGTTTTACAATAAGCATAAAGCCAGAGACCAGGAGAATGGAATGAAATTCAGTTAAGTTTTATTTATATAGCACCAAATCATGGCAACAGATGCCTCAAGGCGCCTCAGTGCAACAAAGAGTCTGGCTGGGGATCAGACAAGCTCAGACTCAAGTCTGGGGACCTCGATGCCCATATTTGAGTTTAATAACTTCTTTCTCCAGGTGGGGCCACTGAGGTAAAGATGCACAATTTCTTCCTTGGCCTGGACTGGAATGGTCTCCTGAGGCAGAAAGCTGAATTCATCCCACAGTTAGAGAGCGAGGAGGACACCAGCTACTTTGACAGTATGTGGATTTACTGACTGTGGGCCTTTTATGAAGTAGATGCACTGCATTGTTAAAAACCTGTGAGGAGAAATTCATTTGGAAATGAGCTCTCAGAAAATGGATGATTTTATGAGCTAAATTTGTAGCAATGCAGCATGGTGGTAGTTTTAATTTGGATAGGAAACTGTTCCCAGTTTGTGATCATTTATTGCATGCCACCATGTTTCCCTCCAGCCCGATCAGAGCGATACTGTCATCTGGGCTCAGATGACGATGAAACAAATGATGATGAATCATCTCTGGAGCTACGACAGTTCTCCTCTGTAGCCCACCGCTTCAGCAAGGTACTCGTTACTACCCATGAGTTATAATCAATATTAATACCTGGCTCATGGAACAAAGCAAGACTTTTTGTTTTGGTGTTGTAATTTGGTTAATGAAATACCTCTGGTTATTTGTAGGATATAAAAAAAAAAAAACCTTCTTCTTTAATCCATGCCACCTTTTTCCTCTTAAACTCCAGGTGTACAGCAGCACAGAGCACCTGTCCACCTCCACTCCATCCAACCTGAGCCTGTCGTCATCAGACCGAAGCCACAGCGAGGAGAAGGAGGACCGATGGGAGGGCAGGGGAGTCCTTTCCCCTGGTGACGGACACAAACATTTGGCGAGTGCAGACAAGAGGGCAGATGGACACAGGGGGAGGTGAGAGCATGGAACAAGGGAGAGTGATGTCCTTATTATGAGAACAAAACTATCACAGCCCTCTCTGTATTCACAAAATATAATAGTCTCTCGTATTGGGTTGAAGCGTTTCCTATTTCAAAAGGGCAAATTTTATAGAGGTCTTTTCACGTCGTTTTGTATTAAACCAATGAGCCATTCTAAAGTTCCCCCAGTTGGATGTTTTCTTGCATGCATGTCAGATGGAGGCCTTTACATTGCCCACGGGTGTAAACACAAGTGATATATCCATTCAGCGTTTACTGAAGCCTCCCTGTGTGGTGCTGAATGGAGTGAACCATTAAACCATAAAAGAGAAACAGGATATCTAAGAAGAAAATTGATTAAAAACCACAAAATACCAAATAAGCTCATTTTGCTGCAGTTTTCGAATAAAATATTTAGGGCTGCAGCTATTGATTATTTCATTAATTTAGTAAAAGCCTTGACATAAGAACACCCCAAGCCCCCCTTTAGACTTCCCAGTGTTTACTGCTTCCATATAAAAAGGACGGCTGGAGTCAGCCTTCAGCTCATCTTCCTATTTTAATGTAGCTTTACTTCTGTAGCTTTAGAGCTGATTTTTTTGCTGTGTAAAGTAAATGGTGGTGGATGAAGAGGCCTTTCTTAATGTCTGAGTTTGTTGATCAGGTGCTTCAATGAAGGACTCTCACTAGCTGTTTCCCAGTAATGGTTTTAATGGTGATTACAGGAACAGAGCTGCTGTTTTGGACACTAGAAACACTTTTGTCTTTCACTAAACCTGAGCTCAACATCTCAGTATCAACTTGTTAAACTGTGTCATCATCACTATTGTTGTTGTTGTGTTATCAATGTTAAACACTTTTGTTAAATGTTAAATCGTTTACCACAGAGCCGTGTGCATCGAAGCAAAGAATGTGCGTCAAGCATTTTTTTTTTTTTTAAATTTAAAATAATTGAATCATTCACATTACTCAGTGACTCGTTGCAGCCCTATAAGTAATGCACTTTTTAAAAAACGTAGTGGCAGTTCTTCTTGTTTTTATTGTTGAAAGACATTTATTGTGTAGTTAGGAAGGAAACTGTTGTTTACTGCCCAATTTCTAAAAGAGAAACTTAGCTAAAATCTGCATTTTTATTGGACCTGCATTTTACCTTTATCTTTCTCAGTCTCCGTCCACGTGCGTCATCCAGCTCCTCACAGTCGGAACGCAGCACCAGCCCACTGGTAATGAACAACACCCAGAGCTTTGACATCATGCCTCGAGTTGCCATCCCTGCTGATGAGGAGGGTAAGAGTATAATAAATGCAGAAACTACCTTATCTACTTTTTTTTTTTTTTTTTGCTGCTGTGAAACACTAGTACTCACACATTGTACCCACTATTGTAGATGGGATGGTTTCCAACCTGCGCCGCATCCGTCTCCGGAGCAACAGCACAGGTACGAGGCCATCCTTCAGGAGGGGGGCATCTCGACGCATCGCACATCAGTTAGAGACCCCAGAGAAACCCAGGTCCCCCTCTGGAAAAGTCCCCAAGTCTGCATCAGTCTCTGGCCTTTCACTCATCATTACCCCAGGTATCTTTGCAGGATGAATGCATTATAGAAAGTGTTTGGAATTAAAAGAAAATGGTGACAAGAAACGAGTGTTCATGTATTCACAGTGCCCTCTACAGCCTAATATTGTGTAATTATTGTAAATATTGTAAAACACATTATTTATATTGAAGTCAAGATTAGAACAGTGTTTGTTTGGTTTTAATTACTGGATGCAGCATTTTAAAAACAGTAGTGCTTACACTTTATAAAGACTCAGCTGTGTTTCTTCCTGCTTCTCTTCTGCTCCTAACTAGATGACTCAGGAGGTCCTCCTACGAGCCCCAAATCTTCTTTGTCCTTATCATCCAACCCCTCGTCCAGAGACTCGTCTCCCAGCCGCGATCTGTCCGTCAATGTCAGCTGCCTCAGGCCTCCGGTGGTTATCCATAGCTCTGGGAAAAGGTTTGGGTTTGCGCTGCGAGCCATCAGAGTCTACATGGGAGACAGTGACGTCTACACCGTTCATCACATGGTCTGGGTATGCGATCTTATCTGGTACTGACTAGATTTATACTATATTGGGAATCAAAAGCATAGATGTTTAAATAACTTTATGGCCTCTTTTTCTGCGCTGGCCCTAAAAATGAGTGAAATCAGCAGCACCAAGCTCAGCAACATGCAAACACTGAGAGACTGTTTGCTAGTTTTTAGGTATGCGTAGGTATAATTTAAAACCAAATGACTCAAAATAGTTTCCAGCACATGGCAAAGAAATTGTGCCATCTGCTGGTTTCCTGTTGGAACATGTCAAACTTTTTCTTTTACTGAACTGAGGTTTTAAACAAAGCTTATGCAATTTGGTATGATTCGGTTTACATTCTCGTGATTTGACAACAGCTGCTTCACTCAACCAGAAAGCCAATAGTCAGACTCATAGAACCCCAAAAATTGACCCTCCTCACTCTTTTAAAAAAAAAAGCCTTTATAAAAGCTTCTTCATAGCCTTTCACTTTATAGGAGAACTCTGTGGTCATAATATGATGGACATGGTCAACAACAATACTCAGACAGGCTGCTGCATGTAAACGATGCTTAGTCAGTACTAAGAGGCCCAAGCAGCCAAAAAAATATTCCCCACACCATTACACCACACTGAACCGTTATTATAAGGCATGATGGATCGATGCTTTGTCAACCATCTGAACGTTGCAGCAGAAATTGAGACTCATCTCCCAACATTTTTCCAATCTTCTGTTGGCCAGTTTTGGTAAACCTGTGTGAATTGTAGCCTCAGTTTTCTGTTCAGGAACAGGAGTGGCACCCACTATGGTCTGCTTCAAGGTTCAGAGATGCTCTAATTAGATTCATATGAGTCTGTATATACCTTAACATTCACAAACGCTTGACTCTCATCTGGTCCTGAGGTGGGGTTGAAAATTTTAATTGTGCACTCACTGTCAGAGCCCTGAAGCTGTAGGACAAGCTGCCTGATGAAATCAAGTCAGCAGACTCAGCGACCTCTCTTAAATTTCTTCAAGAAGCATACCTTTATTTATGAAACCTTTATGCTGCCGTGATACTTTGTTGCTATACATGGCATTTTTTTCACACAACAAGTTTAAACTAAGTAAACCAAAAACACTAGTTTTACTAATTGCATAGGTGAAACGCAGCAACAGCCATTTAGATGGTTGCTTTACCAGTAATTGTGAGGTTGTGTCTGTTTGGATCTAGTGCGTTGAGGAGGGCAGTCCTGCACACGAGGCAGGATTGAGGGCAGGTGACCTCATCACTCACGTCAACGGAGAGTCGGTCCAGGGTCTCGTACACACTGAGGTGGTGGAGCTTTTGCTTAAGGTATGTGGATAACGTGTTTTGTTTCGGGGGTTTTTGTTGCTTTTTTAAAATGATCATTATAATGTATGGAAGATTAAAACTGTCAAATTAAAGAAAGAATTTAAATAGAAATTTCAATTTTTTATTTTATTTTATTTTTTTGCGACAGAGTGGCAACAAGGTGACCCTCCAAACCACTGCTCTGGAGAACACTTCTATCAAGGTTGGACCTGCTAGAAAAGCGAGCTACAAGGCCAAGATGGCCCGGCGGAGCAAAAAGAGCAAGAGGAAGGACGGACAAGACAGGTACACGGGCGAGAATGAAATCATATTGAAGAATTGGACGTTTTACTCCTCCTTGAAGCCTCATGTTAGATCTCAGATAAATAGCAGAGTTCCTATTTGCTGATTTTGCAATTATAAAGTCGGCAAATGGAAAAAAAAGGATTTTTTTTTTTCATTCTGCAAGTCTGATTCGTGCATTAAAAACCTTAAAGCCTCTGAAAAGCTTTTTGTAAGAGAGACGGAGTGATGCTCCTAGAGAAGCTTTGATTAGCATTACAGTAACACGAGTTGGCTCCTTGTCTCAGATGTAAATTATGTAAATTTGCTTTTTTACAATTTTTTTTTTTATTAATTTACTTTTGTAGCAGACGACGCAGCATCTTGAAGAAGCTGTCTAAGCATACACCGCCTCCACCCATGCAGAGCAGTCGTAGCTTCTCTTCGGGGTTCCACCAATCATCTAGTGACAGCCTCTCTGGCTCACCAACACAAAGCCTCTCTCCTGGGCCTTCAACACCTTGTCGCTCCCCAGCCCCTGACCACTCTGGAGGTGAGAGAAGAGGACAATCGTTCTTGTAGTGATGTAGTTGTCTCTTTCTGGAGGAAGTGTATCCACTAAATCTAAACTCTTTTTTTTTTTTGTTAGATTCAAGTTCTTCTCCTTGCTCCAGCTCTCCAAACTCGCCCGTACCGCAGGCTCGTCCCAGTTCTCTTCACGTCTTGGGTCGCTACACGAAAGCTGGTCGTTGCAAGTCCACCAGCAGCATCCCTCCTTCGCCTCTGGCCTGTATCCCACCACCCCAATCTCTTTCTCCTCAATGCTCGCCATCTAGCCTCCCAAGTCACCCCAAGTCCCTGCACAGTTTTCACGGCAAGACTTTGTCACCTCCTACAATCGCTCGTCATTCTGTGCGTCCTCGCAGCGCAGAACCGCCGCGCTCACCGCTGCTCAAGAGAGTTCAGTCAGCAGAGAAACTGACTGGTGACAAGATGACTGGGGGTTACCACGGAGATAGGAAGGCTTACAGCACCCGACGTCACACTATGGAGGTGCCCTTGTCTGAGGGAGAGGGGCTGGAGGACCTAGAGGGAGACAAAGCTACAGGGTTTGTTTGCGTAGGCGAGCACGGCCGCCAGGGCCTACACATTGGAGGGCAGAGAGGCCACCAGGACACAGCCAGCGGAGGCAGCGATCACCACCGCTCTGCTGCCTTGCCACAACAGCGCAGCACCAACAACCACTCAAAAGAGATGGTGGTGATGAGGAAGCTGGCTCTATCAGAGCGCAGAGACTCCTTCAAGAAACAGGAGGCGGTCCAGGAAGTGAACTTTGACGACTTGGAGGAGGCGGCTCTAAGCCCCACGCTTCCTGTCACACAGTCAAAGGCGTTCAAGGCATCCTGGATCAACTCGTCACAGTCGGAACCCAGCAGCAAGCTGGGATCACAGGGTACCACACCGCAGAAAACCAAGTCAAAAGACAAAGAAGGGCGTTAGTTGTTCAGTTCTATTTTGCAGGGATCAAAGGTCAGAGAAGATGAGGCTTTGACCTGCTATCGTACTTGCATTTAAAGGCCTTGCATGTGTCCAGAAAACTGTGACCAAGTCCCACATCATCACAGAAACAAAGAGTCTGCATTTCTCAGTACCACACGCATCCTCCAACACTGTTAACAGATTAATGACTGCCAAACGAAGTTTACTTCAGAGTTGCTCGATTTCTCTCTCGGTTCTCAAATCACTGTGGCGCCTCTAACGGATGTAATTATAAATATTTGTTGTTTTAAACGAAGAAACCTATTTATGACTTTTTAATGATTATTTGTTTTTGTTTTGTTGTTTTTTAATTTGTTTGTTTGTTTGTTTTTTAAGTTGCTATAAATGCCTCGGACGCTTCAGCTGTTCTAATTTTAGGAAGTGCACAGGAGAAAAGCCAGGCAACAACTTCTCAGTGTAGTCTTAGTAGGTGTGGAGGGAAAACAAAGATAATATTAGTCAATATTGCAATATTCATATGATTCTTTTTTTTTATACTGTTGTGTGTGTGTGTGCGTGCGTGTGTAACGGGATGTTGTTTCATATACAGACTGTAGTGCTCATCCTGCACTGTATATGCTAAAAAGTTCCATAACACGTTTTTTGCTGCCTCTCTGAAGAAATCTATCATGCGGATTGTGATCGTGACGATTCGGAGTCATTGTTTCTCGACGCAGGGCATGTACAAATCGGGACAAAAGGAAAAATAACAACATTGCAACAGTTGTCAGCTAAGCTGTGGCGCCAAAGCATGGTTTAGCTTAATAATAGGTACTGTAGTTGTACATAAGAAGCCTCATGTATGCTTGGGTCTACCGCCACTGGCTGTCCTGTTTTTTTTTTTTTTTTGTATCCGTGCTGCCACCCGTCTGTAAGTTGTTTAAATTATAACCTGATCAACACGCAGGTGTGTAGATAAAGCTTAGTGGCTACCTTCCCGGCTGCTGCATCCGACCTCCGATACCTTTGTGAACCTAACCTCCGTCCAGCTCCTTACAAGCGTAGTCTAGCAGAAGTGTTTGCACAAGTCATAGCTGCCGTGTAACAGTGAGAGTACATTTATATTTCAGGGTGATCTCTTTCTCTGTGGGATTCAGAAATTGTACAGTGGATGCAACAAACAAATCTGGCTCACTTGGCTGTTTTTTTTGTTTTGTTTTTTTATGTGTTTTATGGATGAATGTTTACATTTCAATGCAAATATGTGGGTGGACTTCAGTGGAATCTGTTAAATTATTGTATGGGGAAAAAAGAGAGGGAAGGCGCAGGAGAGGCAGACCTGAGGCCCTGGGTGGATGAAGGAATGATTCAGTGGTAATCTCCTTTTTGTATATTTTGATATGGAAACAGTCTTGTTGCAGTACTAATTACCTATGCTGTTGTATATCATATAAACAATGGTGGACCTTATAACAGCTATCAGTGAAATGTAAGGGTGGATGGACTCGTGTAAGATGTGAGTTAAGTGGCATGGCTTTAATCCCAAGTTGCGATTGACTGTAAAGAGTTGTGCATCTTTTACATCCCAGTAAATCTCCACGGTTTTACTCTGTTTGAGAGCTTGGAAGTTTTGTTGGATAGGCCTTGAATTCTTGAATTTGAGGCTTTCAGCTTTAAAAATTTGTTTTTACGGTGAGATATAAACAAATGGTATTTGGTTTTCCATTATGTACTCTTTAACTAGTTTTTACTTTAAAAAAAAAAATTCTAATCCTGTTCTTGTTTTTGTTTTGTTTTATTAGTAGTATTGTTTTACTCCCAAGAACTGTTTGGATTGGCAACTAAAAAAAATCAAACAAAGTGGTTAGAGAAGAGGAATTTGTTGATTGTTCCTCTTTTTGTGAAGGTTCACATCTATGTTTTGCAGTCAAGGGAGATTTAAATAAGGATTTCTCAAAGAATTTCAGCATATTGAACCTTGGATAAAGGTTATGTTGTGTGAATGAAAACGTAGACCTTTTTTCACTGTACTTTAGGGAGAAATGTGTGTATGTGCGTTTTATCACTAAATTTCTGATGCAATATACATTTTAATATGTTCTTAGTGTTGAATTGCTTTATTTTTCATTGTAGTATCCCATGACTTTTGTTGGGTCACCCTGTTAAACTTTTATAAATCAGGCACAGGTCTGAGCAGCAGCCCATTTTGCATCAAATGAAGCGTCAGAGTGAACTCCTTGTCTCTGATCGGCTTGTGCGTTCATGTGTATGACAAATTCACTGTAACAGCCCCCACCCTTCACATTTTTCACTTGTGTTTTTGTATTGGTGTGCCCCACCACCATCACCACTCAACCCCCTTGTCTCTACGTGGCAAACTGCCCTTTGTGAAATGCCTACCATGTGGGTATCTGGTGCAGACTGGTGTGACATTGTCTGTTATTCTCTTGTCTCAACAGTGCTTGAAATAAATGAATTTCCAGAGGACTGGAAAGTCCAAGACTACAAGACGTTGCACTTGTCATTTGTCCTCCTATAATAATATTTGCACATTTACAGTACTGTATCAAAAAAAATTATAGTTTTTCTTACTTCGTGCACCCTTTTCTTAATTATTTGCTTCCAAGGAGACAAACTTTCTTGTAATTCTTTAAGTGCTCTGGAGCAATAGTTCTCCATGATTTCTGAAGGTCTTTTCAAAGTTTTTGGGGGGGCGTTGGCTCCTTTTTTTAAAATCATTTTCAGTCCAGTCCTTGTACCCGACCATTTTAAAAGGAATTTTTTCTTTTTCCAATTTTAAAAAAAAAAAAAGAAAAAGAAAAAAAAAAGACCAGTGTTGTGTAGCTGAAAACTTTGAACATCTTAGCATGGTATGCAGCAGGTCCTTAAAACATTTGAGGAAACTGGACAGTGGGAGACAAAATAAGAAGCAGCAAATGGTAAAATGGTAAATGGCCTGTATTTATATAGCGCTTTACTAGTCCCTAAGGACCCCAAAGCGCTTTACATATCCAGTCATCCACCCATTCACGCACACATTCACACACTGGTGATGGCAAGCTACATTGTAGCCACAGCCACCCTGGGGTGCACTGACAGAGGCGAGGCTGCCGGACACTGGCGCCACCGGGCCCTCTGACCACCACCAGTAGGCAACGGGTGAAGTGTCTTGCCCAAGGACACAACGACCAAGACTGTCCAAGGCGGGGCTCGAACCGGCAACCTTCCGATTACAAGGCGAACTCCCAACTCTTGAGCCACGATCGCCCCGTGTAGTTAATCTACAAACTACAGCAGATGAACCTGAAAATCATGTCCTTAAAAATGGGGAAAAGATCCTCAAAGACCTGACACAGGACTCGGATACCTCTATCCCTTTTAGTTGATCCATCACTGTTCACTGAAACCTCATCAGAGGCTGTGTTAGAGATCAAAGTGATGGAATTATGAATGCAAAAAGGAGCCTCAGATTTTAATCAACCATTTGGAATGCATCTAATGAGCAACAGCTTCGTTTTCAAGCATGACAATGATCCCAAACATCCTGCCAATTACAGGTAGGAATCACCAGTATGCAACCAGCTGCCAGCGAGCTTGAATTGCGCTAATCTATAAAGACTCTTCACAGTCATGGCAGCATGTTGGCAATCTGCCTGTATTTATAAATTAGAAGTTTTTTGCAAGCCTCCAACAACCTTCATTTAGTGATTGCAGTCCGTCCAAGCCAGACAGCAACTCTTTTTTTTTTTTTTTTTTTTTTGAACATTAACAGTTTTTAATCAAACAAGTGAAACTGCAGTAGGTCCAGTGTTTCAACGAGTGCTTTGTTTCTGCAGAGAGAGGCCGAGGCCTTGGTCCACTCAACGGCTCCACGTTCTGGTTTCCCCACACTTCTCTGACTTCTCCGTCACAGAGTCCTTTACCAAACAAACACATGATAGTATCCGTCTGTACTGTGTCCAGCCAGTGTCACATTTAAAGAAAGAAAAGAAGAAGAAAAAAAAAAGCATGACATTTCCACCGTGTGATGATACAAGAACCTCGCCGTCTCATCTTGATTGCCAAGGCTGACAGATGCAACTCCAAACAGTCCTGTGAAAATCCAACCCCTGCTTTTTCCCCCTCCTCATCCTTTAAATACATCATCTCATACAGACAGCAAGGGTTTTTTTCCCCCTCTTTTCTTCCAGGAATTTTCTTCTCCCCCAAATCAGCAGTGCTTTGGAATTTGATCTTTGGATGGTAATCTGTGTCCATCAGGGTTCACGCCTCTCTTTGTGTGCAGATAAAATTCGTCTCTGGACACATTTTTGTTGCTGGTTAAAGTTCATCGTTCAGGCAAGTTGATGATGGGTACCCACTGGTCCATGCAGCGGCTCTCTCTGCAGAATCTGCAGACAGCAACTCTTTGTGGAAAGGTTGCCTTCTTTAAGGTGAGATGAGCCCTCTTGTTCATAAAATTTCCAGAGTATTTTCATTTATTTAATATCAATATCTGGTGTTCCTGTATGCAAGATATTGCAATGCCATACTGTATATATTTTTCCTCCACCCCTACTGCCAATGCAAAGTGAAAGTATCCCTAGGAAGAAAAGCAAATCAGTCATGGATTGGTCTCCCCAGAGCCCGGACCTCAAAATCATCGAAGCAGTGTGGGATCATCTAGACAGCCAACATCCAAAGAAGAGCTCTGAATCCTGGAGAACTATTCCTAAAGACTACTTCAAGAACTTACAAGAAAGCAGCTCAAGAGAGTCAAGGCTGTGCTGAAGAATAATTTACATTTGATGATGATCAAGTATTTTACGCTAATTGACACAATTGACGCACATGGATTTAGCGCGTGGTTCACCGCTTTCTTTTTTTCCACATGAACACATTTCTTTAGTTTAAATGCAGCTCAAAAAACACGATTTGGAGACTGTCTGCTTCAAATTTCCGTTTTGTTTTTTGTTTGTTTCTTTTTTTCGTCTCCGAGTCTATTCGGTGACCCCCTCACTGATGGTTCGGACGTTTCCGCTCACGTTCGTCACTTTCCGCGCACTCTTATATAGTTCCCACGCGCCCTCCTTCCCTGTACCGTGCTGAGCTGGAAAATGGCTGTGTGTTGGAGCAGGGAGTTATGAACGGGAAAAGAAAGAAAGAGCGAAAAGAAAGACGCGGAATTAAGAAGTGAACCAAAGGCTTGCTGGAAGTTTAGAGCTCACAGAGAAGCCGTCGTCTGCAGACAAGCCACCACTCGGAATCTTGTGTGCGACTTTTGCTCCGAACCCAAAAGTGCGAAGAGTCAAGAAATATCCGCGGTGAGTTTTTCCAAGTTATTGCACATTTCCAGTACGGCAGCCACTGTACTGGAAAATGGTGGAAGCGCTGCAAGTGTGCTCCACGCACGCAGCTTCACGTTGGTGACTTGTGTCCTACTTTTAAAGTTTAAAGGAGACCTACTTTTTTTGTCGCGCTCGTGTGCGTTTCTGTGCTCTTTGCGGTGAAATGTTAACTTTAATTCGCCCTCGCGCCACACTGCTCGGTGCTCGCGCTCGCTGACGTACAAATGCCGAGCAAGTTTTTTTTAAGCTGCTTCAAAGTTTAAACCGTTTTCCCTGGCTTATTTGTTGACGTGAAAACGATTAAAAATGACTTGTCAAGTTTGCCAGCATTAGTGCTAAAATATTCTGTAATGTCAGTGTCTCATTAGTACTGTTTAGTTGTATTTTAACGCTACTAAAAAGACCCATTTGCAATATATTTGCAGTGTACTCCCTGTGTATACCATTGCTAGTATGTGTTACTAGTGTCTTTACCTTGGCTGCAGACTATGGGAGGCCTAAAGTAGCTGAAGGCCTGACTAGATGCGTCTCTTACATCCCTGGTTTAAGGATTTGGCATCCATCGAGGAGTTAATGGAAATTGTGCCACTTGCATAATGAGACAAGCCACTCAACTGTGCTGAGACCCCGCACCCCCCTGTCTTGTAATTATGAATCGAGCATTATGCAACCAAATGTCAGTCCTCCATTATATGCTTTATCGGTGTGATGCATGACTTGTGGCTTTCATTCTTCTCTCAAATGTCTTGAAATGCTCTGAGTGACTGGCAGGGCTGTTGTATTTAAATGCCCCCCCACATACACACACACACACACACACACACACACAATAAAAAGAGAGGAAATAGTGGTGCTTCTTGAAATGCCGAGTGACACCTCTCAGAGGGGGTGAAGAAAACCTAAACTAGCCTCAAGTTCCAGCAGAGGCACTAAAGCTGTGGTTATTTTTGTTTGATGTCGAAGTTAAACTGAAATGGTCCTGTTTGATCAAAACAGCAGCAGAGTTCGTCTTTAAGGACAGTTTAGTCATGTCTCACCTGGAAATACTGCATATTCTGTGCTTTGTGGGGTTGTGATTTTTTTCTAACTTCCCAGAGACAATCATGAGTCTACTTAAAGTCCTAATCGATTACCCTCCCAACCACAACACACTGGACACAAATCTTATTGGTCACTTGCAATTATCTGGGACTTGTCCTTTTCTTTTTCCTGCAATCCAGGAATAACTTGCATTATTAAAACGTCTTTATTGTATCAGATTAAACAGATTCCTTTTAGAATTTGATTAGATTTGTTGTCATAAATGTGATATAGATGTAGACTGCAGTATGCTACCTGCATATTACCAATTTTTGGTCAAATGTAGTTGGTTATGAAAGGGTTTGGGAGATTTTTTTTTTTTCTTTGAGGAGTTGAGGAGGAGATAAAGGCACACATTATCTTGTTTGTGTCTGGTGTTTTCAAGTGATGCAGACTTTGCAGGTTTATCAGATTTGATTTCTTTGGTGAAGTGGAAATGTTTAAATCCATAATCTTGACCAGATGGATTGAAGTTATCGCTTCTGATAAATAGACCGAGTCCTCTTTAACTTTAGAGCCTTGCAGCATAGTTGACTTTCCTGAACAGTGCAGTCTTGGTGCTAAATAATCTAGCAGATGTTTCTATTTAGCAAAGTGAGCTTTTCGGCTTCATTTGCGACAGATAGAATTCAGGTGAACGAAACTGGAATCATAAAATTCGTAAGAACCAATTTTAGTCTGGAAAGTTAGTCTTTGCAGACTCCAGTGTTTTTGGCCCGTCCTATCTGCCTGTGGCGCAGCAGATTTTTCAGATCCATGTGGACAGATGGCCTGCGGCCAGACTGCATGCATGGTGGTTCTGTAGTCAGTACTTCCCCAGCAGCGCCGTGAAGTACCAAAACATGCATACACAAATACACTGTTTGTGCCCACATAAATGTCTGAACTTTTGGTTGCATTGTTGTGATTATGAAAGTTTTAAAGAGAAGAAATGATAGTAATGCTTATGAATAAAAAAAAAATCCCAGAACTTTGTCTGTGGAACAGGGAGTGATCTGTAATGTGACGTGTTAATCTTTTGTTTTGTTTGTTTTAAGCTTAGGGTGCATTCCTAAAATCCTAAACTCCTCAGCTGTTTTTAAAAAATAATTATTTGGTAGACAGGTTTCTCTTGCCACTTTCAGATGCAGTAGTAACTACTTTCTTTCTGGCCTACATGGATGTAATCAGTGTTTCCTTATTTTGGTGACATGGAGATGTGAGGGATCTTGCCAGTTAGCAACTGTTTGTTCACGCACAATCTCTCTAGTAGTTTTAGATGTGTTGTTAATTTTTGAGGAGCTTTTATTGCACTGCCCATTAAATTTCCTTTTTGTTTTCATTCTCTCAAGAAGATTAATACTGCAAAAAATCATAATCAGCAACATGGTGTTATACATCTGGTGTAACAGCTTAAAATGTCACACTGCACCACTGCTTGAGGGGGACTAAACCAGCTAAGGGACATGGACATGTGCACAAATGTTCAAAAAGATGGACCTTCTCAAAGTTAAGCTTCTTGAATGTAATAAACTCTCTCAGACATGACCACTGAGCTGTTCAGGTGAAAGTAGTAAGCTAAAAATGGCATATGGCAATGTTAGCCTCTTGGGTCTGTTATTTACCACAACTAAAATAACCTGATTACCTATTACATATATTTATTTACTGTGTTAAATAAAAAAGTTCTTAATCATCATGAAATCATAATTTTTCTTCGCTATGACTGAAGTGATCAAAATTTGCATTTTGAGTGTAAAGAAGCTCCCCAGCATCTAGATCTACATAGAAACTAATCTACCAGTTACAAACAGTGTAATTACTAATGATCTAACAATTATTACATATATTTAAATCACCATCATGGATCGGTCCTAAGGGAAAATTAGCTACAGTGATACTAGAGCTGGGCGATAGAACGATAACGATATGTATCGCGATATAACTTTTACTCGATAGAGAAATTAAGCTATCGCGATAGACCTCGCCGCTCTTGTCCTCAAAAAAAAAAAAAAAAAAGGTCAGCCAATCCAAATTAAGTAGCGCAGAGCCGAACCAATCACAGCTGCAGCGTCACGTCGCGTCACTTGTTACGTACAGCACAAGTGCCAAGCCGCACGTGTGTTTGTTTGGGAAGCAGCCAGCGGGTAATGGAGGAAATGAGTGTGCCGACTAGAAAAATCAACCGAGCGTGACCGAAGAGAAAACAGATGATGGTTCCAATGCCGGAGAGATTGTCAAACGGAAGAGCCATAGAAGTTCCGTAGTGTGAAGGTATTTCGGCTATTTCAAGTCTGACAAAAAACAGAGTAGCGTGCACTGTAAATTGTGCCGAAAGCAAGTCTGGAAATACAATAAACTGGTGCATGCGTCACACTGTGCGCCACGTTATTGTTTCTGTGAAATGAATTTCTACAATACTGTTACTGTTAATTCTACTCTCTGCAGTGTTTAAATGCTTACATATACACACAGTTACTGTCCCTCCACACTTACGACTCGGTTCTGCTTCTATGCCCCAGCTTTGTTTACTTTTTCCCACCGAGGCTTCTAGACTTCTGATTGGCCAACATTTAGGCACGGTTAGGAATCTAGCGCCACCTGCTGCTTTGGCATGTTCATAGCAGCGTTTTCCTTCATTTCTGCCTTTGTGTGGACGGGATTATTTTTTAAAACGAAAACGGAAAATCTCCGTTTTCAAAAATACCCGTGTACGTGTGGACGTAGCCTCAGTCTCTGACTGGAAGCGCTAATTCGTCATTCGGCTTTTGTCAGACTAAAGTAACTGTTAAAACTGTTTGAAAAGCTAAGCTATACAACAAGGAGAGATTGAGAATTTCCTTTTAGTTCTCAGTTTATTTGATATTGACAAAAGTTAGTCAGTTTTGTCTGTTCTTCTGTAAAACAAACTAAGATTTATTTTTAGAATTAATATTTTGTTTCTAAGTGGAACTGACAATTTAGTCTGTTTCGTTTGTTCTATTTTGAAACTTAAACGCTTTAGCGGCTGCCTTTTGTGTAGTTTGCAATATTTGCCTTTATTTATCTGAAAAAGTCTCATGTTCCTTAAGTACATCTACCCTGTTGAACTTATTATGGGAAATAAATATTTAAATAAAAACAAGCTGCTGATTATTTCACATTTTACTTGTGAGCAACGGCACATTTAAATCTTACAAATATAGTTATTTGGCTTATATCGTGATAGATATCGTTATCGCCTGAAATTAAAAAAACATATCGTGATATGAAAAAATCTCATATCGCCCAGCTCTAAGTGATACTCTACATGAACATTTCTATTTTAAATGTCATCCTCGAAATCACTTTCTCTTAATTGGCAAATTAGTCATCATGAACATCAAGTTTGTTTACTTTTGTTAAAACTGATGACCAAACCCAAAACAATGATAATAACATGAAAAAGATAAATATTTGTTCACATTTGAGTTTTGGCACATGCCTCTGCACTTGTATATAAACATTAGAAAAATTAGAAAAACAACCAGTAAATAAATAAAAGATTACATCTGTTTAAAATCCACTGATTCAGTTACACAAACCGATTTTACAAGTAATGATGATGTAAGATGTGTGGCATTTTGATCCTCGAGCAGTGTCAGTGATGCCTTTTAATAGCTTATTTGGCATTTTATATACGCATGCTGGTGCAACAAACAGGTCAGCACTGTGCTGGCTGACTAAACACATCATTTATTTTCTTTAGAAAGCAGACTTCAGTTTGTAGGTCTCGATTTAATCACACCAATAATAAATGCAATATATAAAATGTCAGTTACCAAAAAAAAAACCCACACAGTGAAAGACTAATAAATTATTAGTGACATGTTTTTAATAAGTATTTTATTTTATATTATTTATTGTATTTTTTTTAACTGTATCCCTCTCCCTGTGAACTCAGAAAAACAAACATCATCTCCTTTCATCCCATTGCACAGCTTCACTGTGACTCATGGAGTTTTCTCCAATCACACTTAGTCTGGAGTTTTTCCATGTTTTCTTTTACATCTTTCTCCCAGGGTAGCTGCACTTGATTTAAATCATCACTTCAATAAATATTACAAACAGTCATCACAGTTGCAAAGATGAAAAAAGTCAAAGGTGCTGGAAAAGGTGGAGTTGTTTAGGTCAGATGTTTTATCACTGCCTAGATACATTTTCTAATATTAGAACATTTCCTTGATTTGCCCGGTTTCTCTGGTGACTGGGGAGCACATGGCCAGAGCAGCAGCCAATCAGAGGCTGGGATTAGCTTTCCCTCTCTCTAGCAACAGTGAGTTACTCGCTGCCTATTCATTAATTATTTTCCTGTGGTCTTCCTCAGCCGTTTGGACTCTGCTGATAGCAAACTGCTCCGTCTCTCACTCTCTTTTCTCGCTGCTTTTTGCCGCTGTCTGCTCAGACTGAACGCAGAGTCTTAAAAAAAACGAATGGGTCCACAGACACTGAGCTTTCCAGCTGCTGTGCTGAACTGTGAGCTACTACAACACTGCCAGAGTAGGACAGGAACAGAGATGACTCCTCTCTCACCTTGTGCGACTTTTTCTTCTCTGGAACTAAATACTAAAAGAGGACTGGTGAATAAGAGCGCTCTGCCTTTTCCTCTGCCTCCTTTTCTTCTTGTTTTTGCTGCTTTACTGCAGCCGGACTCGGACTATAAAGAACTAAATTATTACAGCAACTGGAAAAACGGCTTGACTTTTTCGCTGGCTGAGGATCGGGAGGGGGGGTCAGTTGGAGGCAGGACTCTGTGTGTTTGGGGGGGAGTGGAGAGCAGGTGGAGAGAAGAGGGAGGGAGTTTAGGGTTGGGGGTGGGGGTGGGGGGGTAATGGTGGTGTGAGGATTGCGGGCTGTGGTTGGGTATGCCAGTGCCACGTGTCTAGCCTGGCACCTCTTGCTTCTCGACTCGAAGGATGTTGGACCGAGAGTCTGGCTGAGCCTGTCCGGCTTCCCTCTGAACCTAAAGTGGGGTGAGTTTTGCACTGTGCAGCGTTCTGTTATCACAGTAACTCTTGAACCTTTTTTATTAAAGACAACGTCCTTATTCACAAAGCTTTGCAGTGAATGTGCGTTCGCTTTCGGAATGTCGAGGGGGGTGGAGAGGATAATCTAGACTAAGGTTCAAAAGCATGCACTTTGGCATTCACGGCTGCAAACTGGACGTTTCGGTGAATTTTTTATGCTTTTACTCAACTGTATTTAAGCGTCTGCAGTACATTATTCAAAATACTGTCCATTTATGGACATTTATGAAACGCTGGTACAGCGTCGGGCCTCGCAAACCAGGCCTGTGGTTATTGAGATTTGGACGTTTTGGAAAATTGCCCCAAATGCCTTGTTACTGCCATACCACGATGAAACTTCTATCAGTCATTGTGCCACTTTCACCTTCACTCTCCACCTGCTTCTTTTCCTCTTTGACATCACGTCCAGGGAGGTTAGTAGGACCATTGTCCTTGATTGGTCCACAGACCACAGATGTCGTACTTAATCTGGAAACCATAATCTCTCTTTCTCGCCCACCCCGTCTCATTTCCCAGCATAGTTGCAGTTTAGCATTTAGCATTTTTAAATTTCAGCCGCTCGAAACTCGGCCAAAATTGCCCATTAATTTTTCCACGATTTACTGTGGATTTTATAATCAAGTGTTTCCAACATGTACTCCCAAAAAATGTAGATTTTTAATTTTTGGTCGATTGACCGACAGATTTCATTTATTTACTTTAGTCAAACCTTTAATACTGATAATATTTAGCATTTTCAGACTGTTGTGTCGCTTTTATAGGATATATATTGCGCACTTGCGCTTGGCATTTAATTGGGCCTTGCAATCGGCTTTATCAGAGGACGTTCGTTACATTTCCATGGACTGACCTTTTTGCTATATGTGGAAGCTATGAGATAAGTGACTTCAAGGGGTGTAATATGAATGGTGATGGTTCACTGTGGTTTCTCAGTTGGCTGTCCATTCAACGTTCCCATCTGAAGCAGGCTTGGTACAGTAAATTTGACAGAAGTCAAAATATTTCTTAGGCAACACAGAGCTACCTTTTTTCTCTCTGATGGAGAGTGAACTGTTGCAGAGGGTTCTGCATGCCTTAGAAAATTCTGGTCGCCCTACAGTCGAGGTGCAGTCCTTATTTTCCTTTGCATGCCAGTTCAGCTAAAACCCCTTTTTTGCGGTTCTGTTAATCGTACGTGCTGTTGTGTGAGTTGAAGAGACGTTCATTTCACAGGAAAACTTATTGTTCCTGTGGAAACTGTGACGAGTCAGTTAAGGCTTTGAGTGTGTGAATGTAGAGTGGAGGGAATTGGAGGCTCCTGTCCAGGGACCCAGTCTGCTGTTGGTTATGACGCAGCAGCATCATCCGAGCTCTCTGTCCTAACCGAAGACTGCACAAATGCATGGAGCTGTCGCAGTTCGCCATTTTCATGCGCCGCTTTAGGCTTCGTTTCACATAGATATAAGTCGCGTTAATTATTGCCATTTATCGAATAGATTTGACCTTTAATCCTTTTTTTTTTAAATTGTTTTTTTAAAATAGTTTTATTTACTTTAATTTTTTCGACTAAATTTTAAGTCTTTTTCCAAATTTTTTTCTTAATTTATGCACTTTTTATTTCCTACAGGTCGGTCATTATTCCTGCCCCAAACATGTGGGATATCTGAAAGAGCCAGAGAGGATTAGAGACCTTCCCACCCTGGCACTCGTCCGCCAATCGGGCCACTTGATTTAACCGCGGAGAGCCAACGACACGGGGCCTGTCACTGGGAAAACCCTTTTCCAGGCTGTTCCAGTAGCACCCAGCCAGCAGGTTTTTGCTGCTTGAAAAAGCATGTTGCCAACGATCTCCCTCTGTTCCATCATCTGGCTCAACCGGGGTATCAAGCTGAGGAAAGTGCACCAGTCCACCAACACCGGTCAGGTGTAAAGCCGCTGCCACTGCAGACACAAAAGCAGCAGAGCTCCTCGTTATTAACTTTTAAAAATGCTGCTGAGCTTCGGCTGACTTCCCCTCCTTTCATCCCCCCCGACCCTCTAAGCCACTGTACCAACACCAGACTCGAGTAACTCAGCCGCAATTTTGGTTTCAGAGGTGGATTTCTGTCTAGCCTAACCCTGTTGTTACAGCGGGACTCAGGCCGATCCTAAATCCTCGAAGCGGTGGCCATTTTACTTTTTGCCTCTGTCACAAAATGGCGGTGGAAGGTTTCCAGTACCGTGCCCTCTACACGTTCACCAAGGACCAGGACGAGGACTTGGATCTGCAGCCTGGAGACCTTCTTACAGTCAGCAAGGCCTCTCTGATGTCCATGGAGAACTACCAGGAGGGCTGCGTGGAGCACCCCGAGCGTCTGGGCTGGCTCCTCGGGTACAACGAGCGCACTAAGCAGAGAGGCGACTTCCCAGGGACGTATGTTGAGTATGTGGGCCCCATCAAGATGGCACTCCCATCGAGTCAGCCAAGGTCCCAGCGACCCCTGCCTGCAGCTCCCAAACCAGAGTCAACTCAAGGTAGGGGGCACTATTTAGATCATTTTCTTTTTTTCTGCTTTTTTGTTTGTTTTTAGCAGCCAGTGGTGAGACGCTCACGGCACATCACTACTGTAAACTAAAGGTGGCCTTTAAAGTAAAAAAGATAACATAATAACAATGAGAAAAGAGTGAGATATCATTAAATTTTACTTTGTGGCATTTTTAAAATATCAGAATAATTTAACTTGCACATATGGGGATGTGAGCGACTAGTCGGGTAGGCATTTAATCATTACGTGCCAGACATGCTAGCTGACTAAATAAATTATTCTTATTTTATTAGTGTACAGCAGCCACTGTTTCAAAGATGTTACAATGCTGCTGACCTCCACCCTGACAGTTATTGCTGCATCCTGCACGCTCTCTGAATAGAAGCTGTGAACGAGTAAAGGTGGAATGACCCTAACGAGCGCTGTTCTGCTGTAGTTTGATGTAAAAACGAGTGGCTGTATGTTGGGCGCACAATTTGGCGACATTTAAAATATGATTTAATTAACGAGGAAATGATAAATGGTTTCATTAAGCTCCTATATAGAATTTTTTGGGCCTGAATTTAAATGAGTCCATTTAAAGTAGTTTTAAGTGTTTTGCTGAGGGTTTTCTGCCTCTTAGTCAGCTAGTCTCATTTTTTCTTGTTTAAATGTCTAGACAATTAGTTAGTTGGTGTTAGTTTGTTAGTTGGCCTTGAATGTGCAGAAAATATTGATGCAGAAATTTGCTAAATAATAGTTTGTTTATTTTGCTCCCTTTTACCTTTTAAGATATGTTTGGTAATTTTGAGCTGCATTTGTTTTTTGAGGTGGGGAGCTTTTTGGTCTTTGTTTGATAAGACAGCGGGGAGAAGACAGGAAAACTGGGACAAAGACCAGGGGGAGACACACAAACATGGTGCTCCTTCATTAGCCTCACAGTGTAGAGATTTCTTGATTTTTATTTTTTTGGGGGGGATTTTTTTCCTCAAGTTTTAAAAGAAAAACACAACTTCTCGCATGCCCAGCTGTTAGCAGCAGCTAGTTTGGTGTACTTGATGTTTTCATAAGGCTCTCACATTTGGCAGTGACTGCCAGTTGACCCTTTAAGCTATACTAAGTAAGCTTTACCTCTTTGTAAGCGTAGCCAACTTAAGTCTGCGTTGAATAATAAAGTGCTAATCCGTCGACTGACAAGACTCTATCAGACTCTACTGGTCTGGTATTGATTGTATCGGTCTTTGCGGCTCTTGACGCAGGAAAACTTGTCTCTGCAGTGCACAAAAATGCATGCCTGTGACCCCTCCGAGTGTAATCAAGAATCACAATGGCTGGAGGGCCTGTTGATGCTGTTTTCAATTGGACGTGCCTGGGTTAAGGATACTGGCTCTTTTGACAAACTGACATTTTTATAGGTGTGTTTTTAGTTTGTACAAATGAGGAGTTATTCAACAGTAAAAGGAATACAACAGCCTTTTTTTACTCAGGGATAATGCTCTGCTCTGTCACACTCTTCACTCCCATGGCTTTTATTAAAATACTGACATTTATTAATAATGCTAAGAATCTGCTCTGAGCTGCAGCAGCTTCCAAGTCAAACATTGACTTGGCATGCACTGGTCTACCTTAGCAAGCTCAAGTTCAAGTAAAACTTTGATTTGTGACCAAAGTTCTTCCACACTCCCAAGATTTCCATCAATTTCTTCTAATTTGCACTTCATTGCTTTTGGATTCAGCTGGTTAATTTATTGCTTCCTTGTTCTCCACATAAAACCACACATTCCTCTCCTTATAATTCCTTTTTGCCTTTTTTTTTTTTTTTTTTTTTTAAATGACAGATGTGCTAGTACCACTCTGAGCATGTAGGCTGTGAACTCTGAATTACCTCTGGTGTATCCAATTGGCTGATCATGGTGTATGGCCAAATACACGGGGGCCTCATTCAACTAGTGTCATTTTTATTTCTCATTTACCATTTTTAGTATCATAGCTGTAGCACAAATGTCTGCAGAATTATCAAATTAGCTTTTTTCATGCCGATACTTAAATAAAGGCTGAGTGAAGGACATGAATTAGGGAATAAGCAGGGGGTTTTCTCCAGCAGAAGCAGGTAAGGACATACTGTAAGTATCCCCGTGCTTTGACCGACAGTGAGACAAACCAGTTGGGCAGCTGGCGCTTGTGTCTGTGATTTGGAAAGACAGGGGCAGAAGAAGCAAGTGAAATAGGGGAAGAGAAAGGGGGGAGGTGTGGGCGAGAGGGAGGCAGGGCAGTGGCTCAAGGAGGGGTACTTTGGCTCAGCACCAAAAGTGCATTGTACATTAGAAATGGTCAAACTTTTACAAATATCATCTTCATTTCCTTGAAAGAACAGAGGCCCTAGACTTGCTGTGAATAGAGCTATTGTTGCTGTGGCACCATTTGCTATTCACAGAGATGGTAACATTACCAGTACCAGGCCTGGTGCTTAGGGGAGTTGACTACTTTACAGGCTTGAATGCAACTAAGAACAATTCAGCCTCACTAAAAGCTGTTAAACTATAATTTATTTGTGTAGAGCACAACAAGAGAGGTCATAGCTCAAGTGAAAATTATTATATGCGATACACTCACCTCTTCTCTGTAATCCCTACTTTTACAGCTGTTTACTTACTATAGTGGCTAGCTAGTCATTTTTGAGCATAATTTTAGACTCTAAAACAGGGGTGTCAAACATAAGGCCCGGGGCCAGAATCGCCACAGCAAAGACTCCAGTCCAGCTCACTGGATGTTTTTGGAAAATTTTAACAAGGGCATAAATTAATGGACTTTAAATTGTATTTTGTATTGTATTGTAGCTTTATTTCAGACATATACAGAAAAAAAACAATATATACACAAGTACACATACTTGCATTTACAAATACGAATATATATGTAAATACACACATGTATGTGCTCAGATAAAACATAAAAATAAAATAAAACAAAGTCTAAATGACATGAAATGACAATTATTAGGTCTGAAATGGAGTAGGAAGTATAACATACTTATTAATCCCTACCCCATGCTCAACATTCTATTGAATCCCACTATTTCCATCATCACTTACCCCACACAATAAACAAGGAGAACATGTATAAACATAGCTACAGTGATAGATATAATTTAGATACAATTTAGCATAGTTATATATACAATGGATCATCAACTTTATCAGTTTCATATTCTTCCAAAAGCGGTTTTCGAAACGTCTTTATAACCTGACTAATGCCTGAACATTGCTGTAGGTCCACAGTAAAACTGAAACAATTTTACTGTTCCACAGGTGGAATAAATAGTAACACAAAAGGTTTTAACCTTTGTCCGTGCTTTAAGAGTCTTCAGATTTAATTTTCCCCTCAATTCATAGTCCCCTTCTCTGTCAAAAAACATCGTATGTAAATTTCCTGGTAACATATTGTATCTGATTTGTACATAATTTTTGCAGTTTTATATTTTATAAGATCCATAAACTTCAGAATTTTTAATTTCAAGAACATGATGTTAGTATGGTCTCTAAATCCTGCTTTAGTAATCATCCTGATTGCTTTTTTCTGAATTTTACATAGTGGTTGAAGTGAAGTTTTGTATGTATTTCCCCAGATTTCCACACAGTATTCCAAATATGGCAATATAAGTGAACAGTAAAGTACCCGGAGTGATTTGGAAGGCAACAAATGTTTAACTTTACTCAGTACAGAGATGCTTCTTGACAGTTTAGCTTGTATATGCTTTATGTTTTCATAAGTTTTCCAACTTATCCTACTGATAAAGACCTTCCCCACGGTCATTCATACTACATCAAAGGAATTAAATAATAGGTAAGCAAATAATTTAGTGAAAAAACAGGAACTTGTATCTATCTAGTATAGAATGCATGTTTCCACAATGTATCCACACTAAAATAAATATGATTTTTTTTGAACGGGCAATTTCTGTGAATTAACAAAAGCTTTCTGCTTTATAAATAAAGGGCAGTCTTAGCAATTTTACACATTTATTTCTTACAAATTAATCCCAAAGATTCATGCTGTTGATGTCTTTCATTTACTACATCATCATTTGTTTATGGTGTAGAAAACCTGAGATGTGCTGTTGTAATTGCTCTACTATTTCCTGTATTATAAACGGGATTAAATATGCAGTTAGACTATGTTACAGTGACAGAAAGGAGATTTTTCACTGGTCTGACTCACTTAAGATCAAATTGGCCTGTATGTGATCCACAATATAAAATGAGTTTGGCTTCCCTGCTCTAGAAGCTTTTTATGCATTTATTTTTTAGGACTAAGTCTGTAATATGTCTCCCTTGCTCTCCTCATGTGTGTACAAAGTGGTTCATTTACACTTGTATGGTATTTTTGTGTTTGGTTTTATTCAGATATTTGGATTTAATTAATTTGAACACTGCACACAGCAGCTGGAGAGGAAATGTTTCAGCCTCATGCAAAAGCTTGTAAAATTCTCAGAACCCAAGTGTATTTTTTTTTTTTTAATCAGAAGTCCTCCTGTTAACCATTATTTTCATCTCCATCTGGTGAAAGAAACCAGATTACGCATTTGCATTCGAGAAATTGGGTTACCGTAGAATGTCGACAACAACTTGGCTTAAGTACATGCAAAAACTGCGTCATTGTTTTTCAGCAGTAGCGAGTGAAATGCAAAACGGAGATTTCTTGCTGGCTAAAATATGCAAACAGTTTTTCTGCTTTTTAAAGTGACAGGGTAGGCTTGGCAGATGGTGTCATATAGAGTGCAAGCATTTTGTACCCAAAAAGAAACAGGGGGACTTCGATAGACTAACTGACTCACACTCCAGATGTGCTGCTCTTTTGTTGTTGAGTTTATAGAAATTAAATGTAAACAGAGAAAAAATGAACTCATGATATTTCTCAACCTGCGACGGTAACGAGTCTGAAAAAAGGTTTTTTTTCTGCCTCTTTGCCTTCCTTCTCTCCTCTCTCTGGCCTCACTTTAACTGCCTGCTGAAGTGAACCATGGCTTGGCATTTTTGCAAACTCCTCCCTTGTTCTCCTACTCGCACCCCCACCCTTCTCTCCTCCCTCGTCCTCCTTCCATTTCTGCAGCCCTGATTCACATACTCGTCTGACAGTGTCTCTGGGCGGCTATAAACCATGTTCACGAAGCCAGTTCTCTGAAAGAAGAGGCCTCTCCTCCTCGCTTTCTCTGCGCCTTACCAGGAAAACACTTTCAAAGAACCCACACGAGAAGGGTGGGAGGGAGGTTGAGACAGTAGAAAAAGACAATGGGAAAGTTATGGAGAGGCTGGAAAGGGAGGGAGGCACGGGTCATAGGGTAAGCAAAGGCCACCCTATCCAACTGCAGATACAGAAAACCAGCTGTACTTTCTTTTCTTTGCCGATCGTTGTGGCATTCTGCACCTAGAGAAAATGTTACTGCCGTACAGGAGAACTTATTTAGGTGCGAAATTGTGTTACTGACGATTATTTATTTTATCTTATCTCATTTTAATTTTCTTTACTTATGCTTTTAGCATGTACAGCACTTTGTGAACTCTGGTTTTATGTTAAAGTGCTTTATAAATAAAGGTGGTATGGTATGGTAAAAGCTTCAGTAAATCAAATGTTAATTTATGTATTTTGTAGCATGTATTGATTGACCTTGTTGACTAGTGAAAGCACAGGAAGATAATAAAGTCGTTCAAATTGTGGCAATGTGTTTGTAAATGACTAAAAGAAGTCACTCAAGATGCTGTGGGGAAAATAAAAAACGTGAAAGGATAAAGAAAAGCTGGCGAGCTGTGCCCACTCCACATCGATGGTGGCTGCAAATGGATTGACATAGAAAGTTAAAAAATTTGTGTGCATTTGTAGTCTATTCTGGCAGTTTTTTAAAATGTGTTAATAATGATAAATGATTTTGTATCATTGATCTGTTTAATTGTATCTTTATGAATTAACAGCCATATAATAATAAATGAGCTTACTAAAGCATTAAATATAATTTTCAGTTTTAGAAACTGTAGCAGTGTGCACTTACAATAAAATTTGACGTAACTCGATGATAGTGTCTCTTTTCTCTTAGTACTCTGTTTGAGGTAGTCTCAGAGTACAAACTTCCAGCTGCCCTTTTGCTTGCTCAGCATGCATTGTAAATATTGCACAGTCATGCTCATTTATTTGTGAAAAACCAAAATTGTGATTGAGATTGAAAATTTTAATAATTGTGCATGCCTATCTGTGCTGTTGCAGTACACCTGTAAAGGTTATAATCAGCTCGGTAACAAATCTAACTGGCGTTAGCTGATAACTTAGAATGCCATCATCCAAATATGGTAACGTCTAGCTCCAAATAAACAGTGTGATCCTAACATTGAAGCTACAATGCATCACACCCAGGATTGAGTGGTGAGAAGGTGGCTGTGTTCATCTTTTATGCTATGTTTATGTTGCACGAATCAACTCCCAGTGAGCCTACTCTTACGGGTATCACAGAAAGTGTCTTTAGTGCCATTTGTCGTTCTTCCCAGTAATGCCTGGAGGCCAGTAAAACCAGACTGAGCACTGAGAGCAGATCACCTCCATTTGTTGAGTTTTCAGGGGCTCACTACTACACGTGTAGCTTTGAAATATGTTGTGACAGGAGTGGATGGTGTGCCCAGTCATGATGCATTGCCTGTCAACATAGTTGGAGTGCAGTGAAGACATGTAGCGGTGAAACACGACCAGCAACTTACAGTGTTACCCACCATCTGTGAGCCAGACACCAACTGGCCCTGTCACCACTGCACATAATACACGCATTCATGGTATCACTTGCCATGGTTCAAAATGCGAGCAAAAATCTATCCCAAAGTTGTTGTTTTTTGTTTTTTTTTTCCATTTTAGCCTCAAATATTAAGTGCATTTGGAGAGCAATCAAACCTTTTTATAGGAATGGAAACACTTAAGTTAGGCTTCGATACCGACCAAAGGCCAGTGTTTATCTGGGGTTTGACATTTACTAATGTTGGGAAACTCAGACGGGCAGAGTTAGTGTTTCGATGGCTAATTGAAACCAGCAGTTTTACTTTATTGAAACCAATAAGCAAGGATGAAGCAGTTCAGCCTTTTCTACTTGTCGGTTGATAGCGATAGTAGGTGTAGTTGCAAAGTCAACAACGCTCTTCTGACCCCATGACCACAGAGCTCCAAATCTCTTCTTGCATTAAGATCAGCACAAGAACTGTGCACTGGGAACTTCGCGGTCGTGTGGGTGGCCCAGTGCTTTTGTCCATGTTGTGTTTAATGTAAATGGTTATAAAATAACATTTGTTTGTTTTTTAAATAATGAATGCTTTTCTCTTTTTTTTTTTTCTTTTTTTTTGTGAAGCTTATCACATATTATTGTTGCTGTTGCACTTGAAAGCCACACCCTAACTTAAGACATTAACCTGAGACCAGCATGAAGTGTGTTTTGCATGAGTGTTAGGCTAAAGCAAGGAAATTCCAGAGGTTTAATTCGACCTGGGAATTCATGCTGTACACGGAAAAATCTCAGCTTCTGACACAGAGGTCTGAGAGGGAGAGCGCAGCACAGCCAGCTACATATTACATAAGCACACTGATCGAGAAGATATCCAGCAAATATTTTGCTTCACATAGCTTTGCTTTCTCAAGCCTACTCTTGCCTGTCTTAGGCTTACCTCGGACTGAGCGAGCGAGTCAGTGCAAACATACAAATACTGGATTTGCAACACTGAGCTGACCTTCAAATTGTCAGCTTTGTGTATAGAAAGGTGGTTACATTACACACAACACTGTTTTTGGGTTTCTTCTCACTTGCACACATCGCCCGACTGCAAACCAGATAAAAAAAAAAAAGAGCGAGCTCGATGAGAGGGGGACAAGGCTGCAATCCAAAATGGCCAACAAGTATAAAGAAAACGAAGAGCTGTCGGTGCCTGCGAGAGAGCTGGAGACACCGCTAGGCAGAGTTTCCACGTTTAAGCCGACATGGTGGCACAGAGCGCGAAAGAAACAGCGAGGAAGGGGGAAAAAAAACAAGAAAGGAAATAGTCGAATAAAAACTTAAATTAAAGAGGCCTAAAGGGGGTTAAAACAAAAAGGAGCAAGAGAAAAAAAATCCACTAACAGGAGAGCAAATGAGAGAGAGCGAGTGAGACTAAGAGACATGGAGGAGCAGGAGAGAGAGCAAGGAATGTGCTGACGCGGCGTTTCTTGTCTGAACTCCCCAAATTAATAATCAGCAGTGGTTTAGCCGAGCCGTGCCAGGAACAGGAGCCTACTGCCAAGCCCCGGCCAGGCCAGGCCCTCCCTGCTCCCAGCCCCCCCTCCACTACCCCTCCTTAAAAAAAGAAAGAAAGAGAAGGGGGAGGAAAAAAAGAGAGACCCAGCTCACAGGCCTGTTCTGGGGCCGAATAAGAGGCGCTGCCTGCCTGTTCTAGCTGGGCCGAGCCTGGCACACTGCCACAGGGCTTTTGCTTGTTCAGGAGTTTTGATTAAATCCTTTATTGTGCTCCACTCACGCAAAGAGCTAAGGCGAAACACTGAGCAGGACAGAGTGAAGGGGAGGAGAGAGAACGAGAGCGGAGAAAAGAAAAGGGAGTAAAAAGAGGGGGAGGGAGGGAAATGGGATCTCCCTTTTTTTTTCTTTTTTCTTTTTTCTCCCTCTAGCTTTCTCCTTTCCTCTTTCTCTCCAACTGAAAAGATGTTTGATTTAGTCTGTGGGGAATTGTTAAGTAGATAAAGTTTTTTTTCTTTTCTCGATGCCTCTTTTTTTTCTGGTGACCTTTTTTACTTTCACTCCTGCATGAAATCCCCTTTCTTCCTTTAGTACAGTCAGTAAATTGTTCTGCAGTTATTGTCATATCCCATCATTCAGATTTGAGGAGGACAATGTGTCCCAGCCTTTGACATTTCTGTCCATTAATTATTTATAAGAAGTGTTTTGTTTTGTTTAATAAATACTGTGCAAACAAATGCAAAATAAATAAATCCCACGGGGCTTTTGAAAATGGCTGAGCTTGTGAAATAAATATCCATTATGTTTTATTGTGTTCCTCATAAGTTTTGTACATATTATGAACATATTTCGTGCTCTGCTTCTCTAAGTGCTCGTACTTAACAGCGGGGTTTGTCAATGTAGCAGTGTGACTGAGATTTGTGCTGTTGTTTCAGCTGTTCCTGTGCCGGACCTGAGCGAGCAGTTCACACCACCAGAGACGGCTCCCCCGGCCCTCGTCGGCCTCATACAAGCCATAGAAAAGAGAGGTATATTCATACAAACCAGCCAAGATATTCATCTGTTGTCTGTCACGCTGCCTCTGCTGTCTTTTCATCTACGTGCGACTGTCTCCCTCTCGCCATCTGCTTCTTGCTTTCATGCCAGCGTTTGCACATGTGCAGACATGCAGACAGTCGCACAGAGGTACAAGTGCTCTCACAAGCTCATGCGCATTCACATTCAGTACATATAAGTTCAGTGTGGTTTAACTGAGAGCAGACCCGCTAAGAGTCCTGCGCAGTGGGTTTGATTCACACCGTGTTATTAACAAATAGAGCTCAGTGGGACTCCATTCACAGTTTTGCCTTTTTTTTTTCTCTCTCTCTTCCTTCTAACTTTCTGTGTCATTCACACCAATTCACAAACTCTTTCATGTACAGAATGTTAAAAAGTTGTGAAAAACTGCTTCACGGCTTCTTACGGCTTTTTGTTGTCCAAGACGAGGCGTTTACCCTCATGCAAGACAAAGAAAAGCTAAATTGTGACGGCGGAGATGCAGGAACAAATCAGAGAGTTTGTCTGTGAATTGAGTTACATAGTGTTGGATAATGAGACAGCTGCATTTAATTTACTCAACATTTATGTGTATGCTTGGAAAAAAATCCAGTATATCAAGTATACCAAAATACATAATATACAATTTTATACAGAAATACTGGGATGCATGCACTCTTATAAGTGGGCTTGTTCTGTTTTTAAAAAGTATCAGAGTATAGAGCAGAGTATATTTTATACCTAGTCTAATATGTTTACAATATGAATATATCCTTTGCGAGTTATTATCACTAACAAAAAATATGAATTCAAAATTTTTTTCATCATCAGAGCAAGAAAAACACAAAATCCTGGGGGAGAGCTAGAGTTTCTACTCGCAGGGAACTACAATAAGCTGTTTGTCCAAAAATAAATTTTATTTTGGCAAAAATGAGTTGAACTGAAACGTGATGATTAGTGCTGAGAGTGAAATAGATGAGATGACCACAGTTTGGAAAGAAAAAAAGTCTCTGAATCCCCAAAATTAAAAAGCAATGGATAACTTGAAAATTCAAGTCCACCACTGCAAACGTGTGAGTCCTTCTTCGGTCTTTAAGATGTTGCTTTTGAACTTTGTGGGCTGGTCACATTCTCTCTGTTGTTGGATACAGTACTGAACTGTCACGTATTTACAGACATTCAGCTAGTAATGACACACATTCTTATTTTTAATTATTGTTCTTGTTGTTGTTACTTCTAGATTTCATAGTTACATTGCGCTGCCTTTGCCTTCTTTTTCCATTTCCAGCTTGTTGCACTGCGTTAAATTATCTAGTGCAAGTCCACAGCCATAGAGTCAGAAAACAATCTGTCACTACTTCTCTGTTTTCCATCTAAATGTGTCCTCTTTGCTTCTTCGTTCCTTCTGAACACATTTACTAAAATTGCTCTTTCTGTCTGTCTCAGGTCTGGATTGCAAGACGTTGTACAGGACACCTAGCTCCTCAGGTTCAGATAGTCCGGTGTACAGCCTGTGCTCTGGTGAGTTACATTTGTCATTTATCTGTTTTAGACGTTATTTGATCCTTTTCTTTAACAGAACTTGGGTATATTTGGGATGGTTTCTCAGCCTGCATGCTCTTCAGCAGGTCCAATTCAGTGATTTAAATAAGAAAATCCACTCCAGAAAATAACTGAAACAACACAAGTCAGTACAAAATAAAAATAAAAGCTAATTGGAAAATAACTTTTTTCCTCAAAAAAAAAATCATTTTTTGGTCTCCAGAAGATACAGTTGGTGTTAGGCTTCGGGGTTAGTTTCATAGCTTTGAAGTGGGGAAAAACACCAAACACTGACATGATATGTTCGCTCTTGTGTACTTTCCTTGATTAAACTGCCTTTTTATTCCTTAAACTTCTCCCTGACACTTGTTTGAGTTTTTTATTCTAACAAACTGCACCTTTTTGGTCTTTTGCTTTATGTATTGATCATCCAGAGAGTGACGTGGTTCAGAGGGATCTAGGTTTCCTGTCTGAGAGCGTCCTGCAGTACCTGAGAGACCTTCCATCACCTGTCATCCCTGCCTGTGTCTACCCTCACCTACAAACTGCTCTCATGCAGCAGCATGTCCTACAGCAGTCAGCAGGTACATCAGATCACAGATTGAAAATCTTAAAGTTGCTGCTTGTATTGACTGAGCATTTAGTTTTTCCAACAGGGACAGTGTGTCATCTTTTGTGCATTTTCTTCTCTTTTTACAATAATGTTAACAGTACAAATTAAATATTCTGCAGCTGCCTGCTCAGGGCAGTTAAGTTTATGCAGGTGCAGTTTGAAAAGCAACCCTAGGACCCGTTTGAAACAGTCACTGGTGTCTGCGTGATGAATTAGGCTTTTCAAGAGAAAGTCAAGTTTGCACAAGTTGACGTTCAAACGTTGACAGCATGACTTACAATGAGTGTTGCCTTAAGCTTGAAAAAATGAATCTAAAATCCCGGAGTATTCACCGGAAAATCTGCAGCACACACAGTTTGTACTTAATGGGCTTAAACGTGAACAAAAGAGCTGCATTCAGGACCTCATTGTGCCAAATCTTTTTCAATTTCAGCAAAAGAACATAATTAATAAAAGGTGAAACCATCTCACACTGGGGTATATTCTTGTTTGTTTTATTGAAATGGGCTCACATATAACTATAGGAAAAACATACGCAGAATGACTGATTAAGATGGAGATTTTATGGGGTGTGGACAAAATGGCAGTACAGTGTTATAGAACAGCACAGGCACAAATGAGCTGCTGCCGCCGTTGTTTTTGTGGACAGAAAGGCACCTTTCAGTGCTTCAGTGACTATAATTTAAGCGAAAAAATTGCACAAGGACTAAACTCAGCCTTGTGCACTGCTGTTTGAGTTCACTCTGATGTCAGCATTGAGAGAATGGAAGCAGGAGGGCAAGCTCCCTGCGGCATGTTAGATATGCTTCAGCTGATTCTCCTCCACACAAAGGACTCTCTGATTTCATTTTTGATATATATGTTTGTCCTGTTTTCAGCGACATGAACTAATCACATGCGTTTTAACTACCAAATACAATCAAATGCACTCCTTATATTCTCCTTTTTCAGCCAGCTGTAATAAAGATGCACAACTGAAGCCTAAACAGTTATTCACAACGTTTATGCCTCTCTCAGATGGTGCGGTAGCTGGAAGCCACAACAGAGAAGTCAGCCTGGTGCTTGAGAACTCGACCACCGTCCCTCTCCATCACCGTCTCACCCTGCAGTATCTCCTCACACACCTGGCTAAGGTCACTCAGGCACAGGCCAGCAATGGCCTGGATACAAACACGCTGGGAAAGATCTTTGGCCCCCTGCTTATCTGGACCGGCCCCTCCACTGCTTGGTAAGTAGGGTTTTTTTTACTTTCATGAAACAAATGTGTAACAAATATGTAAAGGTGAAATGATGATAAAGAGTTAGCAAATCTAAATCTACATGTTGGAAATGTGAACTGTTGAATGGCAGGTTTCCAATGGATGATGAGTTCCCCACCTTGGTGGTGGAGAAATTGCTGATAGAGAGAACTACAGGTCAAGACCTCACTCCTCCAGGTAAGTTATGTTGTTTTAACACTGCTTGGATCCATTCCTTTATTATAAAATACTGCTGAAGGAGGTGTGGGTTTCTGATGCGTTTGTGTCTGTTTGCAGTTCTCCCAGCGAAGCCTGTGAAGTCAAAAATGACACCATCAGCCATGACAGACACGAGCAGCCTGCTGAATGATGCAGAGTGGTACTGGGGCGAAATATCCAGGCAAGTTTTGGGCTCGTAATATTGATTTTGTTTGATGTATTGTTTAAAGAAATGTCTGATTAAATGGACACTTGTGACAGATCCATAAAGATTTCTATGTTATTGAAAATACTTAAAATTAGTGAAATCATGTTAGTATTTTGCTCTTAAATAAGATCCAATGCCTCTTTTTCTTAAAGAGCAACACACCTTTAATGTTTCAAATGTTTTACTTACTTTTTGTGCTAAGTTTTTAGATGCAAGTTAATTTGTGTTTGGTCTATTATTTCTTTGTTGTAATGATGCTTCTTGGCAATAAATATTACACCATTGGAAACTTGTTTATTTTCTTAAATGGTGCCACGTTCATAATGAAAATACATTTGTGGGTCAAGCAGCAGAGCAGCATGTGGCAGACTTGCTAAATCTTCTCTGCCAATGGCAAACGGCTTATTCTGCTACTGACTCTTGTTTGAGGTTGTCTAGAAGAAAGCGCTGAAGAAACATATTGGTAATTTAAGAATTTATTGATTTAACAAACGGGGTGCTCAGTATCATGTGGAAGACCCATACACAGCCACAGCTGCCTGGCACCCCTTCCTCTTGCTGCTCACCAGCTTGGTCACACACTGCTGCAGAATGACGTCGCACAGCAGTCGTGGCTTTGTGTAATTCTCATTGTTACAACAAAGAAATAGTCGCCCATAGACAAATTAAATTTTTGTCCTCAGTTTATATACAGTCTGCAGCAGCTCCTATAAGCTTATGGTGAAAAGTATCATTTCAGCTGCCGATGTGTCTGCTGATCATCTTTCATTTCAGTAACTAAGCATCCATCTTTTTTCCTAACCTTATGTTCTTTGTGACTTAGTGTGATATTCTTAGCCTGGGGGAGAACATTTAACAAAAAAGCCAGACTCTCCTTCCACAAGCTTCTTCCAGACTTTGTCATACCTTTTCATTTCTTTGCAGTAGTTGCTTAAGCCTGTACTTTTGATGACGGCAGTATTTAAAGTATCTGTTTTGCAGTGTTAACTTTCCATTGGAAACCTGCCATTCAACTAGAGTCAATCAAAATCCTGAAAAAAGTGGGACATCTGATCAGCCAAGAAAATAATGACCACTGGGGGGTGCTGCAACACACAAAACCAAGTTCCTGCTTGGCCTCCTCGTTGCTTCTTGCAGCTATCTAAATATGCTGCTATATTTGCAGAGAGGAGGTGAATGAGAAAATGCGAGACACTCCAGACGGCACCTTTCTGGTCCGAGATGCTTCAAGTAAATTGGAGGGCGAGTACACTCTTACACTCAGGTGAAGTAACAGCTGTTCTTCAATACTCACTTCAGATTTAGTATAGCCATAGGAAAATGATATATAGTAGAAACAAACCAGGCCTTTGCTACTTGACGGACAACATGTATTACAGTACATCGTCTTATTTACTACCATGTTCTTTTGGCTCCTGTCTCCGTCTGCAGGAAGGGGGGGAACAACAAGCTTATAAAGATTTATCACAGAGACGCGCGGTATGGTTTCTCAGAGCCTCTGACCTTCCTGTCTGTAGTGGAGCTCATCAATCACTACCGCCACGAGTCACTGGCCCAGTACAACGGCAAGTTGGACACAAAGCTTCTGTATCCCATCTCCAAATACCAGCAGGTGGGTGAAGCTGCACATTACATTAAAATAAATCAGCTGTCATCACAAGATGTGAATCATCCAGCTCATAATTTTCCCTCATTCCATTTACAAATCGAGAATGATATTCATTAATAACACGCGAATGTAGTCGGCCTGAATCTTCAGTAAGTGGTGATCTTGCTGTCGTCTGTTTTTCATGTGGTAAAAAATCAGCTGGTGAAGGAGAACAGCATAGAGGAGGTGGGAGAGCAACTGAAGATCTATCATGAGCAGTACCAGGAGAAGAGTCGCGAGTACGACTCTCTGTACGAGGAGTACACACATACCTCGCAGGTTTGAATAGCACACATGCTGACAACCACAAACAAGAGATGTATTTCAGAGTATTATAAATCCTAAACTAGCATAGTGCGTAGTGTTTGTTGATGTGATCCGTAACAATATGCAGTTTATCCTGAAGATAAAATGGAGCTGGATTGAAACGTCTCTCTCTGTCTCAGGAGCTGCAGATGAAACGCACAGCCATTGAAGCCTTCAACGAGACCATCAAGATCTTTGAAGAGCAGTTTGAGACTCAGGAGCGGTACAGCAAAGAGTCTTTGGAGAGATTCCAGCGTGAGGGCAACGAAAAGGAAATACAGAAGTACGTTTGTATGCATAATTCTGTTTTTAGCACAGATGCAAACAAAGCTGCTATATTTAAACAACATTTTGGTGAGTTGAAGGTATAATGTTCGAATTCTTGCAAATTAGAATCCAGAGCAACTCGGAGCGTTTGCAGTCTCGTGTGAAGGAGATCCACGACAGCAAGTGTAAGCTGGAGCAGGACCTGAGAGAGCAGGTGTCTGATAACAGAGAGATTGACAAGAAGATGAACAGCCTCAAGCCAGATCTCATGCAGCTTCGCAAGATCAGGGACCAGTACTTAATGTAAGTAAACTTTTATCCATGCATGAAATTGAACTTTACACATTCATATATTTATTCTGTTTACAGTCGTGAGAACCTTAAATGTCGTGCACAGGAAGTAACCAGCATTAATTCTGTTGTCCTCTGGTTTTTCAGATGGTTGACGCAGAAGGGGACGAGGCAGAAGAAGATCAATGAATGGCTGGGTATAAAGAACGATGCTGATGAGTAAGTGACTGCTCCGCAGCTTGTGCTGTCATGAGTGAAGGCAGCTGCACCTCTGACAGTAATGAAGGCAGTAGTTAAGCTCATTGTTCTGTCTGGAGTTTCTTTCCTGCTTGATAGTTTTTGTTCATTGCATCTTCAGCTCTTTCTCACTGGAAGAAGATGAGGGCTCACCCCACCATGACGAGTGTACCTGGTACGTGGGCGACATCAAGCGCACCCAGGCTGAGGAAATGCTGAGAGGCAAATGCGATGGAACCTTTCTCATCCGTGAGAGCCAGTCACAGAAGGGCTCTTACGCCTGCTCCGTAGTGTAAGTTTGTGTTTAACCCTGTGAGGTCTAAAGGCTTTTTCACACCTGTGGTTTGTTTATGCTGGTCCGAATCATTCAAGCTTGTAAACTTGTAGCTTTTCCCCGTGATTTGGTTTGTTTTCACACAGAGAAGAATACAAGTGAACCAAAATGCGTCACTACCAACTACATGCGAATGTTCAGTCTGCTCATTTTTTAAGCTCAAACCTGCATCCTACACCTGGTATAGTTCGATAGAGGTCAGATCACATTCACACCATAAACAAAGCGCACTGGAGTTCATTTGAAACCAAAATCACCTCCTCCGAAGGGTCTCAGTGTTGTTTTGATTCTCCCCCGAGTGCTTTTACTGTGATCTTATCTGCACAAACGAGCAGCACAGTGAGGGAAAATGAACCAGTTCGATTTAAATGGACTAAACAGCACAGGTGTGAAAACATGCAGTTAAAACATTTTTATTTATAATTGAAAATGTTTGGTTGTACCAAAAAATGTGGCTGGAAATCACTTCTTCTTCTTCACACTTGTTTTCGCCACAAGTTCAAGAAATTATGTGAGAATAATTATTCTGTCACTACTGCAAATACAAGGCTAAATTCACTACTGTAGCTCTTTCTGAAGATAAGGGAGTAAGTTAAGAGCAGTACCTCTAAAGGTGAATTATTAACAAATTTGAATTCATGCACAACCCAAAGTGTAAGATTAATCCAGTCTCATAAAACCGAAATGCAGAAATTCAATTCAGATACATTAAGTTATAAAATAAAATTTAAAAGGAGGAATAACTCAAGTAAATTTTCTGCAGACACTGAAGTTAACAGTTACATTACTGGTGGGTTTGTGAAAGACTTTTAAGACTAAGATCACCTCTAAACACGATCTCTCTCCTTGTTTCTAGCGTGGACGGTGACTCTAAACACTGCGTCATCTACAAGACAGTCACGGGGTATGGATTCGCCGAGCCCTACAATCTGTATTCGTCCCTCAAAGACCTGGTGCTCCACTACAAAAATGTCTCCTTGGTCCAACACAACGACCAGCTGAATGTAAATCTAGCCTACCCAGTCCTGGCCCGCTCCCAGAATCAGAACCAGCACCCCAGATGAATTATTCACCAGCAGCATAGGACACCAGCCAGAGTGGGAAAATTAGACATATGCATTGGGGGGGTAAAAAAAAAAGAACTCTGGACAATGCTTGTTCCTGTGGCAGGTAAAACAGACTCAATTGCCAGGATTTTAAAAAAAAAAGAAGAAAAAATCATGTATTTTTGGCCAGAAGCTGATGCTAATTTCCCACAGAGTCCAGCAAAGAGCACTCCTTGCTAACAGCATGGCTTCACAATAAGCACACTACTACTGATAACGAAGCACTGTACAGTTAGCCTGGCTGATGCAGTCAGTTAAAAGCTGATGAGAGTGGTGCATTAGCCAGCCACACTGTCCAGTGTCGGTTATGGAAAAAAGTGAGAAATTCATAGGAACATTCATTATTCAGGAAAAAAGACTAAAATACATCAAAGGAAGGCACACACAATGGGTTTTTTTTTTTTTTCTAAATCTTTAAAAAGCGGAGAGACCAGATGGTGGGATGATGATAGAAATTACAGGAGCCACATTTGGTTTTTAGGGTTTGTTGGGGTTTTTTTGCCTTTAATGCGAGATAAATGTCCACAGACAAAGGCCCGATCTGTCATTCCCAGACTGCCTGCAAACTCTCCATAGACAAAAGCCTGAGCTGTCATCCGAGGAAATTACTGGCTTGCCTAAACCAGGCTGCTCATTTCACACTTAAAGGTGGCTGAGAAAAACAATGGGCTGGGAGTGTAGTCACTGGAGACTGAGGAGGGGAAGGGGGTGAAGAGGGTTGCTGTTTCAGGGTTTTTTTTTAAAAAAGAAAAAGATTGATTCAGTTAAAAGCTTGCTCAAGTGCCATAGTAATAGCTTTGAATGACCACAAGCCTGTGTCACTAGAATAAGGGGGCACGTCGAGGTTACAAACCGAAAGAGAAGGGGGGGGGGGGGAGTAAACGGTTGTCGACATAGACAAAGCTACAGCTTTAAACAAAAACATACATACACATAGGTATATTTTTATGAAATGATCTCTATTTCCAACAGCTTTGGCTTGTTGCTCTCTTTCTCAGTGGGTGTCCTTTTGATCTGACGAGGTACAACGTACAGTGATTGCTGTATAACAGGATAAAAATGCATGGTACATATTTGGTGTATTGTGAATATAGAATTGTTTTTTAATCACAGTACACTAGATGGAGAGGTACATTGATAAATGCAGTTCCACGTGATTCAGGTTTCCTTTTAAAATGGAAATGGTGGAAATACTCCTGCGTCTCTTCGTTTCAGACTTCCTTCTTCATCCTCTGTAATACTGTAGCACCTGTAGCCATTGACTTAAGGCACTGTTAGTGCTCCTCCTATGTGTCTTGTTTCTATATGCTAAAGACACTTGCAGAGCATCGACCTATGTGATTATTGTATCTCGTGTACTGTATTTACTTCATCTCTAGTTAGATTAGACTGTTTCCGTGGTACAGTGTCCTTGCAGATGTTTATTGTTTTGGAGGTTGGTTTTTTTTTTATATGCAAATGTACTCACGGTACTTCTTCTCCCTTGCGCTCGACTGTTCATTTCATCACAAGCTTGACTCACAGAGCTGTAGAACATTTATGTACAAAAAGATAAAAGAAAGAAAGAAAGCAGTAATATAAATCATGTACAGTATATTTCAGACACACATGCAGCCTGTGTATGTGACTTTATACGGTTCCTTCACGGAAGATTTGCTATGCTTTTAGATTCTGTTTAAGGATGCAAATTATCCATTTTAATGTGAGCCAAATGAAGGATGTCTTTTCATGTAGCAAGAATGAAAAAAGAAACAGTCCTTTTTGCCATTTAGCATGACCTTGGCGGTCTAAGAGATTATCTGGTATGTTATGCATGGAGTCCTTCATTTGGGTTGTTGTTTATCTTTTTTTGTTTGTTTGTTTTAACTTCGATTAGTGGTTGAAATTGTGCTTTCTGTAGTGAATATACAGTATTCACTGGCATGTGGTCTTACTATGCACAACACGGTTGTATGCATATATGTTTTAGACTTGGGTTCAGTTCCCTCCCGGTGATGTGGCGATGAATTTCTCCTATTTGTTTCTCCGTGTTGGCTCGAGGTGTAGGTAGTACCGCCTCCGTTCAATGTCACGTTCAAAGCACAGCGGCGTAGATGCAGGGTTACTCAGTTATATTGATGTTCTCAATGAAAATGTGGAGCTGAAAAGAGGCGTCAAATGACGCTGCTTTTAAACTTGATTCATGTAGTTGGTGTTTTTTTCCCGGATGAACAAATATTAATATGAATCTTACACATTTTTACATTTAGTAATCTGAGAAAGCCAAAAAGAAGAAAAACTATTTTTGTAGTGGGATATAGAAGAGTCGGGGGTCATTAACAATAGAAAATGGGGAAAAATGTGTTTTAAAATCTTGGTCTTATTTTGGTTCCTTTTTGTTGAGAGAGAGAGAGAGAGAGAGAAAAATTTAGACGTTCTTCTTAAATGAGATATTCGTCTACTCTGTTGGTGATTAGTTAAGTCATCTGAGCTAGACCCAAGCTTCAAACAAACGCAGTGCTTTTCTATTTCTGAAATGTTCAGTTTCAGACATCAGGTAGCAACATTTTTCCCAGACATACCAACCCAGTCTTCTGATCAAACCTACCTTGACCTGAAAAGTTTTAATCATTTTGATTTCAGTCAGGACGAATCTATTGTACTGTACTTTGCACAGTTCTTGGCAAGTAAAGGACCCCAAGAATTAAAGTGGAGGTGACAGAGGTGCTTCTGATTAGAGGGCTATTAAAAAAACAAAACAAAACGTACAAGTGAGAAAGATTAGAAGTGCCTTTAGTCGTTGCGATGAGGTGGTCGTCTCCCTGTTTTCATTGGAGCGTTGCTGCATAAGACGATGCCACAACCACAACCACATGTAGTGCCCCACCGTTCACACATTTGTCATTTATCAAAACAAAGGTGTATCTCGCAAACGAGTGTAGTTGTTGTGTGTGATTGTGAGTGTCTGTGTGCGTGTTAGAGCAAATCTGAGCATGTTCTAGTTAAGAGAGTGGCAGATATTAGCTGTGCCTCTTTGGTATTGCATTTATAGTTGTTACATATTCCTTCTTTCTGTAGTGGGGCCTGTACAGTAGCTTGGTGCACCCAGGCTAGCCTACTTCAGTGTTTGTTTTTTTTGTTTGTTTGTGTGTCTGGTGTGTGTTTGAATAAAACTCATAAAAGATATAGAAATGTGAACAGTACACATCCGTGGCCCAGACCAGTTGTTTAAAGCTCATTTGGTAAGCTCTCAAGCTAATGCATGCAGCAGTTCTCAGTGTTTTGTATTAAGTTAGTAAACAGATGATCTGATTAAATCATCCACCATTATTCAGTTTGTTGGACCAACACTTTTGTGACTGCACTTTTTTTGTTTTTGTTTCACACACTCAGACTAGTGTGTCGCCCAACCACCGAAAACTAACAGACAATGGTGATGCTGAGTTGTTTATAGTGTTTTTTGTTGATAGTTATTCATTCAGTATATCAGGAATGATTGACATTTTCATTATGATATCAGAGTATACAGTGTACAGTATATGCTTTTGTTGTCTCGCAGTCAACAACTGTCTTGTAAATCTGATGCTTTTGACTGATTGCAATGTTTTCGTTATAGAATTAGTTTTACTATGTGGGCTGTGTAAACTCTGTAGTACTTTTCAAAGCTACTTTAAGGAGAGCTGCTAGCTCATTATGCAATTCTCATCCGCACAGCAGAAGTGTCCAGCTAAACATGAAAAACATAAATCTTCCTTAAAAAAGAAGAAGCTTCAGTTCATCCAGGTTTTCACTTATTCCTTGTGGTATTTAAACATGCAAATAATTGCACTCTTTCTACCTTTTTATTTGGTTCTACACTGTGTAAACAAGCGTATTGCACAACACCACAGGTGTTTTCAGTCTCATTGACACAGGTGTATAAAATCAACCAACCAATCAGTGTGCCTTTGCAAACATTTGTGAAAGAATGGGTTGTTCTAAAGAGCTCACTGAATATGGCCATGGTGCCAAAAGAGGATATCACTGTTACAACACAAACAACCTTTGTGAAATTTCTTCCGTCCATGATTTTAGCTGTAAGTGTTTTTATTCCAAAGTTCAAGTGTCAGATCACACAAAGTTACAGAGTCACATGGAGTGCATAAGTCACCGAGACCCTGCTGACTCAGTTACTGTAGTGCTCCAAACCTCCACTGGCATTAGCATCAGCACAAACTCAGTGTATTGCAGTTTGCAGTGACTCTATACATTATCCAGAGTACCCACAGCTTTCTTTTTTAGAAAAGTGATCCTATTTAATGTTCTCTGAGCACTACAAATGAGGTATTTTCAAACTTCCTTAAACCATTTTCCTCCAAAGCATGGGTCAAGAAAACATTACATTGTGGACGAGATATGGAAAAGGTGGCCAACTGTAGCGTTTCCTAACGAATACAATGGAACATTGTTTCCATTCGGGTGAGGACATAGAAGTGAAACTACATGCATGGCTTGATGCCACAAGGAGTCAGTGAAAGCAGTGTCGGGGATTTTCAAGGTGATTTTGTGTAAAGCATTTCTAGGGAAAGTCCTTCTAGTGGAGTCAAACTTTAACCCAGAACTGGTTGGTGTGACACAAGTTAATGAAAAAGGTGGTTCTGCTTCGTTTTGCTCAACTTTTTAGTGTCTGAAAGAAAACTAGAAATGTAGAACTGAACAGCTTCCAGCATCACTTGTTATGATGTACATTTTTGCAGTGTGCTTAAACACTTTGGTACGCCATGTTATTTACACGATTATTGGCTAGAAGCAATGCTAGCTGCAGTGAAATGTGGTCGCACAGTGAGACGGGCGTGAGAAGAGCAGGAGATGAAGACTTTATTGCGCTTTGACATGGAGTTGAAACTCTCAAACTCAAAGCTTTCATCCCGCTTCTCTATTAGATATGCATCTTGGAGCTTCTTGAAAAGAAAAAAAGCAACAACAAAAAAAACATTTTTCTATATGATACATAATCATTCAAGCAATTAAATATTTTTTCATCATTCTTTGGTACACTGTAAATGATAAACCTTGAAACGGCCTCATACACAAAGCACATCTTTCACTGACTACAAAGAAACACATATTTGTCTATTAAGGTTTGAGGAATGAGAGATACTAGAGAATAAATATTTTCAAATATATACTTAGATATCTATATTTTTGGATGATTTAATTCTGATTTGGTTGGCGCTTGAAACGAATCAGAACGAGGCTTTGATGTGAACACTTTTAGCTCCGTGGCTGCTTTGAAATCGAGCAGTTGTTGAAATGCAGACATATTTACTTACCCGCTGCAGCGAGCTTCATCAGGATCACCAGTTAAAACTTTGTGGTTACAGTCGATCGACATTCATGATTTTTACGCATGATTATCAGGTGTGTTCGGAGGATGAAGCAAGCTCATGTACATGTGTTAATATTTACAGAGCTGAGTCTATATGTTAAATGCAGTCCTGGCTGCTTTGCATTTTATTAAATATTAGTTGTTAGTTGTTTGTTTGTTTGTTTGTTTTCTTGTTTTGTCTTTTGGAAGACAGTTTTTGTTTGTTTTTGATTTTTTTGTTTGTTTGTTGTTTTTGTGAGTAGAGGCAGTGTTAAAAAGTTGCACCACAAAAGATACACTCGATGCTGCTGCAGAGATCTGGCACAGATTGGACACTGATGCTGTAAAAAGGTGATCCATCTTACCACTCGGTCTTACTGCGCCAGATCTCAGTGGCTGCTGAAGGTTTTTTGGGGGTGGGGGGTGGTTATGTGCTTACAGCCAGGAAAGAGGAAAAAGAAGAAAAGAAAATTAAACCTGACGCTGAGGAAGGTACACGACTCAATGGTTCACGATTGCTCCTCTACTTGGAACAATGATGGCATTAAAGTGATCTTTTATGGTGCCTGAATATAATTCTTTCTATTTTGGCTTTTTAAAAAAGCTGATAGATTTGTTTGTCCAAGTGTTCTTTGTTTTGTTTGTTTATATCTTTAATGATAACCTTACAGAGCCTATAAAGAAAAAATAAGCTAGCTTGAATTTTTTTTTCTCTATACAGAAAACACAAATACAAATGTTTACAATATGTAATTAACCAAATAGTAAATATGCGTTTGAGAATCAGTCTGTCCCTCAAAGCGGCTGTGATAGATTGATTTGTATTTCTTTATTTCTTCTGTCATTTTAAACTTGAAAATGTTATGACTGCTTGTTCTCTTCCCCCCACATTTCACTTTGTTCATCTTTTTTTTTTTTTTTTAATTTCCTGTGAACAGTGCTCCCTCTATTGCAAAATAGTTACTCAGCAATGTAGTTGAACTATTTGTGTGTCAGTCTTTCTTTACCTGCTGATTTCTTCACCTTACACTGAGCCTTGTATGTGCTGAATCTTAACTTGAGACCCTGTTGCATCTTTTGCTGTTTCTGTCATGCACAGTTTGGTGAATTCGAATATGAATCTGACTGATGTATCTGCGGTAAAGGATTCAAAGAATTTCATATTGTGTATTAGTAAAAAAAACAAAAGAGGAAAAACAAAAGCGCCACTTGGTAAAAATACTTGAGTACAGATTAGTACATAAGCGAAGATTAGAATTCAGGAATGACTATCTAAAGGCATCCTATTGTTGTTTTTTTGCACTACGCAGCAAATGATAGTCGAATAAAAAGCTGAAACGATTGCTCTTTTGGTTAGTTAAGTAGTTTTTAAGACCAAAATTCAGCCAATATAGTCGCAGCTTGTTCCGCCTGTGTGTTATTTCACTTAAAAAAATCTTATCATTCTCTTTTTATCTATATATGCTAAGAGCAGCACTTTTATTTCCCTTTATGTTTTTTAAATCTTCTCACATTGTCACTCCTCCGTGTGGAAAGTTGGCATTTGTTTGATTAACCTGATGTGAATGTTGTAGTATCGTTCACTGGTGTACAGTAGTTTATATTGCGTCACACTCTTCATGTTGGAGGCAACATTGACGGTGGTCCATGTTGCAACAGGCTGGGCAGTGTTACACAGCAGCAAAAATTTAAGAGGCATCAACACATCTTTACCCTAATCAGAGCACACATTGCATTGCAGCGTTGCCCACCGAGTTACCTCTTGAATCACCGGCTTCAGCAGACATACAGCTAAAAATTATAGTTAGTAAAGATGTTCCGTCTCTCTCACTCAAAAACAGTGAAGAGATGGACCGTCAGATAAAGCTACTCTACACCAAAGTGCAATTGAAGGCAGAGGGAGCACTGTTGTTTCAGCCAGTAGGGGCCTACTGGTTGCAATGTGCCCGACCCAGATGCATGAAAAGATGGTTATTCTTCTTCTCTTGTGTTATCCTCCCTCCGTTTATCTGTCTTAACTCAAATGCGGCATTTCTTTCTTTCTCTCTCATGTACGGCTTGCTTCAGAGTGGTATGTCCTCAGACAGGTACTCTTTGATCTGTACGGTTATTTCTTTAGGTTAATGCAATGATTTTAAAAAGACAATAAAAGATATCTAAAATGCCATGTGTTGTCCTCTTCTTTTTTTTCCCTGCCTGTGTTATCCTGGTACATTTTTACATGTCTGTCCTGATTCAGCTTGGCATAAAACATGATGGCACTGCATATTTGTAGAAATACAGAATATGCTGTTCATGACATCTAAACAAATGTCATGAACTGGCACATAGGTGATGAGGCGGGAGGCAACATGAGAGGTTTGCTCAATCATCCAGGTAAGGAAATGCCAAAAAAAGTTAATTATCAACTATTATTAAAACACAAGTGTTTATCATTTTTTTGGAGGATGCAGAGTTCCAATTGGTGAAAATCGATGTGTGTCACAATGCTGTTTGATCTGTGTTGGATCAAATATGGTGGACCTGATTTTTAGAATGAGTTTTGTTGTTATAAGTCAGTTATTTAGTCTGTCAATAGCTGTAATTCAGTGACAGCAACAAAGTGAAGTTTCACATTTTCCTCTGGCTAATTGTTCATGTGATGATGGATGTGCTAATGGATTTGCTGGGCTTGCAGGTGCTTGGCAGGATCCTCCATGTTTGTTTGCATGGTTTGACTAACAGAGCTGTCTGACAGTAGTAGCTTTGAAAAAACTTTAAACCTATAGTTAAACTGATAGTAATCTTTTCTAGCCCAAATATGTTTTGCTACTGATCATCCAAAGCAGTCCATTTAGCTCCCATATTAGCTGCATGTTATGACACTCCACTTAGCATTACCTAGAAAAAAGTCAGAACCAGTAGTTCAGTGCCTATTGGTACCTACTTCCTACATAGAAAGAGAACAGAATCTTTGCTGGTTTTTAAAAGTGGTAGGTTGTCTTAATTTAAGAGTCAAATCCAAAAAACTTGGCAAAGAACAAATTTTAAATTGTATCATAGTGTTATTTGACATTACTAGCTTGTCACAAACTGTTCACATCAGCCTCGTCATCCCATTCTTACGGAAAGGAAATGGAGAGAAAAGACTGAGGCATGCCAAATACATAAGAACTGGACGGAGAATCAGTGGAAACAGGTCTGATAGAGGCATCCAAATGTTGAATTTCAACCTTAAGGAAGCAGTGTGGGATCATCTTGACAGAGAACGGAACAAAAGGCAGAAACAAAAGAGCTCTAAATGTCCTTCAAGAGACCTGGACAACTATTCCTGAAGACTGCTTAAAGAAAAAAACGGAAAGCTGCCTAAGAGATTTCAGACCATGTTGAAGGATAAAGTGGTTGTACCAAAAGTGGACTTTCAAGCTGTATTTCCATGGATGTTTGCACTTTTTTTTTTTTTTTAAATAATTTGCTTCTCTTAACTTCCATTTACCTGGCAAAATATTGATGACCTTTGTACTCTACTGTAGAAATATGGTCATTTAAATTTGGGGAATTTGAAAGATGACACCATATAGAAGCAAGAAACTATGAGTTTTGTAATTTTGGCACAACCTGCAGGGATTCTGCTACTTCCTTTTTCATATGTTTGTATTTTATTTATGTTAATTCATCAGTTTTACATCCACTCTTCTATTTCCTGCCAGCTTTTAATGCCAGCTACTCACTGTGTCTATTGAGGAACTCTGACCTCCATATGCTTTCCCCTTAATTTTGGTGTAAGACCGCAGCCTTAAATAGACTTCTGTTTTGCCTCAGTTTCTGTATGCCTTGTGTGTGTGGGGGGACTTTTGATTCACACACAGAATATTTAATTTTTTGCTACTCTAATGTGTGCTCTGCATCCCCTGCCTGGGTATTTGGCCCTGGGTCTTCAGGCCGAGCCTCGTACCACAAATCATATTTCACAGTAAATATGGGAAAGGAAAGAAAATTTGGAATTCCCCTCCCCAAAAAAAGGTTTGATTTTCAATGAAGTGAGGGGCTTTGGTTTTGCCAGCTACACCCAATACAAAATAAAGGGCCGCAAGTCAGGAAGTTGAGTGAATCACACAGTCATGGCTCACTTCCCTGTTTTCAAAAACAGACAAAAGCTGTTACAGATCATGTGAGAATCACCAGGTAATCCTTATATAGTGCCCAAGGTTTGTGATGATTTTCTGCATGTCAACTCTTCTTGAGCAAGACCTTTGGACCGCCTCTGTTTTATAATGAGGCAAAACAAGAATGACAACAATAGACAGAAAACTTCCCCATTCATCTGTTGGAAAAAAAAAAACCCTAACATATCTTAAGAGGGAACTTCTTAACCTTTACAGAACATGATAAGATTTAAAATTGAGATGTTGCATCGTCTTAAAATGCCCTTTTGAATCCTTATTGTAAAATAAACATTTTCCAGTATTAGGTTTTAATTGTAGAGATACAATTTATGTCACACAAGTTACGGGATGTTCTTAAATTATACCTTGAAACGCTTTGTGAATAAAATAAATAACTCAGATATATATGTATTTCCTTTTAAAAACGTGAGCTATTGTGCCTGTACACGACGTTATTTTTTTTATTGATAGACTTGAAATGTCCACGTAGTTAAATCATTGCGAACTTCACGAACTTCAGGATGTGTAAACTTACTACATACTAACATGCCAATCATATGACAGTTCTATTTCCTCAGAACAGCAGCAGAGACTTCGCTCTCTTTGGATAGATGTCTCCTAGTTACAAGTGACGCTTAAGACCACAGCCAATCAAAAAACAGCTAACCTGCACGAGGAAGCGCGGTCGAGTATTAAAGAGTGGACTCGCACAGTTGTTTGTGGGTCAGTGTTGTGGTGCTAGTGACAGTTATAAACAGTTGTAGGTAAGGATGAAGGCACTACTGCTGCTGTTTTTGGCTTTTGGGTACGTCGGCTCCTCCGTGTACTCCTCATGCTCCCAGTCGCCATTAAACTGGTGTTCATCTGTTGACTCGGCTGTTGAGTGCGGGGTAAGAACTTTATACATAACTTTTTATCAAGAGCTAATTTTGAATGGCTAGTTAGTGTCGACGACGTTAGCCACTTTCATAGGTAAGGCAATAGCTAAATAAAAGTTTCTATATTTATGAGAAAAAAAAAACCCACTGAGAGAAAGCGTAGCAGCACCAATGAGTGCGTCGCTGTAATGTGATATGCGGTCAGTTTTCAGGTGAGTAAACTGACCTGACCGCAAATAATGGTTTCCTCTGATAAAGACTTCAAAATTATAGTCTGAATGTGGAGAGGTGAAACATTATCATGCACATGAAGTTAGCGGAGCCAGTCTCTTACAAAAATCAGAGTCATCCTTAAGCGTTGCCCTTGTCTTCATCTTTTAATGACGTCACGTGTGTTATTAAGTAATTATTTATAGCTAATGTTCGGTGTTAGCTAACAAGTACTCACTAAAACTCTGTAACCTTTTTTGTCTGTTAACTGGACTTCGAAAGAAACGGTTATTTTTAGGTTTTAAGGAAATAGGAAGTAAAACTTTCAAATACCAGTTCTTTGCCAGCTGTGCGGTCTTTACATGTACCACTAAGCAGCCAGTTTAGTTGGTCTTACCATAGTTGGCATACAGTGAATAAAAGATATAGTCATGTAAATGGTGATAGATTTATTAACAATATTACAATCACAATTATAATGCAATAAACAATATAAATATAATTCAAACTTTTAAAAACGATCGCTGCAACAACTTGATAGGTAATCTGTGTATGCTGTTTTTAAGTCATAAAAAAGGACCAGCTAATGCACATTTTCAACCTTTCTGTAGCATTTTCAGCTGAAATTGGCTTGATCACAAGTAATTACAACCACATGCTATTGATGAAAAGTCATAGTATAACTCTCACTGATGCTGAGCTTCCTCTGGAGTCTTGAACGTGGTGGCGTTTTGAAGAAGCTGACCTCCCTGTTTTGCTCTTTGCTGTAGGTTTTGAAGTCGTGCCTTCATTCCAACTACACAAAGTCCCAACAGACAGACGATCCCGTTGAGGTGGGGCTTTACTACGAGAGTCTGTGTCCTGGGTGCAGACAGTTTCTCGTTATGATGCTCTTCCCCACAGCGGTCCTCCTGAATGACATCATGGTTGTTAACCTGGTGCCTTTCGGCAATGCCCAGGTAAGCAGTCGGCTGAGCAGCTTGGTTGCAGACTGCGATTGTAAATCTACCTGTGCAAAGACATTTACGGTTAAAGGCAACCCAAGAGTTCTCATCACTATATCTGTCAAAAATTTAAAAAGATTTACCCAAGTACATCATTGGTAACTGTATTCCATTCCAGGAGGTCAAACAGGATGAAAAGTACGTCTTTACTTGCCAGCATGGAGAACAGGAGTGTCTGGGCAACATGATTGAGGTGACGTTGCACCCCAGACACACACCAACAACTCAAACTGCTGAATAATGTGTCATGTCTGGTGTCAAAAGCATCTTGCTGTGTTGCTTCAAAATGCTTAATTTTTTTAAAAGAATGAAATATTTGTTTTTTGTTTTTTCTCTAGACTTGTTTGATGAACATGTCCAAGATGGCTTTTCCAATCATTTTCTGTATGGAGTCCTCCTCTGATGTCATCAATTCAGCCAAAGCTGTAAGTGTGTGTGCGTGTTTGTTTGATTTATGCAGGCAATTGACTGGTCTAGACCACTTCAGTCCATGACTTTTTTTTTTTTCGGTCACTAATAAATTTCCGTTTACAACCATGTTTGGTTGTAGTGTACTGGAGTCTATGACCCCACTTTGAGCTGGGACAAAGTCATGAGCTGCGTCAATGGTCCTCAAGGAAACCAGCTGATGCATCAAAATGCCTTGGAGACGGCTGCCCTGAAACCTCCGCACCAGTACGTGCCCTGGATCACCATTAATGGGGTAAGACTTTACTGCAGTAACAGCCTATCCAGCAAATACCATGGTGTTCAGTTTTACTTATATAGTGCCAAATCGCAACAACAGTCACGTAAAGGCACTTTATCTCATAGGGTAAAGACCCTACGACGTAAGAGAACCCCAACAATCAGACAGCCTACAATGAGCAGCACTTGGTGACAGTGTAAAGGAAAAACTACCTTTTAACAGGAAAAAAACCCTCCTCCTCTGTGTTAGCTATCTGCCGCAACTAGGGATGGGTACCGGTGTCCGGTGCCATGATGGCACCGGTTCTGACATAAACGGTAGTAACCAGACCGAAAAGCAGCGCACATTTCGGTGCTTTATTTCGGTGCTTTTTTTTCCTGAGCTGTGATACACTTCTAGCCAATCATTTTATGTTTCCGAGGATAGTAGGCGGGGCCAGGTACGTACGTTCTGTTAGAGCAGAGCTACAGATTAAAAATGTCCAAGGCGAAGCGGTCAAAAGTCTGGCTGTACTTCACAGCAAAATATGCAAACTCAGCAGCCTGCAACAAGTGCTTTAAGCTGATACTGTGATACTGTCAAAGGAGGTAACACCAAGAATCTGATTAAACAGCTGGCGACGCATAGCGTTTTTTTTTAAAAGCCGAGAAATGCGCCGTATTTGATAGCTTGCTGCGAGACCTCACACCGTGCACGTCGGGTGGGTTGCCAGTTATCGGACCCGGAGCAACATCCCCCAAAAACCCGAAGAATAGAGTCCTGGCCCCTAGCCCTGCCAGTGTAGCAGAAATGATGACGGATGATGATGGCAGCAGCAGCCGTTCTTCTCTGCGTGAGTAGCTTCATGTTGGTCATGTGTAATTTACGTTGAGTAGGCTAACCACGTTATTACATTAATGCATGTAAGGTGAACTAGCAAACATCATCATAGCTACATGCGGCTGTCCTCTTGTTTGATGGCAGATACTCCCTTCACCCTGCCAAAAAGGCTAAAATGACCAAAGAAAAAGTGGGAAACAGTTAAACATGAGAGGGTTTAAGTTTGTGTTTTTTCCATTGTTTAAGCACTGCTTCCAGCCAAGAGTGATGCCATATATGCCACATAGCTGCAGAAAAGGCTAACATTGTTATATTTTTACAAAAAAAACCAGCTGAACATGAGAGGTTTTTGGACAAAGTTTGTGTTCTCCATTCTTTAAGCACCGGTTTGAGCACCGTTTAAGCAACGGCACCGTTTCAAAAGTACCGATTTGGCACCGGTATCGGATAAAACCTAAACGATACCCATCCCTAGCCGCAACCAACTGGGGCATGAGCAGAAAGGAAAAGGGAGACAGGACACAATACAAACTATAGGAGAGAGAAGACAGAATTGAATGACATACAGCATGGAAGTGGACGTTTTTCCTTTACTCTATAAAAACATAATGAAGAGGTGAGAAACTGTAAGACATCAGACTGGAATGGAGAAAGTGATTTGAAATGATCCAGATCTGATGTTGACTCTGTCCTTCAAAAGAAGTGCTGTTACTTTTTCAGTGATGAGTTTGACACTTGATCTGCCTCAAAGCCCAAATCTGTTAGTGAAAGAAAGCTGGGACTGATACATGTAAAGCTGCCTCTTTTTCACGTGACATCATGCAGTACCCTAACATAAAAATGGAAGTTTTGTCTAAAGCAAGTCACATGTGAATTGCAGGCACGCCCACGTAAGCCCCTCTTCTTTATTAGAGGCGTTAGTATTGGAATGTTAAACACACTTTTTGCTGTTAGGAGTTTTACTATGTACTGTACTTCCTGGACCAACTTAAGGTCTTCTTTTCGTATTTAGATTTCCAAAATCCATATGACAATAGGTGCATAGTAAGTGTGCCTCACCTGATTACAATTTTGCTAAGATCACATGACCCAAGATTGACGGCAATCACATTTTTGGGGGATTCCTATGAAAAGCAAGTCAAATGCTAAATTCAGATCATCCACAATATAAGGTTATCAGGCTGCTCAGCTCTATCTGTTGCATTTGCCTGTCCCTTTTTGGAAATGGTCTCTCTCAGCCTTTGCACTTCCCACCTTAGTCATTCACACCGGTCTTCCTTACAGTTATATGACATTGCTGTGACCTGCAATCACCTGCAAGTCATGCACCTAGCAATCTAACGAGGTCAATCAGATGATCTGTCTCTGACGGCCTCTTATTGCTGTTTTACATTCCAGTATCACCAGGTTTAAGACCTAAAGTGTACTGCTAAGTGTCTGTTGCCTTAATAAACCATTCAAACTGTGTAACTGAGGTATGAGAAGTTACTTATTTTTAAATGTTGGGAATATTAATTTTCATTGATTTGTAGGAGCATACAGACGACCTGCAGGACAAAGCCATGAATTCTCTCCTCTCTCTCGTCTGCAGCATGTACAAGGTACAGTCATCAATGTCTACTAGATATCTGCCTTGTAATTTACTTGAACTTAAGTTTTTGTTTTGTTTTTTCAGGGCACTAAGCCTGCGGCCTGCGGGGGGAGCCAGATGCACTACAAAACTTACTGCCAGAAAGTGTGAATGAGAAATTCTGCACATGCCTGTTTACTAGCCAGGTGTGGCCTCTAAACAAGAAACACTGAAGAATGTCATCAAAGATTTTCTTTTTCTTTTTGTGTTTTTGAACTTTGTTTCTAAGAATTTGATCACTTCACTTTTGTAATTCCAAAATATAAAAACACACGTTACCTTCTTAAGAGACTGTGTTGTCATTGAATTAATATCTATGGAAACCAAAAAATCATAAATGGCTTTTGTAGTACTTTGGTATTTGCCTTATTTAAAGTGTTTTTTGCTTAACTTTTTAAAAAACAGTTTAGATGGAGGTACACAAATTCACAAATCATCCAAAAAACACAAATCATCATTTGTTAGAGGTAATAAACACACACAGTAGGGTATTCATATCTTGTGGGGACAATGCTTTACCTAGCCCCTAACCATCGAAAATGAATGCCTAACCCTTGCCCTAAACCTAACCATAACCAATTGTTACACTGTGACTAAAACCACAGTCTCAGTCTCCAAATTCCCTTCAAACTTGTGAGAACCAGGATTTTGGTCCCCAAAAGGGCTGTTGGTCCCCACAAATATAGTAAGCTTACACACAGACACACACACACACAGACAGACACAGACAGTGTTGTCACAGTGCTGTATTAAAACTGATATTTTGAGTTTATTTACTAGATTCTTTGTCTTTGTAGTCTCCCACAGCGTCAGAGTAAGTGTTTAATGTAAATGGTAGGATAATAGGTAATCTAAAGCTCATGCCTAATGGCCTTGAAAACATGTGTCACAGTTGACCTTATACTTCACGTTCTGTTTGTTTGTTTTTTTAAACCTGAGTTAATGTGGGCTTAGCATCAGGAGGCACAGGTTCATTAAAGTTCACAAAATCTCCTGAATCTTTAACACAGACTCACCTACAGCTACAAATTTAAACCGTGTTCATGGAGTAAGAAAAAAAGCTTAAATGAGAAGATTTTAGGCAACCGCTTGATCAAACCCAGAGTTTTGCTGCACTGACCGGCAGGTCTGGATCTGCAAGGTCCACAGATTCTGCAGACAGACTCGCATGACTAATGGCATGCCACGCAGGCTGTTCCACCACCTCAATCTCTGTACCAGCATCTGCAGCCTCCACATACTTTCTGTTTTGGCGACTAATTGTCGTCATTTTCCAAAACATCGCTTTTGGGTCAAATCGGTTTACTACTACTACTACTAAGAAAGTTTGCTGTTTATCACCGATGTGATGACAGCTGAAAGTTTTGAAGAGGCGGGGAGACAGTTTGGTCTGTACTGAGTGACATCCCAGCTAAATGTTGGTGCCACAGACAGCTTCATATCTCATCTTAACTGTAGTTCCTGTATCCTCCTCGTTGGCATTTCCTTCTCATTTGTCTGGTTCCCAGTAGCTGAAAGTATGAGGAGAAATAACTCAAAAATTTTCAACTTCACAGAGGTAAGAGTAATAATTTCACGTTTAAGAAATTCGGCAACCTTTATTACGCTTGGCTTGGTTATTTCTTTCTTTATTTCATTTGCTTTCTTTTATGAACTCAAAAGAAAGTGAACTGGTTACACATTCGCAAAAACTAAATGGAAAGCTATGATGTGTGATTAATGTGGATTCTGTAATTGCACTGCTACGTGTTTTGTTTTCCTTTCTTGTTCCTGTTGCCAAATAGTTGTGGAAACTTTAATGGGAGCTTGTGTGTGAAAATAAGCAACAGCATTAAAGTGTAAAATTGTGTCATTAAGGAAGGAAATCATTTGGTGGCAAAGATAATGTGTTGCAGCATAGCTTTCTCTTGATCGATCCAACTCATAATCCATGAAGTTGACACATCGGCCCCTCTCGTGGTGATCTTGGATAGAAACGGTCAACAATAAAACTCCAGAGTCTGTTGACGTTTGTTTATGGAAAGGTGAAACTTCCAAGCAGAAGGAGAGATAGGGTCACGGGATACAGCGGCAAACAAGGACTCTTATCTGTTTCCCCTCAACGCTGACGCTGAAACAGAGAAGCCCTGAGAGCGAAATCCCGAACACTGTCTCCCTGTAAGAACCGTCTATTGTGTCCAAGGTGATAGTGTGTTTGGTCTCAGGACCTGAAATCAGATAAACCTTCCAAAAATAATGCCCGAGTTGGCTTTTGTGAGGCTTGTCACATTTTTAGTAGCGTCATAAAAACAGCCCTGTGCATGGCTCACCTTTAGATCTCAACAGATGGTCTTTTTTTTTTTTTTTTTTACTTCACAGAGACTTTTCAAGAAGCTCGGGAAATATAAAAACTTCTCCCTGCTGGCAAACATGCAGCTTTCCTTTATGTATGGTTTCTGTGATATCCCTGCTAAAATGCTGCTTCTGTATTGTTGCTCTGTCACCAGTTTGTGTAGTTCTTGTAATTATTGCAGGCCATAAACTATTAACAACAAAAAGGCAAATTTTCTCTGAACATCATTTTCATATTTCAAAGTAATAGCCCAGAAAGCTGCACATAAGCTAAATTATAGGATGAATGAGTGCCAAGTAGCTTTGAGCCAGGGTTTGCTGTTGAAAAGCACAGAGCTGCTGATTTTTGTGATGCATAGCAATCAATCTTGTTAGCGCCACAGCACATGCACATGCACATCCCTTTCATTTCAGTAAGAAAGCTGACATGCAAAGCATATGAAAGAAAATCGAGTTAACCAAGCAGTTTCCATTTCATAAAAATCTCCTTTCTTGTCTGCAGTTCACTCCAAACCTTTGAGTTCAGTGCAAAAAAGTGAACAAGTTAAAAAGCTGGCCCCCCTTTTTGTCTCCAATCTAATCTTTATGAATGCAGATTTATCCCGTCTTTATACCATCACACTCTTCTTTTTCTAGCTTACAGTTAGACATGTATGCATATATCATCTCAGTAAAAAAACAAATCGCCTGCCTTTTATCTGCCTTACAGAGACAGTGGGATTCCTTAGACCAAACCTCCTCTGTAGAGCCTCTCCAGGACTGTGATATCAGATGGGCTGTGAAGAGGCTCTTCTCGGGAAACCTGCAGCTGCCCAAGCTTTCCTGCAGATCTTCTGCTCAGGATGGCCCTCCGCCCGTCGCCCCATTGGGCCCTGCGACCTACAGGATCAAACACTCGAGAAGTTACGGGACTCTGACCAGCTGCATGTCCAGAGGCCTGTAAGTCACTGATGTTGAACATGTTTAGTGGCATTTTGCTAATGAATTTAAATGTGCATACCAAAACATCACACATCCTGCTTCAAAAGCATGTTTGGGAACACATGATACTTCAGGTATCTCACACATGTTAAATTCATTCTTTAAATATCCTCTGATTTCCTCTAGAAAGAACAGCTCTGGAGTTTAAGTGTTCCCAAAACCAGCGCTCTGTGTGGAAAGGAGTTAATTTTTTCCTAGTTTCCCAACAGCTGGGCCCCTTCTCAAGCTTAATGATTAAAATTATATGTGTTCAGTGTGAAACCAGCCCCTGTGAAGCAAGCTGTGGTCTTGTAAATCAACACAGATTAAGGAGTACTTAATGATCATCTGTTTTTAGGCGGGGCGGGGGGTAATTGTTTATTTAGGTTGAAAAAAGCTGAGTTGCTTCTCGAGCATATGATTGAACAAAGTGTCCCGCTTAAGGCGTTGCGCTCGCCTCTGTCACACTGCTGAACAATTATCGCCATAAAAGATCAGACAAACAAGGCTCTTATTATTGTTTTCACAACAACATTCAAGCTGCTTCAGCAATACATCTGTAGCAATTTCGGCCTCTCTAAACTTCGTGTGTGGGTGTGTACGTGTCTGCGTGTGCTGGCGTCTGTGAACGTGTGTGTACGTGTACCATCATTACGTCTCTTTTTCCACCTGTTGATGGAATCCGGAGACATCTGTTTGATATTGTTATTAGTTACAGTGAACCTCACAGGTGAACCCCTGTTGGCTTCTTCTTTGTCATGTGATTCATTGTTGAGTAGCACCTCTGCAAACACTGGATAAACTGAGAGTGATGTGGTGTTTTGTTCTTTTGCATTGCTCTTTATACGCTCACTGGCCACTTTATTAAGTACACCTATACAACTTCATGAAATATCCAATCAACCAGTGACATGGCTGCAACTCTGTGCGTTTGGCCATTTAGAAATGATTGAGACGACCTGCTAAAATTCAAAATGAGCTTCAGAATGGGGAAGAAAGGTGATTTAACCAACTTTGAACGTCACTTAGAGTTTGGTGCCAGACGGGCTAGTCTGAGGATTTCACAAACTGCTGATCTGCTGGGATTTTAGCCACACAGTCACCTCTAAGGTTTATAGAGAAGAGTCTGAAAATGAGAAACTACCTTGAAAGTTTATTATTTGGTTGGCTGTAGGTGGTGGTGGTTCAATGCCTGACTGCTCCAGTCTCCATGCCTAGGCATCCTTAGGCAAGATACTAACCCCAAGTTGCTCTACGATTCATCCATCAGAGAATGAATGTGTGTGAATGTTAGATAGAAAGCACTTGAGCAGAGAAAAAAGAGCTTGCGTGAATGGGTGTGAATGGGTATGAGGCATGTATAAAGTGCTTTGAGTGCTCGGGTAGATTAGAAAAGCACTATATAAGAACCAGTCCATCTACCATTAATGAAGTAGATGTGCCACAGCAGCATAAGAGCACAGTGGTGTTCTTGTTATATAAGAACAAGATTTGCTCGGGCTTTCCAAAATTGGATAGCAGACGTGCCGAGACATTCTGAGGATATGGTCAGAATTTGGTGTAAACAGCTTGAAGGCATGGATCCATCCAGCCTTGTATCAATGATTCAGGCTGGTTTTAGTGTATTCTAGAATTTTAGAAATTGATTTTGGAATCTGTTTAAAAACAGTGGGATACATGGAGGGTCTTTAAAAGAGATGGATGATACCAGCTGTTTAAAAGTAAGAGTGACTGACTGATAATTGAGAGAAACCCAGGGGAAATGACAGGTAGAGTCTCTTGAAGAAATTTGGGAGAAATAGTGTCAACTGGGCAGAAAGAAGTGCACATATTAGAAACTATATCAAGGAGATCATTCCATCCATTCCTTTTTCTTTCAGGTAATTCATTTCAGGGTCGTGGGGGGCTGGAGCCTATCCCAGCTGCCATAGGCTTCAGTAGATAGGCATAAGTAGATGACTACACTTGGACAAGGTGATAGGATCCAATCGTGAACTGTGACCTGATACCATAGATCTTACTAGCAATAAATAATAAAATAATAATAAAAAAAAATTGACACTCAACGGAGCCAGTGAAGTCGGACGTTTTTTCAGTTGAGCGTGGTTAATAAGTTCTTCATGTGAATAAAGTGAAAAGGGAGATCTTTGTTTTCCCATCTCTTTTCAGCTTTTTTGTGCTCTCTTCTATCCTGATGAATATAATCATTGATCCAAAGAGGAGGGATTACTCTGGACTTTTCAGAGGCTCTATTATCAGGATCTGATGTACACAGACTACTGAAAGTTAAGTGAGTCCCTGATATTTGAAGACAGCTGCAATGTTGAGATGGAGATATAAGAGAACAGAGCTGGGAACGTTGCTGCCAAGTTCTCATTGGGTGAATCCCATAGGCATTCAACCTATCGATTTCCTGTTTCTTGAGAGCAGGCGCAGGTTCGTATCCTACCCGTGGCGGTTGTCGCATGTCTTCCCTGCTCTCGCTCCCTCTGCTTTCTTGACACTTTTTAGTGTACCCTTTCAAATAAAGCCATCTTCATCACACAGTTCAGCTTCTTCACCTCTTTTCAGCAAATTGTTCCGCTTCTTCAGCTGTTTTCGGAAGACGATTTTCACTATATGGCATTTACTCGGCATTTTCGCAGGAAATGCAACTTTTGTGAGACAGTATAGCTCACTAGAAATCTAGAAGGGAACACAAACATGTTCAGTGTTGTTGAAAAGTAGCCAACAAAATTGGAAAATGTATTATTGTAATGGCAACGAGGACAGCAGGTTATTGGGGTCGGATGTGGCTCTGGAGGTGAAATGATTCATTCATTAATCCCTGGCTTCTTCTGTTGGCATGTCAATTCGTCCTTTTCATGCCGAACCACAAAAAACTCTCCACTTAATGCAGTGTATCCATCTCTCTCTCTTTCTCTGTGTACATGTGTGCGTGTGTTTGTGTGATAGGAATAGCGATGTATGTACTGAGTAGAAAAAGTACTTTATGATGTTTGCATGTGGATCGATGAGTGGCCTATCATGCGAAACACTTTCAGTGGTCAATAAGAGCACTACATAAATGCATTCTGTGGGTCATCTCCGGTAACAGTTCTCAGTATTACAGTCACATTTGGATACAATTGATTGCAGCACGAGACTTTGCAAGCTGGAAAAGATACTCATTGTTTTCTGGTAAATTGAAGTCTTTTGACACATATTATGCAACTATAAAAGGTCATAAGTTGTTGTTTTTTTTACTTTATAGCATGCTCTGCTGCAACAACACACACTGTGTTTCATGTGCTTGTGTAACTGTCAACTGATCAAACACGACCTTTTCATGTAGGAGGTCAGGTCAGCTTATAGTCAGTCTTAGGCCATAACACGTCCCATCAAAGGTGCTCTCCTTCACTGTGAACTTCTCACCACTTCTTGACTCACTCTCCTGCAGACCCTACCAATGCGCTGCAATCCCCACCCAGCGGGTAGAGCCTGGGGAAGTTGCACACAGTTGCTGCACACTCTCCTGCCAAAGACACTCTTTCAAAAGAGAATCTTAATGTCAAGATTGATACTTCCTGGTTAAGTAGCTTTAACTGCTTTTTCACTGACAGATATTTTATTCACAATTGAACAATATGGCAAATATGTAAATTGAGAAGCTGTACTGCTGTTAACAAAAATATTAGCTCATTTTGGAATTTCATTCCAACAGCACATCTAAAAACATGGGAACGAGGGCAACAATCGGGTGGAGAAAAATTTTACAGCTAATGAGGTTAACTGGCAGCAGGTCAGTGACATGATTGGGTTTAAAAAGTGCATCCTAGAGAGGCAGAGGTTCACCAAGCTGCAAAAAACTGTGTCTACAAATTGTGGAACAGCTGCAGAATCATGATCGTCAGCGTAAAATGGCAAAGACTTTGAATATCTCATCATCTGCAGTACATAATGTCCTCAAAAGATTCAGAAAATTGTTAGAAATCTCTTTGTGCAGGTGAAAAGACTGAAAATCAATATTAGATGGCTATGATCTTTTGGCCCTCGGGCAGCACTGCATTAAAAACAGGAACGATTCTGTCATGGAACTGTGAGCACAGTTCACTGTGCCATCCGCAAATGCAGGTTAAAGCTCTATCATGAAGAGAAGAAGCCGTAATTGGACACGATCCACGAACGCTGCTGTGTTCTCTGAGCCGACGCTCGTTTAAAATGGACTGAAACAAAGTGAAAAACTGTTCTGTTCTCTGTACATCTATTACATCTGCATGACTTTGTATTTGCTGAACTAACCTGTCTTTAGTCCAGACCTTTCACCAACTGAAAACATTTACAGCATAAATAAGTGAAAACTTCAACAAAGAAGAGCCAGGACTGATGAGCAGCTAGAATCATATATCAGACAAGAATGAGACAACAAAAGACCAGCAGCTGGTCTCCTCAGTTCCCAGATGTTTAAAAGAAGATGGGAATGGTGCACAGTGGTAAACATCGCCCTGTCCCAACTGTTTTTAAACATGTCGCTGCCATCAAATTCAAACATTTGATGCGCTTTCTGTGTTCTGTTAATACCTGTTTATGATATTTGCAAATCATTTCGTTCTCCTTTTATTTACATTTTACGCAGCATCCCGCCTTTTTCAGCATTGGGTTTGGAAAAACACTATCCTGCCAGCCTCTTTATGCACGTACGGGGCCCTAAAATGCAGAAAAAAACCTTCAGATGCACTATAAACATCACATCTAGATTTATACTAACGGATTACTGCTATAACGCAGCACATAAAAAATAGGTGCAAGTACTGTGATGTTTCACTTTTATTTACTTCATAAATGTTTATATGACAGCAGGTATAAAGTAGCACGGCTACAAACATGACAGCAGGGATATCGAAGGACTAGAAAGCCTTTCATTATGTTCCCTTTCTATGAAGAGAGCCATGTGCTCTCCTGTTTACCAGTTGGTAGTGCAGTTTTGATGGGATGCCAGAGAAAGTGTTTATAGAGAAGTCTCAGGATGCTTTATAGCTGACAATGCTGCAAATCTTAGGATAACCTTTTCCTTTTCTACATCATATACATCAAATTTGCATTAAATGACTCCAGAACGGACCTCAGCAGCTTGGAAGGGATGCGGCTTTTTATGAAACATCTGAGGAAGAATGTTCTCAAAAGACAAACCATTTCCTACCCGGAATAAAGCAGATGGTTTACAAACAAAGTGGATCTGGTGTGAGCCTTTTCTCCAAGTGTGTCATACTCGATGTCTGAAAGTGTCTGATGCACGCTTCCTGCTGGCAGCTGAGGCCTGAAAACCTGGAATTACAACATCACTCTGAAAGAGAAGGTTGTAAGCATGCTCTGTCCACAGCAGATGGGATCTCCAGATGGATGTTTGGAGACAGTGAGTCAGCGTAATGTTTTCTATGAGCCCTGTTTTTTCTGGGGGGTTTTTGTTCTTACTGTCTTTGGCATGCTTCATTGCGGGATAAACTTTCGGGTGAATCTCGTATCGAGAAACAAGCAGAAAGCCTTTTTCCAAACTAACAGTCATCCCATTCCAGACACTACTCAGTCTCAGTTATCATAGAAGCAGTCACATGAGAGGCTGCGAGTCTGAGCCACTCTTGAAAAGTTGTAAGCAAACTTTATGCTGACAGAAGCATCCAGCTGATGGTGCTGTCTCGATGTCTGATTCTGTAAAAAGGGGAACATCTCGAAACACACGAATGGCCTCAGTGTGAGGAACTCCACTCCAGATGTGCCTCAGGAATACTTAAATCTGAATCTGATTGGGCACTGGGTAGCTCTTAAGCCTCTGTGGCTCTGAGAGTTGATGACAACGATAACAGGCCCATAATTTGACTTTATTCATCTATTCATTTTGCTCTCATGATTGCACATCTCCAAGTGATATAGTATTATTTCCATATTCCTCACAGTCCTCTTGGCTCCGGCTGGCTGTGCTGTAGCTCCGTCCACTTGCAGAAATGCCAGAAATGTTTTGTTTCCGTGCTCGCTGATATCGTCGCTCTGAAAAAAACGAAACCTTAAGATGCCAGACAAATCGTGTTTGTGCTTTAGTCTGCTGCTGCTTGCCTGGTTCCAGTGACTGCTTAAAAAACATGTTTCTTTGGATGTTAAATGTTAACTAACTTTGGCTGGAGTGTGCTGAACATACAGGTACAGAGTTAATAAAGGGGAGCCTGAAGGTCGGGTTAATGAGCGAAGTGAGAGTGAACCGAGACAAAATGACAGTAAAACACATTCTGAGATGAGCTGCAAAAGATTATTTGTCTCATTTCTAGATATAAGGATGGATAAGCAGAAATGACAGCACCAAATTTAATGCAGTGCAGTGCTAATGAGTGTATGCACACACACACACACATGCACACACACACAAAAGCTCTCAAGCAAACAATTCTTATTTCCTGCTTTCCCTAAACAGCTGTTGGTCATAGGTTCAGTCCTGTGTCAGATGTTCCAGCTCCCTAGGTTATTTTAGTTACTCTAGACAGCGCCGGTGTTTAGTTATGAGTCCTTAATCACAGGAGGACCTTTTCTCACTCTCCGGCAATAAACAGAGAGATTGGGTGAGGGAGAAGATGTTGTTGCCTCTGGTCACAGATAGAGAGTGCCATCGTGACAGCACCCATGCTCTCTATAGCTTTTATCTACCTCTGCTTTTTATAGTCAGAGGCACTTCATGTGATTCTTCCTGGTGCGCTCAGAGCATGTGAAAGGCAAAGAAGCTGTCTCTGAGGAAATAGGCAACTTCACAACAGATAGCACCTCAGGGAGTGCAGGTGGGGGGAGGGGGGGGAGCCTGAGTATGCAAACTTGGGAGTGAGAGTAAGTAAGGTGAGCTCGAAGGCCAAGCCAGGCGACGGCTTAATGTTTATACACAGGCGGAATTTGGAAAGGAAGTAATTATGAAGCACAGTTTGAAGTTGATGAACAATATGTTCCTTAGGATTGCAAGGGAGAGAAGAGGGGGGAAGTAGAGGGATGGAAAGAGGGATAGAGGAGCAGAAGGAGGTAATCTGTCATGCTTCCACTCCCTGTAAATCAGACGTCCATATTTAGTTGGAAAGAGGGAAGGCCTCACAGTAATGTAAACAAAGCCTGGGGGAGGGAAGAAGGCAGGGAGAGTTTATCATCAACACTAATGTTTGAACGGCTAGCACGGCAGTCAGCATGGTCTTTAGGAAGAGACAACAGACAACGGAGCTGATAGAGCACAACTGAAGGTAGAGAGGTAGCTTTTGATTTTCTGAGCAGTCTTGTCTAGTCCATTTTAGATTTCAAAAACAGGTTTTTATTCTTGAGATCTCTGAGAGAATTTTGGAGCAATGATGAGCAGGACCAGATCCTCACCCGTCTCATATGTCATGTCACACAAAAGTCTTTAAACAAACCTGACGACAACATTTTTCAAAGGGAGAGCGAGCAAAGAGGGAGCGATCGCTTGACCACTGACCATCTATCTATTCATCATGAACGACCTGTGCTCCGAGAGCTCCGAGGAAGAACAATCTGAAGTCGATGAGACCCCCCGGGAACAAAAGCTGTCCCGGCTTCCCGTGATTCAGCTCATGTCCAGGACCGTAGGGGGTTCCACGGGAGGATCTCCAAAGGTTTCACCCAAGGATTCGCCGCGCGGGTCTCCTCGAAATTCCCCGCTGCTCTTCAGGAAGCTGCTGATGAACCGCAGCATCAACCTCCAGAGGCGCCGCTTCACCCTGGCCCACACCCCCAGGTAGAGTTTATGACTGCAGCCAAGATGATATAGATGACAGCTGTTGCACTTTGCATTATTCTCACTCAAAATAATGTAAAAAAAAAAGGTTATTTTTCGCAGATTTTGAAGATGTGTTAATGTTATGCAAGTTCTGCTCCAAATCCACCAACTAGGATTCTTATCATTCAAAAGCCATCTATTCTTATCGAATGTTTACATTTAGCACATCATTTAGACATGGATGATGCATATGGAGGGGGGTGGGGGGCTATGTAAGGGTTGTTTGGTGCTCTTTGCTGTTCCTTTTGGTATTTGGTAAAGAACAGCAGCCTTATGGCCAATCTTTACTCCACTTGGTTGGAGATGTTGATGCGTTCAAGTGTATTTTTGTCCAAGTGTTTCACACCACAAAAATGGTTGCCCTGAAGCTTATCTTATTAAAGTAAGACTGACCACAAGATGTTCTTATATTCATGCCTTTCAGTCATGCCTGCTCTCCTCTGCCAGGATAAAACTAGCCTTTTTTTTTGGTAAGAAAGATCTAATACAAATTTTGTTCTCATGATGTGCATTTTTTTTTAAAGTTTCATTTCCATAAATAGACCTGCCCTTATTTACTGACTGCACATAGGTGCGTGGTTCCTGCTTGTGTTTAGCTTTTTCTTCTTTCTATGAAATCTGCTAATTATAGAATTCATTCACAGCAAAGCTGCTGATGAGCATTGAGTTTATAATAAGAGACGCTTTTCCAAACCCGCTGTCAGCTTTAGTGCTGAATTACCAGGAGTGTTTTTCCTAAGCTTTGTTCACCTTTTGCTTTCCATCATGTCAGTAAACACAGCTCAGCGACATCCTTGTTGTCACAGGATCAGCAGTTTGTTGTTCCACTTGTTAAGGACACGCTTCAATCTTTCAACAATGTCTTCTTGTTTAACAGCCGCACTTTTTAATCGCTGCACTCGCTGCGAAAGCACGCCTCAAACAACTGGATATTTCCTGCCGAGTTTCAAACACCTTAAATTTATTCTTCCGTTGCAGCGGTCATAAATCTCTTTGGAAACAACGCAGCAGTCTCTCTATCAGGCAGCGCTGCTCTGGTACCTGTTGATAGCTTTAGTTTTATGATCCGTTATTGAATCACGTCAGGCTCATGATTTTATTCTTTTCAGTGCAATTTAAACATTTACCTAGTCCCCCAATTAGATTGCATTTGACCATAACTTCTTGAGATAGGGAGAATAAACAGGACTCAGGCGGGACTGTGTATTTCTCTTCCCTCACACCTGTTGGTGTCCTCAAAAGAAGAGCCTGTTGTGGAAAATTGTAAAGCACTTTAAAAAGCAAATGTCTCCAGTGTGTACTCTGAGCATATAAACACTCAGATGTAGGCACCATGCAAATCGGCGCTGTTGCACGGTGTCTCCAGCTTGTTGCACTGATGTCAGGCACATCCACCTCAGTGAAATCAGATTAAAAGCTCGAGAGAAACTCTAGCTGGTGCTGTAAAGTCCTGCCTTACTTTTATTGGCAGGAGCATTCCTACGAGAGCTGGGTGCCCCGTAGGAAATCTAAACATGCAGCATTTAAACGGTGGTGTATTTGACATTGGTGGATATGTTTCTATTTCAGAGTTTATTGTAAACTGTTTAATTGAGCTCAGGGTGTCTGTTAAAAATCTAAATATTAGAGGAAAAGAAGTCAAGTGGACTTCAAGGCTCAGTCTTGATTGTCAGATATCTGGAGGGCAGCGCAGATACTCAACATGTCAGGCTTTGTTTTACACAGCTCTGAGGCCAGGCCATTGAGGAAGTTTCCGCCTGCAGTGTCACAGCTCAAATAAATGGATGGACATGAGTTATTGCAGGATGACTGGCAAGCAGGAAGAATTAAACAAACTGGGGGTCCGGCGGAAAATTAATGTCGCAGGCCGCTCAAATATAGAACGTGCGCGCAAATTTATTTTCACTTTGTGTCTAAGTTGATGAAGTCTCTTTTTCCCCTTCAGAGACACCGAGTCAAAAGGATTTTTTTCCATGAAAAACTTTTAAACATTCAATAAACTTTTTTTTCAAGCCAGCTCTGTGATGACAGGTTTTTTTTTTCCATTCAGTGTTTCAGTCACGTTATATTAATGGAAATAAAAACTGTCCAGAAAACACGCAAATTGTTGCTTTATTTATTGGATGTATTCATTTCTCGAGCAGGAGTTTTTAAAATAAATAAAGCAGCGTTATCACTTGCAACTAAAGTGGTTTCAGTTTGCAGATCGTCGACTGTATTTCTTTTTAGAGAAGTGGCTGTGTAGACAGGTGACAAATTAAAGGGGAAAAAACCAACAAACTAAATCCTAGCAAGGTGTTGTGCCACCATGATCTGCAAGAGCACTGTTCAAGTCTCTGGAACTGATCCCTCCTTCGGTGCTTTGTTTTGATGATAATACTGGAAAGCTTTGAACTTTCCCACAGGTGCTAAACTGCACAGATCCGGTGTGAAGGGAAAAGGATGTGATTGTTTTCATGCTCAATAAACCGTTCAGGGATCCCTCAAGCCCTGCAGATGAGAGCACTTTCATCATGGAAGAGATTACTCCTCTCAGAATACACATTTTCATTTGTCCCCCATTTATAGGTGATGATCCTGACTTATTTCTTTCAATTTGAGCCACTGAAGTAATAATCCTGGGTCACTACTTCCATTAAAACATGGGTACATTGTTTATTTAAACCTTGAGCTTCTGCATATGGGTCATCTGCTCAACCCAGTGAGCTGCGCTCGCAGCCTCGACAGAGGTGTATGTTAAAATAGCAGAAGAAAAACGTGTGGCGACGCTGAGGATCCTCAACATGCATTTCCCCTTCTCTTCCACTAGAGGACATTAAGTTGTGAGATGCGGGCAGAGAGCCTCTCCGGAGGATGCATTTGTGTTTCTCTGATGGATCTGAGTCGGGGAAAGAGACATTTCCTTTGCTGGAGTTCGACTCTGTGGGGACTCAAATATTTTTAGGGGGGAAATGAGATGAAAAATGTTTTTCTAGCCTGATGCTGTTGAGAAATGTTGTTACTGGATCAGAGAAATTTTCTTTTCTTTCTTTCCTTTCAGTCTTGGACTGATAAGTATTAAGAGTAATGGATGGATTACAAACAGTCTTAAGTTTATCGATGTTCCAGCAGAAGGTTTAGCAGCCTGTAGTTGTTTAAGTTTTGCATTTTGATTGTTTCTTTGTTTCTGAGAATTCTTCACTTCCAAGTCGCTTCTTAATTAATTAGTTATTGGAGTAATGACCCCAAATCTGTTTTCCTTCTCATTAGGAAATATTTCCTCTTTTACTAGAAAACTTCTCTGAAATATTTCCACAATTACATGTTTCACTGTACCCCCCCCCCCCCCCCAAAATAAATAAATAAAATGAAATAAATAAAAAAAGATGGACTTATATTTATGATTTTAAAATCATAAAAGCTCAATATTGGAAAAGGAAACCCAATTTTTAGTTGTTGTTTTTTTTTCACCAAAAGAAAAATGATGCACTCTTAAAATTCTTCTTTTTCACTTTAAAACATAAAAAAAATAAATTTTTAACACAAAGTACCTTTAATATTAGTCCACTTTCACAGGCAGTGACCATCATTGTCCACACCCTCTCTCTTTGTGCAAGTTGCTCTCACTCACTCTCTCCCTCTTTACCACACAGCACCCTACCCACCTCTCTCTCTCTCCCTCCCTCTCTCCCTCTCTCTCCCTCTCTCAGTGGAGACAGTGTTGTTGTTTGTTGTTTTAAGCCCCGGTTTGGTCCCACCACTCTCAGGAGAGAAGAGAAGAGAGAGCAGAAGTCTGTTATGGCCCGCTGACTGGGACTACATGGGACAGCCCACTCCAGGGAGCATCTGATGGGATTATAACACTGTTTCCAGCTTTTTTCTTTCTTCCTCCTGCTCAGAATAACTCTACTCATTCTGTTGGTAGTCCACTTTCACAGAGGCAAAACTGTGTTGAGGTTGTCGGACCTGACTTTTAAAGATAAAGAATACCTGGAGGTTGTTGGTGAGGAATTCGGCTTTGACAGTTAGAAGCTCACTTGGACGAATTCAAGCTTGGTGTTTCCTATTTAGGAGTATGAAAGAGAGAGAGAAAAAAATACAAGAGAAGCGTTTATCTTGGCACATCTGTGGTGAGCCGAAAGGAGAACCAGTGAGGAATTAGTCCCAGATGAGCACTGACAGCTGACACCATCCTCAGTTTCATTAGATTTGTTTCGGCCCCATACTTTCACATACAGTGAGGCGATATGCTAACTCGCTGTGCGATAGGTCTTTAACAGCCAAGACTCTTTGCCTTTTTAGGCTGTTCACGTGCACACACTCTGAGTTGAACCTTTCTGATTTTCCTTCCAAACAAATGGACATATCCGTACAGCTGGGACCCAAACCAGAACAGCCAGTCAGTTTTTTCTTTCTTATGCACTTTGGTTCATGGATTTTGCACTGAGGTGGAAGTGAATCATTTCTAACAATTAGGTTTTATGTGATAAACGCAGACTCAACAGGCCTGGCTTATTGTTGCTCTCACTCCCATTCTTGCTCCTGTCAGGTGCAGCTGATGAGTTTTGCTGTTTTGCATGTTGCAGTTGTTTTGCATTCGTCCTTCTTGGATCTGTTTTTCCTGCTCCGTCCCGTCAAGGGAACCTGCCTCCTGATGCCATAACTTGTGACGGCAGTCGACATAAAGGAATTTGTGCAGACTCTCTTTCTGATTCCAGACAGTATGGGGGCTTTGCTCGAACGGCAGAAGTTATTTTTCTTTATTGACGCAGAAGCTGGTGCTTTGACGATTCTCTAAACTCAGGCAAACTTTTTTTTGAACCCGCCAATAAAATGATGAATAAGGATTCTCGCTTTTCAAGGAAGATGCACAGCAACTTCTCCACCCGCAGGCACTCATGCATTGGGTATGTATCCAGTTGTGCGTCAGGGGTACTGTGATTGCGATGATCTTTAGTGATGGGCAGTGTAGGCAACACGAGTTTGCAGACATTCAGGAAATATTGGAAGCTGGCTTGTTTCTGTTTCTGGCTGTATATAAATATAAAACACAAGCTGATGGGAAACAATTAGACACCTCGTCTCTGTCATCGCATCATATCGAGTTGATCATCTGCTCATTCTTTGTTGTGTATTTTTTCCAGTAGTTGCCATAGTTCATGCTTTAAGGTAAAATGTATTTGACTCAGTGCATGTAATGCTGAATCTGCACCTGTGTGCTGTTTAAAACTCTGGATTAACTTAAATCCAGTCTAATGCCCGTTAAAACTAACACAAGTGGTTGTGTGTGTGCCAGAGCCAGGGGCTGTTGCTGTTGGGGTGCAGGCCTTGGGTGGCATGCTGGATCAATGTCTATGTTCTCTGACGTCTCTCTTTGTCGTGGGACTCAAGCCAAGCTGTGCTGTCTGCGTTAGGCACGGTATCATCATCATGTGGTGCAGGACTTTTATGTTTTATAAGAGCAATGTCCATACGAGTGGCAGATGTGGGAGACAACATCTGTGTTTTTATGTAGTCCTTTAAATAATCTGTCAAATCTTACAGTACAATCGTGATAACTTACTGGGGAGACTGATGACGTGAACACCCGGCGTAATTGGAGATGTGCGTAATCAGGAAAAATGTCTGATCTACTAAATCTGTGAAAAAGACCACGGAGGACACTTTGTTTCAATTTACAGACATAAAAAAACAAAAGAAAACAAAACAGAGATTTTAAATTGTTAAAATAAGAACTTTGATGCACACCGTGGGGAACCTGGGGACCTAAATGACTCCAGATGTAGTGGGGAGGGTTAATCTTCTTACTAAAAACACCCATTTTGGAGCTGTTGTGGATTCTTTTCTTTTTTTTTTACAGTGCAGTATGCATTGCAGCAAACTTTTCTGAACTCTGGGCATAAGGCATGTGCCTCACGAGTGTCATCCGAACTCCTCCAGCTGTGAGCCTGTTTGGATCATATGAGGAGATCAAAGCAGGAGATTTAAGACCACAGCCAGAAATACAGAAGCACAGAAGGGAACAGAACAAGCCTCTATTCTCTTATTACCTGATTTGTACATTGAACTTTCTGATTGGAAAAAAAAAAGAAACCCTGAAAGCATTTAGGAAGTTTCTCTTTTTAAGCACAAGTAAAGACGGCGACAAGTTTATTTATTGTGCGATAATGAGAAGAAGCCATTGCGACAGGAGTAATAGTTCTGAAATTAATTTAGATAGATATTTGAAATCTTTAGGAAAAATAATATCTCTGCCCTCTTGCCCCCCCCCCACACACACACACACGCACGCACGCACACACACACAAACACAGACAAAGGAGTCTGTGTTATCCAAATGTGACCATCACAATAATGACACTCTCATCGTCTTTTGTACTGACAGTACCAGGACACTATTCATCTTCCCCCCCTCCACTTCACTCCTTATAACTTTCTCCACAACACACAACACATTTTTATGGCTTCTCTGGTCGTGTGTTGCATAAAAAAAACCCTCATCATGTCGCTGCATTAAGCGAACATAGCCGGAGACGAGAGCTCTCAGACGGTATCATGAGCAGATAGTTTGAGGAGACGCCATTAATGTGAAGCAGGGAGTGATGGGGAGAGACATGGTGAGGTGAAAGTAAGAGATACAGCAGCAATGGCTGACCGAGTGGAAAAAGAAATAATCTAAAGAAATGGGGGGAAGGCACAGAAGAGAGGGTGGTGAAGGAGCGATAGGGTGCTTGGGTGGAGATAGGGCGGCTTTTAGCACAGATAACGAGGGCAGTAGTAGACTAAGAGAGACAGCAGGCTCCCAGGCTGAAAACACAATATAACGATACTCTGTAGACATGCTTAGAAATGTTGGAAAGAATAAAAAGGAAAACAAAAAGTGCCATGTAAGGTCACTCAACCAAAGGTTAACAGTGTCAATGTCAGAGGTCCCAATATAGCTGCTCGTCCCCCCTCCACAACAAACACACGCCCAGATTAGTCAATAGGGCCTGTGTGAAGCTGCTCTGTGCGTCACTGCTGTACTCCATATTTTCAGCATGACTGATTTCCCCAATCGCCTCCAGAGCCTCATCGATTCCCGAGCAGCGGCCTGGGACAGCACTAACGCTGCCGAAACTCAGCACCAGCTGCTCTACTGTATTCAGAGTGCGAGAGGACGTAACAGGCCTTTCTTTTATCCAAACTTCAGAGAGGATCATTCGGCAAACAAAAAAAACCCAATAAATAAATAAATATATAAAACAACTTACATGATTGTTTTCCAAGAGAAAGTTTAGATAATTACTGATGAATATTGGCATTTCTTAAAAAACCCCACAAACTTTTTTTTCCAACACAATCTGTGTGTCGACAATACCAGGCCGAATGGTTTGCTACCACTAGAGGGGGAAACCGACTAAGTTATACCGAGACGTGCTGCAGAACGAGCGAGAGTTCAGTGAACGACTGGGAGCTGTGTGCATTTGATGCATTATAACTGTGTTTATAGGCTTTTTTAGTTCCACTAAACAGACTCCATGTTGTGATTGTGTAGTGATGCTGTATTCACCACATTAGATTACGCATTGCTCTGTGTGACAAGCTTTTTGTCTTTCAAATTCACAATTTTACTAATTTGACTACTTTTATTTCTGAATCTCTAGATGAGTCGTTACACATCGAGGGCCATCGCTTTTATTCTTATTCAGTTTGAAGGTTTTAAGAGTCTAAAACACTGCCAGACAAAAAAAACAAAACTGATCCTCACACTTCACTTTTTACTAAATGGCTGCTTTCCAAACAAAGGTCAACTCTAACAGTGTAGTTACAGGATGATCGGCTGCATTTTTAGTTTCTAAAAAAAGTACATTTATTGTTCAGTGAGGTATTAATTTACTGTATGTATAACTAGTTTTTTCACAAACCTTACTGCAACAATTGTACCCACTACAAACATGGACGTATTTATTGAATATACGAGGGTCACATAGTCGGCCAGAGCGATGACACTATCCTTTCTGTCTGTTCAAAGAAGTTTAGCTACACATTTAACCCTTGAAATGTGATGTTATTATTATTAAGAAAAAGAAGTGCATTTCCAACAATATGTTTTAGCCTTTCCACGTCACATATAAATGCTGCTGTAGGAAATGAAAGAAATGTGTCAGCACGACTGTTTGGACTTAAACTGTAGGAAATACATATGTAACTGTAGGAAATAGATATGTAACTGTAGGAAATACATATGTAACTGTAGGAAATAGATATGTAACTGTAGGAAATAGATATGTAAAGTTACAGGAGAGAGTTCTGGTAACTCATTGGTTGACTGACTTGTAATTAGAAAACTAAGAAAAGGTCTGTATCAGCAGAAAATGCTATAAAACGTGTGAAAATACAGTAAAAGTCCACATGTTTAAGCCCTCGTTTACATTTCCTAAAGCCATGGAGTGTGCCAGATTTGAGTCTTTAATAGGCCAATTTTAATCCCCAGGGCTTAAGTTTGCCATCCCTCTCTTAGGGCGTATGCAAAGTCCCTTTTTTCTTATTTATTTATTTGTTTTTTGGCAGAAATAAGATTCTTTTTTTCATACATTTTCCTAATTTTTTTTATTCCATAATCACATCCTTGGTAAAGCAGTATTCACCTGAGTGTGCACACAAGCCCATGTGCTTATTAATGTGAGTTTTGTGTGTATGCATTTGTGGGTTTTTCATATGTGTGCGTGTCTTTGTTTGCGCAAGTTTGTCATCCACCCAATCCTCAAATAAAATGAGCCTCAAAAGCAAGCCGTCGTGCTAGCAGATGGCAGCCTAATGAATCATGAGGTGACACACTAGCCTTTACTACAGTACACGGTGTAGCATGACGTTGACATCACAGAGACGCCGAAAGTTAAATATAGGCCACAAGCAACAGCCAAAGCCTGACACCTGGTGCTGCTTCTTTGTTACATGCTCAATATTTTTGATGACATTTAGCCTGTGAAGAAATAAGTTGAACTGCCTGTTTTTTGGGAGGGGTTTTGTGTTTTTTGTGAGGAGGGGGTGGTGTCAGTTTTGCAGTTCAGGTAGCTGTGAAGATGTGTAATTGATACGTATTCAGCAGCATGTAATTCCTTTAAAGGAAGCAGTTAGTTTTGTGAATATTCCTTCCTGGTGATCCTGTTACATGCCGTGTGTGTATGTTTGTGTGCAGCTGCTTTAATAACACTGCTAAACTTTGCTGTGCCAATCTCAGTCAACACATTTAATTTACGACAAAAAAAAGTGTATAAAAGCTTAATTTAGAACATTTCCACTTGATTTGACATGAAGTCTGGGTGTGAAGGTGTGTTCACACCCAGATGTTCTGCACCGGCAAATTTAGGAGGACAGCATGTGACGTCTAACATCTGTGTGATGCGATCAGTGCAGTTTACTTACAGAGCATTTCCTTGCTTCTACAGCGCAAGATATAGAAGAACAAACTGTTTGCAACCATCTGTTTTAATTTTGTTGGAATGAGATCATGATAAGCATTGAGCAATGAGAGGGCATTACTTAATTGCTTTTAACTCTTTTTTTGGAAGCAGTGTGGCTTCCACACATACCCACATATTCAATTTGAAGGTCATTTTTCACTTGATTGAAGCTTCTATCTAGGACTAGATGTTATGCAGGTGTGTAGATTTGTCATCTCTGGATGACAAAGGCAAATAAAATGTACATCTTTTGGAGAACTATGTCCTACATATTCTGCAATTTAAATATGTCCTTTTTTGCATTTTTTAAAAATAAATATTTTGGGGTTTTTTGCATTCATTTAAACATCTGGTTAGTTTTAGCTACTTTTACAAATCAGAGACGGTGTGTTCGCTGACAGTCGGCTACTTTGACACACAGTACTCCTCGATGACTTCAAAACAGCTCGTTATTCAAGAATGATAACTATTCGTTCGTGCGTCCAACACATGATGTCACGAGGCTTGCTTTGCAAATAGTGGACTATTAAATCCACCACTGAAAGTTCAGCCAGAATCTACCATTTTGTGAGTTCCAAAAGTGACCTTGTAACATCGATTCGGCCTTGGCATCCAAGCGCTTCGGAGCTCGACTCTCTTAAGTGGGGAAGTGAAGACACTGAGCAGAACCAAACATTTAATGTCTGTCTTTCTTCAGACATCAAGTCTCTTCCACCACCAGTGACGCAGATTCATGAAACACTCTGAAATCCTCTGGTATGCTGCCAACCAGCAAGTGTGTGTGTGTGTCTGTGTATTCATGTCCACTCTAGATTACAAAGAAAAATGCTCTTGCACCGTGTTGTATAAGCACTTTCAATTCTTCTAACTGCACATGAAAACAATTTTCCTGTCATGAAAACGTGTCAGAAAGTGCAGAGCCTGTAAAGTTTAATTCATAGCACAGTCTCATCCCGCTTGCATCAGGACACTGTTCATCCCACAGGGGATCGAGTCTTCCCTTTCATAAGCCTGGCTTGGACGCTAGTACAATATTTGTAGTGTATAAATTCACAAAGGATATTTGTGAATACAAGCAGGAAACTAGACTTAGATTTGGTGACTCCTTCATCAAATAATGATGGATCTGATTCTAATACTCTTCCACAGTCGTTCCTGCTCACGGCTAAATTTGAATTCACCGTAGTCGGTGTGATTGGATTTATAAGCTGTGACCGTTCCTAGTTCAGTCTCGCCGCAGCTGTAATGCAAAGCAGTATTGTATGTCTGTTCAGATTGTGGTTACGATTGGTCCTTTTTGTGTGCACCTCTTCAGATTTCCTTAAATGGAAGTTTTTCTTGACTACCGCAGACACAGAACCTTTGTATTATAGTAAAGGGTCATATCAAATACTTTGACTGCATGAGCAAACACTGCAGTTGTAATTTGTCTGTGCTGTGTGTGTGTCTCAACCAATGGAAATATAAAGTTGTAATATAAAACCAAGGCGTATGAAAAAAAAAAATGAAACGACCTTTCTTCATTTAGGGTAATAAGATTTTCATATGTATGTAGCAGAGCAGTGGTCCTGTGATGTGTTTTAAACCCTCTGGCCTCTGAAAGGAGCCTGGTTCATATTAAAGGAAACTATTGAGTCTATATTGTGATACTTTTATTTCCTTGCATTTTCTTTTCCATTCTCACCTATTGTCTCCGTGCTAACGGTTGTGAATTCCATGATGATGAAGTGATGCTATTGATTGATTTGCCAATTTAATTGAAGCATATCATAGCGCAGAATGAAGCACAACGCCATTTATGGGCATGTGTTTTGTGTAGCTTGACAGTAAGTCGTCATTCCTCGGGTCATTCTATGTCTGCTGGGCTTTTCGCTCGTCCTGGTTGTAGCTATGAGTTTTTTTTGCTCACGATTCTTGCGTTTTAAACAACAAAGTTATAGGCACACAAACACATTTCTGATTTCTAGCTAGCAGCAGGTGGTTTTGCAAAGATTCAAGTAGCTTGAAGATGTTATCAGCAATGTCTGTTATCACACTTTTTAATAGCTCCTGTTGGCTTGTTTTAAATTTAAATATTGACAAAAAAAAAAAGATTGACATAATTTCATTAACATGAATTCATCCTAATCTTAAAATAGCTTATTTTGGTCATTTAGCTTACGTGCTTTCATTGAACGTAACAATGCAGTGCTGTCTCGTGCAACACCGACCGTGGTTATTCAACTTTAAAATTTCATAAACAGAATGAGCAAGTGACCAATAGTGTAAACTAACCTCTTCTAAGGCTGGGGGCTACACAGTGGGGAAATGTTACACAGGTGCGTATGCAACAAGCATATACATGGTGTGCAGCATTGTGAAAAGGGAGGGGTGATGATTTGGGCTCATTTTGCAGACCTGGGCACTTTGCAATCACTGAGGCAACCATGAATTCCTCGATATAAGTATTCTAGACTCAAATGTGATGCCATCTCTCTGTGAGCTCAAGCTTAGCTGAATTGGGTTCCACAACAGGACAATAATCCAGGGCACAAGTGGTAAATCTACAACAGAATGATTTAAAGAGAAAAGAGTTGAGGTGGACCTCAACTGGATTAAAATGCTGTGGTGGGATCTTAAGTGAGTTGTGCAAACCTCCTTGAACTGAAACAGCAAAGAAAAGTGGGTCAAATTGTTGGTGTGGAGGAATTTGATGAAGTCATATAGAAAGCAGTTACCTCAAATTATTGCAGATAAATGTGATGCTGAATCATGGGGTGTACAAAGTTTTTAAGAGGAGTGCATAGATTCCTGTGAAGACTTCATTTTTCACATGAGTGCTGCAAACAGTACAGTTTAATAGTATTAATACTACAAGCATATAGTTAATGATGAGCTCCTTGGTTTACAAATAACATGGATATGCTAAGAACTGCAGTTTGTGCCAGAGCAGATTAGAGGCTGATCGATTTATCAGCGGAACGACGTTATCAGCAAATATTCTCTATTTGTTTATCTATTTTTTATTTATTATGGCTCATAAATGCAAATGTAATGATTTATGGTATGACGATAACATCTTACGAGTGTTCATATTCTATAGTTTGTCCACCAGAGGGCACTCTGCAAAATTCCGTGTTGGCACCAACCTGCTGATCCAAGCAGAGTCGGCAGAACATAAATGAGTAAATGAAAAAGTACACAAAACAACTCTGCTTTTGTTTTTTATGTCTGAAAAAACAGAAAATATCAGCGGATATATTGAAATATCAGATATTTAAATCACCAAATATCTGTATTGGTCCTAAATATCTTGTATCTGTTAGGCAGAGCAGATACACATGTTGTCCATGAATTGCTTCTACTTCTTTGCTTGCAGTTTTAGTTAGTTTAAAAAAATATATACTTATTAAAAAACACCACAGTTCATATCTTTAGGCTGCAATGTCCTATAGTCCAGCTTTAGCACCTGGTCAGTGGATACTATTACAATTAAAACTGATATTCAGTACCAAATGCTCTCTAAATTGTAACAAGGAATTATCAAATTATTAAAAATTTTACAAAGCTGTTTGTCCTCAGTGAAAAACAACCACATTTAATCTGTCTCTGTCTGTAAAATAGCTGCCTCGTGTCTCATTTTGCCGATTTCTTGTTAAATATTCTTCTATGAAAGATTTCGTTTGGAGACAGAAAGTTAACCTAAGCTAAGGTTTCATATTTACTTTTCACATTTATGCTCTTCAAATACACAATCTGTTTAGGTCATGGGTGACCTTGCGTGTGCCTAAGCCTGTGCATGAGTACATATTGTGTGTGTGTGTGTGTGTGTGTGCTTGTGTGCGTGTTCTTCGTTCTCAGCAGTCCGTGTCCCAAGAGCTACTTATTGTAATACCGTATCACACTCATCCTGCCATCAATCTCTTTACCTAACACATACATGGCCTCCCCAACACACACACACACACACACACACACACACACACACACACACACACACACTGTGCCCAACGAGAGAGTGCGATCCTGCAGTGGTATTAAGATTGTGTAAGAGAGAGAGCAGGAAGGGGTTAAAATGTCTATAACATTTAGGGAAGGCAGGGACTGTGCTGGCTCTTCTCCCGCCCCTTTTCTCAGCTCTGACCTCACTCTGAAACTTGCTCCCCTTTAAGTCTAATGCATACACACACACACACACACGCGCAGGCACGCATGCACACACACACACACACACACCTAGAGACACTTGTTGAGTCACATGCCTGCATACACACTTGTTCAGCAGTGCACACGCTCACCAACACACACATTTACACAACCAGCTTGTACAGCTCTGTGCACATTCTGTGGCACGTCTGAACAAAAAGTACACACACACACACACGCAGATGACAGGACTACTGTGACAGACTGGAGCAGGAGAGCAAGTTTGTCCAGGGAAAGGAAATAAGTCTGTTTGTTCGGTGATTAAAGGTGTAGCAGCCAAAGGGGGTAGGAGGAAGCACAGGGAGAGAAACAGAAGACGAGTGTGTGAGAGAGAGAGCAGACAGACAGAAAGGGAGAGGGGGAAGAGGGCAACAGTGTAGCGTTACATTTAGACCCAGAGCAAAGACAAGATGTACATGGGGGACCGATTAATGGAGCTCTGCTGAGAGTGATGAAAAGCTTTTTCTACAGCCTGCAAGGCAGACAGACGTGCAGCTGGGAGAGTGCAGCCTGGAGGAATTCAGGTGATCAGGACAGATTACATTCAAAAATTTATACGTATCATCCCGGAGAAAGCAAATCTTCACCAGAATACAGGAGCGACAGCTTCGCCCGGGGCGGCAGATTCCATCGTGCCATTCATCCTGGCACTCCTCTGGAGCCGCTGGTCATAGTGCTGGTGTCCACTCCTGCCAGAGGTAATGCCACCTCCCGGGAAGCCGTGGAGAGCTGGACAGCCTGATCGAGCGAGACAGACGAGGAAGCGGGACGGACTTTACAGAGATGAGAGCGGCCACAAGCTGAGGAGAACCAAGAGAGGGAGACAAGCGGAGTCGCTAAGAAGAGGAGGGTGAGGACGAGTTACAGAGAGTAGGCTAAAGAAAAGATGAGTGTGCCAACGAACTGTGGGTTCTTTTACTCTGTGGAACGGAGTATCACAGTGCGGAGTGGGAACATATGGGGATCACCGTGTGCTGTCAACAGGCCTATTGACATCATGCAGAAACGCAGGCGGTAATTAAGAGCTATGTTATTTACTCTCGGTGCTTTTGTCTTCCTTTTTTTTCATGTCTTCTTTCATCTCTTAAACACACAGACATACACAGCAAACGTGTCATTATGCAGATGTGCATGAAGTTGTGGAGCATGGGTCTACTGGTAAAACTGGCTTTTATTGAAACCAAAGTTTATTTCCAAGTACCTAAAACACTGCATCGCTCGTAGGGTATCACTGTCTATTTTTTTCTTTTAGATCCTTATAGTTCAAACAGGAACATACAGGAGTGACTCTAATGGGATTAAAAAACAAACCTCTTTTTTTGTACTGTATATCTGAATATGGAAGTGTTTAGACTTCAAACTATTTTTATCAGCTGCAATATTCACAAAAACATTTTTTCTTTATCAGTTGTTTTGGTCCAAATCAGCATTTCCTTAAATATATATATTGTTTTAATCACATTTCCTCTTCAGCCACTTTCAGGCATTGTTCCAGATGAGAACAGTGCCCGCTGTCGTGTCTTTTTTTTCATTATGAAGACATCTTGCAGCTTTCAACAAGAGTCAAACTAAGAGAGGGGAAAGGGCTTGTGAAAGTATTAGCTTTTGGATCATTTGAATATTGCAGTATATCCTGGTTGGGGGGGAAAAAAAACAAAAATTCTAGTTGCTGTCCAGATATTTTTTTAAATTCATAATTACCACCGTGGCTTATCCAAGAAGGTTTTATAATGTGTTAGGCAGAAAGCAGTACACAAGTCCAACTGTAATTTCAAATGTGTGTGAGAGATTTAATGCAGACTATACAGTGATGGAGTAGTGAAGTGGAGCAATTATGTAACAGGTTTAATACCTTTACAACAAAAATGGTAAAATCGGAGAAAACACATCCACACACTCTTCATCATTTGGATTTCACTGCTTTACCGAATACCTGCTGCCCTTCAGAGATGCTGATTTTACATGGTGGCTTACTTAATTCATGATTTTTGCTGCTGTAGCAGTGAGCCGGCCTGTTTCTGTTACACATTAACAAAGTTTTCATGTGAAGGAAAACGTCAGGATGTTTTTTCTGTGTGTCTCGCACATCAGTTTAAGAAATCCTGTTTCATAACGCAATACTTTTTTCTCATTAAAGCTTATCTATCTGACATGCAGCTTGAATGCTGCTGTCCTTCTCATAGGAAAAATTCCCGCAGAACTTTTGTAATTTCACACATAATCCTCAGTGCCAGCAGGGAGGCTCTGAAGGAGGACTCGGAGATAAAGCCGTGTTTACATTACTGTCCTCTGTCCTGTTTCTCAGGCTGGGTCTTTGTTTATCAGATGTAACGCAGAACATTTGTGAGCAGTGGTGCTTTTAACGGTCAGTTGCCCCATATGATTTCATTGCTCTTGGGGACCCGTGCCAGGAAAAGCAACTGACTTCTACTCTTAAACAAGCAAAATTACCTAAAAATGTCAAACTGTGGAGACACTGGACGTTTGCTCATTACGTTGCTGCTCGAATTACTTCCACCCGTGGATCTAAAAAGGTCAGAGCTTTACGAGCAGCAGTCTTTGCTGGAGTAGATCTGTATATGTGCTCAAAGAGGGGAATCAGAAACCGGGAGGTAGAGATCTTTATTTGGATTGAGTTATTTTATCTGGGAGGTTGTGCTGGTGATGCTGATGGAAGAACTGACTCTTGCTGGAGCCCGAGTTCCAATAAATGGCCTGTTTTCTTTCAGTAATTTGTTACAGGAAGTCCAAGCAGATTAGAAACACATGAGATTATCAGAGACAGCCTTATGAAGTATATGCATTTATTTTATAATCAGTAGTATAAACCATTTTTATGCTCTTTATATCTTTTTTCATACCTCCCCTCTTTTTTTTTATCCTCCCTTTTGTTATTTCTTAGCCAGTCCACATAAAGTAGATCACAGCTGATATCTATGGAGCCAGTGCAGACACTCTGATGTCAGCCTCGGCTCCTTTTGTCTATAAAATATAGTCATGCATGAGTAGATTCCCACATAGGCATGAGATGAACTGACAAATTAAACCTGCATGGGGAGGAAGGATATAAATCTGCAGCGTTTGACATCAGACACCAAACTTAGAGCGTCTCATGTGGCCGCAGTGCGTGATTTAAAGGCCAATTATCTCACTTAACTGCAGAAGAAAACATGAAAGTAGGCCTTCGACTTAGATGGATATGTGTTGAGGTTATGCATGTTTTTACATGTCTGTGAGCGCAGCAGATAGAAGGGTTGGTGCTTTTATGCATGCCATGCTATTTTCTTTAAGTTGGTGGGTGAGTGCTGACGACATTTTTGCGTCCGGTGGTGGTTACTGGTTTCTCCTTTCAACTGTTTTAAACTTTGCTGAAACGTGGATAGAGAAATTCCCACGCAATTCATGGGACAGTCGCAGCTCATCGGCGTGTAAAGCTTTTTTAATTTGAATGTTGTGGAAGTAATATTCGCCTTAAGGTATTAAAATAGCCTGTTAGGCACGTCTACTTTAATTATATTTGCTTCTATTTTGCTGAGAACAGCATGATTTTGGAGAGGGGGCCACAATAGCTGTAATGGTTAGCACCAACACCTCACATCAAGAAGTTCCTGTGTTTGAATCCGCCTGGCTGGCTTCCTCCCACGGTCCAGAACTTCCATGTTAGCTTAACTGGTGATTCCAAAGTGGCTGTAGGTGTGAGTGGTTGTCTGTCCCTCTTTGTTAGCCCTGCAACAGATCGACGACATGTCCAGAGAGTACCGCGCCTCTTGCTCTGTGATAGCTGAGATAGGCTCCAGCCCCACGCTGACCCTGAGTTGAAGTGGAAAAAGATGGAAGAATTGGGTGAATTTATAAAAATATTAAGACCAAATATAAAAACTGGCAGACAGAGACAGCAACAAACTATTTTAATAATACAGAATTTCATCTTCAACCTTTCAGCATGCTGGGGCCCAGCTGGGAGCTTCACTTTTACTCCCTAGTCAAACTTAAAGCCAAACAGTTTTGGAGCTCGCATGCAAGTCAAGCTATAGTAAAAATAAATGCAACACTGTGGTAACTGTAGTTGCATTGTATGGCATGGTAACAATATTTCTGAGTCGGTAAAAGTGGTTTGACTTCATCCCTTATTATGGAAAAATAGATGATGGTGGTAATTCTATTGCAGTGGGTCACAGTTAGTACATTTTTACATTCATGGTGATCTCAGGGTGAATCCCTCACAGCAAACTTTAAAAGCAAACTTTTAAACTGACCAGTGGAAATACCTGCAAAGTTAATCGTCCTCAGCAGGACGTTTATGGCTCTTTTTCTTTGTACCTCTCGTGGGTAAAAGGTTTACGTTGTTATTTTCTGCATAACAAATCACAGAGCCCGCTCTTGTTGTCGGGTCGAAAATTAAAAGCTGGGTGATTAGCTCCATCGATTCGAGCCGTTTCTCTTCTCCCCCTCTCTCGAGCCCATTTGCAGGCAGCTGTGTGTCCACAGGCTGTTGATCTAGTTTACCTCAGCCGTGTCAGCAGAGGGCTGCGCGCAAAATTAACAGTGACACAGAATATCATGCAGGTTTGACAGTGATGGAAGGGATGGAAAAATCCTAAAGATTATTTCTAAATAAACCACTGATGGCAAATACAAGTGTGGGCTTTGTTAGGTGTTTGGGAGTTATGCTCAGGGTAATTTAATATAAATTAAGTGCGTTACAATGCTGACAGTTTTGGCAGTAAAGCTGAGCTTTAGACGTGCGTTTTTAGAAACCCAACACTCTCCCCTGTCAGTTCAACCTGGGAGGAGAGGAGGAGGAAAGAGAAATCTTCATCTGCCTAATTTATCAACGTCTCTAAGTGTGAATGTTGGATCCACTCTAACGCTTTAGATGCCAACTCCTGTTAAGTAGTTTCTAGATAGATGTTTCTTGTTACTGCTTCATTTACGTACACAGACTCTTGTCTTTGAGATAATCGCACAACACTTGTGCCGGGGTCAAATATTATCTGACTTTGCCAGGTCACTGCGGGCTTGATAAATGAATCCAAGCTTTCAGTCGCCGTGCTCATTTGCAGAAGTGATTAACTCATCTTGTGCCCGCTACGCTTCATAACTCTCACAGGTCCTGGCGAAGTAGAGGAGGTTTCTCAGCCAAAAGCCACTTTGTCGTAATAAATGTCTCCTGAAAGTCTTTCCAAAGCATTTCTTAATTCATCAACGCTTCCTAGTCATGGTGTGGCCCACGGGGGAGTGAAGTGACATGGACCATCTGTCTCAGACGGAGGCAGCAGGTCCGCTGATGGGTTGCAGGCCCGAGGCGCACAGACGAGCATGGCTGTGAAACCGCTCTCTTACCTGTGTTTTTAAATGGACACGTGAGTTGAAGACTACTTTGTTTCAGTAGCCGGTGATGACCTCACAGGAAGAGTCATCATGCAAAGGTTACTTATATTTAAAGATGTGGCCTGTATGTGTCTTGGCAGCCGGGGATCAGTCCGCCAGGGCTAGATTACATCTCTCGGTTGGCCTGGGAACGCCTTGGTGTTCTCCCGGTTAAGCTGGAGGAGGTGGCTGGGGAGAGGGAGGTCTGGGCTTCTCTGCTTAGGCTGCTGCCCCCGCGGCCGGCCCCGGATAAAGCGGATGAAGATGGATGGATGGATGGCCTGTATGTGCACTTCAGTTTGTTACAAAGCATGAAAACCACACAGGGTTCTGAAATTGTGTCATTTTCTTCATAAAGAGGAATCAGGTTGCTTGATACAGGCATGAAAATGTGGGCAATACATTAGTATGTAGCCCACTGACTTGTGTTGAATAAATTATTTTTATTGGAAAAGAAGAAGCGTAAAGTTTTTTGTCTTTACTGTCTTGTCTATTTTATTTACAGCTTATAATTATACCCAAAGTGCTTTAGAGACAGGAACATTTACATTCCAGGTCTCCAAAAAAACACCTTCAAAATACATGAAAAGCTGAGAGGTGTATTTTGTTGTGTTTTTTTTTTCTTTTTTCTTTTTGCCTGTCCCATTTGGTTCTTTAGCCATCAGAATTGTTGTCTGAAGACCAACAAGGATACCCAATGGATTTACTTTGCCAAATGGATCATCGTGGCATTGCTGTATTGGTCCATTTGATCGACCTTTGTTTTTATTATTTATTATATTTTATTTTCAGATGTTACAGACGGGACAGACATGAGTGAGGGATAGGAAAGGGAGAAAGAAAGAGGAAGGAAAAGAAAAACAGAAGGGGAGAGGGACAGTGAGAAAGGGGGGGAGAAAAAAAATCTCCTGGATCACCTGTTGAGAAAAGAAGAATAGAAAACAAGCAAAAAAACCCCCAAAGCAACATACTAAACACAACGCCATCGCATTAATCTAGCTAAGTGTAAACAGCAGTAAATACTAAATATTCAATGTTGTTGTGCAGCACGCAGGAAAGACAGCGCACAATGTGCTTTGAAGTAGCAGCCAAGAAAGGTGTAATTTAAGTCTACGAGCAGTGAACACCCGTGTGCATACCTATTTTGTTGTGTTAACAAACTGAGTGATTTGTTGGTCATTAAAATACGTTCAGAATTTACAAACTTAATGATGATATTTTTAAGTACCTTATTTTTATATTTTTATCCAGAAGTCTGTTGACACTGCAGAGACCGTGGATGCACATCCATGCAGCCCTGTACTGATTGTGTGGCTTGTAGGCCTCTCCGGGCCTCTCTGCCTAACAATTACGCGACCAGGTTAGGTCCTTCCGGGTAAACGAGTCCCCTACAGTCTTTTGCAAACCTTAGGTTGGATCTTCTTTCCTCCTTTCTTGTTTGTGCAACTCCAGACCTGCCCCCTGCATTTCACCCCGGCTGCCATTTTCAGTTTGTAGGTCGCTTGATGTCATCCTACATTTGTGACATTCGACATTCAAATGAGCTGTGAGTCGTCCCTGACAGTTGTTTTCACCCTCCTCTGGTCTGAGGTTTGTTGTTAGCAATATTGCTTGTTGTTGTTGTTTTAATGAATCATTTTAATGTGGAAACAATTACGTCTATGAGTAAAGCTGGAATTTAACCCTTTGTTGCCTCACTTAAAACTGTTTGTTTCCAATGCTTGGCTTGATTAATAGTATTTTTTCCTTTGAGGTGCTCCTATCACTGGTCTTTGCTGTCAAGTTTGTTATTTAGAGGAGCGATGGCCACAGCAGTGGTTTTTAGACTTTTCCTCATTAAATGAAATTTGGTTGAAGTTAGATTAGAGATTAGATAAAACTTTATTAATCCCTCGGGTGGGTTCCTCTGGGAAATTCGGTTTCCAAATAGCACAGCACCGACAGAAGTTACAGAATGTGAGCAGATACCATATATACACATATATAAATACAGAGACATATATAAATAAAGAGTATACAAAAGGGATAAATGGAATAAATAGGAATAAGAATACAAGGGAATTGCACATTCAAGTATTGAAGTTTATTGCAATGTTGGATATTAACAAAAAGTATTGCACTACAGCTTAGTTGTTCCCCCCTCCTTTGTCCTCCTGTTTCCCCTCCCTCTCCCCTCCAGAGAGGAGTTAAACAGTTTGATGGCGTGTGGGACAAAGGAGTTTTTAAGTCTGTTAGTTCTTGTCTTTGGGAGAAGCAACCTGTCACTGAACAGACTCCTCTGGTTGTTTATGGCCGTGTGCAGAGGATGCCCAGCATTGTCCATAATGTCCAGCAATTTTAGTGTCCTTTTCTCTGCCACTGTCACCACAGAGCTAGCCTTCCTGATCAGTTTTTCCAGCCTGGATGAGTCCTTCTTTGCTGTGCTGCTCCCCCAGCACACCACAGCATAGAAAAGTACTCCAGCAACCACTGACTGATAAAACATCCTCAGGAGCTTCCTGCAGATGTTAAAAGACCTCAGCCTCCTGAGGAAGTGCAGTCAGCTTTGGGCTTTTTTATACAGGTGCTCTGTGTTGCATGACCAGTCCAGTTTGTTGTCCACCCACAGCCCGAGGTACTTGTTGACCACCTCCACCTCCTCTTCCACCTCAAGTTAATACCATGAGGTGGACTTGCATTGAAGTGGCTTTTAACTGCATGGAAATACTGATTTATTTATTATTTAAAATCTGGAGTTGAAGTTAGAGGTTTTCCCATGCAAGGAGTCCTTTATGTATGTGTATGACCCACTGTTCACTTGCAATTTAAACAACAGTTCGCAGTGAAATAGAGGTCAGCTACATATCTATCTTTTGCCAGCAAGATATCCACACATCATTCTACAGCTTGTCGCTCTAACAGCGAGTTTCTCTTTCAGGGTTCATTCAAGGAAAGGCAAAGAGGAACATTTGAAGAAAATGGAATGTGTTTGCAGTGACAGATTCCTTATGCAAGTTCAATTTCATAGATTAGGCACAAAATATGCAAAAAAAAATATCTGGGCAATTTGGCTGCACTGAAATTGTTGGAATTCTTGCAGCTGACAGTGCTTGTGTAAGTGTAACTTAAAACCATTTGTTGGAAAAACGAGTATTTCCTTCTTCCACAGCACCTCTGATTGTGACATCTCACCACTGCCTACACTGTATCAGCTAACTGATGACTGACAGCAAGATTGTCCTCGGCAGTCATTTCACATTGTAAACGGTATCAGAGCTCCACATCTAGACTTTATGTTGTTTTTCAAAGGAAGAAAAATATTGGGGGAAGACAGCTGGGTGACTGAAGCCATCAGAGGGAAAGTCCTGAGGAACCTGCAGTGTTTTACCTCTGACACTCATTTTCTCTAAGTTAAATAAATGCTGTTTGACAAATGTAATGTAATACTGCATGAGTGTGATATATGTATAAATCCTGGTAGTTATTCACCTTGACCGTAGTGAGGAGGGAATCCATCCTTCCAGACTTTGCACACAGTCATTTCCGAGCAATCAGTACTGGACCAGAAAATAAGGTTGCAGCTAAGTGAGTTATGATACTAGATAGACTACTAGATAGTCACCTTCCAAAATTTTTTCCTTGCCTGCAAGAACCGTTCAGATTTTCCTTACAGACATAACAAGAATAATCTAACAACATCCTAACTATTTACTTACCGATACTGACTTCCAAACCCTTTTGTTGCTTGAAATTAGCTGATGGTAATTGTTAATTTTAGTGTTAACAGATATATTCCTCTATAGGACTATCTAGGATTGCCTCTTTAGAAATCATGCATTGTTTTAGGTTAATAGTTAATCACATTAAACGTGAAGTCTTCCTTAACGAGAATAGTAACTTCTTACAGTATGTCTGTACAAAAGCTTTTATGTCTTCTAAGCCAAATGTTATTTATTCAGCAGGTAATAATCTAAGTATAGGTTGGGTCTTCATTTTTTAAGGCAATGATAAGATAAGGCAAATGATTCTGAGTCCCTGTCTTTGTTGTGTGTCTTCTACATTGGATTACACACTTTTAAAACCAGTTTTTACTGGTTCACTTCATTCTGAACAGTGGTTAGACATCTCTATTACCAATGCACAATGTCTATAATTAGCTCTCCTCTGTCACTCAGAGGCTGACCTGCTGGGCCTGTTTTTGTTGGCTGTAAAGTGTGAAAATAGCTAAAAGGTTATTGTTTGTGTTGCTATTCACAACTACTTTCTTAAGCAGTCACAGCTGCAGTCCGGTTTATGTCTGTGCTGCTTTGCTGTATGGTTTGAGAAAGATCTACAGTGTATATAGCAAAACTGCTCTGTGTGTGTGTTTTAGGAGGATTATTCAGGAACAGAGAAACACATTCTTACATATTTAGCTTATTCAGCTAAATGCTAATTTGGCTTTTTGAGAAATACACGTTTGCTTTGTTGTTGAACGTTAGCTCAGAAGCTAACTTTGCTTTGTGTAAGGGGCACAAAATCTACTTATAAGCTCCTGTAAAACTCACTAATAAACATGTCCTATCAACTAAAACATGAGTCCAGCACAGAGCCTCGAATGAGATTAAATGCTCGTTTTGTTTGTTTTCATGCTAAGCTAAGTTTAGCTAGGCTAATTGTCACAAGGCTGTTCCCTTTTTGGGTTAATGGTCCACAAGTCAGTTGTCAGTGACATGACAGACAAGACAACCGATAAGTTTCTTTCCTTAAATCTGTTGTGAGTGCCTTTATTACACATTCATGTGAAATGAGGAACATTTGATCCTCTGTGAAACACCACATGCTTTTTTCAGTCAATATCAAAATCTCAATAGATTTAGTGTTCTCCTGTAGAAAATGTACCCATAGCCTCAGAAGCTTATTTTGGGCCAACTGAGATATAAATAACTTACTTCCTGTAGGTTTTTTGCATAATTTGTCAGACCTGTGTCTGATATTTATTTCACCACTCTTTCATGCAACATTCATTTAGTGATCTGACAAGTCAAAGAGATTTTTTTTGTTTGTTTTTTCTGTTTGAAATCCACATTTCGCAGCATTTAAGTCCAGTCCTCTCCATGACCCCCTTTTCTTTTTGAGCCATTACTCGGTGGATTTTCTTGGATGCTTAGAATTTTTTATCATCTTCAATTCAAGGCAAATGACCTTGCATGATGTTCAAACACACTACTTTAACTGCGCCATATTCCAGAGCATGCTTGAGAAGGTAAATTGATAAGATGTACTCTTGGTCCCGCCTTCACTGTTGTGATTGGTGAGGGGGTAGGGACAGGCTTAGGGCGTCGGGGGGTTCCCCGGAGGCATCTTCCTTGGGGGGCTCAACCCGGGGTAGCGGTCACGTCCGGTTGGGGGCTCTGTTGGCTCTCAGGTGACTGTTTCCTCGCGGCTGCGTGCAGCGGGGCTAGGGGAGGGTCTGTGCTGACGGACGTGGGTTACTGACCTGGCAACCTGGCTGCCCCTGGGTGGGTCCGGGATGGGCGTGAGGTTCTGGGGGCGCTCCGTCTCTGGGCTGGGGCCCGGGCCGGGCCTCGGGGGCTTGGGTCCTGGTTGGTGTGTTGCCGGGGTTGTGGGCGGGTGGGTGCATGGGGGCCCGGCCCTGGAGCAGGGTGCCGCCGGTGCGTCGAGCCGCCTGGGGGGCTCTTCAACTGGTGGGGGGGATGGTCACATCTTGCAGGAGCTTTCTTCTCTTCAGGAACTCTCTGCAGGAGGGGGAGATACAGGAGAGGTGGAGGAAGATCTCAGCCTGGGCGTTTACCGTCTTATGTAGTCTGGAAGATGTGTGGATGGTGGGGTGGGTGCAGTTTTCTCTGTGGTGGGGTTGGGTGGACTGTCCAGGGCTCTGTGGAGCCGGGGGGCGCTACTGCACTGGGCCCCGGTCTGATGGGCCTGGGCCCCCCTTCCCTGGCGGGTCGCGGAGGGTGGGAGTGCCTACTGGGGTCAGCGGGGGAGCTGGCCCCAGGGAGGGGTTACCTGCCCCTCCCTTCCTTCCCTCCCCATCTCCAGCTGCCTCCCTCTTCCCGCTCCTCCACAACCACCCACACATGCAGGGCCTTGGAGTGGGGGTATGTCACCAGGGTGCAGAGGAGGCTACCCCCCCCCCCCCCCCCCCCGTCCCCTTCTGGCTGCCTCTGCCTCAATTTTATCCCACAACTTAGACATTCACATTATTCACACTCTCATTACACATACATATAGGATCTTGGGGGTGGGCACAATCACGGAGTCCAAATTACCATCAGGGTGTATACCTCACCCCTGACGTCGTTGCCCACCTCTCAATTTTAAATACACTTAGTCATTGAGGGCTAGCAGGAGGGACTATGCGCTTACCTGCTGCTCCTTGGCAGGTAGCTCCATGCCCTCCTGGGTTTTAAATGCACCTTAGAACACACATGCATCAACACTACAATGAGCGGGTGGAGGGAGGTTTGGAGTCTTCTCCCACCCCCATTCTCTGCGGCCTGCTGGAGCGGGAGGGCTAGTAGGAGGAGTTGGCCGTCCGACTGCGGTCTGGGGTGTGGGGCCTCCCTGCTGCTGCGGAGTCGGGGTGGTCTGCCTCTCCCCACCGCAGGGAAAAGGGTAACACCACCTGGGTCTGGGTGCAATTCCCCCCTCCAGGGGCAAGGGTACCTAGACCCGGTTTGTAGAGTACGCTTGGGGAGTGTGATTGTGTGTACAGCGTCTCTTTATGTCTGTCTCCACGTTGGTTGAGTGTGGAGTGAGTGCATATGAGAGCATGAGGGTGGGAATGGATGTTTGTGTCTGTGTGTGCCTGTATGTCTGTGTCTATATGTCAGGTTGGGTATCAGACGCCACCTCTCTGGGGACACCTCAGGCCCTCCAAGGTTTGGAGGCCTATCTCCACCCACCACCACTTCCCCTGCCGGTGGCGGACTCCCTCAGGTGTCGGTGTGTTGGTGGTTCTTTGTGTCTGGGGGTGGGCGTCCGGGTACACACCGGCTCACTCCTTGGCGGCCGCTTGTCGGGGCCTGGGGCCTGGGGCTCGCTCGGGCCCCTTTGGAGGTGGGGTGCCCCCGGCCTCTCGGCCTGGGGCTCGGTCACTCAGGCACAGCTGGGGGCCGGCGGAGCTCACGGGCGCGTCACTGCAACTCCCCCTGACTTCTGCTCCGCGGCTGCTGGGCGAGCCCTCATCTGGGACTCTCCTCAGCTCTTACTGGAACAGTGGCGCGGCTGCCCCTCTGTTGGTCTTCCATGGTCTCTTGTGTTCTGGGGGCCTCTGGATGTCTGGAGTTTTGATCTCCTCCATACCCGCTTCACACCCTGGAGGACGGGGCTGTGGCCCCCCCACACTCCCTAGCAGATCATTACATGGAGAAACCTTTGGAATGCAAGCATGCTGATCCACACAGGTATGCACACATGGGTATTCACAGACGCGGACTAAAGCTTTCTTGGCTGCTGCCTCAAAGCACACTGTGCGCTGTCTATCTTGCGTGCTGCACAATATCGTTTATTATTTAGTAAATATTGATATCTATGACTAGCTAGTTTATTGTGATGGTGCTTTGTTTTCTCTATTATTATGTTGCTCTTTGTTGTTTGCTGTCTCCTCTGTTTGTTTTTTTTGTTTGTTTTTTTTTTTTTGTTTTTTTCTCCATACAGGTGACCCAGGAGTTCTTTTTTTTTTTTTTTTCCCCTCTCTTCCCCCCCCTTCTCACCGTCTCTTCTCCCCTTTGGTTTTCTTTCTTTCTCTCCCCCTCTTTCTCTCATTCATTCCCCCTGTCCTATTTATTTAAAAAAAAAAAAAAAAAAAAAAAAATGACAAAGGATGAACTGAAGCTCTGCCATCACGTAATGTCGCATACTGCTGTTTCTGATGTCATTTAAGAAAAAAAAAAAAAAAAAAAAAAAAAAGATAAGATGTACTCATGGAAAAAGGAAACATTTTCCATGAGACGTGTTGTTTTACCATACTTCATTTAAGCCACCCACAGTGTATAACATAATCAGATTTATAAAATAATCATGACATTGCTTTTAGAAAATATTTAGAAGATGCAAGAAACCAATGAAAATATAAGTGTACTTTCAGAGATGGATTGCAGCTGGTGCTCTGGGAAAAAGATAAGGCAATTGTGAATTAATCTAGCTACACTGTCGACATGTAAACACATACCACCTCCATCGGGTTTCTTCACGGCCAGATTCAGTAACGTGATGTTACAGAATAGAAGAAGAAGACGCGCAAGATAAACAACAGGGTGGTCCTGGCTGTGTGTGTGCAGGGCCACACAAAACCAACATTTATCCCAGAGCACAAACTGATGACTTTGTGCTCTGGGATAAATAGAGCTGATTCACCTCTGGGTGAATCAAAATCACCTCTGTGGATTTCTACTGTGACCACTTTTACAACATCTGTTCTCCCTTTGTTCCCATTGTTCTGTGTGCTGAGCTACAGCGTGTGGACTCTTAGTTGCTGGTGTGAACTTTGTGGTCTCACTCAAGCCGGGCGGAGAATGTCTCTCGTGCCTCTTGTGCTGTAATAATTTCACAGCATTGTTGCTTTTGTTTCACACTGACACATTGTCGCATACTAGAAATCATTTCAGATTATCTCCCAAGTTTTACAAAAGCACAGTTTTCTCTTGCATGAAGCGAATGCTCTGTGCATCAGTTTAAACAGCGTTTGAATAAACGTCCCAGTTCGTCGCGCAGCTCGGCTTTGGTGCAACTAATTCTACCTCTGGCTGTGTCACAGCAAAGGCCTGGGAGTGATGAATGAAGGTTCAGATGACAGCTTGCCCTGGTTTACGGGCCTATCTCGCCCTTGCTTTCTCCCTCTCTCGCTCGCCGTTGCTCCTGTATTTTAATGCTCCCCAGATGGGATTGACGTTGCCATGACAGGCGGTGACGCAGGCGGGGTGTCAAGTATCAGGGCCACTGACAGGTTGCCATCAATCACACTTGTTACCAGCCAACCACTTAAATAACAAACATGGTAACACCTCTCTCTTTACACCTTTTTTTTTTTTTTTTTTTTTAACTAAAAGTCTTTGCCTTGTCCAGGAATGCTGGCTCTAATTGGTCTTTAGACAAGAGAAGTAATTAAGTGTGCGAGTGCATGTGCATTCATGTCCACCTTTGAAGCTTGGTGTGCGAATGCAGATGCCAAATTAGGATGGTTCTATTTAACCATATCCAATCTCCAACAGGTGGCACATTACGCATTTCAGCTGGCTTTTTAGCTTTTATATGAGATTTTATTTTCACCGTCTCTGCACGTATAAAAACTTTTCAGTCAGGGTTTTTTTTTTTTACAGCGTGGCAATAATTAAGAACAAAAGTAGCTCGGGTTTTTGTTCAGTGATTAATTTGATTTATCTGCAGAAAACTTCGTCTCTACCTCATTATTTTACAATGCATACAATGTGCAAGTTCAAAGACTCACCCCAAAATCGTCAGAATGCATGTTTTGTCTGTGCTGAAGCTACAATGATACAAATATCTGAATAATAAATTATTAAATGAATAACATGCCTTAGTTTTCTCTGTTCAGACATGAACATTGACTGGCTGTAGCAGTTTCACTAAGGCCCAGCAGAGGGACTCTGTCCTCAGAGAGAATGAATAGATTATTTTAATTCGGCAGGAAGAACCTAAAATACACGTTAGCTATCACTCATCACCAGTTTTATCGGGACTATAATTAACACCTTCCCACACTAACAGGGATATTTTTTAAAAATCCCTTTTTTTTATTCTTGGAGCAGAGAAGAGTGGAGAGTGGGAAGGGTGCCGGAGAAGGAGGAGAGGTGGGCAGGCGGGTGGGTGGGTGCCAGTTGTGAAAAACAAAAAGACAATGGAGGAGTCATTTTTGAAGACCAACCAGCCACGGAGCTTCTGTGGGAGCTTCCTGTTCAGACGATGCGCACACTGAGCTTGAACCTTGACCTTTGACCTCTTAGGACTACAGAATGCCTCAGCTGACAGAGTTAATGCACATTTTGTTAACTGTATAGTTAAAGATTGTGCACATTGGAGGTGTGCAGAAAATACTGGAATATTCTGGTTGCACTGTTCTTACTGTGAAACGACATTACGGGAAAAACTGTAAACTGCTTTTTTCATTTTTTCCGAATATAGAATATCACAATTCAGCTGTTTAGAAAATTATAAACTCCATAACTCACAACTTAACAGCCTCAACAACAACTATTTTTTTCAAAAATAGCATGTGTTTTTGAGTTATTGTTTTACTTTATCACCTATTTAGATCTCCATCGCTTGTTTCCATGGTAACAGCTACTTCCCCCCCCCCCTTTTTTTTTCTTTTTTGCCACATAAATTAAAGGATTTGTTATAAAACTGTATGAACCACAACTAGAAGATTGTGATTTCACAATGCAAAAATACTACGTGTTTTGTCTGCTGGGGTGCTGGAGTACTAGGTGAGCAGTGAAGTGTCACGAGTGAGTCAGGATTCCCTTTCCTGCACTGGGCTCACAACAGCTCAGCGAGAGATAAAGAGAAAAAAACTGGAAGCGAAAAAAAAAAAAGCAGTGGGGGAATGGCGTAGGCGGTATTTTGATCCGCGGTCTAATTTTAGCTCGGTATCGGCTTCAAATAGAAACTCCTCCATAAATATTCATGAATGGAGGGAAGAATCTGCTGCTCTGTGAGGCGGAGATGACAAACAGAGAGCGAAAGAGAGAGAGGAGGGCTCTGAATTCTACCTGAAGGTTATTTTTAGCTGCAGTGTTGCCTTTCTGGATTCACATGCGAACGGAGGTTAAATTTAGCTGCACAGACAGAGACGTGTGGAAATACAAACAGATTCATAATCAGAGCACGCGAGGAGAGCAGCGGGCGCAGCATTAATACAGAGATACGATGAGGGAGATGGGTTAAACTGGAAACATGAAAAGGTGAGGAGAGCGTGACCATCTCCTCACCTCAGTAATTTGAGATTAAAATACACACATTGTAGGCGTACATCATTGGGACTCATTGTTTGTATTATTTACACATAAAATTATGATTTTTTTTTACCCCTTGCACACACAGCCTGTCTGTCATTCGTGCACGCTCACTCTAGCAGCCATGCTGGCACAGTCCCACTGTACTGTGTCTGACATTTTAGTCACTCGCACTTTCTTCTGTGATGCAGTCAGTGTGTCTGAATCTGTCACATGGAAATCAGCTTCTGCTGTTATGTAATAGCCAGTAACACACCAACGTCTTGGGGGGGGAGAGTACTGCAGAACGCAGCAAGAGAGGAATGAATGCAGTGTTTTCATGCAACTGTAAAGGCTGGATTGTAGCAGCACAACTCTGCAAATGCCAAAGTTGGTCAATCGCTCATGGATTGGAGTAAAAGGTAGTCATTCATGGAGCCAGCAGATAGTTGTGGTTTTGCTCAGGTTGTGTCAAATGTCAAAAACTGTTGACTATGTGAAAAACACATTATTACTCCCCACCTTCTATACTGTGCACTCACTGACCTCCGACTTTGTTAGCTACACCTCTCCAACTGTTTGTTAATGGAAACATCTGCCAGTTGAATGGCAACAACTTGGTGCAGGTAGGCGTGTAGCCATGGTCACTTTGAAGTCGAACATTTAAACCGAGCATCAACTGCTGTATGCAACACAGTGTACAGTGAGTATATATGCGACATGGCAGTTGTTAACGTCTTTCAATGTGTGCATTTTGTTACACTCTAGACCCCACACAGCTGCACAAGAATCTGATTTTGTGGTAATTGTATCACTGACATTTTGGGTTTGTGTGTTATTATTCTCTAACACTTTGGAACCCATACCTACGCCATGAGATTTTTATTTTGAAATATTGGTTTCCCCGTTCCGTTTATTTGAAAGGGATCAAGTGTGTCTCAGCATCTGCCCTTGCAAAATCCTTCATGTTCTGCTAATGGTTGTTTTACTAAAGTGTGGATTTCTATTCTGGAGATCCTCACGCTGTTTAGCAAAAGGAGATGCGTTGCCAAACGGAGCTGCTGGCCGAAAGTCTCCGAGGCTCAGAGCAACGCTGTGGGAAAGTAGAAATGTAGATCACAGGAGAAACATGCCTAGACTGTGAAGAAGGACCTTGCCGTGCCTTCGTTTGTTGTTTTCCTCTGTAGTCAGACGGTGTTTTTCAGGAGGAACTCCTCTTCACCTGACGCTGCGCTATTTTTAGACTCGCCTCTCTCGTGTAACCCACGTCAGTACTGTGCTGCTATTTTTTATCTCTGCTGTTCGCTCACAGTCGGGATTCATCTGTATGTACACGCGCGCACGCGAACACATACACATACTTGTATCACGAGAGCATCACATTATCTAAACACATTTCATGCCTTTACTGTTTCTCTGCATGATGATTGTGTAGCTGTGGAGTTCAAGTACGTCCAGGCTGGTTGCCTGACAGCCTCAGGTTTCGCTTGATTCGCTGTTTCAAATGCTATACTATCTTTTAATGTTAAATATATTAATAATGAAAAATGGGTCCATCCTGCCAATCAGCTGCTCTTTTTTGGATCACTCTAATAACACACTTAATGGATTTTAGCGGTTAGTTATCCTATTTATAAATCAGCTATAGCATTGCATGCAGCCACCAGTGCTGAGAGCTATTCTTCCTCTTTGGATCTCATCACCTCCTCATTTTGGTCTCAGTCTGACTTGGATGTGTTTTCTTATCCACCATTGTTGCTCGGCTTGAATTGTGGTGCTGATTTTAGCTTACTTCCTGAGCTGTGAGCTGAGCTCATATATATATCACAATGTCTTATCCTTTTTTTGTCACCCTTCTAAATTTGAATTTTGAGTTTTTTTACTTCTATGTTACACTATTTCCTCTTCAAGAAAGGACAATATCAGATTGAAAGCTTGTGTGATAGAAGTCTTTATAAGGTCTGTAGCGATGTTTTAGATATGAATATTCCATCTTTTAGTAACTGTGTCCATGTTATTGGCACCAGAGGAGCAGCAGTCTGGTTAACTTGTAACTGGAATTTTGTAAAAAGTTTGTCTGTCAGTTTGGTCTGAAGGGAAATGCTTATTCCCACATTTATTCTCCCTTATTCTTTTTATTTTATGGCTGTTGCATTTATACTGCCTGCAGCTCTTAATGGAGCTCGTTTTCTCACCTCAGTGCATGCTGACCCGCTTGACCAGCCACTCGGTGTATTTCCAATAACGCTGTTGACAGCTGGTTTTCGGTTGCTCCTGCCTGATGCTGCAAACAGTCACAAAGTGCTGAACTGTATTTGTGTGACAGACTCAGGGATATATTCATACACACCAGCTATTGTACACATAAATGCACACATTGCAGATATTCTGTGGGAGATATTTTATGGCACTGTGTGTCTAAGAATGGAAAAACAAGCTTTCCAGGAAGCATGGACAGTTTGGATGGATTCATTTCTTCTATTTCCTTTCCTGATCAAATCTACAAGCTGGTAAATTCCTAAATAGCCTCTTAAGCCATCTAACCTTAATAAATTCTCTTTGCATTTATGTCTTCTTAGTTTTGATGTGGAGAATGGATTGTCTGTGGGACGCAGCCCACTGGACCCTCAGGCCAGCCCTAACTCCGGTCTGGCCCGACCGACCAATTTCCCTCACAGCCAGCGGAGGGAATCTTTCCTCTACCGCTCTGACTCCGACTTTGACCTTTCACCCAAAGGTCCCTCCAGAAACTCCTCCACTGCCAGTGACCTGTAAGTCCACCAGTTGAAACTGTTAATCCTCTGTCTCTATGTATTGAGAGGGGCCTAAAACAAACCCTTTGGATAAATCCAATGCCCCGCCTAGGAATCTTGTTGCTTTACATGTAGTAATCTGTTGATATCAAGTTCTCTAAAAGTAAAAAAGAGCTTTTTACATCTGAAAAACACGGGTAAAAGTTTTCAAAGTATCAACAGCCATTCCTGATGCTGTGCTTTTTATCCTAAAGGAATACCACTAGGATCACATGGATCATATTTGCATTTCTGCTTTTCTGTTCTTCTCTATCTGTTTGAGCTCAGAGGTTTCCGGGCTGGAGAAGCAGTTTTGTGCCTCGATTTACGTGCTGGCTCCCTTACCTGTTTGCAGTTTGAGTTCTGAAGCCAAATTGTCACGCAGTTTAACTTTTTTACTTGTTTTTCATAGAGTGAGGAGGACTGTTAAGAAAGGTCCACCTTGAGAAGACTGAGCCTTCTCAAATACTTTATTAGGACATGCTATGTATTGCTTGCAGCTGTTTTCCCATCACAAAGTGCTTGAATGTCAAATCTATTCCACTGGGATTCTAAAGAAAGGAATATTTTGTTTGTTTTTCTGTGTGTCTCAGTTACATCCCCAAGCAAGACATTATAGATTTCACGCTATCTAAAAAAAAAAGAAAGAAAGAAAGAAAACCTTCAGTTTTGTAATTGAAGCAGTCACAGATTTCTTCAACCTCTTGCCTATCTGTTTTTAAAGGGAAGAAAGCTTGAAGCATTGGGAAGTCAACTGGTTGTCATCTCGGTGAGAAGAACATGATAAACAAAATAAATTAGGGCGAAAATAAACCCACACTGGCTCTGTCCCCTGAAGGCCTCTTCTGCATTCCCTCTGGATGGCTTCATGATCATTTCCCTCCTTTCTCCCGATGACTAAATATCAAAAACCTCTCTTGTGACCCCTGTCAGGCTCTCTAAAACACCCCGTTCTGTTTTGTTTGTTCTTGCATGCGACGCTTAATCAGAGCGGAGTCAAGTATAATAACACACTTTTGGGTTTTTTTTACTCATATTTAACTGTTCATAACGTGTCGCCCACCCTTTCCACCTCACCCCGACTGTTTCCTCACCGGCCTCACTAGAAGCAGTGCATGTCTTTAATAAATTAAAATAAACTATAATAGATACGAGGAAGGTTTCTTTTTATCACTCTTTGGTATCACAGTTTAGGGATTTATAGTTGAGCTTCTCAGTATTTTGTGTTTTTTCATGCTTTTTTCCTCTTGTGTGTCTTTTCTGCAGACATACAGAAGACATGATAGTCACACCGTTTGCACAGGTGAGTCCTCTGAAATCTTTTCCAGTCAGCCTGTTTTACTTATTGTGTTATTTGAAAATTTGGCAGATGGACAAATTAAGAAAAAAAAAAAACAGCCTCCAGATGGTATGAGACTGGGTTTTAGTGCTCTACCGGAACATCCCCTCAGGATCATGTTGGCCCTGCGACAGGATCAGCATCCCGCTGGTGTTGCCTAGCTCTTGCGTGGGATGTGCGTCACTCCTGTGCTCACTTTACACAGTGAAAGGAGCTGAGAATCCAATACTGCTGGATCATGCTGTTTAAGATATGCATGGTGGCAGATAAGGCTCATGCATGGATCAAGTCTGGACATCTGATACTCTGTGGGCTTTCTCCTCATGCTGAGTCAGTGTTTGGTGACAGATGCAGTGGCAGACGTGACCTAGAGGAGTGTCAGTGATGCTATGAAAACATCAGAAAGGGAGTGGGGGATGCCTTTGGGTAGCACATCTGCCAAGAGTGGAGAGCCACAGTATCAAATGATAGTCAGTGATTTGTGTTGAGAAGCTCTTGTTCAATGAAAGTGGAAGCTTTTATGAGCATTTAAAGCTACACTTCATCACATTACAAATGCGTCATTTGATGAACTCATACATTCACTCCTTTGTTCCTCTCGTAGGTCCTCGCCAGCCTGAGGACAGTCAGAAGTAACTTTGCCGTCATAACCGGCCAGCAAGATCGCACGGCCAGCAAGTAGGCGTTTTGGAGACTTCCTAAGTCTTTTTGCTCTTTCACCACCACACCTGACTTGTGTCTTTAATATGTTCACTTTGGATGGTCTCTGTCTACAGAACACGATCTTCAGGCAGCAACCCACCATCCATGTGCAAGACCAGCCTCGCAGGTTGGTAGCGGCTTTGGAATGAGATATTTACTTATTAGCCCAAAATACACACTTGTTAAAAAACAAACAAACAAACAAAAAACACATACACACACACACAAACACACACAGATGGCAAGGATATTAACACGATTGGGAATCGGGAAATCTGGGTTACTGGAAACACATCACAGCTGTTTAATTAGTAAGCGAATGTTGTTCAACAACACATGAAATCCAGTGGTGGGCAAGTATTCCAGCCATGTGCCTGTAATGATGATTTTTTTAATGCTTATTGTAAGTCACTTGTATCCTCATCCCATGGATACAATTACTATGAAACAAAATGCAGCTCAATATTTGAGAGGGAAATACCATTAACATTTCCTCCCCGATGAAATTTAATATATATATATATGTGTGTGATATACATACAGAGGAGCCTCACCAGCAGCTGGCCATAGAGACTCTAGATGAGCTGGACTGGTGTCTGGAGCAACTAGAGACGCTGAAAACCCGACACTCTGTCAGTGAGATGGCTTCCAACAAGGTACTTTAACAAAACACTAACACACTACCAACAGCCTGCTAAGTTAGACTTTTAGAAGCTGGTAATTTAGGCAACTGAAAGACTGAATGAAAGTTTGTTGCTCTTTTGGACATTTCACAAACACACACACACACACACACACACACACACACACACACACACACACACACACACACACACACACACACACACACACACACACACACACACACACACACACACCCACGAGTGAATCTTGCAGTTGTAGAAAATGGATTAAGTGCAAGGTTGGGAGCTTAAATGGCATTGTAAAGCGCTTTGGGTGCCTTGAAAAACGCTATATAAATCCAATCCATTATTATTATTATTAAACATCTGCTGTAGTTGCTTAAAAGACGTATGAGGGTCAGAGAGATGAAGTTTTGAAGACAGGGTCCTCTGGTCCTGCTCTAATTGCAAGTTGGAAGCTTATTGGACTGTCCTTGTATATTTTGGAGGGCTTTTGGTATAGAAAGCACCAGAGAACAAACCTTGGAGGCTGATTATGCCGTTATTCCTGTATATGTCTATTTTTAGACCTCACCGCTGGGAAAGGTGCTCAATCTGCAGCCGTGCGGTCATTTTCTTCCAGCTTACTGTTGTCATTTCCCCTTTTTGAAATGAAATGCAGCCGATTTCTTTTTAGAATGGATAATATAGACAGTACATGAGGCATGTTCATTTTCATGCTTTATGAATTGATGTATTCTTTGGCTGTGCTTTTTTCCTGCCCAAATTAGAAAAGGCCCCAAATACGACACTAAACCCAAGGATTGTGTGTGGCCTCTCGTAAATACAATTACCATCACCGATGCTTTAACCAAGCTGAAGGCTCATTAACACAAAGAATCCATCATGAAAATATGAATAGAAGCCCCCATCTGTCCGCAGATGGAAGAAGCTTACATGCATAGGATGATTCCCGGCATGCAGATGGGGACTAGAAACAGGGACACACCTTTTTCCCTGAATCATATGCAGAAACATGTGAATGAGTAGTGGGAGTGGGAGAGATGTTGCACTGGATGAAATGGAATCCTCACCGTGCATGCTTCCTCCATCCTTCCCTCTCCTCTCCGATCAGCACTCACAAACACCCACTTCATAGAAGCGTCCAAACATAAGGAAACAGACCTCTTCTCATCACATAAATCTGAATTACATTATTAACCAATCACGTACCGTGCCTGCTTCCTGCTTCCTGCATACACCATTCCACACGTCACTCACGTGGCAGCGGAGGGGAGTTTCGCTGGAGGCACCCCCCCTCCCACGCCCACTCCTCTCCCCAGCCCCCACAATTGCTGCAGATCAGTCAATGAGCTAAAGAAAAGAATTATCCATGCCGGCCCTTGGGAACAACGACAGGTGCATGGGAGGCTGAAGTGAACAATGTTTCTGCATCCCTGACGACCTTATCGAACCGCTTTGTTAAACTGGATCTTTACTGACCCTAGAAAGGGTCTTTGAGCAATCGTGCAACCACTTTTAATCACTGAGTTATTTATATGTGAGTAGGGTATTTAAGAAAGAGCTTTTTACATGCCGCATAGGCATTTTTTTCCTCCTCTGATGGTAATTACTACCAAGTTTGAATTTTGTATAAAAGTGAATAAATCAGCTTAACATTAAGACCACTGTAATTATCCTTCAATATTTTCTATCTGCTTCTGAGCACGATTTAGCTGTGAGTGAACTTTTGGAGCCCGCTTTAAGCATTTCTTTGTCAAAGCATTTTGTCTTTTGCTCCTCTGATTGTGTTAATGGTCAGGGCACCCAAGTCTCTGTGGTGCGTGATGTACTATTTTTATTTTTGGCTACAAGAATGAACCCTCCTCCCCATCCATTCAAAGCTTTTCCTTCATACCTTCAAACTTGGTGCACATGGTGTGTCTCACAACCTCACTCTGCCCTGCCTACTGTGTATGTCTCGTGGCCAATGACGGCTCTCTGTTTCGCTACACGCTGCTGCAGCGGGTGTCTGATTGGCTGCTATTCTTAGGCATTTTTGAAAGGAGGTGGAGATTAGAGTACCCCATTCTCCCTCTGTTTACACACATAGTGGGCAGGCAGTAACTGAGTGGATGAGGGAGAGTCGGGGAGAGTCTGCCTTCTCTGCCTTGCATCCTGGCATCCAGCAGCATTCCCACATACATATGCTTCAATTCTCCTGTTCTTCCACAGACTTATAATCAAAGCTTCTGCAGCACTCGCTGGTGGATTTTTCCGAGACAGGCAGCTTTGTCGAACAGGCGTGTTAAACCTGAGAGCTCACTCGTTTTATTTTTGCTCCCATGCTTGACTTTACGCTGAAATGCCAGAAGTGACTTATTTCATCTCCATCTCGTTGATGTTCATTCAGGTGAGGAGAGGGGAGGAGAGGGATGAACTGGATGGGAGGGTAGGAGACTCCCTGAGGTTCACGTGTTGCTTGTTTTCTGACTTTCTCTGAGACTCAACACGTCTTATGTCAGCATGATCTGTGGCATCTGCTACTTGTATTTGACTGAACCGTTTGCAGGTTTTGAGAGAGAGTGATTTGCTTGTAAAGTGTTTCTTTTCTACGTTGTTGTTAAGAGATAACTGTTGTTCCAGCAGGCGGCTGAGTTGATCCGACCTAGTCTGTCCACAGTTTAGCAAACAGAGTGTTTGATCAAGCTCATTGATGCTTGCATGTGTTTGTCCTCAGTTCAAGAGGATGCTGAACCGAGAGCTCAGCCAGCTGTCAGAAACCAGCCGCTCAGGGAACCAGGTGTCTGAATTCATCTCCAGCACCTTTCTGGGTAAATATGCCGTCTTTGTACGCTACACACTGCTGCACATACATGTAGATATGCATGTAAATCACAGGACAGTGCTCAGACAGGAGTAGTTGAAATGCATGACAGCAGGAAAGTTAGTGTTAGTGGTGCATTTCTGTTTTCATCACTGTTAACTGGATGACTTTCACTGGCAGAGAAACAACATGACATGGACATCATGTCTCCCCCGACCAAGGAGAAAGACAAGAAAAAGCGTCCTATGTCCCAGATCAGCGGTGTGAAGAAGGCCACCCACAGTCCCAGCCTCGCTCCTTCAACCATTCCTCGATTTGGGGTCAATGCTAGCCAGGAAGGACTCCTAGCTAAGGTGTGAGGACTAGTTCATTTGTTATTTCCCTGAGGCTAATTCTCTATTTTTTCCCACATACTGAATGTTGTTTAATATACGTATTTATACTTTCTCACTGACAGGAACTTGAGGATATAAATCGATGGGGTATTGACATCTTTAAGGTCTCTGAGTATTCTGGGAATCGCCCACTGACAGTCACCATGTACACCATTTTCCAGGTACCACATCACAGCACACAGCGTACTGTATGGCTCCTGTACTTTATAGCCTCAAACACGGCAAAGCAAACAAGTGCATAATGAATTTACTGAAGTCAATGAAGCAATGACTTAGCAGACAATTTGTAATCAGTCATTTATCTTTACCTTGGATGAGCCATCCTCTCCTCTGCTGTTGCAGGAACGTGAGCTGCTGAAGTCCTTTAAGATTCCAGTGGATACTTTCATTACCTTCACAATGACTTTGGAGGACCACTATCATGCTGATGTGGCCTACCACAACAACATCCATGCTGCAGACGTGGTCCAATCAACACACGTGCTGCTGTCCACACCTGCACTGGAGGTAAACGCTCAAATACACAGTCCAGGTTGATGCCCTCACATACACGCACGCATACACACAAAACTAACTGTCTCTCTTTGTGTGTCATCCAAGGCTGTGTTTACTGATCTGGAGATCCTCGCTGCGCTGTTCGCCAGCGCCATCCACGACGTGGATCACCCCGGAGTTTCCAATCAGTTTCTCATCAACACCAGTGAGTTTGCTCGTAGCTCTGCAGGGATTATCTGAATGTGTGTGGGTGCTGAGTGTATTTAACTATGTAGCTGACGAGATCGTGATTTATTTTACATTCAGAGTTTTTTATGCCTTTTTGTCTTCAGACTCAGAGCTGGCCCTGATGTACAATGACTTGTCAGTGCTAGAGAATCACCACCTGGCTGTAGGCTTTAAGCTTCTGCAGGAAGACAACTGTGATATTTTTCAGAATCTCAACAAAAAGCAGCGTCAGTCGCTTCGCAAAATGGTCATCGACATGGTGAGTGGACCATTAAGATCGTAGACGTGCAGTAGCTCCACTCAGCTTAGGCCTTCTTTTTCCCCAGTGACTTCTGTTTGGTTTAATGTGTTTAATGTTGTTCTTGCAGGTGCTCGCCACAGATATGTCCAAACACATGAACCTGTTAGCAGACCTGAAGACCATGGTGGAGACTAAGAAAGTCACCAGCCTGGGAGTCCTGCTTTTAGACAACTATTCAGATCGCATACAGGTGAGAACTCTTTTTATACAAAGATAGAATCAATCTAATCTAATCTATATATTTGACATGTGACAACACCTGTTTAATTTGCCACTGCAGGTTCTTCAGAACATGGTACACTGTGCAGACCTGAGTAACCCGACCAAACCTCTCGAGCTGTACCGCCAGTGGACAGACCGCATCATGGTGGAGTTCTTCACACAGGGAGACAGAGAGAGAGAGAAAGGCATGGAGATCAGCCCCATGTGCGACAAGCACAATGCTTCAGTAGAAAAGAACCAGGTGGGGAATAACCTAAACCGCGAGCTTAGCCTCAAAATCAAATTCATGTATTTTTCCTCTTGGTGCTGTTCGTCAGCCTAGATTTAGATTGTTCTGTTGTGAGGGGGTTTTGGAGATCCCTTCTCTTTTATATAATGGAACTAAAAAGGCACTGAAGTGGTCCTCAAAATACATTTTATGATGAACCTGATGGTTAATGATAGGGAGACAGCCTGTAAAAATTAGCCGTATCTAGCTTCATGCTTCCTGTGGTTGATGGATGTAGACGTCAGGAAGAAAACTAGTTCGGATACAAAACCGCTCACGGAAAGATGGAGTTCTTTGATTAAGTCAAAGCATCACTGCTGAGTTTGTTATTCGCAGTCTTAAACATTGCTTTCTCTTTCAGGTGGGTTTCATCGACTACATTGTTCATCCTCTGTGGGAAACATGGGCCGACCTGGTGCACCCTGATGCGCAGGACATCCTGGACACGCTGGAGGATAACAGAGAGTGGTATCAGAGCATGATCCCCCACAGCCCATCACCTCACCCAGAGGGCCAGGAGGAGGAGGAGGAGGAGGAAGATGCCTTTGCAGGGGAAGCTTCGGCACATGGTCGGGGTAGCGGGTCTGCTTCTGCTGACAAGTTTCAGTTTAAGCTGACCTTAGAAGAAGAGGGGGAGTCTGACACAGAGAGTCCACCTGAGGAAGAGGAGGGCCACAGCAGCAGGAGGCATGAAATCTACAGATCCGATTCGGCCTCTCATGTATCTCGAAGGCTTCCCAAAATGCTTACAAGTGACTCGGGCAGGACGTTTTCTTTAGACTCGGAGAAAGATATGGCAGAAGAAAGAGAAGAAACAGATGAAGGCGTCTCTGGGGTTCCACGCTTTCGAATTGGCACATAGCACCAGTCAATAGTTTCGACTCTTTCGACTTTCTTTCGTTTAATTATTCTTGATTTCAGTGCCTCGCCCTCTGTCACACCCCACCTTCCACTTCGAGCAAACGCCACCACCTCTGTTTTTCTGCAGATGGGGTTTAAGAGCAGGACTCAAGGTGGGGAGTACGGGAGTGCGGGAGGCTGTGGGGGAGGACTGAGAAAGTCTGCAGTTTCACACAGCAGTCACTTGCACTGGAGAGAGACAGATAGCCCCAGTCGCTGTTCCAGTAAGGACAGGAAATCTGTGTCTCTCACTCAGACAAATTGTGGCTGAAGTTCCACAGAGACGATAAGAAGTTAGAAAAATACACGCTTTTCTACCAGCTAACCTAAAGTCCGCTACGACTAAAGACAGACGTGTCTTCCTCTAATGGAGTATTTTTTTGTGTGAAAGAAGCGAGGAAGTGATGAATGACTGCGAAAACACAACAAAGTCTTTTAAGACTTCTTGCCAAACTTGCAAATGCTGGTTTGCCTGCCTTTTGGGGGTTTTTTGGTTTTTAATTTTTGGTAAGTTTTTTTTTTAAATTCAGTTGTCTGTTATTTAGATTCACACACAGTAAATTGAAGCTACAGCTAACAGCAAACTTGAAAGAAGTGTAAGCAAATTCATAGCACAAAAAGAAGAGCTATGAAGGATTTTTTTTTTTGCAAAACACCTTAAATGTAGCAGATATTTGAAGTGACTCTATCACTGTGTTTGTATACATGCAGTAGCACTCCTTTCAGCTGGTGTTGCACAGCCGATTTAATTGTACTCAGCAGGCAAGTTGCTTTAATGATTATAACGACTGAGCTGGCACCGCATATTATTTTTTCTTGTTTTCAGATGTATTATTTCCATTTTTAATAATCTTAATGAGATATAGTCAGCAACAAAACTGAGCCAGGGTCAGTGTAGCGTTAGGCGCTCTAGGAGTTACATCCAGAGCGATGTGGGCTGTGCTTATGGTGCCTCCCAGTGTCCACATGTGGAACTAAAGTTCTGGTACTGTGGTAAATGATTTGCAAGTTCTTACATTGAAAACCTATTTAACTGTAGGACTACCCAAAAAAATGTCGGTTATTTTTCTGTTTTTGTTGCTTTATTGTTTGGATTATTTTTATTTGATTTGATGTTTGGCGCCCATTTTATCAGTTTGCCTTCAAGTTTTAGCACTTTGCAGTTTTGTTCATAGGTAGCCTTCGTTTTTGTCTGTTTTTAAGGGCTCGAGCCAAAACATGAACTCATTGGAGGCTTTTGACTGAGAAACACTAACTAGCACAGAGATCATGAAAAAAAAAAAAACATAAAAAGAAAAAAGAAAAAAAAACCTCAGTGTCACAGTAGAGTTACGAGTACATTAAGCTATTACAGTTCCATTATTCTTACTTCACAGCACCTACCTACTGAAATAGTGTTTTTGGTAACATCCACTAGCATAGATTACTGCACTAATGAGGGCAGTGTCTTGATGAGGTTGTAATGACAGATGTTAGCATCGCTGTAACTGTAAAAACCCAGGAGGTTACAAAGAGCCAGTTCCCTGTGCCTGAATCTCCCCTCTTTTTCCCCTCTCATTGATCAGTACTTTGCTCTCCACAGGGACACGCCGGTAGTCAATGACAAAACAAGTGCCAAGCAAGCATGACACAACCCGTACTGTAATTTCCATTTTGCCACTGGCTACTTTCCATCAGTGACTGATAAAGTTGGTTGATTGTAGCACCCAGTGTGCCAATCTGACCTCAGTGTCTCTGCTCTTTTCTCTCTCTCTCACTGAACTCCTGTTCGAACCGTAACAGTAACTGATATTGTCTTAAAACAGTGACGTGTTTGTTGTCCGGGTGAATGAGTTTTCTTTCTCATGTTTTTCTTTTTCTTTTCTTTCTTTTGAAGTATTTGCTAAAAAGAAGGAAAAAAACTCAAAGCACTTTGTACGGTTCTCTCACACTTCTGCACTTTTCTGTTGACGGACGGCCTGGTAGTTTAATTGAATTGGATGAGCTGGACCATTGACGCTCAGAAGGGCTGAAGTTCCTTGTCTTGTCTTGTCTTTTCTTTTCTTTGGTCCTTTTTATAATGAACTAATTGACTGTGCAAAAGAAGTGTTTTGTTGAGATGTGTGACATTAGCTGCCGGATTCAAACACTATGAAAGTAATGCAGAGAACTTACCAAACTCATCCTGTCGAGAAACTTTTTTATTACCATGAAACAGTGTAACTTATGTTTTAAATGTGTGACTGAGCTTTCTTTCTTCCTTTTTTTTTGTTTTTTTTTTTTGAAGCCTTATTTTTAACTTGGGATTTTTTTCTGGTCACTGACATGCTGGAGTAAAACATGTGCAATCCTTTCTGTAGCCGACGACTCAACTCTCAAAGATGCCTTCAACACCAAAGGACTATTTAACAACATTATAACCAGCACAACATGCAAAGAGTCAGTGTGTGTCTCTCTGTGTGTCACTAATTCATAGTGTTCTTTTTCCTCACAGTACTTTGTGTACAGTTTATTTATTGCTTCTGTATTACCTGTCAGCAACGATGTGACAGACAAGTAGCTTTTTTTTTTAGTCTAAGGTTTTAATACTCACACGTGGCTTCATGTGTGAGAAACTTTTCCTTTTCACTTCTAATATAAAATTATACATGAGCGAATACTCACTTTCACTTTTGTCTTGGTGTAAAAATTGCTGAGTGACAGATTTCCGTCTGGGTTTTCTGGATCACGTCCTATCGCCTGTCTTCCTCTGTCATCACTGATCTGATCGCATCACGTGTTCTTAAAGGATCTCGGAGTACGTGCACTCATCTGAAAGCTCTTTGACTCTTAGTGAAGATGTCACGTTGTCGAACAGCCTCAACAGCCAACCAAGACCAGTATTTCTGTGCGTGGAGATTTTTATGAATGTGTGTCATAAACTGAAACTCTGCAGCTTTGACAATCCAACTCTGCTGTTTAACTGTGGCTGCGTTAGCCCTCTGTCCAACTAGAACTGTATGCCTTGCCAATAAAGGAAAAGCTCTTCACTTTGTGATGTCCCGTTTTCTCCTTTTATGAGAAAAGCAAGTCATAAATGCATTTATCACTTAAAGGAAATGAGTATTGATTACTGCTTTTTTAAAAGTAGCTCCAAAGAGAATGCGTTTCTACGTGACACTGCAGACAAACATTGTTCAATGCTAATTTTATTTTCAGTTCTAATTTCCAAAGGGTGGATCTCGCTCTGTGAAAGCTCCAGCCTCGTGTCACCTTAAGTGGATAACAGATTAAGATGATAAATGGTTGTATTTAAAGACATCTTATCTTAAAGACCTTATAGTATCATATCACCCCAACAGAGCACTTCACTTTTGGACTGCTGGCTTACTTCTTAATATATTTAAAAGTAGTTTGAGAGGTACCTCTTCTGTGGAAACAGCTCCCAGTTTGTAATGTATTTAGGTGATTCACAGACACCCTCTCGACTTTTAAGATAAGGCTTCAAACTTTCCTTTATGATAAAGTTTATGGTTAGGGAGTGGATCAGGTGACCCTGGATAGTCCCTACCACTTGGCATTTATCATTAATTATTATTCATGTCTAGTTTTCTTTCACAACCTGTCTTTTGTTCTGTCTCCCTTCACTCCCTTCCCCTCACGGAGCCTGGTCCTGCTCGAGGTTTCTTCCTGTTAAAAGGAAGTTTTTCATGTCACCAAGTGCTTGGTCATGGGGGTCGTTTGGTTGTTGTGGTTTTCTCTCTTTTATTGTAGGTTTGTTGCCTTACAATATAAAGCGCCACGAGATAACTATTGTTGTGATTTGGTGTCATGTAAATAAAGCTAAATTTAATCAATTTTAATTGAATGTATTGAACTGAATGCTGAGTTTTGGAGATTAGTGCAAAATATGTATTATACATTGCAATTAAAATGTAGTAATAAAAAAAATTAAGAAACACAATGCTATACATCAAGGAGTGATAAGATGAATATTTATTTCTGTATTTTATCCTACCTAAGTACTGCACCAAACTTTAATCAGTTCGAGACACAGAATACCCAGTGGTACTTAGAGTAGAGTTTTACTTAACTTTATCAAACTACAGGATGGTTTATGCATGTATGTTAACTCTCATGTAACTCTCAAATTCTCCGAGTTTGTTTTATTAGAGCCTGTCCTCTCTTTTGGCCAATTTAAGAAAGAAAACGCACGCAGCGCTGTATGGTCACTCTGGCAATGTTGAAGTCTTTTCTCTTCTCTGATTGGTCAAGTCTCATGCCAATCATTCTTACACTTAGCAACTGCTTATGCCGGAGGCAGCCAATCAAGAAGCGTAAGAGCTACTGCAGGTGCAAAGCAGGGCTAGCCGCTGCAGTAAAGCCGAAGAGAAAACCCATTTCATGGTAAATTCCTGCGTTTTTTGTTATTTCTAGGCCTTGTCAAGTGTGACAGTAGCAGCAGAAAGCATGTGGGTTATAAATCGGTTATATAGTCTGAGATTTTGATAGCGTGTTTAGCCGTAAATTAAGAGGAGTAACCTTCATTTGACATAGCTGGGATGCTTAGCTAGCCCCTGCTGCCACATATAAATACTAGTAACGGTGGCTGTTGTGTTAGCATTAAAGGTAGCCGAATTCAGATTATTTGTAGAAACACCTCCGTTTTATGCGCAATGCGTTAATTTATTTTAATCCCCTTTGTTACCTTTCGTGGTGACTAAGGTGCATGAAAGCGCGTTATAGTGTTACCATGTATTTCTCTAGCTAAAGTGAACCAACCTGTCAATTTCTGGCTTATTCTCAGCGGAGCTAAGATCCGGTGTTAATTGGTGGTGTGGTTCAAGCCATTTAAATTAGCGACGTGATGTGAGAGGGCACTACTGTTTGGGCCGTTTCCAAAATACAATGCCCTACGAAGCACATTCTGGCCCACCATACGGGCATCCATAATTGGCTGTACAGCCAAGCGCTGGTCCCAGCCCTCCCTGGATGGGAAAGGGTAGTCAGTTTAGCTGACGCTTAGCCTGCTAAGCCTTAGTACTTCCGGCCTCTTATCTGTGTGGAGTGGAGGCGTGCATTTCTTATCCAACCTATGTTGATATGACGTAGAAACGCTCGTGTCTCTGATCTGTTTTTGGCTGGATGTGACGCAGCATCTGAGCGAAACGGCATCAGTTTTCATTCCTGTCCTGATACATCCAAGGCAGTAGCTTAAAATCTCACGCAACAGACCGTAATGCCATTATCTAGCCCCATCAGGGGTATGCATGAGGCTGTTTTTAGTTATGATCTCGTGTAAGATTGCAGTAATACCCTCTATCAGACCATCCTTGTAGTGCTGGAAACTTACACAAGTTTATGGCTATATTTTTAGACTATTTCCTTTTCAGAACATATTTGTCTGCTGTAAGGCTCACTTGATGCACAAGAGATGTCAGCATGCGATGAAATGAGGCACATCTTATTGAGTTCATGATGCCGTAATTGTTGCATCATATTATTTTCAGAGCTCAGGTACTTTCTGCAATAGAGTTGATCTCTATGTGGTACATGCATTTCAGAGCTCTGTGCCTTTGAGTTGTTGACTTCCTTACTCAGACAAATGTTGGTTTAGAAAAAAAGAGGCTTCAAAGGATGTTTGTGGGTAATATAGATTGATTTGGCTTTTCTGTGCGTCTGTAGTTTTCTTCTGATGCTTTTCCTGTCTGTTTGATCTGGTTAAAATTTAGCCAGAAAACTGAATATTTCACCACCTAAAGACTAACTGGAAAATGCATGAAAATTATAGAATTCAACATGTTCAACAGGATTCAACAGAACAGTAGCTAGATGGAAGTGCTTGCTGGCCATGTTGATTGGCCCAGTGTTTCCATCGGCTGAGTTCACCTGAATCCTCACTAATTTGTAGTTTTTCTTGCAGTCAGTATTTTCACATTTTAATACCATCAGAAGTCTTTCACCAGACCATCTAATCAGATAGTTTAAGGGTTTCTTTTACGCAGTGATCTGAATGAAAAAAATAAAGTAAAAGCTCTTTAATGTGCCAGCATATTTCAGTTTGACAGATTTCTACTAAATTTTGCTGAAGGCTGGTAGAAACTCTCCTCTTTCTCTTTCAAGCAACAGTACCTACAGCTTGCAGGAGAGAGTCTAAAGCATGGATGTCAAACTCATTTTACATCAGAGGCCACATACAGCTCGCTTTTATGTGGGCAATGAAATGTGTCTTTCTCTCAGTGTACAGAAAGAGATATGCTAATATAATCAGATATGTTAATATAAGAAAAAGAAGCACCGTTTCAGAAGTATGCTTCAGTTTTTCTGCATGAGAAAGAAATGCTGCTATAGTAAATGAAAGAAATCTGCCAGTGGGACTTTTTGAGCTTAAATTATAAGAAGTTAACTTGTAAAACTACAGAAATCTATAACTTCATTGCTTTGGTGTAGTATGAATGACTCTGGGAGACCTCTTTATTTGTAGAAAAAGCTGTAAAACTTGTGAAAATACAGTTAAAAGTCTTGAATTTATATCCGGCTTCACAATTTTGAAAGCCATCCAAAGGGCCAGGCATTATGTTTGACACTCCTGGTCTAAAGAGTGGACACAGTATTTATTTCACTACAAAAAATATATAGTTACTAATTAGTTTTCTGATATAGATTTACAGTAAATATAATGCAAAATAAATGTACTAATAAACAATTTTCTACTCTTGTAGATAATTCTAGGAGTATATAAAACAATTAAACTGTCTTTTTGCAGGTTAGTAAAGCTCTGATCTGCTGGCTGAGGGAATAGTGGGTGGAAAAATGTTCTGATGGGTACTGCACCAACCATAAAGTTTCTCAGCCACCAGCAGAGGAATTGTTTATTTAATTAAGGAGTTACTGTCACGAATACATGGCCTGCAAATTTGCTGGAAGTAAATATAACAAATACAACACATCTGCAACAAATTTGTTGCCGTTTTTTCAGGTTGCACAAATGTAGTTTGCAGTATTTTAAGTTGTTGTACTGTGCATACTGTAACGTGTTTCTGCTGTTTCATGCAAAGTAACATTGCACGCTGTTTCCTCAAGCTTTTGTTCTTTATAACTTACTTATGCTTATCCTTGCGTAGATGGCGTCTGCAAATGCCACATACGGGCAGAAGGAGTCTACGGACCAAAACTTTGATTACATGTTTAAAATCCTCATCATTGGCAACAGCAGCGTAGGAAAGACTTCCTTCCTTTTCCGCTATGCAGATGACTCATTCACGCCAGCCTTTGTCAGCACTGTGGGCATCGACTTTAAGGTCAAGACCATCTACAGGAATGACAAGAGGATAAAGCTTCAGATATGGGTGAGAATGTAATGAATAGCACAAAAATAGTACTTGTATGTCTTTATGGAACACACTTAACTCCTGTCAGTGTTTGATTGAAAATGAAAGCAAATTTTATAAGTTCTTACTATCTCCTACAATCCCATTTTGACGTAATAACCTGTATCCGACATACCGCTGTAGCTCCTTGTGAAACTTCAGGAGGTGAGATTGTAGGTACAGATGGTGTAGTGGTTACCAAAGCAGATCTTTGGGTTTAAAACGATAAATGTGGGAAATGAGAGGGTAACTGGTGAAAGGTGTCTGCCAGTCACTGATTGATCCCCAGCTTCTCCATTCCATGTAATGAAGTATCCTTGAGCAAGAAGCTGAACCACAAGGTCTTCCTAGTAAAAGGGAGCTTTTCTTTTGCGCTATCACCAAGCGCTTGCTCATAGGATGTAGTTTGATTGTTGGGTTTTTCTGTTGTTGTTATGATTTGGAGCTGCACATGTATATAAAATTGAATTTAATTGAGTTGTGAATGTATGCGTGATAGTGTGAATGAGACTTGCAGTAGGCACTATAATATAAGTTCCACTACATTACATAATTTTTAAATGTTCAAACTGAAATCAAGATTTTCTTATGCTGCAGTGGAGTTGGACAGCTGGAGAGCTAATTAAATTGAACCAAATGCAGCCTGCAGTGCGTGCATGTTTATGATTTTTTTTTTAGTGGTTTAAGTCCATATGACTGCTGCACACACTTGCACTCATATTTTTACATGATTGTTATTCTATATAAAACAACAGCAGATTGCAAATCCAGTTTCTCAAAGTTAAAGGAAGTCTATTTATCTGACTAATTATACTCATGGACAGATGGAGACAGCACTTACCGTAAGCATACTTGTTATACTTGTTTGAAGTCCGCCTCAAGGCCTCACACATAGTTGGTTCATCATTGTGTAGTTTCACTATAATTAAGAGAACGTTGACACCTGAGCGGCGGCTCACACTCACTGCCTGAGCCAATCAGATCCTAGCATGCTCACATGCAGCTTGATACTTTGAAACGTGCAAAATGATAAATCCATTTTGAGAACGTTGCCAGCTAACACTAAACATGAATTCCTCCAGCTTTTCAAACTGGCAAACAAATTAGATTTCATCATATTCAGAGTTATCATGAATTTCCCTTTTACCTTATTGCTTATTAAAATACAGATTTTTCCTGCCCATCGTATTAGTGACAGTGGAGTCTGTCTTATCGTGTGTCGCTAATCAGTACCAGAACTGGCCTCTTCTGTGCCTAGATTCATTTTATTTGTTGTGTAAACCCTTGAAGGGTACTTAATACGAGCCATAAAGCCTGACACTGGAACCAAGTACTCATTACATGAAACACCACAAGAATGTGTAATGCTCATGGGAGTTTGGAGACTCTTGCACAGCCACAAATCCATTGCAGGTGCCTCGTCAGTGTTCTTTGTCCTCTGCTCACAATAATCCTGCATATTCTCAAAAATGTCTCTGAATGTAGGACACTGCTGGGCAGGAGCGCTACAGGACAATCACCACAGCCTACTACAGGGGTGCCATGGGCTTCATCCTCATGTATGACATTACCAATGAGGAATCCTTCAACGCTGTGCAAGACTGGTGAGGGACGGCTGATTGTCTGTCTGTGAGAGTGGTGACTCATTAAGCTGCAATCTTATTTTCTCTTAATTTCGCTCAGCTTTCCTTTTGAGTTCAGCGTATCCTCCATCTAAATTTGAGATGTACAGCTGTGGTTCCACTACATGGAGATAGTCTAATACATCATTAGACTACAGTAGGTCATTACTGAAATCAGCAAACAAATGCACAGTGATGTTAAAAATAACCGTTGGTTTTTCTAACTCTGTGTTTGCAACACAGATGGAAGAAGTGTATGTCACTGCTGAACGAGAAAGAAACGCAGCAGATCGTATGTTAGATAGTTTTCTTCTCAGATCCACACAGCTCTGTGCTGAAGGGATGTGTCAAAATATTTTCTGATTAAATTGCTTTAATGTCAAAAAATGCTTGTGAGATTCTGTGAGTCAGAACATTAAACCATCCTGTTTTTGCAAACAGGTCGACCCAGATCAAGACATACTCGTGGGACAACGCTCAGGTCCTGTTGGTGGGGAACAAGTGTGATATGGAAGACGAGCGAGTGGTGGCTGCAGAGAGGGGCCGACAGCTGTCAGAACAGCTGGGTAAGTCATTTGGTCAGAATGAAAACTGGACACTGTGTGTGGTGTTGTATCACTCTGGGTGTGTATCTCCCATTTCCAGGAATATTTAAGTTTATTCTGATGGCCAAGTTTTTATTAGACTGTTTGTTTGTGAGGCTGTCGTTATGGGAGCAAACTTAATGCTTAATATCTGTTTAATGTCCTCTTCAGCTTTGCTGCACTGCATCGTTTCATTTGTGTGTGAAACTGATGTTTGCAAGAGGTTAAAGCTGCAGCAGCTCTTACAGAGAAATGTTATCGTTTGATGTGTGTTTGGGCTTGTGGCCTTCATCACGGCCATCATAAAATATTGCATTGTTTTCCTAAAACTCCCTCTATTAAAAACAAAAACAACAACCCAAACCTAACTGACAGAATCAACCCATCACCACAACAACCTCAACAACCTTAAACACACAAGTCTTGCCACCACATAATTTCACCTCCTCAATACACCGAAAGTCTCATTAAAACCACACAATTTGCACACAAAAATCACCCCCTTATGCTCTGTAACATACTTCAATTCAGCATAAAACATAACCCCCCTTACAACAACATATCACTAAACTATAAATTTCCTACCCAAATCTGCACTTCTCTTGTCTGCCATGCTTCCTCTTCTGAAAGTCACTTCCTCAGTCACACACACACACAGGAAGTTCCTTCGTCACCACTCACTCCAACTAATTTGCATACTGAGTCATCTCTCAATGAGTTGCTGTAACAACAGAAACATATGTTTAAACATCACCAACTCATTAAATCATTTTATTTCTTCCAACAGTGATCACTAGTGTTGATCACTCAGTACGAGAGCACTCCTAAGTCACTCTTTTAAAACTACTTTAATCACTTTTTGTTTTCATAAGTCACTCCCTTTGTCATATGGCTTCTTCTATTCCTCAATTACAAACTCAAATGTATTTTATTAAACATTCACACCATTGTATCATTCATACAAAATAGCAAGCTGTTCTTCATTGCATATGTTTGTGTTCTTAGCCAGGTTTAATCAGTGTCTATGCATTAAACTCCATGAGCTTGTCTTGTCTTTATAAGGTTAATGCATTTTCTGTTTGTGTGTGTGAATTTGCATATGTTGCTTTTGCAGTGTGTCAGACTCCTTCATAATTTTGCCTTTAAACAGTCAATTTTCTCCTCCCCAAATTTACTAACCCAAATTCTGATTTCCTACCTTAAATAGCAGCATTCCTTGTCCTCAGCCAGAAGGTAGGGCTCCACTTGCCACTTACCCCCTCTGCCTCAGCCCAGCGGCCTTACCCGTCAGGTCCCGTCTTCTTACTGAAGCCGAGTAATCGTGACTGTGCCTGCCTTAGGTTGTCCCAGGGTTTCGAGGTGGGATCTTACCCGTCATGGGCTATCCAGCCTTCCATACTCGCCTGATACGGGGCCCAAGTGGGCAGGGGAGGGAACACACTGGCTCTGGAAATTAAAGGAGTGTAAGCTGCTTCCTTCATTGCATCTTATATTAAACTATCTCACTTCTGACTCCTTCCTAGAATAATTTCACATATGGCACTTTGTGAATGTGTGTTTTCTATTCATTAATGTAATTGTCAGTTATTTTCTCTCTTCATTTTACCTTCTTTTGTTTGTTTGTGACGTTCTACTTTAGTTCTACTAAACCTTGATGTAAAAACAATACTCCCTTATTTCACGCACACACTCTGCATTTTGCCTACGCACACACTTCTCTCTCAGACTTCCTCTGTTCACACACCACCTTTTAAATAAACTAAACTCTTATAACATCACTCATGCATCTCTTAAATTAAAAACACTTTCAAACTTTAAAACATCCTACTTTACATCACCAAAGAAATACCTCTCACACCTTTATTCATCATTTAAAACCTTCTAGTCACCGCATTCACACTTAAACTGTGACCAGAGTTGAGGAATATAACTCAAAACACACTTCCCTAAGAGTATTTTAGACATGCTTGTCATAATCAAAAAGAGCAAGTCAAAAACAAACAAACGAAAAATTGAAACCTCCATTAATTCTCACCGCACACACAAGAAATTGAAAAAATAAACCACACCAGCAACTAATGCTGGAGAAAAGTTACTACTGCAAGTAATGTGTTAGTCTTAAATATATACAGTGCACTCAATATATTTATATATCTGCATCCAAACTCAGTCAATTACTATACATCCACTACGGCAACTCAAAACTTTATTTATAGTCCTCTAATAAACATAAATGGCATTTTAAACACACACTCAACAATGTTTGCAGCAGTATTTGTAAAACCAACTGTGGTTTAAACAGTTCACTGCTTACTCATTTGCATTTTCACTCACACACACCGTCTAAAAATAGCAGCAGGCAGTCAGTGCATTACTGACTCGACACACAGAGATCTCTCACACCAAATGTTCTTATTCTATATTACAACGACGTCTTATATTTACAACCACTGTCAGATCTGTCAGCTTTAGCGCCTACACAATTTCGACAAATTTAAAATAACCGCCCAGCGGATGAACTCCCTGAGTTTTTTGCGACCAATTAACCAGTATCAAGACTTTAACTGTTTCTGGCCTCATCTCTAAAGTCCCTAACACAATTTAAAAGCGTCAACCAACCCAAACTTTGCCTGAAGCTCTATTTTTGGCATTTCCCAGCCAAGGCTTACGCTGAAGTATTAGGTTAAAGTTACACGCCCGAAGTCCAACTTCTCCTGTCCAAAAAAGCGCAGGTACCGTTCCAAACGGTAAGGAGACTCTAACTCCTAGCTTCATTCCAGGATGCCCTGTACCCCACAGTTAAGCCAAACTGAACTAACCCTGTTCGCCGACAGGTCAATGTCGCGCGTCCACGACAAGGAGGGAGCGTAACCTCCGGGCTCTGCGCTTCCTAGCAGACTCGAACTGCCGTTCTAGAATAATTTATAATACTTTGAAACAACAATCAACACCCAACAAAGTGTATGACTGAGGCAGGTGCAACCTAGTGGTCAATGGAGACTCCAACTCACAAAATGACCGCTCAGGTCCACTCTTATGACCAAATTTGGACTCTAACCAACACAATAACCAATTCCCTACCAAACTACTTGAGACTCTAACTCAATTTCTTTGGGACTTCAACCCAGTATTTAAACTTTTCCTGGCAGACTCTAACTGCTTTAGCAGACTTTACTGCTTTCATTTCTTCTTAGCAGAACTCTAACTGCTTTAGCAGACTTTACTGCTTTCATTTCTTCTTAGCAGAACTCTAACTGCTTCAACTCATGAGATTTTTCATCAAAATCAAAACAGACATCCACCAGTAACTTCAGTGAGTAGACTTAAATTTTATCATGTCCAATTTGGCACACTTTGGAAATAATTCAACAGGTAGTGCCTTACCTTTTGGATAAGCCGGCTTATGCCCACTCACTTCGACCACTGGAATTCATGTCTGCCCGTCAGACCACCTCAGAGACCACCAAATTTCTCCATCTAAACCTCCTCAACCACCGGACGAGCCCCCAAATGTTAAGGTTCACAATTGAGGAAGGAGAGTACACACCACCCATGGTCCAGAAGCTCTTGGTCAAACGATGATTTTAATGAACACACGTGTGGGAAGACACTCTGTACGCAGACAGCCAGTAGTCCTCGACTCAATCAAAGCATGAACAGATATTTTATAGCATCAGGGTTTGATTTACTGACGCCCCTTCATGCGTCACAGATACATTTTATACATAGATCAGACTTTTAACCCAGAAGATCATCTTCTATTTTCATGGCTGGTATTTTCCGTTCTTATCTTAAAGTGAATTGTTCCTCTTTCTTGCCGAGACACTTTTGCAGTTACAACCAGACATAACTAATGTGTGTGTATGTGTTGACCTCACATGCTCTTTGTGTCACCTCTTCACCTACTGTCTGTGTCTCGTCCTCAAATGCTCTTTCTCAATTCACCTGTTGCACTTCTGACCTTTTACCAGACCAGAGGCTCACTGAGACTATGTGTATGTCTTCTACTAAATAAATGTTTTAACCAAGAACCTCTACTTAAAAGCTTAATATAAAATGATCTGATATATAAGTGTTTTGTAAGCATGTATTGCAATTCCTTCTATGGCTCCAAGTCACTTGCACAATAGATTGTCCGAACATCGCGCCGAACAAAGCTTCCGACCCCCAATTAATTGACCGAGCTCCAACTCTTTAATAAGCACAGATATGCATTGTGTATAAAATAGTCATAACTGCTTAAGGCCTTCTTAAAGCTATCTGTTACATTGTTAAAGCCTCGTCTTAGCCTGCTGCTCAAAATAACTTCCACTTCTGCAAAACTCTCCAAGCCTGTTTCCTGTCCTGTTACTTTTAGCCTTTCTGAAAGACACACTGTTCAACCCCTGAATGCAATATAAACTCCAGATTGTATTATTAATGCAATGGTAATGATGACAATTATTTAGCAATAGCAGTAAAATAATTTCCCTGCTCCACAAGAGTGAACACCAGGAAAGCAGCAGGACCAGACGGCATCCCAGGTCGTATCCTAAGAGACTGCGCATATCAGCTAGCTCCTGTGTTCACTGAGATATTCAACATCTCTTTATCTCAGTCGGTGATCCCCACATGCTTCAAAGAGTCCATCATTGTTCCTGTCCCGAAGAAACCCCACCCTGCTTCTCTCAATGACTATCGCCCTGTAGCCCTCACCTCAGTAGTGATGAAGTGCTTTGAACGCCTGGTCAGAGACTTCATCATTTCTTCACTACCAGACACACTGGACCCACTACAGTTCGCTTACCGTCCAAATCGTTCCACAGACGATGCCATCTCTCATCTCCTCCACACATCACTCACTCACTTGGACACTAGAAGGGGGAATTATGTTAAAATGCTCTTCATAGACTACAGCTCTGCATTTAATACCATAATTCCCTCCACACTCACCACCAAGCTGGAGCATCTGGGACTCAGCTCATCTATGTGTCTGTGGATCTCCAACTTCCTAACTGGCAGACCATAGGCAGTAAGGATGGGCGGACATGTCTCAGCCTCCACAACTCTCAGCACTGGAGCCCCCCAGGGGTGTGTTCTGAGCCCCCTGCTGTACTCTTTGTACACATATGACTGTGTGGCCACTACCAGCTCCACCACCATCATCAAGTTTGTTGACGACACCGTCGTGGTGGGCCTGATCTCTGATAACAACGAGACGGCCTACCTGAAGGAGATTAGGAATCTGGAGAACTGGTGCCAGAGGAACAACCTCCTTCTAAACGTCAGTAAGACAAAGGAGCTGATAGTGGACTTCAGCACTAAGCAGGAGAGGAACTACCAGACCCCCGTCATCAACGAGTGCCCAGTGGAGAGAGTGGACAGCTTCAAATACCTCGGAGTTCACATCACGCAGGACCTGTCATGGTCCTGTCACATCAACACCGTGGTGAAAAAGGCCCGACAGCGTCTCTACCACCTCCTGAGCACCTTGAGAGACTTCCAACTGCCCTCCAAGGTGCTCAGGAACTTTTACTCCTGCACCATAGAGAGCATCCTGACGGGAAACATCTTAACCTGGTTCGGGAACAGCACCATGCAGGACAGACGAGCTCTACAGAGGGTTGTGCGGTCAGCTGAGCGCACCATCCGCTCCGAGCTCCCTGACCTGCACTCAATCTACAGCAGGCGGTGCTGGACCAAGGCCAGGAAGATCGTGAAGGACCTCAGCCATCCCAACAACAGACTGTTCTCTCTGCTGAGGTCAGGAAAGCGATTCTGCTCCCTGAAGACCAACACAGAGAGACTGAGGAGGAGCTTCTTCCCGCAGGCGATACGGTCTCTCAATCACACCACCACACAGTACTGACCCACACATATAGTTCTTACACACACACTGGACATTCTGGACATTGTTTTCACTTCATCACTTAAATCACTTTAAGCATATTTGCACTGCACAAGACATAATGTGGATTGCACAACACTGGTCACTATATTCTTCATTTCCGGTTAATACTTGTACAGCTGCTGTTTTTGTGTATATATTTATTTATATTTCTTCATACATTCTTATATAGTTCTATATTGTGTATTTTGTTGTACAGTTATTTTATTTTCAACTTTAATTTATATATTTTATCTTATTCTTTCCCAGTTAAATTTACCCTTCATTCTAATTTGTGTTGTACAGTTATTTCATTTTTAACCTTAATTTATATTCTATTCCTTCCTAGTTAAATTTACCCTTTTTAATTTTTCATATTTATTTCCTATCTTATTCATAGCCTTTTCCTTTTTTGTTTTCTTTAGGTCACGAGCAGTTGTCCAAGCATTTCACTACATATCGTACTGTGTATGACTGTGTACGTGACAAATAAAATTTAAATTTGAATTTGAAATTTGAATTTGAATTTAAAAAATAGGAAAATCAACACAGACCTAACACAGGACTTAAGAGATGCATCTGACCTTCCAGTTGATTGAGCTGCCTTTTATTAAAGCCTCATCAGAAATGGTCTCAATGGAAGGGCAGCTGTCAAGAAGCCATTCTTAAGGAAGGAAAACATGTTATAAAATGCCATGGTGTGCCAAAATACACAAGAACAAGTACACTGTTGGTCATTAATTGACCTCCCCAGAGCCCAGACCTCAAAAATACTGAAGCATTGTGGGATCATCTTGACAGATAACAGAACAAAAACAGCCAACATCCAAAGACAAGCTCTGAATGTCCTTCAAGAAGCCTGGAGAACTGTTTTTTGCCTTTTTATATACTTTTTTCTATGTATTTTTGCACGTTTCCCACTATCCTTGCAAAACATAAAGAAATGAGGGGTGGCTGAAGACTTGTGCACAGTACTGTAACTCTAAATTAAAGGCAATTAAGCAAAAGTGAACTGCTAACATGAGCATTACACAAGATATCTGAAGTTTAACAGAGATCAGATCATCAGAACTTAAGAAATTACAAACATGGAAATGCACAAAGAAGCTAAGTAGCTGCAGCTTTGAGAAGGATGTGTTTTATACTCTTAGACTATTTGGTTCGATCTCAGACCACCAGTCAAAGGGAGACAGGTTTTAAAATCTCTTCAGTCCTCTGATATAAAGGAAAATGTCATCAGACTTGAGCTGCCTGCCTGACTAGTCTTGATATGTCTTGCCACGATGAGATCACTGGGTTAAGAGGATAAGCTGCACATTGAAACAATAAGTGTAACCACGGCGCATCTGTCTCTGTCACCCCTTCTGCCAGGTTTTGAGTTCTTTGAAGCAAGCGCTAAAGACAACATTAACGTGAAGCAGACATTCGAGCGGCTCGTGGACATCATCTGTGAGAGGATGGCAGAGAGTCTGGATAACAACGACCCCACCATCACCGGAGCTAAACAGGGGCCACAGCTCAGCGAGCAGCCTCAGAGGTCCCATCAGGATTGTGCTTGTTGAACACAGCTACACACACGTCTGCTGTCATGAGATCCACACACCTTGTTAGGTTTTATTTTTGAGTTTTGCTTTCTTTTTGTTTGTTTTCATACCACACACAGAAACTGCCATACATAGAGACAGACACAAGATGGCTCTTCAGTTCTCCACCCCTCTCACTACACCACAACTACTGTCCACATCAGCCAGTTCCCCCCAAAGATGTGGTGTTCTTAAAGTTTTTGTTGTCAGTAGTACAGAAATTATGAGATTATGCATATTTGGTCAGAGGGGTAAAGAACATTTAACATGGTTACCATCGTAAAAAGTCTTCAATAGCTGCACATGCACTATAACAGAACTGCAAAAGGCCAGTCAGGCTAAGGCTACATCATTCCTTATTTTTAATGTGTCTGTGATTGGGTTGAACTCTAAAAGGTTGTGAAGGAGCAGTATTCTCCTCCAGCCTCCACTCCCATTCAGCACCAATGCCTCAGACCTAAATAGATACCAATCATTTGGCAATTCCTCGACATTTATTTCCACTGAAAATATGTTTGTTGCTGTGTTGGTTGATGGTTTTTTTGTTTTTGAATTGGTCAGGTGTGGTTTTGAGCATGTGAAATCATCTTGTCATAGTTGTGTTTTAGTTTGGTGTCCTTACAGGGTTGTTTGAGAGCTCGTTTCTCTCTTTAATTTAGGGAATTAGTGGAAAAATAGCAAGTTGTGCATATCACTCAACCAATCAAGACATCTATGCTCATGGAGTCTAAAAATGCACTGATCCTGTTGTTTAGGGAGATTTTATACTAAATCAGATCAGAATCAGAAAGACTTTATTTATCCCCAGTGTAGTTCATAACAAAACAAAAGTCAACAGAAAAGGTATGACTCATTTACTTTGATAACATTTTGCATCCAAGATTAACAGGACGCTTAATCAGGTTGAAATTCGTACATCACTTAAGAGAACCTGTGCATTCCACCTTAAAAGATGCAGGTATAGGCATTTCTGAATTTGATCATATGGTCAGGTATAGCTGACTAATGTAGAAGATGCGCATGCCACCATAGGAACCGTGGTTGTACAACTTTAAAAAAGAAGCCCATGACTTAAGCTAGTGTGCACATGTGTCAACTTCTTACTGTTCTGTAATAACTCTCGGCTGGCTTGTACTCAGCACCATGACAGAGAATCAGGAGCCTATTGTTCTCCTACCAAGTCTTTATCACTTCACCATTACAACACTGGAAACACCTGAGTGCAAACTTTTCATAGGCATACAGTGTGTCAGTTTTAGTTTTGTTATGAAATATGTTAACTTTGAAAATAAGTGGTAGTAATAGAAGTGCATTTCTTTATTCTATGAGTGTAGATATATAATTACTTTGAGGCCTGTCTCAGAAATTTTAAACAAATGTTTATTAGCAGACTCGGAGAGTATGTTAATGCGGCGTTAAAAAAAAAAAAAAGCAACAGAGCCTCTTTTTAACCTTTTTTGTTACTGCTGCTTTTTAACACAGGACAAAATAAAAGGATACAGGATCTATTTCGCTAACTGAAGAGTGTATAAATGTTCTAAAGGTGAAATGCATATATAATATATTAAAGTGAGAATGATTTTGGATATTGGATTCATTCCTGTGCTGTAGTAAGAGGTGCATGTCGTTGATGTTCTTAATGGATTCTGGTTGACTGGATGGTTATCTGTATGAGCTGTTGTCTGATTTGAAATCCCACCTATCATGCAGTTAAGATACTTGGAGGTACCCGGTGGGGCTAAAGGTTTCAGATGTTAAGCCCACAGCCCCCTGCACATTGTATTACTTTCATTCAATGCGTACAATGTGCAGCGTGCACTCACTAGAAAGGCATGTGATTCAGTGTGAGCACTGGTGCAGCACAGTCCTGCCATATCCAGGAAGCCTCTTATGTCTTTGTAGATGATATTTATGTCTTTACGTATTTATTTTTGACAGAATATGATGTTTTTGAGCATGTTAAATTGTGACTCTTATTTCTCCCTTTCTTTCTGTGAGGCTCAGGTTAAGGGATTTGTTTGCTTGTGTATTTAGTGCAAACCTGTAAGTCGTGCATTCAGACATATGCTGAGGCATGCGAAGACATAGCTTCATCACATGAATTATTTATTTTGTATTATTTATAACTTAATTTATTTGTAGTATTCTTCCTAGATTACGCGTTGTGTTCTGCACTCAACTTTTTAAGAGATGTTCAGTAGTATTCAATCGCTAAACTGTCCCAGCTTTTAGATGTGTGTTTACAGTGCACAGTGTACAAAGCTTAAGATGATTCCTCGAGAGGAAAGTTAAACATTCCAGTGTAAAACCTCTGCTCATGTCCACATGACTTTGGTGGGAAGTTTGTTTGTCTTTTGATATCAGTTATGTAACTTTTAAGGCTAGGCTGAGCATAGAAGTTTTGTTTTTGTTTTGTTTTTTTGACCATCGTCAGCACAGTGAAGCCTCGCTGAAAGTTTTTGAGCACTGTACTCGGGCGTTTGAATGTACAGTTTCTATAAAGAGGGTCTTGCTGATGTGTTTAAAGCCAAAAACATTGCTTGTTGGACTTGTGCTATCAAACCTGTCTGGTAGTTTTTCTACTCTGTGCAGCAGCTCCAAACATCAAAAGTGTTTTGGGAATAAAGTGAATATGCTGAACACTTGATTAAAAAGTGATTCTTACCACATTTGTCCTTTTTTTTTTTTTTTTTTTAATTTTGGTTAGTGTATCTTACTGCAGCTGTAAACTTGCTAATAACTTAGGAAAACACATCCTCCCGTCCAGCTCCTCCTCCTCTTTCCTCACCCTGTTACATATAACCTGTGTAAATAGGAACTTTCTGCCCGTCAGGCATTAGGAATGTGAATTGTGCTGTAACTGTGTAATGCCAGGTTTACTAAAAATAAGGAATCAATAAACAACTTCTCAAAGCTGGAGTTCTGTGTGGATTCAACAACCTCTCCCAAAGTGTGGGTGATTTACAAGAAGTGCACATGTGATGGCTCAGAAATGGTTTAGAGTAAGTTGTACTGTGCCCAGCAGAGGGCACAATACTACAATGATGTGTTCATTTCTGCCCTTTGAGTTGTTTGACCATCTATGGTTTGATTCAGCTTCTCTACAGCACTTAATACAACACCCACAGTGTCAACTGTGCAAAAAGAGATATGTAGAAAAGATGTCGTGTAAGTCCTTTAAACTGTTATCAGCAGGCTGTCTTCTTATTAAGAAACAAAACGTTTGAGCTGTAGTAATGTAGTGAATTTAATAATGTCTTGTAGACTCGTTCATTACACATGATACATGGAGTTTCTCAGCACATACACATACATTCATGGAAGTTTGGCAAGTAGAAGTACAAGAGTAGCCATCATAAAGGAAAGTACAAAGGTTACTGTACACAGAAGCGACAAGACATGCAGTGTTCATTTTTCCAAAAAAAACCAAAACAATGAAATAAGACCATATGTAAAATAAGAAATGTTTCAGTAAATAAAATATAGATATTTGTCATTTTTAAGTGCTTGTAAACAAGTAAGGCATTATATTACACAGTGGATGACAGCACTTGGTGACACCCCGGTGTTTTGGTTGCGCCCACGTTGAGATTGTCCAGCTTACACACAAATAAGTGCCACACCAGTTCAGTGAATTGCACTTTGCTACATGGCTTTCCCAGAATAAGGACATCAAAGTGAGTCTGTTTGCTGCAAAACACTGCAAGCTGTAGTCCCCACCAGCTTTCGTTTTCCAGTTGACCTGCAGCTCTTATCGAGGCCTGTTCACTTCCGTGTAAACGTCTCTGTTTATGCTTCCCAACCATAGCCGTGAGGATGCATCCACACTGGCTTCGCGTTAAGCGTCTCGTGAAAGGGATTTTCTGTTACACGGGGCACAAATGTTCTTTATAATGCAGGCCTGTATCCTCGGGCCACATTTGTAGCAGTAATAAACATCAACTAAAGAGCACCATTATTGGAATTAATAAGCCTGGACCTGGTTTGGTAAAAGCTGGCACCCGCTGCTAACATGGTTCATCACCTTCTGCTTCAGCTGGGCCACTTGCTCCCTGAGCACGCTGGCTGTGGATGCCAGCTCGGTGTTCTGCGTTTTCAGGGTCTTGACCTTGTCCTCCAGCCGAGAGATCCTCTCCAGCTTTCTCTTGCGACATTTGGAGGCGGCTATCCTGTTGCGCAGCTTCTTTCTCTCCGCCTTGATGCGCTCTTGGTTGTCCATGTCGATGGGGGACAGAGGAGGACTCTCCCCGAAGCTCTGCATGTCCGGCACGGTCTGAGGTTCGTCCTTCAAAGCGCCGACAGACTGGAGTCGTGACAGAGCGGCCGCAGCGGCCGCCTGTTGCTGCGCGGTAGCCAAATGAGACGGCGGCGGCGGGAAGGGAATGGTGTCCGTGGAATAGTTAATGGTGGTGGCTCCGAGCGGACTGGCCGCGTAGCCGTTCAGCGTAGTGTACACAGGGAGGTCTGATGCCTGAAGGCTGGCAGAGCCTGCTGCGCTGGATGATCCGAGGAGCTCCAGCCTGTCCACAGAGACGCACCCCGTCTCGCTCAGCTGGTTCTGCTTGTGAAGATCCTCCAGTGCCTTTACGAAACCTTCCGCGAATTCCTGCTCGTCACTGGCTGACTTTGGGTAAAGGAACTGGGAGGTCGGGTTGGTGGTGGTGACTAGACCGTTGGACTGGATAATAAGTCGCTCTAGGTCCGGAGAGGTTAGTTTCAGGAGTCCTAAGTCTGAGGAGTTGAGAAGTCCGTCTGCGTCCCGGAGCGGGTTAGATTTGAGTTCGGAGTTCTGATTGTCTAGGTTCAGATTAATGTCCTTCTTCATCATCGTGTTCTGGGAATAGATACCGGAGACCCTCGAAGTATTCACCACGGTGCCTGTGTAGAGGCTTGTTTCCATTCTACACCCTCATGAGAGGGAGTGTTGAGCGTTAGGCATTAACGTTTGTTCAACAGTCACATCCAAACATGAGGAAATCAGCTGACTCTTACTTGGTGTATTCCGGTCTCCTTATCTCCTTTCTCGTCTTATCACTCGGTCGACCACTTCAACTAAGCTGTTGTGCCTGTTGGGGCTCTGATGTGCCTCTATATGATATGGTCTTTTCCCGATGGCACGACTGCTATGCGCAGCGCCAGACCTTGCTCGCTTTCTAGCCCTAAAAATTCCATTATGTCACTCCAGAGCGCGGAGATTGGCCCAAAATGACGTTGGTTTCCGGTTCAATTTGAATAAGGGGCAGAGCCGGCCTTTATCGCCATGGAGACATTAGGTAAACTCCAAACAGTGCAATGCATTGTGGTTTGATGTCATAGCATAAAAAAGCTCAGGGTCGCCAGAAGTGAGCAGAGACTGGGCGGGGAAGGTGTGAGAGGCGAAGGCCAAGGAAAGGGAGAAGAGCGCAGCAGGCTCTGCTGAAAATGTTCCTCCAACTCAGTCAAAAGAAGGTTTTTAATAGATGAAAATGAATAGAAAAGTGGAAGCAGAGCAGGCTTGCTATCTCGTTGTGTTGGTTAAAGTTCAAATTCAGATTACAGCGTTATTTATTCATCACACTCTGATTAGACCTGATTAAAGGCTCAGAGATCACGGTTAACTTTCATATAAACCAGACTTAAGATGAGGCATTATGTCTCATGGTGTTCCTGGTTAAACTGAGCATAAACGAGAAAAGGGAAGGAAACGTTGAAAGTAAATGGAGGAAACCAGTGTGCACTGTGATTGAAAGTAACTTGTGGAAATGTTAATGCCCTTACATGTCCATCAGTGGCTGCTGGAAAACAAACTCTATGTAGGGTATTTTTCTGAGGTCTCCAAAGCCGAATGTATTTGTTCAACAAAAATGCGTGCAGCTACTTTGCAATTATAATATTATTTTTTCTTTTTTTTTACCCGCATGAAATGACTCATATGGCTGGCGAATGTACTTTAGACCCTCACAGCCTCACAGAGCAGAGTGGGATAAACAAAGAGATGTACGAGAGACAAATACAGCATCCTTGCAGTACAGTATATCAGCGAGTTGAGACCCTGCGGTCGAGCAAAACATTGTTATTCCGCCCACCGCTCAGCGGTGACGTCAACAGCCCGCCTGCATCAGCACCAGAGCAGAGAGGGCATCGTTAGTTTCCGTGGCAACAGAGACACGGTGAGTGACGCAGGCAAGACTGAGAGAAAGGTGAATGAGTTGAGGCGGGAGAAGGAGAGAGGGAGGGGCGGGGTAGCGACTGCAGTGCAGGTTGTGTAGGAGGTCTGTGGAGGTGTCCTGTGCGTGTGGGTGTTTGATATGGAGACTGTAGCCACAGCGCCAGTAACATGAATGAGATACATCTTGTGAAGCATTCACTTTATAATGTTTCCAACACCGATGGAGAGCGCATTTTCTTCATTGTGCCAGCTACACAGGATGCAGTGTCCAGAATGTGTGAGTCATTTCGCAACCCAGGGGTGTGGACCGCACAGTGTACCGAGAATGAAAAAAGAAGGGCTGTTCCTGCAAGGCAAAATTAGATTAGCCGTGACTTTCTAACAACAAACCGAGAAGAAAGCTTGTCCTCTACACTCAGGTAAACAGGCCGTGTCAGAGGTTGTGTAAGTCACGGAGAAGTGTCCTTTGACTTTGAGTCTCTGGGGAGAAAGGCTCTGCAAAACCCTGTTCCACTCACCGTGCGTCTGAGCAGCTCCACCGGAGCAGCTGGTTGGGGGTTAAATGTTCACCTGAGGACTTGGGGGCTGGCAAGACCCCCCCCCAAAAAAAAAAAAAAAAATAGAGAGGGTGTTCATGTTTGTTATTCCTTTCAACTGAAACTTCTCTAACTTTAAATCTATAAATACAAAACAGATGCTTGGCTTTCATTTTCAGTATTCCCGTGGCTCGAATTGCACTGTCTTTCATTAAAACGCATTAAAAATGACTGTTGTCAGCTTCCTCCTGTCTCTGATTTATTTCCCGATTAAAGGGAGAAAAAAATAATCCACAAATTCCCCCCCCCCCCCCCCCCCCCCCCCGTTTATGTGTAGTATGAGCTGCTGCGGAGAGCGAGAGATGCATGCCCAAACAATAGATGGCAGTATTATCCATCCACGTCTTGTGTGCCGTTTCCTTTCAGCTGTGAATAAGAAGAAGACAGCACAAAGCGCAGACAATCCTGGGATCCTTGTTAGTGCTCATTTAACACAGCTCCAGTCACATTAACCGAGGACAATGGCCAGTAAGAAGAAAATAGTTGTCACAGGTGAGAGCTCTTGATTGGTCAGAGGACTGGAGATAGGCACAGTGTGTCTGCAAGTCTTTTTTTTTGTTTTGTTTTTTTGCAGAGCTGTTATATCTCAGAGTTCTTTATGTCTGAGCTGCACAGTTACTATTGCACTTGAGCTGTCGTGAATACATCATGAATGGATGATGGCTCTGCTTTCAAAGTTAACGCGCTGCAGAGAGTAATGTCGCTGTCGGGGATAAAGGATTTTTGTCTCCTGGCTTTGATAATGGCAAAGAAATCACCCCGTTTCTCTTCACTGTGTCACGTGCTTTTACTGCAATTAATTTTTAACTTGAAGTAACCTTTACACTTTAAATGAAGGGTCCCTTTTTTTAACATCAGTCCTGTACCTGCTCTCCATTAAAGATAAGCACTCTGTCTCTGTTGCTTGCCTCGCCACAGATGTGGTTAATTAGTTGATTCTTTTTTCTTTTTTAAAAAAAAATTTTTCTGCAGGGTTTGAGCCATTTGCTGAGCATACCGTGAACTCCAGCTGGGTTGCTGTACAGGTAATCAGAGATTAATGATTAAGAAAACGGTTTAATTTATCTCCAAAGTTGGGAAAGTCCTGCTTTGAAGCAAGGGATGCCTCAATAAAATGCAACAAATGAATACAAAAGAACACCATATACACTGGCCAATTACACTTAACAGGCCAGATCAGGGGTTATAATTGCTATACTCCAGCTTGACCATGACCCTGAATTGAATAAGTGTAAGAAATTAAGTGAATTTGTAATGAACATATATGGAAAAATGCTTTAGTAAATTCACAAAGGGCTTGTTATACATATTGCACAAAGCTGTGGATTAAAGGGTCTGTCACTTTGTGCTCATGTTTGTTTATTGCCTGGAAAGCTAATTGCAATTATCTTGTACATAAGCACTGGGTGTGTTCACAGGAGCTGGAGCGGTTAGGACTGGGCGAGGCAGTAGATCTGTATGTGTGTGAGATGCCCGTTGAATACCAGGCTGTTAAGCGCCTACTGCCGTCTCTGTGGAAAGAGAATCAGCCACAGGTATTCAAAGAAATGCACACTATTTTACAGATGGAGTTTTGTATGCATGTAGTGCTATGCAAAAGTCTTGAGCCACTCATTTCTTTACATTTTGTTAGGAAAACTGGAAATGAGTGTAGTGATTTAACAGAAACATGTGGAAGCACAGTATGTAAGGCAAAAACAGTGTAAAGTTTTAACGTGACAACCTTTATTCTTCAACACAGCCTGAACTCTTCTAGGCAAGTGTTCTTGTTATTTCTTCAGGAGTAGTTCTCCAGGTTTCTTGAAGGACATTCAAAGCATTTTCCTTCTTTGAATGTTGGCTGCCTTTTGTTCCAGTCTTTATCAAGATGATCGCACACAGTTTCAAAAATGTTGCGGTCCTTGCTCTGCGGAGGCCAGTCCATGACTGTGGCCATACACTTTCCAGGTGGTATTGAAATTTTAATTAGACTCGAATCATAGCAGAGTGTCTACTGTTTTACAGGCTGTTGACTCTCACTGTTGAACCTCTCTCCTGGCCTTCTCCACCCTGACAATGATTTGAACCAAACATTTCAAAGACTGGTTACTTGACAACTATTTCTGATGTGGCTTCAGTAACAGTATACGAATCATTTCGGTCCTTGTTTTTGGCTCTGCCACTTTGACCCTTTCATCTCCACTGTCCTCAAAATTTGCACACCATTTGGAGAACTAGTGGGAATCGCCTTGTTGGTGCAACAGTGCTTTTTACGCCTGTCAGCTGTCATCATTAGCGCATATACAGAAATCAAAATAATTGTTCTTGTGACAGGCCTCTAGTAAACAAAGTGCCAAAAGTTAAAATTTAAAATGTGATGCTTTGTCAAGTTGTCTGAGTTAGTTAATCAGGAAATGGTCAGGGTTGGACTCATAAGTGAAAAAGCAGTCAATATTCAAAGAAAGTCTTGAGTAATAGTTCTCCAGAGCACTTTAAAATATGAGAAGTTTGCTTGCTGGAAGCAAAAGACTTTTGCACAGTATACAGTAAATGCCCAAATGAACCAGTGTCTCCTGTTTGATTTCCTGTGAACAGCTGGTGGTGCATGTCGGTGTTTCTGGATTAGCCACCACAGTCACTCTTGAACGGTGCGGTCATAATAAGGGCTACACGCGTCCAGACAACTGCAGCTTCTGCCCGGCCTCCCAGTGCTGCGTGGAGAACGGCCCGGATTGCATAAAATCAATCCTAGACATGGATACAATCTGTAAAAGGGTCAATGACGCTGGCATTGGCATCACTGTGTCCACTTCTGAGGATGCCGGAAGGTTAGTGATGTTTTTGAAAATGTTTCATAAATAACTCACCTGCACACTCGGGGTGTGTTCAGCCACCGTATATGGGTGGCTGCCTTTTGTAGCAAAGGAACACAATAAGATATCTTTCAAAGTAAACGGTACCATACAGTCAGCAAACATACGGTGTGTTTGCACAGCTTTTGTTTACACGTCTGTTCTGAATGCTGCAGTTGGGGCCCAACAGACAGAATCCATAGCTGATAACAAGGGCTGATAAGTGTGTGTTTTATCTCATCACAAAATGAAGGCATATGTGCACATTATTCTATTTAAATGCTTAAAGCTGGTGCTACAAACTGCAGTCGGGGATACATCCATTACTGCAGAGTTGGCACACAGACTTTGAGTGCATCTCCCATCAGTTCCTCCTCCTGACTTTTGCTACAGAGTGCAAGTTTTTCTAACATCCACCTACTTTGGCCCCTTGCAGGTACCTGTGTGACTACACTTACTACACATCTCTGCACCTGGGAAAGGGCCGTGCTGCTTTTGTCCATGTGCCTCCTCTAGCAAAACCCTACAGCGGCAAGGATCTGGGTAGGGCCCTCCAGGCTGTCATACAGGAAATGCTGAAACTGCTGGAGGGGAGTCACAGTGAGGAGGCGCAAAAAGGCACTAAGCACAGCAGTGATAATCCTTAACAAAACTTGACCACTTTTGACTGACTTACAATATGAGGGTACGCACAACTGGCCAGGTGTAATGTTTTCATCTGAGGGAAGCTGTGCGGCTCCCAAACCTGTGACATCCAGGGCCAACTGTCGACCTGGAGCTGCAGAAAATGAGGGCTTGATATTCACATTTGTTTGTCACATCTGTGCCTCACCTGGGTGTGGTGTCTTAGAAATATTATGCCTCTAACACTCCCAATTAGGTTGGTGTCTGGAAATTGTCATTCCCCCGTGTCGCTTTGCACTTCACCCACAGAAATGTGATGACTTTCAAAATGTGAACCTGGAAAAATGTGTTCATCTCAGGGAATATATTGCAAATGCAATCAGTAATGTGATTAACTTAATTTGTCTGTCCTGTGTGTGTGTATGGTAGGATTGCAAAGGAAAACGAATGGAACACTGTGTATAATTAAAAAAAGCTTCATACAGACTTGGTCTTGTCCTTGTTGATCTGAAATCTTTGGTCAGATTATTTATGAACTTCTCACTTGCAAACTTTTAGACAGATCTTGATGTCAGTCATTAAATTCACCATTTCCCTTTAGGCCGTTCCTGAACAGCTGTTCATCAGTCTCTGTACAGCCTCTTGAAAATGCAAAAAGTTTTAGGCCTGCAGTTTATCTCGAGACAGTGAAGTGTACTCGGTGAAACAATTAACTACTTTGTCACACGTCCTGTCACACTGAATTCTTTCATAACTGACGTACTCTCGGATTCCTGTGATGCTCAGCTGAGTTACGGTAATGCTGGGCGTAATTAAACAGACCTGCTGAACCTGTTCTGACCTGATGGATTGGGGGAAGGTGGAGAAAGCTCATGATTACAAACAACCTGCTCCTATAGTTCTAATGCACTCCTCTCCCCCCCCCCCCCCCCCCTTAACACTTGTTACTGATGTAAAATCGGTGTCAAACATGAGGCGCGAGGGCCAGAATCAGCCTGGCAGAAGGCTCCAATACAGTCTGCTGGGCATTTTGCAGCTTGTCCTACTGAAGAAGACATCCCTTACAACTGTTCATGTCACACAAAAGTAATAATTAAATGACAGGATTTCCTTTTTCTTTCCCCCTCACCATCTACAGCAGAAAGTTCTTTTACAATGTGTCCATAATAAAAAATCAATAAATGGGACTTTTTTTTTTGATTAAAACTTTTCTGCTTTATATTTACAGGACAGTGTGGGCAATAAGCAACCATAATTTTTGTAATTTCACACATTTCTTACAATTAAAGCCCAAAGAGTCATGCTGACTAATTTATTTTGTTAAACAGAGCTGCATTTCTTTATCATGTTGTAAAACTGAGGCACTGTTAAAATTGCACTCCTTTTCCTTATATTGAGATAACACTGGGATTAAATGTATGGTTAAACTTATTTACAGTTTTCACAGTTGGCACTATTAGGACCAAAGTGGGCTGCATGTGGGCCCCAATGTAAAATGAGTTTGACTTCCCTGATGGAAAATCGTTAAAATACCATAGCAGAAGAAAGTGCAAGGATTTATGTGAACCTCATAAATGCTATAATCTGGTTGGACCTCATAGCAATTAGTAACTGATAAAGTACAACAGTGTGTATTAAAACCCTATATTTTAACCTCCAAGGACCTGGCGTCCACATATGTGGACATCACATTTTGGGTTATTTAGACCAAAATACTCAATTTTGCTCTACAAGGGCCTGATATCCACTTACGAGGACATTATACTGCTACTGTTCTATCAAACTTTTAAACAAATATCCTCATATGTGGCTCTTATTTTTCATAAAAACAAAAATAAGGTAAAAAAAAATCTGGTAATTCTTTGTTTTTACATTCATTGGGCCCCAATATGCCCAAATATCAAAGAGAAATTAAAAATGCATGCCGTGGAAGAGTTCGGGTCTTAGGAGGTTAACTTAATGTAGTAAAAAAAATAGATCTGATGTTGCAAATGACAAGTTTTTATTGTTGCTTGAAAAATGCCCACCTGGTGGAGGAACTACAAACTGTTATTTGGTTAAATGAAATGGTTCAAACTATTCAAGAATCATTCTTCCTGATGTAAAACGGCAAACATTATACCTATTTTGCCTGCTTCCTTTTTTTTTTTTTTAAAGAATGGCCGTTTGACAACTGAGACCATTTCTGATGAGGCTTCAGTGAACAGCAGATGGATCAACTAAAAGGTCAGATACACCTCCCAGATCCTGTGTAAGTTCCTCACTGAATCACTTCAGAACTGTCACAGGTACAACGAAATAAAAAAAAATCCTGTTTCTTCCTGTTTCTTAAGGACGTGACTTTCAGATAATGTTTATTTGCTGTAGCTACTGTTTTAGGCCACCTCTTCTTTTTACTCCACAAGCTCAGTTTTCCCAGTTTTTTTTTTTTAAGGAAACACTGCACCCCAGGCAGAAACTGTGCCAAGTTTTTAGCTTATGGCTCTCTGGGAATCTCCTTGATGCAAGAGGATGTTATGCCCGTCAAACTATGCTGTTGACATTTTTATAGATTAAACTACAGGAATGGGAACAAATTATGTGTTTTTGCAACAGGCTGCTATTGACAAAGTCTAAAGACACAATTTAAAACTGGTTCTTTACCAAGTTGCCTGTTATGTACAGACATAACACTGGTCCATCCTTAGATTAGAATCATTCTTTTGTTTGAATGGTTAATAGATTAGTGTAGCTTAAAACAGAAAAAAACGTCCTGTGAAAATGGTCAGGTACAAAGATGCAACTGAAAATGAGTGAAAAAGCAGCCAATGTCCAAAGGAAAACTTTCAAAGACCTTCAAAAAACTGGAGAACCGTTACCCTAGAGCACTTTAAACATTACAAGAAACTCTGGTTCATTCAAAGCAGAACATAAAGCAATGAGGAATGGCTCAAGACTTTTGCACAGCACTGTACTACACCAGTACTGTTACAACCTCTCATCCTGTTTAAAACAATGCAATATTTTATGATGGCCGTGATGAAGGCCACAAGCCCAAACACACATTAAAACGATAACATTTCTCTGTAAGAGCTGCTGCAGCTTTAACCTCTTGCAAACATCAGTTTCACACACAAATGAAACGATGCAGTGCAGCAAAGCTGAAGAGGACATTAAACAGATTGTAGAAAACCCCTGTGATTTGTGTATATAGACTGTTCCACAGACCCCCTCTAACCACTGCTAAGATGGTACATTCCTCCCATCCCTTGTTTGTGTTTGCGCTGGTCCACCTTGATAGCGCTGGTGGAGCTGGGCTGTTGTACTGAACATGTGTAGTACGTGTGCGTGAATGATAAAACACACACACATATACATATACTCACACGAATTCACTTCTGGAGATGTTTGGATTAAAAGAACCCTAATTATCATTGCTGTGGACCCTCTCTTTCATCATATAAGTCACCTGTGCCTTCTGACCGAGGATAGGAAAATCCTGCTGTAATTTGCCAGTCTATTAAGCACACACATGTCCGATTCAAGTGGTCCTTCGAGCCGGATTAATTACAGCATTTCCTAACATGGCGACATCCCGATATGATGAAGAACAACAAGGTGCCCTGCAAAGGAGACCACATAGGGCTCCAAGATATCTGGATGACTTCATCTGGACCTATCTCCCACAGCCGACTAACCCAGTTCCACCGAACACTAACGCAGCTACTCCAATACACCAAATCGCTGGCATCGATGGCTCACCAGAGATGGAGAGAATAAGGAGGATGGAGCAGTGTGTTACCCAGGTACAGGAGCAGATGAGGGAGATACAGAGCGCTATACAAGTGTCTTTGAACTTTGGCCAAAGAACCCCCCAAGTACAGTTACAAACCCAGGTCCGGAGCCATAGTATGCCTTTACTAACTGTGGATAATAATCCTACACAAGCTCCTCCTATGGGCGGACTAGAAAACATCCCTCCCATATCTCCAGTAATACCTAGCCCTCAGTTTCATACTGTACAGCAGACCTCCCCTTCCACAGCTCATCATGTTGATAACCCTCAAATATTACAGTCAACAGCTCCTACTCTCCCTGTTAACCGACCTATTCCTCAGTCCCCTCCATACGTCCACTCTTCTATGCCATCAGCTGCTCAGCCAACACCAGTGGTACCCCGGTCTGCATTTACAGCAACAGAACAGCCACATCCTCCCTGGTATCAGCAAAGAGACCTGAACTGGCAGTCATCAACCCCACAGTGGTCTGTGCCACACAGTGCTGCTCAGTTTAGTATCCCTGGCACTATGCAGTACCCTGTCACGCTGCCGCCTGGCATGCCCTCTCCAGGCTATCCGCTTTGGACTTCAGGCCCACCTCTCAGTCAGCCATACGTTACACCAGTGCTGCCACCTGCTGTTAGCTCACAGTATACCTATCGGCATCCTGCTCCAGCTGCACCTGTCAGTTCACAGCATGATGTAATTCAGAGCAGCCCACAACACTCCTCATCTCTGCTTTCCTCTCAGAGACCGAACTTGATGGAGATGGCTATTTCCTCTTCTTATGGCATCCCTAAACCCAACCTGATCCGCTTCACCACAGGAAAAGAGAGTGATTTCCTGCTACTGAAGAAAGGTCTGGATGGAGTTTTGGGACCACACCCACACCTGTCTGAGGATTACAAATTCCAAGTACTTCTGGATCATCTAAAGTTTCCTCCTGCGTTTCAGCTTGCAAAGAGGTATGTGCATGACACTATGCCCTTCAGTAAAGCAATGCAGGCTCTACAGCAGCGCTATGGACAACCACGCCAATTAGTCCAAGGTGAAATTAACAACATTTTGAGAGCTCCCACAGTGAAAGCTGGAGATGCACAGGGGTTTGAAGACTTTGCTCTATCAGCTAGTAGTTTGGTGGGACTACTAAACTCCATGGAAGGAGCTGCTAAGAGCGAACTAGAGTGTGGTTCCCATGTGGACAGGCTTTTGAGTAAACTCCCCTTCTCCTATCAAGACAGTTTTGCTGAATATTGTCTTGCAAAGGGCATCTTGCAGAGTGACTCAGCTAACACCTATACTCTCCCTGACTTTGCACAGTGGTTGGAGAGGAAGTCACAGGCCATACAGATATCACGAAGGGCTACAGAAAGCTACATATCTGATAAACCCCGCTCAGATCGTAGAGACAAGTCATCACGACCATTAAAGACATCCTCATCAGTCTACTATGGCACTGACAAGCCTACAACACCGACGGCTAATACCACTTCAGCCACTACTGACAGTAAAGAACCTATGAAAGGGAAGAAAAGAGAGAAATTTAAGCCCTACTGCCCCTTCTGTAGCAGTACAGAACATTACTTGAGTTCCTGTTCTGACTTCAGTAAGCTGAGTACTACACAGATTATTACATGGATTAATGACAATAAGAGATGCTGGAGATGTGGTCGGAGTCACCAGCCTGACATTTGCAATCTGAAGAAACCTTGTGCCACCTGTGGAGAACAACACCATCAGATCCTTCATGAAGCTGCCTCTCGCCCAAACAAGAGTATCCTGACATTGAGTACAGCCTCCAGCATGGTGTATTTGGACCAAGTCACTCATTCAGGCAGAGTCATGCTTAAAGTGGTCCCAGTTACCCTCCACAACAATGGGCGATCTCTGTCCACCTATGCCATTCTTGACGATGGATCAGAGCGGACTATTGTTTTATCTGCAGCGGTTCATTACCTGCAATTAAATATCACAGAGGAGTCCCTCAAACTACGAACCATCAGGCAGGAGGTGTCACAGTTACAAGGCGCATCGGTTTCTTTTGAACTAAGTGCACCCAGCTCTCCCCAAATCAAACATCACATCAGACGTGTCTTCACTGCTAAAGAACTTAATCTGGCAAAACAATCCTGCCCAGTGGACATACTCTGTCAGAGATATCCACATCTGGCCGACGTTCCCATCAAAGCATTTAAGGATGTGCAGCCTATGCTTCTTATAGGCTCAGATAATGTCCAGCTCATCACCCCTCTGTCACCTGTCAAAGTCGGTCCACTAGGCAGCCCTGTTGCTGTCAACACTAACCTCGGTTGGGCCATCCAGGGACCGGCTACCTTTCTACATCTACCTACTGAAGCTTCATGTCTGCACACATCCCTGTTACCATCTCCTTCTCAAGCGTTAAGACAGAACGTTGAGAAGCTGTGGCAGTTAGATGTGCTCCCCTTTCGATCAGAGAAAGAGGTAACCCGCTCTAAACAAGACAAAGAGGCACTGGAGTTACTGCAGAAAACCACAGAACGTGTACAGGTGGATGGAGTAGCTCGTTATGCTACTCCTCTGCTCCGCCGCAGAGACTCCACTAAACTACGAACTGACCATGACGCAGTGATGGCTCTCCTTCGGTCCACAGAGAAGCGCCTGATTAAAGATCCTGATCTAGCGGCTGTGTACAATGCAGAAATACACAAACTGGAACAAGCAGGTTATGTAAGGAAACTCACTCCTGAAGAGGCAAACCGCACAGATGAATCCTGGTTCATTCCCCATCATATTGTGCATCATAACAATAAGCCTAGGATAGTTTTCAACTGTTCCTTCCAATATAGGCAAGACTGCCTTAACGATCAGCTGCTACCAGGTCCAACTCTCGGTCCATCCTTAATAGGTGTCCTGCTGAGATTTAGGGAGCACCCTGTTGCTGTGAGTGGGGACATACGAGGTATGTTCCATCAGGTGCGGCTTCTTCCGCATGACCGGCCCCTGCTGAGATTCGTGTGGAGAGATATGGAAAGAGATCGGAGCCCGGACATTTATGAGTGGTGTGTCCTGCCCTTTGGAACCACATGCAGCCCCTGTTGTGCCACGTATGCCCTTCAGCGCCATGTGCAGGATCATAAAGATGGCAATGAACAAGTACTAGACTCAGTGCTGCGCTCATTTTATGTCGATAACTGTTTGCAATCTCTGCCCTTTGCTTTGCAGGCACGACCACTTGTCGATAACATCAGAGAGTTGCTATCTACTGGTGGTTTCGAAATCCGACAGTGGGCAAGTAACTACCCAGAGGCCATTGCTCATCTCCCCTCTGAAGCAAAGTCCCCTACCTGCGAGCTGTGGTTGACTGAACACCAACCAGATCCCCAAGAACCAACCTTAGGTTTGGCATGGCACTGTTCCACAGACCAGATCGCCTACAGATGTCGGCCAGTGGTTCCTCAGGAGTCAACCATGAGAAATATCTACAGCATCCTCGCCTCTCAATACGACCCACTGGGCTTCATCATCCCCTTCACGACCCGGGCAAAGGTTATTGTTCAACGTCTGTGGCAGAATGACAGGAACTGGGATGATCCCATCGAGGGCGAGTTACTCCAGCGGTGGCAAGAGTGGGTGAGTGAGCTACAGTATCTACAAGAAATCTGTCTGCCTAGATGCTACATAGCCCCAGCAACCCAAGAGGGAACTTTCCAGCTGCATGTATTCTGTGATGCGTCAGAGAGTGCTTACGGAGCAGTGGCATATTTGAGATTTAAATCGGCAGAACATGAGGTCCACACTGCCTTTATCATGACCAGATCACGTGTAGCTCCCCGCAAGAAACTGTCAATTCCCCGTTTAGAGCTGTGTGCCGTACTGGCTGGGGCACAACTGTCTAGACTCCTCCTCAGTGAGCTTACTCTGCCCATTAGTGAGACTACTTTATGGACCGACTCTACCACTGTGTTGAACTGGATCCAGTCCGAGTCCTGTCACTATAAAGTGTTTGTAGGTACTCGTATTGCCGAAATACAGGAGCTGACTGAGGCCGCCAGCTGGAGGTATGTCCCCTCGGCTTTGAACCCAGCAGATGACATCACCCGGGGAAAACCATTACGTGAGCTGTCAAAACCTAGCCAGTGGATGGATGGGCCCCCCTTCCTGAGACAAGCATCTGAGCAGTGGCCAGCACGACCTACTGTGAGTACAGACACTGAAGATAATACTGAGTTAAAGAAATCAGCTTTCTGTGCCTGTGTCACTACAGATTTGGCACAGTCTGATCCTGCATACAACACCTGGGCTGATTTGGTGCAGGCCACCCACCTGTCTTCTCACGGGGCGGCTGGCCTCCCTATGTCAGCAGCACAACGACTAGAGACAGAAGTTCAAATTCTCAAACAGGCGCAACGAGAAAGCTTCCCTGTTGAAGTACACACCCTTAAATCTGGGAAAGAGGTGTACAAAGACAGCAGACTGAGCAACCTTTCTCCCGAATATGACAGTCAGCTTGGCCTCATACGAGTAGGTGGACGCCTCCGGCGAGCAGAGCAGATGGATGTTGACACTCTGCATCCTATCGTGTTGTCACCAGACCATCCTACTACTCAGCTCATCATCAAAGACTATGATACACGTCTCCTGCATCCTGGCCCAGAACGTGTCTTTGCCGAATTGAGACGCAGGTATTGGATTTTAAGAGGCAGACAGGCCATAAGGAAGCATCAGTATCGCTGTTTGGAGTGTAAGAAGTGGAGAGCCAAGCCTGTTTCACCGAAGATGTCTGATCTCCCTGCTACCCGCTTGCGATTAAATCAGCCGCCATTCTGGTCCACAGGAATTGACTGTTTTGGCCCTTTCACTATAAAGATAGGCAGGAGACAAGAAAAACGGTGGGGCATTATATTTAAATGCCTTACGACCCGCTGCATTCACCTCGACCTTCTCACTGGTATGGACACTGACTCCTTTCTCATGGCTCTGCGCAGATTTATTGCTCGAAGAGGAAAACCCTTTGAAATACTGAGTGATCAGGGCACCAATTTCAGAGGAGGAGACAGAGAGCTGCAGGAGGCATTCAAAGTGATGGAGCCACGACTGCAGGAGAAGCTCAGTGAACAGAGCATCACTTTCCACTTCAACCCTCCGCATGCTCCACATTTTGGGGGAGCCTGGGAACGGGAGATCCGTTCAGTCAAATCTGCACTTCAAGTTGCCCTCAAAGGTCAAGCGGTGCCAGAGGATTTGTTGCTTACTGTTCTTATTGAAGTAGAGGGCATACTTAATTCCAAGCCACTGGGATACGTTTCCTCGGATATTGCAGATGTTGACCCGATCACGCCAAATATGTTGCTCATGGGGCGGCGCGATGCTTCCCTTCCCCAGGCAGTATATGGCACCAGAGAAGAACTTGGAAGGCGAAAATGGCGTCACAGCCAAGTCATAGCGGACCGGTTCTGGACTCAGTTCATTCAGCGCTACCTGCCTGGACTGCAGCCTCGCCAGAAGTGGAACCAGACTACTCCACCTTTGAAAGTGGGACAGACTGTCATGGTGGTGGACTATCAGCTCCCACGGGCTTCCTGGTCCGTAGGACGGGTAACACAGGTATTTCCCAGCCCGGATGGACAGGTGCGAGTAGCTGAAGTCGCTATTGGGGAACATAAATACCAACGGCCTGTGTCAAAACTTATCACGTTACCTGAACTGTCAGCTGAACGTCCTTAGTTATATTCACATGGGTTTTTGATGTTTACTAATGTGCTATACACATTAGGGGGCGGCTGTAGAAAACCCCTGTGATTTGTGTATATAGACTGTTCCACAGACCCCCTCTAACCACTGCTAAGATGGTACATTCCTCCCATCCCTTGTTTGTGTTTGCGCTGGTCCACCTTGATAGCGCTGGTGGAGCTGGGCTGTTGTACTGAACATGTGTAGTGCGTGTGCGTGAATGATAAAACACACACACATATACATATACTCACACGAATTCACTTCTGGAGATGTTTGGATTAAAAGAACCCTAATTATCATTGCTGTGGACCCTCTCTTTCATCATATAAGTCACCTGTGCCTTCTGACCGAGGATAGGAAAATCCTGCTGTAATTTGCCAGTCTATTAAGCACACACATGTCCAGTTCACAGATATTAAGCATTATGTTTGCTCCCATAACGACAGCCTCACAAACAAACAGTCTAATCAAAACTTGGCCATCGGAATAAACTTAAATATTCCTGGAAATGGGAGATGCACACCCAGAGTGATACAATACCACACACAGTGTCCAGTTTTCATTCTGACCAAATGACTTACCCAGCTGTTCTGACAGCTGTCGGCCCCTCTCTGCAGCCACCACTTGCTCGTCTTCCATATCACACTTGTTCCCTATCAACAAGTGTGATTTGTTTTTTAGATATTAAAGCATTTGAGAGTAGGCTCACCTTGAGCACATGTGACAGACGTGGAAAAGTATGGAGAAGCTGTGGAGAACATTTTGCTGCCCGTATCATCGTTCAGTACAACCAGTTTAGTGGTGGGTCCTGGGTGCTCAACAATAACCCCGCCTCATGTAGTGAGAGTATGCAGGCAGTTCCTGGAAGATAAAGGAATTGATACCACTGACTGATCTGACATAAATCCAATAGAACATCTCTGGGACATTATGTTTCAGTTCATCCAACGCTACCAGAATGCAGTGATGCCCTGGTTCAGATCTGGAAGGAGATCCTCTCTCTAAAAACATGGGATTTGTCAGGCATGCATACAAAGACGTGAGGGTTATACAACCTACTGAGTACCATTCTGAGTTTCTGCAGTGAAAATCTGGGCAAAATGCACTATCCTGCTGCATTATCAGTGGGTCTTAAACACAAATGCTTCGCTGTTTTTACATTTTACACAGCATCCCAACTTTTTTGGAAAGAAACTTTAGTATGATCATAGTACTACTTAAAACAAACCAAGCCTACAAAAGATTGAATCGTGTCTTTGCATGTTTTTGTAATAATCATTAGTAAAGTGTCCACTGTATTTTATTGTGTAAATGTATTGTTTTGTACATGGTTTTGTATGGCATTTTCCCCCATGAGTGTGAACAGTTCTCTGTCTCTCTGTGTTAGCCCTGCAATAGACTGCCAGGACGTACATTGCCTCTCACCCTATGACAGCTGGAATAGGCTCCAGCAGCCCTGTGACCCTGAACTGGATAAACGGAAGAGAATGGATGGATGGATGAAGGTATCACAGATGCAGATGTTTCTGACAGAACAACGCTGTTTTGTTATTCTCTGTGTTAACTAATAAGGACAAACAAATACATTTTTAAATAAATAAAATCAAAACCTTTTGTTTTGAAGGCATTTTCATGGGGCCTGCTGGCTATGCAAACCAGTCCTGATGGGTTTTTTCCCTTTAAGGTCCTCCTGCTAGATACATTCAAAATATAATAAAAGTTGTGATGCTGCAAATGTGCTTCCTGCATTCTTGATTTATCTTTAATTTTGAACATTTAATTTTAACGGTTAAATGTAGTGTAAGACAGTTTATGGAGTCATAAAGTTTGACAGTGCATAATAATAAACTTTTTCAAAGAGTATATATATCTATACATTTATATCTATAGATATATAGATATTTGAGCAATCAGTTGACACCTGTCCCTATTCTATCGGCACCTGTCTTCTTGTCTCCTTGCCTTCTCTCGCTTCCTACAGGTGACTTCCTATAGGAGACAAGTGGTACTGAGGGATGAGAGGAAAGGAGCGGGGGTGGAGAAGACGAACGGAACGCCGCCGCGATCAAGGCTCCCCCTGTCTTTCTCTCTTGCCACCACTGTTTGTCATTTTCTTATTATTAGCTTGTGTCCGTTGTTCGGTTTGATCTGAAGCATCAACAGTTGTGGAATATTGTAGCAACAGCCAAAATACCGCTGACAAAAGGGTGAAAAACATGAGTGTCGAGGCGTACGGGCCGAGCTCGCAGACTCTAACGTTCCTGGACACCGAGGAAGCCGAGCTGCTGGGAGCGGACACTCAGGGCTCCGAGTACGACTTCACCGATTTTACCCTGCCGAGCCAGACCCAGACTCAAGGCCAAACCCAGAGTCAGCTAGACGGCCAGGTTCGTGTGGTTATTCACGCCGTTTCTGTGCATGAATGAAGGTCCTGCTGTGTTGACAAAACGTGAATCAGCTAACGATGGCTAACAACATCGTTAGCATCTGACGCCTTGCCTCCGTTACCATGCTTTTATTCCGCTAATGGCTAGCACGGCAACTAGCCAGCTTAGCTCACGGCTAACATAGCTAGCATGCCGATATAACTAGCATGTAAAGCCACTTGACTTTATTGCTATATGAACTAAGACTGAATTTTCTGCGTTGTAAACCAGCAAAAATGCCCATACATATATGTACCGGCAGTTATTTATTTCTCTTACTTGTAGTTATATGCACTGAATACATTGTCACTGAAAAATAACAATCACTGGTCAGTAGAGGCAATTATTCTAATACTGTCAACAGTCCGTTTAATGATGGGACAGTATGACTGCTGCTGTGGAAAAATTACATTACATAAGACTTCATCGGTCTGGTTGACTGCCCAGTTTGGCGCCCATCTTTTCCAGTATCAGTTGACGATGTGTGATCCTGTGGCATATAATGCATAATGTCGACAATAAGTTTCGTTTCATGACTCTTAAATTCGTTTGTCTCCTCAGGTCAATGGCCCTGATGGTGTGTTACAGAATGGAGACGACCCTGTTGTGAAGGCCAGCCAATTACTGGCAGAGTTGAACTTTGAGGAGGATGAGGAGGACACTTACTATACCAAGGACCTTCCTGTGCATGCTTGCAGGTAAAGGACCAGACTAATGTTTCTGAATTGCCTGTCATCCATTGCTTGTGTCATTTTATTTTGTTGTTTTATGGTCTCTGTTTGCAGTTTGGATTTATTGTGCATGTATTGTTGCTTTACACAGCTGTAAAAGGCTACTGCCAGTTGATTTTTGGTTTTAATATGTGGGTTTGCCACACCAGAGGTCTTGTAAGAGTATAAGTTGGGGAAGTGCAATTTCCCTGTTTTCTGGCTCTTTTTTCTGTGTGGTCTTTTATATAAAAATGCTTTGCATTTCTTGTTCAATTTTGACTCTCCTTCAGTTATTGTGGGATTCACGATCCAGCCTGTGTGGTCTACTGCAACACCAGCAAGAAGTGGTTTTGCAACGGCCGTGGAAACACTTCTGGCAGGTAAGATGCACTCACTTACCAGCCTCTTTTTGCTCCATCCTATGTTAGGTCTTAACTAAATAACACTTGAGGGGATCATTTTACAGGTGCGCCATCCTTTAGTTAGACGAGTACAGTGACTGTAATAATGAGTTTCTGTTTTGTTGTGAAACAGCTATTAAAAATGGATGACTATAGTTTCATTGCTGACTTAAGGCAGAAGTCAAAGAAGATTGTTTGACTGTGAAAGGCCACTTAGGCTAATGTTTAATTTTGAAATCCAAAGTAAAGAACTGTTTAACCTAGTACTGTATTATTTCCTGAACTGTTACAGTTAAAACCAGACTATTGTGGATCACCTCTGTCATACAAAGCATTCCCTATTCATTCAGCTCTTCTAGTAAACACACACAGTGTATTTGCTTTGACATTATAGACAAATCAGGTTTCATAATTCTGTCACTGCACAGTGGGGTTTTGAGACGACAATTGCATGGTTAGAACATGTTGAGCTGAGACTTGGAAAGTAAGAATTATTAGTGTACTGAATGCACAGTCTTGCTTTTTTTTCCAGCTAGTGCCTTAATTGCTATTCTACTCACTTGTAGCCACATTGTTAACCACCTGGTGAGGGCAAAGTCCAAGGAGGTGACCCTGCATAAAGATGGCCCCCTGGGGGAAACGGTTTTGGAGTGCTACAACTGTGGCTGTCGCAACGTCTTCTTGCTTGGCTTCATTCCTGCCAAGGCTGACTCAGTTGTGGTGTTACTGTGCAGGTAAGGGCAAAACCTGAGTAGCTGACTGTTCACCCATAGGGGTCATTTAAACAAATTATGTTTGACTTTTTTGTTTTGATTTTAACACAGGCAGCCATGTGCTAGCCAGAGTAGCCTGAAAGACATCAACTGGGACAGCTCACAGTGGCAGCCTTTAATCCAGGACCGCTGCTTTCTTTCCTGGTTGGTCAAAATTCCCTCAGAACAGGAGCAGCTCCGGGCACGCCAGATCACTGCTCAGCAGATCAACAAGCTGGAGGAGCTGTGGAAGGTACTGTCACACCACCTTCACTATGTAAATATTCCACAGCACGAATTTGAGTGCGGATCAGACTTATCTATATAGTTACAGTTAACCAGATGAATTTATACAGCTGTCTGTTATGCAAATAATGTAACGGAAATGTCTGCACTGTCTGTTTCATGTGCGTGCTAGAACATTAATCTTTTTCCTCCAGATGTTTTTGACTTGTTATATTTGCAAATATATAACTGTACTAAATACTGCCTTTGGTTCTATTCATGTGTTCAAATAGACTAACATTAAGGTAGTGAGCCAGCAGACCTAATGCAGGAACCTAAAACTGAAGCAGTAAAATAGTAATGATCTATCATAAGATTTATGGATTCCACTGTGCTTACATACCAAATTATCGGAATGTTTCTTAGTTTGAATCTACTATTTTTCACCACAAAGGAACCTGCCCATCTCTAAATATTTTTTTGCTTTTCTATCCACATTTTTAATCTTATCATGCACGATCTGACATGTGGGTGGGTGGGTTTGTTTTTTCTCTTTCTTTCTTTTTTTTTTTTCTTTTTTTTTTTAAAAATTATTCCTTGGTAGGAAAATCCCACAGCAACCTTGGAGGACCTGGAAAAGCCTGGAGTAGATGAGGAGCCCCAACATGTCCTGCTTCGCTATGAGGATGCCTACCAGTACCAAAACATTTTTGGTCCTCTTGTGAAGCTGGAAGCTGACTATGATAAGAAACTCAAAGAGTCACAGGTAACAAACAACTTGATTACAGTTTGTATGATTTCTTGTCACAGTACTTTAGCTATTTGTTTTGTTTGTAAGTGAATTCTTTTTTTTACTGTATGACTTAAAAGCTTAGATCTATAGCCAGGGATTTTCTGCATTTACTTCTTGAGGATTTTGTAACCAAAACGTACTCATAGTTTTTATTGTGTATGATAATTTTGAAAAATGGGCGTCATTGCTGTTTCTGTTGTTTACATTTATTATTTTTATAATATAATTTATAAATTTATATATTAATTATAATTTTGTTATTAATTTATTTCTCAACAGACACAAGACAACATCACAGTAAGATGGGACTTGGGCCTGAATAAGAAGAGGATTGCTTATTTCACCCTTCCCAAGACAGACTCAGGTATGTAGCAGTAGTTTCACTGTGAAGTTTACAGCCATCACTTCATACTATGTTGCTTTGTGATTTGTGTGTGCACTCTTTAAACTTATTCGGTTGTATGATTTTATAATCCTTTGCACTCATTTTGATTTTTTCTTTTTTTCTTAATGTGCATTTAAAAAAATATTTTGTCTCATCACCCGTTGTTTAGATATGCGGCTGATGCAGGGAGATGAAATTTGCCTGAGATACAAAGGAGACCTGGCCCCTCCTTGGAAAGGCATTGGACATGTCATCAAAGTCCCTGACAGTATCCTTATGACTTTGAATAGGCATACCATCCCCAAGCTACACACTGCAGTTTAACCATATAATCTGTTTATACACATTTAAAACTACAGGTAAGGTGATGTATGGATCTTTAGGAACACCTAGTGGCGGCTGTGTGAAACTACAACCATATAAACAAACTTGTCTTCCTTCATGCTCCAGTGTATTTTGGAAACAATTTCTATATTTAGATCTTGTTTATACAGGATAATTTCTAATTTACACTACACCACAAGTACAATCCAAGGCTGTGGATCATTGCATTTTTAGTGACTCTCCTCCACAGTTTGAACATTTAGTGTTAATGAAACTAACACGAAGTAGAGACTGAATCACTTTAGGTGTTTTAACCAGAAATGCAAAGCAGTGTTTGCATGACTTGCATTCAAAAATGAATTGCAGAAAGGCAAAAGTTATGTAAAACTTTCATGCAGACCTTTTTATTCACTTCTTCCAAACCCAAAACATTCTACATGCACTGTTGTGCAGCTGGGTTTGCATTTCATTAAAGGACAGAGTAGCTGCTGCTTACAATTTTACATGCAGAAGAAGACTGTGATTGTCCCTCAGTACTTGTGAGAGACCGCTCATAAATTATTGGAATTTTGGAGTTTGGGATGGATGCACTTTTAAAATAGGAAGTTATCTAAAATGTATCATTAGGAATATCTGTGAGTCCAGTTGGGGAATAATCTGGGTAAGACATATAGTGCCAGAAATGAAATGTTTTTGTTACTCCAGTACATATTGAAGCGTTAGCTGTTTCCTTGACCTTCTGTCTCAGATTATGGTGATGAAATAGCCATCGAGTTAAGGAGCAGTGCCGGGGCTCCAGTGGAGATCCCTCACATCTTTCAGGTGGACTTTGTGTGGAAGTCCACTTCCTTTGATAGGTATTTCAAATCTGTGCACTCTTGTATTTGATGTGATTAGTGCAATAAAGACCTGAAACCTAAAGTTCTGTATCAGTTACAATAACAGTGTTTTGTTAAAAAAAAATGTTTTTCTTTTCAGGATGCAGAGTGCTCTGAAGACATTTGCTGTGGATGAGACTTCAGTGTCTGGTTACATCTACCACAAACTGCTGGGACATGAGGTAGAGGATGTGGTCATCAAGTGCCAGCTGCCCAAACGCTTCACTGCTCAAGGCCTCCCTGACCTTAACCACTCCCAGGTGAGTTGGAGAAGAAGGCGTGTTACATGACTGAAATGAGTTTTGCTTGCTACCTGGCCTCTTGGACTTTGTCCTGTCAGAGATCACATGGATTTTTTTGTTTTGTGATGCAGGTGTACGCTGTGAAAACAGTGCTGCAGCGCCCCCTCAGTCTGATCCAGGGCCCACCTGGCACAGGAAAGACGGTCACCTCTGCCACCATTGTGTACCACCTGGCCAGACAAGGAAATGGGTACGAAACTTGACTCTAGTCTTTTTTGTAATGCCACCTTTCTGTTTTATTCTTTATTTACTCTACATTTAACTTAATGTTATTTTTTTTACAATATTCCTTGAAGTCTTTATGACCTTAGTCCTGGCTGAAATAAATAATTAGAAAAAAAGACCATTAATACGGTTTAAAATTGTCTTCCCAGGCCTGTGCTGGTTTGTGCTCCCAGTAATATTGCAGTTGATCAGCTCACTGAGAAGATTCACCAAACAGGGCTCAAGGTGGTGAGACTCTGTGCCAAGAGCAGAGAGGCCATAGACTCACCAGTGTCATTCCTGGCTCTGCACAACCAGACCCGTAATATGGACAGGTAACACATATCTGTCTATCTTTTTTGTGCATTTGTGATTAGCCTGTTTTGTCTTCTTTTTAAAGAGTTGGACTAGCTGTTGGTCTGTATTGATTCAATAAAACTACCATACATGCTTTAGTTTTACACAGGCAGTCTAAAACTGCAAGGAGGTATTTCTGTAGTCTATTGATACTAGATAGTGGAAAAGGGGTGGGATTAAATAAGCTTATGCTTCTTCCTGCTCCTTTTTGAACATGGACGTTATTTGGAGTTGTGGTTCCTCGTTTTCCTTTTGTTTGCTTTGTTCATTTGTCTCTTTTAATTCTATTTTTTTTATACTTTTTCAACATGTTCAAAATAAAGATTCAATCAATCAATCAAAACTGTTTAGGGGAACCACAACTAAGATTATGATGTTGTATTATAACAGTTTGTGTCAGAGCAGCACACAATCTTTGCACACAAACACATCACTGATCTCACACTCTGATAAATGTGTTCATGCCTGCAGTATGCCAGAGCTTCAGAAACTCCAACAGCTGAAGGATGAGACTGGAGAGCTGTCCTCCTCAGATGAGAAGCGCTACAGAGCTCTGAGGCGCACTGCTGAGAGAGAGTTGCTTATGGTGTGTCATTTGGACTTGCTGAACTCTAAATATGTCCTGTTTATGACAGTGCTAGGCACAGTAATGTGTATTCATCCATATTTTTTTTGTCATAGTTTGTATGATGAGACTTTCCATTAACTTTTTACTAAAATATTATTTATTGTTGTGATGGTTTATTAAGGAAAAAAAACAAGTGATACTTCATCATAATGAAACTCAACTTTCTCTCTTTTCTCTTTGCCAGAATGCTGACGTGATCTGCTGTACATGCGTTGGGGCAGGAGATCCTCGTCTGGCCAAGATGCAGTTCAGATCTATCCTGATCGATGAGAGCACCCAGGCCACCGAGCCAGAGTGCATGGTGCCTGTAGTCCTTGGAGCCAAGCAGGTAGGAGCTCCATAAGTGAAAATAACACTTGATCAGTAATCTGCAGTATTGGTGATCAGCTTAAACTGCTGCAATTTGTAACGACGTGTTTATTTTCTTCGTAGTTGATTCTTGTGGGTGATCACTGCCAGCTGGGACCTGTGGTGATGTGTAAGAAGGCAGCTAAAGCAGGTCTGTCCCAGTCTCTGTTCGAGCGTCTTGTAGTTTTGGGGATCCGACCAATCCGTCTGCAGGTCCAGTACCGCATGCACCCGGCCCTCAGTGCCTTCCCTTCCAACATCTTTTATGAGGGTTCTCTGCAGAACGGAGTCACTGCTGGTGAGATGGAAAGACATACAACCTCACATTTCCTCATTTCTTACCAGTACAGACACTTAAAAGTAAATAAATAAAGATCTTTACCGTCTGTATATGCTGCTTTATGTGACACTTTATGTGTTGGATATTTCTTTAAAACCCACTCTAGGCTGTAAAACATTTGCATTTGTTTTTTATGCTCTTCTAAAATGTAGTCATCTGGCAGCTGACTCATAGATGTAACACAGCCTGTCGCTAATCATATCCAGCTTATTAATGTGATTATTAAGTGTACCAGACTGCACACCATAATCTGTTTGTTCTTTCTGCAGCGGACCGTGTGAAAAAAGGCTTCGACTTCCAGTGGCCCCAACCAGACAAGCCGATGTTCTTCTATGTCACCCAAGGCCAAGAGGAAATTGCTAGCTCTGGAACATCTTATTTGAACAGGTGCCAACTTTCTTGGACTCTGTTGCCTGTGTCTGCCTTTTAGTGCCTAAATGATGCCTGAAAATAGCCAATATTTGACAGACATAAATTTTCTGAATCACTTCGAACAATCCTGATATAAAGTAGATGACTTAGGTGTTCAGAAACACTGTATGCTTGAAGTGATGTCTCATCTGTTTATAGTCAAGGTTAATAGATTCCTGTGTTACTTCAGATTTTCTATATTCAAAAGAAAAATCATTCTACTCACTCTACTTGTTCATGCAGGACTGAGGCAGCCAATGTGGAGAAAATAACAACGAGGTTGCTGAAGGCTGGAGCAAAACCTGATCAGATTGGTATCATCACTCCCTATGAGGGTCAGAGGTCCTATCTGGTCCAGTACATGCAGTTCAGTGGCTCCCTCCACACCAAACTCTACCAGGTAGACTGAGAAATGTTTCATTCAAAATTCAAATGAATGTTAAATTGATTCAGTCTAAACTAATGAAATACCAGCATCCTTAAAGGAGAGGCCAAACACTAGTTGTAGCACCTACGCAGGACACAGGACCAAAGAATTTCAGGCACTTGTGTTTAGTGTTGGAATAAAATATAAAACGCCTCACCCAAGAATGTCTTCATACTTTGTGCAGGAGGTGGAAATAGCCAGTGTTGATGCTTTCCAAGGGAGAGAGAAAGACTTCATCATCCTCTCCTGCGTGAGGGCCAACGAGCACCAGGGCATCGGCTTCCTCAATGATCCCAGACGTCTTAACGTGGCACTCACCAGGGCCAGGTAATGCAAGAAACCTCACCAGCTTTTTGAAACCATCACTGTGAGGACAACGTGCCCTAATTTGTTACTGTCTTTTGCTCTGTCACAGATATGGCGTGATCATTGTGGGAAACCCCAAAGCCCTGTCCAAGCAGCCTCTGTGGAACCACCTGCTCAATTACTACAAGGAGCAGAAGGTCCTGGTTGAAGGCCCACTCAACAACCTGAGGGAGAGCCTCATGCAATTCAGCAAGCCCCGCAAGCTGGTGAACACCATCAACCCTGTGAGTTTATGTGTGTGTGTGTGTGTGTGTGTGTGTGTGTGTGTGTGTGTGTGTGTGTGTGTGTGCTAGTTACACACACAGTGCTTTTGATGCTAAAGTAAAGTTTTTTTGTTTGTTTGTTGTTTTTTACATTATGAATATTTGTTGCTTTTGTACTGAGGACTAAAAATAAATCAGTATAATACATCACTGCAAAGACGCAAAGATGAGCTTTCTTACTGTTTTCTTTTTTAGGGTGGCCGATTCATGAGCACAGCTATGTATGATGCGAGGGAGGCCCTCATTCCTGGATCTGTTTATGATCGTAGCAGCAACGGTGAGATGTCTTTCTTACCCCATACACACCTTTTTCCCCCAACTGAAAAAGTATAATTAACTAAGTGCATTTAACATGCGTACTACTGCAGGGCGTTCGTCCAACATGTATTTCCAGACGCATGACCAGATCGGTATGATTGGCACAGGTGCCAATCCCATGTCCTCCATGAACATCCCGATCCCCTTCAACCTTGTGATGCCTCCGATTCCTCCACCAGGATACTTGGGACAGGTGAATGGACCTACAGCAGGTGAGAAAGTCATAAATTTGTCATGCTACCTCCAGTTTCCCCTTAAGGCAGCTAGGAATTGTTTAATGGAATTTTGTTACCCGACTTGATCTACGAACAGGTCGCGGCGGCGGTCTAAAGGGCAAATCGGGCAGCGGAGGAGGTGGGGGAACTCGAGGTGGCCGTCAAAGAAACCGTGGAAACCACAGCGGTGGAACAGACCGCGGACAGCATGGAGGTCAAATGACTACAAGCCAGACTAGCCAGGACCAGGGCTCCCAGCCGTTCTCCCAGGGCCCTCTGACGCAGGGCTACATTAACATGAGCCAGCCGTCACAGATGAGCCAGCCTGGGCTCTCCCAGCCTGAACTCTCCCAGGTTGGTTTGTTTATCTGAAAAACTGTTTCTGACCTAGTCCAGCATTTGCCCAGATTTTCTCTTAAAAATATGTCCAAGATTTCTCTACTGCATGGAAGGAAATGAAGGAATAACTGTTGACTGATCTCTTTTTGTTTGTCCTGTTATAGGACAGTTACCTTGGAGATGAGTTCAAGTCTCAGATTGATGTGGCTTTGTCCCAGGATTCCACGTACCAGGGGGAGCGGGCCTACCATGGTGGTGTGACTGGACTGTCCCAGTACTAGACTGTAAGATATTCCACTGTGGGCTAAGATGACTCACTAAAATGAAAGTAGTTCAACTTTTTTGATTAAATTATGCTATCATGAGCTTTTAACACATAGGTTAGAACTAACTTTAACTTTGAACACACGTGCCAGAGCTCGATGTGCTGTTGTGTGGGTTTTGTTGCCCTTGCACATCAGGCAAGCCGTTTTTATCTTTATGTTAAGCTGAACTTACTAACGGGTTTCTCCAACTTTTTATTTAACATTTAAGAGACTTGGATTAATTTCAGAGTCTGATACAATGTGTATGTTGCAGTGCACTGAAAAGCTAAATGAATGTTCTCTGAAACAAGTGTGTTTGTCTTGCAGGTTGCAGGAAAGGAGCTAGGCCTGTGTGAAGCTTAGTTCATTGGTATTTTAATCTGGGTAATAACAAAAAAGAACAAACATGGATACCCGTTTTCCACTGCTACAACCGAAGCACCACTGTGTGAAAGTAACAGGAGAGAGACCGTGAGAAACCAACCAATCACAAGAGTGAGAGTAAAAATGGGAGTAGAGCTGGACAGGACGAGAGCAAGACGGAAAGAGTGGGAGACTGGTAGAGGAGAGAAGGCACTGCTGCTCACACGCGAAGACATAGCAAAGGAGAAAGCTGTTGTCCTCGGAGCGGCGCAGTTGGGAGAGGTGAGACCTTCAACAGGTCGAGGAGGGCGAAAAGATCTGAGGCATTCTGGAGAGGGGAAAGGGGCCGACTGCGTCATCTTGTCCCTCGCGTGCCCCCGAACCCTCGGATCTCCAGGCGGTGTGGTTGGGATTCTTGCTCCAAAAGCTGAGAAAGAAGGAGAAGAGGTGTCTCACACAAGTCCTCCAAGCTAACAACAGGACGTCCACTGTGACTTGGAGTGAGAGAGAAAAATAAATGGAGACGCAGCTCTTGAAGCAGTTGACATGGCAACTTTTTTAAACTCAAAGCTTGAATCGAGGTTCTGCATTTGATCACATTTTTAAGCAACCGGGAGAAACGTTTGGCATCTCAACAGAACTCAGAAATGCTTGTGGTGCTGTGCCTCAGAGGTTTAAAAGAAATTTGAGGACTAACCAGTTATGGGTCATTTGCTTTGCTTTCTCAGCTTTGAGTTGGAAAGTTTTCTAAATAAAGGCTGTTTTCATTGAGGGTTTTCAGTGACGCAAGCTAGTGTAGTTGGCCATCTTTCAAGGCGGGTCTTTCCCTAGGTGGTCTGCAAAGAACAAAGTGGTGGAAGAAGCTCTTAAATGTGTAAACGTAAAAAAGAAAAACATTTTTGTCTCCAAATCTGAGCTCCAAAGACCTGCGGATCGTGAGATAATTTTGTTTTTTGTTTTTGTTTTGTTTTGTTGTTCTTCTTTGTGTCTTTTTAATAGTGCAAAAGGACGAGTGAAGGCACTGTAACCAGCTTGTAACTGAATAAAGCGGTCATTCTTTTCTGCTGACCCCTCCCCCAAAGCTGCTAAAGCTAGCAGATAGCAGTCGCCAAGCACATATAGCTGAAAGCGCCTGATAAGCCGAATCAAGAGGGCAGAACTTCCCAAAGAGCCTTGCCCTGAAGTCAGACGTCATAAAACATGCAGACGGTGAGACAGAGGTGTAAATGGTACACGTGGTGGAGTACTTGACATGAATGCTCACTGAAAAGGAGGGTGAAAACATGTAAGGCTCAACTGTACAACGGACAACTTGGTTTCACCACGTTGGACACAGATGTTTTGATGATGCATTTGAGAAGTCGACCGATGACACATTTAGAGGTTACACATCTTAGGTGAAGTTACCTTCAAATTACGAACACATGTAACCCAAGTTTAACATTTATGTAGATAAGCACCCACCCACACCCCCCATTCCTCTTAATTTTCTTTGCTTTTTGTTAGTCTTTAACCTATAGAAGAGTGTGAAACTGTTAAAGCAGTAGTACAATCATGTTGAGGACAGAGCAGTTAGTTTGGTCTATGATGAACTTTGTATCTCTGTTTCAGTACTCGGTGTTGTAAGTTCTCGTTTCGCACTAGTGAAGCTTACATCAGTATCTTTCACCGCCTCATGTTATCCATGTGATGCTAAAAGCTTTCCTTTTTATGTTGTTGAATCCACTATACTGAAGAACTTAATGTAATGGCTTAGGATTGTCCACTCTGAGCCAAAGCGTCTTAATAATTTTAACATCCTGTTGTAGATGCTAAGAGGGCAGAGCGTGTGGTGAAGAGTGCTCAGGCTGCCAAAGAGAAAAGGCATCCACAGGAATGAAACCTGCGAAGCGTGAATTATTGGTTTTTCTTTAATGCTACAATAGTCAAGTTAAGTAGGTGTGTCTTTATGCTGTGTAGGACATCAAATTAATAGTCTGACCCCATTTATATATCTGTAGATTTGCTCTAAATTATTCTTAGACTCCACATCTTCAACTTTGAAAACTGCTCTGCTTTACCTTTTACATAAAAATCACCAACATACAAAACATCTCAAGCCTACACGTGGTTTTTGCATGTCTTATGAACTGAGGCTAACTTTTGAGTTCTTCCTCTGTACTTTTGCTGTGACCTTGTTTGGCTTATTGCTGTTTAAAGCTGAAGTGAACAATGTTTTTATGTTTGCTGCACTGTTTTTTGTTTTTGTTTTCTTCCCACTAACTGATGTTGGTGCTTAAAAAGTGTACTCACAAAAAGAAAATCTTGTGTTAATAATCTTGGAAAATTAAAGTTTGCTTCTTTTTGCTCATTCAGCTTGATTTGAGTCTTTTATTTCTCCTGTGAGATGAATTACTAGCATGTGGAGTTCTCTTTAATCTGCTTAAGAGGGCAAAACAACAGGAGGATTCTCATATTGCAAAATCTCATTACACCAATAGGTCCTAAATGGGCTGTTGCACGACTCTTCACTTTTTTTTCTTCTTTTTCTTTTTTAGGTCAAGGCAGACCTTAAAGCTCCGGTTTGCACTGCACACATGCAGGCGCGTTGACATAGTTTCCATACCTGACTGTCACACACAGCTGGAGCGGGTGTTTGGAGGCTGCAGAGCCAGCAGGTGGTACTATACAGCCGGCTGTTGAATGCGAACAGCCGGCCGGATGAAGAGCCAACAACTGAAGGGGAGAACAGAGAGGTTTGGCCGTACAGGATAAGCAGTGAAAGACGAGGAAACAAAGAGGTTCTGTGGCAGGACGAAGATGGACTCGGAGCAGCCCGCGGTCACTTCAGCCATTGCCGTCCGCAGCAGCTCTGCTCTCCCCGGCTTCTGACTCTGCGAGCTGCTCGGGGCAGGACGGTGCCACTTGGCGGGCTGCAGCAGGCGGAGTGCAGCGCCTTGCGGTGAAACCTCCCCCCCCTGGAGAATAAAGCAAGAATAAAGCATCTGGTAGCTGTGACTGAAAGGAAGAGGAGACCAACTGGGACAGCAGCAGCAGTTTCAGGACGCAAAATATTGTTAGATAACAGACTCGACGAGGTTTTACACCGAAATGGGGTAAGCGCCTCTCTATCCACGACACAGATTTAACTAGACTTTAAGTAAGAATTAAGAGCGGGGAAAAATGTTAAACTACAGGGACAAACTTTTATGATTATTCCGGGGTTTTTTTTCTGGTATAATTTTTTATTAAAGTAATTTACGTTAACAGTTGTCTAACCAATCCTCAGTCTTTTCTTTTACAGAAAAGAAGTCTTGGTGATCTTCTAAGATGTTTCCTCACCACAGAGAAAGGTATGGCCATCTACCAGCTTGTCCTTTAATATTTATTTATTTATTTATTTATTTATTTATTTATTTATATATCTATTTAGATTTCTTGTACTTGCATGTGACATTGGGATGGCAGACACTTTACATAAATCTAACACAAATACTTTGAGATCTTGTTATCAGATCAGGGGGACTTAAGCTTTGATTTAAAGCAATCATTTGTAGTGAGTTTAAAACTGTAGTAGTAAGGCTGCATATGAACATTTATCACTGCTCTGCTGATGTTGGCTGTGGAGCACATCTGGAGCAGCGCTCTGGTTTCATTTCAGACTTAATGAATCTGTTAAATTAAGACATATTGTTATGTAGTCCCATGTGGCCCCAGCTTAGTTTATTTAAAACCATTTTCAGCTGATTGGGAGGAGAAGCATAGATTCTGGGGCCATCCTAGGGGAGCAGGTGTTACCATGACAAAATCCTACTTTCACTCACGTTAATGTAGATATTTCCTATTGCTGCCTCACTCCCTTTTTTATTAATCAGACTGTGTAGTGTTTAACATTTCTCTTAGAAGATTTAGATCAAAAGAAACCAGGTGAAACAGATTTTAGATATTGTAGTTAGTGACAGAGGTCAGAGCTACGCCTCAGGATGAACACACTAATTCCTGTCTAATCACTCCCAGGCTTTGTTATCATGCTTAGAGACCTCCATTAAGTAGGCCACCCCCTCTACTGAGGATGAAGGTCAAGTAATTGAATTGTTCTGCTGTTCAGTTAACAGACTATACAGAGGGGGAAATAATTATTCGATCCCCTGGTGAATCACTTCATTCGACAAGAAAAGTAAACATCACATAAAAGTTATAATTGATTTGCAGATCAGTGAGTGAAATTCTTGACTGCTGCTATGCAGCTTGATGCTTCAGCTCCCTCCAACCGTTTTCTGTAAGATTGAGGTCTGGAGCCTGGCTGCACCACTTTATGACCTCTTCTTTAGCCACTCCTTTGGTGCTTTGGCAGTATTCACAGTTTCATGGTACATGGCCCCGTCTGTTTCCACCTCTGTGCTTGTCTGTAGAGGATGGTGTTCTTTTAGTCGAACTCAGCATTTCTCTTCCAAAGAGCTCGATATTGGTTTTCTCGCAAACCTTCTCTAAATCGAGATTGTGACTGGCAAACTGAAGACAGAGGTGTGCACGTGCCTTCTTGAGAAGGGGAACTTGCAGGTGCTGCAATATTTCAATGTATTGCAGCATCCTGTGTTACCAATGGTGTTCTTGGTGACTGCAGTTCCAGCTGCCTTCAGATCGTTAACAATCTCTTCCCGTGGAGCTTTGGGCTGATCCACCACCTTCCTCAACAATCATCCTCACCCCATTTGTCAAAATCATGCATGCAGCTCCAGACATAAGGTTTTTGTTTCATATTTTGTCTCTGTTAAAATGCAGCTGCCATAAAAACTACACTGTTCATTTCTTTCAGCATATACATACACTAGTTTGACCACCTTTGTGTTTCAAACGTTTTCTGAGAGAGGAAACTAAACATGTTGACACAAACACGTTTGCAGCCTGTGTTTGTCCGTTTGGTTGATTCCTGGTTCGTTCTGTTTGCAAAGCGGTCCGTGTTGTTCGGTCGGATGCCAGATATTATGTGGCAGAGCTCGTCACCTCAGGCAAGGTGAAAGCGTGGCAGTGATGGGATGATATTAGAGTTAATAGCAGGTCCACCTTCACTCTTACCCATTTTATGTTCTGTGTAAAACTAGCACTTTATGATTGTTTGACATCAATGACCTTATTGACTGACTCATGGGCTTCATGGAAAATAAAGAATAACATAAATATGACAGATTATTTGATAGTCCCTTGACTTTCTGATAACTGGTTAGTAGCTTTATTCCCCCTGGGCTTAAATAATGACCTGTTTTTACCATTTTCTGCAGAGGTCACAGCGGGCTGACCTTTATGCTGTTTCCTGTCTTAATCAGGAAGCATAAAAGCCGCAGGCAGCAGAGAGTTAATGTGACTGAAAAGCAGAATTGCAGCATGGCTTATTATCAGACTGGAACATGGTTGAAAGGGTTGGGCTTCTGCTGCTGTAGTCCAGCTGCTTCAAGGTTAGATGTGTTATGCATTCAGAGATGCTCTTCTGCTTAACTTGGTTGTAATGAGTGATTATTTGAATTAATGTTGCCCCCCAGGTAGGGTCAGAATTGAAGCAGGCTGGCCATTCTCCTCTGACCTTGGCATCAACAAGCTTAGTGGATATTTTCAGACCATTCTCTGTAAACCCTAGAAATTATTGTGTGGGAAAATCCCAGTAGATCAACAGTTTCCGAAATACTCAGATCAGCCTGTCTGGCACCAACAGCAAAGTCCCTTTTTTAAGCACCTTTCTCCATTCTGATGGTCATTGTGAGCTATAGCAGGTTATCTCAACCATGTCTACATGAAATGCATCCAGAGAAACCATTGTTGGTTTTTGTATTTGCAATGAGGTCACTGCACCAAGACTAGCCAAAATAATGCAGTTCCACTGGAAATAGCTATAGTGCGTTAAAGAATGCACGTCCTTTTTTTGAACTATTTCATTATCTTACTACATAGCAGCTCTTCTGATTTGCATTTCTATACCAGTGAATGACAGAGGCGTCTTCTTGTGATACTCACTTTCACCCCTGCTGAGGAGAAAGGAGGGGTTAGCAGTGCTGCTGTTCACACCACAGGGCAGTGGCTAAACCACCTCCCGGCACCACTGACTGTGTTGCTTTGATATATTTACCTCGTATCCAGGATACATCGGAGCAAAACCTGCCAGGCGCAGATCAGAGCGTGGAGGGTGACGACTCGGGAGAGGGTTCAGAGAGTTCTAGTCAACATGCTTTGCCAGCTAACCCTGTTTGACTGGTGGATGACGCAGGAAAAATAGTGGGAGATAGCCAAAGGATGATCTGTCCCTGGATGACAGGGGAGACAGAGATGTCCTGTTATGAAAAAAAAAAGACAGATTTGTGTTTTTCATGCAAACAAGAAAGGATTTTTAAGCAAAACGGTTTTATTAATGGACCATATTTTAATGGTTCGATGCTCATTTTATACATTTAGACTTTACATTCAGTTCCTTCAGTGCCAGTGCACATTACTTTAAGTCTGCAGAGGGATTTTTACTTTGACATTCCCTTCTCACAGCATCTAATCATCATCTCTCTGTGATTCCTCCTTCAGGGAGCAGCCGATCTTCAGCGCCCGGGCCCATGTTTTCCAAATCGACCCCACCACCAAGAGGAACTGGATACCGGCCAGCAAGCATGCTGTCACAGTGTCCTTCTTCTACGATGCTACCCGCAACGTGTATCGCATCATTAGTGTGGGCGGGACAAAGGTGAGTGCGTGGGAAATTGGTGTAGACAAAATTTTAGATTCAGCAAAGAAGAAAGATTAAAGATGGACAGGGGGAGAAACAACAAACAAATACAGATCTGCTGTCTAGAAGTAATAAGTAAAAGTTGGTGGCTTTGGAATCAAAAGGGGTTTTGAAATAATGCCACAGGTCTAAAAAAGCAAGACAAACAGCAGCTTGAGATTGAATTTTTACTCATCAACCACACTCCCACCAGAAGTCCTGTGAGGTGAAGAATTATATAACAAACTAAACCAAATCGAAGCTCAACACATCAGCAGCCAGAGCATCTTTGGTCCGGGCTTGTGGATTTAGATTAGGCGGGTGGGGAGGGGACCCATCTGATCTCATCTTAGCACCTCTAGTGTGACCCACATTTCTGCTTCCCAGAAGGCAGCGCGAGGCAGCAGTTGGCCGTTCAGTAGCCCAATCCTGCCAGGGCTGGTGTCTGGCTCCACAGTAATCTTCTCTGCCACTGCTGCTCCTGCTGCTAGAATCCAGCATGTTATGTCAAGCACGTCGGCACACAAACGCAGAGCGCAGAGTTCATGTAATCATTGGTTGGAGGGGAAAGGGGTGGGGGATGCTTCTTCTTAAGCTGCCTGCAGTTCTAGTATTTTCAGTGCCATTGCTCTAACACAGGAGATGACGTAAAATAAAACAGGTTTATAAATAGGTGTGTTTTCCTTTTCTTTTTTTCTTTTTTGGGGTCATGTGTTAGGAAGGACAGAGCCAGCTTTGGCAACTTCCCAGAGAATGATGTGATAAACCTGGTAGATATGTTTTGATTGTGCAGCTGCTGCCCTTTTGGCAGAAGTGTGAACAATTGCCGAAACAGGTCTCAAGGGAGAACATGCGTGAAAATGGCATCCTGGTAACCTCCTATTAATGTTCATGCCAAACCAACCGCTGATTTTAACAAAACCTGTTCAGTAATACAAATACAGTGGCTCAATACTCCACTTCATGGCCTTGCTACTATATCATCTATAGCTGTGGTGAGGCTCTGCTGAGGCCTATTTTCGATTTAAATGCTCCAGCATAAGTCTCTAATGTTAGTGCGCAAAGATTTACTATGAAATGTGAACCAAATGTAATAACAACATGTCCAGATGCTTGTGGAAGCATTAAAACTCTCAATCTCACTGATGGGAATAAACAAAGTGAGTAGGGACCGTGAGTGTCGGTGCTAAAGTCCAAGACCACCCCTTTCATGCCGTGGCTGATGAAACACTTAACTTTGGACCACAGAGTTAAATGCCAAGCTGGATGCCACATCCCTGACATAGCTAAAATGTGAACCCTGTTACAACATCTGCACACATCCTTTAAAGCATTCTGTTTACACACCAGTAAACAGTCTTCATATGGGGAGTTACATGGTGCATTAAACATTCAGAAGAAGGTGTGATGGGGACGTAAAGAGAGTGTGTATGGTTTGATGGGGCACACTGGCGTACTCGACCTTCACTTTGATCTTGGTACGCTTCAGTTACTAATATCGATCTCGCTCTGCTGTGACTCCATTGGTGTGACTAAATTTGACCACAAACAAACACGTTAACACCTGCCGGGCATTACTCCCAAAACATGTCCCGCTTTATACATTCAGATATTACATTCACTTCCTTCAGTGCTCACTGTAAGTCTGCAGAGGGATTTTCCCTTTGACATGCTTTATTTACTATTTTACTTTAAATGGAAATGTAATTTACAAAGTGAATATCATGCGGTATTTATTAGGATGGGAAAAATAGTGGAATTCAGTAGGAAAATGCATATTGAGGTGTTGTCTAGTTATTAAATAATAGATGGACTGGTACTTATATAGCACTTTTCGACTCTACTTATTCGCCTTAGTTCTTTTAAACCTAACATTCCCACTGAGGCTCAGGAGGTAGAGCGGGTTGTTTATCAACTGAAAGGTTGGTGGTTTAATTCCTGGTTACTCCAGTGTCCTCAAGTTGAAGTATCTTTGGCCAAGATACTGACATGGAGTTTTATCTACTGGGGTGTTTTAGTATAATACATACAGTGCTTAAGAGTAGAGATGTGTTTGAGTGAACGAAGCACTTTTTGTGCTCAGATAGAAGAACTGCTATATAAATATCATTACATCTGCCCAGGGATACGTCAGCAATCAGCCAGGGAACCACTTACCCCCCAGTTGGTGGATCTTCTGAGCAGCCAGAGGCACATCTGTAGAATTGGTTTTCACACCACAGCTAACTAAAGGCTTTTTTTAAATTTTTTTTTTTTTAATTAAAACCCTTGTTTTGCAGTCACTTTTTCAAACTGAGTCTGAGTGTCGCTGTGGTGTTTTCAGTGAGAAAAGTCTCATCTTCTGGAGTAAGACTCTCTCCAGGTTTTCTCAAGGCTGTGAGGATGTAAATTTTCTGCTGCGTGTCACATCTGGTAACAGTTTCCCCTTCATCACATCCGGGCCCATCTCTGCCTGTCTTATTCTCAGTCGTTCCCGGCTGCTTCAAGGAAAGAGTTGTATCAACTCCCAGGTTTTGGAGGCATCAGCCAAGCCTCCAGCGGCTCATCACCCACTGAGCTCATCCACAATGATCTCATCTCCTGACATAAGTCATTGAATTCATCCAGCTGCTCCAAAGTTTCCTTCTTTGTCTCTTCATGCTCTTCCTCATCCGGTTCTTCTCAGCATTCCTCCAGGTCCATGAGTTGATGCATTAATTTATCGAGTTGTTCCTCCATATTCTGCCTCAATTTGTGGAGAGGTCATCTACGGTTAAAACTGCATTTTGATAACTTTCTTAGTAAAGTAAGAGTAAAATGTTACCATTCACTGGTGAAATGTGTCATAAGTTATCATAAGAAATAAAAATAATAACTTGCAGTGCCTCAGTTAGAGCATGTTGCTGCCATAGTCTAAGAAGGAAGATAGCGTCTGCTCCCAGAGCCATCTGCTCTCAAGTTCAAGTTCAAGTTCAACTTTATTGTCACTTCAACCATATACAGTTTAAAAATACACAGTGAGGCGAAACAACGTTCCTCCAGGAACCAAGGTGCTACAAGACAAGTTAGTGCAAAAAAAATAATAATATATAATATATCTAGTAATAATATTGTGCAAAAGAGCATTTACAGGTTGGTGTGTGCGATGGTTTGGTGGTGTAGGTCAGTGTGTTTGCGCTTTGTGTTGGTTAGTCAGTCCAGTTTCAATGTTTTGAGGTATTTGAGTTAAGCTGAGTGATAATGTTAGTGTATGTGTGTGTGTGCGTGTTTATCAGTCAGTCCCTTTTTGCTGAGGAGACGGATGGCTTGTGGAAAAAAGCTGTTGTACAGTCTGGATGTGCGTGCCCGAATGCTTCGGTACCTTTTTCCAGATGGCAGGAGTGTAAAGAGTGTGTGAGAGGGGTGTGTCCGATCAGCCACAATGCTGGTGGCTTTGCGAATGCAGCGTGTGGTGTAGATGTCCTCAATAGAGGGTAGAGAGACCCCGATGATCTTCTCTGCTGTTCCCACTATCCGCTGTAGGGTCTTGCGGTCTGATATGGCACAGCTCCCAAACCAGACAGTGATGCAGCCGCTCAGGATGCTCTCGATAGTTCCTCTATAGAAGGTGGTCAGGATCGGTGGTGGAAGCCGGGCCTTTCTCAGTCTTCTCAGAAAGAAGAGACGCTGTTGGGCTTTCTTGTGCAGGGAGCTGGTGTTGAGGGACCAGCCGAGGTCCTTCTCCAGGTGTACACCCAGGAATTTGGTGCTGTCAATGATCTCCACAGAGGAGCCGTTGATGCTCAGCGGTGAGTGGTCGCCTCGTGTCCTCCTAAAGTCAACAACCATCTCTTTTGTCTTGTCAACATTCAGAGACAGGTTGTTGTCCTTACACCAGTCCGTTAGTCTCTGCACTTCCTCTCTGTACGCTGACTCGTCGTTCTTGCTAATGAGACCCACCACGGTCGTGTCATCAGCGAATTTAATGATGTGATTTGAACTGTGTGTTGCTACACAGTCATGAGTCAGCAGTGTGAACAGCAGAGGACTGAGCACACAGCCTTGTGGGGCCCCAGTGCTCAGTGTGGTGGTGCTGGAGGTGCAGTTCCCGATCCGTACTGACTGAGGCCTTCCGGTCAGAAAGTCCAGGATCCAGTTGCAGAGGGAGGTGTTCAGGCCTAACAGGCTCAGCTTTCCGATCAGTTGTTGGGGGATGATTGTGTTAAATGCTGAGCTGAAATCTATGTACAACATTCGGACGTGTGAGTCCTTCTTGTCCAAGTGTGTCAGGGCAAGATGGAGTGCAGTGGAGATGGCGTCGTCCGTTGAGCGGTTATGGCGGTATGCAAATTGCATTGGGTCCAGTGAGGGGGGCAGCAGGGTCTTGATGTGTCTCATGACGAGCCGTTCGAAGCACTTCATGATGGTGGGTGTAAGTGCGATAGGGCGGTAGTCATTGAGACAGGACACAGAAGACTTCTTGGGCACGGGGACGATGGTGGTGGCCTCTTCACCTGCACCTAAGGGGACGACCTCTGTTATCTCTTTATCTGCAGGCAATTATCAACTGCACTGTTACGCCCAGCATGACATTTACTAAGACGTCTCAGAAGTTTGGTCAGTGGGCTGACAGCCGCGCCAACACGGTCTACGGTCTGGGCTTTGCCACAGAGCAGCAACTGCATCAGGTAGGTCAAAGTACAGCATTTTTAAAAATGTGCCATCCATTTCTTGTAGAGGGTTTGTGCTGCATTGTCTAGGTCATGACTTGCCCTCTCCTGTACAGTTTGCAGAGAAGTTTAAGGAGGTGAAAGATGCAGCTCGTCTGGCGCGAGAAAAGTCACAGGACAAAGAACTGGCCAACACTGCACTCACCATCGCTGCTCCTCAGGTGAGCGCCGTCCTTTTAGAAAGCATGAGCATGAAAGAAGAGCAAAGGTTTGTGAGTGTCACCGAGAAGCTGTAAATGTGAAACCTCTGTTATTCATGCACATTTTGGGCATTTCAAGACTGAAATTAGATGATTAGATGAATGCTCCTGTATTACTTGCTGCAGCTCAGCTATTAGACAGGGCCGCTGTGACTAAATCAAAGGAGGGACGGGGAGAGAGGGGAACGAAAAGCAAAAGAAATGTGAGCTGGGTCAGTTGTCTCAGAGGGAAGTGAAAATGAGGAAAACTAGGACGATGGTAAAATTATCCGATGCTGCTCAGCAGTACACCACACTCACATTTTCTCCCCACAGCTACCCAGAAGCCTCTGACTTGAAACACTTCTAATGATGAAAACGTAGTCAGCTCAGGGCCCTTTTCCATCAATAAAGAATAATCAGCCTTCAGTTACATCTGCCTGATCTTGAGGAACATGCCTATTTCCTTTTTAATTCTACGGCTGAGCAGGTTCCAAGTGACGTCTCTCACTCCCGATCGATTTAACGAACACATTGGGAGAGCCAAAGCTCCAGAAAATTGCCAACTGCTTCAATTCATTGTACTTGCTAAGTGGCACTGCACTGCATAACTGATCAGTCCGCAAAGCACGCTTTCTGACTGTGATGTGTTGAAAAGGTCATTTCGTGTTGTGTGCTTCGTGGTGATATGTTCTTCTTTTCCGTTTTTTCCACCTCACGGATTTCCTCTGCAGTTCTCACAGGTGAGTCATTATTTAGAGGAAATGTAAAACACGTGTGCAGGAAGCATCTTTATTTTTTCTTCTTGCCTCTGAGTTTTATACATTTTATACCTTCTCTGATGGGCAGACAGCTCTAAGCTTCTCATTTATCAGACGCTAAAACTATCGTGTTACAGCAGTCAGTCCATCGAGAACAAGACCGCGAAGAGAGAGTCATTTATTATTATCACGAGCTGTATAGCTTTGCTTGATTTTATATGCAGACTTTGACTTGAATGGGATTTTAACATCTAAAAGCAGGCGGTCTCTCTTCACTTTGAATAAATCCATTTAATGCAGAGTCTGGTTTTTTTTTATTTCTTAATAATTCTGCATTAGTTATTATGAGAGTCCATTTACTGATGTGTTTCTCAGGACCTCTCGGATGAACTCCAGTCTCCACCGGTGATGTGCGTGAATGGACCGGAGGACAAGCTGTTTCGCAGCCAGAGCGCAGACATCACCCTGTCTTCTGAGAAGGAGCGCATTAAAAAGATGCTCTCTGAGGGGTAACTGCACACACACACACACACACACACACACACACACACACACACACACACACACACACACACACACACACACACACACACACACACACAGAAATGAAACCAAGGAAGCCTTGAAGTTTCATTACTGAGAGCTGAAACAGCCTGATTTCAAACACACCCCATGACCTTCTTCAGTGAAAAAGGTTTTCTAGGTAAATCTCACAACTCGACAGCCATGTTGGTAATGCCAAGTCTTTGCAGTTCCACTATACCTGGGTTTGCATCAGCGCAACATGGCTAGTTTTATGCTTTTGTATTTAGCCATTATGAAGAGGAAGACTGGCTTTTTAGAATATGAACAGACTGTATTTACAGATACATACGGTCATGTGAGAATTGAATTTTTTGGAAGTGGAATAACTTAATTTGTCATCTCTCACATCACCGTGGTGGAATTCAGACCCACTTTTCCTTATACCGCTGCTTCAGCTCATTAAGGCCTACAGGCATTAATTTATGCACAGCTCACATCAGCATTTCAATCGGGTTGAAGGTGGACTTTGACTGGGCCTCTTGTAACACCTTCTTTTTTGTCCATACTGTTGTATATTTGCTGCTGTCTTTAGGATCATTATCCTGTTGTGTGACTGAGTTTGGGCCAAGTTTTAGCTGTCAGCCTCACATTTGACTCTAGAGTACTTTAATATACGGAGCAGTTCAACTTTGTAGATGCAAAACAAGCCCAAATCATCACCCCTAACAGTTGGCATGAGGTGTTTGTGCTGACATGCTGTGTTTGGTTTTCTGGTGCTGTGTATTATGGCCTAACTTCTCCGCTTTGGTCTCGTCTGTCCACAGCACATTGTCCCAGTGTGCTGTCATGAACGTCAGCATTTACCATGCTAACCTCTAATGAGTCTGAGATGTAACTCTTGGTGTTTTTGAAACTTCTGTGAGTATTGCACATTGTGATCTTGGGTTTCATTTTCTTGAACATCCAATCCTGGGATGTTCAAGAATTGCGTTAACACATACCTGAATGGTTCAAGGACATGCAGCATCTACTTGAGCGTGTGGACTTATAGGGGTCAGAGATTGAGCCACTGACATTCTGATTGGTCGATGACCCGCTCTACGTGGCCACCCTGACGGAAAAATACAGTATAACAAACTAGTAGTTGCTGTAACCACGCACTGTGTTTTACAAACGGTCTTTGTAACATCATGAGGGTTTTTCAAATTTCAAGTGGACTGTGCTTCTGGCTGCACTTAACCAGACAATCCATTACCTTTTGGTTCCTGAGTGTTATCATGGTTTTCATTTTTTCTGTGTTAATTAACGCCGCTGACGTCATTCAGTTTGTGAAGCTCCTAAGGAAATGAACAGGCCATTGTCGAAGTGTTGACTCATACATAACACTGAATGAGGCTTGGAAGCATCCCTCCATTCAGTGCTTTGAGCCACCCACAATGCTTTTATACCCTATAGTCCAATTACCACGAAGAAAGCAGCTCCTGAACGGTTACCATGGCAAAGTGTGGCCAGTTTACAACATCAAGCTTTGGAGATGTTGGACAGAGCAAAGGAAAAGGATCAAAGATGAAGAGAGCATATCAAATTCAATCATCGTATATGTCTTCTGTGCAGGTGGCATAAAAGTGGACTCATGGAGTGGGAACTGGCTTGTCTTACTCGCTTACAAGTCATGCATTCATCAAATGTGCAGGAAATTCAGTTTAAAGCCACAGAGATAAAGAAGTTTCAAGGTCACTTCATTTTAAACTGGAACAAACGTCAGTGGGGACTGAAGAACCGTGATGGAAAGATGTGAAAAATACACAAATCTTTATCTGTCATCATCATCTGTCATCTTTCGTTTGTCTTTTTCCTTTCCAACGTCTCTTGATGCAGTTGGTCAGTTTGATCTCTGCTCTCTGGGTCGGGGTTGGGGCTTTAATAAGTGTTTCTTTGCTCTGTCACCAGACCTGTGAAGTAAGTTTCCGTCTGCCCTTTAGGTGTGCGGCTGCAGGCTACAGCCTCCTTAACACTTGTGTAGTGGCTCTGTGATTGTGTTAACCAGACTATCAGAGTTTCATCATGTTCCAGACTCTTGGCAGCAGTACAGCTTGCTTGTTACTCCACAACCAGCTATTGTTTTTTATCCTCATGTTGCAGTGCTTGACACAAGACTCGATTTAATATTGAAGTCATCAACATGTGGCAGTTTTGTTTATTACTAACACTGCATAAGCTTTTTTCCCTGTAAAGATTTGTAAGTACCTGAATCAGAATCAGCTAAATTTGCACTGCATTGTTTGATCAGTTTTCTCAATTTTATATAGCGGGATACAGAGTTAGATATGACTCCACTTAATGAAATCTAAAATCTAAAAAGCATTGTTGCTTTTGTTTAAATAAGTAACAATTTTTCTTCTTTGTGAGGAATTTTAACATTTTTTTTTTAAACTCTGATTGAAAGTTAAGGTCCAGCTCACTGAAACAGCAACTGATGAAACGGCTCTCGAGTCTATCCCAGCTGCCATAGGGCGGGAGGCAGGGTGCGTAGTTTTGGATTTGACGTAGATGTGTATTGGTATTCGTGTTTTTCAGGTCTATTTGTGAGATGAACCTGGAAGCTGAGCTCTTCACTTTACAGGACAGCAACTCTAAGTTGGTGGCAGCTTTGCATGAAGCGAATGCTAACGTGGAGCAGTGGAAGAAACAGCTGACAGCATATCAGGAGGAGACCGAAAGACTCAGAGACCAGGTGAGCCTCAGGGAGTTTGAGGATGCTCTGATGAAGTGTGTTCACCCTGAAGTCTCACCTATTAAATTATAGAAACATATAAAATACAGGATGTTTTTTTTTTTCTTGTTAAAAGCAGTAATTACTATTACTATTGGTTTTGTCTCTTTATCTTTATGACTGATTAAGTCAAACTCCTTGGATCTGAACTGGAAAAAACCCCCACTAAGAGTATACATCACTACTACTCCATCAGTGAACAATAACAATGAGATCCATTACTAAGCTTTATGCCAATAATATCCAAAATTGTCTGGCATTTGCTGGCCACAGATACATTTAAAAAAGCTGGGAAAAAAAGTGTTGTTTTGCTGAGCTCATGCAGCAGGAGATCTGGATTAAGTCTGGGAGTCCTGCTGCGTGTCACGCCCCCATCTCTCCCCATGTACCTGTCTAAAACCTTCAGAATCTAATGAAGACATAATGACCTAAATAAACTTACAAAAAGCTCAACAGAGTACATGTTTTAATTTTGAGTACACCTACACGCTGCAGACTAAATTCTTCTTCCTCATTCCCAGGACTTTTTAACCTCCCACTTTTTTATTGTGTATAGTAGCTTTTGTCTTCATAGCTTCTTTGTATCCCTGCACTCCAACTTTTATGTGAGACTATAACATCCCACATGTGAGTTTTGCTTTGGATGCTTAAGCAGAAAGTCACCTTGTAAACGAAATCATTTTAAAGCAGATGGTTTGAAACTGCATTTTAAAAAGAGTCATTTTTGGGTGATGGTAGCTTTATTGTAAAGTGAGTGTAGCAATGCAAACATCACCTTTCCTTTAAATCCTGTTAATGCTTTCTGAAGAGTGCTGGAGTCAGATGCTGAAATTGGCTGAATGATCTTATTGTTTTATTTCATAATAATTTGTTTTCAATAGCAAAAAAGCAGATTAAAATATCTCTGTACTCTGGGTTTTTACTTTTCTCCACTGGTCCAAAGACACACTCAGAATTTCCCACTGCCTCACATCGCCTCTTGTCTAATGCACTCTGGCTGAGAAGGCTCCATCCACCAACTATCAGCACAACAAGGAGTTTAAAGAACGGAGGGATTAGTTATTCATGATAATGCACCATCTGTGACCTAAAAGTTGAGACATACGGTTAACAAAAAGTTAAAATTCTGAGTCTAAAAGCTGAGAAGTTTTCTCCTCTGGCCTCTGAAGCTCTTATACAACTCTGCAGTAACCTGTGGAATAGAAACTAATGGTTAAGGTCACACCTAGTGATCATTTCTGTGGAACAGGAACACAAGTAAGATTGCACAAGCAACAGAGAGATATTGCTGCAAGACTGATCCGGGGTTGTGTGCCTCTACGCTGCTGAGCGAAGCCCTGCTGCTTTTGATTGGGTCGTCCTTTGCAGACACTATATTTCCTTGTTTTGAAACTGGTTGTTTGGAAAAAAGAAGCTTTGCTGGTAACACACTCCATCAATCTCTGACTTGTGCTGCAGGCTTTTTCCCTCAGAAGCTTTAATCAAGGCGTTATCTGTGCTGGTTGAAGCGGTTCACTAAGTACACGCCAAATTTCACGTTTCGCCACGAGGGAGTTCGGTCTAAACACAGAGCCTCACGAGGGTTTTACACTTGAATTACTTCTCAGGCTCCGGTGGATGCAGATGCCGCTGCCCTCCCTGTACCCGCTCATCAATAAAAGGTATTTTCATATTTGCTGGGAGCTGATTCCTCTGGGGACGACGTCGCCTCAGGCTGACATTTACAAACCTCTCTGATTTGATGCTTTAACACCTCGATCCCTTTCCATTATAGCCCAGCCTTACAGTATCGATCACTACTGTTTCATTCGTAAGCGCTCCCCTGGTATTTCAGTAAGAAACAGCTTTCACTATTTTGGTCCACATCGACTGATTTAATCATACAAGTGAGAACCCCGTCTCCTTTGGACCGAGCTAGTTCCTACTGTTTGAGGAAGGGGACCAGGTGGCTGAAAATGGTTCATGTCTCCGGGGTGGTGTGTGTGAGAGAGAGAGGGAGAGGGGGGTTTGTAGGACAGCAATATCCTACTTTCAATGCCCCAGTTAGGAAAAAATGAAAAATCACCAGAGGGAGTTGGCATCCACTTGTTTCTCTCTTCTTCTTTTTTTTCCTCTTTTCTTCTTTTGAGTCTAAACCATACGCCGTTTAAAATAATCCAACGGGGCATTCGGGGTGTTTTTGGAGGTGTCCTTCTGTTTTTCTTTCTAATTCATGGAGCTCAGATGAAATGCAATGCAATGAGGATTTCATTCGTTAAAGTGTTGCTCTTCTACGGCTTCATTATAGTAGAAGTAGCCGCTTATTGTTGCAGGTGAACGCTGTGAGCCATCTGTAGGTGTGACTGAAAGCAAACAGAGTTGAGTGCTCTCTGTGATAAGTTTAATTCTGTCCGCCGATGAGCTCTTTAGCTTTGATAAGAGTTATAGGTGTTAAAAGTCTATGAGTTTTCCTGTTATTCACCTTTACGTTTCATGTCGTTGTTAAAATCTTTAGGCTTTTATGTCTGAATTACTATAGTGTGGTGCAGGGACTGGGGCCTTTCGGTGTAGAGGGTTCTCCTGCCTCTCACAGTGCAAATGCATGCATGTTACTGTAGGTTAACTGGTGATTTTGACTGGCCATAGGCGTGAAAGTAAGCATGAATGGCTGTCTCTGTGTGTTATCTCTGTGATGGGCTGGTGACCTGTCCAGAGTGCATCCTATCTCTTGCCCTGGCACAGCTGGGATTGGCTTCCGCAGCCCTGCTTATCCCTAAATTGGATAAGCCGATAAGAAAATAGATGGATGGTCCAAACTGAGTGCATCATCAAAACGTTCTGACGAATGCTAGAATAAGTCCTTTTAATGTTTTTAGCTGTGCTTCAGTTATTTTGGTTGTGTTTTACCTTAATCCGGACTGTAAAATTCAGTGGGATGGGTTACCATGTTTACATTTATTCCTGGTGAATTCTAATGTCTATGCAGATACTATATTAGAGCCACACTTTGGTTAATATTTATAGCTTGACGTAGCAATAGTCATCAATGATTTGGATAAAATTTGGCATAGCTATTCCCTTAGGATGGAGTGTCATAACTGATCGCAGTGACATCATCAGGTCAGAAATCAGTTTATTTAGCTGAATATTAAGTACCTCCAAGACTAATCGGCACATGATAAACATGGTAAACATTACACTTATATAATATCAAGTGCTAACTCTGCACATTAGCATGCTATTCTGCTATTTGATCTCAGAGATAGCAGTGTGTCCACAGATTCTTGCTTAGCTGTATTAAATAATGTTCTATCAGCTGTGATCAAGCCATAACCTCCACCTTAGACTGTGTGTATGTGTATTTCAGCTCTTAGACTGGATGGCATGGTGCAAAAATGTGTAACTTACTGCTCAGGGCTTCCTTTTCAGTGCATAGAAAGCAGTGCTGCTGTTTGTGTTTGCCCACCAAAGCTATTTCTGGATTGTACACATGGTGAAGTGCCAGCCAGCGTGCGAATTCGTCTTTGTGGCATTTTGTCCTCTTCCACAGCACTCTTATGAAACCAAGGCAGATGGAGGAAGAGGCGTTGTGTTGGAGAAAAGCTGCACAGGATAGAGTGTTAAACTAGGCTGGATGGGCCGACTGGAGCCTTTCTGTGTGGAGTTTTCGTGCTCTCTCTGTGCCTGCAAAGATGTCGAAAAACATCCATGTAAGGTTAATTTTAAGCTGGTTAGAGGTGTGTTTGTGAGCATGAATGGCTGACCAAGGTGTTCCCTACATCTCAACCAAACACGAGGTCACTCTGATCTGCATTTCACATTGTCTTTGTTCTCATTATAGTTCAATTGTTTTAAGTAGACCAGGGAAAAATAATTTGAATCAAACCAGTAATAGTCTGGACCAAATAAAAGCTTTTTAAAACATTGTCTTACATACACAACATTTCCATTGGTGTGTTTTGTAAGGTGGCTGACCTTGAAGCCCACGGCCCCAGTGATCTGTTGAAGGATGAGCTGACCCAGTCCCTGGAGGAGCTGGAGGCCTTGCTGAAGGCTAAAGATGAGGTTGGATATTTGCTAAATAACAAGGAATGACATGACACATCAACAAAAACATACAAAAACTGACTTTTTGATGAGTACCTTTCATTCATTCTCTAGGAAATTCACATTTTGCAAAGCAAAAAAGCAGAGTACCACGAAATGGAGCATCAGCGCGACGAGGCCATCCACAGATTACGGGTAGGAGTGACGTTTTTACAGTAACTCGGCACGTTTTCATTGCTTATCGGGTTCTGGTAAACCTTCTAATATTTCCCTCTGCCTTTTCTGTGTTTACCGTTCACTTCAGGAGATGGAGATGCGAAACTCGGACCTGGAACGTCGCATCCAGAACACGGAGCAGAACCTGAGTAACTCTCTGGAGGACCGGGATCGCTTGGATACTGAGATCCAGAGAGCCATAGAAATTCTGGACATCAAGATCTTTGACCTTAACGACCTCCGCCAGAGCCTTGTTAAACTTATTGACAAATAGGAAGGGTGGGTGAAACACGGCAGAGTGCAACCTGTAAGAGAAATGGAAGAGAGGACAGGGGTTCCGGCAGGAAGCAGTAAACAAAATAAGAAGGAGCTGGTCCCGGTCCTCTTCAAGCACAAAACCCACCTCGGCTGCAGGAAGGTCTGTGTCACAGCAGTGACGGCAACATCGCGCTGACTCTGAGCAGCAGCATATATATGGTAGAGCTTGTCCCGACTTAACGTAACGCTTCATGTTGCTTTCGAGGGTAACACTCAGTGCAATAAACCAACTTATAAGGTAAGTGCTTAACAATGCTAGTCGTTTAGGATTTAGAACTGGTGCTTCTGGTCTTAAGGATAACCTTTGTACCCAAAATCACAATGCAGTGTCAATATGAACAATAAGAGGCCTTGTTTTTCATCTTTACAACAAAATGAGTCCATGCTTAGAAACAGAGGAGCTGAAAAGTGAACGCACAAGACAAAAAAAAAAAAAGAAGTTTAGCTTATTTAAGAGCCTGCATACGCCATAATTATTACTGGGTTAACAGTTCACACAGGTCTTGTAGTTACCCATACGTAATCTAGCAGCTATATTGTGTAATGTGAAGGACCAGTGTTATTTTTTCAAAGGAATATTCAAGGATAGTGAAGGCGTGTGCTCGTAGTTGTCGATAATGTGGTTAATCTAGGACATGCAACTTGAATAGCAACAGCATCTAAACATTGACACCAAAGATCAAATGCTAAGAGCAGAGGGGGAAAAAGAGTTTTCCGTGGCGCGTCTTTTATCACATCTTCATTTCTTGTATTAGGAAACTTTTGATTCCTCAGTAAGCTACTTAAGTACATGATAGTAAGTAGGAAATATTAAGCAATTAAAGTTAGCATAACAATGGTTTTCCAAATGATATAAATCAATAAGCTGCACTTAAGAAGTAACCATAGGAAATTAAAATGCATCACTTAGTCTTACAGGTAAATATAAGTGACTTTTGAGCTTTTCCAGTCTGAATGATATGCTGTGCATCATCTACTAACAAAGCACTAACTTAGTAACTTATTTACAATAGCTTCACATCTTAATGAACACGTTTCTCTCATTGGTGTGATGCATCTGAAGAAATGTAAGATGTTTTCTGCCTTCTGTTACTTTTGAGCACATTACCTTTAGCTGTGGACAGTATGCCATAGGCCTTGAGATTGTGGCCGTACTGTATGAATAATTAAATACGTTAAAAAAGAAAAACTCAATGTCTACTTCAGAGTCTTTTCATCACACAGACTGTATCATATGACATTTTTTAAGCCTTACTGTATGGAGGATGAATGTGAACAGTGATGTCGGCTCTCTGGGCCACGTCATGGTGGTTTGAAAATAAAAGCAAACATTAAAATCGCTTTATGCAGCATTTCGTCTTTTTTTTTCTTGGGTTTGTTTGTTTTTCTTTGGTGAATATTGCATAGAAAATACTTGGACACTGGAAAAAAATGCTTGTATGAAAGAATGAATGAGATGTCTTGGAAGTGCTCTGAGTACTTAAGTATAAGAACCAGTCCATTTACCATAATTTGCAGGTGCGACTAACTGACTCAAAACCCAAACTCAAAATGTAATACCTACCTACATTCAATAACGCTTTATTTAAAAAAAAAAAAAAATTATAAATTCAATCCAGTAATATTATTTCAAAATAAAAATTAAAAACACAGGGTTGCTATGTTGTTGGTTTACTCTACAGACTGTAGATAAATCTGATGTGCTTTTGAAAAATATACTGGCCAACTTTATAATCTATTTTTTTCTTTTAATCATTCAGCTCATATTCACATCCTGATTAAGCTGAACTTTGGAAAAGATCTAAATATGGCAAAAAATGTGTTACGATCACGTTTTCTTCAATTTTGATGTTTAACACATTTCAAAATAAGAGGTAAAAAAGGTTTTCTTCAGTATTAAGAGTTTTATTCAATCTGATGGAGCATTTTTAACGGCTGGATTGTGTAATCAGATTACAGAATCCTCAGTCTGATGTTGCGGGTGTGTCCACACTTGATGGCACGTGGATGCAGACGAGCATAGCACCTAAGACGGATGACAGAAATCTTTAGATTAGTGAGATGGAATCTGTAGATCGCTGCTTTACTGAGGGCTGTGATATGTATCTGCTAACACTCAACTTGGAGCCATCAAAGCTCTGGGAGAGCTTACTCCCAGTCAACCTAAAATCTGCCACTGAATTTGATTCTGACAACTGTTCTTTGAAAGAGGAAAATTATTTAATCAGCCACTCAGTAATTATTTAGCCTTGCTAATAATGCATTTTTTCCTAAAAACCTCATGTGCATAAGGAGCAACTAAAGGTTTTACTTCTTCGGACCTTTCCCATGCACCCTGCAAAAAGATGAAATCAAGTGGAATCAGTTTTTAGCAATCCGCTCAAAACATCTTATCTTATCTTAGGGGAATTATCCCCTCACCTCTCTGAGAATGAGTTCAGTCTCGCTAATATTTGTGTGTGCTGGTTTTGTATACATACTTGCGGCAGATTATCCTGTCACAGTTGTACTTCTGAGCCAGCTGCTTCAGTGATGGCTCAATGATGCCCCCTCTCAGACGTAGGACAAGGTGAGGGTTGGAATCTGAGAGAAAGACATGGGTATATAACCATCAATGCAACTTTAAAACATTTAACAAACAGCAGTTTTCTTCCATCGTGGTGAAATCCACCTTTTTGGATGTTATATTCTGACAGGGTGAGTCCATCCTCAAGCTGTTTCCCAGCAAAGAGCGTGAGACAGTAACTTAATGGTTACAGCTACTGTGGGCATGTACTACTACATGCACAGAGCTTTGTTAGTTACACCAATCCAGTTATAAAGCAAAATGAATGTAGTAATACTGTGCACTGAGTTCCCAGACAAAAATGATCGTTTCAGAAGTTAAGGAGAAGAAAGTTTATAAGCTTTCTGTTCACCAGCCGCTCAGAAACTCAGTGAGCAGAGCGCTGTGAACAAGTTTTATCCAGTGCTTTGTTTTTAATCTGTCCTGCTGACACTGCTGCACAGAGGGAGTAACTAACGTTGGGATGAAACTCACTAACAGGTCGCAGATTAACTGCAAGTGTTTGCTATGATGAATGACACAAAGGTACAATAAGAATGAAATAATAATTATTGAAAAAAACAAATATAGAAGAAAAGAGGAAGAGAGAAAAGCGAGGACAATTAAGTTTCATGATTTAATCCAGTTAAATATTGTTTTTCAGAAATTCCTTCAACTTTATTCTACATATTTAATTTAAGACTAATAGATTTAAACTAAATAGAAAAGAAGTCCTGCTCTTAGTAGCATTGATAATATAAGAATTAAGGCAAACACTATTGATTAATAAAATATGAGTCATCATTAAGCCCACATGAGAAACAATAAAAGAGAGAAGTTGAGCTTTTTCTTGTGAACAAACTGAATCACTTCTAGAGTGAATCTTTCTAATCACCCGTCAGGAGCTACTACATTTTATTCCAAAACAAAGGGCTCATGGAAAGACTTCCATCACAGACCATAATCCTTTTCGTCTCTTCTTCTGCTGGAACATTTGTAACTATGTGTGCATTTTAAAAAAACAACTCCTTCATGAGAGAGAGAGGTTTCACATAAAAGTGATATTATGGTCATTAAACATTTTTGCAATTCAAGTCTGTGGACCTCCTTAGTGTGGTTGTAGAAGCTGCCAGCAGATGGCGATGCACAACAGCGGTGATAGTGACACTGTTTAATCTACAGTACTGTGTCTGTGAAGGTTCTCGGTCATCCAGGTCATCATAGTCTAAGGTGCTCGGAAAAACCTCAGGAGTCTTCTCCAAGCACGGCATCCCAATGTACTTCAGACCCAGCAACACACTCAGCCAAAAACTGGTTCATCCCAAAGACAAAATTCCTAAACACAAACTCAAAAATGTGGTGTATGCTGTGCAGTGCAGCGAGGAATGCCCAGACCTCTACATTGGAGAGACCAAACAGCCACTTCACAATGCATGGCACAACATAGAAGAGCCACCTCCACAGGACAAGACTCGGCGGTGCTTCTCCATCTAAAGGATAAAGGTCACGCTTTCGAGGATGCCAAAGTTCACATTTTGGAGAGTTTGAAAGAGGACTGAAAGAAGACATCTCTGTCCACTGTGAGCGACCATCTTCGAACAGAGGCGGTGGTTTACGACACCAACTGTCGGCCATCTATAATCCAGTTCCCTTCCCAGACACCTTAACGCCCACTCTCATCCTGGGCCATCTGACCTCACACGAAAGTGGGTTTCACAATGAGCTCACCCCAAACCTTGGCTGATTGTGACCTACACCCGTCTTCACACCTCGGCTTGTGTAATTAGGTAGAGGATCATTAGGGGGTCCATGTCTCTCGTGGGGGGACACTCCCACAGGGCTTAAATCTGGGACTCTCCACCATTTGACCTTAGAACTGAAGAAGCTTCTTATGAGAGGTGAAACGTGTTCAAGCAACTTAAAGAAGTCCAGACGCTCCTTAGACTACAGTACTGTGCAGAACTCGTTAGCCACCCTTACTTATTTGTGTAAAGTGATCCTGGAAAAATAACACAAACAGTTCTCCAAGATTTCTGAAGATCTTTCAAAGTTTTTGTGTTTATTTAAGACTCTTATTACTGTTCTATAAATCATGAAAGCATTAAAAAGGCACCTAACCTAATGATGAATCAGTGACTGTATGAGATTTGATTTTTTGTTATAATCATTGGGATGAACTAGTGTTGTGTCTACACAGCTTACCAACAAAATAGTTTTTAATTGTATTTTTTGCCACTTAAACACATAATTTGTTCCAATTTCTTTTATAGAATCTAAGAAAAATACATCTGGCACACAATGAAACACTATGAATCATGGACTGTCCTCCCCAGAGTCCGGGCCTCAACATTTTTCGAGCAGTGTGGGATTTTTTACACAGAGAACAGTACAAAAGGCAGCGAACATCCAAAGAAGAACTTTGAATGCCCTTCAAGAGGTTTAGAGCAATAAACTTTTTCCTTCTATGAATTTTTTCCACTTCTGCGTAAACACTTTTGACTAAATGGCTGCACCTCCACCCCATCTTCCTGGGTGGCTGAAGACTTTTGCACAGCACTTTAATTCTACAGAATCACATACTGAAATATTTTTCAAAATCCATCCCTCCATCCATTTTCTTCCGCTTATCCGGGGCCGGGTCAGGGAGGCAGCAGCCCAAGAAAAGAGGCCCAGACCTTCCTCTCCCCAGCCACCTCCTCCAGCTCGTCAGGGGGAACACCAAGGCGTTCCCAGGCCAGCCGAGTGATATAATCTCTCCAGTGTGTCCTGGGTCTGCCCCGGGGGTTTCTCCCGGTGGGACAGGCCCGGAACACCTCGCCCAGCCCAGGAGGCATCCTTGTCAGATGCCCGAACCACCTCAACTGGCTCCTTTCGATATGAGGAGCCGGTTGAGGTGGTTTTCAAAATCTTTAACCAAAAAAAGAAATAAAGGTAGAAAGACTAAATGATCATTTTATTTTCAGCATTTAAATGTAACAGTATTTTACAGTAATTAAAGAGCACTTCTATCTACGCATGAACATACATCAACCTGCTCTTTTGTTTCGATATTGGTTTATGTTCGTGTTAATAATCTCTGTTGTACTTTTAAATGTTTGCTTCGTGAGCCTAATAAATAAAAAGAAAACCGTGTGCAGTGAAGGCTACAGTGGACATTAGCAAGCACAAAACATTTCAAATGAAGGCTGCCGTCCCTCTTTAAAGACAGTGAATCACTATGGATCATTGTACAGCGTTACTGAGGCTCAGGATTGTGCTTCCTGTGTGTAGCAGGGCGCTATGACACCTGTTTTATGACACCGGCTTTAAAGAGAATGTTTTCTGCTTCAGTTTCTCACAGTTAAAAGTGAAGGACAGTAGCATCATCTGACTCACAGACACCGCTCTGACTGAACACACCCAGTTCACATTAGTAAAGGAAAACAACAGACGGAGAACGTTCCTACTGAGCTTTACGCATTCTGTCCACCACAGACGACCTGTGGTTGGCCAGGTTGTTAAGGACACAGCTGTTGGTGAGCATAGACAGTTTGGAGTTAAGAGAGTCTTTACTTTTCTCCCAGTAACAGTCAACTCCTGGGTCCTTGTTCTCCTCTCCCCCTTTTTCCTCCTCTTCCTCTTCAACCTCACTTTCTTCATCACTGCGTTCATCTTTTTCCAGCTGAGGAAGAAAACAGAAGGTTTCACACTACAAACTACGAAGAAGGTCCAAAAACAAATGAGTGGGTGACACTGATTTATTTTCTTGTGACCACAGGGCTGTGAATGAGGACATAAAGCTGACTGGTTCAGTTTTCTGGATGCTCCCTGTCGTCCTTTTAATTGGACTCTTTGCTTGTTTGCATCAAGTGGTATCACGTAAGAATTAGAACTGCAAAACAATTGAAAACATGTCAGAGACATCTCGTGACGCACTATAGCTTCACTGCTCTTTCTCACCTTGCCTTTCAGGAACTTATAGAGCATGTGCAAGATCAACTTGGCCCAGAAGATGTGCAGACCTTGCAGCACCATCAGCAGGATGTTAAAAAAGTAGTAGCCAGCAAAAGGCTCAAACACCTCCATGGACAGTACCAGGGTGGTGTGAATGATTCTGTAAGTAATCGAATAGCTAGAGTCAAGTTGCTGATGAGAGAGTTCAAATTCATCCACACTTCTTTTACAGTTATCGAGCAATTTAACGACAAAAAAAGGAGAATTATCTCTTACTTGCTGGGAAAAATCACCAGCCGAGTCACGAGGAAGATCACAGCGAACATAACAAACAGGGTGTCACACGATCTCCTCCAGCCAGCGCCGTAGTTGAACATCTTTGCAGGCTGCAGAAATAATAACCGTGCAATAAAGTCACATAGCAAATCCCAACAATAGTGCTATGTAGATATGGATAATAAAATAACAAACTAAATGTTTTCAGAATGGGGAAAAACAGCTCAGTCTTTAAGTCAAGCAGAACACTAAGAACGCCTGCTGTTTTCTCATTTTCAGTGCAAAAATAAAAAGCATCAAGCAGCTCAGGTTTAGAAGCCTGATGTTATTCACAATTGTGTCTTTTGCACAGGTTAACAAAGGTCAGTCTGCACCGCTAGCTATCATGGCACAATCACAGGATCCTTCTGCTTCCTGCAGGCTACTGCAGAGGTCTTAGATAAATATTTTCTAAGAATAGCCTAAAGTGCAGTTTGAACTTCTGATTGTAGTTTGTACAGTCAGTTTTTCTCATTTCTTTCAATTTTCTACATTAATGTAGGATGTCTGGCCAAAGTGAATATTATATTTTTAAAGATTCCCAAGATGTTTTTTCCTGCACATGTAAAAAAAAAAATGACCGTAAATGACCTTTATTTTACCTTTAGAGCATAAATAAAAGGATCTGCAGGTTACCTCTAGCAGGATGTCAGAGGAGTCGTGGAGCAGCATGACCAAGGTGCCGATGCGAATGTAGTTGGCACAATAAGAGAAACTGAGCAGGAAGATGGTAGCCAAGTGGTGGACGACCTGTTCCTTAAAATCCTGCAAAGGCAAACATGCAGTGAGCAAAACAAAAGAACCATCAGATGTCAACAGAAGACAGTCACTCATTAACCATGTGCTGGTCAGGTTTCTCATTAAAGCAGAAGTGAAGTGAGAGAAACATGAAATATGACCACAGTTAGACCAACATCATCCCAACAGCTAACTTCTGTAAAGGGCATCTGCTGCGTGAGACAGGAAGAAATCTGGCAACGCACTCTGTGGTGGAATGTGTGAAACATGCAACTCAGTCAGCAGCAATCTGTATATAAACTCTGGCGTATCTAAAAGGGCAGCGCACGCAGTGAATCAGCTGCTTTCAATGCAATGCTTGCGTAACAAAACGGGCCGTTCAATGCACAAGCGCTTCTGTTTAAATAAACACTTTGCTACGTGTCGCCGGGGCTGAACGCAGCCTGTTGTGTAACATCCTCACCTTCCTCTTGACATCCACAGAGATCCGAAGGAGCAGAGAGCCATAAAATCCCAGCTCCAGCATGTAGTACCAGTAGTGAGCTCTCTCCATGGGCTGAGGAGGACAAATATAAAGGTGATTTTTTTATAAAATACCTGGACTTTAAATACTGGCAGAACAGTAGGGAGCACTGCACCTACACAGGTGGAGGATTTGAAATGTATTTATAAGCTTTTCTGTTTAAGAAAGGAAGGGAAACTATCATGAATAATTCTAGCGTGTCGCTATCCTTACACTTGCCACCGAAGCCTAAGAATCTGAGCAACTCATTTTGTTTTTAGTCCCACTAGGCGGTATAATGGATCACTCTTTGCCTATAAACTACAATTAGATGGATTGAAACTATTCTCAGCCATGACGGTATTTTTATTTATTTTTTCATACATATACATACATACATACATACATACATATATATATGTACATATATATATATATATATATATATATATGTACATATATATATATATATATATATATGTACATATATATATATATATATATATATATATATGTATATATATGTATATATATATATATATATATATATATATATATATATATATATATATATATATATATATATTCTCGTATGTGTGGCACAATGTGTTTTACTTTCCATTTTTAGGGATTATTATGCTTACTTTTAGAAACTTGTAAATGTATTTATCATAGACTTTTTATACACATAATTTATTACGTATTATTATTATTAGTAGCAGTAAATATGAATATAAAATATTTTACTTTTTTAAATATAGAACCAGGATGCGTTAAATATCAAACTAATGCAGTTTCATGGCCAAAGTTAACGACCAAGCCAAATCAGTAACCGGGTAAATGTGTGATTCTTTATAATAAGCCGTTAATTATCAGGGCCTCTAATTCTTGGCTTGTTTAGATTTATTTAACCCCATCTTGAGTAACTGAATATAATCAAAGTTACACATGCACATATTTAACTTTTTAACTTCATTTCTGACATCCTGGCACTATATAAATAACCTGGTTAACTCTCTGTAGTTTGAATGCCGTACATGAATTTACTGTATTGTGCTTGTTTTACAGCTCCTCTGTAAAATAGGTGTAATTGGATTACCTATCCGTACACAGGTTACACTTTCAACATAAATAATGAGACTTTCACAACGGTTATTTTAATGGAGCACACTCTGTTTTACCAAAGTAGTCATGTGGTGTATGTAATGTTTTCACCTGAAATGGATACTGCCTCCAACATTCCCTGAGGTCCCAGAACCACGGTTTCTGCACAGACAGGGAAAAATTTAGAATAAACCTGAAGAGGTGGAAACGTATGAAAGGACAGAAATAACTTTCAGATTATCCCTCATAATGTCCTCCCGATTTCCACACCTGTTGTCCTCAGGGGTCAAAAATGACTCCATCTGGTTTGATTGATACTTAATTAATATGAAGTGGATTTTTCCCCCACTTTTAATTAAAACTTAATTCAAACATTTTGACACGATTTCTTTATTCCATTTCAAATTTATGTCTGATAAAACCTCATTTAAATGAAATGTGTCTTTGTTTTTGGGTAAAAAAAATAAATTAAATCATCAGTTATTGTGATTATCGTTTCACAACCAGAGTTGGTTTCTTTAACAGATGATCACAGATGGGTATATGTCAAAGTTAATTTAGGAAGCTGTTTTTAAACTACTTCAAGTTTTTCACTGGCAGCAAATAATCACATCTGTTGTCTTCTGGGGTCAAAAATGACCGCATCTGGTTTGAAAGCAATAAGTATAAAATATCATCCATCTCTGTGTTTCAAGGTTTTATACAACTTTATTCCAACTCATTACCTGACATCACATACTGCACATGTTTTTATCTCGTAGTTCCCCGGTTTACTTGGGATGTTCTGTTGGAATGGACAGAGTCCTCTGAAGGGGACTTGGTGCTCACACAGTCATATCAGTACCTGGATCTTACATCACAGCAGGAGAAACACCCACTTGTTCCATACACCTCCAATGGGAGCATGTTTGTGTCATGAACAATGATCATTTATTGTTTCTTTATCAAGGAATGATATCCTTTTTGCGATTCTGTGATTAATCTTGTGTCAGTCACGGTAGCATGAAAACTGCCCTAAAAGACTCTGGATGTCATAAACTGGCCGTAGCGACTCTACTGGATGCACGGCAGTAAGAATCAACACACCCACATATGCCTACAGCTGCTCTTGATCCATTTTTCTTCCTCTCTTGTTGTCCCTCCTTGTTTGTCATTGAGTTGGCTGTAGAGCAGGTCATCTGCTAATTGGATGGTTGTTGGTTCAATCTCTGTGTGCTCTAGTCTGGAGTTCTTACCAAGGTGTCCTTGGACACGTTACTGAACCCCAACTTGGTCTCTGATGCATCCATTGGCATGTGAACGTTAAAAAGCATAATACAAGCAGAATACATGGTGTATAATGCTTTCAGCGCTCGCGTAGAAAAGCAATCTAAGGATTTTAGGTAATCAGTATGGGACCTGGCATATGTGCCGTGGTAGATTGTCTTTCTCTGTGACGCACGAGAGAGTCCTGCATCGTCTGTCACTGGGAAGGATAGAAGACCAGATCAATGTTTCCTCATATTACTGCAAATATTCCTGTCTCAGCTGACTCCTCGTTCTTGCTTGATCTTCATCATAATTGAAATAGAAGATGTGTAGTCCTCTGACACATCTTCTATTTCAGTTTCACATTCTGAAAATTCAAGAAACTTCAAGAAGCCCAGTCACTTTCTTTCCAAGCTCTTCAGACTACCACATTCTGGATGCCTGAGAACCTACTTGAACATACTTCAGATTCTTCATCACTTTCCTTCACTTCATAGCCTTCTTCCACTTCTGCAGGTGGGTGATGTGATTTTTCAGAGAAAAGGTAGCATTTGATCTAAATATTGGCAATATTTTCTTTATCTTCTAACCCTGGATCTTCCTGAACATTGATTATTCCTCCTCATTACACTAGAGGACAATATGTGCATTTCTTTACTGGTCATTCCTTTCCACAACATGGTAAAAAAAATTATCTCACAAGCCTCCAGTGCAATGGAGGCTTGTGAGATAATTTCTGTGTAGGTATTATTGTAGAGTCTACCTTACAATATGAAGCACCTTGATGCGACTGTTGTTGTGATTTGGTGCTGTATAATTAAAATTGAATTAAATGTAGAGCACCTGCCTCCTCATTGTGCTTCCTGTTTTGTTGTTGTTGTTATGAGCATTGCATGACCCCACACATCAGTGATCCAAGATGTTTGAAAGCAGTATGGTATGAAAATATGGCCCTTTGCAACACTTTTTACTTTGGGCCGTTTTTGACCCCCAAGGACAACAGGTGTTACAAAATCCAATAAAACCCCCATAAATAAATCAAATTACTTATTCCAACTTATTCCAATCATGCATAGCATAGTACTGAATAACTTCACTTATTTTCAGACCATTTAATGAATAAAAAACACATTTTTGATAGCAAAAGATTTCTTTTTGGGACAAAAATGACCCCAGGACAACACAAAGGTTAAATTGATTTTTTTTCACTCACTTATTGTTTTAGCATCAATAGTAGGAGTAAAATGTCATTGCTATAAAATGTTGTCACTCACATCAACCAGGCAGGACAATCCAGCCACAAAAGCTGTGAGGTAGAAGAAGAACCTCCAACTGAAAGACAGCGACTGAGATGAGAAACTCTGGCCATTTAAAAAAGCACTTTAAAAATGTAACCAGCCAAAGCTTTGGACAGTGTCAGAGTTCTTGCGAGCTTTTCCAGGATCGGTCATTGTGGAGACTGGTGGAGGATCTTCTATTGAAGGAACTCATCAGTAACTGGACAATGACGGAGGCGTGGAGGGGAAATACTTACGCAGCTTCACCAAACTTCTTGGTTTTAGACGGCTTGTCTTGGCTCCTGCGACGCTTGAACCACGTCTCTATTTGTCTCTGCGTTTTGCGGCACGACAGCATCAAGCCTTCCATTTCACTCTGAAACAAAAAACAGCACAGAATGAGTTGAGGTGGAGCAAGCGACGCTCGAATGCAACGTGTTCGTATTGTTCTTTTAAAACGTACTTTAAGAAGTTTGTAGTGCAGTAAAAGTAAGTGCGACGTGCAGGCTTCGATTTATTTCTCCTGTTCAAACCCATTTGAATATAGTTGACATCATTTTTGAGTATATTTATTTTATTATTTCTTATTAATGTTTACATATGTAGCATTCATTTCATTGTTTAGTGAAATTTGTTTAAATAATCTTGATCACATGTTCATTTTGCTTTCCAAAAACAAAATAAACTTAGTCAGAAACTTTCTATATGTATCTAAACAGTATTTTAAAAGTTATAACCTGTTACTATATTGTACATAACAAAGTCATAAAAAATAATGTGATATTTACATATCATTCTTTATATGCCTACAGTGGAAACAATGGCAGAAAGAAGCATAGTTTTAAATAGCTCTATATAGCATTATTAACATGTTGACCTTCAGATCAATCTACAGGGGTCAGAGGTCAAATGTGACCTGCTATTTCAAGTCTTTGTCTATATGTTAAAAGAACACACCACACTTGTAAGAATCATAGTTTCTAAGTTCCATCCATCCATTCGCTTCCGCTTATCCTTTTCAGAGTCGCGGGGGGCGCTGGAGCCCATCCCAGCTGTCATAGGGCGAGAGACAGGGTACACCCTGGACAGGTCGCCAGTCCAACACACAGGGACAGACAACCATTCGCACATTCACACCTAGTGGCAATTTGGATTATCCAATTAACCTATCCCCACAAGTTGCATGTCTTTGGACGGTGGGAGGAAGCCGGAGTACCCGGAGGGAACCCACGCAAACACGGGGAGAACATGCAAACTCCACACAGAAAGACCCCGGCCTGATGTTGGAATTGAACTCAGGACCTTCTTGCTGTGCGGCAACAGTGCTAACCACCGTGCCACCGTGCACCGTTTCTAAGTTATGAGGCTTTTTGTCAGTTTTCAGCCAATAAGTCATTAAGCTGACCCTCCATATTTCTTCAGTCTTTAGAGCAAAAGCAAATGTCTGCTGGACTCATTTCTATTTAGCCAGAAGCCTGTGAAAGGTCACAAGATGACCTTGTGGGGTTGTGTGTTTAATGCTGTGGGGGAAAGGGAAAACAAAGTGCCTTTACACACAAATTTAACTTTCAAATGAAAACACGCCAGTTTAATCATTTGAAAAACACCTGACTTTAAAGAAATACAAATTCAAAGACTAAGCCACGTGTTTGCATGCGTGCAGAGGCCTCCTCAGGCTCACCTGTGTCGGCTCTCTCCTGTTCTGGATGTAAAACGACTCCAGATTCGGCGATGGTGCAGCGGTCACTTGAAATCTATTCTTCACCCCAAGACACCTGGCCATGGGTGGGGCAACAAACCTGAGGGCAGAGAGAACAAAAGGTATCTTAGAAAGAGGACGGGGGATACTCGGGGTAGCAGTCACTGTTTAGCTGTAAATAGAGCGCTGGGTGACCAGCGTGTGACTGCACTTACATATGAATGCATTGTATTACCACTCACTTAGCAACACAACAGTTAAAAAACATTAGGTTAAAGCATTGTTACAAACCTGCAAACAAGCCTGCTTTTATTAGTTAATCATAGCCATGCATGATTTTTTTCCACTCCAGGAACATGAGATCATTTGACAATCACATGACATCTTAAGTATGATTAACAAGCAATTTGAGTCTCTTGACGCATCTTCTGCTTGTTTGCTCACAGCTAATATGTTAAATTACCTTCATTTAGGTTTGAACATCTCTAATTTTCTCCCTCATTTCATTTCTGTTTATCTTCCTCTCTAGTTTCCAGAGTCTTTCTCCCCCCATGCTAACAATGCCAGCTCCACTCACCAAAAACACAAAAACACCTGCTCACTGTCCCACAGCTCGGATCCTCTTACAAAGTCCTCTCTATTGATACTGTGGATGGCTATAGGAAGCAAATGCAGTGCGACTACTTTTTTCCCCAGTGGTGACAACGACTTCATATGATTGCTGTATTTTCGAAAAGACTTGTAAGTGCTGTTTCAGCTTCAGTGGAGTGAAATGTTTGTGTGCTCTGCTGCAGACCCTTCACTATCTCAAACACTCACTCACCCATTTCAAAACAAAGAAGGCCTGTGTGCTACCTTTCAAACATGTAGCGGAGGGCTACGAAGCCGAGGGCGAGGGGCAGAGCGATGAGAAGGTCCAGGGGTCTGGGGCGGTTGGAGTCCCCCATTTGTTCCATGTCTCTCCAGGTCACACCAGGAGGAAGCCAGTAGTCCTCCTTCCATAAATCAGGCAGCATCTCCATTTTTTTTCTGATGCACAGGTGAAGAAGAATAAGAGAACATGGTGGACAGAACAAAATAAGAATAGATTAGATTTACTGTCATTTAAAGGTATATAACTCAAACTGTGAAATTAAGTTTGGCATCTAATCTGAAGGGCAAATAATATACAATATACAACACACACACATAGACACAAATGCACAAACCAATTATATTATGTACAGTACACATTAGAGGTTTCCACACAGTTAAGCTTGAGCGCAAACAAATATGAATTCATCCAGGTATAACAGCAGGTGAGGTGTCACGTGAGAGAGACAGCAGCTACAACAAGAAGAGCACTATGTTGGTGCATCCTAAGCATCCTATGATCCTACATCTGTCACCTCAACTACAATATGTTATCAAAAATCAACAATAACAATAACTCTTAAATAAATAAAAATGTCCCACAATAAGAAAATTCCTGTCCTACAAGATCAGAATTAATCATCCTAACAACCATAAAGCACGGGTCAGGTGAATAACGATCTCTTTTAAACAAAGTGCAGAGAAATAGCCGACTGCACTTCAGTTGGTTGTTTCCATGGATAAACGCAGTAAGCTGCAATGAGACCGCCGAAAGAAACGGGATCCAGAGCAGAAACCTACCGACCAGGACCTCCGTGTGAATTACAAACCGAATTAATGAGGCAGGAATCTGAAAGAAAATCCAGCTTAAACCGAGATTTCAGGCTGAGCCCTGGGTGGCTGACGATGCGCCGTGGTGCTCCTGTGTCCTGAAGACGACAGCAGATCCGAGCCGCTCGGTCATCATCGATCTGCAACGGTTGTTAAGTCAGACGGGGTTTTAAAAAAAATGAAGCGGGAAAGGAAGCTGTGGGACAACCTTCAAAAGTAAAAGCCCTCGGAAGAGTATGTTGTAGCTTTTAGTAGTTTATTTACTTCGTTTTAGTGTCCCCCCCGATAAATTTGTATAAATATAGAGTAAATAAAGAAATATCACTTCTCTCTCTTTAAGTCCAAACTGAAAACTTACTTGTTCAAAATAGCTTATCGCACGTAACCTCTTCACTCTACTATTTTCAATTTGTTTTATGTCTTATGCTTTTATGATTGTGTAAACTGTTTGCTTTTATGTCGCTTTTATTATTCTGCTGTCTACAGTGTCTTGAGTGTTTTGAAAGACGCTTTCAAATAAAATTTATTATTATTATTATTATTATTATTATTATTATTAATTTATTAATTTATTTTGAATATCATTTTTAATTAATGTAAGCATATTTTATTAACACCTCATGCTTTTTGACCTTTTGACCCACAGCCAAATACAGTCAGGTCGTGGTAGGTTCAAAAATGTAGCAGTGAACCTTTATTGTGAAGACTTCCGGTCTGCTCTGTCTGTCTGAATGATTGATAGCTGTGGGGGGACTGACGCACCAGGGGTGTCTCCGGCTCAGGGGGAATGATTCACAGTGTGAAGTGGGCTCTGTGGTTACCTTTTAAGTTATAGTGGGTGGGCAGGCTATTGCTGATTGCTTGCTACAATTTAAGCAGAAGGATAAGTGGTTACTAGCTGGGAAAGCAGGGATAGGCCTATTTTCAGTGTGCATGGTTTTTAACATATCAGGCCTTATAGTTGTTAACCTGTCATGATGTTCCACTATATAACCATTATATGAATAACACAAACTGGGGCAACCATGGCACAAAAGCTGCGATCTATTCCATTTCATTACACTTTGTTTTACTGTAAAAACTGTTTGATTAAATCCTTGATTGAATATCATGGATGGGAAACATGCCTGATTACATTTCCCTCTACTCCTTAGTAGATTATTCTCATGGCAGACTTCTCCCGGGTCACCAGCTCTCTCTGGGAAAGCAGCTCCAGAAACCCATTGCAACGAGCTTCGAAGGTAAGCACACCTCTCTGCACAGGCTGGCAGGCAAACCTTTTGAACTTTTACCCTTAAGAAAACTCAGGACAACTTTAAATGGTTCACTTCTTCCAAAGCCACACTGTGGTCCTCCTCACACTGTCCTCCTCCACATTCAAGCACTGCAGACAACACTCCTCATGTCCCAAGATTAGCAGATAACATCAGCACTGTTATGCAAATGTGCAGATCTTTATTGCCAAACAGCTCAGCTGGGGAGCTGTTTGGCAATAAGCTTGTGCATGACACACTAGAATTGTGTGTGTCACGCCTCAGGCATATAGGTGCAATATTCGGTCACATACAGGTAAAAGGTGTTTAAATGACTTGTGTTCGGGCAGTAAGGGGAGAGTTTGTGTACATTATGCAGCAGACAAATTACTATGATTTGCATGTGGCTGGGTGTGGGCTGTCCTTCACTGAAGTGTATGAGTGTATGTATAACACCGGTGTACTTGTGTTACTCGTGTTAATGCAATATTAATAATATCTCTTTGTGGCGCTGCACTCCAAAGACTTAATTCCCCCTTTTTAAGAGTTCAAATATTTCCATTATGTAAATATTTAAAAGTTAAGCTTTAGGTGTCAACTGTCAAACAAAGAAATGAATGTAAATCAGTGGGAATCCTGGTACGCGCAGGTGTGTTTTTCTGTGTATTTCATGTTTGCATATTCAGGAAGGTTTGATCTGATCTGCATTTAGTTGGTATGTTCTTGAGCTGGAAAAAAGGACAGCTGTTAAAAGGTCAGACGTGAAATATATTAAAATGAGAGTCAGTCATATCACCTGAGCCAGATTTGAGGCAATGTTTTGTGTGTGTGATCCAGACGTATTTGCATGTTTGTGTGCATGTGCACATGTGTTTTTCTGCAGACAGTCTGCGGGAGGGTGAAGGGAACTGAATGCCTTTTTTGTGTTGGCAAGGAAGTAAATTGTCAGAACTCAGTGAAGCAAAATCTGTCGAGCTCAGTTCGACACTAATGAGGTCGGGGTTGTTATACAGTGTTTCCAACCATCTGTTGGACTGCACTGGACTGTTTTGGTCAGGTTAGAGAAGTCTGACTGCACTCTTTGTGCTAAATCTCTAACAAGTTCCCCACTGAGTAATTAATAGAATAGAATAGAATAGAATTCAACTTTATTGTCATTGCACATGCACAGGTACAGGGCAACGAAATGCAGTTTGCATCCATCCAGAAGTGCTTTAGTGATATAGATATATTACAATATATATTAGCAATAATATAGATATGTGAGTATATTACAGAAATGGGTCTAAGGCAGCTATATTAAGGCAGCTATATTGACTAATAAATTGCTGTGAGCAGTTCAGTTCAGGGAGATTCCAGCTGTACATCTCAGCTCTGTTCTCTGGATTTGGCTCAGTGGTACTTTGAACTAAAAGCTAAAAGCACTGGACGAGATCATATATGCAGTAGCATCTTATTTTAATATGTTTCCAATGTTTCCAACTTTTTCACTCTCCAAAAGACACGGGACCAAATTTTATGACGACTCCAGCAGTTCCCATTGTTGTATTGTAGGTTCTTCACCTTACAATATAAAGTGCTCTGAGGTGATGGCTGCCGATGAATTGAAATGTCATAGAACAAGAGGCAAGGTAGACCCTTGACAGGTCACCAGTTAACCTAACATGCTGGGAGGAAGCCAGAGTGCCCAGAGAGGACATACAAACTCCACAGCAAAAGGCCCCAGCTATCCTATAGTTTCAAACCCAGGACCTTGTCGCTGTGATGCAACAGTGCTAACCAGCACTCCACTGTGCCTCCCTGGGGATCACAGTAGTCATTAGGATTAATCCTCTAGACACCCTGGTTGTCAGCAGTTCATCTAATGCTCACTCAAAGTGGTGGACCAGAGGCAGACAAACCCTAGATCAGTGCTGCTTTTTATCTATACAGTACTATACAGATTTTCTATATTCTTTGAAGAGAGCACGGGCAAAATGAAGTCCACAGAGAGAGTCTATATTTTATCCTTCTGAATAAAGGATTGTAGATGACCATGTGGTGTTTCTGAAAGTTATACGTTTCTTATTTTCCATTTTATCCAAAATGTGTGTGTGTGTTTGTTTGTGTGCTTCCTTGGTGCTGCAAAGCTGTTTGAACATAGATTGTTGTTCTCCAAGTAACCAGGAGAGGTCAGAAACTGAAGCAGAAAATCTGACAGGAAGGGGAAAGTTGGAAGTAAAAGGAAACCTCTGGGAAATTAATGGCATTGCCTTCAGGAAGTAATTTTAAAAATGATTCCACCTCAACTGAAATGGAGTCTTTTTAATCCATGGGAAGGAATACTATTAATTTTCATCACAAGTCCAGCCGTCTCCCTGTAACCGAATCACACATTGAATGTCCTAAAACTCTTTGTTATAGCCACAGTACAGGAAGGCAGTTTATTTTAAATTTTATACACATTACATGATCAGTTTCTAGCTGTTGCATAAGAAGAACATGACATATAAAGATATGCGCATGTGTATTTGACTGGTTGTTAATTATGTTAGCAGGATGGAGAGCTGTATTAGACATGTGAGCATACAGTGTTTCTACGGAGTGATGATGTCATTTTGATCATTTCAAAGTAAGAGTTTTAAACTGAACTACATCTCCTGTCATACATGTCAGAGCTACGTTACTGTGCAAGCAGCTAAAAAGTGGTTTGTTTAGAAACTTAGAAAGAACGCCACTGCAAAAACATTTCATTTGGAGGTTCATCTGGTACAATTAGGTTCCACCCTACTCTGTGTATCTCTTTGCAAGCCCCTAACTGATTATTCGATTGATGTCCCTCGCACTAAATCTTCCTGCTATCGATTTTAGCACAGCAACAAGGACAGCCTTTGCACAGGAAAGGTTCATGTGTATGAGTTAGTAGCTGACATGGATTTGTGTGCATGTAGTTAAGTGCAGTTTGCAGATCTGTAAATGAATTAGTGTTTCTAAAAGCAGGGCAAGACGAAAGCTTTTATTTCATTTTAAAAAATGAATTCCACTTTCATTCTTTCTTCTTCTTTTTTTAACAAGCGAGTGTGCACGTCCAGTAAGTTTGATCACAAACAGCAGTTTGATATTTCAGTCTTTAATCATTATGGAAACAGAAAAATCAGTGAAATATCAATACTAGCCATTATTTATAAAGTCTTTCAGAGCCACGTTTCAAAGGGCTTTACAGTATAACACGGACAGAAACAATATAAAACAAGAGGCCAAAGGAGCAGTATTAGTATGAAATAGATCTATTTTTACAGGTACTGTTGAACAGATTTGGCTGGTGTTTCACTGGATGGGGCCTAAAGCCAAAAAGGATTAGCGGGAGGACATTGGTGCACTTGCATTTCATAATCAGAACTTTATATGACACACATTCAATCAGAGCTGTGAGCCTCATAAGCCTTTTAAAGGGATGGTGACGTGAAACAGCAAAACCCCGAAGAAAATTTTGTGATGTTTATTCATTATAAATGTAGCTTTTATAGACATTGAATTTAGGACAAAGTGAATTTGAAAAGAAAAAGATATAAATAGAAGCTAAAGCTCAATTTCAGAAGGAAATCTAAATTACATCTTTAAAAACAGGTGCTTTGGTTAACTGGTCAAGAACTTTACCTGAGGGTCATCAGAGTGGTGGCACAAAAGCCACCAAATATCCAGCATGAGTCAAAGCTGATTTAGAAAAAAATCAAGTTTACAGTTTCAAGCAAACTCAGACCTTCTTTCCTGATCTTTTCAATTAAACTAATCCAGCCTTTTACCTAATAATCATAGAAAGCATATGCTCCTTTTTTCTAAAGCTCTTGCAAGTGAGTGCAGTTGTGTCTAAATGATTTCCATGTCTATCCTAAACTCATTTAGTTTCTCTCTTATTTGATCAGGACATCTCCTGCGGAGATCTGCTTTCTGGAATTTGTAAAAGAAAAAAAAAACATTATAGAATTATAAAATGACATGATGAGCACGAGTCATGAAGAAATGCGGAGATATGGATCCTTCTCTTCCTGCAGCGTCTGTCACTGAAAGCACTGTACATAACACACACACACACTTAATGTCTGTAAAGTAAAATGGAAACTGGGCTTCTGGTGTTTCTGCTTGTTCTCTGTGCTGTGCTGCATTTTGCCCTCATACAGTTTCTGTTCAGTGCTTTCATATTGTTATGCAATAAGGACTGAGAGCTTCCTTTTACACCAGGAACCGAGCTTTTCACTGGATATTTCTCTCATCCCTAGCCGCTTCCGCTGTTACACAATGGCGTAATCAAACTGTGCTCTGTCGAGACCTTCCTTGTGGTCCGTCCACGATGACGATGGCATGCTGCTGTAAGGATCTAAAATGATGCGGACACAACGAACCACGAGGAAGAGCAGCAGCAGCACGAGGAGGCCAACAAAACACAGGGCTGATCCTTGTTCTGGGTGACCCGGCACGGGCTGCAGCACGGTGGGGCCCCGGGGATACCCGGGCGGAGCTGGAGAAGAAACATCATAGTCCATGAGCCAGTAGTTTGTGTTGCTCATCTTGGAAGTGAGGGAATGTTTTTGGAGTTTGAAATCGCTTAACTAAATGACTGTTTCTTTGCAGTCAGAAGCTCTGAGGAGTGGCACTGCTCCACATAGCCGTCTTTGTTAATGTTCGTGGTTTCTAAACATGGAGGAAGCTCACGTAGTGAAATCTGGCAGCTAATAGCTGACTGAGCTCAAATGCAGTGTTTTCCACAAGCCGCAGGGCAACAGAAATAACATAGCACAAATTAGCAGTGCAAATTAATCAGTCCTCTGGTAAATGGTGTGGCAAGCTGGGGCATGCTCAGCATGGCAAATTAGACTGAACTGGCTGGTGTTGGCATGATCCCTATATAGCACTCATTTGTTCTCAAGAGATCTAAACAATACAAAAGTAGAGGTCCCTGATTTATTTATTCTGTGTAATCCTCCGTTATTGGTCAATATTTTAACTGTCATCCAATAGCAGCTCTCTGGAAGCCTTTATTGTAATTACAAAGTGAGTATAAATCTCAGCTGAGTGACTGAAGATGTCCCATGGATCAATCAAAGTGCCTGCCGGCTGGAAATGATGTGTGTCGTGCTGCTTCACAGAATTATTTTGCATTCAAATTGTTTTGACTGTGTCGGCCTGGTTACTGAGCAAAGCTTGTATTTTTGTGTCTATTTCTTCATCCGGAGTCACGAGGAGCTTTTTCATTTGGGGTTTCAGTCATCAGGATACCTAAAAGGAAAAAAGAAGCAATAAAAACTCAGTAAATTTCCAGTATGCACTTCCTAGATGTAGAGAAAACCCACTGATTCAGGATTCGACCAGGGTTAAATTTTATTTGTTTGTTTCTGGGCACCAAGTGAATATTTTGGGGGTTTTCCTGCAAGCACAAAAAAAATTGTGTGAGAAAAACAATCTCTCCTGAATTCAGATATAGCTTAGTAGAAGATAAATAAATCAGGCACTGATGAGGGGAAAGAAAAAGAAATATGGAGAAAACCCTTAGGGAGTTGCTGCACTCTTGCATGGATACACCCTGCACAGCTTCTTTAATGGAGAGACATTTTCCTGCGATAGGTGAATTCCCCCATCCGCAGATTCTATTCCAGGAGGTTTCCTCTTCCTCCTTAAGACCCCGCAGATCCTCACAAAGACACGCTGATAGCACTCTTGCTCACCCAATGATGGGACTTAAGGGCATAGTGAAGGTTTAATAGGGGACCTTTGGACACAATGAAAGAAAGTGCCTGCCTCAGTATCAATTATCAAATGGCCTGTGGTTGCATCAGGTCTGGACAGCACGGAATAGCCATGTGTAGAAGAAGAAGAAAAGAGGCTAAATAGGCAGGACGGGCTCGGCAGTCAATAGAGCGGACATAACGTTTACACGGCAGGACAGAAATCACTTTGAAAAAAGGCTGATAATGAAAACAGGGATAGCAGTTTCTCACCGTTTCCATTTTTTTAAGGATTTGATTGATTTTTAGCAGCTGGCTGTAAACACAAAAGAAGATTAACTGGATTTAAAAGTTAAAGATTTGCTTTCTCTTAAATCCTTTTGAGCAGTTGCCCTGACAAAATACACTTTAACCAGTAGTTATGCAACACAACCAAAGTTATGGCTCTCTGGAGCGCAGCTTTACCAGTTTCCTAAATGCATGAGGTAGGAATCACTCAGCACTTTGCATCCTTTCCCCACCTTTATTTAAATCAAGGCGTGAGACAAAGCACTGATTATCATATATGTGGGTCTGTCGCAGGTCTGGGGTTTCAAAGATGTGACCAGAGAAGTCATGTTTTATGTTTTTAGGTCATTCCACAGCTCTGCAGATTAGCCAAGGTCATAATGACAAACAAACAGCAACAGATCCAAGAGCACAGGTGAAAATTCATTTTCCCTGAGAATCAAAGCAAACACAAAAGCTTTAAAGAATATAAAAGAATAAGCCACATCAATTTCATGGATCACTGATCTTCATAGCGAGACCTGCTTTGGTTCCTAAACAGCACATAAATCACACTTTATTGCCTGACCATCTGATTTACGCAAAACAGCAAAATGAAAGCCTGGTGTGGACAGTTCAGGGCTCCAGATTTGTAATAAAATCTGAAGCTTTTTTTTTTTTTTTTTTAAGCAATAAAGCAAAAAAAAAAAGAAGAGATTGATGAAAGCACTAAGCAGCTGTGCCAGTGAAATCTGACGACACACTGAGTGACATATGGCATTCCTCGTGCCTTTAATACCTGTAATACCTCCAATTTAGGGCTCTGGATTATGACAGCAGCTTTAAAAATGTCAAGGACTTCTACAAATGAAACGGATATTGTCTGAAAACTAAAGTAAATCCTTAAAGTTGGACTGTCAGACTGTGAAAAGGGGAAGCAATCTCCACCCAACAATGAGCACGTTGCTGTTAAACTTGTGTTTGGTGTCATCAAGATGATTAAAGCCCTAAAACATCTTCGGCCTCTTATGCAATTATTTTTTTGTTCTCCATTAAAAGGTAACAATTTTTAATGGATATTAAAACACAAATTATTTAAATGAATTTAAAAATTTAAAACAGAGTGAAATTAGAAGTTTTTAACTGAATTTCAGTGAAGGATTTTTTGATTGTAACTTCTTTTAAAACTTCTTACTACGCTGTAACTTTTAAACACTTCACAGATTTTCAAAATCAAAGACGTAAGATGAACATTGCAGTGGTTTAAAAAGCTCTAATTTTCCAGGATTGTTGAGAAGTGAAAGAATTAACTACCTTCATAAATATATTTCTATATATGTTTTTGTAGAATACAGTGGGGCAAAAAAGTATTTAGTCAGCCACCGATTGTGCAAGTTCCCCCACTTAAAATGATGACAGAGGTCAGTAATTTGCACCAGAGGTACACTTCAACTGTGAGAGACAGAATGTGAAAAAAAAATCCATGAATTCACATGGTAGGATTTGTAAAGAATTTATTCGTAAATCAGGGTGGAAAATAAGTATTTGGTCACCTCAAACAAGGAAAATTTCTGGCTCTCACAGACCTGTAACCAAAGAGCTCTCGAAGGACACCAGGAAAAGTATTGTAGACCTGCACCAGACTGGGAAGAGTGAATCTACAATAGGCAAGCAGCTTGGTGTGAAAAAATCAACTGTGGGAGCAATCATCAGAAAATGGAAGACATACAAGACCACTGATAATCTCCCTCGATCTGGGGCTCCACGCAAGATCTCATCCCGTGGGGTCAAAATGATCATGAGAACGGTGAGCAAAGATCCCAGAACCACACGGGGGGACCTGGTGAATGACCTGCAGAGAGCTGGGACCAAAGTAACAAAGGTCACCATCAGTAACACACTACAACGGCAGGGAATCAAATCCCGCAGTGCCAGACGTGTTCCGCTGCTGAAGCCAGTGCATGTCCAGGCCCGTCTGAAGTTTGCCAGAGAGCACATGGATGATACAGCAGAGGATTGGGAGAATGTCATGTGGTCAGATGAAACCAAAGTAGAACTTTTTGGTATAAACTCAACTCGTCGTGTTCGGAGGAAGAAGAATACTGAGTTGCATCCCAAGAACACCATACCTACTGTGAAGCATGGGGGTGGAAACATCATGCTATGGGGCTGTTTTTCTGCCAAGGGGACAGGACGACTGATCCGTGTTAAGGACAGAATGAATGGGGCCATGTATCGTGAGATTTTGAGCCAAAACCTCCTTCCATCAGTGAGAACTTTGAAGATGAAATGAGGCTGGGTCTTCCAACATGACAATGATCCAAAACACACCGCCCGGGCAACAAAGGAGTGGCTCCGTAAGAAGCATTTGAAAGTCCTGGAGTGGCCTAGCCAGTCTCCAGACCTCAACCCCATAGAAAATCTGTGGCGGGAGTGGAAAGTCCGTGTTGCTCGGCGACAGCCCCAAAACATCACTGCTCTCGAGAAGATCTGCATGGAGGAATGGGCCAAAATACCAGCTACTGTGTGTGCAAACCTGGTAAAGACCTATAGTAAACGTTTGACCTCTGTTATTGCCAACAAAGGTTATGTTACAAAGTATTGAGTTGTATTTTTGTTATTGACCAAATACTTATTTTCCACCCTGATTTACGAATAAATTCTTTACAAATCCTACCATGTGGATTCATGGATTTTTTTTCACATTCTGTCTCTCACAGTTGAAGTGTACCTCTGGTGCAAATTACTGACCTCTGTCATCATTTTAGGTGGGGGAACTTGCACAATCGGTGGCTGACTAAATACTTTTTTGCCCCACTGTATATCACAAGATGAAAATCGCCTGGATTATGGTTTGTATCTTTGTATCACATGTGAGGTGTTAAGGTGCCCCGCTCTTAATAGTTCCTTTAAAACATTATTGATAGAAGTAGCACAGAGAGGATTGAACATGTTTTAAAGGGTGTCATAAAGTTACACAAGAACTCACAAATCACACCTGCTACTGTTTCTGACAGCTCGCAGACGTTGCCATTTAAAAAGTTAGACATGCAGGACCACAATAACTCCTACAAACAAACGTTTAACGAAGCAAGCACAGTCACCATTGTCATGAAATACAAACTGGAGGACGATCAGAAGAGATTAGAACTTACCTTGAGGTGAGGACTGTGTAATAATAATGATGGTGATGATGATGATGATGATGATGCAGCAGTAGCCCTTCAGCACCTTGGACAGCTCTGTGCTCACTCACGCTGCACGCACAGATTCAAGAGACTGAACTCTGCTTCCTCTGAGGGCTTTAAGGTCTCCTCAGTTTCACGGATCCGCCCCACCTCCCTCCCTCTCCGCCCACCAACGACTGCCCTTGTGCGCCATGCACACACACACACACACACACACACACACACACACACACACACACACACACACACACACACACACACACACACACACACTGTTTTCGTTTGGATGAGTAAATCACAACATGTGGCTTTTGAATTATATAAGAGGAGTGCATGACGTGGGGACAGTCAGGGATCCTGATAGCCACACAGCCATTATGGAACAAACGCCTGTTCTGTTGTTGTTTTCCTTGAAATTTAAATGATCGAATTACCTTAATGCTCCATGCCATGCAAATAAAAGCAGCTGCACAGAGAAGACTTGTGTTAGACAGCTGACAGCAAATATTTCACTTTCATAGATTTACATTTCTTTTTTTCCTTTTTTTTAACAACTAAAAATGCACCTGAGACAAGTGCGTCTGGCTGAACCACCAACAAACACGATGACATTTTGTTGAATATTATCCTGCGGGGAATAAGAGGAGTAAAGACAAACATAGATCCACCACTGACCACATACCTTCTGTGGATTTTGTGGGGATTTTGGTGTTTTAGCAACCTCAGAGAAACTTTTAGTTTTCTTCCACTGGGATGTCAGGAGGCTCAACTCCTGTAAATCAGGAAAAAACAAGTCATTTTAAGTGCAACAGCTATTCCTTGGGGTATATGTTCAATTTAAGTGCTATTATGCCCTCATTGTGTGAGTGTGCGTGTCTCCCCGTTTCTGTTTTTATGTAGCTCACTGTACAGAACAGTTGACCAAACCTAATGATATATTTCTCAACATCACAGTAAATGCTTCATCTTCTGGCCTGTTCTTTTCTATTCTATTCTTTATGTCTAATATTCTGATTAAAGCTCTTATTAAACAAAACATGGGTTATGAAGCTAGATTAGATTTCTTTTAAGTGATGTTAAGAGATCTGTGCAAATGTACAAAAACTGCAGATGAACACATTGTCTGTTTTGGACAATAAGACTATAAGTAGGGTTTGCCTCATGGATAACTGGTATTCCTTCTTTAATAAAAATATGTTTCCTGTATTAAAATATTAGCATTGACAGAGTTTTTTTTAAATACATGAGAGTCTGCTGTTTTTTTAAACCCATTCCTTTGTTATATTGTGTAAGACGACATTTAAATTTGATGTCAGGTTGCACTCCAGGTTTTGCTGACCTGCAAAAAATTACATGATCAAGAAGTGGAGCAAAACAAGCGGGGCTACCTGATTGTGCCTGTGGCTATAAGCTCCGAACTCACTGTGAGAAGTAATTAATTGACACAATTAAAACTCTACAAACACTGCTGCAGACTGTAGTCCATACACAGCCACATCTCCCCTGCCTGAGGCTGCATGGGATCTCCCAGTAGGTTTAATTAATAGTCGGTGGATTGTAACACTGCCCTGAAGGGGATCATAATCTCATAACAATGAGCAGTGCTCCAGCAGTGCACCCACTGTGGTCATAAATGGTAAGAGTCTCCAACCCACAAGATGATGAAACTCAGTGTTTATACTTTGCTGCCCTTCCTATCTATACAACTCCAAATCTACGAACCAGAATGCAAATCTCACAAACCCGTATTTGTTCACAACAAAACATAGAAAACATATCAAATGTTCGAATAGTCTTTTTTTTTTTTTTACATTATATAAATATAAGATATTTTTATTGTAATTTTTTATTACAAATATTAGCTCATTTTAAATTTGATGTCAGTAACGTTTCTGTTTTGTTTGTTTTTTAAGTTGGAACGGCGCAACAAGATCTTTTGGCCCTCAGGCGGCACTGCATTAAAAACAGACATGACTCTGTTATGAAAATCACAGCATGGGCTCAGGAACATGTCCAGAAATCACTCTCTGTAAACACACTTCAACGTGCCATCCTCAAATCCAGGTTAAAGCTCTATCATGCAAAGAAGAAGCCATATGCTAACACTAAAAACACTGCCTTTGACTCTATGCTGGCGCTCATTTAAAAATTTGAGATCAAACCATATAAACGCCCTCAATAAAATAAACCTAAACCAAAAAACTGAAATTGTTTAGCCATTGTTAGGGCAATGCCTGAAGGGCTGCCTGCATTATGATAACGCTGTTATAACGTAGACTAGATTACAGCTTGATGTATGCATGGTAGTGTGTCACCAAGACGATGTTAAAAGAAAGCTCTGCTCTGCCTCCATGACCCTTTTCCTTTCTGAGGTGATTGTGTTGTTGCATTTAATCTCATTCACTTGGGTGCAGTAAGTGTGTTGTTGCTTGGAGGGACTTTCCCCAGTAAGATACTCTCAGTATAGTGAGGGCTTTACTCTTCACTCATGCTCCACATTGACAGAAAGTGCATGTCATACAGTTAAATCCAAGTATTTGGAGAATGACACAGTTTTTCCAATTTTGCCTCTGTAGACCAACACCGTGGATTTTAAGTCAAACAATCGAGCTGTGACTGAAGTGTAGACTTTCAGCTTTAACTCATGGGGCTCAACAAAAGTACTTCACACAGTCTGTTTTCAGAGGCTCAAACGTATGAGGGCAATAAGGACGAGCAGTTTCATGACCAGGTGTGTCCTTTCCCCTTCTTACTGATGAATCTGACAGGTGAAAGATCTGGGTCGTTTTCCAAGAGTTCAACTTAGAAAATGACCCAGATCTGTCAATATGAGGCCCAAAGGTGATGCAAGCTAAGGAAGCCAAAATAAACCTCAGAGAGAGCAAGGAGTGGAGTAAGAGTGGCCAAATCTACAATCTGGCTCATTCTTAAAAAGATGGAATAAACTGCAACACCAACAGGCCTGAAAGCTCACAGGAGACGACTAAAGTGTGTGATAATGTAATTTCCATGGGTAAGAAAAACAACTTCACATCATTTAGCCAAGTCATGAACTCTCTCAAGAAGGTAGGCATAGCATTGTTAAACGATACCTCCCTGAATGAAGGAATGTTGGCATGTACGGCCGCCAGAGTCACATAAACACTTCATGTGACTGCTGATAGGAGCAGCAGGATGAACTGCAACGTGTACAAGGCTATGCTCCTCAGATCCAGGCAGACTTCTGGTAATCATGGATGAAAATCAAAGTCAAAGTTAAATACTTTCCAGTCAAAGTATTAGAAAAATCCATATATTTAAGATTGTTAGTTTGTCCAGTTAATTTTGAGCCTCTGAAAATTTGGGACTGTGTATGAAAATGGCTGCAGATCCTAAACAGTTCATGGAAGATGTTTCTTTTATTTTGCACATCAGTCACATGTAGGTTTAAAACCCACTGTGCTCGTGTACAGTGTCCAAAAACGTACAAACCTAACTGTAGGAACATAATAAACCTGATAATGGCATCATACATTAATAATTCTGACGTTTCATGTATGGTTATTCGTTCCCTCGTAGGCTTCAGCTGCAGTCAGACAAGCAAGGAGACTCCAAAGAACTGAAAGAGGTTAGTTGATATGAGGACATCCATACTCGTACATCACAACAGACAGCTGAGGGATCAGCCCCCGCCCGCCTGATATATTGACCCCGGGGTAGAAGCTAATCTATCAGCCCTGTATTACCAAATCTATAGGTTTATCAACCAGTGTCAATAGGCATCTATCAAAGCGGGTCAGTTTTTAAAATGAGAAAGCAGACACACATAATGCGCAGACTTTAATTTACTCATTCGAGCACAAACACACAGTATTCAGATGTGCTGACTCGGGGAGAGGCTGGATGAAACAAATCATAATACAGCACTCTTTATTCTGCTGACTGACACACAGAGAGAAATAAAGGAGATCTGAATACATCGTGGGTCTGCTGTCATTCGCTGTAAAGCAATCTAGTCTGACTTGAACTATTAGAATTTCTCTTTATTCTGATCCAATAAAAACAGTATGTACAAGGACAGTTTTTACAGCAACACATGACTGAAACTGAGGTCCTGCCTGTGGCGCCTCAAACCTTGAGTGATCATTACTGCCGTTAAAGGTTTGCATAGAACAAACTCAAGATGCAAACATCACTATCTGTCAGGCAAAAAAATAAGTTTCTCCAAATCACAGAAACTTCTCCCCTGGGACATTTTGGCATTTAATGTGGGATCATGAGAAACAGTTGTGTCTTGTTGTAATCACATTTTGACTGGTGGTGGCAGCAGAGTCCAAAACAGCATGGCTTCAGTTCAGAAAGAAATACACATACTCAATAAAAAATAACGTTTAAATACGAGTCCTCTCACCCGTCGTCCTCATAAATAAAAGTGCATGTTTTATGGCGAGTGTGTTGTTTTAATCACCAGGAATGACTCCAACACAACATGTCACATGTTTCTTTCAACACTATCGCAACCATGTGATGGATTACACAACCAAGACTCATGAGAAGCAGAAGGCGAGCACGGTGTGGCCATCAGACACATCCATGACTTTCGGACATTGCAATAAACCGCCTCGTGCGGTTTGACCTTTAATGGGAAGTGCTGTGCTTAAAGAACACACACATCCACAAACTCAGAGCGTCTTTACAGAGGCGGTACAACATGAAGCTTAAAGACATTCATTATGAACTGAATGAAGCTGTAACGTTACAGTACGATCAGAATGTGTGTAATCTTTACTTACATGAACAACGATATCTATACGTGTCAATCATCGTCATCATTTGTGTCTCGCAAAGCCACGTAAATGTAAACCAAACAGCTCAGCTGAAAAATGTGCAACGATTCCTCAAACATCAAAGCTGCCTCAATGACTGGAAAAAGTAAGGTGGTCCCATTTCGGCTCACAAGCATGACGACGTTGAATATAAGCTTACACTAATAAGTAGATACGAGTCCCACTGGGAGCTTTATCTCCTCGATTTCTCAATTTGATTTCAAGTCCCAGTAAACTGTAGACTTGTCTCGGCATGACAGGGTGGACGTCGTATGTTTTTATCCTTGTTTTACTTTTTCATTTCACCATTACTCTTATGTAAAAACCAGCAGGAGCAAAGCAGAAACCAACAAAGTGAGCACTGAAGGATCTGAAAATTTAGTTTAAATTTTCTGGTCGTCAGTAGCCCTTCAAACACTGACACTGAAGAACATTAAAGCCCTTGCAGCTCTCATCTGTTCTTTCAAGGTGACTTTGAAAATTCATATTTTAATATTAGGCCCTAAAAAAAAAACAAAAAAAAAACATTCTTTAAAGGCTGGTTTGCTTTGACTGAGAAAAAAATACTCTCTCTGTCAAACTCAGCTCAGTTGGTCGCTGCTTGTTCAATGCTGTTGATGCTACACAGGAGGCAGCTGTGGTTCATCTGCTGCAAAAACTGAAGCATATTTTTATGCTTTTAACATGCACTACAGTACCCATAATGCACTAGTCTCAACATTGTGCCCAAATCCATTCACCGAGGGCACAAAAGTAAAACTGAAGCTGCTCTATTAAAGTGTCTCCTGTGCACAGATGATTCAAAGGTCCCCACCACAGTCAACAATTTCATCTTCCAGCTCCATTATTTAACCGGGATCAATGTAATTTAGGTATAAAACATCCCCCTAAAGACCAACAGATATCACAGACTGCATGTCCATTTTCCTCCACTGTCATAACAGGATTATTTACAATCTGCCCACCAGCCGTCCAGTATTGATGAGCTATGCAGCTTAGATGAAACAATGCAGGCTCCTGGTGAAGATGCAGGTCCATCCACGCTGAAATTAATTAGTTATGCTGTATATATATACTCCAGGCAATCCAAAACACTGAGCGTACCAGTACAGAAGACTGCACAGACAAACTTAACTGAATGTGTCATAAACTATCTCCAAAGCTAATTGGATCTACATGTCAGAGGGTGGTCAAATATGCACGCTTGCACATAAATCCTCTGGGTACAAATGGGGAAATGGTACTCTCTCACACAGCAGCAGGGTTTCCCTCTTCTCTCTTTGTTCAACTTAATGTATAAAGGATGTGCAGCTATTCCAGGTATGTGTTTGTATCTCAGTTTGTGTCCCCCAGATGAGCCACTGTACTCCTGCTCCTCCTCTTAGAGGACCTGCTCTGTGCTGGAGGCAGAGATGTCCAGGAGCCTCCAGGCAGCACTGGGGTTCAGCTCCTCTTGGTCCCGACACAACGCCCACACATACATCATCCTCATCACCTTCTCCTGTTGAGGGAGGAGAAGAGAAGAAACAGTGAATTTCAAAGAGTTTTGCAGACTTCAAACTTTAAATGTAGCGAGTTAATAAATGATCTGGCTTATGATGATATATTTGAGGCCTCTAACATTGCTAACAGTTGAAATCCGATGATATCAGACAAGTTAATATTGCTGCATCAAACCCATAAATTTGAAAGACATTAAAAAAAATGGGCCTCTGTTATAGACCACTGATCTGATTTCAGCCTTTTAGTGTTGTTTACTTCCTTGAGGAAGCTTTGATGGTATCCATTGGATTCCCTATTCTAGCACAGTGATCGTGAGTTGACTGACCGGATCTCCTTCCACAATATCTCCTTTGGGGCTGCGAATCACCATGACAACCTGAGCCTGGAAGGTGATGATCAGCACAGGGCCCTGATCCATCATCTTACCCATCGCCAGCTGAAACACAGGGTTACAAAATGAACAGACAAATGAAAGGAGAAAGGGAAAAGCAGAAAACAGGGAAAGAGCTTTGTAATACAAGCTGCATGATGGTTACCGAGCATCAGGGAGAGCACTTACATCTAAGTTATCGATGTCGAGTACTTTAGACTGGAAGAGAAGCCCCAGAGCTCGGGCCTGCTGGATGGGGTGGGCAAGCTGACTGTAGGTCTGAGTACAAATACACGTAACACACATCTAGCATTAAAACATGCTTCCCACATACTGTATGCCAGCTAAAATGCAATTACTAAAAAGTAGGATTGTGTCTTTTTGTAGACATCACAACGTAATAAGCTCTTCTTCTTCACATGTGTCCCCTGTATTATGTCAACACCTGTAGAAACTGCTTTTGTTACCAAGTGGTGTTTAATAACTCACAGCTTCATAGCACCAGTCCTTTAATACCTCCAGCTCGCCACGGATGATCGCCTGCAGAAAGGACAAAGATACCGAATTATAGCTTTAAAAACATAAACAAATCTCACAGGTATTCTTGTGACTTTTAGACAGGATGCTCAAATTATTTTAGCAAATCCCACATCTCATATTTAACCGAGCACAGTAAACTTTAGTGAATTCATTCAAAATCAGAACATGTTGAGATCATTTTCTGCTACTCTAAACCAAGACTTCAACTACACTCAGTGCTCTCCTCCTGATATAATCATAAACAGCATTTTATTTCATTTTATCTGTTTTACATAACAAGCATGCACGACTTACAGAACTGTATCATAAGCTCTTGGATCCCCTCAGTTATCTGAATGATGTATTTAGCTGCTGAACTTGGTTTAAACTCAGTAATCTAACAGCTGAACTCAAACAGAGGACAGGAAATTCATTACTGGATCTGATCCAAACTAGAGTGAAAACTCAGGCTAAATGAACCAAGACTTTCATCAAGTCTCTTCCTAACCTCCACAGAGAAAAGCATTAACGGAAACAGCGAGAGTGAAGACAGACACAGACAGAGGCTGGAGGAACCCGTTTACCTCCAGTATGTTGGGGATGATGTCTTTCTCACACTGTTTGAGGAAAGAATCTTTGTCAAAGCTGGGGTCTGCCTTCAGGATCTCTGTCAGCACCTCGGACATTTCCGTCTTAGAGAAGAGACCACCTAGGAAACAAAGGCTAAAATCAGAAGCAGCAACAACACTCAGTACCACAAATTAAATGTGTAACGTCGAAGCTGGTGAACATCATCAAATATCTAGAAGATCTGTCAGTACCATGGAGCACGTAGTTAATAGTATTCCTGACTAATCAGAAGATTAATAGGTTTTGGGATAAAAAATGATATATTTTTTTTTAAAATAAGAAGAACAAGATTTGAGGTCTGGCGAGAACAATCAGATAAAAGGCTTTAACAGAGAAAAGGAACTCCAAATTCAGGATTGAATGTGGTGGAGCATTACCTAGGAAGTCAGTGACTCTGTCAGTTAGAGCTCTGGATGCTCTGATGAGGGCATTGTCACTTTCATCATATTTCATCTTCATCTCGAAGATTCCTGAATGAAACAAAAATGGAGGTTGAACAGGTTAGACATGTCTCCACTGATTACGGCAGGTACATTCTGCACCTGTGCAAACAGCTCATGACTGCACTTCATTATTAGCTGATCATTGAATCTACAGTAAACATTCTACTGCCCCCTGCTGCCATAAAGAGAAATTACATATAAAGATATCACACAAAGCAGGAAAAACCAGACGTTCTTACTGTTAAAAACTACGTTGTTGTCCTTGAAGTCCTTCCACTGCTGGGACCACTTTGAATCCTTGTGAAGAACGACACCCATGGCCTCTCTGAGATTTAAAAATGGAGATAATTCGCCGCATCAGAGAGGTGGGTGTACAACAGCTTGTGTCATTGGACTGGTTTTGAGATCTAACATTTACTCACTCGTTGGCCTCGAACACTCTGGTGTCGTCATCTGCACTTTTAGATGAGAAATCGCTCCTCTTCCTCAGCTGAGAAGGAGCCCTGTAAGGGCCGGCGTCACCAACATCTATCTCCTTCTTCATGGACTCTACACCCTGCAGAGAGTTCGCACTTTTTAATTATAAACATAATCAGAGTCTAAACCAAAATTTTAATGACATCCAAAAGTAAATTCAAAGTTTAAGCTGCTTCTAAAGAAACAGTTTCTTAAGAAAGCAGTAACAAAAAGCAGCTGAGGAAGGCTTTTGTAAACATTTTATAGCCCAGAACGTAACAACTATTTGCCAAATATGACCTGAATTAACCAACAACTGACTGGTGTCTGAAATCTGCCCTTATGTTCCTGTGAAGAAAGATGTGTTAACGACTAAATGCTAATTTCCAAAATCTTCCATTTTCTCCCCTGCTGTAGTCAAAACATCAATAAAGTCTGGCAGACACCTGGATACCAACGACAACGTACAAAAGATGAAGATGAGAGGCATTAATTTGGACATCTATAGACGTCTCGTTTCGTTTTCTGACCTGTGAGATGGCCTTGAACGCGTTGGTCCGGCCCAGTTTTTCTCCTCCCTTGGATAAAGACTCAGCAGAGCCTCTGGCTGTCTTGGTGGCCTCCTCCACACCTTCCTTGATCTTCTTCCCGATGTCACTACGACTCACTTCCTCGAGACTCTTTGATCCAAATGGCACGCAAGCACACAGCAGGTTTCATTTTATTAATGATTTCCACGTAATGTTTTTTTTAATTGGAAAGCATTTTTAACAACATTACAACTTAATGTGAACTCTTACTGTGCGATTCCAAATTAAATTATTATATTTTCATGTTGGGGCTGTCAATCAGGTTGGCCTTACCTCCTTAACGGTCTCTGATAGAGAGCCCAAGGTCTTCTTAAACACCTCTGATGTCTTCACTGTCTCTGCCTCTATCGATTTCTGATCAGAAATTTTTTAAAAACAACATTAAAATTCTAGAAAACTAATTAAATATAATAAGCTTGATGTTTATCTTTATATATATAATATAAATCAAACCAGCTAATGTTCTTACATATTTTCTGCGGGCCTGCTGAAGGGCGTCGGACTCCTCGAGCCTTTTGGCCTCTTCTCTGAACTTCTTTATGTTTTCCTTCATCTCCTGATTCTTACTGAACTCCTGACGAAGGTTATCAACAAACTCTCCCAGAAAACCTTTCCGTCCTGAGGCATATCGCACCTGATAACAAACACAGAGAAGGACTTTAGCTGGACAAACACGTGCACCAATAGAGTGAACAGATTAAGCACATGCTGCGACTGGAACAATGAAAAAAGAGAAGAAAAAAAAAATACAGAAGCTATGCATTGCTTTTCATAAAACCTTAAACTAAAAAAGGGCATAAAGATAAGTAATCCCAGCACTTTAAGTTAAAAGAACTGTTTAAATTAACGGGCACAACTCTACATTAGCAGTGATTTAATAAATGAGTATCTTGAGGGTGAATGGGAGGTGTTGTTGGGTACCTGCACAGCTGCACCTGGGCTCCTCTGCAACCTGTAATGATCTCCCCTCCACACTGAGGAGACCAGAGTCCGGGAGCTGAGAGCCAAGGCATTTCTGCCAATCAGCTGCAACAGACAGGCAGAATCAGTCAGTCATAGTTAGCTGGGAGGTAAACCGGCACATAATACCATACTTCTAAAATATATCCCTTCATTTGATGAAGCTCTAACATGTTCCATGAGTGTGCTTAAAACCTGGTGACTGTGACTAATGCAGCACATCATCATCCTGTCAATAAATAAATGTCTTCTGCCCTAAGTGGGATATTTTCATCCTGACCAGGACAAATTCAAAATTCATGATCCAGTCTTAATAGATTTCCCCTCTAATTGCTAATATCTGTCCTTTATTTGATAACTTATTTTGATGGTTGTACATTTAAACATGAGAAATTTGGTGAAACATGCTGTGGCAGCAATGATCTGTTTTGGTGCGTTTAATCCTCTGCTTATAACAATGGCATACACACGGTATTACAATTTTCGACCCTTTCTAAAAACGACGAACGCACCATATTCGCTGTCTGTGTAAAATGAAGCGTGATCAAGTTATTTATATTGAAAGGATGGTTCGGTTATTTGTCAGGAGACAGAAGCTAAAACAAGTGGTCACCGCTGCTCTAATTAAAACTGTAACAGCTTTCGTGGTTTTATAGCAGCGAGGTCACTGATCATATTTGCTCTAGTACCTGACTGCATGCAGGCTTCTAAAAGTCGCATTTTAAATGAAATGTGCCACTCAAGCACAGACACACAGAGTCAAAACCCGAGTCAATACAATGCTATGATTTTAAGACCCCAGGAATTAAATAACATTAGTAAGCCTCTGCCGTGCCTCTGATGAAACAAGGCCCTTTCTAACGGACATCTCGCGTTCAAGTTGCGTAAAACACACCAGAGTGCACACACTCTAAAGCGCGTTCACGTCACGGGCATAAAGAGACTGATGGCGAAGCCTTGCGAGTTTATTCCCTTAACCAGAGAGCGGGCCCGAGGCTCGGCGACTGCAACGAAGGACATGAATCTCACTAACCTCGTAGCACCGACATACGGAGGCTGCCATCTTGATCTTGAAATGCGCGGAGAAGCACGTGCGTTCCTGCTGCGGCAGCTGACGCTGTGCTCGACCAATTGGAGCAGAGTTGGTGGGCGGGGCGGGGCCAAGTGTCAGAAGGACATTAAAGGGAAAGCCACTCAAAAAAAATACACCCCCCCCCCCCCCCCCAAACTATTAATTATGTTTTTAGAGGAAAATCTAATAATTTGTGTTTTTAAAGACACATTTTACTGGTAGTTAAAACTAAAAATATTTGCCACGGACTCATAGGGTCTAAATGGGTTTAATGCGAAAGCACACCAATGTATGCGACGTGTAATCACCACTGAAGAATATGTGCAGATGTCTACAAAAATATCTAAAGACACAGAACATAACAATAATAAACAATTACATAAAATAAACATTTTATTTAAAAAATACACATCTTATCACATTTCTCTTTTATGCAAATGAGATATCATATTATCTACAATATCTATTTTTATCTACATTGGCTTTTAGGTAATTTTATGTAAATGCACAGTCCCCATTTTCTCACTTTTTTCTCTCTCTATGCAGCATAACGTTTTCTAAAATTTAGCTTTCGAATCTCCTAAAATGTTTCAGTAGCCAGTAATGTATTGTTGGCCTTAATTATATTATTGTGTGCTGTGAATAGTACCCCTGTTTTGCACACACACTCTCACACGCGCCACATAATGTTAGCATAATGTCTAAAGATAATTTAACGTGCCTTGACCTTGTTATTCATTCAGAATTAAACACTCCTCTGAATGTGGGGACCAGATGAATGGTAGATATCTGCTGGCATACCAGTAAAGCTCGCCCCCCGGAGGAAACTATGCGAACTGCAGGGACTCCTCCCCTCCCTCTGCAGAGTTGGGAGCTCTCCCCTTCTGCGGTCAGCTCGCCTTGACAGCCAACACTGGCGCAGAGTCTGAGTACAAACCTTTACCATATTTTTCTGGCATATAGCGAAAATTCATACCCATACTTTCCACACATCCTCTTCCGGAGACAAGCGCTGCAGCGGCCTCGTCTAGAATGGGGAACCGAGACGATGAATACGATTTCTTGTTCAAAGGTAAAAAAGAAAAAGAAAGAAAAGAAAGAAAAGAAAAAGAAAAGAAAGAAAAAAAAAGATGACTGCATTCCCCTTTACACAGGCTCGCATCGACTAAGCAGAGCTTTATGAATGCTTTATGTCTTACTGTGTCTGTGCTGTGAGCAGCTGTGTGCATTTTTTTTTTAAAGGAAACGGAGTTTTTTCTGGGAAACTGCCCGGATGATAGTCGGTTCGTGTTATTACAATATAATGCTGTCATTGTGACATTACGGCGCCCGCAGTTATATTTATAGGTAAAGGACGCAACACCCTGCGTGTGCTCAGCTTTTTAAAAATATATAAATAACCGAGCATAGCATGATTGCACGTTGGAGAATTTCCACCTTTATTGGATCATATTTAATTTTTTTCTCAATCCTGTTCATGAGGCTGATTGAAGGCCTTAGCCTCTACCTCTTACTGATCAATACGCTTCATCGCCAGATCAGGATGGTCCTCAGACAGTCTTATTGACACTGTAAATGCAGCAGCTTAATGTCTTTTGTTGTCATGTCAGGCAGTGGGCCTGGTGGATTGTCTGAAGCGGTACCAGACTCCAGACTCGGGTCAGTGTTTATCTTCTCAGATGGATCCAGAATGCCTTCCTTTGATCGTGATATCAGCTCCTGTGGCACATTAACATCCCAGGCCTGTATAAGCCAAAAGGCCATTTAGATGTAACAAAGTATCCTCTGTGGGATGAATAGGGCATCTGCCGGAGGCGAGGGTTCTCTCTCTCTCTCCCTCTCTCTCTCTATGCTCCAACCATCTTCTGTGTACACGGCCGAAACAGGAAGGGCAAGGCGGCCTTAAACTGTCGATTCAGGTTTTGATGAAGCCTGTTATCAGCTTCCTGCAGCCCGGAGCAGCGTGATGTCGTCAGGGACAAAGTTCGGCTCTTTTTTCCGTTTGTCGAAGGACAGGGGAATAAACCGAGTAAAGCCTGGTTACCTCAGTGCTCTCAGCGGTTTGTTTCATATCACAGCCCTGACTGTGTTTTACCCCGACTAACCTCTGGATTGGTGAAATGTCACAATCATTTCAAATGTGTGATAATGAGCAGTTTATTTTGTTTATCACATGTTTAGTATTTTCATCAGTGTAAAAAAAGGCTGATAGTATTGTTTCGTTTCCTGGTGGTTTTATATAGAATGTTCACACATCACAACATCATTGTTTACAGTGGACCTCCCCTCAGGAAGTACAAGACCTGCATTCTTTTGTGTGGATGATTTTTTTTTTTGTCTGTACACAAGCTTTGCAGTTGTTTTGTTGCTACATGTGGCAGAGAACCCAATCATATTACATAGGCTCTAAAAAAAGAGTTACATAGAACTGCTGCACACTGTACCCTGGTACATTTATGTTTCCATCTGACCTTCATCAGGTATATGAAGGCCCAAAAATGCTATTTTCGTGTTTAAATGTGTGATGAAGATAAATGAAACCGACACATTTTTAAACACTATTGAGTTATAACACACTAGCATCTTGACTTTAGCGTTTTATTCTGTCATTTCTTTCATTATTCAGAAAGGATTTTTGGCCTTACAAAAATAGAAAGCCCCAGGCTTCCACTGACACCATGATTTAGAGTCATTGCCTTATATCCATCCATCTTCTTCCACTTATCCACTTCAGGGTCACGGTGGAGCTGGAGCCTATCCCAGCTATCATAGTGTGAGAGGGAGGGTTCACCCTGGAGAGGTTGCCAATCTGTCACAGGGCCTAACACACAGAGACAGACAGCTATTCACACTCATACCTACAGAATCAGAATTAACCTCTTTGGACTATGAGAGGAAGCCAGAGTACCCAGAGAGAACTCAGACAAAGGACAACATTAAACTTGGATTTGAACCCAGGACCTTGTTTTGAGGCAAAAGTGCTAACCACCACATCGCTGTGCTGCCCATTGCTTTGTAACATTTCCTGGATTTGAGAACACAGGGCCTATCCGCTGCCTCTCCCATCCCACACTAATACAATCATCTTCTCTTTTTTCTCTTCACAGTTGTGTTAATTGGAGACTCGGGTGTGGGGAAGAGCAACCTGCTCTCTCGATTCACACGAAATGAGTTCAACCTCGAGAGCAAGAGCACCATTGGGGTGGAGTTCGCCACGCGCAGCATCCAGGTGGACGGCAAGACGATAAAGGCTCAGATCTGGGATACAGCAGGACAGGAGCGCTACAGGGCCATCACCTCAGCGTGAGTCCGATGTAGCGTTGTGCACATGCATCTGCACGTCGCCTCTGCATTGCAATCAACGAAGGGAATTCACTCTTAACATCCATGTTGGGTACTGTTACAGCTACTACAGAGGAGCGGTGGGAGCGCTGCTAGTGTATGACATAGCCAAACACCTGACATATGAAAATGTGGAACGCTGGCTGAAGGAGCTGCGAGACCACGCCGACAACAACATCGTCATCATGCTGGTTGGCAACAAGAGTGATCTGCGCCACCTCAGAGCCGTGCCCACAGACGAAGCCCGCGCTTTTGCAGGTACTGCTGCAGAAAGGTTATTGGTACAGTGATGTTTCACTCTTACTAAATCTGTTTTCTTTCCCATTCCCCAGAAAAGAACAATCTGTCTTTCATAGAAACTTCAGCCTTGGACTCAACAAATGTTGAAGAAGCCTTCAAAAATATCCTTACAGGTAGGTGTGCTTGTGAATGGAGGTTGAATGCCAGAGCTCCACACGTCACTAGAATATTAAAAAAAGATCAAATCACACACACAATGAGGCATGAAACCTTTGGTTGATATGCAGTAGATTCAGAGAGGATAGTTTGTTTTGGTAGCTTAACTTTTTTATTCTTTATAAAGTTTTTTTTTTTTTATAATAAACTGTATTAGTCGGGTACCGAGTGAGGAGCTGTAAAACTACCACCTCACATCCCACATTAGTGGTTCTAAAGGTAAATTATGCAAGCTTTTAGACTGAGAGAGAAAGCTGATGTTTTCCATTTCATCTTTTCAAAAAACAGAAATTTACCGCATCGTATCGCAGAAGCAGATTGCCGAGCGGTCTGCCCATGACGAGTCCCCGGGAAACAACGTGGTGGACATCAGCGTGCCGCCGACCACAGATGGCCAGAGAGGAAGCAAACTGCAGTGCTGTCAGAACCTGTAACCCATTGCAACGGTCCCCTCCTTACCTGGGTCAGTTATTAATTGAAATCGACAGTGTTGACATGCTTCCATCTGCTCGGGATGCAACGTTGTCTGAATCTGCACTTTTTAGAAATCAGTGGAAGCAGTTCCTTTATGCCACTAACGATCAATCTCAGAGAGAAGTGTTTGAATTGATTTCAAGTTGTAATCTGACCCAGGAACAGTCTGCTACATTCAAGTGCAAAAACAGGACTGAAGGTACCACCTAAGCAGCTGCCACAGTTAACCCCGACGGCGTAGCAGAATAGCCTTTCCTGACACCTTATAAGCCTAGTCATCTGCCTGTTTGACAGTTAATGCAACACACTTGGAGGTCTGGGTTTCCAATCCTGTTTGATCTGTATCAGCAGTCCTGTTTTTGGGCTTCTCTCCTCCTCCTTCAGTCATCTCAAAAGTGGTTGTGACGCTGCTGGCGCTTATTTCATTTGTGTAAAATATATTCTTTTTCTGTTTTGATTTTGATAGCTTGTCTGCTCACACACATTATATTAATGCCATGAAATTAAATTTTACAATATTATTTACCGCCTCCTCTGTATTTTTTTTTTTAGCAATATACACAAAGTGACATGCTGAATGTCTAGACCACTATCTCACTTCACATTACTGACTGCTGATGCATCAGTAGCCTTTGTTAGCAGGGTTTAACTTCTGCTTCGGGTAAAATTGAAGCTACTTTTTGTACATTCATTGGCCATTTATTACGTATACCTGTTCAACTATGGCAGCTTTTAGAGCAGAGGTAGGCAAATCCAGGCCTCAAGTGTCCTGCAGGTTTTAGATATCACCCTGTGTCAACACACCTGAATCAAATGATTAGTACAGTCCCAGGCCTCTGGAGAACCTCAAGACATGTTGAGGAGGTCATTTAGCCATTTGAATCAGCTGTGTTGGCTCAAGGACACATCTAAAACCTGCAGGACACCAGCACTCGAGGCCTGGAGTTGCCTACCTGTGATTTAGAGAATTGTCAGGATGACCTGCTGAAATCCAACCTAAGCATCAGAATTAGTGAAGAAAGGTAGTTTTTGGTGCCAAACAGGCCAGTCTGAGTATTTCAGAATCTGCTGATCTACTGGGATTCTCCCACGCGACTATTTATCTCTAGATAGATATCCAATAAGTGGCAGTTCTCTGGAAGAAAATGTCTTGTTGAGGTCAGAGGAAAACAGCCAGAAGGCAACAGTAACTCAAATAAACACATCTTACAAAGTATGCAGAAGAGCATTTCTAAACACGCAGCATGTCCAACCTAGTAGTGGCAGATGAGCCCACCAGGTGCCATTGCTGTCAGATAAAAACAGGAAATTTAGATTAAAATTAGGACGGGCTCACCAAAATTGGACAACAGCAGAAAAAAACAGCAGGAAAAATCTTGACTTTCAATTTGTGCTGTGACATACAGATGCCAGGGAAAACAACATGGAAGTATGGATCCATCATTCCTCAGATCAACAGTTCAGGCTGGTGTTGTAGGTGTAATGTTGTGGGGATATTTTCTTGGGACACTTGGGGCCTTGGTACCAAATGATTAACAAAATAAGCCTACATGTTGACTTTATGCCATGAAGAGTTAACACTGAATTAACACAGTTCTAAAGGCAACGGGAAAGTGATCCAAGAACGTCGGGTATTATTGTAAGGTCTTGGCTGTACAATAGGAAAGGCTTTTTACTATATGCGTAAATAAAATTGAATTGAAGTAAAAATAAGTGTACACTGGGTGTACACAGGTCTGAAAGAGTTATTTAAATTGTGTCATCTGAGTAGCTAAAAGAGGAAATCGCTATTTAAGGTAACCACTAACTCATTTTCAGTCTGAAAAACAGCTAAACACTTCTTTATTTGGTGGTGGTGAGGGGGTGTCTAAAGACAGGTTGGGAACCACGACTGTATTACTTGGCAAATAAATATATTTAAAACCATGTGTTTAAGGTCAAACCCTAACTATGGCATGAAAAACAGGTTCAGTGAACTTCCTTTCTGAAATATAGCGAAGTACAATATAGCCTAAAAAGGAAGTATATATGCTTCAGACAGTACTTCAGTAAATGTACTTTCGATCATTGGTTACATCCACTGTACAAAATGCACATGCACAATTTCCCAACACAAACATATTAAACAGGAGATCGGTTCATTTTTAGATTGTGGTATAACTCACAGTTTATTCAGTCATCTTCTCTGTGGAATAAGAAAAAGAAAAGAGAGCACAAAGATCACCCACATCCGAGTCCAGGAGTCCCTCATGTTTTATTGCACAATAACCCAATTTTCCAGGGGACTGCAGCAAGAAGACTACAATAACACAAAATACTTTGTCTAACAAATGCTGCATATATCGACTGACATCTCAGAACACGCTTGCCTTTGTGGACCTTTACGAAGCACCAGTCTGCTCTGGTACACCTGTGTTTTTAATCCATTAATGTCACGTTTCCCAAAGCTATATTCTGCTCTTTTTAAAATTGCATCACTTGTGATGTAAGACATTACTACTGGTCGTTGCTAGGCAGCTCAATTGATGAATGGTGCATTTACAAGTGGAGCAGGGCTGTTTGCTAATGCACTTTTATGACAGTAGAAGAAACATAATCCGATTAAAATGTAAACATGATTCCACACCTTCAACACTCGTGTCCTGTACGTTACTGCACTGCCATCCACCAGCTGGAGTTAGTGTTATCCCATATACTACAATGCTCACTGGCCCCCGTGACAAGTGTGATTAATACACGAGACCTGCATCAACAGGAAGGTGATTTGGTTTCCACTCTTCAGACAGCAATGGAAAAAAAGAACAAAGAAAAAAGATTTTCCTGGAAAAATGAAGAAGGGTTCAGATTATAGACAAGGACAGTGGTATGAACAAATGTCGCTCCCTACTTGTTAAAAGCAGAACAAAAGAAAAGATTATTCACAGAGTTTGTCAAAAAATGTTTTTTGTTTTTTTTTTTGATTATTATCCTCCGCCAGGCTATTGCTTGCCCATTGTTCCAAAACAGCTAAATACGTGGTGAAGGGGCTTGGGGGAATTATAGGTAGTGAATATGTTTCATATTATACTGTAGTAGCATGCTGAATCAGTTATATTCTGCTACATTAGCTTGTGTCTTAGTATTTCATAAGTTTGTGACAATGACTTAAAGTCCGGCTGATTAGTCCATTTTCCATGTGTCCAGGCATTCGCATCCTGGCACTGTTCGTTTTCATCAACAACGACTCCTGAATGAGTTCAAAAAGTTCAAAACCACTTTTGTGGCTAGCCAATACCATAGTAGTTTACATCAAGTGCTTTAATAAAGAAAACAGAAGGGGGAGGAAAAAAAGCAGTTCTTCCCTCAGAATGGTCCATATGAAGTGCAAAAGTTCATTAATATGATTAATTTTGTTTTTAGAGAGTGCTTCAGCGGGCTCTATTTTAAATATTCCACTTGCCCCTGCTCAGCACTCATACGATGGTCTCGTCAGTCATTTTCTTGGTCGACTTGGTTGGCACCGAGCGTTGGGTAGTGTGTGCCCCTTTCATGTCGGGCATTAGCAGGCGCACTTTCTGATTGGTCCTCCTCCACTCCGAGTACAACTGACAGTGATACCGAAATGACACCTGAGAGTGAATGAAAAGAAAAAGGGAGGGGGCGAGACAAGAGGTAACAAAGGACAGAAAGACAGATATCAATAAAATTAGCACAAAGATATCTGAGAGAGTAGTACAGATGCTGCACAGCAACTACTGCACGACAGGGAACTGAAACCTGAGTAGAAAGGCCGAGCTTTCACAGTCAGTTTACATTTTCAATAACGATAAAAGGAAAACACTTCAAAAAAAAAAAAAGCCATTTAGTTTACCAAAGCCCAGTTCTAGACCCTGTTAAAAACTCCAGCTAACGAAAGGTGTAGAATAAAGCCAACTTATTGTCAGTATTCGCAGTCAGCTATGCATGTATGTGCAGGCGTTCTGTTTCTGTTCCAACACTCAAATAAACTGCTCCAGGCCACAATATACTCCACATGCCTTCACATGTCTCCACAACTGACTGAAGCTGTACCCAGAAACGATACTGTAATGTCTACAATAATCAAGGTAAGAACAATTACCTGGACGTGTGCTTGTCTTGGTATCATAACTGAAAATCAAAGCTTTAAATATCGAAACTATTAAAAAAGGGGCTTTGATTTCTAAACTACCTTATAAACACTTGGATCTACCCCCCCCCCCCCCCCCCCCAAAAAAAAAACATTCTGCAATTGGTTACCAGTGTCCAAAGGATGTAGATAGTGAAGAGGGCGATGGTGAGGGCAATAAGGCCAACAGCTTCGAGTCTGCTCTTCAGCTGCAGGTGGTCCTGTGCGCCCCTCAGACACAGCCAGCCGGAGATAGCTGCCAGGGGTGTGATAAGAAGGAAACAGGCCATGTCGCAGAGCAGAGTGCGCTTCTCACTGCGAGGGCCCGGGTCCTTCAGCCACTGCAAAAGACCAAAATGGGGAGGTCGATGATACGCCTGAATCGAGCACATTAAATGATTAACTAATGTGTCTTAGATTATAAAAACAAGAATGAGCTTTAAAGAGGAGTGAGCTGCCTGCATGAAGTAATTAATAAAGCCATAAAAAGAGTATTCTAACCGAACACTATTCACACAAGGTCAAGCAAAACAATCCTCAGTACACGCAAATGATCCCACTTGCTAAACATGTTACTTGCTGGCACAGATACTTAATGGCATAAATGAAATCTTCCAAATGCTTACAAAGCTGAAAATATCAGTACAAGGCAAAAGAAGAAATAATCTCCTTGCTTTAGACAAAGCTCATGGCCGTCCATCTCGTTAGCCTCTTACTGAACCGAGGTTGGAGCCTATCCCACCTGACATTAGGGAAGAGGTGGGATACACCCAGTCAATCACAGGTCTCATACAAAGAAACAAACAGCCATTCATGCTCGCACTGAGCCATACAGTCAATTCAGAATCACCAATTAACCTAACAAGCGTTTGTGGACAGTGGGAGGCAACTGGAGCGCCCAGAATAAACCCACACACTAACCGCTTTTTATAAAAAAACCATAAAGTAGAGAAATGAATTCACACAGTAAAACTTTTCTAACCTGAGTGAGTGGCTGTGGTCGCCGTTCAATAGTGAACTCAGTGTGACAAAGTTCACAGTAGCTGGTGTTGGAGGATGACAGCCACTTCTCCAAGCAGCTTTTATGCACTTTACCCAGAGTACCAGTACAGTCACAGGGCGAGAGCAGCGTCTCTCCTCCAGCTCCCTCGTGACAAATCCGACACATACCCACGTCGCTGCGCGAGAGACAGCAGAGCATTGAAGACAGAAAAGTAACAATAACATATACACAGTTTAATTACGCTACATTTATTTGGCTACCATGCGTGTTTCTCCCTCCCTTACCTCTGTGAGCTCACCGCTTTGACCACGGTGGAGAGTGGGCGGCCATCTTTAGCCGTAACCTTGGCAATGTACTGGGCCTGCGCGGTGGAGTCAGTCTCCTCGGAATCCTTGGAGGCATCGGATTCGGCAGTGCCAGAATAATCACAAAGGGAGCCGGGTAGGTGACAGCAGCCTGACGAAGACATAGTCAGCTGAAGGTGACAGCGACGCAGATGAAGGCGGAGGCGAATTTGAAAGGAGCTCTGATCCAAAAGGTGATGTCCAACTCCACTTCTTCTCCTCCACCTACAAAGCTACCGCCTAGTGGATGCTGGAAAAGATGAAGACACAAAGTATGGTTGACTTGGATTATTACTTTATGCTCTTAATTTTCCCGAATAGGAATAGTGATGGTTAGCATGAATACATGCACATATAAATGCACATAAATGTCAGCTTTCACTGCCAACACTGCTCACTGGTATTCTTGATCTGCAGCTGGACTTTAGCCAAAATTACATAAAAACCTTTTTAAAAAAATAAAGGAATAACATAAAAGCTTGTACTATATTTAAAGCTATTAGACTGCTGTATACTTTATTTATGACCAAGGTTGGCTACTTTTAATTCAATTCATCATTCATTCAAAGTGGCCTGCAAAGCTTTACAGCTATTCTGATTCAAAGCAGGCCTATGAATTCTAGTGATATTATCCCATCAATTATTGATAACAAAAATGATTCTAAAAAGTATTTCCTTGGTTTTTCTTTTTAGTATTAAGACTTCATACATACAAAAACATGTTATAATAGTGTAATAAAAAATGCAATGTTAAAATACAGAATAATCAGAAATACTGTAATACTTTAACCTGTCACTTTTTCTCATGTACAATAACACAGCATACCACAAACCACCACCCTATGAACACATTTAAACAGAAAATTGTTTACATATTTATGACTTTTCAAATTTTTTATTTCTCTCTATATACATTTTGGTAGTTTTTAAACTTGTTAATATTGTTAAATTTTCAGATGTTTATGGATTTTTTGTTTTTTCTCATCAAACGAATTACATTGTAATATTAACCCAGCTTCAACTTACACATAACAAATGTCATATGGTTTTCAAAAAGTGCCACACGTGACATATTAGGTTCTGATGTGAATTGCAGCCCTGAAAAAACGTTTGAATATTTTACTCCAAAAAATGATGTCTCTTAATAACTAGTAACTGGCTTCAACAAACTCTGAGGGAAGCACACTGCGGTGTAGATATACATTTTAGATAGACCTTAAGGACACTAGGAGTGGGATCAGGGTGGCCGTGTGTTACCCATACCTGTCCCTGCAATAGTCGTGCAATGTGATATAGTCAACAACACAATCTTATGTAGCTGCCTTAAAAAAAGACTAAAGACAAATCACAAAAGACAGTGTGCCAATATACTCGTGTATTTAAAGGTGCACAAAGCAAGCTTCCTGATGTTACCGTGATGACTTAGTACTGTTATCGACACGTTACACATCAAAGGCTAGATCAAAATCCGACTCTATTTCTGGTACATGACTGAGTTGCTTAAAATTTCCCAGCTGACATTAATTATGCCGTACATGTCCATATCCCCGATACAGTAACGCTAACATGCAGCGCCGACGAAAGCTAATTTATTTAATAAAGCAACGTACGTGTACAGAACATAACCAGAGGCCAGCGAACAAGCTGGGATATGATACTTGTATAGAAAGTCCCATCGCTGTGGTCAAAAACACAAACAGGCTGTACCGTAAATATACTCACCCGACGGCCTGCCTTTTCTCGGCTGGCCTTGGCCCTGCGTTGGCCAGACACAAGCTAGCTGAGCTAACTGGACAGCTCTAGCTACAAACTATGACATTGACGTCTAAACAGAAGCTGACGATAGAAGGGGATACAGAAGACGATCGTGTGCGTTGCATCCTCTCCATGGCTGGTAGTGCAAATCACTGGGGTAATTTTCTCTTTTTTTTAGTGCGGAAAATACACGGCTGCCAGGATCACTGGAGTCAGCTAACGAGGCTAACTGACTAGCAACGGGCAAGCCTACTTCGGTATCCCTCAGCTGTGGATTAGTCACGTGACACAATGGTGCCTTCATCGTCATTAGCAATGTTTTAGTGCTACATGTTTACATACATGTTCGGGGACATAGTATCAAAATAGGGATAGATGGAATATGTTGTCAGAGTGAGTAAGTAAAAGTGGGACTGCTGAAAATTTTGATGATAAAGATAGTGTATATAATGTCTTTTGTTTATTAACTCAAAGTTACTCAGCAGCACAAAGAAACTTAAAACGAAAGGGATATATATTCCGAGCATTTTGTTATGGCACACACCGTTTTATCGATTAGAAAACCAGGCTAAATGCTCTACAGTTCCAACAATACAAGTTCTGAATGTACTTTTTATTAAAGTGTTTCAGTTTCCTTTTCCTTTCGTTTTCCTTTTAAACTATCATTACTTGTTTGATTTCAATGACGGAACAGTTATTAATCTCGTCCTGGAAACATCTGTATTAAACTATGTCAGAATAAAACCGTTAGGTGGCAGCATTTAGTTAACCCTCTCAGATTGTTCCCTGGTCCACCGGTGGTGGCGCTGTTATTCCAAAATTTCGTTCCACGGAAATTTTAAAGGTTCCACAGGGGTTTTGAGGGGGGCCTTGGAAAAACATGGGTAAATTTGATTTATGGACTCTAGGCTTGCGTGTCATGATAAAATATATGAGTAACAGTCAAAATGGCTTGTTCAGTTTTGTAGCTGAATCTTGAAAGCTAAACCAACCTGTGGAAACGGGATGAAGATGTGGCGCAACCAAAGAAATTCAACATTTGCTCCAGAAACAACACCTAAAAATAGCCATTTGACACCTGCAAAAAATAATTCTGAGGTAGACTACTTTTATTGTTAAGTATCTAAAATTTGTGCTGCTCCTTCTACTTTTATAAAGAAAAAGTTGTTTTCCCTACTTCCCTATATTCATTCTCAAGTTAGTGCTTTGGAAAACCTAAGTGAGCATATAAATACCAGTATGATGCAAAATTGCTGAGCCACCCCCCATTTCTTTATAGTTTGCTTAAAGGAGTCAGATTTTCTTGCACATTTTAAGTGGTCTTGAGCAATAATTTTTCAGGCTTTATGACTTTAAAAGGTTTTCTTTAGACTGGCTGTTTTTTTTTTATCGCTCTTTCTCAATCTATTCCTTGTAGCTGACCATCTTCAGAGGAATGTATTTGTTTATGAAGCCACTTACTACTGACCTATGAATCTTTCAACCATACAAAGGTACATAGCTCAAGGGATGGACCAGTGTTGTGTCTACACTTAAAAGAAAGCTAACCAAAGATCCAATTTCAAACGGTATCTCTAGATGTTTCTTTTTCTTTAGTTGAATCTATGAAAAAGCCAAATGTAACCCAATTCCACTGACATGAAATAGAAATAAATATACATTTGTACACCAACAAGGTGCAAAAATACAATTTCAAGGTATTTGCCAAAAGCTTGACATGAAAAATGACAGGAAAACCTGTGGTCACACCAAATGTTGTTTTAATTGTCAGAACTCTGTTTTTGCCTCATATACTCTATTTTCAGGTATGCTTGCACATTTTTGATTGCTGCACGTATTTCCCATTTTCCTCATAAAACATGAAGAAATGAGGCTTGGCTCAAGACTTTTGAACAACAATGTACTTTTAATATTGTGTATATAAAATTTGTGCATGACTTTAAAATACAGTCCCTCTACTTTAGATAGTGTTTTAGGCCCGCTACTGGTTCTTTGTTTATTATGTTTAGACACAACACTGATTCATTCAATTTAATTGTATTTTTATAGATCCAAATTTGGGGCGACCGTGGTTCAGGGGCTTGGGAAGCTCATCTTGTAACCGGAAGGTTGCCGGTTCGATCTGTTTTGGTCGTTGTGTCCTTGGGCAAGACACTTCATCTCCCTGGCCAGAGGGACCAATTGCGCGATATGGCAGCCTCGCCTCTGTCAGTCTGCTACAACTGTAGCTTACCTCCACCAGTGTGTGACTGTGAGAGTGAATGAACAGTGGAATTGTAAAGTGCTTTGAGGGTCCCGAAAAGCGCTATATAAATGCAATCCATTATTATTAAATCACAACAACAGTTGCCTCAAGGTGGTTTATATTGTAAGGCAAACACTCTACAATAATAGAGAGAAAAGCCCCAAAATCAGATGATCCCCTATGAGCAAACACTTGGCGACAGTGGGAAGGAAAAACTCCCTTTTAACAGGAAGAAACCTCCGGCAGAGCCAGACTCAAGGAGGGGCGCCCATCTCCTGTAACCGGTTGGACGTGAGGAAAGGAAGACAAGACCAAAGACATGCTGTGGAAGAGATCAAGAGATTAATAATACCTATGCTTAAATTCAGAGTGGTGTAAAAAATTCATAGGTCATTGTGATGGCATGCCACACATGTTACCGGGGGTTTGGCTTCTCCTGTCTGGCAAAGGGCTGGGAGAGCTGAAGTATCACTGACAGCCTAATTGGATACAACCACATGCTTCCTTGCCTGGGGGGTGTTTCATGTTTGTTTAATTGTTTCGTATTAGTTGGTTATATGGCAGCCATTTTGTTTTCCCCCGTGTGTGCCATTTGGTTTAGCTAAACCAGTATTTAAGTTCCCCCAGTTTATCTTATGTTTGTTTGAGGTTTTGTTAGTTATTATCTTGAGTTTAGTCTATTGAGTTGACCTCTTTTATTGTTCTGCCTGTTTAAGTTTTGTCTTTGTTAAATGGCTTTTCATATGTTTGGGTCAATAAAGCCCCTTTTTTGAATTAAACACCTGTGTACTTTATGCTTTACTGCTTGGTCCCTGACAGTCATTGTTAAGTGGCTTAACAATCTAATCCTTTAAATCTTGACCTGCTACTCTTTTTGATTTTTATATTGTTGACTATTTCATTCGATGATGTTTTACATCTCTTATTTTATGCATGTTGTGATTTTGATATTTAATTGCTTTTAAGATGTCACTGAGTGCCTCAAAAGGAGCCTGAAAATAAAATGTATTATTATTTATCTATAAAAAAAAGGTCAGGTACAAGGACTGAATACAAGTGAAAAAACATTCAATGTCAAAATATGAGGAAATTAAAACATAAAGAAAGAGTAGCTTTCTTTATGTTGGTCCACTCTTGATATGTTTTGTTGTATTGAAACTATTATTCTTAATGTAATTCTGCATTGTAGCAAATTTCAAGACTGATACTCTGATTTATCAATTTCCCAATATGGTGTAACCTAAAATAGCAGCGTCCAAATGTAATTTTTAACCTTTCTTTAAACAGAATCTATTTTTGTCACATCACCCTGTCTAATCCTCTCGATCGTTGCCTCTTCCTTTGAACCCAAACACTGATAGTGAAAGGGGTCTGTCGCGGTGATAGTGATGTCTAAGCATTAATGAGAGCGGGGGTTGTAACACACGCACACACACACGCGTGCACACACTTCAGAGCCTTTCTATCATTTCCCACCCATCCATTTGGTCAAAGTTCAGCACAGATCATGAGATGCTACAGTACCTCTGTGCATGCATGGGATGTCATGAGACATGCATCAGTGGACTTTAACCCAGACCGACACACACATGGGCTTGCAACTCATTTACTTAACATAGTTTGGTTGTCAAGTTAATTAGCTTTATAAATTGGGTAGCCATGATGCTAAATTGTGTGAAAGTAACAGTTATATAACTTATCAGTATTTCTAAAGTATGTATAAGTTATTAGTAAAAAGCTACTTTCAGCTGCCCTCTTGTCACAAGGGGTCGTCACAGCAGGTAGCTTTCCATGTTTGACTTGGCAGAGTTGTCCACCAGATCCTGACAGAGCCTCAAAGGGGAAGCTATTACTATCATTAAAATAATGTGTGTTGGTTCTCCTTGAGTTTTTGCAATAGTTGCTTGATTTATGACTCATTTCTGCTGTCACAAGTAAAATAATGCTCTGAAACAAGTCTGATGCATTTCATATGACACAGCAGAGATTTAATTTGTGACTTAATCTCAGCCATCAGAGAGAGAAGTGAGGTGTGACAGTCAGCCAGGGAGAGACAGACTTATTCACAGCGATTCGCCGTCAATAACAGTATAATTTAGTTGCTGCACTTCATTCTCGTGATCCCTTAAACTGCAGGCGTCCTCGTGAGTGCTAATGGAACGTAGTAATTTAGTTTCTCTCATTTTCTGATATGCTCTTGTCCTAATGAAAGGTCACTTGACTGCGCTGCCTTATTCACCGTGCAAATCTATATTCAGCATCCAGTGAACCTGGGGGAATAGGTTCATTTTATGTTTGTTGACCAATTGTTGACTTCTGCTGACCATTTAAGATCCTACAGTATTTTAGCAATCCTACAGTATTTATTACGAGTTCATGTCCAGAAGACATGCTGCTACCCTGCAGTGCTGACAGGCCTTGGGATCACCTATAAAAACTTGCATAATTCCATTGTCTTACAAGGTTTGTGTCCATTAATCGAGGGCATTTTGTGGCTTTTAACTTTTTTGCTTCCTCTCTAACTATCGCTTACTTCTTCTATACTCAAGAAACATGACTGCTGTGGAACTTCACTGTACCCCATGTTTATCAGTGCATCAGAGTGATTTTGATGCTTTTTACTTTGTACTGCAAATATCGATTTAAAGAATCAGATAGTTCTACAGCAAATAAACAAAACATCATCCCGAAGCACGTTTGATCCTCGCACAAATTACAACTAAGACAGATCAAGTAAACCTTCTGTGTTAATGTGCTTAAAAATAGAGTGGTTGATAATGCAGTAAATAAAAAAAAACACACACCACCATTTACCACTGAAGTGCACGATTTTAAAATACGAAAAAAAACCCCCATTCCTAAAGTAAGTAATGAATGATAATTGCAAAAAACATGGGATACTACAGATACATCTTTGTGTATGATTTGTACAGTTGAATGCCCTTCCAAATTAAGGTCAAAGGTCACGAGAGAAAAACCTTGTCATTAATAAATATACACATTATTCTTAAAGAGATTCTGTTTACAAAGTGCTTTTTTCATCAAAATATTCTTTAAATATATAAATTTGAAGGCATTTATTGGACCTTAATGTTCTTTAATGAGATAAGAGGCAGACCACCCTCTTTCATCAGACACTAAATCATTCTAAATGCCATTAGAAAGGTTACTCCATATAACCTTCCTAATGCAGGACATGACATTATTGGTTTTAATGTTTCCAGTTTGAACGCTGCACATGACTCCAACTTATCATACTGTACATCCAATTACAAAGCTATGTAGCTAATGCCATTATTAAATCACCAGCTGGCTTTCAACACCATGCAGTTTTGGTTAAGACCTGATAGAGAAAAGACTTTCCAGCTCATTTGAAAAAGCCAAAATATGATTGCAAGTCAGAGCTGGATTGTTTGATGCTCTGTAGCCAGCACTCTAAGACTGTGATTGAACTAGCCAATTTGCATGAATAGATGTACATGCATGGCTGAAAATTAATATACCTAAACTTTACATATTAAATGTTACAAGTCAAATATGGAGTCTAATTAATAAAAGATTTAGGTCACCCAACTGGCATGCAGAGTTATACCACTATGAATTAATACACTGAACAATTCCTAACCCACTCTCTGCAATTTTTGGCATTCCTCCCAACTTGAACTTATCTGGCCCCCTCAAACAGGCCCAAGCCTTTACCACTTTACTAGCTCGGAGGCTTGTTCTGTTGAAGTGGAAGCTTCCCCACCCCCCAACTCATGATCATTGGGTGAGAGATGTACTCTTTAACTTAAAGTTGGAAAAACTTAGATTCTCTCTAAAAGGTTCTATTTTAACAATTTAACAAAATCTGGAAATCATTTCTCTTGCTGGTGGACACCATTACTTTACTTCCTGAGTCTGAAGTGAACTGAGCGAAGCCACATTATAATGTTTTGGTTTTTTTTAAAATCTCATTTATACCTTATCTATTTGTTTTTCTTTTTGTTTTGTTTGGTCCCTTCTCTGCTTTTGTTTTCTCTGTTTTTGCTTTGTTTGTTTTTGTTTGTTTGTTTGTCTTTTTGCGGGGCGGGGGGGGGGGGGGGGGGGGGGGGGGTTGTTGTTGTTGTTTTTTGGGGGTTATGCTTGTTATGTGTATGGGTCCTGAGATGTTGTTTTTTGTGTGTGTGTGTGTGTGTGTGTGGGCAGAGACTGGTTCTCTGCAGTGTCTTGTCTAGTGTGGACCTGGTAGGGGGAGAATTTGGGTTGGGGGGTTGGAGGGTATAATGGACATACAACTGTTCTGAAATCAAGAGTGACTTTGCTGTTGCTAACTTTGTATGTCATTGTTGAAATCAATAAAACAAAGTTGGAATAATACACTGAACAATAATAAAGTATAGCTACCTTGGTATCATTGGTGTAGGACCCTCCATTACTATATATGGATATATATGGTATTAAACATTATTGTAAAATTATTTGCATGTAGGTTGTCTGGTGGGTTTCTATGCTGATAATTGTGTTTGTCTGTCATATTTTGGTCTAGTGTCTGACTTTGAAGAGGTTCAATGAGACAAAAGCAGATACGTCTGAAATGTTTAGAGCACAAACTGTGAAAACGATCTCTTTTGGATGGCTGCACTTCAGCAACACGCAGTCCAGATTCATTCAGTGTTGAGCATGTGAACAGTGCATGATCAAGGCGGAGACAATGTGACGTTAAGTGCAGGGTGGCCAATGGCAGCGTGTGCTTCCAGCCTATGGTCGTACAGTACATACTATGAGCTCTGCCTCCTTCTTCCTCTTGGTGCAGCGATGAAAGGAGATGAGACCGCGGATGTGCTATAAAACCGTTTGTTAGACCTGAGATATTTTACCGCCAGCAAGAAGCCTGGTGAGCCCGCACCTCCCCGCTGTTTTTGTCGAAGATAGAAAATATCTGCGTCAGAGGGGGACCTGAGTTAGCTGAGGGAGAGGGAGAGGGGGGTTTGTCGGCCCGCTGCAGTCTGAATCACCGGAGACTCGCCCCACCGCTGGTTAGTCGTCGACGTCGTTTGTCTGTGGACTTGCGCATCCTCTCAGAGGCAAAGAGCACCGGGAGGGGACGGGGGAAAGAGCCGTTTTTTGACTACCCTGCGCTGCTTGGCAGGGTATGCTAAAGAATGACCCAAAGGGACACACTGGTTCATTTGTTCGCTGGAGGGTAAGCCACATCAGTTTCCCCTATCAATGTTACCTAATTTGAAATATATATTTTGAAACATGACCCCCGTCTGCTTTATCTAGCTAACTCGCCATTTATTTTTTATTTTTTAAGGCAGCGCGTGCGTGCCCTTCCAACCTTGGCGGTTGTGCGTACGCGACTGTCAAAAACGGTTCTAGTTGAACTTCCGGTTAACCTGTAAAATATGACCAGTGTCGCTGGAAAGCATTCATGTGAATGTGCCAGAAAGCGCATTCGAGCTCGTTATTCCCAGACAGCACAGAGCAGCTTGCCTCTTATTTCATCGTCCTTTAAATGCCGGCTGTTTCTGCACAAGTGAGAGCCTTTTATTTTGATGACAAGTGGAATTCATTTCCGGGCTCGTTGTAGCTTTCTCTGAATGACTTGACCAAATGCATCTGCAACAACAGCCATTGACGCTTATTTTTCTGCTGCTATGTTGTAATTTAAGAAGTAGTTGCATAATGCTCACCTATGTGGATCCAATTAAATTATTTCTTTATTGTATTCCCAAATGAAATGAACATTTACATCTAATCCATACTGAGACACCCCCCCCCACACACACACACACACACAATTTTTCTGTCGGTTCAGTTAAAGCATTAGATTACAGTCTTACAGGCTTAATTAAATGTAAAAAATAAAACACTTTGAAGTTTGTGTTGCGTAACTACTGGCTCTGGGTGGAAGTATGGTTTAAAGAGAAACTTACTGGTGAAATTTAATTTCTCTGCTGCTTTTCATTATGTAACAGAGCATTTGAATTTTGTAGTTCAAATCTTAAAGTTGAAGCTCACATGGTAGTAAAGCAATCCTTCTGATTCATAGTTGTGTAAAGAGGCCTGACAACCAGTTCATTAAGGACAATGAAAGCACAAATGTGACATTTAAGTGGATTGGCCCAGTATAGATTTTTGTTTTAATCCATTGTCTTTAGTTTTAGTTCACTTGTTAATTTTTTTTAATCTTCCCATTTAGTCTGTGACTTTCAGAATGGGTGATCCCACCATGCCACAGCACTTCTTTATGTCTCTTGTTATTGCTTTTAAATCTGAGAACTACCCAAGAGACTTTGAATCAGCTTTACCCAAAAACTTGAGCTGGAGGCCTCAGCCTAGTGCTGCCTCCCACAGCCTCGCATTAGAGAGGCACACATGCAACAGCCAGTGTTGCTGAGAAAGTAGGCCAAGGGTCACCGCTGCCTCTGAGCATGAATGTGGGTTGGTCTTTTGAAAGGTAAATATAGCTGGTGCTGCTCAAAAGAGACGGCAGCAAGAGGAATTCATTGCCAGGATGTCAACATATACTACCACACTGCCATGGCTTCTGTAACCTTTAGCCGAGTTCTATAACTTGCAACTGCAATCACCAGGAAGCACTTTTCAGCTGTGCGGTGGTTTGGTTTTGAAGCTTTGTCTATATGTGGAAAGCACTGAGCCTTTGGTGAATGCAGAGGGGATCAACAAAAATGACACTATAGCGTATGAATTATCAAATAATACACTAATTTATATCACATGAGATTTTTCCTGGTTTTGTGTGCACATAAACACGCTTTATCCCCATGGTTAGTGCAAAAAGGTCTCTGTAAATTAATTAATTTCAAACCCATTTGATGACTAAAAATAGGCTAAGTTTGACTAAATTAAACCTCACACTAAAAAACATAGTGTTTATTTAAATACTTTGAGAGGCCTGGTGATTTTCCTTTGGGGGAAGGCCAAAACCTGTTTGGTGGGCGCCAAAAATGTTTGTATGATGGAAAAAACAGTCGTGATGCAGTTATATTTGCACACCTTGATGTGTTATGATATAAAGTGGATATACGTTTTTTGTATTTGTGACCAACTTGGTTTTTGTTTATGTTTATCAAGTGAGCTAAACAACGATCTAATTTGATGACTTCTTATTCTGGGCTTCTCAGGTGGCAAAACTCAGCAAATGAGCTGCGGTCAGTTTCTTCTGAAATGAATCATGAAACCAGCTGTTTGTTTTCATATGTCAGTATCTTGGATATCACAAAACCAGGTCACGGTGTGTGTATGTGCCCATGCTCACAGATAATTTGGGAACAACAGATTGTGTTTCTGTTGATTAGTGTTTCAAGTGACTCGGCTTATGTCAGTATAACTTGATTTTTGCTGTTTTTGTTGTTTTGTTTTTGGGGGGGACATATTTGGTGCCACAGCAAACTTTTTTCCTGGTCTTGCTTCTGTTCTATTTTGTCACTTTTTTCTCAATACTTGCTGCTTCTTTACTAGATGCGGTGGTACAGTGGGCGCCATTTTAACTTGTCCTCTGGAAGTGGTGAAGACCAGGCTGCAGTCCTCTTCCGTTACACTCTACGTCTCTGAGGTTCAGCTCAGCACAGTCAACGGAGCCAGTGTTGCCCGTGTTTCCCCGCCGGGGCCTCTGCACTGCCTCAAGTAAGGAGAAAGATTAGCTGTGCCTAATTGATATCCACTGAAATTAACATTATAAACAGTTATGATGTGGCTTCAATGTTGTCTTTTCTTGGTTTAAGTATTATTTTGTCCATTAGCTGGCTGCGTACATTTAAAAGGTCTGTGTGTGCGTCTCATATTATTGTAACTTTAATGTAATGAGTTATTTTCTTCTAATAAAATGACTCCTTACTGGAACGTTGCATCACTGCAATAACAAACAAAACTATGAAATGGCTCAGAAACACTGATAACAGATTTTTCTTGTTGCACAGTTCCTTTAATATGTGCACTGTAAGTTGCAAACTGATGTCAAGTTGCTCCAAATTGAAAATATTTTCTTCAGGAATGCTTGGGCTTTCCTGGGGAGTGAGTTTATTTGGATTGCCAATGCACTTCTTTTTCTTTCTTATTTTAATAGATGTTATTGTTGTTATTAGTGCCTTTTTTGTTTTTTGGTGGATTGTTTGTTTGTTTATTTTAGAGAGCAACTTTAACCGAGACAAGAAGATAAACATTTTGGTTTCAGTGGTTATTTTCTTTGACATCTGTAGACAAAATCAATAATTTAAACCTCATGTTGACCTTAGCTCTTTTGTTGTTTTTGATACTTTCTCTCTGAAACTTATGTAAGATATCCACAAAGAATGGTTCATGTTTTTTAGGTGTTTTTTTTTTTCTTCAATATAAATGTAAGTCATCTTGTCATTGGGCAGAGTGGAATTTTGTCAGAAAGATGAAGTAAGAGTGAGAGTAGAGGGGAACTCAGCATTTGCTTAGAACCTGCTGAAAGCTGATGTGGCTACTTGTAATGACCATTAACCACTGCAGGATTAGCAAGTAAATATTCAGCTTGCCTTTATAAATATGGACCTCTATTATTGTACCCTGGCAAGCTGCTATACAAGAGCATGTCAGAGAGCATGTCACTCTTACATAATGCATAAGTGTGTGGATGTGTGTGGAATTTTCCACTGCTGAATGGTGCCGTTAGTTATTTTGTAAATACCTTTATATTTGACAAGCCTCTTATGTTTGGTTCTGTATCACAGGAATATAAAATGCTTTTTATATTTAGAGTATTTATAATTGGCAGGCTACACAGGCAACATGCTGATCTTGCACTTTTGCAGTTCCCTAGGTTTTGTTTTGTCACTAGTGGGGTTAGCTATAACGTTCTTTAACAATGAGCCTAAAAATTGATTTGTTCTGACAGTAGGTCTGGGATGTTAGTCTGCTGTCAGGCAGTGCTCCTGTCAGGATTTTGTTTAATAACAGTTGACTAAGAGATTGCAGCTCATGTGGACATTGTTTTGGGCTCTGTGTCGGTGTTGTGGCAACATAAGTCAACTTCTTGTGTTGTCTTCAAAATAAGCAGCATCTTGCAGCAGAAGTACAGCAACACTATTTCATGGTACAGAGTGGAGAAGGATGAAAGCACGAACTGCAGCATAGCTAACGAGGGGGGTGGGAGGACACACGTCAAAGTGGGTCAACGTGCAGTGTGGTGCATGCCAAGATCCCTTTTAGGGCGGAGGACACCTTCACTCCAAATCACGTGTGTTGTCTGGTTTTAGACCCATTTCTTTCTAGAGGATGTGCCATTTGCTATAAATAATGAAGAATCAGATAACATAATGATTAATAATGAAATAATAAAATGAGGAAATCACATAAGTGGGGCAGAAAGGCAAAGTCTATAAATAGAATTATTTTTAGCTAATTAACTTCTTCCAGTAGGATCCGAGCTATGTCTTTTTTTTTTTTTTCTTATTGCTGGATTTTTTTATTTTTATTTTCTTTGAACATGTTTAAATTAACTTCATGAAACAAATCTGCTTAATCTGATTTGTGGTAATTATGAATTTACAACTGTTATTAAATGTGAAAACAATTTAGATTACGAGTTATCTTTAAACCATTCACTGTATAATATGCTCCAGTGTTTAAATAATGTACATGTTGTGTTTTGACTATAAAGTGAAATATTTCCTCATATGTTTGCTCTTTTGACAGGTTAATTCTAGAGAGAGAGGGACCCCGTTCACTCTTCAGAGGACTGGGTCCTAACCTTGTAGGTGTGGCACCTTCCAGGTATGTGCAGTATTATCTGCAATAATGTGGGAGTGTTGTGTGTTAAAACTGCTTTACGATTTCTTTAGGAATAACACAGAAACAGAGCCCAAAGTAAGGGAAATAACCTTCACTTCCATATCTTGCGTGTCATAACATCATGAATGAGTAATTCATTTTTTTTTAATTTTTTTTTTGCGTAAGAAGCAGTTAGCTAGCAGCAGTATCATCCGCACTAGCACTGCCCTGCTATCGGGTTAAAGGCATGCCTGTGTAATTTATTTTGACATGTTTAATCAAACTCTATGAGACAATGTTTCTGGGGGAAAGTCTTCAGGCTGTATTATGGGCAGCAGCTGAGCTGTTAAATTTAACTCCTGTGTGCTGTCTTATTTACTGCTGAAATACAGATAGTAAGTGCCTCAATCTGTCTACTGAGAATGGGTTACCTGTCAACCAGTAGTATTAGTAGCGTCACATATACTTCAGGCCGATGTTGTTCTTCATCAGCATCACATAAATTCAAAAGTCTCAGAATCCAAAAGACAAATAAGGTTTTTTGATTTTTGTTGATTTATTAAAACGTTACAGTGTTATCAGCCATAACAAACTCATTATGACCAAGTCAAAAACTGAAGTACAACTTTGTTCAAAATGATGTATTGAAATATCATTCAACAGCAGTCATTTTTCTTTAAAGATTTCTTTTTAGTATTTGCAGACTTTATTTGACAGTACAGTGTAGAGGAGACACAAAAGCAAAGAGAGAATGGGGCAATGACACACAGGAAATAGTCTGGAGTGGACTCCAACCTGAGCCACTGCAGTGCCCTTCAGCATATTTCCCCCGGTTGTTCAGGTGAGCTGTAGTGTTGCCCAGTTGTGTGAACATTATATACAGTGACCTGATATTTATTTATTTATTTTATTCAGGCTTGCATTTTACACAGTGTAAAACAGCTCATATAAAATCTGCAGCCTTTATAACAAATAGTGAATGAACAGGCTCAGGCTGAAGTGGCACTTGGATATGCCTGGCCTATGTTGTTATCAGTAAAGCTGCCCTCATTTCCAAGTAGAAGAAGAAAACGACAACAAACAAACCACAATGTTCTCAAATATAACCCTCAAACTAGGGCTGGGCCATATTATACCGTTCACGGTAATACCGGTATAATGTTAGGCAACGATAGGAAAATGAAATATCGCGATAGAATGGGAGTAAAACGCGCATGCGCAGTGCCTTTGTTTTCATACGCACATGGCTGATTGTTGAGTGAAACAGATGAACCAGAATTGGTTTGTAAAAATGGTGCAACTTCAGTGATGTGGAACTGGTTTGGTGTTTGTCCGTCAGATACACAACAAAGCACATTTTTTGCAGAACATGCAAGCGGCCGTCGTTATTGTCGTATTTGTCGGACTAAGATGCTCTTAAATCTGGGAGTAATCTGGGTCCTAAACTCCGTATGCTTCAGGTCAAACAACACTGCAGCATCACTTAGAGTTAAAAACTGTCTAAATTCTTTCATCTTTAATAAAACGATCAGCATTGCTGCTTTACCAGGTGTAACTATGAAGTTTAACTTCCAGGCATCCATGAAAACAAAAGTTATTACATTTAACGGAGTTAGAAGTTAGCAGGAAGCTAGCGGAAGTTAGCTCGCTCGTTTCGCTAGTTACCTAAGCATGATATAGCACGTTCTGACGGAGAGATTTCTGAAAAAAATCAAACGTACAGCTCTGCTATCACTTCCAACATAAATGAAGACAGGAAACTAAACAGCAGTGACGTTTGTAGGGTTACTGAAGTTGGGCTAGCTGGTATATAATGATGTGCTACGTGATCGCTAGCGACACAGCTATGTTAGCATAACATAAACAGTGAAGCTGGAGGACGAACACTAACACTTTTCCACTTATAAAAGTTAACGTGAAGGTTCTTCATGGTTAGAGACAAATGCAATCGCATGGCAGGGTGCTGTAAACGGACCAAACTTCAGTCAGGAGAACAACTGAGATAATCCATCCACAATACGAGGTTAGTCATTAATATACTGCAACAACATGGGAATAGAGCAGCTGCCAGAGAATTCAACATTAATGAATCAATGGTACAGAAGTGGAGGAAGCAAGAAGAATGAGTTTAATAAAGTTTGATTTATCTGACTGCTTTGTTTCGCTTAATGTGCCTTATAATCCCGTGCACCTTATGGTCCGAAAAATGCGTACTGCACACTGCAGTTTAATGTTGCAAAGCACCTCTTTTTAACTTCAGTGGATATTATACATGGTTATGCTCAGGATATGTCAGCCCATTTCTACTGGAAATGCCTTTTGGTTAAACTTTCAGCAAGGAATTTGCATTTGCACTGTTACATTTTTATAAAGCTTTAATGTACATAAAAACCAGCTTCTTGTTTAAGTGAAAATAAATGGAAGGTTGTCTTTTTGCGCTAGTAATATTGTGGAGTTGTATTTTGTCTCGCATCAATTATATCGTCGGTTATATCGTTATCGCAAATTTTCAAATATATATCGTGATAAATATTTTTGGCCATATCGCCCTGCTCTACCTCAAACATATTTGTAGAGCATTTGTTTTAATGCAAGAAATTACTTGGGCAATTTTATTGCTTTAAGCATTAAATAAATAAACAGAATAATTAAAATACATAATGTGGGACCTTAGACACTGTGGTTAAGTGTGATCATAGTAACCAGACTTTGCTCTTTTACTGTAACAGAACTGTTGAATTTATTCTCATTTAAGTCAATCCTCAATGTTCCACACAGTAAGAAAAGTAAGGAAGTATAAATGAAGAATGAATTATGTTGCAGGGCATTAGAAATTAATACATCACTTGTTTTATAAAGAATTACTGACCACTTTGAAATTTAATATAATCAGTGTGTTGTTTCCATGTTAATTTGTGATCAGTCACATTATGTAGAAAGTTGGCTTCATCAACCTTGGATCTTTAGTTTCATATGTTCTACAGTTTGTTCTATTTGCTTAAACCACAAAGTCTTAACACATTCAGGCTTAAATACAATAACACAAAGGAGCAGTGGGATTAATTGTGCATGCATAATATGCTCTCAAAAAAACTCTCAAAAGTAGCATTCAGATTTACGTATTCTGTCCTCACAGATGTTAGATGAATGTTACCTTCTGTTTTGTTATAGTTGACTAAAACTACGGAAATAAAACTAGACTGAATGAGAACTGAAGTGGTTTGAGTGCTCATAGAGCGAACTAAAATGGACTAAAACATACAGAATGTACCTTTTTTATTTTTAGGCTTTAAAAATGTGGTCACATTCGTCAACACAACTGGTCTCATGAGGCTTTGGCACCTCTATTTATTGAGACTTGGAATGCCTACACAACTTTAAATTAGCTGCTTGAACAAAGTGTTGTTTATGTTGTGCTGACATTTTGCTCCTGACCCTTCACATTATTGGTTTTAAGGAAACTAAACGCAAATAAATAAACAGCAAATAAAAACTAAAGCTACATATTTTTAGTCGATATAAACAGAAACATGAAAACCTAGAAACTAACTGAAAAAAGCAATACGAAAAACTCAAAATGGACAAAAAGTAAAAAAGCTATTCATCAAATATGACATTATAATTACTCTAGCATCAGATTTATGTTACTGAGGTATTTGTGGTCCTATGAATACAAGTGCTGATGCACATGGATGCAAGGTGCTCATTACCTGTGTATATAAATGCACACTGTACGTATGCTGAGCTCGAGCTGCTTCTCCTTATAAGGGTTCGTTTGACTGAAATGTTGCAATTTAATAAGTATGTAAGCAGTAAGTGAGACAAAGAGTACAGGACTGTAATTCAGTTGCTTTCACACTGAGGAATGTCTGAAATAATGGAAGACCAGGAATGTGCACGTAAACTTCTCTCAATCACAGCAGCAGCACAATGGAAATCTGTGCTTCAAATCTGTGCGGAAATGAGAAGGTTCCCTAATTCTTAGCTTATCTGCCCTAACGTCTGGATGCAGTCAATCAAATTCCCGTGAAGCAGCAGCAGCAGACGCCGGCCAGCTGTTACGCTTTCATCATGTGACAGCCACTGCTGTTGTTAAAATGAGGTTTCTAAATTAAGGCAGTTGTGTTTGTGTATAATCCCTCCCTGATCGTTCTAGTTCTCTGTAGTTACTGCTGTGTCACCGCCGACGTCTTCTTCCTTTTCTGGTTAGTTTTACGTATCGTCTGTGTCATGATTTCATGATACTCTTTCTCTTCTCGTGGGTCTTTCACTCTTTGTCTGCCCTTTAGGTCCATCCAGTGCATCTGTGTCTGTCAGTCCTGTGTTGTTGTACTGAAATGGCTGGCCATGACAGCTATAGGAAGTAGTGCTATAGGAGGATGTTATCACATAAGAGGTGAACCTGATGAACTCGCTGGCAAATTATGTGGTTTTCCACTGCTTTATAGACAGGATATGACAACAGGAAACATGGTGGTTAATAGTTAACCCATATATAAAAATAAATTAAAAAAACTACCTCAAGAAACCATTTTTAGGGTTCCACTGCTTTGTGTTTTGTGGGAATAAAGAATAGCTTTTAGCTAATTTTATTCACTTTGTTTTCATTCATAACCATTAATGTAGAGAAGCATATTAGGATGCAGTTTAAAACAAATTACATTGGCTGTAACGTGGTGAAATGTTAGTATAAATAATTTAAAATGGATTTATGAGCTGCTCTCATTATTCAGAGCAGCCAGATTCATTAGTGCTCACAGTACAAACAATACACTGATCAAAATGCCACCATTAGTGTCCGACAAAATAATTGTATATGCAGAATTGTAACAAGCGACTTTAGTATAATTGAATGAAACATCTTATTACTTTATTTATCAGCAGGCGGAGGTGTGAACTCCAGCGCTGTTGTCTGCTGTGATATTTACGAAACGACACTCTGATGCTGCAAAGCCTCTGACACTCAACAGTCCACCGGGCATGCTGCTGGCGTTCATTAACAACACACTCGACCCGATTTCTACACAGCTTGCACCACGAAAATCTCTCTTTGCTCGTGAGCTGCATACATGCTTTCAGAGCCAATCATATCATTCGTCTGCAGAGCAGCGTGATTACATTTTGCATGCATGCTCTCAAATCCAGAACGAGGGCTGAGAGCAGAGGTCACGGAGTTTAATTCCAGTCAGTGTTGATTAAATCCTATGATTTCATTTATAGAAGAGCAGCTAGAATCATGGGAGGAAAAATCTGTTTCTAAAGCATGACATTTGTGCATGTGCACACTAGAGAGGCACGTATTTATCAGCCGAACATCAGTACTGATGTGTATTTGACTTGTTGGCTGTTATTGGCCTGTCAGCAAAGAAAATAAGAAATGCCATTTACCGACAGCAGTGGCCATTGTGCGCCTTTTTGTTCTGTGGTTTTTATGTGCGAGAACTAGCTTCACAAATGTGTATAATGACATTTTAAATGGAGCACAAGAATTTAAAACACCGATTTTATTTATAGTGTTGTATAGTTTTAAAATTAGCTGAATTTACTGCATGTTCCCCATGTTCAGTTTGGGCAGTATTTAATTTTGTGCAACTGAAATGATGTGTTTGTACTTAATATAGCTAACTTGTTAATCATTTACACATTAAATAGCTCTGCAGGTACAGTCACAGCTAGTATGCTTTTGTTTTATATTTACTCCCTGGACACGTCATTAACTTCTTTCCTTTCCTGAGTCTTTTAGTAATTAAAGTTCTCTCTCTCTTCCGTTTTAATCGTCACACAGGGCGATATACTTTGCGGCCTACTCGACAGCCAAGGAGAAGCTTAATGGAGTGCTGGAGCCAGACTCTACCCAGGTGCATATGGTGTCGGCTGGGATGGCAGGTAATGATTGCTCCTTCCCCTCCCCCTTTCTGTCTGTCTTTTTTATCTGCCTGTCTGACTGTTTGTCAGTCTGCCTGGGCAGTGTTTCTTACTGATGGGTTTTATTTATAAAAAGAAAAGAAAAAAGAATTATTTAGTTTTTCTCTATCAAACAACTTTCATTATTTTTTTTATTTTGTACAATTTAAGTATCCCAGACACCACCCTTCCCCCAGACCTGACGCATGCTAAAGCTAACTGATAATGTCTGTTTTTAAGTCGGCATTACTTAGCTATTTCTTGTATAGAAATATTAATATAAACAATCATTGATTTATCAGAAAGCACAATTTAAGCCTCTTGGGATCGAAATAACCTTGATTATTGTGTATGTCGCGATGAGTTATTCATGTCTTAAATACTGCAGTTTCTACAATATTTCAGAGTTCATCCTCTACTTTAAGGGGACCTTGAATCTGTAAGAGGTGAAAGGTTCTTATCACATCTTTTATTACATATCAGCTTCTTTGCAAACAATCCTTTCTGTAACTAAACTGGGCCGATAATGCAGTATCTTATCTCTCCATGGTAGCCTTGATAGTCCCCGAATAGTTGAGGAGACAAATCCTGATATCAGCAGTGCCAGAATTTCATGTACCCATACCAGATGAAACATTTCAGGCTGCAATTCCCTAACTGCTGATCTGTATTTGGTTTTATCTGTTATACAAAAGAGAAAAATGTTACGGTCCTCAAAGTTTGGGTTGTGCTTTCCTCTTCTCTTAGCCCCGCTGTCCCTCATGTACTTCGTTAAAGTTTTTTGTTTTGAATCCCCTCCTCGCCCTTTTTTCCTCTCTTTTTTTTGTTTTCTGTTTTATTAAATTCTTTAATTTTGAGGCCTCTCCAGAGGACACTGTAAATGGTTTAACATCCCAGTTGTTACTTAAACAGTGTGGTCTGGGCCCCCCTCCCCTTTGCTCTGTGTGTGTATAGAGAAGAGAACACGGCCCCCAAAGGTCAACCGGGGCCCCTGGCACTCGGGCGGACACGTCAGGTAGCACCCCATTTCTTTACACTGGTATGATGAAAACCATGGTGATTTTTCTAATTAAATTCATAATGGTTATTCATTTTTAATGGTATTAGCATTGCTTACAGCAGGTGTTTGCTGCTGGTGTGTAGTTTTAGATTCATGATGAAGTTTATTATTCCTTAATCTTAACACACACCTCCCCCTCCCCTTTTAACGTGTTTCATCAATACATTAAAGCTAAAGTAATGACAGTTTTTGTTGTCAGCACAAACGAAATGCTAACCTTGTCACTGCCACAGAAGGCTGCACTCGGTGTGTTTTTCATTTTGTGTTTTGTCATCATTCATCAACACTGAGTGCTTCAGTCATTTCTTTCCAAGGAGAACTGGACTGATGGTATTTTCACATTTCACGTGTTTACTTGTTAAATTAGTTGAATTTCCTGAAGACAGTTAATTGCCTTAGCAGTTTAACCCCATCAGTATTGGCACCACTTAAAGATAAATTCATTATTGTGGATAAAATGCAGTGAAAACATACACATGTAAGTGATAAAACGGGAACACATCAACGCACATAGAAAGAGATGGACCTTGGTGTTTAGTCTTTTTCATACTTATAACAGTTGCATAAATTTCTCTTGTAAATCTCAAAGAAATGCAGGTAAGGATATAAATACAGTCTGACTGTTACCACGCAAGTGCTTAAAAACTAGCTTTAAAAATTTCAGATGTTTTAATGTGGACAAATTGTTGTGTCACTACACAAATGTTTTGCTATGATACTAAACGTATCCCTCTCTCGCTTTTTCATCTTTATTGTCTCTAAGATTATCAGTGCTTATCAGTAATAGATTTAATGCGGTGGTCAATGCCAAAACCTCAGGGACAGTTAATTGATACTGATGCTGTGAATTCGTGCTCAGTTTTATAAACTAACTTTGTGAAGTCGATGTCTTTTATAGCTTCACTGCTCCTGCAATGGGAACTTTTTGTATGGATTCAAATCCCATTTCTTTACTTAAGCTATTTTAACATATGAACTCATATGATCTGCTTCATAAGCACTCTCACTACTGTAATTCTTAGTGTGGTCTACCTGATATTTGTGGGAGTCGACTGTGATATTTTTGTTCTACAAAACTTCACGGCTGCAGTGCATGTGTGGAAGAACAGCTTTAGACTTCAGCAGTTAATCTAAAGCATGCTGCTGTCCCTGAATGTAGGTCAAACCCCTCAGGAAAAATTGCACAGGGATTATTTGAGTATTGAAGGATCATAATATACAACATGCGGCAGCGTTTCCATGTGCCTGGTGGCCTGCTGAGCCCAAGAACACACTTTTTGTTTTTAAATTTACATAAAATATAATCATTATTATGTTGTTAGAAATTTAACACTTGAACAAATAGTCAAATATTGTGAGTTGATACAGTTTTAGACTAAAGATTAACTGCTCTGTGTCATTGAAGTAAATGGTGACTTAATGCACTCCCGCTGGTATAGCATGCGCCGTTTCCTCATCGAGGTAAAAGCTGGAAATAAAGTCCTGGTGGTCTTTCTCCTGTCACCCATATTCATGCACACATTCTGCGTTGTGGTTGAAATATCGAGTGTATTATGCTAGCACACCACATCTGTAAGTTAAGGATTGTCCTTTTGATTTCCATCCATTATTTCATTGTCATCAGTCACTTCATTCTTATCACATATTCATACAAAGTTTCTTCATTCTCTTTATCCCTGTCACATAAAGTGTTTGAGTCTGTTACACTGAACGGCAAGGTTAGCATTTCCACCGGCCTCTTTTATTTTCAGACAAGGAGTTTAGGTTAAAAACTGATATTGGCTCAATGGTTATAAGGAATACCTCTCCAGTTTATTTTTTTTATGTCTTTGTGTTCTTGTGATTTTTAGCTTGCTCTCATGAGATAGAGCTGGAGGCTTGGATTGGTTTGGGCCTCTGATTAGTCGTCTTCTTTACTGCAAAAAGTGGGGATAAAGTAAAAGTAATAAAAATGTAACACAAATTAAAGCAGTTTAAAGATGGGTAAATTATACGGGTTGGGGCACAGAGTTGGGATCATAGTTTGGTGAAAGATGGGGGGTGGTATGAGTCCTTCACCCCCCATCTCTTCTCCATCTACTTCAGAAAGTGGGTTGATGTGGGTGGTTGGTGGGATTTGGGGTGGATGTGACTGCTGCTTGTGTGTGACTGTGGTACAGAAAAGCCTGTGTCTATTTTAGGGCTTTACTGTAAAGCTTTCACCCCTGCGTGATTGGGTGGGACATCCCCGCCATCTGAGCCCCCCATATCTGCAGGCTACTAGCTGCAGCGGGGAGGAGCTGGAGGAGCTTTGCCCCTCCCTCGTGAGTACACGCCATAGAAGCTACTTCATTCTACTTCCTCCTTTTTTTCTTCTTCCTCCTTTTGTTCTCCTCTTCTCTTCAACAGACCTGTGTAATCCTTTCTTCTTCATGCAGTTGCCTTAACATAGGTCTCTGCTGCATCGATACACTAGACGTGACTGAGGTCTCTTCATAGCCTTGCCCTGGTCTTAGCTGTTTTCTGCAAAAGGCCATGTTTTACTTCTCACTGGTACATCCGTTTAGCACAGACTTTTAAAGAGACTTTGTGTCATTTCGTAATGATACAAAGTGCAGATTAATTAGCTTTATACTATACACAGCAAGCTTTGCTTTACTGTACATTATCTAGCATTTCTACTGATCAAGAATAGTTGCGATCAGTTACAAATTAAGCTAACATCTACCAAGTGTGTTGGCAGGCAGATAGTGAAACAGGGTTTACTCACCACGATTAAAAAGTAACGGTTACACTTTAGACTTCCTAGCAGTGACTTTCCACTAGTAAATAATTAAAGAATCTCCTTTAGACAACATTTTTCTTCACTATGCGGTAGTTGTGCTAGTATATGGCCTACAACCTGTCTGTAGTGTCCAGTCAAGTTAACCACTGGTTCATATTAGAATAAATATAAAGAACGTGTGTTTTTAGGGACCAAGACTAAATGAGCATTGCTAACCATTGTAGAAAATCTAGAGACTAATCAAAGCTAAGGGTCAAACCTATTGTGTTGTGATGTTTATTTCTGTATGGGTAGATTTGTTTGTAAACACTGATTAAGGTGATGTGTGTAATGCTATGTTAATAAAAACGTTTGAGGATAAGTTCTAATTACAAACTCTTATTCATTTATCAGCCACATGTAAAGGCCTAAAATGAGTTTGCTGCTTGCCTACATTTGCTGCTGTTTGCAGTTAGTTTTTATCCAGATCCATACATAAAAAAAATATCTAGACAGTCATAGCTGAAAGCTGCTGCCTTCATGCACTGTTATCTGAGATCTTTTACTTCAAAAGGAGAACTGTTTACCTGTTGTTTATATGCACTTGAGTAGCATTTCATATGAAGAGGATCAATAAGTTAACAGATTAGATGTTTTTTGTGTCTGTAACTCAAAATATTTTTAAAAAATTCAGATTTAATTGTTATACTGTTGTCTGAATTAATGATATCAATGTATTTTACGTAAGACTTGTAATGAGATTCATTTAAACACCTCAGCCAGTTGATCCTGTTTCCTGAAGTGCTTTCTCACTGTATTTGTACCGTGTAGCTTAATCTAGTTTATTTTAATGTGTTCTTACAATGAGTGTCTCTGCCTGTGTCTGAACCTCTGACCTCTTCTAAATTTGCCAGGGTTCACCGCCATCACAGCCACCAATCCCATCTGGCTGATTAAAACCCGTCTGCAGCTGGACTCCAGGTGAGGAGGATTTTTCTGATAAGTGTAAAAATGATGGAAAAATGCGTTGTTAAACTAATGAGAGTAAATTATTCTAAAAGTTATTTAATTTTAATTGAAAGTGTCTGTGTGATGGCAGGAATCGTGGCGAGCGGCGTATGAGTGCTTTTGAGTGCATACGACGAGTGTACCAGATGGATGGCTTACGAGGTTTCTACAGAGGTATGTCAGCCTCATACGCTGGCATCTCTGAGACTGTTATCCATTTTGTCATCTATGAAACTATCAAGCGAAAATGGCTTGAGTACAAGGCTCAGGCCAGCATGGACGAAGAGGAGGAATCTGTCAAAGATGCCTCTGACTTTGTGGGGATGATGCTTGCAGCTGCCACCTCCAAGACCTGTGCCACCTCCATCGCCTATCCTCATGGTAATCTTCTCACTCACTTTCATATGTTGTAGTCAAAGGATAAAGGTCTTAATATTTAATACTTCTATTGTACCCTTCCTCATACTAGCTGTGTCCCAAAACATAGGCTGCATCCTCCTGAGGCCGCAATTGTAGACCAATTATGTCACAGCGACGCAACGAAGGCTGTCCCAATTCGTAGACTCCTCCGAATGCGGCTGACAAATGCGTCCTCCTTTTCCCCAGATTTGAAGGATGGGTCGGCTGTATCCTTCGTTCATCGCGCAGCCCAGCCAGTTCCAGTTTCCAAATATGGCGGCAGCTACTTAGTTTTAATATTACTCTTATTAATCTTTCTGGGTCACAAAATAAACTTTTAACATATTTTCAGGCGAGAATGTAGCTGTGTAAACCTCAAATATCTGCTTGGTTTATCAAGACATCACATATTTGCAAAAGTGCTCTGACATTTTTGGAGATCTCTGTTACCCACCAGGTTTGCACACACAGTAGCTGGTATTTTGGCCCATTCCTCCATGCAGATCTTCTCGAGAGCAGTGATGTTTTGGGGCTGTCGCCGAGCAACACGGACTTTCAACTCCCGCCACAGATTTTCTATGGGGTTGAGGTCTGGAGACTGGCTAGGCCACTCCAGGACTTTCAAATGCTTCTTACGGAGCCACTCCTTTGTTGCCCGGGCGGTGTGTTTTGGATCATTGTCATGTTGGAAGACCCAGCCTCGTTTCATCTTCAAAGTTCTCACTGATGGAAGGAGGTTTTGGCTCAAAATCTCACGATACATGGCCCCATTCATTCTGTCCTTAACACGGATCAGTCGTCCTGTCCCCTTGGCAGAAAAACAGCCCCATAGCATGATGTTTCCACCCCCATGCTTCACAGTAGGTATGGTGTTCTTGGGATGCAACTCAGTATTCTTCTTCCTCCAAACACGACGAGTTGAGTTTATACCAAAAAGTTCTACTTTGGTTTCATCTGACCACATGACATTCTCCCAATCCTCTGCTGTATCATCCATGTGCTCTCTGGCAAACTTCAGACGGGCCTGGACATGCACTGGCTTCAGCAGCGGAACACGTCTGGCACTGCGGGATTTGATTCCCTGCCGTTGTAGTGTGTTACTGATGGTGACCTTTGTTACTTTGGTCCCAGCTCTCTGCAGGTCATTCACCAGGTCCCCCCGTGTGGTTCTGGGATCTTTGCTCACCGTTCTCATGATCATTTTGACCCCACGGGATGAGATCTTGCGTGGACCCCCAGATCGAGGGAGATTATCAGTGGTCTTGTATGTCTTCCATTTTCTGATGATTGCTCCCACAGTTGATTTTTTTCACACCAAGCTGCTTGCCTATTGTAGATTCACTCTTCCCAGTCTGGTGCAGGTCTACAATACTTTTCCTGGTGTCCTTTGAAAGCTCTTTGGTCTTGGCCATGGCGGAGTTTGGAGTCTGACTGTTTGAGGCTGTGGACAGGTGTCTTTTATACAGATGATGAGTTCAAACAGGTGCCATTCATACAGGTAACGAGTGGGGGACAGAAAAGCTTCTTACAGAAGACGTTACAGGTCTGTGAGAGCCAGAGATTTTCCTTGTTTGAGGTGACCAAATACTTATTTTCCACCCTAATTTACGAATAAATTCTTTACAAATCCTACCATGTGAATTCATGGATTTTTTTTTTTTTTTTTTTCACATTCTGTCTCTCACAGTTGAAGTGTACCTCTGGTGCAAATTACTGACCTCTGTCATCATTTTAAGTGGGGGAACTTGCACAATCGGTGGCTGACTAAATACTTTTTTGCCCCACTGTACGGCACCAGGGACTCATTCAGAAAAAACATGTTATGCCAAAGCTGAGTGCAATGTTGTGGATTATTTATATTTTGTAATTGTTGCACAATAAACATGAAGCTCTATCGCAAAATGTAGAAATAAATATAAGGCTTTTCTGTACTTGGACAAGATTTAGACTGTAGTTAGTCTGATAACTGGTTTAGTTTTTTCTTGCCATTTGTTGGTACAAATGGAACATTATTAGTATTTTTAAAGGATAGGTGAAACGTATTAGATTGGAAATCATTAGTATCCTGTCTTAACTTTGGAGAAATTCAACTTGGTGTGTCTCATGAATGGGAAATTACACAACACTCAGAGGCAAAGCCTGACAGAGCCAGTAGCCAGTAGAATATGTAACTCAAGTTTCTTCTTCTTCTCTAATTGCAGAGGTGATCCGCACACGACTACGAGAGGAAGGCAGCAAGTACCGCTCCTTCTTCCACACTCTGCTCACAGTACCCAAGGAAGAGGGATACCGGGCGCTGTACCGCGGCCTAACCACTCATCTCGTCAGACAGATTCCCAACACGGCCATCATGATGTGCACATATGAGGTGGTGGTCTATCTACTTGGCTGTTAGCCTATCGTGAATGTCTCTGCTCTGTTTAAACATGGAGACCGTTAAGTGACTGAGAAAGATGACCTTTTGCTGGAAACAGTGGCTATGAAACGTCAAAATGAAGATTAAAGGAAACCCGAAGACACAACTCAAAGTTTATGCAGTGTTCAGTGGACTTAACAGAAAGGATTTAGCTGGCATCCTTCTCTTTAGACAGAAGATAAACTTCTTTTTTTTTTTTAAACTTTTGTAGAGATACCGTGGGAGGAGAGTGCTTGGAGGCAATTCAACTTGACAAGACAGATGGAAACTAAATGTAGGTCACTTTGAGTAATCCAAAAATCTCTGTTTGGTATGTTTAGTCTGCACTTGCCTTAGTGCTGTGATACCCCGGTACGATTAACTGACTAGCAGCTGAGGCAGAATGTTAGAAGGAAAGTTCGTATGATGTAAAGACGTCCCCTGAGCCACACACTGTTGCACTACAGAGAGCGTGGCTTCAAGCATTCTCCTCCTATGTCCCCTAGAGGGCCTGAATCTCACACACAGCCATGCAGAAACTGGCCAAATACAATGAAACACAATGATGAGCTTGTGATAGTGACTGTCACTTGAGCACGTGACTGTGACACTAGTCAGTGTTGATGAAGACTATGTCAAAACGCTGGCCTCCATTCAGTGTTTTATTCCTCTGTGACGCAGTGCCTGGTGGTGACATGTTTTTGCTGAAGGTGGCCTTCACCGTTTCAGTGTCGCTTGTTTGTATCGTCGTTGTTCACAACTACCACCCAGCTGAAATTTTTTAACTTGTTAGGGGCATGAAGCATGGGCAAAGGTATAAACACGATAAATCTGGGTGTTGATTGGGATCACTTTCTTTGAAATTGTGAGTTTTTAGTCTTAGGCGGTCTTACTAGTGCACTATTTGGTAAAAATTGAAATCCGATTGTTTCCAAGGCCAACTTTTGTCTCCGGTCACTGCTTAGGGCTTAAAAATCTTGGATAAAAACACGAGACCAACGTGTCCTGTTTCTGATGTGAAGCATGCAACGCAACAAAAGGTACCAAGTATCTTCTATTAGCGTTGCTACTTGAATATAATGTGACGGTTCGGGGAAATATTGGAGTCGGAGCAGAGTGATGGAGTTTTATCACCCCATAGCCTGTTTGTACGTGAGTGTGTCTTTATGTTTGTGTGTGTGTGTTTGAACAATTTACATGATCTGTGTGTCCGTGCATTTGCAGGCCTTTGCGCCTGCATGTATAATAAATAATAACTACTCCAGATCTCCCTCCACTAACTATTAATCCTGCAAGACACTGGTTTGGAGTACGGAGAATCTCCTTTATGATACTGGGAGCTTTCATTCCCACTTTCATTCCAGTGCTTGCTTCCAGTGGCTTCCAACCGACCCGATAACATGCACTTTTGTGGCCTTTTAGGCTTGTGCTTTGCATTTTTATTGTGTGGACAGGTTAAACTTGTACATTGTAAAGGAAAAAAAGTATTACTGTATATCAAAATGGTATTTTGCGCAACTGTTCCTAGAGCAGATCTATTGTACAGTTAAGAGTTGTCTGTAGTTGTGAAGGATGTCCACATGTTTGTAAATAATATAGATACTGTGTATGCATATCAAATTTTTTTTCCTTTTTTCCCCCACCCTTAGACCCGTTTCTGATCATGCTGTAGTTTGCATTAGCAAATGATTGTTTTCATGGCTTTGACATGAATATTGATGTTGCTTGACTGATTTTTCTTGTGTTTGTGTGTTGCTGTAAGCTGTCGCGCTTACACGTAGTTTCCAAAAGCTGCTCAACCAATACAAAATGTAAGCATATGAGCCACAGTATTGTTTTGTCCTCCATCAAAGTGTTCCAGTTTGCAACGTTTGGATGTTTCTGTCATTTGGTCTGTTTACATTGTTTCGTACCTTCTATCAGATTTTGTTTGGTTCTCCTCAGTTTTTTTTTTTTTTTTTTTTAAGAATATAAAAATGGAAGTTAATTTATTGTGAGCTTAAAAACTGGAATCATCTTTCTGTGATGGTACCATTGCTGCGTAGGATGATTACAAATTTTGTTACGGGAAAGGTTTATTGGTGAGACTGTGAAGTTGCCCGTTTAACTGACCACTTGAAGAGGTTCACGAAAAGATGACCTTTTGGTAAAATTTGGCACTTATTATCTTTCAAATTGTGTTTAAGCTTTAATCAGAATTTCCCTTGCATACAGAATTATGTCAAGTTTAACAAAGCACTGTGCTTTTCCCCAAAGTATTTTTCTCCAGTTAAAAGAAAAGAAAATCTAATAATTGATGCATTGTGTTCTTGAACACTCATTTCCCTCATTTGAGTTGCAGCATCATTTCAGAGGCAAACTGAAGTGTTGTAACTTGTTATTGATATTTAGTCTCCACTGAGTTGCAGCCCCTCCCCCTAATTAAACAAAACAAATCAAAACATGCTAACCAATTTTAACATCCCATGTTTTTCCTAAAAACACTAACTAGCTGTTTTTCTTCAGACAACTGGACAAACAGTGCAAACATTTACATTTTGTTACCTCTAATTTCAAAGGCTGAATGCAATTTATTGTCTCTAGCCTGTGTGCTCGGTCAGAATGCAGACTCAAGTTGGGTTTACTGAAAACCCAGCTTGAAGCTTGTTCTTTTCCAGTTCAGTCATGAAAATGTTTGTTTTTGTTTTTTAAAGCAAAATTAAATAAACATTCATTTGCAACTAAACCTGTATCTATTGTTTTGTTTTTTGTTAAATTTCTTGTACTAACTCCAAAAAGCATCTGTCGTGGGACGCTTTCATTCATGTGGATGTTTCTGTTGTCTTTGGATTATATTATCCTGGAACAACAGGTGATAGGTCAGAACTCTTTGGGCCTCTTGAAGGGGAAACTACATGATATTAGGCAGGTGATTATATGCACCACTTCAAAAATATTAGCTTAAAAATATTCCCATTCTTGTTTGAATGTCTTGTTTTGGGGGGGGGGAGGAAACGTGTTCAGTTTTGTAAACAAAAATATCTAATTAGCGAATCACATGGCAGCAAATTAATTCATTTAGGTATGTAGACATGATCAAGACTACCTGCTAAAGTTCAAACCGAGCATGCGAATGGAGAAGGAAGGTGATTTACATGATTTTGATCTGAGTATTTCAGAAACTACCGATCTACTCGGGTTTTCCTGCACACCCATCTCTCGGGTTCACAGAGAATTCTCTGGAAAAAGAAAATATCCAGTGAGTGGCGGTTCTCTGGAAGAAAATGCCTTGTTTGGTGTCAGAGGAGAATGGCCAGACTGCAGGGGGGGTAAAAATAACTCAAGCACTTTTTACCACCACTCCTGAAAACTGAGGCAATAGTTCACAAGGACTCATCAAAACTGGACGTTAGAGGATTGTAGAAAACATTCAGATGGCAGTGTAAGAATTTGGCAAAAAAAACAACAACAACAACAACATGAAAGTATGGATCAATCCTGCTTTGTATGGATGATTCTGGCTGTAATGTAATCGCATGTAAAGGTGTGGGGGATATTTTCTGGATGACTCAGGCTGTGCATTATTTAAACACCACAGCCTGAGTATTGTTACTGATCATGTCCATCCCTTTATGATCACATTGTACCCATGTGCTGGTGGCTGCAGGACCATGTCACAAAGTTCAGATCACCTCAAACTGGTTTCTGGGGAAAATAGATCAAAGTCTCCGAGGAATGTTTCCAGCGCCTTGTTGAATCTGTGCAATGAGGAATTAAGGGAGTCCAGTGCTAGCAAGGCGTACTCAATGAAGTGGTCGCTTTGTGTATAACTTTTATAGAAAAAGGATCATGAAGGCACTGGGGAATACTCCGTCAACTGTTTGCATTTACCTATTTTCACCGCCAGGGGGAGCTAAAGTTCTTCCGATGGAACTGATCAGCGCACCGTTCAGTTCTTTAATATTATATTTCTGTTTCATGTCATGAATAATATATAATTTAAGTGATTTAATCCCACAGTGTAAAATAAAAAGAACATAATCTCTTCTATCCATCATGCTGAGGTAGATTCGACTCCGCACATATCCTGACAAAAGTGTCTATAAAATGTACGTAAACGATGATTGAAATAATCCATCTTCGCACTCGCTGGTCGGAATAAAGAAAGGCCCAAAGACATTAGTTTCTATTGATTCTGTACCGTTTTTCTATTTGGGCTATTCAGCACAACTAGCACAATCACACGTGGCCCCTTTTTATGAGTGGATGCAGATCGATCAGCCCTCCTCTGATTTACTTACACAAAATAATGTGACTCGAAGTTACCGCAGCGGACCACATCACTTTTGCGGTGAAATATCTTAATTGACTTCCAGTTAACAGCCTGCTGACCTGTTTGTTAATAAACATTCAGATGGAAACCACAATACAAGAAATCACATGAACCATGGGGGTAGCGATGCCTTCACAAACAGTGAGAAATTTAGAGAATATGTTTGCAAATTCATCTGCAAAGACAGTGTGCTCCGAAGATTTCATAGCACATATATAATGCTTTTTCACATTATGTGTCATATATGTATGTAAACTATATATACTACATTACAGTATAATACATATATTAAACGTGGATTAAGGTTTCACACAGTGAGTGTTTCTGGGTAAAGCTTCAGATTCTTTTTTCCTTTAGATATCACCATGTCATACAACCTGAAACTCACAAGGGGGCAGTTATTACGTGTAGGAACCAAGTGACTCACTTTTCTAAACGCTGAAGTGGCAGCAAGTATCCTCTTAAAGAGAGGAGCTCAAATGGCTTTAACGGCATTTGAAATTTCAGTACAAGTTCAGTTTACAGCCTGAGTGGCGTAATTATTTCGAAGGACACGTCACAGATACGATTTAAACTGTTTTTATAAGTGACACAATGAACTGTGTCAGTAGTGGGGTTTGCCATCGTTTATCATGTACTGCCACTTCGGGATTCCCACTTTACGAGCAGCTTTTGAAAGCACCATCTTGACCCAATCGCGACAAAGCAGAAAGCTGCGTTGTGGCTGAAGCGACCAATCGGCGCTCGTTCTGTGGAGTAAGCGGACTCTGGGTGCTTGGCTACCTTGATGTGTCGAGCTCCTGTTTACTACAACAAAGAAACCGTCGCTTAATCGCCAAAAACATTGGTAACAGCGCTGGAATAACGCTGTTGTCGTCAGCGGAGGAGGCGAGGTACTTCGTTTCTTCGTATCCCGCAGAGATTTCGCCCGGGAAAACTATCATTTGTGGACTGATTGAGGACAGGTCGGTGAGTGTTATCCCCGTGTATCCTGGACCGCCCGCAGGATTTGGGTTTCCTGCATGCGAGCAAAATGTGAGGTTTTTCTTTATTACGTGTCATCAGCTCTCTTTGTACTGTTGACTGATTGCACAAGTTTACGTAAAAGTACCACAATTTAAACTTATAGTCATTGCTGTAGTTCAGTCGTGTGATAAAGTTTCCTCTGTTGCTCCGCGGTGCAGTGACATCTCAGGGTGCATGAATTCACCTGAGTGTCCACATCTTGCCATCTCACCTCCTTTGACATCATCGCAGAGTGCAGAGATGGAAAGAGTGACACAGATGATATCTGTGTTGCCTGTCTGTGTGTGACAGAGGGGGAGATTAGTGTAGGTCATTAAATGAGTACATGTACATGGTTGAAATGACAATAAAAGCCTCTTCACTTGACTTGACTTCACTTGACTTGAGTGATCAACATTTATATTAACGCAGTAGGTAATTGTTTCAAAATTCTATATATAACCCCCAACTTTGAAAACAGCCCAATAAAAATGCTGTTTTGATAGTGAATTTTAGGTGTCAGTTAGATTAATCCATCTTGTTAAAGTAACACCGCTTTTCCTCGCTGCACTCTGATTTATCTGTGTTTTCACACCTTGGCATTTATTAAGCTGGATAAGGTGACAAGGACATGGAAGATGGAGAGCAGATGGTGGGAGGGGAGGAGAGAAAAGAAGGGTAGATGATGGAGGGTGAGAGGAGAGTGGAGGAGAGAGGAGAAGGCCCTGGAAACTTGACAAGACAAGAGTGCAAGGACACGTGTGCCTGGTGCAGTGTGTCTGCATATGGCTTTCTAACAAGTAATGGGCAAAAGTGTTGGTGTGGAAAGGTGGTCGGTGGAGTGTGCTTGTTGATGGATGACCTGTCTAAATAGGGGAGGGTGGGGGCTTGCGGAGGAGAGGAGGGAGGATGATGAAGCAGAAGGAGGAGACGGAGCTTTGTAAGAGTGACAGGGGGTCATTTATCTGTCTGTTGGATCTCACCAGCTGGTCACTACAGGAGATCAGACTGTTTACCAGCATTTTCCTTCACTAACTTCTTCCCTTCTGTTTCCTTTCATCTCATATCCTCAATTCCCATCTCCTGCACTTTTCTGCTGTTCTTGCCACAGTTCTTTTTCCTCCTGCCTGTTGTCCTATTCTGCTGATTGAATTATGGACACTTGAGCTGTTTACACTTTCATTTAATGGCCCAAACACTCAAACTGATATTGTAGCTGCTGCGCTATCAATAACAATGAGAAGTGCTTGGGCAATTTAAACATTGTGCTAACACAGGTGTATATTGAATTCTTCAGTGACTTTTGAAAAGGTTTATTTTTTTCCATTCAGTTACATGAAGGATTAGTGTAGCCTGAAACAGCTTCCTAGAGATTTTTAGTAGAGGTGCAACAATACTGGTATCGATATTGAACCGTTCATACAGTGCTCGGATCAGTACGCATATGCATCGTACGGAGCCCCGCAGGGGACATGGGAGAAAAAAAAATTAAGACGGACTTTTGCGAGATCCCATGTCCCCCTAATTTTTTCTTCTCCCATGTCCCCTGCGGGGCTCCCTAGTTTCGAGCAATACAAAATTTTTTATTTATTTTATCAACTTTCCTTCTGACGATGCTGTCTGTGTTGAGCGCTCAGTGGATCTGCGTTCGACTACTCCGCCTAGGCTGCATTGTCGAGTGCAGATCCACTGAGCGCAGCACAAGCTAGCAAGACAGAAGCTAAGCTCGTTGCAACAGCATGGCTGATAGTGAAGAAAAGAATATTCAGAATACAATTGACAAATGCAAAAACACTCTAAACCATTGGCTACAGAGAGATTTAACGTTATTCGGCAGGATAATGTTGACCAAGGTTGAATCTTTGTCCAGATTAATCTATCCAGCTTATTCCCTAGCCATCCCACCAAGAATTATAAAAGACATCAATAAGGTGAATTTTAATTTCATATGGAAAAATAAACATCATTATATCAGTAACAGGGACTTGATAAAAGATTATGAAGAGGGGGGTTTAAAAGCAATCGATTTTGAAATAATGAATGGCATTTTAAAGATTAATTGGCTACGATCTTTCTTGAAAAATGATAATGAGATCTGGTTCTTGATACCATCTCTTATTTTCAACAAAGTTGGGGGGATCCAATTCCTTTTAGTATGTGATTTTGAAATTTCTAAACTACCCATAAAACTTTCCAAATTTCATCAACAAGTTTTGTTAAATTGGAAATTAATGTTTAAACATAACTTCAGTCCCCACAATGTTCCATTGTGGAATAATAGGGTGATATTGAATCGGGGGAAATCTATGTTTGTGGAAGAATGGATGACAAAACAAATTTGGTCTGTGACACACATAATGGATGAAAATGGAGATATACTTGAATTAAACAGGCTTAATGAGAAATATGACATGAGTTGCTCGTTCGAGCTCTATAAAAAGGTTTCACAGAATATCCCAACAGTCCTTGTAAATACGGTAAAGAACAATTTTTCAAATATACAGACTCCAAATTTGCATAAAGTTAAACTAGATGGTCTTGACTTGGTTAATGGAAAATGCAATAATCAGTTTTTGAGGAGGTATTTGGTTAACACCTTATATCCAGGTAGGACAAAACATTCACTCGTCTTTAAAGATTATAACAAATCTGAGATCTCGTTGATCAGAACCAAATATTTAACATTTCCAATTCCCCCCAAATTTAAAGAAGTCCATTTTAGAACTACAAAAAATATTTACCCCTCCAATGAATTTATGAGAGACAGATTTAAATTTGTGTTAGACAACTGTTATATTTGTAAAACAACTTCGGAAACAACAGAGCACATGTTCTATGGATGTGTGACAATCCAGAATTTATGGAAATCTCTCCATGTCCTAATATTGTCCCAGTATGGATATATTGATTTTTGGTCTTTTCAAAATATTCAAATTGGAGTAATCCTTATGGACAAAAATAGTGAGTTTTTAGTTAACAATCTCATTATTATAACAAAGTATTACATACATAAATGCCGATATGCTAAATCCCCCCCTTCATGGCCTGCTCTTAAAAACGACCTCTCCCTGTTCCGTAAATCTCTTAAGCTAATAAATAAGCCCCAAGCAATCAAATTGCATAGATTTTTAGAAGAGTTTGATTTTTCTTAGCCCCTTATTTAAGTTATGTGTCTTGTTTATGGAACCTCACTTTTAGAGATTTTATGATCCCCCTTGTCTTCTTTATTTCTGTTCCTTGTTTTTCATTCTTTTTTTTATTCTTATTTATTTTTGTATTGGTTATTCATCTTTTTATATTATTATTATGTAGATGTGTGAATATGGATGTGTATGTATACATGTGTATATGCAAATATATGTATATATATGTGTGTGTATGTATGTTTACTTTCAGTTATTGTCGATTTCATTGTGGTGTATAGGAGATGTGATTCTGTTCTGATTGTTTTAATATATCGCTTGTCTCTTTGAGATTGTCATTGTTATTGTTCTAAATAAAGTTCATTTAAAAAAAAAAAAAAAGCTCGTTGCAACATGGCAGCTGCCTCAACGCTACCCGAAGTAGAACCTCCCCCACCCTCATTCAGATCTGGTGTTTGGAGCTATTTTGGTCTTCATGTAAAGTATGACCCTGAAGGTAAACGTGTCATGGACAAAAGTAAAACAGTATGTTGGATGTGCCACGCAGTGCTCAATTACATTGGTGGGAACTAGTGCGTTAGCGCAGTTAGCTTGTTAACATGTTGATGCCCCACGCACGGGGCGATCCTCGTTACCGAAGATTTGCCGTGTTATGGCGTTAATGTCATTTCAACGAGATTAACGCTGACAGCACTAGGGGGAACACAACGAATATGACTGCACGTTTACGCAGACATCATCCTAGTGCAAAGACAAGTGGAAGCAGACAAAAACAACAAGCACGCATGCTACAAACTTTACCAGAGTCATTTAGACAGCCGTTAGCACATGATTCTCCTTATGGGGACCTGATATGTTTAATATGCTGCCGAGAATATAGCCCAGAAGAAGCGTATAGTATAGCTTTTATTTTGGAAAGAGCCATTTCTCTGTAATAAACTCTCTTTTCCAAAGATGGGTGATTTCTCGATCAGATAGATTTATTTTTATTTATTATTTTGTTGTTTCAGCAACATTACATTTAAAAACTGTACTTTTGAGTTAAAATATATATTTAAAATTTTAATAAATGACAAATTAAAAAGGCATGAACATTTTTTTTGTATCGAAAATATATCGAACCGTGTCACCAAAGTATCGAACCGAACCAAACTGTGAATTTTGTGTATCGTTGCACCCCTAGTTTTTAGATGTACTTTTCTATCATGCAGGCTGATATATACCGTCCATCTTATTCTAGCGTTCGCTACCGAGATCACCATTTAACGTCACATTCACACCTTCAACCATATGAGAATCTCCAGGCTTCACTTGCACAAATCTAGAGATCGGTCGGTGATTCTCCAGTTGTTAAGGAAAATGTGTATTCCCCAACCGGTTGGTGAGCGATTTCTGGATGAAATCAGTTGCAGAAGTGGTTGCTAGCAAATTGCTGCGGTCTACTGTAGTTTGCTTCGAAGATGCAGACTTGTCTGCAAACACTTGGCAACTACTCACTGAACAGTGGAGGACCTCGGTAAAAGTGTGGCACAACTTTTACTTTGAAGGAAATTTGTTTTCCAATTCTGTTCAGTTCAGTTTTTTTTGACTTTCTAAAGTATGGTAGTAAGTATTAAATGGTCTTTAATAAAAAGAAGTATGAAGAAAAGTGTACTTAAACTGTTTCCTGGTGCTGTCAGCTATCAGGTGATTTTACTTGTTTACATCTGCACTTTAAATTCTTCTGAATGCAACCTAATCCTGTACTTCCTATACATTTTCTCTCTCCTCCTTTGCTCATTCAGCTCTCTTACTTTTAATCTGTTTTTGTTTTTTATTTTCTGTTTTATTTCCTGCTTTTCTCCTGGCTCAAAAAAAGCTCCTTTTTATCCATCCAGAGGGACTAATAAGCTGTGTTATGAGTCAGTGTAAGGAAAGAGGCAGATGGGATTCAGCTTGTAGGCCCGATAAGGATTATTTTTTTTAGCTTGGCTGTTTCTCATCACTCCCTGTCTTTGGTGTTTAAGCGGAACAGATAGGGTCTAGCGTTATAGATGTAGTGGTAAAAATCACCCAGATTGAGATAGTGAAAGTTCGCTGTGAATCAAGATGTCAGAGTTGTTGCTTACTGACGGGTGACTTTCTCTAACTCATAAAAGCAACAACAGCCTTATTGCTCATTAATTAATCAACGTCTTGGTCACAGAAGCAAATATTAAATCTGATTTTATCTCATTTCTTTCGACAGTTGTTGAACATATTGCTCATCTGCATTCTGCACAGTTCCCAATGTGTCACTGTGCTCATTATTCGGTGAGACACAAGGCGATTTGGTGACAAGATAGACAACATTTTGTAGTCAGTATGAGCGGCTTTCCATCAGCCATCATTATTTTTAATTACTTTCTTTCCCCGCCTCTCCCACTGAGGTTGTTTTGTACCACAGGAAGCATGCTCTGACAGGAAGGAGACTCAAAGATGTGAACCTGTGAAGTCTCAAATTAAACTAAATCAAGGTTGAAAATAGATCACAGGACATAGCACAGAAGGTTGCGGCTCTAATGGAGAGAGTCATGTTTTGGCAAACACGAGCAAGCGTTAAAAACTACGTGTTTTGAAATAATTTTTATCCTGCCTTTGTATGTACTGTTGCATGAACAAAATGTTGTATTTCTAATTGTACTTAAATGTCACATGTCCAAACTAAAAAGTTGGCTTGTTCGCAATGAATTATGTTATATTTTGAAGTCTCTAGTTTGGTATTTTGGCTATCAAAACCAACTGGATGCGGAGTGCACAGCTTTCCCTAGCAACACACGGTTACCAGACCTCTAGGTCTGTGTATCTGTGGCCTAAGCAAAATGGGAAGGCATAGTATTACTTGGGTAACTCCAAACTGCTCAAAAAATAAGGGAATAGTCAATCATCACAGTATAACACAAAAGCAAGTTTAACTTCAGGAATGCCAAACTAGCCAATTTGGGCAAGAAAAGGATGACTCCCAAAAAGGAACTGGTTTTGTAGGTGGTGACCACAGATTATTGCGCTCTGTCCCACCTGTTTTTTCGCCAGTTTTGCTATTAGATAGTTTCCTTGTCACTTTGGTAGTGTAGCCTCAGCGGGGAATTAAAATAAGTAGAAAGTAATGCTTGGCATTTTGTGATATAAATAGATAATTTAGACATGTCTTTTTAGTTGATAAGAGATCAATGAATTGGGTGATCTGTTATGACACAACCTAGCCAATCAGCAGAGAGCTTCCAGCGACCCTTGCTGTTGACCTTGATCACGTTACTTCCTGCAGTCGCAGTTGTGTTCGGGTTTGTACAGTGCTTTGGGTTCGTTAAATAGTGTGTTATTTAAGCACATTTGCTATATAGGTTACTGTTCAGAACTTTGCCCTGCTTAGCAGTGAGTAAGAAAAAGTCACTCAGCTAACTTCGTTATTCATGTTTTAAATAGTGTGACGGAAAAGTTCCCTAGCCGCTAAGCTAACAGCTGCCTCATGCTCAGGTGTGTGTGTGGGGGGGCAAAATGGCTAGGAACCGTGATTGTTTTACTTTAAAAGTAAATTAGTTCTATGAATCCAACATGCTTTAGTTAAGTTGGAGTATGTGTGTTCTTAGTGTTCCTAGTGCTTACGATTTTGGTCTGGTTATAGCTTCTTTACTCTTCTTAATTATTTGTAATGAGGGTTAAAGTAGCATGTTATGGATACCTTAGACATTATTAAACATGGACATAGCTTCTGTGTTGAAAAAAAAAATGATACCATGGTGTAAGTTCCCAAAAAAATAAACTTAAAATAAAATAAAACAATCGAGCTAAAGGCCACCAGAAAGGCTGTCTGACTCGACCTCTTTAAAGTGTGTCATGGTCATGCCATGTTTCAAAAAGGCTCATCTGTGGTGTGAAACTGCACGCACATTGGCCAACAAGCTTTCGCTCACAAGTCATAGCCAACCAATGTGGTTTCAACCATATCTGCCCTTCCTCCGAACATTTTTTTTGCGTTTTTTGCAACCAAGATAATGATGGAGGAAACGCTCAACTACAGGCTTTAAAAGATGACTTCAAAAACCGGTGAATGGCATCACAGTAGCTACTTCCATCTTTTATACTGTCTGTGGATGGTACCAGCAGCCCATTTGTGCTGCACTAGTAGCACAGATGTTCCTGGATGGCACGTCCATGCGTGCTGCCAAAAAAGTGTTTGCTGTTACTTCCTGAACCGTCTCAGGAGTGTTGAGGTGATACCAGGAGATGACTGTTGCACAAGGACATCTAGACAGTCCCCTAGAAGGGCATCAATCTAGCAGCAGGACTGGTATCCGCTCCTACAGAATGACCTCCAACAGTCACTTTTGGTTTTATGATCAAACTAACTGAAACAGACTGGATGAGGGCCAGATGGCCTTTAATGGGACCTCTGGTTACAGCTCAGCACCATGCAGCTTGCCTGGCATTGCTACCAGAAAGGCTGGTTTGTCACTAGTGCTGTTTTTGTCACGAGCAAGTTCACACTGAGCACATGACAGACATTAAGGACACTGGAGATGCAGTGGGGAAGGTTATGCTACGTACGACACTATAAATTACTCATGTAGCATGAGTAGTTTGGCAGTGGGTCAGTGATGATCTGGAGAGGTGTATCCATAGAGGGTCACAAAGACCTCCACCCATTAGCCAATAGTACATTGACTGAAGTCCTCAGACCCACTGTCAGACCTTACACTGGTGTGGAAGGCCCTGGATTCCAGCTGGTCCAGAATGATGCTAACTTCAAGTGGTCATGGTGTGGTGTGACACTGAATCAGCGCATGCAACGTTACCAAATTGTGCCACACACTGTCCTGGAGTTCACTGGGAGGAGATCCTCTAATTCCCAGATTCACCGTCTCATCAGGAGCATGCCGAGACATTGTTGGGAAGCACGTGGAGGCCATGCAGACTCATGAGTCACATTATTGCAAAAGCTGGATCAGCTTTCAGTTTTTAGCTTTGACTTTTGACGTGATTTCGCAGGGTTGGCGATTTTAATTTAACAGCTGACCGCTTGTTACACTGTTAAAATTTTCAACTTGAATATTTTGTTCATCAAGTTCAGATGTGCGATTTATGTGTTCTCCTAATTTTATTTGAGAGTGGCATCATTTTTCTGCCAGGGAGCTTCCTGCTTGGCTAATTCATAGCTGTTAAGAGTCCTAATAGTATTTTGAACCTTTTATCTCTGCCTGTCTTTGGACAGCAATGTAAATATGTGCCTTTTTTACCCTGCCAGATGGAGAGGGAATAGATTTATATTCAGCAGCCTTTTGTTAAGTCACTCTTGGATTGCTGAGCTTACAAAAATGCTTACACACAGACACACAAGCCTATACTTTAACACACAGACATCACTCAAGTAAAATCTGCACTCTCATGCAGGGCTGCACTCTAAAGTCAATGACATTAACCGCTGCAGCGAGAAGCAGAAAGGAAGATGGTGTGTTCCTCCTGCCCTTGGCATGTGCTTAGTGTTTAAATGCAGCAGTGTGTATGCACATTCACCTGTGTGTTCGTGCCTGTCTGTGCGTGTGTGTGGGTGGTATTTTGTGTCGCTAAAGTACTTGTGACTCACAGAGGCCATCACAGTGACAGGGTAACTCCAGTAATGGTGCACTTTATAGTCATATTGGCAGATTTCCTCCTTGTATGGGAATGTCAGGGATGCAGTCACAGTGCCTTATTTTCCTAAAACCATTGCGTGCATCTTTACCACAAACTGCACCTTAGTTGAATCACCAGTTATCAGGATGCACGCAGTCGATGCTTCTTGTCATTTTATTGTCATTTTGGGTGATTTGTGTCTGTTTAAGGGAGTTTGCTGCAATAAGTGGTCAACACACAGCCCTGACGAGCCGCCCGTAATTTCAGAGTCCTTGGAAAGAAAACAGGGAAACTTGCAGTCATTAGTGCTGTGACAAATACCTGCGTTTTCAGTTAATGCCCGCTCTTCGTAAACCCTGTCATTTTAGCTCATTTCACCTCATCATGCCCTGTCTTGTCACGCATCATTTGGCTTCCTGTCGCTTACAATCATCTTGTCTGACATCTTGTCTGATCTGATTGAAAGTTTGCTCCATCTTGTGGTTTCTTGAGAGCCAAGAGGGCTGTGTGGAGGAGAGTAGCGGTGCGCTCATTTACATATAAATGACGACAGCGTCTGAGATTCTGTCCCCGTGCTTATTTGTCATTTTAAGGCGATTTAGTGTCCGTGAGGTTTGCCAGTGTGTGTTTCTGCTCAGGATAAATGTTTCCTTGTGTTGTTGTGTGTGCATGTGTCAGCTGAGCATCAGTTTGCATCGGTGCGAGGACAATCGGCTCTGGATCATTTGCCTCATGCTTTTGTCTGACTGTGATTTCATGTCTTCCACCGGACTATCTGATGGCTTTTTCAGGAGGATAAAATCTATTTACTCATCCTGGAATGCAAAGAAGGCATGTGATTGTTTTGTCTAGAGCCCCAAAACATCAGATAGCTGTGAAGAAAATGAAATGGAAAGAAATTCTAGAGGGCCTACTTACTAATGTTGGCTTCGATGACAGGTGATATTTTGTTTTACTAAAAAGGGAAACTAAAGAATTTCCTGTCAGAGACTTTCTTTGAAATCCTGGAAGGGTTCTCACATATCATCTCTGAGTGGTGTTGTAACTGGAATCCTTGCTGACTTTGCCAACTATTTTCTTTATAAAGTAAAAATAGACCAGACAGAATCATAAGGCCCAGTTACAACACATCACATTTGCACAAATATTGAAGTTAGATTTGTCCTGAGGCTTTAAATGCGAAAGTAATTTCAAAAAAAAAAAAAAAGTGCTGAAATACTTGTGGGAAATTCAGCCAATGACATGTTTTATTGTTATAGGCTGTGGAATATAACAGAACCATGCGTGATAAAACAAGCGTAAAGGTTTGCATTTCTTATCAAAAAATGCACACGGCACTCAAGGAATCCTGAATAGAAATCTGAAGGTGATTTCTGTGTTTGTCCCTCCTCTGCTGACAATGAGCCAGTCACCAGTCCAACCAGGAAATACGGTCCTCACCCCTCGTTTCTAATTCACTTTCAAGGAACCAGACATGCCTGTAATTTCTTTTTTTTAAGTGCTCTTGTGTAACAGTTCTCCACACTTTTGGCTGCTTATTCACCTATCTTCAGTCCAGTCCTTGTAGCCGACCATTTTCAGAGGAATGCTTTTTGTGTGTGTGTCTTTAAGCCACTTAAAACTGACCTAAGGAATCAATTACAAAGGCACCTGACTAGGGCGATGAACCAGTGTTGTGTCTACACGTAACAACAAATTGGCAAAGAACCAGTTTTTAGTTGTATCTGTAGACACTGTGTTACTAACAAAAAAACCTGGCTTATCTGAGTGTGGTGTGCACTGTGTGAGGAAACTAAAAAGTGGAGAACAAAAGAAGAAGAGGCAGGCCTGAAACTCTAGCCCAAGCAGATGAATTGTATTTGAAAGGCATGTCCCTAAGAAAGATCCAGCAAAGAACTAACACAGAGCCTGATGGCTGCATCAGGCAGATCTGCTGTTCACTGAAGCCTCATCAGAAATGGTCTCAGTGGAAGGGTGAAGAAGCCATTCTTAAATCTGAAGTATACAAGAATTTGACTGAAAATCTGTGGCAACACGCCCGAGGGAGTCATGAAATAAAATTTGCCATCAGTATGTATGGAGGAGGTGAGGAGAGCGGTACACTTTGAAATCACAGTGGAGGCTCTGTCATGGTTTGGGGCTGCGTTTCAGACAGTAGTGTTGGAGATCTTTGCAAAATTGATAGAATTGTAAATGCAGAAAAGTACTGTCAGATTTTGATCCACCATACAACAACATCTGGAAAGCATCTGATTTTGAACCTGTTTCTTTTGTTGTTATAATATCTATACCAGGGGTGGCCAACCCGCGGCTCTCGAGCCGCATGCGGCTCTTTGCCTGGTTTCATGCGGCTCTTACGTTCATATCAAAGTTTATGTTTGTGTTTTGATTTTTTTTATGTTGTTGTTTTAAAATGTGCGCGTTCGCTTCGCTTGAGTTCAATACGGTATTTTTCATCAAATGCGCATGTGTGTGAGATGAAAATACCGCAAAGTTTCCCAGTAGGAGCAAGTTCGCCCTTAAAATGGCAGGAAAAAAATGCACAGCAAAAAGAAAATATGAAGATGAACACAGGACGTTTTTAACAGAGTGGGAGAGTTTATATTTTTTTGTTGAACGCAATGGTAAGCCATTCTGCCTTATATGTCAGACGTCATTAGCGCATTTCAAAGCTTCAAATCTTCAGCGCCACTTCAGCTCACTCCATGCTAACATCGACCAGGAATTTCCAAAAGGGACTGAACTTCGCAAGCACGAGTTGGCCACTTTGAAAAGTCAGGCAGAAAAGCAGATACAGTTTTTCCAAAAATTTACGAAGCGGTCAGAGACCATAACGCTCGCATCCTATCAGCTGGCTTGGAACATTGCACGGGCTAAAAAGCCATACAATGAAGGGGAGTTCGTTAAAAAATGCCTCAGTGATGTTGTTGGAATCTTGTCTCCTGAAAACGACAAATTAAAACGCATGGTATCAGACGTCCAACTGTCCCGCCACACTGTTGAACACAGAATATCGGACATTAACACGGCTATTGAATCACAGTTGCACTCTGACCTTCAAGCATGTGAGTATTTTAGTGTCGCATTGGATGAGAGTTGTGATATACAAGACAAGCCTCAGTTGGCAATATTTGCACGGTCTGTTTCAAACGTGTGTGTGTGTGAGACAGTGCACACAATGTTCATTGTTGAAAATGACTGGCCTGTGGTTTTAGTACTGTAGGAGTCCATTTCTGTCATTATCATGTTGGTGTGTGACATTTACAATAAATCTGGCTGAGCAGAGGTGTGTGTGTGTGTGTGTGTGTGTGTGTGTGTGAGTGTGAGAGAGAGAGAGAGAGAGAGAGAGAGAGAGGGAGGAAAGGATGGGTGATGTTCATGTGTGCCCATGCGTATGATGTGGCTCTTTGCGGTAACACAGTAAAAAAAAAGTGGCTCTTGGTCTCTGACTGGTTGGCCACCCCTGATCTATACAATTTACTGATCACTTCATTTGTTTACATACCTGCAAAGACTGTCCAAAAGTGAGCACTGTTTTCCAATTTCACTACCTTTCCACAACCATTTGAAAGCAATATAAACACTTTTGATGTTACACATAGTTGAATGACAGCAATAACTAAAACGCATGCTGTTTTGAGGCTTGCGTCTAGAGAGCAAAGAGGTCGCTAGAATATCCAGGGAAAAGCTTTTAGCGAACATACTTGCGTGATTCAAATGAGATGAATCACATCTAGGTCGACTCTTCATGTCAGCCTGTGTACATATTTGGGTTATTGCCCAAGTCTGCTTGGCAGATATTCTAACCTAAAAGGGAATAAACGGAGATAATCTGCTTTTCAAATAATCACAAAAACTAATGATCATTGATTGTGGCTGCTTAGAGTACAAGAAACATCTCGTAATGACTGCAGTATCTGTTAAATTAAAAATGAATTAACAAATTAAATTATCTGCTCATGCACTTAAATAGCAATGGTCAAAGTGATAAAGCCTCTCTCTATCAAATCAAGAGCTCTTAATGATGTAAACTCGCATAATGAGATACCAGCATGATCAACAATCACTGCAAATTATGTTAAAAATATAACAAGAATCAGGAGATATCTCCTTAAAGATTACCTGTCCTTTCCGGTGTGTCAGCAGGTCCGTTGGCTTTGGTCGCACAACTGCACAAAAGTATCGATCTTATCTGTAAATACTGCTGGTCACCCTTTTTCTTTTTTCTTTTTAATTTAAGGGCATTTCCGACTCTGCCTCCCACTTTCTCCCTTTTTCTCTCTTTGGCTCTCTCTGACTATTTTCTGTCCATAATTACAGAGCTCATGAAAGCGTTTAGAGTCTCATGAATATTTAAATCTTGGAGGGGAAGTGTCAGGGGAGACCCATGTGTGGCTGGTCTGCCCTAATTATGGAGATGGGCCTACACACAGACACGCACACGCACGCACACACACACAAAGACAAAAGCCAGAAAATGATTAAAAGCTCCCAATTTGAAAAAAGTTAATATAGGCTTAAAGAAAGCCTGCATTATACATTTAAACAAAGGTAATTCAGAAAAATGGATGTATGTGTACACACACACACGCACAGACACACACAGCAGGGAGATGATAATGGCACAGCTGGTTGTAGCTTTGAGCTGGCTCTTTTTGCTCACTGTGTTGTTTAACAGTAAGCTAATGATGGGCATGGGCATTGAAGAGTACTAAATGCGACTCTGTCTTTGTGTATATTTGTAGCCAGCAGTCTGGGGACTGGGATGTTTTCTGTGCCGTGTCAAGTCAAGACAAGGATGAACAGAAATGTGACTCACTGAGTGTGTGATGGACACTACTGAGTCAGGGGGAAGGAGGAGGAGGCAGTCACGTTTTTTGAGTGGAAAGCTTGAGGAGAATTGAAGAATGCAGTGACAGACCTATACAGCAACACATGAAAAAGGATGAAGGTGGAAAGTTAATAGGTGGTGTAAGGGGGAAGGATAGAGAGAGAGAGAGAGGAAATGAGGGGCTGGGTGGTGGATTGAGATATGCAAAAGGAAGTAAAGAGGGAGAAAGGAGGAAGGTGAACAGTGCGAGAAGGAGCTGAATAAGAAGGCTGTGAAGGTGAGAGGAAGACAGGTTTGCATTTAAAAAAAAAAAAAGAGGCTTGTATTGTGAGTCATTACAGAGTGGCAGAATGGTGAGGGATGGAGGTGACTGGTGAGAAGAGAGGTGTAAGGAAATGTGGGAGAAATATGAGAGACTTAAATGGCACACAGGGAGGATGGGAGAACTGGAAATACACTGGAGTGTGTCACTGCCGATGGTGATGTATGTGTAAGGGTGAGAAGTGAGGGTGGTGAATTTAAGCACAAGTACAGCTTTGGTTTCAGTTCTGAAGTATAAGTATGCAGGCAGATATGTACAGAACTGCATTCATTTAGGAAGCTCAGATACTGCCAGAGAATTGAGATCAAGAGTTAAAAATGGTCTCTTAGGTCTCAGTTACACAGACCTACAGACTAATCGGCAACCATCTACAACCAGTATTGAGGGCAAAATGAGTATTCACTGACTCTTTGCAAGTGGTTGCCATAGGTTGCTGGCAGTCTCTACAAAATCGACTGCTAAAGCCCCATTCACTTAGCCCTAGGTACTGGTCGGTGACACCTGGTATCCACCGGTCATTAGAGAATGTGTGTGTTCCACAACCAGTTGGTGAGTGGTTGCTGCTAGTATGAAATTGGTCACCTCTGTAAGCCTCTACGACTGCTTTGGTTGCTCGCAGGTTGCTACGGTTACCAGTAGTTTGCATTCAAGATGCTGACTTGTAGAGCATGGCAATATGACAAAAATATTTATCACAATAAATGAAAATTTGCGATAACGACATAACTGACGATATAATTGACACTAGACAAAATTCTTTACAACTCCACAACTTTATTAGTGCAAAAAAAAGTATTTTCACTTAAACAAGCAGCTGTTTTTTTATGTGCATTAAAGTTATATAAAAATGTAACAGAACAGTGCAAATGCAAATTCCTTCCTGACAGTTTAACCAAAAGGCATTTCCAGTGGAAATTGGCCGACATATCCTGAGCATAACCATGTATAATATCCACAAAACTTAAAAAGAGGTTATACACACACAATACGGAAATATTATGTTGAAGCACAGTACGTATCACTCCACGAGGCTCCTGCCTACGATAGCCGTAACGCTCCGACAATCATCAAGCAGTGCGGCTTCGTAGCTTAGCAAAGTCGTACTGAAACATTTGACAGATTTTCGAGCGCCGTGTACAACATAAAATCGTTTCGAGGTCAGTAAACACAACCAGAATTCAAACATAAGGCACACGGGATTATAAGGGGCACTGTCGATTTTCAGAAAAATCAAAGGATTGATTTTAAGTGTGCTGTATTTTCCAAAAAACATGGTAATAACGACGGCCTGCTAGCATGCGCTACCAAAAATAGTGCTTTGTTGTGTATCTGACGGACGAAAGCCAAACCAGTTCCACACCACTGAAGTTGTAGCATTTTTACAAACCAATTCTGGTTCATCAGTTTCATTCAACAATTGGCTTTCGCCCTTCTCATTCTCCTCCATGCTTTTTCAGCCATGTGCGTATGAAAACAAAGGCACTGCACATGCGCGTTTCACCCATATTCTATCACGATATTTCATTTTCTTATCGTTGCCCAACATTATACCGGTATTACCGTGAATGGTATGATATGGCCCGTGTTCTGCCTTTAATAACTTAAATTGGATATTATAGTTGTAAACTGCCCTAGAGCTCCCTCTAGTGGCTGCTTTGTAATATGGTTTCGGTTACTTTGGGAAAGGAAAAAATGAGAACGTGAAGAAGAAATAAAAGATGGCGGAAAGTGATACCGTAATGTTATCGTTCTAAGCTGATACGGACCTTAAAATGTTGTTGCCTTGGACAAGATATATGGGCAGAAATCTGTGCCATCAGAAACTGAATTTGAATAAGTTAAATTTGAATTTGAATTGCTCAGATTGAATCTGAATTGTAACTTGAATAAATGCTTTTGAAAACTGAATTTGAATTAGTCTAATTTGAAATTGAATTTATGGTTTGAAAATGATTATCACTAAATTGAAATTGAATTTTATATTTTGAAAATGAATTGATTTGCTTTGAAACTGCATTTTATCCTTTAAAAATTCAGCTCTCGAATAATTTCAGTTTCACTTCTCACATTCAGTTTCAGTTCTACAATTCAATTTCAGTTCCAAAATTCAGTATTTTGGAACTTACATCCGGTTCTGGTTCAAGCGCAGATTAATAGAACTACGTTTTACTAGCGGACCGAAAGTGTTACCGACGGGAATCTACAGCGTCTTGAGCTGAATTAAGACTTCAGAAGTCATTCGTCATGTCGAATGACCAGCGGATGAACTCTCAGGTTAGTAATAAATGTATTACATGTATAAGAACAAGCGTCATGTTAACAAATGATAGCCATACGGTAACTTTTATGCTTATTGTAGCTGCTAGCTAAAAACGCTAATTTAGCGTAGTTTGCCCTGAATTCAGCTTTGACAACAAATATGATCGACTGTTTCTAGTAGAATTCCAAAGTTGTCATCTTGGACCCTCTCAGAGTACCCCCTCTGTATGCTTGCAGAGACCCCTACAGTAGGGAAACATGCAAAACGGTGTCCAAACCTTTGTATTTTAGCTTTATTTATGTCTTACACAGCATCCCAACTCTTTAGCTAACTTAATAACTTTAGCTAAAGTGAATAGTTAGTCTAATTCATTAGTGCAGCATTACTGGATCACCTCTGTTTGAAGTGATATGATATACAACTATCACTGTGTTTATCTACCATAATAATTCTACTTAATTAGATTTTTTTTTTTTTTTTTAAACATACTGCTCCATTAATATGTTTGACAGGCTGAAGTTGTCGGGTCACCTCCTAAATCGACCATCTTTTACAGGTGTTTTGTGCCAGAAATGGATTGTCCACTGAAGACTGAAGATACTGAATCTCTACACCTTGCCATCTATCCCTCTTGTGCCTTCATCTAGACAAGAGACAAACTTAACCACTCTCATATGCTCTGTACCTACATCACCTTCCCTGACAGTCGTAGCTTGGCTCATCTGAGGGTGAAATTATAAGAATGTGTTATTTTGCAAAGTGCTCTCTAGGGTTCCTAAATAAAATATGGCATTGAGGTCTTTTGAATTAATCCCTTCTTCTGAAACATAAGAACCTCTCCTGGTTTTAATGGCACTTTGGATTTCCTTACTTTCTGTTCCACTCCCAACCCCAAATAGATGCTGACAAGCTGCCACAGTAACATGGAAGAGGGAAAGAAGTTGGAAAGGACTACTACAAATAAACCTAATGCCTAACAATGTAAAATAAGAACAATAATAAAGATAAGATGAAGTAACAAGTTTTTAGTTTTTTGTTTATTCCAAATGATCATCCAGATGTCTGTGACATGTGATGACAAACACCATAATGGAAGGCCTTAGTCATCACATGCTTAAACTCATATATTTTTGCATATGCTGAACAGGCAGTCAGACATGCTGTAACTGTGGGGTAGAAAACAGCATAAACACCATACAGCAGGGGTCTCAAACTCCAGTCCTCGAGGGCATGGAAAAGTTGCATGACACTGGCCCTTGAGGACTGGAGTTTGAGACCCCTTCATATGGAATATGACAGGTGTGGTTGAACTGCATGAAGACTCTGAAGCTTCTCTTCTCTTCTGGCAGGACAGGAATGTGGCCTTGTCCTGTGAGCCACTGTAAGGATGTACTTAGAGTAGAACTGGACTGTCACCGGCCTCAGGCTCTTCACCCTTTTCAAAGACAAAGCAGTCATTTAGATAAAATATTAGATATTGTTTACCTGTAAATGCACAAAGTAAATTTAGAAATGTAATTATTGTTAAGAGTGAACAAGCACTGATAGTGTAATCTACAGCTGTGGCCAAACGTTTAGAGAATGAGAAGTGTTGTTTGCTTATTTACAAAGTTTGCTGTTTCAGTGATAGTTGTATATCATATCACTTCAAACAGAGGTGATCCAGTAATGCTGCACTAATGAATTAGACTAACTATTCACTTTAGCTAAAGTTATTAAGTTAGCTAAAGAGTTGGGATGCTGTGTAAGACATAAATAAAGCTAAAATACAAAGGTTTGGACACCGTTTTGCATGTTTCCCTACTGTAGGGGTCTCTGCAAGCATACAGAGGGGGTACTCTGAGAGGGTCCAAGATGACAACTTTGGAATTCTACTAGAAACAGTCGATCATATTTGTTGTCAAAGCTGAATTCAGGGCAAACTACGCTAAATTAGCGTTTTTAGCTAGCAGCTACAATAAGCATAAAAGTTACCGTACGGCTATCATTTGTTAACATGACACTTGTTCTTATACATGTAGTACATTTATTACCAACCTGAGAGTTCATCCGCTGGTCATTCGACATGACGAATGACTTCTGAAGTCTTAATTCAGCTCAAGACGCTGTAGATTCCCGTCGGTAACACTTTCGGTCTGCTAGTAAAACGTAGTTCTATTAATCTGCGCTTGAACCGGAACCGGATGTAAGTTCCAAAAAACTGAATTTTGGAACTGAAATTGAATTGTAGAACTGAAACTGAATGGTGAGAAGTGAAACTGAAATTATTCGAGAGCTGAATTTTTAAAGGATAAAATGCAGTTTCAAAGCAAATCAATTCATTTTCAAAATATAAAATTCAATTTCAATTTAGTGATGATCATTTTCAAACCATAAATTCAATTTCAAATTAGACTAATTCAAATTCAGTTTTCAAAAGCATTTATTCAAGTTACAATTCAGATTCAATCTGAGCAATTCAAATTCAAATTTAACTTATTCAAATTCAGTTTCTGATGGCACAGATTTCTGCCCATAAAGATATGTCTGTAAGTATGAGTGTCGATAAAATAATTATTATCTTTTGTTTTGTGTAAAAATGGTACGATAATTTGTACATTTGAAAATTTTATCTTGTTAGCTTGCAGTAAGAGTGTAACAAGCTAGTCTACAATGTTAGCTAATACAGTATTTTGTACTTTCAGTTTTACATGGTCAAAGAGAAGGCAATGGTCAGAGGCCATTCTTCAATAAATCAGCGCAAAAAGGAAAATAAGTCTGGTTATTGGAGCATCGTTATCTCGCTGTCTAGTTGGTGAAACCAGGAGACTCAGGGCGAGGACAGCATAGCCCAGCCGTACTGACTTGTCTACTAATACTTGCAAACTACTTGCCAAACGGTAGTGAAACTAGAAATGGAGAACAACTGCCTTCAAAATAAAAGTTGCACCTTTTGAAATGTGTTGGTTTCACAAGTAATGCATGACTTTCACTTCTCTATTCCCAGTTTACCATGGCACCATGGCATTTGGTGAGTGTCTGATTCACCCAGCAATAGCCAGGAATCTCCAGCAACCACTTACCAACCAGTCAGGGAATACACATTTTTCCCTAGCGACCAGATGTTGCTAGGGGCTCACTAGGCATAAATCTAGTCTACAGTGACATCAGCCCGCTAGCCTCAGCTACTCTATAAGTGTTACATAACCTCCCAGATGGTCGACAGATTAAAAGACGCACTGAGATTAGGCGATAGCAGATCTCCAGTTCAGCTTTGGTGCTCCAGATTCTCTTGACTCTGCTGAGGAGAGATATCCAAAACATATTCTCTCATAAAGTGTATGTCACTTCTAAATTACCTACACCCATTCAGTCGGGTTGAGATCTGTGACTATGAAAAAAAACTGCATACGATCCTGATTATTTTTCATTAAACTATTCAGTCAGCCCTTCTCCAGTATATGATAACATCAGAGCCAAGACCCATTAGTATACTTAATATGGTTATGTATCTTGCTCTTGCAAGCTAGACTCTCCTCCCAAATTTAGCGTAATTATAAATGCCTTCTATATGACCTTTTTATAGTTCATCATGCTTTAAATTATGTTTTTTTTTTTTTCTTTTTACAGTATTAGAGTTTGGCATTTTAAAGCTTTCGGTACCTCCAGTGATTTTTATTAAAGAATGCGCTTTAGCAATGCAGACCTTCCCTTCCACCACTAATCCATCCTGAGGATAAAAATGAAATAAGAACAACAAAGTGAATAGATTTTAATCAGCCGAGACTTAGTGAAAAAGAAGCTTAGAGCATAATCGCATTCATTTATATGAAATAGTGTTCACAGCAGGAAAAGTTAAAAAGATATGTAAGAATGCTGTGGTAGTTATACCCCATCGTGACATTACAGTCTCATTTAGGTAGTCACGTGATGAGGTGTGAAAGAGTGGACAGTGAGTTTTGCTGATTTGTGCAGATGGGATGCGGAGTACGGCTCCAGAATGAGCTCAGTGGAAGGTTTCATGGAGGTGGACTGAAATGACACCTGACAGCAGGGATTTGACAATGCGATTGGTGTGGGGCATGGCAAAACCTGATTGGTTGACCTGAAAAGTGTATGTGTCCTCTGTCAGGCAGCTGAGTTGGTAATAGGAGACTGAAGACTGGGGGGAAAAAAATCTAGACCCTTTCCTATGGCAACATCTGGGATGAAAGCCGAGCAAATTTTCTTGACAACTTACTAAAGTTCTCTTTCCTTTCTCATCACTGTTAAACATCTGCGACAGACCGGGAGGATTTGACGTCCAGTCTTTTGAGCTCTGTGGTGACGACGGGAGATCGGGGCTCTTCTCACCGCCACCATGTGCGAGCTTTCATCAGGCCACTTCACAGCCCTCTGAGCGGAAACCGGACCACCGCCGGCGCATACTGTGAAGGCACGCTGCCGCCGTACAGACAGTGACGCACACGCGGGTATGATTATGAACACAGGCAGACACGCACAGACACAAACACACGTGTCAGCACCACTTATAACAGACCACAGTTTGATGAGGTGTGTCACCAGTCTGAGAGGAGTGGAGCCCACTATGCATATGTGTGTGTGTGAGTGAGAGAGCGTTGGTTAGCAGTTAGTAATCACTTTATCACATAATTGCAATCACCGATCATCATCCCACTACAGACAGTCACTGCATTAGACGGGTTTGTGATGTCTTTCAGCATCTGTTTCACTCCCAGTAGAAGGCAGAAAACAACTGTGGAAACAATATCTTTCAGTGTGGTCCGCAGTCCCTAGCAGAGCCTTTATAAGTGTTCTAGTGGTTTGTGAGATTCCTGTTTTAATTTGGTGCTTTTAAATTTGAAGGAAGGTTTGTTCCCCTGGTTTCCATTTTTAAACCTGAGTTGGTGGACATATGTGAACCCAGAGAGGGGAAAAGTATTGGTTACATTTGTCAAACAGTACATGTCATTTCAAATACATGCCACTCATTTCTCCCTTCTCAACAGTTTCAGCCATTAGTACGGTTCAGAAAAAAGGGAAACTGGTGGATTGTCTCTAAAGCTGTCACCAGAACCAATACTTAACCTTGCTGGGTACAATGTATCATTTAATATCAACATAGATACTATTTTGGTGTTAGTGTTGTCAGAAAAAAATGATACCTGGATACTAATTGACACAAAAAATTACATTCAGATCAAACGCAACAGTGTCGATACCAGCGAGGCTATCTCTGCTGCCTCCTGCTGATGCACTCCTGCACACAGGCACACAGCCCCTCCCCTCACTAGCAGCTGAACACATGAACAGCAGCACTTTAAATGTGCCAAAGCATTTTAAAGACTGAACCCCTGGTTTTTATGAAGAATTCTGAGAGGTCAATAAAGCTCCTATTTCAAACACAGTGAAGTATTTAACAGTTAATATAAATGATAACCTGGCCAGCACCCACCTTAACTACTAGTAGTTATTCACATTAAGGTAATGGATTGCGGCTATGGCTAATAATGTCTGTAATGTTAATGGACAGTGTTAATTTAATAGGATAACACAGGTACTTGTGTTGCGTTTCTCTTAAAGTCCTCAACTGAACCAGAGGAAATCCTTCCTGCTAGACAGAAACGGTAGTAGTCTACTTTAACAGCTATATGCTCAGCAATGACAATATGGTACCAAAACACCACATGGAGAGGATTAGTTCCTCTCCATTAGTTCCTCTTTAGCTAAATAGATTTGCCGAAAACCAGTTTGTTCATAATTTTCTCAATAAATGCCTTCTAGTATCAAATGCATTTAAGTATTGAGTATTTTCTTGGGTAAGGGTGAAGAAAAACCTGCATGGCACTATTTAAATATAAAACATGTAGTAACAGTCCCAGCACTAAACCGGCATGCCTGCAGTCTAAACCGTTTGCCCACATTTGGCAATAAAAGCATTTGGCCTGGCCTATAAAACAAAAAGTAGAACAAAGGAGACCCTGAAATACAAAGCAGATGAAATCCTGTATCAATGAAGAGAAAGAGAACATTTTACTTTTAAAACATTTGGTCTCCTTAGTCCCAGGCGCCTACCAGTCCCTTTGGAGGTTTTAGAATCTGTTGAAGAGATTATATATCTCCCCTGGCCTGGGAATACCTGTGGATCCCCCCACGGAATTGGAAAATGTTGCCGGGGAGAGGAACATATAAACTGCTCAGTCTACTGCCACTGCCACCCAACTTTGATAAGCAGAAGATAAGAGATGGGTGCATGGATATGAATTCATGCCTTTAAGAAAGGAGACCCTTTTTATACCCTCACATGTGCACCCAGCTTCCTCTACGAGTAGAATCTAATTCTCTGGGAAACATTTATTATGTATATATTGGGATTTTTTTTAATGTTTTGCAAAACCATGATACAAGATAACAGTGGCTCAGCTTCACACAGAGCAGATATGGACCAAAAGTATCAACTGGAGTTTTGTCTGTTTGCACTTCTGTGATTTGTAAGATCTAAAATGGGTTTTTTAACCATTTCCCTCAGAATAGGTGCCTGCTGTGACTAAATTGAGAGCTGTCTGAATGAATCGAAACATTAATGTTGCATTACCGAAAACCACATTGCTGAGCCGAGAGACACTAAAATGCTCCACAACTTTAGAGTTGGGTGATAATTCCCCGGGGGTCCATCACTAACAGCAATCCGTTTCACGCGAAATGTAATCAGTGCATAAACAATGATTGATGGTTGAACATTGTACATGGTACATTGCTCGCTGGCGGCCAAACTGTGTAATTACGACAGTGTTTCTAAATGACCTCAAATATGTAATTTTTGCCTGAAAAAATTCATGGTAATTAAGTGTAGCGTTTACATAGACCTGTTATTTTCATATATTTAGGTTAAAACAACCAATATGACGAATAAATGGACCTCAATTTAGCTTTTGAAATATGTTTTTCACACACTTACACAAATTTAAACAGTATAAAAGAAAGATTTTCATTTTGGTTGATCAGGACCAGTTGATGGCTGCATGAGTCATATTTTACACATTTGCCTAACAACCAAAAGATCCCCAGTTCAATGCTTGGAGGAGACTCAGAACCCTTTGGGATTGCATCAGAAAGAGCATAAAAAAAGCCAGCTCCAACATATAAAGCTACCCGCTGTGGCGAGCCCTTGTGAATAGGGGAGCAGCTGAAAGTAGCTTTCATAACCAGCTGGCAGAGTGTTACATCCTCAGTCTTAGTTCTTATCTGTTCTTATAGACCTGCGATCTCTTTCCCTGCTATCTTCTGATTTGTTTAAGGGAAAAGAACGTACAGTTTCCTTGTCCAGTGTCCTTGCTATAAAAACGGTACCTGATAGGTTCTTCCTTCATGTGTTGTTAGCTGTCAGGTTCATCCGGAGCCTTGTGTTGTCTTTATTTTAAAGTTTGTAGAGTCACTGTTGTTTCTATTTTTTTCCTCTTTGTTCACCTTGTTGCTCAAGGGAAAAACATCAGCGTGGTATTTTCACTCATCTTTTTATATTTATTTCTTTTTTTATAAAAGCATTCAAGCACACACTAGACTCCATTTCATAACGAGTGTACTGCAGCTCTTGGAGAACACTCAGGACAGAAACAGTATGTCATCCTGTCAGCACTTTGTGTTTTACTGCTGACATTATTCTGGGTAAAACAAAGTTTGTGTGTTCAGAGGGTACAGAGAGCAAAAAAGGTTAAGAAAAGCAAAGTAAAAAGACTGAGGACTCTGTGAAGCCAATAAATGTGCAGTAAGAATGGACAAATGGAGGGCAGATGCAAGGCATGAAGCAGGTACAGAGATATTGAGACAGACGGCCATTCAGCGATACAGACAGTTGTGAACCAGCTGTTTGTCAGCTGTTCCTCATCATCTTTTCCACGATACAACAGGTGGTTGTATTCGGCCGACAGATGCCGGCAATTTGTGGCGGCGGGATGCAGTAAGTGCCAGTTCATTTTTGGTTTTCTGGCTGATTTGTCTGCATCTGTGACGCATCAGAGCAATTAATTAATCAAGCATTTACTTTGAACCCATTTTAGGCAAAAGGAAATTAACTGCAAGTTTGTGCCCGTGTCTCAAGATTTGCTTCTTTGTTTTTTGAGCAAGCAAACGGAATATTTGGGGGTTTTGTTCTGTTGGTTGGCGAAGGAATGCAACCTTGAAAACCTATCCTGGTTTCTAGACAAAATTGTTGCTTTATGATTAAGAAAATAGTTCATTTTATTAAGACATGAAACATAATCCTTGCGTGCAGTCTTGTGGGGGTTGAGAGGTTTGAGGATGTTTGTGCACACCTTCCATAATCCAGTCGGTCCTTTGTGTGGTTAAAGGATTAGTAGCTATTTGAAATGTTTGGGTATCCCATGCTTGAGATGGGGAAATCTTCCAATATGTTTTCACTACCTTTTTAAAGAGACTTTTTTCCCCCCCCCCATTACAGTCGTGACATAAAAGAAAAATTCTGGTGTAATGCATCTCTTGTATACAGAAGAGTGGCCCTAGGGAAATATTTGGCCCTGTCGAGGCTGAAGGAGAGGATGGATAAATGACAGGGAGCTGGAGCGTTGAGGAAGGCAGAGGAGATATGGAAATGATGGAGCAGTTGATAGGGAGTTCGTTATTCTGTTCCTATATTTGGCTCTCTATATTATCCTCTCTTATTCTTACAGTGGAGACATCCTCTGTGTAGGCCTACAGCCTACTGAAATCTGTCGCCGGCGTGCTTGTATCTGTGCGCGTGCCTCCTCAGTACTTCTGTAGTTGTCATGGCAACATTACATCTTCTGGCATATGGTGGTGGTGGGGGGGTTAAGTGGGTTTGATGTAAAAGGAGCCAAGGTGTTTTGTTTTCAGAAGGATATATTCATCAGTTTGACCTTTCACCTCACCAGATCAGCAGTGTGAATGTTTGAGGTGCCTTCATTTAGAATTCTTTATTTTTTGGTCTCATCTCGTTGCAGTGAGCCCCGCCTTCATTTGACTTGCCAGCACAAAACTAAACAGTCACTTGGAGCTTGTAGTGTTTGAATGTTTGCTGACACACTAATCCTCCACTGCCGCTCAGCGTTTTCTCTCTTTCTTTCTCGTTCCTGCCCATGGAGTGAGAGGAGAGAGTCGATGCACACTGTCACCTGATCGTTTTTCATTTTTAAATTTTATTTAATTTATTAAATTTTCTCCCAGTGTTCTCAAAGTATGGTGCTCAGGCCATTGGCAGCAATTGGTAACGTTTTAACCAGCCTGTGAAAGCTTTCCTGTGCTATTCATTCATTCGCAGTTTGTGTCATATTATGATATAGCAGCCTAGGAAGAGACAAAGAGAACGGCATGAGTAATGTTTAAAAAGAATATACACCACAATTACCAATACTGATACAGACTGTCGAGAACTTGTCAGCGCTCATCTTCCTTTAGCAGCCACAACCTTGAAACACAAACATTGGGGGTCTTGTATAGATCTTGTATAGAAACTAGACTGAGTGTGCAAAACGCAGGACACACATTGTTTCAAAACATGTATTCATTGCTATAAGGAAATAGTAGTAGAAAGGTTATGTATCAATACAACTTTTTCCAAAACCCAACGATAAAGAAAATCAGACAAAATGTTTTGCTATCACTAAAAATATTGACTTCATGTTGACTGATTAATGAGTTAATTTTTTAGCACTTGAGTTGCACGTAGAAGAGCACAACTACTACTGTCCTTAACACAGAATGGAAATATTTGACATCCTTCCAACAGAGCACATAGTGCTGATTGGTTTTGCAACAGTTTCCATTTTGCACGTTAATTGGAAATGGAAAAGGAATTAAAACAGTTTACCCAGACAGCCCTATTGCACTGATGAGCAGCTAGATAAATCAGAATTTGTATAACCAGCGAGCGAGTTATGAACATGTGTGATAACCACGTTTTAAAAGACTTGTCTAATACTTTGATTTGCTCATGAGATTGTCATTTGTCTCAATAGAATAATGGTTACATAGTTCTTATAATTATGGTGCCTTATACAAACCATTTTTTAAAAACTCAGTGGAATAGTTGAAAAAATTGATGGACTGCATAAATCTTTATTAATTTAGTAAGCCTTTGGGAAACACTGAGAATTAAAAGTTCCCAAACATTTGTGGTTTGGGTTTTTCCTGGTAGAATCAAGTATAATTTGAGCGTAATATCACTACCTTGGTTTCAATGCAATGGTAAAAATAGGAGCAGAGAAAACTGAATGAGCTGTAGAGTGATGAAGATTATTAGAGAGGTCAAAAACTGAGATGGACAGAGAGTGACACCTGCAGAGAGATGCTAATCCCAGAGTAAAGTGGATTACCGTAGCAGCCTCGTGCTCCCTCCCACTCTGTCTAGAGGAAATGGAGCTGCCGTAAGATGCTAAATTGCTGTGGGCTGATAAACTGCTGTCTGTGCTGCTGTGTTCACCAGAATGCTGCTCGATAGCACTCAACACTAAAACTCTTCTTTAATCGTTCTGACGTCGCCCACGTGTCGATATAGTATCCGAGTGTGTGGCTGCTGCATCTCGAGTCTGTACCGCGCACGAGTTCACAGAGACATTTATTAAAGTACCTTAGCAGAGAAGCAGAGAGTTATTGAACAACCTGTGTTCATTCAGATTTAATGTTTCCCATCTATACTGAAAACTGAGTCATGACAATACTGAATTCAACCCTTTAAAGCCTGAGCTGTGAAATAATTGCCAGAAAATTAACTTTTTTTTTGAAAATGGAGTGCCTATTGAACCTTTATTGAAACCTTCTACATCGTGATGATGTAGAAGTCTCGAAAACATACACTAATAGCAGTATTGAGTTTTGATTAGCTTGCACCCATGCACATCAGCACAGATAGCATAGAGTACCCGTTTGCGTTAATAATGCACCATGAAACACGGGAAGACATGGAAGGAGAAGATGACTGACAAACATGAAAGCAAACTACACATAATTTTGTGTATAGGAAAACTCAACAGGCTATAATGAATCCTTTTAAAATATGAACAGTTTTTTAAAATCTTTTTGATCCCTGCAGTATTTTATAAATTTGTAATTTATTATATGAATTAAAAACATATTGTACATCTTGCTAGTACTGCCTTGGACCAGGTTGTTCAGAGATGCTCTTCTGCATACTTTAGTTTATTTGAGTTTTGTTTCCTTGTTATCAGCTCAAAGCAGTCTGGCCATTTTCCTCTGACCTCTGATATTAACAACGCGTTTTCATTCAGAGAAGTGCTGCTCATGGGATTTTTTTTTCCTCCACACCATTCTCTGTAAACCCTAGATATGGTGTGTGGGAAAATCCCAGTAGATCAGCAGTTTCTGAAACACTCAGACCAACTCGTCAGGCATCAACAACCATGACGTGTTCAAAGTCACTCAGATGACCTTTCTTAATTTTTAAGCTCAACAAGTCATCTTGACCTGCACGTCTAAATGTGTTGAATTGCTACCATTATATTTGTATTAACGAACAGGTGTGACTAACAAAGTGGCCGGTGAGCATATATTGCGGTGATGTGCAATAGTTGGCAGTCTTTAGTTGCTCCTGTGACCTTGAATCCTACAGTTGCATGTAAATATGTAGAAACATTGAGCAACAAAGGTGAAAACAACACGCACACTTTGCTGAGTGTGACATGTGGTAAATGGAAAATATGGAACTCTGGGTTTGATGGAAGCGTTAATGGTGCTCTGACAGATTATATGACCTACACAGGCTTTGAATGCAGAACACAAAGATGAAAGAAAAGGCACTTAGGAAAACTCAACATGCTGTAGTCTGTGTATATAAATATATTATTTATACTTGCTCAGAGCTGTCCTGATAACTTTTGGTTTATTGATGACTGTCAACCTTAACATTTGTGCGTTTGACAGACATTTCACCCTGGTCCCGGCCTCGTCAGTTCCACGTTGAATACAGAGTCGATGTTAGTCGACGTTAGGGCTGCCACAAACGATTATTTTGATAGTCGACTAGTCACCGATTATTTTTGCGATTAGTCGACTAATCAGATCATGCATCCATCGGACGTAAAACGTACAGCTTATTGCACCAGCATGCATCTGCTCTTATATAACTATCATTAGCTTACAGCTTGAAGTGTTTAAGGTATGTGCTAACTAAAAATAAAGACAAGATGATAGTTTATTAAATTTTAATGAAATTTGCAGATTGTTTCGGTGAAGTTTAATAAGCACCTTGCTATCTAAAATATAACAGGACACTGGAGTATATTCTCGAGTATCTCACACTTCTGATAATCAGCTGTCTGCTTGACGTTTATTCAGCTGTGTAAAAACTATAACTTTAGTCTCAGCCAAGCCGATTTACTCAGGAACAAATAAAATACTAAAAAAAGCCAAACAATAATTTTTTTAAGTTATCTAAGTGACTTATATATTTAACCTGAGTAGCGAAAGACGGCGGTGGGTTTGAAAACGATTTGCCGGGAGTCCGGTGTTCTCACGGGCTCTAGCTATCGAGCTAGTGGGTAACAGACGTCTCCGAAAACGTCAGAGCGCTTTTGAAAATATGTGGTGTCTTGATAAGCTGAGCAGATATTTGAGGTTTATACAGTTACATTCTCGCCTGAAAATATGTTAAATGTTTATTTTGTGACCCAGAAAGAATAATAAGAGTAATATTAAACTAACTAGCTGCCGCCATTGTTGGAAACTGAGCTGCGCTATGAATTCTGGGACAGAGCTACTTCTTCTTCGGGGTTTAACGGCAGCTGGCATCCTTGTACATGCAGTGCTGCCATCTTCTGTTTCAGTCCGTTATTACACTCTTAAATCCTGCTTCTTATTCTTGCGTCTTTTGTGATCTTACAAAGCTTCAAACGACGCGTCGACTATTAAATCAGTCGTCGACGATTTTGATAGTCGACTAATTGTGGCAGCCTTAATGTACGCTAAACACAGAGTATGTGCACTGTGACCTGGATTTCGTTTTACTAAAAGTCAGCATGTGGGAACCTGTGAAGTCATCAGCCTCCATTTGAATACTTTTGCCACGTTTTATTTTACAGGAATGTTTTTCCATAACTTAGTGAAAAACTGCTTTGAAAGTTAGAGACTTAAGTATTTCCACAGTTTGACGTGATGTTAAAGTTCAGTAACGTAGTGAAGGAGATGCACTAAAGCCTGTGTGCCATTGGATTAGCTGTGTGTGTGTGTGGTATCAGTGTCTCCACTGATTACTTCTGTCTCACCTTTTTTATCTGATTGTCTGTCTGCATGTGTATCCGGTTTTCTTGTCATGACTCAGAATTCGAAACAGCAGTTAATTCAATGGAGAATAAAATGACTAGTGTAGGTTTTTTATGGATTTCCCACTGACCTCACACGCTGGTGGCACACACGGGTTCCAAGCATGCACCTGAATATCTGAGGTGCAGACACGAAGACAAGCGTGGGATTGCAAACATCCCGTTGTAGCATCTCCAGCGCTGTCAAACCTTAATGTGATAAGAAAGATAAATCTATTCCACATATGACATGTTCATATGGCTGCAACACTCTGGAGATGACAAGCAGTCTAGAACTGTAGTAGTCTTAAAAAAACATGCTTATCTTTGAGACACAGCAGTGTGATAAGCAGTTTGATGTTGTGGACACAACTCTGTTGTTTTAAACAAGGTGCTGCGTCCAGTAATATAGCTTTGATGTTGTTGACGTTGTAGCCTGAGCACACGCTGAATGTCCAAAGCCGTCTTAGGTGACACTTAATGACTTCTTGCTGCAAAGGACTTGGTTTTCATAAGACATTTAATTGACTGGCAATACTGAAGTGTACTGAGGGCCTGCGGTCACATAGGAGTATGATTTTTCTAGCTCTCTGTGGACAGGAGACAGCCACCAATCAGACACGGATCTGTGCATGTATATGCTAATGTTAATGATTTAGGGTCTCTGTGGGATATAGAGACGGCACGTGGCAATGAGGGGTCAGCGGTGACAGACGCAGGCCAGCAGCTGTTAAAGGAAGGGAAGGAGGGGAGGAATAAAAGCGAGTATAAAAGGAGGAGTGGCAAGAGGAAGTGCTAGAGTGATGAATGGCTGGGCAGAGCTAGAGGGTAAAAAGGGTTGTGATGAAGGGTTTGGAGAGCAAAACGACAATGAGAAAAAGGCCAGTGGGTGGAGAGAGGGAGAGACAGTATCAACGGAAAAGATCTGAAATATATTTTTCAGTCTTAGTTCAAACACATTAAGAAGGCAATTATAGAGCTGAAATGAGACCGTTCAGTTGTGCTGCATATGTTTGCAAACGCTCGTGTAATGGAAACAAGTGTTCACACATGTGATTGCCTGTGATGGTCTTAAGCCACCTATTATCCCAGTATCAACCTCGGGGGATGAAGCTAAAATCTGTAGTTCTCCAAAAAAACGGTTAAGGCAGCTCCAGGTGAAAATGGCCGGCTCTTCAGCAAATGTGGGGAGGGGGATTTTATAACTTACCCTTTTAAAATGTATCATCCCTTAAATTTACACCTTAATAAGGATGTGGCTGCTTTAAATGAAAAGTGGGTGGAGACACGATAGTTATAGACGTTAGCCGTCGACTCCTGACTGTGGTGATGGTGCCTCTTGGTGCATTTTAATGCAGTTAATTAACATAATGCGGCTTACTGTGCAGCCAATTGTAGAAACAGAGCATCCAAGAAGTCTGTTATGCTCAAGTCTTTTTTTTTTTGCGTTGCATGCATGTTTGTGTGTTGGACCCAAAATGTGTTTGATACACTTATTAGCCAAGCCAGACAGCTTCAGCTGTCTTAGCCTTTCACCATCTTGGTCAAATACAGTCCAATACTAGCTCCTAAAACACAGAAGGCAACTGTTCACGTGGCTTATGTCTATCTTTTATATACAGTCTTTTGTTGTTATTATTAAATAAATCCTTTTTGATAATTTTGTCTTGTTCTCACATGTAGATCATTAAAAGGAAAGAAGATCAAATATGGAATAAAAGTTGAAGCTTAATATGCCTTCATTTTTTATACATTCTAGTAGGAGGCCTTTTCATTGCTAGTTTTCACCAATTCAAAGGCCTTGATAGTGCCATATGTCAGGTTTAGATATTTAGCACCCGAAAGCCACATTAATAAAGAAAATACTTTTTTTTTTCTTGCTGGATCTCAGCAGTTACACACTAGTTTGTTGCCAGTATCCAGTTTAAGTGTGGTCATTAACTGCAACATGTTTCTTATCTTGGGGCTCTTTAAAATAAAGTCTGTCACTGTCAACTTAACCTTTATAAACTGTTAAACCTTTTTGACAGGAGACTCTTGATCACTTAAATGAGACTTATACTTTTTTAATAAATCTCTTCTGGACAAAAGTGTAATATTGTGTTATAGGTAAAAAACAATGATCCAAACAAAGACTGTAAGTTTAATGAAATTTCACACGTTTATTTTAAAATGAACAAAAAAGCTGCACAGGTTTGGAAAACAAGGGTAAATAGTAGGAGGGAGCACGAGAGACCGAGTAAGGTTGGGAGGAGGATTGGGGGAAGGTGTGGAGACTGAGGGTGTTGCGTAAAGAATAAGAGCTGGGTGAAGAGTAGGAAAAAGCACGAGAGGGTGGGTAAGGTAGGGAGGAGGTAGACTGGTTGAGTTGGGGCATAAGGACAGGGGGTAAAGGGCAAGAGTCGGAGGGAGTGAGAGGGATGGTAACCAGGCAGAGGTTTGGGTTTAGATCTTCAGTTGCTCTTTTATCTTCCATCTTCTCGTCACTTTTTCCCTCAAGGTTTTCTTCGATGTCCTCTTTTGTCTCCTGCTTTTCCTCCTCTTCTTCCTGCTTTTTCTTGTCCTTTCTTGGTTTGTCCGTTCCCTCCTCTTCTCCCTCGTGGTTTTCCAGTTTTTCCTCTTGGGAATTTGTTTCCAGGGTTTCTTCCTGGTGGTCAGCGTCGGGTGCAAGCTCCTATGTAGACAGAGTAAAATGTATTTCACTGAACTGTGACTCAGTCTGACAGAAGTTGTTAGGACCAAACATGACATTATGGTAAAGTGAAATGATAGCGGACACAGCTTACCTGAAGGACGTTCTTCCATTTGTCCAGATTTTCTTGTAAGTTCTCCATCAGAAGCTTGTTCTTAATTTGGAGCTCCTCCACTTTCTTCTTCTCCTCTTTCAGGCTCTTCTCGGTTGATTGCCACTTGCTGCTCCAGTGTTGTTCCCTGGTGTTTATCTCCATGTCTTTTATGGTCGATTCATGGAGGAGTTCTACCCAGGCTTTGGTTCGAGCTCTTCTTTTCTTCACACATCTTTGAAGCGCCTCATCCTTGAGTTTGAGCTCTTCTTGGAGGCTACTCACTTGCATTTTGTGAGCATCTTCAAGAACGGCAATCTTCTCCTTCAAAGATGCATTTTCCTCCTTTGCAGTCTTCAACTCCTGAGTGGCAAAATGGAGTGCATCTTTTAATTCTTGCACCGTTTCACTTCCAGCAATCTTGTTAGCTTCCTGCTGCTGTTTCATATCAGCAGCGCTAGTCTGCACTGGCCAAGATGCCTGAATGATAAAAACATGCACGTAGTCCATAGTTAGAAAAATCAATCACAGTGTGATGTGTGGCATTAGAAAAGTTTAAGGTGACACAAGAAAAAGCAAAAACTGAGTCCTACAGATGTTATAAAACCACAAATGTTCACAGAGTTTTGTTAAAAGTGCTTACAGATGTTTAAGTATTACAAATGAAAGTTAAACTCCAAAGTGTACTCTGCTTCCTGAAGATTATGAAAGCTTTAGACACATTTTGAGCAAAAAATTCAAAAAATGCTTTTGCTTGCTCACACGAGAAAAGCTTACCAGATTTTCTGAGACAAATGTTGGGTCCATTTGGGCTCAGAAACACTGAAGAGTCGCTGTTACACTTGTTTAGCTGTCGATATTTTTCCAAAGCGTTCGTCGAGTCACAGCAAATAGCGAGAGATGCTTGTAGGTTCAGGTTGGTGTTTAGAAATGAAATATCCAGGTAAACACTGTGTTTGGAGAATCCTGTTCAAAAATCATCAGGCGATAGTGACAGCACTACCCAGGTGTTACCATGGAGCCCATGTTGTTTTGGTTTCTGTGTTCTTGTTGTTACTGGCTGAACTTGAAGCTATTTAGCTATTTACTGTGATTAAAAATCAAAACTAGTTTCAATCAGAAAGGGTCCTTTGGGTGTAGCAACCTTTTCACTTAATCCTCAGGGGACCCGTGAGGCTTTCTGTCCTATACCTTTCATTACTTTCACCTCCAGCCTCACCTGAACTGTTTTGAGCCGTAAAATGTGCTGTGCAAAGATCTCCAATCCATGTTTTAAGAGAAGTGTTTTACAAGCAAATCTGGTTTTCAGATTCTGGGTTTCTCGGTTTGCTACCAGAATTAATATGAATAAAGAAATTTCTGCTCCATGTTAGCCGTCGACTCCTGGCTGTGGTGATGGTGCCTCTTGATGCATTTTAATGCAGTTAATTAACATAATGCGGCTTACTGTGCAGCCAATTGTAGAAACAGAGCATCCAAGAAGTCTGTTATGCTCAGGTCTTTTTTTTTTTTTTGCGTTGCATCCATGTTTGTGTGTTGGACCCAAAATGTGTTTGATACACTTATTAGCCAAGCCAGACAGCTTCAGCTGTCTTAGCCTTTCACCATCTTGGTCAAATACAGTCCAATACTAGCTCCTAAAACACAGAAGGCAACTGTTCACGTGGCTTATGTCTATCTTTTATATACAGTCTTTTGTTGTTATTATTAAATAAATCCTTTTTGATAATTTTGTCTTGTTCTCACATGTAGATCATTAAAAGGAAAGAAGATCAAATATGGAATAAAAGTTGAAGCTTAATATGCCTTCATTTTTTATACATTCTAGTAGGAGGCCTTTTCATTGCTAGTTTTCACCAATTCAAAGGCCTTGATAGTGCCATATGTCAGGTTTAGATATTTAGCACCCGAAAGCCACATTAATAAAGAAAATACTTTTTTTTTTCTTGCGGGATCTCAGCAGTTACACACTAGTTTGTTGCCAGTATCCAGTTTAAGTGTGGTCATTAACTGCAACATGTTTCTTATCTTGGGGCTCTTTAAAATAAAGTCTGTCACTGTCAACTTAACCTTTATAAACTGTTAAACCTTTTTGACAGGAGACTCTTGATCACTTAAATGAGACTTGTACTTTTTTAATAAATCTCTTCTGGACAAAAGTGTAATATTGTGTTATAGGTAAAAAACAATGATCCAAACAAAGACTGTAAGTTTAATGAAATTTCACACGTTTATTTTAAAATGAACAAAAAAGCTGCACAGGTTTGGAAAACAAGGGTAAATAGTAGGAGGGAGCACGAGAGACCGAGTAAGGTTGGGAGGAGGATTGGGGGAAGGTGTGGAGACTGAGGGTGTTGCGTAAAGAATAAGAGCTGGGTGAAGAGTAGGAAAAAGCACGAGAGGGTGGGTAAGGTAGGGAGGAGGTAGACTGGTTGAGTTGGGGCATAAGGACAGGGGGTAAAGGGCAAGAGTCGGAGGGAGTGAGAGGGATGGTAACCAGGCAGAGGTTTGGGTTTAGATCTTCAGTTGCTCTTTTATCTTCCATCTTCTCGTCACTTTTTCCCTCAAGGTTTTCTTCGATGTCCTCTTTTGTCTCCTGCTTTTCCTCCTCTTCTTCCTGCTTTTTCTTGTCCTTTCTTGGTTTGTCCGTTCCCTCCTCTTCTCCCTCGTGGTTTTCCAGTTTTTCCTCTTGGGAATTTGTTTCCAGGGTTTCTTCCTGGTGGTCAGCGTCGGGTGCAAGCTCCTATGTAGACAGAGTAAAATGTATTTCACTGAACTGTGACTCAGTCTGACAGAAGTTGTTAGGACCAAACATGACATTATGGTAAAGTGAAATGATAGCGGACACAGCTTACCTGAAGGACGTTCTTCCATTTGTCCAGATTTTCTTGTAAGTTCTCCATCAGAAGCTTGTTCTTAATTTGGAGCTCCTCCACTTTCTTCTTCTCCTCTTTCAGGCTCTTCTCGGTTGATTGCCACTTGCTGCTCCAGTGTTGTTCCCTGGTGTTTATCTCCATGTCTTTTATGGTCGATTCATGGAGGAGTTCTACCCAGGCTTTGGTTCGAGCTCTTCTTTTCTTCACACATCTTTGAAGCGCCTCATCCTTGAGTTTGAGCTCTTCTTGGAGGCTACTCACTTGCATTTTGTAAGCATCTTCAAGAACAGCAATCTTCTCCTTCAAAGATGCATTTTCCTCCTTTGCAGTCTTCAACTCCTGAGTGGCAAAATGGAGTGCATCTTTTAATTCTTGCACCGTTTCACTTCCAGCAATCTTGTTAGCTTCCTGCTGCTGTTTCATATCAGCAGCGCTAGTCTGCACTGGCCAAGATGCCTGAATGATAAAAACATGCACGTAGTCCATAGTTAGAAAAATCAATCACAGTGTGATGTGTGGCATTAGAAAAGTTTAAGGTGACACAAGAAAAAGCAAAAACTGAGTCCTACAGATGTTATAAAATCACAAATGTTCACAGAGTTTTGTTAAAAGTGCTTACAGATGTTTAAGTATTACAAATGAAAGTTAAACTCCAAAGTGTACTCTGCTTCCTGAAGATTATGAAAGCTTTAGACACATTTTGAGCAAAAAATTCAAAAAATGCTTTTGCTTGCTCACACGAGAAAAGCTTACCAGATTTTCTGAGACAAATGTTGGGTCCATTTGGGCTCAGAAACACTGAAGAGTCGCTGTTACACTTGTTTAGCTGTCGATATTTTTCCAAAGCGTTCGTCGAGTCACAGCAAATAGCGAGAGATGCTTGTAGGTTCAGGTTGGTGTTTAGAAATGAAATATCCAGGTAAACACTGTGTTTGGAGAATCCTGTTCAAAAATCATCAGGCGATAGTGACAGCACTACCCAGGTGTTACCATGGAGCCCATGTTGTTTTGGTTTCTGTGTTCTTGTTGTTACTGACTGAACTTGAAGCTATTTAGCTATTTACTGTGATTAAAAATCAAAACTAGTTTCAATCAGAAAGGGTCCTTTGGGTGTAGCAACCTTTTCACTTAATCCTCAGGGGACCCGTGAGGCTTTCTGTCCTATACCTTTCATTACTTTCACCTCCAGCCTCACCTGAACTGTTTTGAGCCGTAAAATGTGCTGTGCAAAGATCTCCAATCCATGTTTTAAGAGAAGTGTTTTACAAGCAAATCTGGTTTTCAGATTCTGGGTTTCTCGGTTTGCTACCAGAATTTATATGAATAAAGAAATTTCTGCTCCATGTTAGCCGCCTTTAAAGTAAGTAGCAATAATAATAATAACAGTAGGTAAATATTGCACTGTACCTTTTGCACTGTGAAGGATGAAATACCATTAGGTAAAAAAAAAAAAAAAAAAAAGAGAGAGAAATCCAGCTTTAATTAAGTTACAAAAGAACAAAACAGTCAGGTTTGGCCTCAGAAAGACAGAAATGTGTATGGTACAGGCTGGACAGTAAAGCTACCTGGCACTGACGGTGTAAAGTGAGGAGCCTGAAAGGGAGAAAACTGCATGAGATTGTGCCTCATTAAGTGAGCTTTCCTATAGTGAAACAGGACATGGTACGGTTGTGTTTTAATGGAGGGAGGAAGAGAAAGAGATATGGGAGGGAAATGAAAGCAGCAGATCACTGTCTGTCCCTCCTGCTGCCTCCATTTACCATCATTGATTGTGCAGCCAGTCGGAATTAACGCCTACCTGCTGTACTCAGATGGTCAGCACTGATGTGTGCAAGAGGGAAAAGGAAATGTGCACCCTTTTTTCCCCTGTAAGCCTTTTATTTCACGCAGTATGACAGCTAAGTGTTGGTGAACTCTTCTTACACTAGGGACTATAAATGTCCACCTTCAAGGACGTATTCTTTCAAGATTTAAAGACGTGGACATCCCTCAGACATGAGGACATTTTGCGGGTAATTGCACCTTAGGTTCAAGGATGCGAGGTTAGTTAAAGAATGGTGGAAACTACTCAATATTGATGGCAGGTTGTGTGAACTGGTACCAAGAACCTCCAGGAGAAATCAAAACAACCTCAGTGTATTACTTTAGGAGTTATATGGGAAAACTGATGTCAATCTGTCGTCTGTCTGTAAAATATAAAGCTATAGGCCGCACCCAGCAAATTGAGATTAATAGAGAGACTGGTGACAGAAGACAGACAGCATCCACCTACCTCTAAATCTCACTAATTCAGATGATCTGTGTTTTGTTTAATTCCCACAAAACCCCAAATAAAAATAACATATTGTGGTTTTATGAAGGATTATATGTGGGACTACATCCTCTTTGTGATTTGGATCCATATAAAACAGCTGACTCTCATCTGTCCTCCATCAGCACACTTTTATTACCTTACTCCTGTCGCTTTTCCATCAGTACATAGTAATTCTACTGGTTATATCAAATATACATGTATATATATATTACCCTGTCCCTTTGACTGTCCTCACCCTTCACCCTGAAGCGGCACATTTCAAACCCTTTTTCTCTCATTTCTCCCACTTTTGTTCTCCCCTTCCATCCATCCGTCTCCCCCTCTCTGTTGATCCCTCCCCCCTGGGCGATGTGGACAGTTGGATGGCTTTGTGTTTGACACGCGTGTTGGTAGGACACACACACAAATGCACGGGCACACACACTTCCAGTTCCTATTGTCAATAAGATGCTCAGCTGTGAAGCCCCTAGCCCTAATTGTGTGGGGTAAGGACAGTGCCCTTATTGTCCTGCAGATTAGCGCATACGCACACCCACCCACACACACACATGTGTCCTCAGACCCCATGGGGTCCCTTTAGAGTGGATGTGCCTTGAGGCAGAAAATCAGGGGCAATTTACGAAAGGGTCCGTTAGGGGATGGGGGATGTACCGCAGTCCTCAGCTTGAAGCTGTAATGTCAAACAGTTTCTTTGGTTTCTTATTTAGGATGACAGAAGTCAGTCTTGTGGTGTATTAATGGAAAAACATGCAAGAATTTGTTTTAGTGAAGCGTACTGACAATTTTCTCAGTGGCGTTGATGGATATGAGCCCTGAGATGCAGAAAATATAGAAAGCAGTTAACAGAAATCTTCCTACCCTGCACATTTCTCTTTGTAGCAGGATAAACATTAAAGTGATCAAACTCAGGGCAATTCGTTTCCTTGGTTTAGACACAATTACTTAAACAATGAAATCTCTATATAGTATAATAAAAGAAAGATTTTGTGTTTAACACCTAATGTTACTTTATCGCTCCTCCTTGGATTTTGCATACAGTGTGTTATTGCTGTCATGCTGGACAAATGCAATCAATTTGTGTGATCACTGGTTTGAAGCAAAGCCTCCCAAAACTAAAACCCGGAAAAGCCTCTTAGCCACAAGAATTAGGGGGCTGAGTTTGGGGGTTTGTATTTTAAATGCAAATTAGAAGTACATAAATTAAATAAACAAGAAAATATACCTTCACCTTGTGATTTGACGCACTGTGTTTACAGCTGATCCTAGACTATGATGACAGAATACAAAGGATTGCAGAAATTAAACAACCAGGAGTTCCACTTTATTTCATGTGAGTTTGTCTAAAAATAAACACGGGGAAATTCCAAACTCAGATACACTTTGATCAAAAAACAAAAAAGCTTTCTGTGGAAATGAAATCTCAGATTCTTTCCCAGATTTCTGACTTTCCTTTCTCACTCCTTCCTTGTTAGCCTACAGTGACCTGAAGCCTACAGTGAGTGCTTACATTCAAAACCACTGACCTTCGGTGGATGGTATTTAGAATAGTGGCAAGTCAATAAAGACGCTGGTTTGAGTACATGCAGATGTATGAACACTGTGTAGGGCAAAGGTAATGTTTGTGACCCATTCAGGTGATCCATAGCCCCCAGTGTGTTTATACACATCTGTACATTTCCTCTTTTCCACCTCCAGCCTGAATGAAGCCAGTTAACTGGCTCTGACGTAAGTGTGTGTGTGTGGGGTGGGGGGTAGTTCTCAGCACTCTGAGCCATGTTCATGTTAACATTTTAAAGACTTTAAGCATAGCCAAGTTACACAGTGACAGCACAAACAGGAAAAAGAGAACGTTCACCTTCAAAATAAAAGTTATAATATTTTTTCCTCTTAGGAATTTGTTTCCAATATAATAAAAGCAGTCATTTTCACCGCCAGGAACCACTCTCCAACTAGTTAAGGATTACACATGTTCCATTGTGACCAGAGGTTGTCATGACCACCTGACAACCTCTGCCCGTTATCCAGGCCTGTGTGACTGTGGTTTACCATTATATATCTCTTTTAATCTATAACTGTGTAAAACAGCAACTTGCTGGTTTAGTGGGCATAGTTGCCAGACATTTCCTTGACTCTTAACAATGATGGAACATCTTGTAGAGACTTTAGAATTCCTGATTCAATCCCATAACAGAATGTTTTAGATAAAAACAAAAAACAAAAAACATAGCAGCTATCCAAAAGCTATTCATGTAATCTAATCTGATCTTTCTTTATCTAACACACACACACACACACACACACACACACACACACACACACACACACACACACACACGCTGAACACTGCATCAGGGACAACTTGGGTAGCCAGGGACCAATCCAGTCGACCGTCTCTTCCACCTGAGCCACAGCCATCCTTCTCATAAGCCATCCAGCAGTAGCACCAAAACCATTTTCACACATGAAATATAGACACTTCAGGGACAATAAGATCTGGACATTGTCCCACATTCTCTGAAACTGCTATTTCTAACATGTACACACGAAAGAGGGCAATCCACTTCAGACGTGTTCTCACTACTGGAGTATTTCCACGCCCTGCCCTGGGCGAGAGGAGGTGTCTGGGTAGAACATATTTCGTTCACTGGTATTGAACTGCTACCTGCATTATTCTCACCTTGGAGCAAATTGGTGCATTCTAACATCATACAAGTCTTTGTTGTTAGATATCAGGTAATGTCTAGTAAAATCCAGGGATGCAGTGAATGCTTTAAATGGTTAAATTCAGCAAAGCAATAAATATAGTCCCCAAAACTCTGAACTGTCCCTTGAAGTCTCGTTTGTGTTTATGTTGCGGGGTGGTGGTGTTGTACATGAGCTCCTCATTAAACGCGACCTCACCGTTAGTTGTAGATGTTTGAAAGCAAAAGTCATACAAACCAAGATTTACTCTCACACAACTCTCTGTTATTGCAAATTGCGCTTGAATGCCTGAGCTGACATGTGATGTAATGATACAGTGGGAGATGTGTTGTCGTGCGGGTCTTAGTTCCCCGGTGGTCACACCAGTCCTGGGGAAAGTAAGCTCATACAGGAAGTGAGCTGGCAGGGCCCCGGTCCTGCAGGATTGCACATCCACACAACTATATATGTGTTAATGTGTCTGCGCGTGTGAGTCAGCAAACACGTGTGTGCCGTGTTTTCTAAATGCCACACGGTGATGAGAGAAAGATCCGAGGACAGAGTGTGAGGAGCTTGTGCGAGAGCTTTCCGGAATGTGCTTGTTTTGTCTGTAGTACTTTATTTACTTTCCTGATTTCTTAATTGACTGATGTAGCTGCAGGAAAAGGCTGATAAATGAACATAGTCATCGCATCACCTCAGAGTTATGCAGTAGTTATGCTGTAATTTGCAGTTGTGGGCAGATAAAGGAGGTGACAACAGGAAAGAGCAGCCGGCACAGAGTGTAATAGAGCAGAACAAAAGAGAGCGGGGGTCATCACCCAGACAGCACTGAATCTAATGTGCTAATTGCACACATGGAAAGTGGACAAAAAGGAACACTTGGTACTCAGCTACAGTAATCAAATACTGTGAAAACAATTATTTATTCTTTTAACCTTTTTTTAAGATCTTTTGCTTAATATCTTTTGCAAGAATGTCGTCCTCGTGTGTTTAACTGTAGCTTTCCACGTACCAGTGCACGTAGGACACGACCTGCCTTTCTCACCTTATCGCCTGAAATGTGCACACGATCCGCTTGTGCACGTGTCGGGGTGGACGTGTACGTGAACATATGTGTCTGTGTGTGGCTCCAGCAGTCGGGGCGGGGGTTGGTGTGGTTGGTTGGCTCTGTGTGAGCTCTTTGTGAGAAGTGGGGAGTCGTGGGGGTGTACCGGGTGTTTCTCTCAGCTGCCTGCTGGTCTGGTTGCTGTTGGTAACTTTGCTTGATTAGATCAACGGATCGGCTTTCAGGCCTCTCTCCCGCTCCCCCACCCCACCCCCAGCTCTCCTCTCGGAAAGGCTGAAGTGGAACTGAAACTGGAGTGGTGCTAAAAGTCCGCGCGGAGCTGCGAGTTGCGGCGGAGGAAATCGTGACGGTGCTGCCTTGGAAACGCTTGTCGGAGTTCGAGCACAAGTGAGTTGGGGGAAGGTGGGGGGTAAGAAAAGAAGTGATAGCCTCAGGACAGATAAGCTCCAGGGAGAGAAAAGAGGGAGGGAACAAGGGAGGGAGGGAGGAGGAGGAGGCAAGAGGGAGAGAGAGAGAGGTGGGAAGCTCTGAGGAAAGAAGTCTCTCTCTCTCTCTCGCTCTCTTTCTGTCTGTCCGACTTGCCGGCTGCTGCTTCTTCTTCCTCCTGTCTTCTTGGGTTTTCTGGCTGCCGGCGACTGGCTGGAGGAGTTTCAGCTTGTTTTTCGCCTGCCTTTCGGATTTGAACATGGACTCAGGCTGAACAGCTACGCGCACTGAGCTGTGAGAAGAGTCACTGGAGATTCCCCGTAAGCAGCTTGATCTGATCTGATGTCTACAAGGTGAAGTGTGTCTTTGCTCAAATATCCCGCTGAGGGAGATTGTTGCTATTTCAGGAGTGTGTGTACTTGTGGAAGAAACAGCAGCCTTAGAGCGATGAAGTGCTCTTTGTGACAGTTCATACAGGGATAGACGATGTAGGTTAAAAGTCGCTGTTAGTATGATTCATTTTTCATCATGTTTACGAGAGACGGTGATGAGCCTACGCATTGCTGCTTTTGCTGGAAACATTTCCTTCTCTTTTGGATGCTGCTTCACACTGAGCCTCTCCTCCCTCCGGCTCTCCCTCTTCTTGCTCACCTTCTGTCGCTTTTAATTCTCTTAATGGTCTCGAGGTCTCAGCTGGTCAGCTGGGATACCCCTGTGTGTGTATGTGTATTTGTGTGTCTGCTTGCGTGTGTGTGTGTGTGTGGGGAGGGGGGGCAGCTTTTGTTTGGGAGAGAGACAGTTGTGAGTTCTCAGATAAACTACCTCTGGATTTCCCCCCTGCTCACATGCAATAAGATAGATCCTGCTTTCTATTTTTAAACACTATTGTTTGTCTATATATTTGTGAGCACCTGAGTGCTCGCTCCGCAGTAGCATTTCTGTCACTGTTGTGTTTAGTCTATGGATTGGGGCAGGAGGGCGTATTTGTGTGGTCCATTCTGGGATAGAGAGATAGCAGCTCTCCTTTCTGACTTTATCCTTTTGTTTTGTCAGCTGCTGACCGCTGTTTTCTCTCTGCTCCAACCCTTCCATTGTTTTTTGCTCCCTTAAGCTCTCTTTATTTCACTCAGATGCAGATCCATGCAGCTTTACACCTTTGCAGCCGCTGCTATTTAACATTTTCTGATACCTTTTGTTGATTTTGTAATTCCTTTTTTGTCTTTCTCTTCTTAAAAACTAAGAGAAGTGGGGAGGGTTCTCAGTGTCATGCTGTGTCCCTCTCATTCTCTTTCAGTGTGTGTGTGTGTGTGTGTGTGTGTGTGTGTGTGTGTGTGTGTGTGTGTGTGTGTGTGTGTTTTTCTCAATCAGATATCCGAGCAGAGCAGCATGTGAGCTGTGTCTGAATCCTAAAACATACAGTTTCCATTATTTTGGTTTTGCCAGTCCAGGTGTCTAAATCTCAAATATAACAAGTTGTTACACGATGCTGATCAGATGGAAATGTCAGGATGTTGGTCCAGCACGTTTGCCTAACTCAGATGGCATAAACAACTGAGTGAAATGCCATGAAGCTTTGGTTGCCATCATTAGATCAAAAAATGTAATTCAGACAATGTTTTTATTTCATGACAGTCCCATTGTTATCAGCTGAATTTTGAGGTTTATCCTCATTACCAAATGTTGCTTAGCAAAAATGGTTAGCCATAAACTGCATCTAAGAGATGCAACTAGACGTCCTCCAGACATCAATTATTAATTCAAGCCTTGAGCTGGTCACAATGATAGGCCCACCCTAAAGCGTGCATTGCATTATTGTCCTTTTTGACTAATTGGGGTGTGCATTAAGAGTTCAACCTAGCCATCAGGTCATCAGCAAAGAGTGTAATGGCTTCACAGATCGTGGGAGCTGGAGGTCATTTTCCCATATGCTTCTGTAGTGCTGAGCTTTGTTTGCAGTCAGTAGTGTCGCCTCCTGCTGGTCAGTAAAAAGAATACACATGCCAGCCGCTTGAGCACTGATGTCACTTTTAAAGCCCAGAAGCCAATTTTTAGTTAGTGTGGCTAAAAAGGTAACATCACTCCTGTACGTCAGCATGTCAGTATGTTAACATGCTGCTATGGGTTTTTCCTTTATTAGAATTCTAAATGCGCGTTTTGCAGGTTGACTAATTAATAAACTTTTAGCTCCAAAAAACTCCCCAGTGTTTTATAGTTGTATAAACAGATTATCTGTGATTCAGAGTTTTCAACATCATTACATCATACAAGGTATATAAGTATATATGTTTTCAAAAATTCCTGGGTTGTGCTTTCACTTGTGTGGGTGTGACACGTTTCATCACACTAGTGGAAGCGGCTCAGCTAAGTGACCGAGGCAGCAGCAGTGCGTCAAATTCACACAGACTTTGATGCAGTTTCTTTACTGCTGGGGTTGTGAATCTGCCACAGCTGCCCCAGAAAGCTTTATGTATGGCATTGCCAAGGCCGTGTCTGTGTGTGGACACATGTGTCCATATGTCTGCGAGAGAGGGGTGAATAGGTTCTGCATAGCTGTCCATAAAGGGGTGCTCAATCACTGTGGCACTAATGGTCTTCCCTTAGGGCGCCATGGATTTTTAAGGTGTTGCGACAGGCATGGAAGAAGCATAGCAGCTTAGAAGCAGACAGCATCCTCTGCATCTTAGAGTTTCATAATGCTGGAAAGTAGATCAGTTTCAGTTCCTAAGTCACCCGTGATTCTGTTTAATATTAAGGTGAAAGAGCAGAGCACATTAATGTGAACCGAGCAGGAAGATGTAGGAGATGGAACATGATTCATTAGGGAACGTGGTTCCAGACAGCGTCTCTGTAAAGTTAACTCTGTAAAGAGTTAACACACTGATGGAACAAAGAAGGAGAGCGAGTGGGAATCCATCAAGAGCAATGCATCAGAGATGGAGTAAAAAAAAAAAGTGGGAAAAGGAAAAAGGCAGCCATTAACTTTCACGGTACATGTGTCATTGTATCTGTGAGAGAGTGTTTGTGACAGTGAGCATGTGCAATAGTATGCAGCTATGTCCGGAGTTTTGCAACCTGTGCTTTTTCTGCTTGCTGAGCTTGCATTGCAATGCCACACGCTAAACGCCATTACAAACTGATAGGGTGTCAGTTCTGCTAGTCTCCCTGGATTTAGTGGCACTGGAAGGCAGAAAGAGGGTAGCAGAGACAAATGGGTGAGGCAGCGGGAATGAGAGCTGAGAGAGAATTTAAGGAGAGTGTAGCAAATACAGGAAAGCTGTTGAAAACAGCTGTGTGAAGAGACAGGACAGCGAGAGGGTCAAACCTACAAAGGGTGACTGCGATAGAGAGTGGTAACGTCTCTTTCTGCTGAAGCCTAATAAGTCCAGAGGTGTCATCAGCTGGAGGAGTTTAAAATCCCAGTCCACTGTCTCTGTCTGTATTTTGACATCATGTTAGGAGCCAGACGGTACAGTTTATGTCTGGCTCTGGCATCTTCATCTACCCAGGGATTCCCTCAGTAGGAATGAATGTCAGCAATGTAGAGAGGATGGTAGTTTGTTTAATCTAGTGGGTACAGCTGTTGCTATGAAGAGATGCTGTATGTTATAAATGTGTGTTTGGGATTGTGTGTGAGTGCTGGTTTTGTACGCTGTGGTGCCCAGATGTCCTCCCAGGAGTGGAAAGTGGAAGAAGTGACCATTTTGTGATTCATTTTCAGACGTCACGAGAATGATGCAAAGTTGCAGTAATTTGGAGTGACAGGCAAGGTTCACATTTGGGCCTCGAACAAAAAGGCAAAGCAGGGTTGAGCAGAACAAAATCACGAGACACAAGTTTGTTTGCCTGCTCCAAAGCTTTACATTATTTCCTGATAGACTTCTGTGGCGCTGCGTGGTGAATTTGACACTAAAGAATAATTAATAGATATTTTAACTGTTTTTCTTTTTTTCTTGAAGCCAACCCTTGACATTCCTTCAGAGGGAAAAACAGACACCTCAATATGTCAGGAGGAAGCTGCTGAATTTCTTGTTCAGTAACTGAAACAGACACGTGAACTTTCAGTTCACTGCTCATTGTGTTTAAACGAATGCATCTGTTTGACTGAAGTTGAGTCTGACTTTATTGCATGTCATAACCCTTTTGCACTAAATGAATGAGAATGTCTTAAATTGGCATTTTGGCAAATAGGCTAATTTGCTTTCTTGCAGATGAAGTAAATTAAGATTGAAAACGCCCCTGATAGAAAATTACAGCGAGCAGCCTGCATAGTTAGAAAAGAAAAGAAAAAAACTATTGAACTAACCAGCTGCTGATTACACTCCTTATATTAAACAGACAGATATAAGTGGTGTTTGTGGCAAGGCAGGTGAGTAAGTAGATTTCCAAAGAATATAATAATACGATAATACATATGATTTCTTCTGCTGTCGCTGTCTAAAGGTGGCTGTGACTCTCAGGCTAGACATTCATGAATGAACCGATAATCAGGAAGCTATTAGCCGTTATCCTTTGTAAACTTCTGCGTCGTTTCTTTAAAAGTCCTTGATTAACTGCCAAGCAAGTGCACACTCACAGTAAACACCGCCGCATTGAAGACTATGCTGAAGACTCGGGACAACTCTGTTTCTGTTAATCACAGTTTTATATTTAAACACAGCACTCAGGGTTCTTGGCGTAATTTTTGTGGAAAAGCCCACAGACGTTTCTAGTCTGTTCTCAGAGGGTGGTGCAGTATGAGTGAGAGGTTCCTCGGCAGTTTCCTTTCCCTGTGTGTGAGCTGTCCCTGCATGCGTGTGTCTGTGTGAGTGACTTCAAAGCCTGTCTGCCCAGTCAGAGCTTGCTGGTCAGTTTCAAATGAAACGCAGTCCGTGAGACAGGCCGACACACTCGCACGCACTCGCACACACAGTGCACGCCTCTAATACAATGTTACATACTTACAGACACACACACCTCCCCCGAGCTTCCAGGTGGCTGCAGCTTGTTAGTGGTACAGCAGGAGAAGCCAGATGAAGCCAGCCCACACCAGCTGCACTGCCCTCTACCTGCCTTCTTATCTCATTCTTTCCCAACTTTTCTCCTCGCTGTTAGTGGAATTTCAGATTTCTATAGTTTTTTCTCTTTGTGTCATATCTTAAAGACGACTTTGCCGATCGTCTTTTTTTAGCTTTTTGTTCTTCGTTTTTTTTTCTAGTCTCTCTTCTGATCCTCCCTATCCTATCCTACCTTTGCATATTCCTTCCATATTAAAGCTAATCAAACCCCTAATTTAAACTTGTAAAAGTAAATTGATATCTCCTACCACAATAGTGGCGGTGCACAAACACGTACTATCTTGTGACATTATAGATCAAATGATTAATTGACCAAGAAAACAATAATCATGGAGTTATTAGAAAAAAACCTGCCTTCTTTTGCATGTGTGTGTATTTGGCACGTGCGTAGCTCTACGTCAGCTGCTGTCCACTCCATACCTGCTTAACTCTGACTGCATGAAGGGATGAGTGCAGTCTTAAAGGAGCCAGTAGCAGGAGAAGAGGAAGATGGAGGGAGGGAAAGTAAACAACAGATGGTGGAAGCATGTTGCTGCTACTCGCAGCAGTATGCCAGCCCACCACCAGCTTCTTGCGAGGTTACTATGCAACGGTGACCGTGACGATATGGAGGTCAGAGGTCAAGTGCCTCCTTGATGACGGCCCCGTAATGCCACGCGCCGTGCCAGACTGAACCAGCTGAGACACATGTATAAAGACGCTGAGAGAGCGTACGAATTTGTTTTCCTTGGCTGAGGTTTGGCGGTGATGACTGTTGAAATCTTCCATGCAGCGTCCACCCTTGACCCACCTGCCAGCAGTGATGACACACACTGAGGCAGCTGTCTGTGCTCTGTCCGTGTGTGTGTGTGTGTGTGTGTGTGTGTGTGTGTGTGTGTCCGAGCGCTGAGTCGTTTCATGCTGAGGAGTGAACTGAGTAGTGGCATACATTGGCTGGTGTGGCTGGTAGGTGCCATGACCTTCACGGAGAGGGGAAAAAGAAAGAGAGCAAGAGAGAGAACTGGAAAATGCACGTGGTCAAAATGAGACGCTTGTATTCGTGCTGTGGAATATCTTTATTCCACAGCACGGACCAGCAAGGACCAGCTTTAGGGCTCGGGTGTGAGGACTTTGGGGGAAAATGACGACGACATTTGAACTGATCCTGTGTGGAGTTAAAAGGTTTGAATTAGGGTTGGGGTGAGGCATTTCAGCTGTGATGGCTGAGGGTAAGCCCTGTCCACAGACTATGAGTTTTTCACCATTGTTTTTAGTTATACCTTACTTTTTTTGCTATTGTTAACCTTTATTTTGCCATTCAGTCCCCAATCTTAATCTACAGTACAAAAAAAAAACAGAGTTTGAGAAGCTTTTGTAAAAATGTACTTTATTGCAATATTTTTTAACTCAATGTTATTTTTTTTCCGGCTTAAGTAACTAGTTTGAATAAAAAAATGAGACAATAGACCCTATTTAGAAATTTTGATACAGTAGCAGAGCAGCTTCTCATGTAAACTGTAAATAGCAGTTTGTATTGTCAATAGCAGAACGAGGTTAGATCTTCGGTAGCTGCCTTTTGTGCTTTCGCATTTTTTTGTAACACAGTGCAGTGTTGACAGGTAAATAAGGTGTGAATCACTCATATTGAAGTGTGAGACACTCTTACCAGAAGAAGCGTCAGTAAATTTAACACACACACACACAGACAGTCACTTTGTGGCTTATTCAGGATGAGGTAAATACAAGCAGCAGACATGCAGGGAGCTGTGTGATTCACTTCCCTGTTTGCATGAAGTGTGGCTGTTTTCCTGTGAACAGGAAGCTGAAGCTGTCGTTCCAGGAAGAGATCATTACGTTGGTTGAAGTGCACCGAACCTGCCTGTGTGCGTGTGACAACGAGAAATCGTGTCTTTGTAGCAGCTTCGCAGCCTGAAATAAGGGTTTCAATTTGTTTACTGCAACAACTTTAAAAAATAATTACTAAAATAAACAAGTTAATATTTTGTCTATTTAGATGTCCAAGTTCCAATTTATTTAGATGTGCGTAAATCAAATAGAAATATCACAGGAATGTTATAATGAGGTGACCAGAGTGAGAGAAATTAATGCTTTGGATTCCCAAAGTGGAAGTGAAATAACAAGAAACTAACTAAAAACTAAACTAAAACTTAAAGCGTCTACAGTGGAAACTGATTTTTACCAATGAAAACGAAAACTGTTTCCTAAAAATGAAAGTATTAACTGTGGTTACAGCTCGCTCTTGTTTTACGTGTCACACACACGAGCGTCAAAGACAGAACTAGAGCCATGTTTCATCATATTTTACCAAACGCCTCGGCATGCAGACTAGCTGAAGTTTTCAACTCCGTCACACAGAGGATTGGAGATAAATTATTACCTTGTGCGTTCCGTTTGCCTGCTGTTGATATTTTTGCAAACTCAGGCAATACCCATTAAATTTGCATTAACAAAATGAGAGTGTGGTAGGTTCAGATCTGGGCTATGTTGCACAACTGGGCAATGTTTGCAAAGTAACATACCTGTGCTGGCACAGGCGCATGACTTTCTTGGTAGGATGCATGATGAGTCAGAGGAAATACATGGGTATTTGTGCCAGTAATTGTCCTGTTCATTGTGTATTTCTCTGAAATCAAAGCCACACAAAATCTGTGAAACAATAAGTTTTGACACCCGTTGCCATCACTGTGCTTCTCTTTCAGCTCCTCTACATTTTCTTTCTTTTTTTGATATCTGCTATCTCTGTTTTTATTTACGTGTTTTTCCTCTTGTGCTTCTCTCAACAGGAGTGACAGCGACTCTGTGTTTCTGAAGAAATCTGTGGCATGAAACCAGATCACACAGGTCTCTCGTACACCTTCATCTCCCTTTACCACTCTCCAGTTAGAAACACACTCCTCAGCTTCACTGCATTGATGAGGTAACGTCAGGCTCCGTGCAAGAACCCACCTGCAGCGGTGACTCCTTCCTTCCTCTTCCTTCTGTCAGTCATTGCACCGCAGCCATGGGCCAAAAGATCTCTGGCAGCATTAAATCAGTAGATGGTCGCGGGGAAAGCGGTGGCTCCCCATCCTACCGACCCCTGACTCATCGTCGGCAGCACCCTGAGCTAAGGGGCCCGGATTTCTTCAAACCTCCCAGGCTGGATCTCCTACTGGACATGCCGTGCGCTGGACTGGAGACTCAACTCCGTCACGCGTGGAACGCCGATGACCGGTCGCTTAACATCTTCATCAAAGAGGACGACAAGTTAACTTTTCATCGCCACCCTGTCGCTCAGAGCACGGACTGCATCCGGGGGCGGGTTGGATACACGAGGGGACTCCATGTATGGAAGATCAACTGGCCTGTCCGGCAGCGAGGCACCCACGCTGTGGTCGGAGTAGCAACCTCCGAAGCTCCTTTACATTCTGTTGGCTACACAGCGTTAGTGGGGTCAGACTGCGAGTCCTGGGGCTGGGATCTGGGACGTAATAGGCTCTACCACGACAGTAAGAACAGGGCGCACAGCTCACTGCCCTCTTACCCTTGTTTCCTGGAGCCGGAGGAGTCGTTCACCCTTCCGGACTCTCTGCTAGTGATACTGGACATGGACGAAGGGACCTTAAGTTTTATGGTGGATGGACAGTATCTAGGAGTGGCATTTAGAGGACTGAAAGGAAAGAAACTGTATCCCATCGTCAGTGCCGTGTGGGGACATTGTGAGATATCCATGAAGTACATCAACGGCCTGGATCGTAAGTAACCGCTTTTTGGTGACTATTTACACATTATGAACATAATCCAGCAGTAATAGTAGTAGTGGAGACTACTCAGAGTTCATATTCACATTCCTTAGATCAGCGGTCCCCAACCTTTTTTGCGCCATGGACCGGTTTATGCCCGACAATATTTTCACGGACCGGCCTTTAAGGTGTCGCGGATAAATGCAACAAAATAAAACTAGTACCGGTACTGAAAAAAGAAGATTTATTCATAACACACGTGAAAAGACCCAGGAAAACTGAGTTAACGATCAAAACGATAACAAAATAATGCTCAACTCTCGCGGCCCGGTACCAAACGACTCACGGACCGGTACCGGTCCGAGGCCCAGGGGTTGGGGACCGCTGCCTTAGATGACCTACCTAAAAAAAATGCCTGATATTAAAAAAAAAAGGAAACCACTGAACTAAACTAATGTGGCGGTGTCGTAATACCTTCATGGTGTTGTAAGAATTTCAGTTTGTTGTGTCACTCTTCTGAGATTGCAAATCTGACACACTTTCTTTGGCAGCAAACAGGGTGAAAATTAGTTTGAGTACCACTGGAAGGAGTCCACGTGTTCTGCAACATTCATTATTCAGTACTCAGTACTGAAAGCATTAGTGTCTCAGCGGTTTGAGTGTGCAATTTCTAGTGTTTTTTTTCTTCTTCTTTTTAAATTGAAGTGCTTTCGTTAGCGATGCTTGAAGCCGGAGAGGAGTCTTGCGTTATTTCAGAAAGACAGAGAAGGTGTTTTTTAACAAAGCAGTCAGATGTTAGTGATGGATGCGTTGGGTTGATTTTGTTATATTTTTCAGTGATTTGGCTTTTTTCCGGCTGTAGAAGTGTATCATGAGCTAACGGTGTTTCAAATTGCTGTGGCAGAGCAGACATGTGGCGCACACATGAAGTAAAAGAGTAGTTTAAAATACTCTTTTGCAGGTTTTTTGGTTTTGATTGGGTAAACAGATTGCTTGTGATTGTTTTCTTTGATCTCTGAACTCTCTCCCACTGTCTGCATGTGCACGCCAAAAGAGAAGAGACAGGCTCCCCCGTCACAGTCTAAACAGTAACGCTTTGAACGTCTTGTTAAAAGCTCACTTAGACTCACATCACGGACACTTACACGTATGAACACACACCTGCCAGGAAGGGAAAGGGTGTGTTGTGACAACAGGCTTATAATCTCCCTCCCTTTTAGTTCGCTGAGCCCTGTGGGTCTTATTTGATTTCACAACAGGGTGTGCTTTTGTGTGTAACCCCAACAGCAATCTCAAGGCTCAAAGGAAAACCCGTCACTCTCTGTAGTTTGTTACATCTCATTTCTCTTTGCCCAATCATCTCAAATTTCTGTTTGAATTTTTTTTCTCTCTCAAAACTTCTCTGCTCTCCAGGGACGCCATGACACCAAGAGCCCATTTTCTTCTCTAAAAAAAAATAACAGGCGTAATTCCAGCTTTAAATTGGTCTTTATTATACAGCCATGCATTCAGAATTTCCCAAACAAAGTAAATGAAATCTCATGTGAATGTGTGCGCAAACACACGGAAACAAAAGCGTGTTTGAGAGAGGCCTAAGGTAGGGGAAGTCCGCTCGGACTACCAAATCTGTAACAATTCATTCGGTTTCTGATTCCATTCATTTGTTGCTGAGACGTCGTTTTGGGTTATTAGCGCTCCAGGCGTCGCTCTGAATTCCAAACAAAGACAGCAGTGAGTGATATTTCAAGGGTTTAGTGAAAAGGTGAAGTAAATAGCCTAAAGCAGGGTCTCTTTGACGCAGGGCAGGCTGTGATTACAGTCTGTGCGGCAGCTTCTTTCAGTATCAGTTTTGGATTGAATCGGCTCGTCTGCCCTGCAGATGACTCGAGTAGAGAGAATGAAGTCCTAATTGCTGTCTGCCTGTGAGTAAAGGAGTGTCTGTGTGCACAGCAAACCATGATTGTGTGGTCAGCCGAAGAACAGACGTTGTTTCACCTTTTTGTTTTCTTTTTTTCACGGTAATCGCTCGGTAGTGACTGTATCTAATGAGCCGACCTATGAGAAGTCACCGTTGGGTTGTTTGTAAATTATTGTTGGAGGAAGAAACAACGCGATTGCCGGGTATTAAAAAGAGATTTGTTGGTGCGCCGTCTTCACATCACCCTGTTTGCTTTCTCATCACTCTGGCTCGGGCCCCTGTTGCTCTGTGATCATCATTTTGCTCCACCTGAGATCATTACTCCCATTCCTGCAGTGACACACCGGAGAGCGATGAAGCCAGCAGCACTTCAGGCTCATGGCAGTTTTTGTAAGATTGCACAAAGTGACCAGAAATGGATATGAACTTAAGTCTGCATTGTCCTGCACATGTGAGCCCTCTTCCTTCAGAGGCTTCCTCCATAAACATGTGAACTGATCTGTTTGCCAGTTAGAGTATATTTAACTTAATAGATGCTATGTTGCATAAACTACATATGCAGCTAATTTCTTTGCAACCTTAAAGGACTCTCCTTCTTCTCCTTGGTTCTTTTTCTTCCGCTCATAGTTTTCTCTTGTCCTGTGTCTATAATTGTGCCAATTAGTGGCACTTTGATTAGCTAAAATGGGACCTTTAGCCCCGATATGTGCCATTTTCTCTCCTGTCTTTGTACTCCAGTGCATATTATGCAGAATGCCGCTGCAAAATCTGGCAGTTTAACAGCTAATTTACAAACCACCCAGAGTATAATTCCTTTTTTTCTCTGAATAATTAAATGCAGTTTCTGGGTACATATTGCTGTTATCAGCTTATAAATGCAATTTCAGGGGATGGTTTTCACTACAGTTACTTGTCCAGAATTTCTTTCCTGCCGGTGAAGCCAATGTCTGCGTGGTTTTCTCACGTGGCTGAATAGTTCCCCCGTCCAACAGCTGTCATATGATTTATCCATACAGACAATTAAGCCGACCAGTCATTGTTGCATCATGGGCTGGGAGGGAAGCAAAGGGGAAAACAGTTGAAAAGGTTGGGGGGGAAAAAGCAGATAAGGTGGGAGAGAGAGTGATGGAATGGAAGAAAACCCAAGAGAGACGGTTACAGCTGAGAGAATTGGTAAAAGCAGGATAACATCTGCAAGTCGCAGCGAGCATACTGAAGTTTTATCAGGAGAAGGGTGGAAGCAGAGCACAAAGGCAGCGAGAGAGAAGGGTTTGCACAGTAAGGGATGTGTGACAGGCGCACAGCTGATCAGCTCTCTGAGCTGAAAAAGCTGGTGTTGTTGGTATTGCAATACAAACCACAAAAGGCCACAAAAAACACATTAAAAATGATGAAAAATGAATCTTAAAATATTTAAATGCTGAATTTTTCTTTTTGCAGCACTTCACAGACACAGGCACTACCACAGGGTTTTCTCTGCCATTAATTTATACTTCACAGTCAAAATCACAACTGCCGGCTTATTCAGGATTATTCACATTCCAGCAGATCTGTCGACGTGAAGTGACCCGGTTTCTTTTTCCTGTAAGCCAGCTGAGAGCTGACACCCTGACCTCCCTCCCTCTCTCCTACTGTTTAGTCTGCATCACATGAGCTTACACACTCGAGGTCAGACCTAAACCAGCTGCAGCCACCTACTCACTAGAACTTCACACAGCGGTCTTAGTTGTGTCTGGGTTGTTTACATGAAGATCATGGCACCCTAAGATCCCCAGAAAGCGCACTGTCTGTCAGTAGGAATGCTTTAAATGATGTCTGGTTTTTTCAGGTTCATAAATGATCAGGAATTCACTCTTTAGTAGAAAGTATTTAACCTTTCCAGAGCTTTTATAGTAATGATTGCAGTTTTTGTTCAAGTGCTGGTTTATCAGATCAAAACAAAGTCGGCACAAACTCCGTTGCCCTCCTTTGTGATATTAAGCCATGCACATTTGGATTTCTTAGATCTGCTGCGGTTTTGAGGCGTTCTCGTCTCAGATTTCTGCAGGCGCTAAAATACGGTGAGGGTTTTTTAAAATTGTGTGTTGGTAAAAGGACGGAAATTTTATTTTTGAAAACAGAAAAGCAACTTGTCCTCAAGGAAGTGACTACTTTCTATTGAAGTAGTTTTAAAGATCACTGTGAATTCAAGCATTGTGGCATGTGGGAAATTTAAAGGTGGGTGTCATAAAACCACACCATATAAAATTAAACCCAGCATTTTTAATTTGGGTACTTTAGCGCTCGTTAATTTCCTTATTATTTGGCTTTTGCATGTCAATTTCACTCCAGGATGGATGAACGGGATGCCAGTATCTGAACCATTAGCTTTCATGTTAGGAGCAGTGACTCAGCTTCCTGAGCTAGTGCGTGGAGTTTCGCACCAACTGCTGGCTGTGATATGTGGGTCACTGGGTTGGTGATTTAGCTTAACTTGGCTGCCAGCCTTAGGCTTGCATCCTGCTCTTTATGGTTCCCTGATATGTCTCCCTGTGCTTTTTACTGTCACATTTGCATGCATCACTGGTTTGTTTTTCTCTGTCTTGTTCGTTCGTTTCCCCCGAAGTGTTTGCTCCTTTGCACATTTAGCTATAAGCAGCTTCTTTGAAGCCCACACAAAGTGGGGAGGGGGGGGGGAAAGAAGAAAAGTTATACTTTGTGCTTTTCTTTAAACAACCCGACACTGATTTTGAATTTCTTCCAAATATTTTGATCATCCATAATTGAGAGAGCACTTTGTTTTTGCACCTGCTCTGCTAAATGTGCAATTTTTTTTCGTGGCTAATTTGTAGTGCCTACGCAGTAGCTTAATAGCTTGTGCAAATTGTCTCAGAAGAAGCTACGTCAACAACTGTTCTGCCTAAATTAAATGTCCTCGGTGGCCGAATGCCTCTGATATGTTCTGGGACTCTGCCTTTCTTGATATATAATATTAAGAACACCTCTGATTGGTCGCTCTGACACTGCAAAACAAGATTAAATGACACAGAAAAAGCTCAAATGGAGGTTTGAAAGTGCCTCATGTTTCTTTTTCCATCCTCTGCTTTGAGATCTAAACACCCTCGGCTGCAGCGGGGAACGGTGGTGTCATCTCAGTGTGCTCACAATCAAATATTTAACAGCAGAGATGAGCAGTGAAGAAGAGAAGAAAGAGGCATAGAAAACATAAAAAAATAAAACGGAGATAGACAAAGTAAAGAATTGGAGAGGAGCGGAGGGGAAACCAGCGACATGCGAGAGATAAAAGGCAAACAGAGAACATGAACTAAACAGAGCCTAAAAAGTGAGGATGGTGATTTTATTATGCTCTCTAGTGTCAAAGCTTTAAGAAAAAAGAGGAACTAAAAAGCAACAATAGTGAGGAAGGAGAAAAAGAGAACAGAATAGAGAGAACTGAACAGATAAATATAGCTAAAAACAAGTGCATGGAAAGTGCGATGGAGGCAGCTCTGAAATGTGGGAATAATCACAGATTGGCAGCTAGAATGAGGACTGACAGAGACAGGCTGATAAAAGGCAAAGAAGGGAAGGAGCGCTATTAGAGATGAAGAAGACGGGAGGTGTGCAGAGCGAACGAGGGCCAAATTGAAAGTCATGTCGAGCCACTGGTGTCGGTTCTGGTCACATAAACTGATAGATGATGTGGGAATCATGGAGCAGCGCTGAAACCGGGTGCTAATGAAGAGCTCCAGGGCAAACGTCGGTCTGATTAGTAAAAGGACAAGTGCTGGAATATGAATCAGTGTTTTCGACATACTCAAACACAATCTAATGCATATAACGAGATTTTAGATTTTTAATCTTAATCCATGTGAATATTTAAAATATTTAGTTAAAATAATCAGTGTACAGCTGTTTATCAGTGTACTTAGCTTATCTCAAGAGCTGTTCCTGGGCCTAAAAATGCAATAATCTATGATCTCACAGCAATAATCACTGGCTGGCTTTTATGCAGCTTCATTCAAAGAGCTTTAGAGAGAAACTGGGGTAACCTTTTCCAGGCTTAAGCTTGTCGACTTAAAATAGCTAATGACCTTACCGTGGCTAACAGCTCAACTGCTGTCGAGTGGTGCCTTTGCCCGAGTCGATTATACAACTTTAATTGAGAATCCCAAGTCCAGCATCAGTGTTTCAGTTACAGCGATGACCTGGTTCAGCTTCTAAACTTCTCAAAATAAGTGGACTATTTAAGCAGATCAGCTGCACTGCAAATTAATTGCCTACTTGTAAAACCAGATTAACTCGAGTTGTTTTTTTTTAGATGGTTTCAGACTCGTATGACTGCGTGTCTGCTGAACTGTGCTGCGTGTCTGCAGCAAGTATGTGTCTCCTGACTGTTTTCTGTTCCCACTTTCTTTCTTCGGCTGCTTTTTTTCCTCCTTTCTGTTTATTTCTTTTCTCTTTCATTGATTCCATCACATTAATGGGCTCATATCGATCTACATCCCCAAGACCAGAGCCGTGCACATCTGCTCTTACTAATGTAAGAGCTGCTTGACATTAATTTTGTGTAACTTAGTGCCGGAGAAAAAGGTCAATAACGGGCAAAGAGGTATTTTAAATTCAACACAGGATGAAGTGTTACATGTGTACTTTTCACCTTGTCCACAACATTGGTGGCATTTTGCAACTTTAAAAGCACAATTATAGCTTTCCTATAGCTAACTAATGGCAAACACAGTCTGAAGTAGTCTACAGCGAGGAGAAAAAAAGTCTCAAATGCTGAATGCTTCCCTGTGAATCTGTGAATAGTGACATAGCCAAGGGAGCCGGCGCATTAACATTTCCCCACTGTACCACCAGTATGCGTGTTAAAAGTTCTGCTATCAGTTGTGTTGGTTTTTGTGTAAAACAGAAATGGCCCTCATGCTGAGAGAAGATGAGAGACAGACTGAATTACTGCAGAAAGAAATCACTGTGATTTCACACCTGATTATCTCCCCATTTATCCTGCCTCTCTGTCAGGACTGATCCATTTCCCCGTCTGTCCCGTCCTGAGCTTTTGTGTGTGTTTCGTAAGGCTTTTTTTCCCCGGCATGGGATACAGAACGCTGCAGGCTTCATTAAGTGATGGCATTTTGTCATTCACACAGGGGGTCACTTTTAACTTAACGGTTCTTACATCTTCATCCAGACATACCCGAAACAATGATGGAGAGAGCCACGGTGTGCATGGTCACTAAAAGCAGGTGTGCACGGCCCACACGAACAACCCCAGAGAGACAGCTTTGTTATTTTGTACATGTTCAGACTTGGTGAAGCTACATGACGGCCTTTCGAGTTCTTATAAGAAGGCGACCCGGGCGCTCATTCGGACATGGAGCCAACATACAGTAAGATGCCATCCTTTAATGGAAAGGGGATAGAACTGTAGAAAGACACAAGTCCTCGTCAATTAACTTTTAAAAGTCTTTTAAGCCAGGGAAAGGGCTTTAGGTGAATCAGTTTTGCTTTGCAGCCTCTTATGCAGCGCAGCACCAGCCACCAGACAAATTTATGCAAGCATGAGAAGCTTAGAAGCCAAAATTAGTTTTGAAAGCTCAGCAGTTGCCTTTTACAAACCCATAAATCCCATGTTTAACGCTGCCACAGACAAAACTATGACTGTGAGCCACACTTTTCCCAGACACTGGAGCCTTGTTTGGGTGACATAGAAGAAGAACATAACCTTAGACTGTTGCCTTTACTTGTAGGTAAATGCACAAAACTATTTGGGTGCGTGTAGGGCTGCTCAATTAATCGAATTTTAATCACGATTACGATCTGGAATTTCAACGATCATTAAAAATGACTGAGCCGATTATTAGCCCCTCCCTCATTTATTCGCGACACCTTAAAGGCCGGTCCGTGAAAATATTGTCGGGCATAAACCGTCCGTGGCGCAAAAAAGGTTGGAGACCGCTGATTAAGAGGACCCGAGGGAAGCTCAGAAAGCTAAGCAGGAGTTATTTGGAGAGGAGAGTGACTGCTGTTGGTTGAAAAGAGAGGTAAAAAAACTTCAGTGGTGTTGCACACTATGTTATATTATTTTTTTAAAGTCATTGTTAACCCTTTAAAGCCGGTCAGAGCAGCACGCTCCGTTTTGCGTAACTATTTTTAAATCCCTGTAGAACCTGAACCGTGCAATAATTTGTTTTGCATATGAAACCGGAGGAGTTGTACTTACATCTGATGCCATCAGCTTGTCCTCGGTCACGGTTTCCTTCCACATATAGCTTTGCAAAAATTGCATAAAAAGCGCTTGCAGGAACAAAAACATAATATTCCAGAAACACCCTTTGCCGATCCATCAGCTGTTCGTAACACTTCCCACAGTGAAATGATGCACATGCTGTTTTCTTTGCAAATTTGCATCATAGGATTGTTTTTTGTTTTTCCTGCAGTATATAAAAACTGTATCTCCAAAATAAAACTATGAAGTAGGGCTGCCACAAACGATTATTTTGATAGTCGACTAGTCACCGATTATTTTTGTGATTAGTCGACTAATCAGATCATCATCCACTGGACATAAAACTACAGCTTATATAACTATCATTAGCTTACAGCTTTAAGCTTTTAAGGTGCTAACTAAAAATAAAGACAAGATGATAGTTTATTCAATTTTAATGAAATTTGCAGATTGTTTTGGTAAAGTTTAATAAACTCCTTGCTATCTAAAATATAACAGGACACCGGGGTATATTCTCCAGCATCTCACACTTCTGATAATCAGCTGTCTGCTTGATGTTTATTCAGCTGTGTAAAAACTATAACTTTAATCTCAGCCAAACCGATTTACTCAGGAACAAATAAAATACTAAAAAAAAAAAAAAAAAGGCCAAACAACAACATTTTTAATTTATCTAAGTGACTCATATATATTTAACCTGAGTCGCGAAAGAGGCGGTGGGTTTGAAAACAATTGAGTCCGGTGTTCTCACGGCGCTAGTGACCTAGCCCCCGGCTAGCTATCGAGCTAGTGGGTAACAGACGTCTCCGAAAACTGAGCCGATATTTGAGGTTTACACAGCTACATTCTCACCTGAAAATATGTTAAACGTTTATTTTGTGACCCAGAAAGAATAATAAGAGTAATATTAAAACTAACTAGCTACCGCCATTGTTGGAAACTAAGCTGGGCCGCGCTATGAATTCTGGGACACAGCTACTTCTTCTTCTTCGGGGTTTAACGGCAGCTGGAATCCTTGTACATGCAGTGCTGCCATCTTCTGTTTCAGTCCGTTATTACACTCTTAAATCCTGCTATTTTCCTGCGTCTTTTGCGATCTTACAAAGCTTCAAACGACACGTCGACTATTAAATCAGTCGTCGACGATTTTGATAGTCGACGTAATCGTGACTAGTCGACAAATCATGGCAGCCCTACTATGAAGACACTCAAAATAAATTTCCTGTTGTTGTAAACTATTTTTTGCAACTTTATTGTATTTAAAGTTTTGAGGGATAAGCCTCTTAAATTTCTCCAAGTAGAAATATATGTAAACAAAACAAAAGCGATTTTCAATTTTTTTTGTAGTTTATTGCACTTTTTTGCAATTTATGTAATTACTATGGACTTAATGCATACATATTATTAAAATATGGGCTATAACAGTTGTATTGATGTATAGCAACTTGAAATGCTCCCACAAATGGCACTACAGCATGTAAAAAAAATAATATAAGCTCTGGTGGACTTGGTTCTATAGTAGGTCTTAAAGGGTTAAATAAATATCGTCAAATAATCGTGATCTCAATTTCAGTGAAAATAATCGTGATTATCATTTTTGCCATAATCGAGCAGCCCTAGGTGCGTGTGTAATCTTTCCACTTTAATAGAAAATAAATAAATAAAATAAACCAGAGGAATGATTTTGATAGTGTTCAGGCTCTGATGACTCAGAACAGCATTGTTTTCATTTATTAAATCTGCCACCAACACACACAAACGCACACACAGTGAGGCCCACAGGTCCGATGTTATTAACAGGGCGATCCAATCACTCCCCGGCTTTGTAACGAAGGAGAGCAGTAATGAATGAGAGCAAGATAATCCTCCACAATCTTCGTCTCCTTCATTCTTTGTTCAGGAAGCTGTAGGCACAGCTGCTAATCAACACTTCAATTTGGCCTCCTGACATTACCAATTTACTGACAGGCTGGATTCCTTTTGTGCGCTCTCAGGGATTCAGTTCTATTTAAATGTCTCTCGGCCCTCTCTCGGTGTCTTTTCGGCATTTTCCTCCCCGATGAATGAAACTCCCTCAGCTTATTCAACTGTTTATCAGTTCATTTCCTCGACTTATTTTTTGCGGCACTGCAGAACAACTGCTGTTGCGCTCCAAGCTATTAGCCGAGTTAAAGGTACCTGAAGGCACTGATAGTCCGAACGCCGCCATCTCTCTTGTTGATCTGGATGTTTCTGCTCTGCGGTTTCCCTTGTGACATACGAAGAGGAGCTAAAGTCTGTCCATGGACTACGTCCACCTGTTCCTGTTAAAAGCAAGCTGCACTGTTTAGATGACAAAACTTCAGATGTGTCCTGTTTGCACATCTTGTCAGAGCGATGTCATGACTTTGGTCAAGGGGTTTGCATTAGTGTTCAGGAATCCTGGCCTTTAAAACAGCAGAGACGTGATGTAATGGATTAATTTTTATGCCCTTGGAATACCTCCTCTTAATGTTTCTAATCATGGAAAGTTGGCAGCTCTCACTTGGTCTTTAAGCAATTTCCTCATTCACACTCCTGCAGTTTGCCACGTTCACACATGTGCAATCCTCTTTTGTTTGCCACCTAGCAGCTTCACTGGAGCCGTTATGGGTGGAGTGCAGTCCTTAAAGTTGCCTCACTCTCATTTTTCTTTGACTAGCTTGTGACATTACTCATGTTTTCATAATTTCCCTGTCAGGGATTCAGCGTGCATCCACTTAAAAAGCCAGGTCACTCATGGAAACGTAAATAAGCACTTACAGAAAACAGATGTACCGTGGCAATCTGGTCTCCCTAACACTGTTTATAAAAACAGCAGGTCCATAATCAGATTTCCCTCCTGCCCACCACCTGATTCGGAAAGAATTACACACCTATTTTAACTGTTACATTAAATTGAGATACTCCCAGGTCGCATTGGAAGTTCGTTTTTCTCATGTACAAGCTCGTTAGGGAACAAGCTCATTAGAAACCTTGTTATGCCAGGGTTAAACGGCCACAAAACTGAGGCTGGGGAAATTAGTTTTCTCAATTCCTCTCCACGATTTCATAAAGCTAGTTTTGTGTATACAGGACACGTATGAAATCAAGTTACTGCAGAAAACTGACTGTAACATGAGGCCATATTACTGAACTCTAAACTGTTAATTTACCATTGTGATTCGATTTGTCGTTTTCAGAGGTGAATCATCTTATCTTATCTTGCATAAACTCATAAGCATCACAACTATCCTAGCTCTAGCTAGCCAATAGGCTGTCCTAACCTTTACTTTTCTACCAGTTATCATTAGCTGTTCGAGCCAAACAACGGCACTTTTATTGTATTTACTCAACCAACCAACCATAGTGTTTGCCTCTTAATTTAGAGACTTATGGGAGACCCTAAGTGTATGTTGCAGCTACACAAAATATTATGCTTATCAACTAAGACCTGCTTTAAAGAGGCCAACCATTTTTTTTTTTTTTGCACCACTATAAAGTGCAGGTAGCCATTGCAGTATTCCCCTGAACAACATGTGTCGCCACTCAGGCAACAGCGTGTAGTGTGACTGATCCATAACATGCTTACTTACATAGAGTACTCTAACAACTCTCATGATGCTGTTTTGCTTTCATAAAGATGACAAAACATTAAAGCTCGTGCCAGGTTTTTATTTTCCACTCATTATGAGTTAATGTGTTAAATCACCAGCATCTCTTAGAGCAGCACTGATGTTGTAAGTCAAAAGAAACCCAGCTGCAATAATGCACTTCAGTACTTTTGCTTGCGTCAGTTAGGTGTATCAGCACACGTATTTAAAAGCATGTGTATGACTCAGTGCGCAGCTGGTCTGCATTCTTCATTTGTTTTGTGCTTTTTCTGAGCTCACTGAGCTTTCAAACATTGTACACACAAGACTACCATTTGCTAATGTCTACAATTAGTGTCGATTTCACAATGAAATCCAACAACTGTTGTGCTCGATGGTAACCTTGGAGACCAGCAGCGCATGCCTGTCGTGTATAAACTTCGCAGTGGCAGAAATGACTGTTCTCTTTCAAAATAAATACACAACAAAACAAATATACACAGTTGATACGAAGCATCGAGCAGCTCTCGACTAACGCAGGTCACCGGTTGATTAGATGCTTTCACACTCGTAAAATTTACATCATGTTTTCTTTAAGTTGTTTTTTTTTTTAGTTTTGTTCAGTTTTTTTAATAAAAGTTGAATGACTGTAATATAATGATGCACTTGCTCAGCTTGATTTCACTGTGCATTGAGTCAATACAAGGTAATTCTTTCAGAGTGTTTTTGCTGATGCCCTGTCTGCCCTCCAGCCGAGCGCCACAGCGGATGTGTTCTTTCATTTCGTGGCATCAGAGATCTCGGGTGATAACATTTTTGCCTGCCCGCCCAAACATATTTTTTCTACTGTAACTCCAGCGAAACACCATAGAAAGTGCGGCATTTGTGGCCGTGTGACCTGTCGTGTTTTAAGTGCTTTGCTTGGGAACGCTGTTGAAATCTGCTGCCAAGCATGCAAAAATTGATGGACACAGAAAAACCTACGGAGTTGTTTTCCCACATGATTCAGACACAGAAAATGTTTCTTTTAAGTGAAGAGCCATATGGGAAAAGTGTATTTGAAACATGTTCATGCTGATATTTCACTGATGAATTGTACCATAGTCTCAAGTTTTTCTACCTGCATATATTACTTGTATGTTAAAATTGAATTACACCAGTTTATTCAGCTCTATCTCTGTTGCTGTTTTCTTTTCATGCGATTTAAAACATTTAAATCTTTATACTGGGACAACGTCTATATTTAATACCATAGATGCTCACCCCTCTGAAAAAAATAGCTGTGGAGCTTCAATTCACGTCTATTTCCCATCTTTTTTTTTTCTTTCTGACAACCAGTAGATCTCTTGACACTCGCTGCTTTCACTCTTCACTCCCTCTGCTGCCCTCTATGTAACTCTCTCCTAATACAGCCCGTGTTTCATCTGTTACTCTTATTTCTTTAGTTATCCATCACTTCCTCTGTGTATCTAATTCACATTGCCCCGTGGTCCCCTCACCCTCAGCTGGGCTCTGTGCCCGGGCGGTTACTGTAGCTCTGCTGGCCGATCCTGCTGTGATCTGGTCCAAGCCCACACTGCTTGCCTGTCCTCCGTCATACGCTTTGACTGCAGAAGTTACATTTGAGGAACAAAATGTTCAGTTGAGGCTGTCAGAGATGTGTAATCCTACTTTAATTAGTGTTGTGTAGAAATAGTTACTTAGTATTTCAGATGCTTGACTAACAATATACCATCAGGAGCTGGTGTGTTAACCGAATGGTAACTTACTCGGTGTAAAACACAGTGTGATGTAATTCTCGGTTCTGTAAATTTATATTTTATGTTCAGTTTATGACTCAACTTCCAAGAAGAACAGATAGTGACAAAAGTTTGTCAGTGCACTCTAATCTTGTGAGTGGGTGTGTGATGGATGGATGTAATGGAGTAAAGATCCACAGCGGAGTGCATCAGAGCAAAAAAAATAGCCGAAAAAGTCACCTTGCACTGAATCGTTTTAGAGCATGAAGCGGCACCGTGGGTCGTCTCAGCTCAGCGGTGTTAAGATGACTAGCGTATGACTTGTTTATGAGCCCGAAGCTAGGGGGAAGGTGAGTGAGTAAATGGAGACATGCCAGAAAAATCCTTGAACAGTGTGTGAGAGGCCTGTATGACCTCACATAAACTACAGTTATATGCAGCATTCACTTGGTACTCATCTCTTCCATTACGAGCTCATCTCTTTTATCTAGAAAACACAGCTAGTGTCTTTGTTTTGTTTGTCACGTCATGCATGGATACAAGGCTGCATAAGCACACAGCAGTGCCTCAGCAAAGAGAGGAAAGACAGAACCGCATTAATCAGATCAGTCGGACACTTTTGCATTTACGTGAGCATTTACGTAATTATGACTTATGTGCGTGTTGGTTAGTAACAATTTCTTTTTTGTAGTTGGCAGAGTATTATTTTCAGCTGGGGTCAAATAAGCTCACTGGTTTTGTCTGTCTGTCAGTCTCTTCTAGACTGAGCTAATCACATCTTGAAAGCACCTTTGTATCAGTGAGGAAACAAGAATGGACTTCAGCATCAAGGTCAACAAAAGCTGTGGCTTTTTTTGTAGATTTGCTGAGAAAGACAAAAAAGCTGCAACTTATGCACTTTGTAACATCAAGGTATAGTTTTTTGTTAAAGGGCCAAAGATGTGGTTTACTAGCGCCTCAAGCTTACTAGGTTTCTAGGCCAGGTTAACATGTAAAACTGTGTATCTCAACGACTGTGGTGAGTGCTTTGTGATAATGTTGAAGAAACAATAGAAAAAGAATACGAGAAAATTAGCAGCTTTGATTCAGTTCGCTTTTTTTGTTTGTTTCTTTGTTATCCTGGTGGCTGCAAAAGTTTTAGCAGTTCTGTGAAACTTTTAAGTGATGGTAGCGACTTCAAAGGACGACGAGTAGTATCAGAAACCTCTAGAAACCTCTTATGAGTCCATTTATCAACCAGACTGTGGGACATGTGTGGAGACCGGGGGTGTCAAACTCACTTTTAGTTCATGTGTCACATACAGGCTGATTTTATCTCAAGCACACTGCAGCTTAAGGTCAGTTAAGAAAAAAAAAAGTCTCAACAATTCGTCTGTTTCTCCACATTCAGTCGCTATAATCACAAAGAACTGATATTGGACGTCAAAGAAACACATTGACCTCACACCTCTGCTTAACTGTCTTACTTCGGTGGGGTATGGCCGGTCATGGGTAACGTCTAAAGATTTAGACCTCAAATTAACACTCTGACCCCTTCTTCATTATTAATGACTTGCAACACCATGCTTTTTGGTGCAAAGTACAGAGAAAGGAGAAAAAAATGATGCCCTGCTTTTCTCAGTTTTCACACTTTTCACCCACCTTTGCAAAGCTAAACGTCTCAAAAATATGGTTTTAGATAGGAACCAAAGGCAGGACACTGAGGCAAGAAATAACAAAAAAAACCCTTCTTAATTAAGCCAGCAAAAAAAGATAAAAACTTAAAGCCTAAACAAGGAGCCTCAACATGATCCTAAACAAAGATCATGAAAATAACTAGAGGGGTATACTACAAAGGCGGCTCAATAAAGCCAGGCTTTCCTACTCCAGTCAGAGATAATGGGCATCACAACAGCAATTATCAGGTTTCTCTGTCAAGTCGGGCTTTCTGTTTCAGTCTCTCTGTCTGCTCGCATGAATGGGGGCGTTTCACACGTCATATGAGTCTTCTTTCACACAAAATTATCCTTATGAGTGCCGCCTACTTCAGTCACAGATGTTATCAGGTAATGATAATAAAATGGGGTTTAAAAAAAAAATCTATAAAAAATAATATAGCAACACAGTTACAAGCAAGACAAAAGGTTAATGCTGCCAGAAATCACAGAGTGAGAAAATAAGCAATTGAGTTTGAGTTATTTTAATGCCGATTGGGCTCTCAGTGCTGCTGTTTGTTTCTAATGTGATGGCTGAACAGGTATTCATCGCGCGTGTGTGTTGTTTTTACATGACCAGCTCGCCTAGTCATGTAAAAAGATGGGCACTTTTGTCACACAGACAAGCTCAACATAGATTGCTAACCCATTAATCTTGCTTCACAGTAAACCCCTCTGAAGAGGACGATCTGACTACGGATACGCAGGGGATTAATTGGAGACTTTTAAAGGATTAGGCATATTTGAACAAAATCAAAGGTTCTGAAAAAGATCAAAAGAGATGTACGGGGAAAACCAGCAATCACAGCAAAACAGGAAAAACTCAAATGTGAGATAATTACCACAGAGACAAGACGACTAACATTAAACGTTAGTTAAGGGAGATGCTATGTTAGATGTTAAGGAAACACTGTCGTAGTCATGACCATGTCATTTGAGGTGAGCACTAGCATTTAAGTACACGCTGAGCCTGTCATTGACAGTGAGTCTGTGCAGATATACTAAAGCTGAGTTTGTGACCGGGCTACAGCTTTATCGGACGCCACTCATACCTCTTGCTGCTCGAGCGGAGCACATTCCAGCGCTAAAAGTCAAAGATATTTCAGCTTTTAGCTCACCAGTGCTGCACATTAAATGGGTTGTCAGTTGTTTCATAGCAACAGCAGTGGCCTAGACGAGTGCTCACCTCAAGCAGCTATTGGAGCCAGACAAATAAAAGGTGCAGAGGGTTATTTATAGCTCCACGTCATTCACTATATTACTATTAAAGGTGAACGCCTTTCCAATTCTTCTGTTTAATAATTTCACTTGTACTCTTTAACATTTCACAAGCACCTCTTATGTTGAAGTGTGGACTCCTGACCAATAGCGATCTGCTATTACATAACACTGATTGCAGATAAACCTTTCATTCACTAATTGGCAACTATTCCCAAAACACTTTGTTCCCAGCCACGGTTTGTCTTGATAAGGAATTTCACGGCATATTTAGAGCTGATAGTGCTCACCCAACCGTGTGTCAGACTTCATCTTGTGCAACGAAGTCCAATAAAAATCATAACAAGGTATCAAATTCCAGATGAGTTGCAATTTCGTCAGAGATGTCAACACAGAGACTTTGAATGAGGAACTTTACTGTGTTATCAAATAGAAGATTACTGGCAGCAGTTACACGCTAACAATTTTGTCAGCTCTAAGAACACGGCTGCGGGGTCAGCTGAAAGCTTTTATTGTTGGACCGACTGATTAAAAAAGTCGTGATTTTTGGAAAAATAAAACTTTCCGGCGTTCGTTCGTTTTTTTGAACTTTAGCAAGTGAGTTTGTATGTTAGGGCCCACCATTCATCCTAAAATAACTGGTTTTAATGGGCCTCTGACATCAATGTTCAGAGGTAGCAAGGTGGGTTAGTTTTAAAGCAATCTCTATTAAAAGGAGTTTATGACATTTTGTATTTAAACTCATAAACTCGATCACTGATAGATCACACAGTCTGCCTGGGAAGAGGTGACTGCTGAAAGCATCTGGTGTAACGTTTGGTTCCAGTGAAGCTCTGTAAACACAAATCTCAGCAGCTCATGTCTGGAGACAGCAGACTTCTTGGACCAAATTAATATCACAGCAGCTTTCTGTATCTAATTAAAAGAAGCGGCAGGATGAAAACAAATGCAGCGTCTGGACGCTCACTAATTAATACAGTGTTGAAAATCTTTGCATTGCTTCAAAAATGGCAAAGAAATGAAATAAAAAAACAAAAAACAAATTTTTATGAATAGTTGGGTTGGATTTATTTTTTCTTAACAATCTGAACAGTCTGGAGCTCTCCTAATGAAATATTTATCTGAATATGTGCATTTGAAATGGCCTTTTCTGGTCACGCCTGGTGTCTTGGGCAGACAGTGACCTCGCTGCTTACGGCACAAATGACCTCGCACGGCATCATGACTGTGAGCCAGAGATGAGAATTAACAGTCTGTCAGTCGAAGAGAGACGGCAATCCCCTGAAGCCAATTGACAGTTTGCTGAGATTTAATGAAATGGGTGGCACAGCACACGTCCCTCGGCTTAGGCTGAAAACCTCGAATGGAGTGACAGTGCCTCAATTTTATTTACAAATTGAAAATCTAAAAATATAAGAGGGGAAAATAATGAGAGCGGTGTTAAGAAAGCATCCTCCTTTATCAGAGTTCATCCGCTAACTTTTTCTCCAGATAGCAGAGTTTCTTTATTTGTGTCTGTTTACCCCAAGAAGGGAAATTGGATTTTAATTACTCGAGTGCAAGAGTGCTGCAAATATTTTTAAAATTAGGAACTGTTGCAACAGTTTGGAGATGTGCATAATTAGAAAAGTGAGGACTGAAATCACACAGTGTCTCACATTCCTGATGATTTTAGAAGCAGACTGGTATATGTGCAGTTATAACCAATGGAACCAATGACTGACACGCAATGCAAATGGAAAAAAAAAACAGTATTTATTTAATGACTTGATACCATTTTAGTCCTTTAAATACACTCGGTGAGTAGTTTGACATTTTTTTGGGACATACACTTCCTTCCCACTCTCATGTCTATACTAAATATAAATGTGAAGCCAGTTGGCTCAGCTTTGTGAAGGCAGTCTTTGTAAACGGCCTGTGGCTGCGTGTAGGTCTGTGAAGATCCGGATTTGTTCTCTTGTTTATTTTCTCATGGGTGATCACATGACAAGAGTTTTTGTTACAGCACACGAGAGTAAATGACCAGATGTTGTTGTTGGAGTTGGTGGTTATTACTGCCTTAGGCCAGCCTCCTGATTGGCTTTAAAACTAACCTTGGACCCCCACTGGGCCAACATGAAGTCACTGTTCCAGTCTTTACCTCAGTGTTCTCCTCATCCAGCTGCCCCCTCATCTTTTCTCTCTCCTCCTCTTCTTCTCTCTCCCTCCCGCTCTCCGAGCTCGTATCCCACCTCTCCTCCTCACTGCTCAGTCTCATCAGCTCCACCTCGACTCCCTCTTCTCGCTCTTCCCCTGTGTTTATCTCCCTCTGCACACATCCCTCCTTGTTCTCTAGCTCTTTCTTTCGGCTTTGTTCCTGCTCTTCAGCCTCCAAACTCTGCTGTTGTTCTGGCTCCACTTCTGCCTTTGTCTCTGCCGTCTTTTGTTTTCTCCTCGCACTTCCCACTTCTGTCTGTGCCTCGAGCAAAGCTCTCAGCTGCTGCTCTCTGCGTTTCCATTCCTCCTCCAGCCTTTGGTACATGTGAAAGGAGAAGTGCCACCCCCCGTTCTCCTCCAGCATATCCTCCACTTTGCTCAGCAGCTCTCTCACTTGCTGCTGCTCTCCTTCTCGTCTCCTATCCAGCTCGCCTCCGGTGCTCACCCCTCGTGCTTCTTTGTCAGTTTTCTTCAGCCAAGTCCATTCCTGTCTCCTTCCACTTCTGTTCACCTCCTGCTTTAGTCCCCCCTGCGTGCAATTAACAGCTGCCTTGTTATCCAGCACATGGTATCGATAGTGACATTTCTCCATCAGCCACTTCAGAGCAGGGCCACCTGTTTGGATGTGCTCCTGTACGCTGCAGCCTTTTTCTTTTAGCAAGTCTCCAAAAGTGAACAACACCATTGTGTGTCTCCAGACAGCAGAGGTGAAGATTTCCATCCTTCTCTCTACTGCTTTCCTCTCAGACTCGGTAAAGTCCATAAGAGGAATCACTAACAGAACCACATGAGGCCCCTCAGTTCCACACAGCGATAATGCTCTCAGGAGTTCAATTTTCTCCTCTTTGGGAACAAAGTCCTCAGATGTTCCCCAGCCCTGTGCATCCACCACGGTCAAATGGCGTCCAGCAGTGACAGCACCAGCTGCTGCACTGGCCCCTCCTCCTCTCGTGTCAAAAACCCGCCCTCGACCCAACAGGGTGTTACCCGTGGAGCTCTTCCCTGTCCTCCTGGGACCAAGCAGCAAAGCTTTGAGTGCGCGTGATGCTGTTGGAAAGAAAAGGGCAAGAAAACTTTGAATCCAAAGGCCTGAGTTCAGTGTGCTTGTTATAGATTTGTCAATTGCTAAAGTCAAGAAAGGTAGAGTGCAGTGAGTGGCAGGAGTGACTCATACTCGCCCACTTGTAATCATATTTTACACCTCATATGAATCATATCCATTTCACTGTCTTGGAGAGATTTGAAACAACACTCAGGCTTTTCTGCATCTTTCTTCCCTTCAGTGTTTTGCACACTGGAGGTTTGTTACTAACAGATGCCTGCTGTTATCTTTAACAGCAAAACAATATCTGAAAAACTAAAGCCCGCTCAGTCAAAACGTCATGCACAAATTCTGGTCTTAGATTTGCCTGCAGAAATTTTTATTATTATTATTATTATTTAACTTTTGTGAAATCTCGTCACAAATACGCCTTCTAGGATTGCAATTACTTACTTGCATGCATAGGTGTGTTCCACCAGCTCTCCATTGCGGGTGATTTCCAGATGTAGCTAGTATAAGTTTCCTCCATAACAACTTTGGTACCACAGCGGGGATTCCTGAATCCAGCTTCCCAGGATAAACAGCCTGTAACATGAAGAGTGTTGAGCAGTGCAGTCTGGCAGAGCGGATACTCCATCCACTTATGAAGTTTGACAAATGCACCTCCCAGTTTTTATTGCTCTCTTGATATTCCTGAGAATGATTAAACCATCAAATCGTTTATGATTTCCGTCAGTTTGTTTTTAACAATTATTTTGTTTTTTAACTTTTGAAATTTGTTTATTTCCTACACCAAGATTTAAATGTACAATAATGTACAAGCAGCGTTGTTGCATTACAGCATAATGGAGATGGTAAGCTTGCATCAATTAAATGTGAATGGCTTCCTGTATGTAGGGACACTGCAGTAGAAGCTGCAGCACAATAACAGCATGCGCAGATTTACTATAAGCGATCGAATGTAGGTTTACATGTTTTACTTGCATAACTTTCTAAAACGTTTTAATACTTAAGTCGATGCATTTTTACTCTAAAGGCCAAAACGAGTCCTTCGTATTACTGCTATTTTTGTTTTTGTCTTAGTAAATTATTAATATATGAAGTGGTAAACATCCTCATCACCTGAATTAAAAAAGTTCATTTCCTTGACAGATTGCTCATCGACTTACTCGCCCCGCTTTACTTCCGTTTTTTTGTTTTTTTTGTCTTACAGGTTTTATGATTTTACAGCTTGTTTTGATCATAAACCTCTCTGTCTCTGCTGCGTAATGTCCGGGCTCACGTGCCGTGCGTCTCTAACCTTAATCTGAGCACGTGCACCTCACAGATAACGGTGTACTCGGACTGTGAACACATGCCTGCAATTTTGCGTCAGCCTGTGTTGTTTTTGTGCGTGAGCAGCAGCACTATTGATTGTTACAGTTTTCCATTATCTAAAGCTAAAGTCAGCACAGCTAAACTTAACATGATGTCAGAATGATCAGTAATAGTATATTATAAGGCTCTGAAACCTGAGATGTGCTGCATTTCTCCTTTAAAATTGTCTTGCTCACAGTTTAGGCCATTGTGCTGGATGAACATGAACATGGACTTGCTGCGTTTAGCAGCATTTTGTGTTCTAGGTGCAAATAGAGGCGCAACATTAAAGATAATCAAGTGAAGATATTTTAACTTTTCTTGTAAATTAGCTGATTTCTAAATTAGAACCACAGAGGTGGATTACAATCCCAGGTTAGATTCCACGGTTCAGTCTCCATCACTTCTGTCTCTCTTACCTCTCTGTTTTTGCACCTGATCCCCTTTTTTGTTTTGCACCTGATGCTTGTGTGTGTGTGTGTGTGTGTGCGTGCGTGCGTGCGTGCGCGCGCTGGGGGAATCCATGCTCTGACCTGAGAGGTTAAGCCAGTGAAGGATCAGCTGGGTTTTTAGCTCAGTCTGTTTCTATTAGGTCGGTGGCAAAGGAGTGCCTGCTGAATGTGTGCACGTGTAAGAACTCATGTTTGTTTACAGGAAGTGTCAATGCCTGTGTTTGTGTGTGTGTGTGTGTGATGATCCTTGAGTTGCCTTGAGGCTACAGGAACAGCAGCCTTTTCCACACATATGCTGTCCCCAAACTTTCCTCGCTTCTTCTTCTTTTCTTTTTTTTAATTTGTTTTGAACTTTGATCTGCTTCTTCTTCTACTGCTTTGTTTTTCTCCCTCTGTCGTCCTTCTTTTCTTCTGGCACACACACAAACACACAGCGACCTTCCTAATTGTGTATATAATTAGGTTACTCTCTCTAATGAGGCTGCCCATCTTTGAAATTCTGAAATAGTGTTTACACAGCACATTACATCTGTTAATGTGCTAAAGCCAGGCACTCTCTGTCTAGGTTTGTTTAATTATTCAGTTGTTTTAAAAGCATTTATCCATAAGAAAGAGATTATGGACTCTCCTATAATCCATTGATTGGTTTGTGTTACAGGGAACGCCAGCTTTCTATTATCACAGCCACAGTGAGCAGTAGGAGGAATACACTGAAATAGCAGATGTTGGTGTCTGAACCATAGAAACATTCCCAGTAGCATCAGCCAATCATTTATACAGTTATTCAGTCTTTCTGTGAATTTATTTTTGTTGCATCTTTGGTATTTTCTCATCTAAAAAGAGATTTTTTTATATCCACTTTTACATTAATAACCTTATTAATTAGTTAATAATATGCCACAGATACTCCTTGTCATCTGTTCTCTCTGGCTGTTCCTCTATCCATCTACTCTTTTAAGCTGGAGCCTATACAAGCTGTTATAGGACACCCTGTGCAGGTTACAACTGTAGCACACTCAGATTAGATATGTGTGTAAGTGATCCAGTGTCATCATGTTACTCAATAAGTTGTTGTGAACTGCACCATTTCACACCATTAACACATGTTTTTGGCCACTGGGCTATTGTAAGTACGACTTTAACGGCATTTTATGAAAACCATGGCTAATTAGCTAAATGCTAACGAGGTTAATGGGAACAGTAAGACTAAATTGAAGCAGTAAGAGTTAAATTCAAGCAAAAAAGTAGCTAAAAGATGCCAAAATGCTGTGTAGACTGGTTATTCTGGCTTGAAGTAATAATGTCCTTGACATATCTTACACAGGTTAAATGCACAGTTTGAAAAATCCCGAGTCTTCAGTCTCTTTACACACAAGGTCTGGGTCTCTTAATTTAAGATGTTCTTAGTAAATTATGCCAACGATTTCCTCTAAAATTGAGATTTGTATGACTAAAGCCGCCTTCCTGCAGTTCAAGGGGATCTGAGGGTCAGACAGGCCCACTGTGCTCTCTCTACCTATTTATCACTCTCACTCTGTCGAGTCCACCCTTCCCTCTTATCTCACGACCTCTTCACATCTTTCTCTGCTTCATCTACTTTGCTCTTTTTACCTCTTCTTCACCCCTTCCCTTGCTCCCTTTATTCCTGTCTACCGCTCTCTTACATCTTCTGTTCGTCCCTCTCTCTTATCTCTCTGCCTGCCTTCCCAGAGGAGACGGTAAACAGTGGATTTACAGTAATGGTAAAAAGAGAGCAGGGCTTAAAAAAGAAGCACCACTGTGGCTTGTGTTACCACCAGCTCCGCTGTACCGGCCAGCTCTGCCCACAGTGCCCATCTTTCTGCGTGACACTAATGTGGCCGGTAAGACGTGAGTCATACCACTGACGATTTAAAGTTACCCAAACATTTCAAGGAGGAGTTTGCTCTAGGAGGACTTGAAAAACAAAGGATTTGTCTGTGTGGGACGGGCTTAGAACAACTTTGTTTGTAGCCATTAGTGCTCCCACCCCGTGGCTGCATCCCCCCCCACCCCCCATTTTTTAGTATGAAAGCGTTTTCTAACAAATCCTCCATGGATTGTTGCAACATTACAGCATTAGTTCTGCACAGTGGCGTCTTCAGTGTGTCCTAAAGTGTGATAGTGGTAAAAACTGTTGGTGTCACACAATGAACTGGGGAAGCAGATACAGGATGCCACCGGAGGTACATTAGTAACTTCTCTCCATGTCTGTGAAGGATGTTTGGCAAAGTTCAGCTTCTAGTGTTTGCAGAGGAGTCGGAGAATAAAGAAACACCTCCCGCTAATCCTCGTCTTTGCTGTTTTTGTTTTTGTTGTGACGTTTGAATCTGGTTATTTTATACAAATTCTCTTTGTTGTGTCATAACGAATAATTTAAACCCACTTTCTCATTACTGGCTAGGCTCAGATTTGTCAATTTAAATATTTATAAGCTGTTTTTACTGCACTGCTCGCCTCCCAGAAGATCTAAGCAGGCTTTATATTTAATATTCTGCACTGATTTGTTCTACATACAATGTGAAAGTCACACTCTTGGGGGGAGCATATAGTAAAAGCAATGCACTGAGACTCAGACCGGGCAGGAAGCTGCGCAGCAGGGCTATTAAAACAAGGGAAGTATCTGATAGACCGGATTTTAAATGGGATAAAGATTCAGCGCCTCGAGAATCAATTTTTTCTTTCTGTCTCGAAACAGCCTCACACTTAAAGCTTCTGTGTCGTGATAATCTGCTGACTTTCTGGTTTGATGTAGCCAGAAACTTGGCCCACTATTAGAAAGATTTAAAATATGTAAAAAGTAGTTTAAGCATATCAAGCCTTATGTTTAGGCTTGAGGACAAGAAACAGCACGGGAAAGACTCCAGTCCGGCCCACTGGACGACTCTGGAAAACTCTGGACTTAAAAATCTATTTTAATAATTTTTATGGGTGCTTTTTTTTCTTGGCTGATAAAGACCTCTCCCATGGCCATACATCAAAGTAATTAAGTAAAAAATAAAAATTAAATGACAAAATGACTATTTAATGACCATAGGCTATAGAAGTTTTTTTCTTTTGGGCCACAATCCTGTTTTATAATTACAGCAAAGTGTGGGAAATGAGCTGCCAGGACGGTTTTGGTAATTCTTAACATTTTCTTCTCACATTTTAAGCACAAAGAACCACACTAGCACATATCTTTTATTTACTACTGCAGGATTTATTTTTTTTAATCATTGAAGAAAAACTAACATATACTGTTGAAATTGCACTTCTTTTGTTATATTAAGACTTCTGTAGTTGAACTGGTCCAGCCCACAGTTGATCAATATGGGCTTTATGTGGTCCACGATGTAATTTGAGTTTGTCATGCATTTACATTAACTGTAAAACGTACGCAGTACGAGAAGTGCTGCTGCAAAAACACCGCAGAGATGGTTTAGAGTTGTTTGGTATCTATGGAAAGATTCTGCAAATACTTTTACAACCTTGCCCATGAGCTCGAGTGAAGGTTGAGTATACAGATGGGCTTGACCTGGTGCATACGTAATCAGGCCGTGAAGCGTGGTCACGTAGCGATCACATGAACACTCATGGGCCAAAGATCAATATGTTGACAGGCTTTTGAAGTTTTTAGTTTTCAGGGATGTAAATATGTTTTTCTGCCAGAACCTCAAAGAATCTCATCTGCACGTTATATGCACTGTGAATGTAAGCAGCCTTACACAGCCTTTTCTACAAGGGGAAAATAGAAGCGTAAATTAGCAAGGAGGCTATTTAAATCAGAAAGTCAAAAGTTATGGTAATTATCTTCTGTATTAAAATGTACTTAAGATCAGTACCCACCCCTGCCATGTGCTTGAGTGGACTTATTTGCCCTTGAGCAAGCTCAAAGGCTGTGCATGTGGACGTGCGTGTGCATTCTGTATTTGTTTTCTTCACACCGTTTGAGTGTTTCTGATCTTTTGTGATTTGGGGGATGTGTGTCTGTTTGCCACTTTGATTTCCTGCATTTGTGTTTCCCTCGGTAATGTGTGCTCTTTGCATCCGTTTTTTCTACCTGTCAACATTTTTGCAAGACAGTTTGTGCGTTTCCTTTGAGTAAATGTGTGGTTTTGTTTTTGTATTTCATGTTAACAGGAAAACAGTCTGCGGCTATGTGATAGTTTGGTTTTAGATTAGGAGAGGGGAAAAAAACCCAGCAGGTGTGACATATACCAAGGGGTCACATTATAGAACTGTTGTTACTCTGTGTATATGTACACAAGCTTAGGAGCGAGCTTTGGGATTTTGCATCAGCCCACATTCTAGCTCTGCCACCATGTGAAAACCTTGCAACTGCAAGTTTATTCATTTTCATATTGTATTGGCTTTAATTAAAGGATTAAAGGATTACATGCTCCTCTAAATTCTTCAACCTCTTGGGCTTAGCAAGCACTTCCTAAACAAACTGGATAATGATTAAAAACTGCACTGTCATCAGGCACAATGCAGACCTGGTTTTTTTTTTCTGTCTCTTGTTGACATTTTGAGATAATGCTGCTCTCAGCCAACAGCAATAAATTCTTATATGCCAGGAAAGATCAAACACGGTGACCTTAGAGAGTATGAAGAGGGAAGAGGATAAACTGTAGAGTGTGAAAGTGGAAGCAGAGAAGAAAGCAAGCAGAGGGGCTTCTCCTTTGCGGATAGAAGAGCGTCGCTGGAGAAAAGAGCGGAGAGGTGTATTGTTACAGATGAGATGAAGCCGTGGCAAATGGAGGGAGGAAGACTTGAGGGAGAGACAAAGGAAACGATCGTGTTTTAGTTAGACGTTTCCTCTCTGTGTAATGTGTGCATCTGTCTTCTCCACCCACTTTGGTTTATGCAGTTTGTGGTTTTACACAACTTAGTTAACTGCAAAATAATGCTGGGAAAATAGCATGCAAGTATAAATGTGGTCACCAAAAGGAGGAAATTTGGTTTCTTCAGTGACCACAACCCTACATTAGTGCTCCTTAACACTCCTGAGATGAAACCTCCCAGAAATCTAAGTATATATATATGTTGTGTTGATTAGCACCTAGTTAAACCTCTGTGCAATAAAAAGTAATAGGGTTTAAAGTGTAAAGATTGCTTATCTTGCTAATGCAAAAGCCCGTGTTCACAGCTCTGACAGTACATGCATGAACTCAAGAAGTCTTCTGTGTTTCCTGCGTTTCAGTAAAAGAAGCTTCTTCTCAGTTTCACTCAGAGAGCAGAGCAGTGCAGTTACTGCATCGCGCAAGTATAAACGCAGCCAGCGCTCATACCTTCAGTGGTTTCTTAAATCACTTCAGTTTAAACGTACGCACTGGTGTTAAACCTGCTGAGGAGCCAGAGCTACTACTGTAGCTGCTTCTGAGTCCAAGCTGTTTCAGCACTCTATAATTCCTCTTTATCAACATTCAAATCACATGAAGTGATGTCACCGCACTGCCGTCCAAACTATTGGAAACAGCACTCAGCTGAGCGACTGTGTCGTCTTTGAGCCATGGTAGTAATAAGTGTTTAAACTGAAGGCAAATGGACGTCTTAGTTCATGAAGGTGTTTCACCTCTCATCCAAGAGTCTTGTTCAGTTCAGTTCAGGTTGAACACTCATTGCTTGAAAAGTGATGGAAAGGGAACAACACCAAGAGTTCACCATGAACAGGAAAAGTGCGAAGTAATATTTTTAAAAATATATCATGAGAAGCACAGATCGTGACTGCAGTGGATCATTTTCACTGTTTTTAACACTTGGGTCCACCACAGCTCTTTGTATGTTATCACTTTACTCTTCTCTGCATCTGGAAAAAGGACCAACAACAACACAAGCAGGAAGCCCACAGACCAGTTGTTTGTAACAGCGGTGTTAATTTTGACAGAAAACTGATTCAGTGTGAGTCACAGTCTAAAATGTCATTTAGTTTTAGTCATAATTTAGAGAGCGAAATTCTTTTAGTTTAAATCGACTACCGTATTTTCACGACTAGGGATGGGTACCGGTGTCCGGTGCCATGATGGCACCGGTTCTGACATAAACGGTAGTAACCAGACCGAAAAGCAGCGCACATTTCGGTGCTTTATTTCGGTGCTTTTTTTTCCTGAGCTGTGATACACTTCTAGCCAATCATTTTATGTTTCCGAGGATAGTAGGCAGGCCCAGGTACGTACGTTCTTTTAGAGCAAACTCAGCAGCCTGCAACAAGTGCTTTAAGCTGATACTGTGATACTGTCAAAGGAGGTAACACCTCAAATCCGATGAAACACCTGGCGACGCATAGCGTTTTTTTTAAAAGCCCAGAAATGCGCCGTATTTGATAGCTTGCTGCGAGACCTCACACCGAGCGCATCTACTGCGGGTGGGTTGCCTGTTATGCAACATCCCCCAAAAACACGAAGAGGAGAGTCCTGGCCCCTAGCCCTGCCAGTGTAGCATAAATGATGACGGATGATGATGGCAGCAGCAGCCGTTCTTCTCTGCGTGAGTAGCTAAATGTTGTTCGTGTGTAATTTACGTGGAGTAGGCTAACCACGTTATTACATTAATGCATGTAAGGTGAACTAGCAAACATCATCATAGCTACATGCGGCTGTCTTCTTGTTTGATGGCAGATACTCCCTTCACCCTGGCCAAAAAGGCTAAAATGACCAAAGAAAAAGTGGAAAACAGTTAAACATGAGAGGTTTTTGGACAAAGTTTGTGTTTTTTCCATTGTTTAAGCACTGCTTCCAGCCAAGAATCATACCATATATGCCCCATAGCTGCAGAAAAGGCTAACATTGTTATCTTTTTACAAAAAACCAGCTGAGCATGAGAGGTTTTTGGACCAATTTTGTGTTCTCTATTCTTTAAGCACCGGTTTGAGCACCGTTTGAGCACCGGCACCGTTTCAAAAGTACCGATTTGGCACCGGTATCGGATAAAACCTAAACGATACCCATCCCTATTCACGACCATAAGGCGCACTGTGCTAAAAGGCGCAGTCTCAGTTATGTGTGCCCTTACTGTATTTAACACACACATAAGGCGCACTGGACCATAGGGCGCATACAAGTACCGTATGCGTATTTAAAAATAAAGCGGGAGCAAACCTGAATTCGGTACCTTACTCACATTTCTATTGCCGGTAATCGTCATCATCAACAACACACAAGCATACAAGTGTGCGTATTTAAAAATAAAGCAGGAGCAAAACAAAGTTTGGTACTCACATTTTTATCATCAATCAAACCCATCGAAGTCCTCATCCTCTGTGTCTGAATTGAACAGCTGCGCTAAATCTCCATCAAACATGCCAGGTTCACTGTCTTCACCGTCAGAGTCACTTTCCGTGCCGTGCGGCTCCTCGGAAACGATGCCGGCTTTTGCGAAAGCTCGAACAACAGTGCCAGCAGACATGTTAGCCCAAGCATCTACAATCCATTGGCAAATTGTGGCGTAACTCGCCCGGCGCTGCCTTCCACTCTTAGTGAAACTGTGGTCTCCACCGGTCATCCATCGCTCCCAGGCCGCTCGCAGCCTTACTTTGAACGGGCGGTTCACACCGATGTCCAGCGGTTGGAGTTCCTTTGTCAGGCCTCCCGGAATGACAGCAAGCTCACAGTTCATTTGCTTCACAAGTTTTTTCACATCGGCTGTGAGATGGGCACGCATAGAGTCACAGATCAACAGCGATGGTGATGCGTGGAAAAAACCACCTGGTCTCCTTACATACACCTCCCTCAGCCACTCTTTCATCATTTCCTCATCCATCCAGCCCTTTTCATTTTCCTTAATGATGATTTCTGCTGGAAACTTCTCTTTAGGCAAAGTCTTTCGCTTAAAAATCACCATAGGCGGCAGTTTCTGTCCATTAGCATGGCAGCCAAGCACAACAGTAAAAGAAGACTTTTCATACCCCGTTGTGCGTATCGCTACCGTGCTGGTCCCCTGCTTCTCCACAGTGTGACTCACCGGGATGTCAAAAGTGAGCGGGACCTCGTCCATGTTAGTGATGTGGCTGGGCTGGATGTTTTTGTCGCCGATGTGTTTGCTGCAGTAGGAGCGGAAGATGGCCAGCTTTTCCTTATAATCCGCTGGAAGTTGCTGCGCTACCGTAGTCCTGGTCCGGATGGAAAAATGGCACCGTTTCATAAAACGAAAGCACCAAGACGGACCTCCTTGGAAATGTTCAATGTTCATCTCTTCAGCTAGTGAAACTGCTTTTAGCCGAATGGTGACCGTCGAAACGCTTCTCCCGCTCGTTCTTTGCTCGATGATCCACCGCTCGAGTCTTTCCTCCAACTCGAGCCACCTCGCCTTATGTCCGCGGAAACTCAGCTGCGTTTTCTTGACCTGCCGGAGCTTGTTTTCCAGCTTCCTCCATTTGCGAACCATCGATTCGTTTATCTTAAATTCTCTCGCCGCTGCTCGATTTCCATGTTCCTCCGCGTAGCTGATGGCCTTCAGTTTAAACTGTGCTTCGTAAGCGTGTCTCTTTGCCATTTTCAGGGTTGTTAAAACAACGATGTCCTGCATAACGCACATACCTGTTCTTTTATACAGGTATGTGCGATTGTCCCGGTATATACGATCAACGCCCACACTTCACCCTTTAACGTTCTCATGGTGTTCTCTACTACGTCCTCCTTACAACACATAGGGCGCACCGCGCTATAGGGCGCGCCGCACTTTTTGAAGAAAATCTAAGACTTTTAAGTGCGCCTTATGGTCGTGAAAATACGGTAAATATCAGAAGATTATAGTAGACCGTATCTAAAGTTGATTCAGTGGACTAAAATATAAAGTGTAGAGATTTGCAGTGTACACACAGATTTATTTTCCTGTTTATCAAATGCAAATTGTGTCCACATGTCGACCCTTCTGTTCCTCCCAACAAGTGTTGACATTTCGTCGCATTTTCATGAGAAGCAGGCAGCTAGTTGTGCCCAGCCTCCTACCCTGTTTTTCAGTGGCACATCAAATGAAGCACATCCAACCTTACTGCAAATAGAGAGCACTTCTGATTGGATGACTTTAAAACTCAAGACTTTTCTGCATAGCTTTGACATGATCTCTCCAAAACACTTCCATCTAATTTTTATTCCTCGACAAAAGTATCTGTACATATTATCATAGTTTGTGTTCGTGCATTACTTTTTATTCAGTTGTTGTTTTTGTCAGCAAGAAAAAGCGGTCGTTGATGAAAACCTTGACGTACGTAACACCGTGACAGTAAAAAAAAAGCTAAAACTCTGCAGAACCATATTTCCCCTCATGATTCGTTAAGGGTCGCATGAGCCGAGGTGTGAATCGAGTCGAGGACTTTACGGTCAGAGGAGCCAAAGTGTGGTCGCACCTCGGCTGGAACTCCCCGTTAGACTTGAGAAATTGATGAAGGTTCTCAGATGAGTACCTGGAATTCAAATGGATAAGACCTTTGTGGCCCTTGTGTGCTGCTTTACCACAACCCGTGAGGACAGAAAGGGGACTGAGATGACTCAGTACGTGGTGAAGTAATGTAACACAAAAGCTACATCCTGTTGGTTTCCTTACTGAAAAGCATAGTGGTTTATGTGGGTCTGTGTGATGACAGCATCTTGTTATTGCAGTGTCAGGCTAACAAAAGTTTTAAGACAAGCTAGCATGATACAGACATATCTGCCATATCATCCAAGCAGATATTTGTTGGTTTTACATGCACAATAACATTTAAAACATATCCAGTATCAGTATTAACTAGCTAAACTTGCTTGCTGGATTCCAGTCAGAGGGAAATATAAGCAAACTTTTCCACCCAGATGTTAAATGTAATGTTGGAAGTTTTTTCATTTTCTGTCAGCACTTGTAGGCGTTACAAAGCTGTGTAGGTAGTCGATGATGCCATTTCCTTCAGAGCAGGCTCTCAAATGTGAGACAGCTAAAACTGTGAGAAACGCCCAAACGGAGTGTTAAAGCTTTGTTACCAGAAATATATTCAAAAGGTTTCACCAAAAAAACAAAAAAAATAGACAACAGCTGCAGGTCACTGTGGTGGGTTGGTTTTTTTCCTGAGACACAATACTGAAAAGTATTTCCTCCTGCCTCAGACCCTTTTTTCCGAGCGTTTCAGCATTCATCTGTCTGTCAGAATTTATTCAGCATCTGCTCGTCCCCTCAGGTCAGTTTTTACATCCATCATAAAAGTAATGCTGCTGTTGCCATTTTCACCCTCTCTCCTATTATCATTTTCTACAGACAATAAATTCTGCTCTCCGTCGCTGTGCGCCGCATCTCATTACAGGCGCCATGTCCCACTGTGTGCCCCTATTACTGCTTGTTCCCATCGCATCAGACCCAGGGTCTCCATTCATATCCATATAAAATGTCTAATCAGGGAACAAGTTCCAGACTGGCTGGGGTCGCGTCACACGTCGCATCAATCTGATATCGTCTAGTCACTTTCATCAGTAAACCATCTCGCTGAATGTTCAACGAGGTTTGACATCTTTGTAGAAAATAGATGAGATTGTGGAGGAAGTAAAAGCAGCTGAAAGGTTGCGGGTTTGATTCCCAGCGCACACAGTCTGTGTTATAGACTCAATTTAGAAAGCAGATCGCTGAAGGAAATCACTTTTCCGATGTAATTGGACTTCAGGTGATATATTGGCAATATTTAGCGATGATATTTACTCCTGCAGCAGTTCAAAGCGTGATTCTTCTTGTGTAATGACACAGAGGGAAATTACCTACTACTCACTGTCTGCACTGAATCTCCTTATGAGCTTCTCCAAACACTCGAGGAGAAGCTTATAGGATAAAACATGATGGAAAATGTGTCATTAAGAATGAAATCTTGTCATTACTACACTAAGCTTTCCCACTGAAGTTATTAAGCCAAACTAATTACTTCTGTAATGCAATACAAGGCTATTATACACATCTAGAGGGCGTCTAATGATTTATGTGGCTTTTTTTTTTTCAGCTTATAGTAAATAGCAGCCGCACAACCACCTAGAGCAAGCATAATAATATGAGCAGGCACCTGTGTTATATCTCCTATTGAGTCCACACCTTTGATTTATTGGCCTATAAATACCTCATACACTGTAAAAGATTATATAAGAGTGTCAAATACCAGTGTGATATGAATGCTAATGATACAAGTACATTTACTTACTGGAGTGCTTAAAAAATAAATAAATTGTTACTGCTTTCAAGTTGTTTCTGTCTAAAAGCCTCCTCAGGCACCAGTGTAGCTCACCTGATTCACCTGTGTGCTGCAAGGCTGTTGGAAAATCCCAATTGGACCCTGGGCCATTTGTTTGCTCTCTTACCTTTCCTACCTACTCTGAAACTGTCCTGTCATTGATAAAGACCAAACAGAGAAAAATAATAAAATAAAAAGACTTTCTAGGATGTTTTGTAGCTGTAAGGCATTTTAATGCACCATGGTTATCATTCACCTGATTCACTGCCAATCTTTAGGCTTCATTGCAAAGGAATTAATAATCCATCATGCGTAACGGCTACATGTAAGGCCGAAGCAGTGCAGTGTTGGATCCTTCAGTTTATTGAAGTAAAAATGACTCTTCCTCGAGGTGCTTTGATTTCCCCTTGTTATTTAACTAACAGCAGCTAATTAAGTCTCTGTTGTAGCAGAAAAAAATTAATGGCACAACCAGTGAATATTTACTTCTTTGTCTGATTATTTTAAGTCTTCAGGAAAGAGGAAAGGTACAGCTGACAGGGGCTCCCTCCGTGAGCAAGCAACAGTGCTGTTGCGTCGTAACTGAAACTGCAATAAACAAGCCTACAAGCATGTACAAATTAATTGGATGTGGTGTAAAATTGCTGCCTTTGATAAGTGAAGGCGCAGATCCCACACACACACAGACACACACCGTTAACTGACTGGCACTCAAAACATGTTGTAGCCACAGTAACTGTCTCTTTGACATTTTCAGATCCAGTCTTTTGCGCCTTAAGATGACTCGAATACCCAAATAGGTTTTTGCTGGCAGAACAAATGCTGGGATGCAGATCGAGCCAGCTTCGATTTCAGTTGAAGGAACGCAGAAGAATATAAGGCGTTCATATCACGTACGTTTATGGGATTAATCTTATCCGGGAAAAAGTGGAGTCTCCATAAAGATGATGACAGTAACGATGACAAGACAGGAGGTTGCGTATATACTTGACTGCGTTACGTAACGCTCACATATCCAAGATGCTTTATCTGTAGCCATCCACTAATTCGCCGTAACACATAAATACACTAGCCGCCTGTTTTCTTAGCAACAAAACAGCACATGTCACAGAGGATTTGTCAGATACACACTTCTGAACTCATTAGGCAGTGTGAGCATCGCAGGGATTTTAAAGCCCACGCCGATGTTTAACTCAGTGCAAAAAACCTCAAACATACCTGATCAGATTAAATTTCATTAGTTTCATTGGATAATATTTTAAGCCATATTTATATAAAGTCTCACAAGGTTTTTGAAACCTTTTCTTTCTTTTCCCCAGCAGCTTCACTCTTTGTTAGTTTTTGTCTTTAAAACACTGTTTTGTTGACATTTCCTTTACTTAAGTGCTCATTGCAAATACAGTACACAATCCCAGTGAGTAAATACTTTGAGAAGATTTGTCTCATTATTCTATTCCTGCATCAGAGACTGGGGGAATAACTAATTAAAAAGCAAGTCACAGTAAACTCTTTCTGTCTCTCTGGTCATCAGCCAGTGAGGTAGTAAAGCCAGCTTAGCATCCCTGATAGCTCTATATTTAGGTAGCTTACTGAGAACCTTCTGTGTTTGTTTGTGAGCTTTCAAACTGTGAATACGTTAAAATCCCAAACAGTAATCTGAGCCGCTAAAAGCTGTAGTTAAAAACAAACAAAACGTTGAAATGATGAATTAAGGAAAGGGGGAAATAATCAATGAAACATCAGTGCGTGTAAATCGTACATGTCACTCAAAACAGTTGTGTGCAGCTCATCGTATCAGATGCTGATGCTGCCGCAGAACAGCACTCATCTACAGCGTCTTCCGTTACTGTAAGGCGAGCAGCTCTCATAATGGCAGAGTGGTCGAGAGTCAAACAGAGGTGAAAGTAGAAATCAGCGCCGTCGTCGTCATTGTGACTGCGCATAAGTAACACGCTGTTGCTGAGAGCGAGTGTGGATGGGCATTAATGTGACAGTTACACAGCAAGGTGTGGAAGACGGCCTGTCTGCTGTCCTGTTGGCTTAACCTTGAACATATTCATTCACGCACACACACAGCTACAGAGGACGTGATGGTAGAGGGCATCCAGAGTTTACAAGGGAGGTCAGTGTGTGTGTGTTTTGTCTTCAGGAAGAACAGCAGGGGGAGAGGGAGACTCGCAGGGTAGCAGTGCTTTAATGTCTCTCCAGAATTTTTTTGCATTGCACTTTACACCTTGAAATTATTGCGGTTATTAATTAAGCCTTTTTCTCTTTGGTGGAGGAGATGTTTCCAGTTTTGTGGATTATAACAAAAGAAAACGTAAGGCCAAGATAAACGAAGCCGTGCGGTGAGGTGAAGCATGGGGCGAAGTAAGAACCCGATAAATGTTGGATCCTGATCACTTTAAAAGTGCGAGTTAAGGCATTTGGTGCAAGTCTTAAAGTGCCCTTCTAATTTTTCTGACTCATGGTCCTGCCTTTCCTTCCAGTTGGTGCACTGATGATTAGCTGTCACTGTGTGGGGGTGCATTACTACTTTGGAAGGTGGATGCATTAACAGCACAATGCAATAAGCCGTGTTTTATGTGACTAATGTTTCTTCAGGTGGAGGAGTTTTAGGATGTCTGTCTGACTGCAAAGTTAATTCCCCCTCCCACTCATGCCCCACTCTGCTCTACTGTATGATTAGGCCAGTCAGATATGGTCATCAGCACTAACTGACACTGATGATACTGTTAGCTCTGTGTGGAGGAGGGTGTGAGGTTAAGTTGTTAACATTCAGTCTAGAAAGTTCATATTTAGCACTTAGCTAACCAGCAGTGTGGTTTTTTTTTAAATGCTTATTTTATATTTGATTGCATAAACCACGAGCGTCAAACTTTCCTCCAAGTTGCATTCAATTTTTTTTTTTCAATTTAATTTTAGTCATGTCCTGCTTCTGAGATGCTGCTTGCAGCTGCAGAGCTTTCGTGATGTCGAGGTGTCAGACTTCGTTAAGTGAAGTCACATCTGTCTCTAATAATTCCCATAAAAGCTGTTGGTTCATTTCCTGTTCCAGCTCATGACATAGCGATTCTTTTAAATAAGAGGAGATATTCACTGATGGGGACATTTCAGTAAACTGGTGCAGGTGACCCAGTTTCTAATTTTAGTTGTGACATTTCTGACTAATATTTTGTTGTTACCTGACTGCCAGCTAACCTGGGTATGATTGTGGTATATTTGAATCCTTTTGAATCTTTTACCAGTTGTTAATGGCTTAAGTATCAACATTTAGAAGTTACCAGCCTGTAATTATTGTTTGTCTGCAAGGCAGAACCCACAACTTGACAGTCTAATTACAGCGTATCTCACCTGAAAATGAGATGACACACTGAAATAACAACTGCATCCTACCTGCATCTCACACAGCTTACAATTTATTCTACACGAGGTCATTGGTTAATATTCTGGAAGCTGCTAAAAGCTCAACACTGTGTGGTAATCTCTAGAGGCAAATACATTTAATATGTCATGTTTCTTTTTTAATTCTTGACTTATTTTATAACAATAATGAACCACTACATTAAATATAACTAGCCATTATTGACATTCACACATAAGTTATTTTATCAGTTACCTGGTTAATATTTTTGTCTGTAATTGAAAAGAAGCTTTTAAAAATCTGTTGATAGGCTGAGTTCATGAAACTACAGTACTGTGCAAAAGACTGGACCCTGTCTCCAGAAATGTATAACACATGAAATAATAGGTGGCTGTTAAGAAGCCATTCTTAAGGAAGGGAAACAGGGAGAAAAGGCCGAATCCAAATTTGAAATATCTGGTTATCAAATCGTCATCAGTTTGCATGGAGGAGGTCAGAAGAGAGGTGCAGCAGTAAGGGTCCGCTGCCATCTGTAAAACACGGTGGAGGCTCTATCATGGTTTATGGTTGCATTTCAGCCAGTGGTGTTGGGATTTTCCCAAAATTGATGGAATGGATTGTCCTCCCTCTAGAGCCCAGACTGAATCAGTCTAATCATCTCGAGAGAAAACAGAATAAAAGGCAGCCAACATCCAAGGAAAAGCTTTAAATGTCCTTCAAGAAGCCTGGAAAAATATTCCTGAGGACTACTTAAAAGAAGGCTCAGACTGAATGAAGGTGGCCGTACTAAATATTGACTTTCAAACTCATTCAAATTGTACAACTTGTCTCATGTGCTGTATTTCCACGTACGTTTGCACGTGCTTCAATAAGTCACTGCACTTGTTTCCTGTTTTTCCCTGCGACATATAAAGAATTATGAGGTGGCTAAAGACTCGTACAGTACTGTGGATTTCTTTAAATCAGATGAAATCACAGAGCCTAGAGATATTGTGTTTACTCTATGCTTACAAAAGTAATAAAATAAAGCAAAAACAGAATTTAGAGAACGTAGAACTAGAGAATCTGTTTGTTTTTTAATTTTTTTTAAGAAATTTCTCATCATTATGTAGTTCCAATATTTTTAGGTGGAAAAGTGATCAAGTTCATTACACATGTAAAATATAATTCATGTGTCTTAGACAACAGACAACAGCAGCACAGTTCAGTCTCCTCTCGTCCTCTGCTGTGTTTGTGTCGAACTGCTTAGACCGCCGCCTCCAGTATCCGTTACCTCCTTAACTAAAGCTGAAGGTCAGAGAAAAGGTTGACCAGGAACCTTGACTGTAGACGAGATGTAACAGTGTCACACCGATGTGGACTAGTTTGAACTTTGTGCAAGATATGAGTGTATTTATAACCCAGCAGCCTGCTTCAAATGTGCTCTTAATCAGCGGGAGAGCAAGTCGAGAAGCATGTGTCTCTGTTTCAGTGGGTTTAAAGTAGTGGGCGCGTTTAAGGTGTCATTGATGGCGCCAGCGTGTGGAAAGTGTAAATATTTAAAGGTGTGCATCGTCACCCTCTATGACCCATTTCTCCTTTTTCTAATCTATTCATGTTTAACAAACATAAAGAGGTGTTACGCATGAAAAAATGGCTGAGGTATATTAACGTGGACATCAAGCAGATGGTCATAAGGGCATTTTTTTAAGTGCAGGTCGTGTTTTCAGTTATTTGTGTCAAATATGTTGACTTTCCTCTAACTTTAAACAAAACCTCTCCGTTTTCCCCTCTCCTCAGCTGAGCCTCTTCCTCTGATGGACCTGTGTCGGCGTGCGGCCAGAGTGGCGTTAGGTCGGGACCGGCTTCAAGAGATCGAGCGCCTTCCTCTGCCCCAGTCCTTAAAAAATTACCTCCAGTACCAGTGACTGACATCGGTAGAGCCAGCTGGGAATACAAGGAAGTCCGAAGATGGATGATCGATGCAAGCATGTCCACAGTGGGAGCGCCACAGCTCTTGCAGATTTCTAAAAGGATGGATATAAAGATGGTGTCTGAACTGACGGGGGTCAAACAAAGAATAGGACAGCACCAGCTTCTTTTGGATTTTGAGCTGCTTTTTTCATTCGCGCAGAACTTGAAATAAATTCTTAGTGATGGCGTCCCATCAGTGTCTCACTCATCCAGAATAAAAGCCCATCCTCAGATGGCACAGCGTGGTTAAGCAGTCGAAAAGACTGTGGTAAGACGACCACCGCCACCTAGTGACGGGAATAAAAACAGCACAGAGAAAGCACACTAAACCCATCCACGGAGGCCTTTCTGACGTGCAGTCAGCGACCATTATCATTGCTGTTGGATCCCATAGAGAGTGTTCGTGATCTCCACTGGCGCAGGCTGCAGAGTCCAGATGTCCAAAAGGATTTTAGCACTAATGTTTTTATCAGATTGACATCGGGCCGCGACCAAAAGCTCACACTGCATACAGAGCACATCAAAGTGTGGCTAATGGGCTCTATGCACAGTTTGAAAGTTAGTATGCCAAAAGATATGTCCTGGCTTCAGAGAGACATTAGTTAAAAGATAAGCCCTTTTCAGACATGTAGCATTTCTGGCCCTTTTAAATGAAGACTTAGAAAGATATTCGTAACAACTATACACGCACATAATGTTCGTCACGTTATGAAGAAAAAGTGCTCTCTTGCACTGATAGTAAAAATTAGCTTAAGGCCGGGGGGGAGTCACTAGTTCTCACTCAGTTTTAAGATGTTTTAACATATGACAGATTTTAATCTACTGTTGTTTTATGAGATTCCAGTAGAGCTATATGGAAACCGTTTTACATACAGGATGTTTCTGATCCTGTATGTGTGGAAATCGTTGAATTAGTCGACTGATTTAACCAAACGGATGTTTAGGCTGAGATTTCTGCCGATTTTTGTTTATGGTGCAGAATTTTCAAAAAGCTATAAAAAAGTAAAGTGATTCATCCTTTGCTGTGTGCAAAGTCTCTGCAACCAAAGCTTGCTCTAATGTGATTGATCAGTAGAACTCCAACAACATGTGCACTACTAACTGAAACCGGAGTGCTCCCACTAAGCAAAATCTTGTCCCTTGATTTTGCATATTTCACATACAGAATCTGGTACTATCATAGCTGAACAAAAGCTGAGAAATTAAGGGTATTTAATGTATAAACAACTTTAATAAGTTAGATTGAGCTCATTAACTGTACTTCACTGCCCTACAAACTACAGATTGTTTGAATATGGAGCTCCCAAAACTTCTGGAGCAATGAGGCTTTCAGTTGTAGCAGATGTAGCTGACGATCACCAACAATAATCAGCAGCCTGTCATCAGACTTTTAGTTTAGTGGAACTGCTCTGCGTGTCTGAAAGGGGCCAATCATGCTTGTTGTGTAAAGTATTGGAATTTTTTTTACTTTCTTTTTGATTCTTTGTTTTGTTTTTTACGGCACTGCGAACCATTCCTCACCAGACACTAGATTATGTATTACGATGTCATCTCACAACCAAAGTATATCACAGGAAGCTGCAGAGTGCACGAATGTATCTGCGAGCTGCAGGTCGCGGGCCGGACACGCTGTTGGCACGAAGACGCCACCTGCCGCTGTTTGTAGCACCCCGCTGTAGCTCACCGCGGGCGGACGGTATCCGTCGCGCTCGCCGCACAACTGTCTTAATGACCACGAACGACAAACTGACAGGGGCGGATCTAAGCCGACTCGGTCCGCGACTCGAGGCTGTAGCGGCGCGGGCGATGTGCTGCTGGCTCATAATAGGATGCAGATGACCAATGCACAACCACACACGTGCTCACTGAAGACCAATCACGTTTTCTTTCCAATTAATGACTTAAGTCACTTTTTTTTTTTGGTTTGATTTTTTTTTTTTTTTTTACTCTTGGGTTTATATCCTTCATTAATATTATTATTGTTATTGTGAGTGTGGGGGTCTGACTGATGACGGTAGGAAGACGATGTTTATTTATAACAGGCTAGTTCTGTTTGTTTCATTAAACTGATCATTGATGGTTACATTCAGGTAAATTAAATGCAAAGATGCTGACGATGAAGGGAGAGAAATTAAAAATTGTTTGTTCGATGCTGCTTTTATTATTATTAATATTATTTTATTATTATTAATATTATTATTATTTGTGATGGCGGTGGTCTTACCTCCTGTTTCTGTAGGTTAGGATGGGGGAGGAAAGGACCTGTTCACGTACGTAGTCGAATGTATGGACAGACAGTGCAGTTGAGATGTCAACAGACATGAAATGTGAATAAAAGCCAAGTGAATTTCAAACTAAATCTCTGTGTTTCTCTTCTTTACTTCATCTCGTAAACTGGGCCCGAAAACAGCAGACTGCAGGAGCGTTTACAGTGCTAAAGTCAGCCTAAACACATCTTACAAGAAAAAAGGTGAATAAATAAGGTGCGAGTCCGTTGGGTCGACAGTTTCAGCATCTTTAATTGCATCTCCGGGAGCATTTTATCTCCCAAGCAAGGCTTTGGTAGGCAAAATTGGACTGTTAAGTATTTAGCTGTAAGTTCTTGTTAAGTGTGCAGTTTCCACTTGAGGATGTAAACGGCTAATGCTGTACTCATCAGCTCCTGCAGCTGTAAATACAGCTCACGCTCAGCCAGAGAGAGATACCGATGCCCTAAAATGTCCGGAGCGCAAACACAAACATTACCGAGGCTCACTGTGGTTTTAGGCGTCATATTTCCGCTGCACAATCTGAAATCAGACTCCCACTGAAACATCATTAGGTCCAGGCTCACCATATCTCAGCACACAGGGGACTGTTTTGGAGATCAATAGCAGACAGACCATGTAATGATGCTCCTGCGTCATCATCCTGCCATAGATGGATCCAACACTTAGTTTAACAGGACATTGTGTATCCTTAAACACACACTCACAGACTCTTTATGTCTAACAGAAGGCAGACCATCAGCAGTTTTATCTGCCTAATGAGTCACATGAGCATAAATCTTGCTCAAACTCCACAGCAGATCTGGTAATCTTGTTTTTAATATGAGACAGTAAATTCAAAAAGACATCTCTGTGTGTATCTTACATTCAGAGACAACAATGCTTTAATTTAAAAATATATACATTTAAATTGGTGGATGGTTAACATTGTTATTCACTGCATCCTTGCAGTTATCAATAATTTTAATAACTAAAGTAAATCCCACAACCTTACTTAGACTGGCCTGGGGAGACTCACCTCCTTCATGGAAGTAGAAAATATGTGAAATGTTATTACAACAACAGGCACTTCTCCATGATGGATTATAGACAACAAGCCTTCCTTCTACTTTTAGATTTTTCACTTCAATCTGCCCCCAAAGAATATCTTGCATCTCTCAAATAACACAAAAGTCATTCGAGATCAATTCACACAACAATTTCAAACTTGTGTAGCTTGGAAAATGACCTCATATAAATATCTCCAGTTCCACGTCTGTGCTCTCGCCAAGTGTCCGAGCAAAAAGTAAAGCAGCTTAGTGAAATGTATGGTGTGACAAAAATCTGGAGAGCACAGCAGAGGCAAGCATGAGTATCATGTCTTCGGTAGTAAAATCCTTTTAGCTTATACTAAAATAAAATATCTGACCTTAGAGGAATACAGTGCCTGCTGTATCCAGTCTGTTCAAAACATTTGACCCTCATGCTCGCTAAAGCAGAGAATTGGCAACAAAGCTGCTGTTATTTTCTATTCTGGGACTTGGGCAGGAAGCAGAGGTGTGAAAAGGGTCCGCAACACAACGCGCCTTTCCTTTTTTCCTCCCCGAGTTAGATAGTTTGGCCTCGGAGTGGCGATAAAGACCAGGAGAGAAAATGTTTAAAGTGGAGAGCTATCTGAATAAACAGCAGCGACATCCTTCAATATTTTGCTTTCCTGTCATCAGTTTTTAGATAAAAAAAGGGACTCGCTGAACAAATGTGCTGAGAGAAACAAACATTATGTGTTGCCAATGTAGCTGAGCGAGCCAGAGCACTCATCACATAAAACTGTTATGACTGTGACCATCTGGGACTGCATGGGCTGTTTTGGCTGTGGCGCTACAGTGTTTTTCAGTGTGCTCATACCAGCCCTGAAAAAAATCAACACAGAGAGACAAAGAGAAGAGGGAACTCCCACTTTGCCTTAAAGCAAGGAGAATGTTACTTCTTAGCCAGAAGAATAATAATTACGTGCATTTGCACTGCAGCCTCTCATCTACCCCAGCAGATCAGCACACACGCAGCGGTCCATTAGTGAAGTAAAAAACAAAACAAGAGGACAGGTTGAAACGCGAAGGAAAAGAACAGGGATGAGAAACAGGACCCTTTGCCTGATAACAGGGTTGATGGTGTTGCTATGGTGTGTGACACACATACGAGGGACTGTGTGCGTGCAAGTCTGTAAGTGTGTCGGAAAAATAGTAGGCAAAGCACAGAAACACACACATACTATATGTCCGTAGTTTTTCCAGCCAATGCTGGAACAGTCCAACAGGATGAAACTGTGTTAATCCTGTGTTTAAATATCCTAACCCATTCCAGAGGGTGTGTTTGATGTGTGTCAGAGCGTGACAGTTTTTGTCCACTTGGTTTCATCCCTCAGTGTTAAAGTTGCATATCTTGATCATGAGTGTTAGCATATCCTTGTCTTTGGATAAATATGGGGAACATCCATACATCCATCCATCGGTTATTCAATTCCACTCTGGCCAGGTTGCCGGGGAACAACAACATTAAATTAATTTACAGTGAAAAAGCCAATCAAGAGATCTACAGACTATAAAAAACAACAACACATATTTGCAGTAAAAGAGCTGAACAAAGTCAATAGCTATTAATTGCATTCTGGCACCTCTGAGGTCCATTACAGTGTTATTGAACATGCGGTGCTCTTCAGTTAAGAAGGCACATTAAGCTACTAATTAGTCAATTGCATTTCTTCATCCTCAGGGATCCAGTGTGTACAGAAGTGAACAGTCAGCAATACTGTGAACACCAAGCCAGAACAAAGCTGCAACTCTTTATATGCACAAGATCTTAGTGTTTAATAGATCCACTTTAATGAGTGCCGGTCAATGAAAAGCTCTGTGGGATCACCACTGACTGACCACACGCTGAGGCTTCTGAACACTTCTTGCAAACTTCAAATTAAGAGTCATTTTAGGATGCTTATGAGACATCAAAGCGCCAATGACAAAAGTTAAATATGCTTTAGTTTAGGCTCACACATGCCAACACATGTGTTGGCATGTGTGAGCCTAACACAAAAAGTAAGGAAATTTGTGTTTGTGCGATTATTTCTTTGTTGTAGCAATGCTTCTTTGCAATAAATCATATTCTGTTCCAAAGCCTGTTTATTTCACTTAAATGGTCCCACATTTGTTGAGCAGCAGAGTTGAGTATGCAGGTTGCACCCATGAAAAACTTGCCAAATCTTCTCTGCCAAACAGCCTATTTTGCTGCTGAACCTTGTTTTGAGCTTCTGGTTCCCACCCGGGGCTGACTATCAGGCGTCTGATTAGCACCTTTTAGTCAGCGTCTGTGAGCATGGACCTTGCTACAGCAGTCAGTTGTTGTCTCCTCTAAGCATGCCACGTTTGACTGATCTGGATAGAGCCTGTAAAATAGGCCAACTTCGAGCAGTGTTATTTGGAGTGAGCCCAAGTACCATCTCCAGATTGAAGAATGAGTTCCATATAATGGACGATGTCAGAGACGGGCTGCAGAGTGGCCGTCCTAAGAAGACCGAATGGGCAGTCTGCCACTGATTTGCAGTTAAGGTTTGTGGGACAATATGACCGACGGCTCTCTACGAAGCAGCTCTGGAACAAACTTCACACAGCCAATGTTATATTCAGTAAGGAGTCCAGATTCTGCCTACAATAGTTGGATGAAAAGGTTAAAAGGTGGAGAAGACGCAGAGAAAGCTATCCTGATTATGCACTAATAGGTTAACACCTTAGGTGGAGGAAGTGTGACGGTGTGGGGCAGCATCTCCCTCGCTGGAAAAAAAGGCTTTTAATCATGGGAAGTAATCTCAATGCAGAGAGATGTCTGCAACCAGAGGCAATCCCATATCTCGTTGCCATGGACAACCAAACTTTGACCTCCATGTTTATCCCAGACTACCTACTGCCTGCAGTCCTGACCTCAACCCTGTTGAAAACTTGTGTGATCAGTCTGGGCGTGCTGTTTGTGCCAAACTCTTGAAGAATGGGATGTCATCCCACAGCAGTGTGTGACCAAGTTGGTCACCAGCATGAGTAGACTGTGGCAGGCTGCTGTGGTGGTGTATGTTTGTCCATATGCTACTCAGGCCCCTTTTTGCTAAATGAATCCATTTTTAAAATTGCCAATATGTTTCTTGTTTCTTCAGACTTCAATCACCCAATCCATTAAACGACACCGAAGAAGAGTCAGCAGCAGAATAAGCTGTTTGGCATTGGCAGAGAAGATTTGGCAAGTTTTTCATGGACACAGCCCACACACTCAACTCTGCTGCTCAACTCACAAATGCATTTGTCTTACAAATGTGGCATCATTTAAGGGGAAATAAACTGGCTTTCCAACAATATAAGATTTACTGCCAAGAAACATCGTTACAGCAAAAACCAAGTGTGAAGTTTAGTTACATGTACAGTTTGGCTTTCTGCAGGAAAGCTGACAAGTGGCTGTTTGTTTCATTTTAAAATATTGCAAGATAAGATTAAACTTACAACCTGTTTAACAGCGCATAAATTCATATTGGTATGTGTTCCTCTTCATCAGCCAACAACCGTGCATGTAACAGTTTTCTGTTTTTTGTGGAGTTTTCGCAGAACTGATCTCTCAACGTGCAGTCATTGGAAGGTGAGTTAGGCCTTCCACCAGCAGGGGGCAGTAATGCTTCACAGTTGTGAGCTGAACCTTGTAAGATCGGTTTGCATGTATTTAGTATGTATTTGTATTAATGTGAGATTTGGCAGGGGGCGAGAATAAAGAAAAAAACAAGTAAAAATGTTGCATTGGGCGCTTCAGTCGATTTCTTTTCTTTGTGTACAGACTGTGATCAGCTGACCTGCTGCTGCGCTGACATTTAGTGCTCTTTGCGGATTTAGCCAGCTGAAGTCAGATATAAGTAGATGTTACATGAGCTGTATGACTGATTCCCAACTCCTGGATAAGACAAAGCGACTATAAAAGGTAACCAAGATGATCGGATCAGTGTTACCTTACACTGAGCAGCTACATCTACATTTTTATATACAGCATAAACCTGCTCTTGTTCTCCAAACAGCTGTTGTCCTGTGGCACAATCATTACATCATGTTCAGAGCTGCAGTCTCCCTCGCTCTGGACACGCACAGTGATTCACAACTGTTGTGTTTTCAATATGTCCCAGTTGCACAATATTGCATCACTGAATGCACACTATCCCAATCAGTGAGAATCTTTACCACAACATTTAGCTTTTTCTAATTCAATAAAAATGAATATTACACGAGTTTAGATTAATATTTATCTTTTTTTATGAAAAAGTAAGAACAAAACAAAAAACAAATAAACATTTTAATCTAAGAAATTGATCAAACAAGCAGCTGTGAAGCCGAGCTGTTTAGGGCAAGGCGCTTTTGTTGCTGTAGCGCCCTCTAGTGACCAAAGGAAAAAGCGTTTTCCCAATAATGGTGCCACCACTTTTGTGACATGTTGATATTGATATATATGACATATTTGATTAAATCTCCAAAAAGTTATAAGAACATACATTCAATTTCATTTATATAGCAGCAAATCGCAACAACAGTCACCTCAAGGTGCTTTATAGTGTAAGATAAAGACCTTACAACAATATGAGAGAAAACCTCAACTAACAAATGACAAATGACCCCCGTTAGATGTAATGATTAAATACAAACACACAGAGTGAAGAGTTCAGTGAAGAAGAAACAGTCGGTCCCATCATAGTGTGCTGTTAACTGTGCCTGTGCCTTTACTACGCATATGAAAATAGAAACTGTGAAACCTGAAACTCCAAATTTAAACAAAAACGGGCAAATAGCTCAAAGGTTAGACAATAAAAAGCTTCAATGCTTTGGTGAAACTAGAGTGCTTAAGGCAGAAACATGAAAAACAACAGAAAGGAATCAGGAAATGGTTTGACTAATACGAGTCTGATAGAGGATACACCATGATGATGAAGGAAATAAAGGTTAGTCTTTGCAATTACACCTGCACCCGCTGACAGAAACAGAGAGAGGCTGACAAATTGTTGTAGCGTCAGCTGAGTGCTGCACCTTGTGGCACAGTATGACCCAGCTGTTTTGGCACGTGGGGTCCTAAAACGACTGAATATGCAGAAATAATCCTTGCTAATAATAACCTGCTATGCACATACAATATGTTCTGGGCAATTATATGAAAAACAGTCCAGTGATTATTTTAAGGGATGAAGACAAGGATCATTTCAGGATTGTCCCCCCTCCAAAAAACAGAAGATGCAGGTAAGTGATTGAAAATTCAAAGTTCCCCCTAATTTATTTTGGGACCTTTTAAAAACTCTTGTTTCTGGGTTTTCAAACTGCTCACCTCGTGCACGAACCATTTTGCAGATTGAAAATCTATTACACAGAGCATCTTCCTTCCTTTTGGCTCAGAGGCAATTTGAATAAACACAGTGATTCCATGTGAACCCCACCTGCCTGTAATGAAAACAAATGAAACACACAGGCAGCCAGCTCCAGCATGATGCATTCATGCAGCTGGCCAACACCTACAATGACAGCTCATTAATTATTCAATTTATAAGCTGCTCGACACACACACACGCGCACACGCATGCACACACAGTGCACATCAGGTCAGGTGTATAGCGTAGAGACAGGAAGGAGAGCTTTGTAGAGTCTAAAACAAGTCTTTATTGGTCAATATACAGGAAGCAGTGGGATGACCACTAAAGAGAGAGAAATCCCAACCACAGAGTTTACAAAAAGAAAAAGAAACTGATATATAAAATAAGTGTCTTGAACATTTTTACAGGGTTTGTTATTATATGTAAAAGAACCTTTTTTTAATCTTTAATCTTCAGAAGCATATTATGACAAAGAGGGAGGGAAAAAGGAAACAAGGCAGTTATTTCACAATGATGACATCACAACCACAGGCCAACAGAAGGAGGGACAGGTGAGCAGGACACATAGTATCAGAGAGCTCAGTGAGAGAGGTCGTCATAGATACTGTCCACACACGAACGTGTGACCGGTGCTTTCCTGTGAGCAGAGATGGGAATGTCACGGTTTCTTTTAGCTTTTAAACAAACTGGAATTTAATTTTGTCAGAGTGAGTGTTAATCAGTAATGACGCCGGTACAAAGAGGAATGACTGTAAGTGAAGTATCCACTTCTTCTTGTAGCTGTGGTGAAGTTGTGCAGGAATGTGGATATACTGTATAAGCGCTGCTTCTTTTCTCCTAAATTTACCACCGTTTCTGTCAACATCTACGCACGACTTCAAACGGGCGCTCCGACAACTTTGCACAATGAATTTACTTTCCTTTACATGAGGGATAAAAACAGCACGCTGATATCTGTGGGTGTCCTTTGCTTTGACATGAAAGCCTGTGTTACAAGCTGCAGATGTGGACTTCTGCAGCCAGTTTCACAGACGCGCCTGTTGCAACTGAACAAAATAGGAAAGAAAATCCTACTTTGTTGGTTTTGCTAAAGGCGAGATCCTACAGTATATAACTCATTATAAATTGTTGGCATCAAAAGCTATTTTATTTGCTCAAGGACGCTGTACACAACATTAGACATCACAGCGGCCTGACTCTGAGACAAGTCTAACTAGATAAACTCGTGACAAGTTAGGTGTTTGTGAAACCGGCAGGTCTAAGATGAGATGCTACTGACTGATAGATGGGAAGTGCAATGTATATTGTTTCTGGAAAATGATCAATACTAGGCACTAAAGTCAGGATATTATAGCCTGTTCTGCATCAATTCTATATCTGTCTCTTATATCTGGAGTACCCCTGTTTCTGTGCACCGATCCTTTATGGTAGGTCCATAATTGCATAGAGGACTCCCTTTACTATGGATAAAACCAAAGGAAACATGGGGTCATAGTTGCAAACTGCAACATTTCTGTATCACTGCATGTGCTGAGTAAAAACCAAAGTTAGCTACTCCTAAACAGTAAACATTTGGGCCACAGCACGGATAGATCTGGCACACACACACACAGATGCAAACAATCAGCTTCTAAGCTAATGGAAAAGTGACTGTTTTAGCTTCAAGATAATCCAAGGAACTCAAAGATGAAAGATTCCGTTTAAAAATTGATATTTCTACTTTGTTCTGTACATGCAGTAAATCAGGACAAATGTGGAATGTTTCTCTTTAGTGTCCAGGCCACAGAACCACAGACTTTAAGGACATAAACGTGTTGTGGTTGAGAAGAGAGGAAACACAGACAGAGCACAGCTATGTCATACCTACTATCAGGGCCATGGGAATTCTACGTAAAGATGTTACAGATACATGAACTAGCTGATGCGTAGATGGATAGACCTTGCTGTTAAATTGATAAAAACAATCAGTTTGATGGATAAAAGATTTAAAAGTAACGGAGGATACGATACACATACTGAACACTGGGATAAAAGTCAATTTTAAGCTTGTGTTTCGTATCAGTGTCACATCATTTAAGATCTGGCTCGTGGCTCAGAGTTTGGGACTGAATTTATAATGTGCCCACATAATAAATGACTCGACTGTGCTTGTTTGACATATTTTTCTCTGCTTTACTGGTTGTGACGTGAATAATGATGCACACACAGACAACGATTTCCATTCAGTCATACGCCATGTTTGACTGCGTCCAGCAGGGGGAGATGTTACATTAAAAATGACAACATGGGAAGATTCGAAGAGTATTTTCCAGCAACAGATTGTAAATTATTTCATCAGAGTGTGTGTGTGTGTATACCTTTACAGAGCATGAAGGAATGTCTGGTTGATACGTGTGTGCTGTGTATTTTTATGTGTGTGTCCGATGAGAATGTGCATGAGCGTGTGTTTGTGCACATATGTGTTAATGTTTACATGTTCGTGATCAGTATGTTATGGAGGAACTGTCCCATCCGAGTTTCCCCTTCTGCTTTCTCTCTTTAGCAGCTTCTCTCCCTTCATCATCATCTTCCTCTTCATCGCTGTTCTCCGACTCAACACTTGTCACACCTCCCACCAGCTCTTCCTCCTCCTCTTCTTCCTCCTCCTCATGTTCTTCTTGCCTTACCTCATCACCCAGAGCCTGAGGTCCTCCTATGTTCTAGAGAACAACAAACAAAAATCAGCGTATAAACGACACAACTGCAGGTACGTTCATACTGTTAACAAGTACTGTGGACATTATCTTCAGTCTTCCACTCTGTCCTTCTTCTAAAGAAAATACCCTGATAATGGCATTAAATGCTAAACCACATCTTTCAGAGTTACCTCCATGGGGTTGACAGTGATGGTGAGCGCAGAGTTGTCCCACTCTTCCTCAGCATCTTTGACCTCATCTTCGTCCTCTCTCGACCCTTCCTGATGTGTGGCGTGGATCCTGTAGACTCCAATAACCACGATCACTACCAGTGCTGCGATACAAACCACGATAACAACTGTGGCTGCAGGAGGTGCCGATCCTGTAAAAAACAGTGATTAAAGTAATTATGCACACACACACACACACACACACACACACACACACACACACACGCACACACACACACACACACAATAATAATAATAACAGTGGTTTCCTATGATACTCATCGTTTCCCTTAAGTTCTCTAACGATCCTGTAAAAAACGAATGAAAATGCTTTACATCGGAGTAACAGAGTACAACTAAACTAAAAGCTCATTAGAATCATAAATTAGAAATTGCAGTGGGGCCACAGTAGTGACTGAATGTACAATTTTGCTATTCAACTGTTTATTTACTGTTATGTTATCTATCTTATGTATCTTCTTTGTTAAACAACACAGTTAGCTAGCTTGCGTACATTTATCAAACACTTGGTTTTTATACTTTTAGCTATATTCCAACTGTTAGTTTTTACATTAAGCTACCTTCCTGATCAAAGCTTTCAATCAGTTGTTTTCAGATTAGTTTAGCTATTGTGTCCATGTCCTCCCCCCCCAGCTCACGCAGAAGTACCTCACGGGGGAACCTTATTCCCTGGTTGGAAAACATCTCTTGTTTAAAGCGAGTTCTTCCTTTCCACAGTGACCAACTACTGCTCAGCTTTTATCCTTTCTTCCAGGACAGGATAAAAGACAGCATGTCTCATTCACACAAGTATTTTTCTATATCTAAGTGCTTTCTATCTATCTCACATCGGCACACATTCTCACTCCAGTGAACACATCAGCAGCAAATGAGTGTTCACTACTTTAATCAAACCACCAACCTTTCAATTAGTACACGACCTGCTCTACCTCCTGAGAAACAGTCACCCACAGGCGACCGTTGTTAAGGACCAGCGCTTTATAAATGAACTGGACTCTATTTGTGTCTTACCTGACATGTGAGAGTTGAGCGAGTGCATCATGAGTGGGTGATGGACGGGTCTCATGTACTGGGGCTGGACAGCCATGTGATTGGCGTGCTCCACAGGTGCCGAGTGGTGAAGAACACTGACCTATGCAGAACAAATAGAAGACGAAACAGGGTAACATTGAAAGATAAAACAAATAAACCATAAAAATAAGACAGAGACACTTGGTAGATAAGAATGTATATATATATCAAACTCACCTCCAAATTGAACTCGTTGCTGGTGTAGCGACCGTTGAGCTCCGAACAGGTGAGTCTGAACCTCCTCTCACTCAGATTGGCTGGTCGCCAGTTCCTGTAGCGCACTTGCCTCAGTGCCTGCTCATAGTGAGCCATGGAGTCCACACCTTGTAACACAGAAAAAGATTTATGCCTTACTAATATCCAACACATGTCATGAAGCAGAACTGCATATTGGCGACATAAATAAGCCTGTAATTAAACGACAGGGACATGTCTCAGGGACCTTTACATCTTTCTTAATGTATGATCGTCTGACTGCTGATTAAAGGGCACGCCATTTTCCAGATTTTTCCCTAAGATGAGACTGCAGAAGGTCACACAGCCTACCATAAATTGATATTCCAGAGGTGGAGTTGGTGGCATCAAGGTGTTTTCCCAGCAGAGCACTGTGTTGAATCTCTAGACTTTCTCTGTCTGGATTCAGTTCTTCTCCAATTACCAGAACATCACAGTAGTCCAGATTGTGCATTACCTCCATCACTCCTGGCCTGCGGGCTGCATGCACGCACACAAAATCGCACAAGTGTGAAAGTGTTTGAAATGATAAGATGTCAAATATCCAACACATATATGGTCGAATATAAAACACCTCAACAGAAAGAAAAGCAAAAGATGATTGTAAATTAACTAAAGCATCATTAAGATGCACATATAAGCTGAGAGCATCTATAACAGCCCACTCACGTCCACCGAAGCCATCTCCCTTCATTACTGTGCTTGTGATGTGAAGCTCTTTGAAAGGTGCCACACCCAGCGGGCCCCGGAGGTCGCTGGCAGGCCTGACGAGTCGATTAGATCCAGCAATGGTGATTCTCGGTTCACTGGGCGGCAGCACCATAACTACTGCCTTGATGTCTGGGATGGAGAGACATGTGTCCTCTCCGAAACACCTGACACACACACACACACACACACACACACACACAGAAGAGGAGAAGAAAAGGTTACAGGGTAGGACAGCACCTGTGTTGCTGCCTCACTGCTTACGTCTCTTGATTTCACTGCGGCGTATTTGCTTTTGTATAATTTAAGTACCGCAGCTCTGAATTAAAGGCTCAGGGAGCGACAGGGACATTTCTTTATTCCAACTGAACCTCACACACTGCAAACCTATAAGCACAGCAGGCTAACAGTAAAATAGCAAAAATAAAAATCTTAAACCATAAACAGTGCTAGGTTTGGTTGAAAATATTGTTTTTGTGTTCATGATGTTGAGAAAATATGTTTTAAAGGCCTAAACTTTTAGGGCTAGATAAGAAAAAAATGTATCTGAAATACATTTCTGAGGGCACACACACACACTGATAGCGTTCAATATCACTCCTTCAATTTCCAGCTTCAATCTCATCATCCTTGAAAATACTCATGTACTCTTCTTTCAAATTTACCCCTACAACATTTCACTTCTGATGTTACTGTGAAGAAGTTTCAAGGCACCCCTCATTTCTTTATATTTTACTTCAAACTTTAAGGCTTTCCGAAGGTCTTTCAAAGTTTTTCTTTGGACGTTGGCTGCTTTTTCACTCATTTTCAGTCCTTATACAAAGGTACCAAACTCAAGGGATGACCCAGTGTTGTAATAGACAACTTAGTAAAGAAACAATTTAAATTGCATCTTTGGGCACTTTGTTACTAGCAGCCTGACACAAACACATATTTTGTTGCCATTTGTTTAGTCGACTCTACAAAAAATGTCAACACAGTCTGAAATAAAATCGTATTTTTTGTACCAATGAAGTGATTTCCAAAGAGCTGTTAGCCAAGTGCTTGACATATCTTGGCGTGGGGTGCAGTGTGTCAAGTGGAAACAAAAGAAGTGGCACACACACCAAAAAAAGCTAGAAATGGTCTCAGTGGAAGAAGCCATTCATAAGGGAGGAAACAGGAAGAATCATCTAAACCGAATGCAACCAACATCCAAAGAAGAGCTTAAGAACTACTATATGCTTTATTCCCATGTATGTTTGGATCACTGCACTTTTCATTGTCATGCCCATCTTCCTAGCGAAATATAAAGAAATAAAGGGTTGGCTCTAGACTTGCGTAGGATTGCATGCAATAAAACCTCTTTTTAAGTGCTAATGTATTTAGAGCTTTTTAAGATTATTTTAATTTCAATAATAATAATTTTGGGGCTGTAAGAAGATTTCTGCAGTGCTAATAGTGCCTGCCCATTTCACACCAGTATGAAGAAAAAAAAAAACTAACAGTTCAAACTTAGAAATTTATGCATATTCAATCCCTCTTAGCGAAAAACTGGTTTAGAAAATACGTTTTCAGGGGCTTTAAGTGGCCGCTGAGGTGGTTTGTTTGTGCAATCAATTTCTACTAAGGCATCATAATTGATTACCACTTCTGAGGTTTGTTGGATTGCCAGAACAGGCTGGCAACAAAAAAGAAAAACTGGCAAGAATACCAAATTCTCCATTGAGTTTGTTTTACCCACTCATCAAACAGGCCAGCTGCTTTATGAAAACATGTACAGTGCATATTAATTCAAAAGATTTTCTTTCAGTTTTTCCTGTTAAAAATCATTTCCATCGCTTTATCACGAGAAAATCTTTTCTATTCTGGTTTTGTCCAGGTTTTGTTAGCTTTTGAGGTCTCAGATCAATCTTGGCTTGTTACCTGCCTTGACCACATGGCCTCTAGTGCATCACTTTGAAATTTGTCCGTGTGTGTGTCCTGGAAACAACACTGCTGTGGGAACTACTACACAGCAGTGTGGTAGTTCCCACAACAGTGGGTACAACCGCTGAGTACTATTTCAGTCTGTTTGTGTGTACACTGTCAGCGCGACAAGGTTGCCACCCTTCAAGAAGCAGCCTCCAAGATGGACACAGTCCAACTCGTGGATGCTAACAAAAGGGTGCCAGAAATCTCAGAACTTTACACCCCTGTCCAACATCATTTTTAATTTAACTACACATATCAGGTGTTTTTGTACAGGCAATATTTTAAAGATGGATATGGCCCAAGAAAATGTTGATAAGCTACTTATGCTGCCAGACAGGGCTTGTGACATGGAGCAAACACCCGCGGCTTTAAAACAACACAACGTCTTAAAGAATTTTCTGAACACTGTATGTGTTATGTGACTACATATTGTTGTTTTTTCCCCTATTCACGGACTGCGGATTCAACATATCTGCTGAGTGCAAAGGCGGATCTATCTGCCGTTATCTCGAGGAGCGCAGTGAAGTGTTGTCAGAGTCAGACAGCCTCTATTGTTGCTCCTGGAGCTCGCCTCACTTTATCGACCAGCACGAAGCTGATTTGACCCGCCTGCGTTTGCTGCTCAACAAACGAACAGGTGCTGCATGGCTGTGGAGACAAGACGTAAGACACGTGAACATGTACCAAGCACTCAAGCTAGACACAAGTCTCTCTCTCTGGGACAGTAAGCAATATCTATATATGCAATCAAGCATGTTGCATTCAATGTGCTACAGCTTAGTGCTTTGAGGCAGATCGGGTCAGACATGAGCCCCGTAGAGGAAATCCATATCAGTACTGGGATGTAATAATGATCCGATAAGAAACGCAGGAATGAGTTAGTCTCAAAGTAGTAATTCAAACATGGGTGCCACTTACAATTACCACTGAAATCTTAAAAAAAAGACATAATTCACTATTCATTATCGCACAAGATAAAAAAAGATTTGAATGTTTCGTCTCAAAGGGAAAGAGAAAGTGAATTCTCTGTGAATTTGTTTAACAAAACCCTCAGTTGTATCTTTTTTAGTTTAACAGTTGGCAGTGCATGCACATATATATATATATATATCATACAGGTACACATCATCTGTCTTGGTCTATGCACGGGAAAATAAATAATCAGCCTACTACTTGTCTATTCCATCAACTACATTTAATATATAATGTAAGGTTTCGGTCTAGTGGTGAAAATATAGAAAATATCAGCTCACCAAAAGCCAACCGAATATGAATCCAAATTCATGAACACGTTTGTCTGTTTGCAGTACTGGGAAATAATAACATGCAGGAGATTTCTGGACAAGTACTTGAAAGAGCGGCAGGTTGAGTGACTGGCATCATCTGTCACGGGAGTGGAACGGACTCAGGCGCAGACTGAGGTAGCACAGTTCAACGACACTTTATTAATCACACTGGTGCACTATATACACGTGAAGGGGGGGGAAAACACCAGGGTCCCGGGGATCACTTGGCTGGGGAGACACACTTCTTCGCACTCGCTCTGCTCCTCGTCCAAACAGTCTCCACACAAGCAGCTCAGCTCACTCTCCTACTCACGGGGTCCAGGGGTCACAAAAGGGCTGATCCAGGTAAACCTGTTTACACAGACGAGGGTAAGTCGAAGGCAAACACGGGAACAGTAGAATCGCAAGGAAGCCAGGCAATACTAACGAGAGTTACTCAATATTCCAGCGACGAACAGCTCAGAGCCCCAGCTTTAAGAGCCAGAGAACTGCAATCCGCTCGAGATCAGCTGCAGGTGCGTGGGCCAAGGGCAGGAGCCCAATCAGAGCTCCGCCCAGGCAGACAGGTAGGAGAGACAGAGTGAGAGAAAAACAACAAACACTTGTGGCCACACTGGGCTGGCCGGGGAGGCACAGGGACCATGACAGTACCCCCCCTCAACGGGAGCCCCCCGGCGACCCACCAGGCTTACCCGGGTGCAGGCGGTGGAAGTCACGGAGCAGGTCCCTACCCACGATAGCCGACCGGGGCACCCAGGAACGTTCCTCTGGCCCGTAGCCCTCCCAGTCAACCAGGTACTGAAAACCCCGACCCCGGCGGCGGGAGTCCAAGATGCGCGAGACGGCGTAAACCAGCTGGCCACCCACGAGCCGGGGCGGCGGCGGGGGCCTGGAAGGAGGGCACAACGGGCTGGAGACCACCGGCTTGACCTGAGAGACATGGAACACATCATGAATACGCATGTTGCGTGGCAGCGCCAAGCGGACGGATGCAGGGTTGATCACAGCACAGACATCAAACGGGCCGATGAAGTTGGGGGAGAGCTTCCTGGATTCGGCACGTAAGGGCACGAAGCGAGTGGAGAGCCATACCTTCTGCCCCACCACATACTCAGGGGCGGCCGTCCGGTGGCGATCCGCGAGTGCCTTATTCCGTTCCTTCGTCCGGAGTAAAGCCGCCCGAGTGGCCCGCCAGGCCCTGCGACACCTGCGGAGGTGATGTTGGACAGACGGAACAGTATGCTCACCTTCAACCATGGGAAACAGAGGCGGTTGGTATCCCAGAGACGCCTCAAAGGGTGACACACCGGTAGCAGAGGACGTGTGACTGTTGTGAGCATACTCTATCCACGGCAGGTGTTCACTCCAGATGGCCTGGTTATGGGAGGCGACACAGCGGAGGGCGGCCTCCAACTCCTGGTTGATGCGCTCCGTTTGGCCATTTGTTTGCGGGTGGAAGCCAGAGGAGAGGCTCACCTTGGCACCTATGGCAGAGCAGAACTCCCTCCACACCCGCGACGTGAACTGAGGGCCCCGGTCCGAGACAACGTCCTCAGGGATGCCATGGAGCCGAAAAACGTGCGTGGTGAGGAGTCGGGCAGTGTCCAAGGCTGTGGGGAGCTTAGGAAGCGCAACGAAATGGGCAGCTTTGGAGAAACGGTCAACGACGGTCAATATTGTAGTGTTACCTGCAGATGGTGGCATACCAGTGACGAAATCCAGAGAGATGTGGGACCAGGGTCGGCTGGGTGTGGAGAGTGGCTGCAGACATCCAGACGGATGTTGATTGGAGTGCTTATTTCGAGCACAAGTGGTGCAGGCGGTGACGTACTCCCGTGAGTCTTTAATGAGGGCGGGCCACCAGAAATACCTGCGCAGGAATGCAGTGGTGCGGTTAACTCCTGGATGGCAGGAAAAACGGGCCGTGTGAGCCCACTGGAGCACCCGGGACTGGACAGCCGCCGGAACAAAGAGTCGATCAGGGGGGCCCGTGCCAGGATCAGGGTCGGTTTCTTGTGCCTCCCGGATGAGCTCTTCGATCTCCCACGTAACTGCTCCAATAACGCAGGAAGTGGGCAGAACAGATCCAGGGTCGGACTCCTCCTCGACTGCGGCGTATTGCCGGGAAAGAGCGTCTGGCTTAACATTACGGGAGCCTGGCCTGTACGTGATGGTGAAATGAAACCGGGTGAAAAACAAAGCCCACCTGGCCTGCCGTGAGTTGAGCCGTTTCGCCGAGCGGATGTATTCGAGATTTTTATGATCGGTCCAGACAATGAACGGCTGTGCAGCTCCCTCCAGCCAGTGCCTCCACTGCTCCAGAGCCAGCTTTACGGCCAGAAGTTCGCGGTCTCCGATGTCATAATTCCTCTCAGCTGGGGAAAGACGACGAGAGAAAAAAAGCACAGGGGTGGAGCTTACCCTCGAACCGTTGGGAGAGCACGGCCCCTACTCCAGACTCCGATGCATCCACCTCCACAACGAACTGCAGGGTGAGGTCAGGCTGGCAAAGGATCGGGGCGGTGGCGAACCGTTCCTTGAGGCGAGAGAAGGCTTCCTGAGCCAGCAGGTCCCAGTGGAATGGCACCTTGGGTGATGTTAACCTAGAGAGAGGCAGAGCAATTTTACTAAAATCCCTGATGAAACGCCTGTAGAAGTTAGCAAACCCCAGAAAGCGCTGAAGCTGCCGGCGATCGGGTGGTCTGGGCCAGTCCAACACTGCCTGAACTTTTGCCGGGTCAGGTTTCAAGTCCCCTCTGGTGATGATGTAGCCCAGAAACGCCACTGAATCCATGTGGAAGTCACATTTCTCTCCTTTAACAAAGAGCCTGTTCTCCAGCAGGCGCTGCAGGATCTGCCTTACGTGGACCTCATGTTCCGCTTTAGATTTGGAGAAGATGAGAATGTCATCTAAGTAGACAAAAGCACATCGGTTAATAAAGTCTCTGAGAACATCGTTAACAAGAGCCTGGAACACGGCTGGGGCGTTGGTCAGGCCGAAAGGCATCACAAGGTACTCGAAATGGCCTAGGTGAGTATTGAAGGCCGTTTTCCACTCATCCCCTTCACGGATTCTCACCAGATGGTAGGCGTTGCGCAGGTCCAACTTACTGAAGATCGTGGCACCCTGAAGTAACTCAAAAGCAGAAGAAAGAAGGGGCAGAGGATACTTGTTACGAACAGTGATTTTGTTAAGCCCGCGATAGTCGATACAGGGGCGAAGGGTCTTGTCTTTCTTAGCAACAAAGAAAAACCCCGCTCCCACCGGGGAGGACGACGGCCGAATGATGCCCGCAGCGAGAGAGTCAGCAATGTAATTCTCCATAGACTCCCTCTCTGGCTGAGAAATGCTGTACAAACGACCAGAGGGAAGCGGAGCCCCAGGCAGGAGATCAATCGCACAGTCATACGGTCTATGAGGGGGGAGTGAACGCGCCCCATCTTTACTAAACACTTCAGCCAAATCATGATAAACACGCGGGACCGAGGTCAATTCCGGAGGCTCGACCGGCTGGTCAGGCCCTGGAGATGTGGTAGGAGCGGGTGCAGCTTGGAGACAGTTCATGTAGCATTCGATGCTCCACCCGGTTACTCTCTCTTTCTTCCAATCGATGTGCGGATTGTGTTGGAGCAGCCATGGATAACCCAATACAAGGGGGGTGCGCGGTGCTTGAAACACGAAAAGCTCGATGCGCTCTGAGTGGTTACCCGAGAGAGTAAGAGACAGGGGTTCCGTGATTTGGGTTATGTCCGACAAGCGTTGCCCAGACAGGGCTGTGACAGCAAGCGGATCGGGTAGGGCGTGTAGTGTGATGTTTAGCTTTTTTGCCAGAGCTGCGTCAATGAAACTCTGCTCAGCACCTGAATCCACTAGAGCTTGAAGAGAGTGGGTAACATTCTTAATGGTGAGTTTTGCAGGCAACATAAGCCGGGGGAGAGAACTTTTAGTAGTTATATCGCCCACCAGTATTCTCTCAACTACTGGCGAGCGCGCCCTTTTGCCCGTGCGCGGCATGAAGAGGCAAAATGGCCCTGACGGCCGCAATATAGACACTCACCGGCAGCCATACGCCGTTGACGTTCTGCGGGTGAGAGCTGCGAACGTCCAAGTTGCATGGGCTGCTCCTCCTCCTCAACCTCGCCGTGCTCGAGTGCCGCTCCAGGCCCCGGTGAGGCGTCCCGCGGTGGCCGAGGCTGAGCGAAGCGACGTTGCGTGCTTCGCCGTGCACGCAGGCGATCGTCTATTCGGATGCATAGGGACATGATCGCACCTAAAGAGGAGGGTAACTCACGCACCATTAGTTCATCTTTAATCTCCTCACTCACATTGTTTAGCAGTGCCGTCTTTAATGCTTCCTGCCCCCACCCCGCTTGCGTCGCTAGTGTCCAAAAGTCAACTGAAAAATCTGCCATGCTCCGCTTACCTTGCTTCAGGTTCATGAGGCGGAGCCCAGCCGCCGCAGCAGTGGAGCCTTTATCAAAAACACTCCGGAACAGAGACAAAAAAATCATCATAAGTAATTTCGGGACTAGCGCTCAGCACGGCTTGTGCCCAGGTCAGCGCACGATCTCGTAGCAACTGAACAAAATATGAGATCTTACTCCCGTCATTAGAGAAGGCATGAGGCCGCTGGCGAAACTGGAGAGCGCACTGCATAAGGAAACCCGCACACTTCCCTACATCCCCTGAAAACAGCTCAGGTGTGGGGAGATGAAACTCACACACAGCCGGGACCGGAACCGGTGAGGCAGCACTTACTGCGGAGCTTGATGACGCCTGGGCGGGTTCGCTGGTAGGCGAGGGTTCCGGCAATGGAGTGCGCTGAGCAGCTGCTAGTGTTAAGGCAGCGACATTCTCGCTGAGGTGAACAAGCATTCGCTCGTGGCGTTGTAAGATCGCTTCCAGTGTGACCGGGGCGGAGGGAGACGGGGAGGAAGCTGAATCTGCTGAGTCCATGGTGGCTGGAATATTCTGTCACGGGAGTGGAACGGACTCAGGCGCAGACTGAGGTAGCACAGTTCAACGACACTTTATTAATCACACTGGTGCACTATATACACGTGAAGGGGGGGGAAACACCAGGGTCCCGGGGATCACTTGGCTGGGGAGACACACTTCTTCGCACTCGCTCTGCTCCTCGTCCAAACAGTCTCCACACAAGCAGCTCAGCTCACTCTCCTACTCACGGGGTCCAGGGGTCACAAAAGGGCTGATCCAGGTAAACCTGTTTACACAGACGAGGGTAAGTCGAAGGCAAACACGGGAACAGTAGAATCGCAAGGAAGCCAGGCAATACTAACGAGAGTTACTCAATATTCCAGCGACAAACAGCTCAGAGCCCCAGCTTTAAGAGCCAGAGAACTGCAATCCGCTCGAGATCAGCTGCAGGTGTGTGGGCCAAGGGCAGGAGCCCAATCAGAGCTCCGCCCAGGCAGACAGGTAGGAGAGACAGAGTGAGAGAAAAACAACAAACACTTGTGGCCACACTGGGCTGGCCGGGGAGGCACAGGGACCATGACATCATCATCCTGAAGTGCTGCTGCTACTAGTGAACAAAGTCAATTTAATCAAGTCAAATCAAATCAAAGGCAGAGATAGAAGCACAAGAAGAGAGAGGGAGAGAGAAGAGGGAAAACATAACAAAATAGACTCTAGCAATATGGTCTTTGCAATCACCAGGGACAGCTGGCCTGCTTATTGGTTTAATAGTTTTTACACTAATGATCCACCCTACGCCATCTCACTGAGAGCTCGGCTCTGGCAGCTGCTTTGCTCACCACTGTTTCTGTTTGTAGCTGTTTGCATTGCCTGTGACCACTACCCATCTTATGCTGACCACCTTCTTTAAACATTTTACGTTAGATTTCTGGGGATTTTCACAAACATTAAAATGTCAGAAAGAGTTTAAATCTTAATGTCTAAAGAAACAGGCAGAAATTAAAAAAGAAAACAAAACGCAGAAGCATTAAATGTGCAGCTGTTCTGCACATCAAACAGGTCCCTAAATCGCTCCATTACACACTGAATGTAAGGACGGCTATCTAATTTTAACAGTTGCAGGGGGGCGGGCGGCGTGTTGATGCTGTGGTTTGCTTTTGGGTAGAAAGGTTTTAGGTTCGAACATGCTGGTCAGCTCATGCCTTTTAGTGATGAGTTTGCTTGTTCCTTCAGTGCTTGCATGAATATTTTCCTTTTCCCCATTGCAGCTGGGATAAGCTCATTAGGCTAATGTGGGGTGACATACTCCAGTATGTTATCTAGCTAATAATTATATAGCCTGTGTACTGAAAACTACAGAGGTGTGATTTCCACTGCAGGAAGCTAAGCTAATGACCAAATCACTATACATGAAGACATCTCAGGACAAGATTTAATGCTTTATGTTATGACAGGCTGTTTTATGTCTCCAGTAAATGTTTGTGCACAAAACATCCTGAGTATTCCTCCTCCATGAATAAATCTGGTCCCACGAGATTTCCACAAGATGTGTGCGTGCTTGCACAGCGAGTACCAGTCTCTCAAAGTCAATGCACCCCTGAGCAAGATGTTAACTCACAGTACTTCCAGCAGAGCTGCTCCAAAGCTGAGCTCCTCAGTTATGAACAGGTGCACGAAAGCTGGATGTTTAAAAGCCATGGCGTGTGTTTCGTCTCTTAAATAGCTGAGATAAAAACGCACTGTCAGAGTAAATGTGCACTCACTGTACTGTAGTGGTGATATGCAGCCGTCGGAGGCCTGGTGTGGGGAACTGGCGAGAATTGATGTAGGAGACCTTGGTCATGGCCGTGTTGATGCTGTCCACATCTTCTCCTTCCACCACCAGCACAGACTGGGCCGGGTTAAAATGAAACTGGGAAAAACCAACAAACGACTTGTTCTCATTCAGATTCAAAAGTAAATCAATAAGATGATGAGTGGAGGTTTTATGAAAAAGCATGTAGATGTGGACGTCTTAAATTCAACTCCATTATATTCCAGAGATGGAAATGAAAGCGCTTTAACTTAAAAGCGGCACATAAATAAGTTATGGTGCTTTCCTTCTTCCTTTTAGACCAATGCAAATGCAGTTGGCTGTTACTGCGGAGAAATAAGTTGAATGAATCCATTTTTTCCACGCACCTTTATGTCCTTAGCGAGGCTTTCAAGGGAGTTAATATCAAGACCTTCTTTGCAAGCCTGCAAACAGGAGATAACCTTCTGGGTTTCGATGCGACCCGGTCGGATCGTCAGACCCGACAGGCTACCACGGAAATACTGAGTGAACCTTGGGGTTGCTACCTCACCACCTAGTGGGGAAGAGAGAAGATATATGATGTATGAGAGGAGAAAGAAGAGAAAAGAAGAGGAAAGTACAGACGTAACAATATGGAGAAGAAAGCTAAGTGAAAAAGGGGCTAAAATACTGAAAATGTGTGTGCTTTTCTAAGGAAATATACAGAAACCATGGAGAGCTATTTCTCTCAAACTTTTAGATTAAAAGAAAAACATGAAAAAAAATTACATCAGCGCCAGCATGAAAAAAAGTACTTTGATTACTTTGAAAGTAACATTGCTCTTTAAATAGGTGTTTAAATAGGTTTAGGTACAAATTTTTAGGTTAGGGATGTGAAATGTACACATACATTAAGTGCTGTACACTCTAGATAAGCAAGAAAAGCAGACATCATGACCTACAGAATATAGTCTGCAGTATTCAAGGAAACATCGCAGGACGCAACAGAACAGCTGATTTTGACAGCTTGTCACATTGGATTTATGACTTTGACAGATGGTAGTGTGAGTTTGACCTAAAATGTTCTGCAACTGCCACAGCCGGTGGGAAATACAAACTAACCATTCATATAAGCTAAATAAAACCAGTAAGTGGAAGCCAACACCTTGGCACAGTCCTCTGTGTAAAAGGTATCACAGCAGTACAGGCTGTGGAGGTCTGTCAAGCCCTGACATCTTCTTAAGAGTGCACTTTTTTCATATGGAGAGCGTAGCAGATTTTCCTGTCAGCTCTGCCCCGTGGTACAATTTTACCACTTCTTATGACAGGTGTAATTTCCATGCAGGTCTAACCCCCCCCTTAAGGTAAATTACTTCCTGCCTGAGTCTTTCAGGCCAGTTATGGCTTACGTGTTTGAAAATTCTCGTAAAAGGTGACAGCTCCTCTTAGAGTAATGCAAAAATGGTGGATGTCGCTCTATTTGTAGTTCATAATAAACCGAGTGTCACAAACAAGTATGTCACAGTAGCAATGAAATATTTACACAGTCTTTAATTGAATTGAATAATTGAATTTCCATTTCTAGAATTTGATCATTATTATTTTTACTGAAACATATTGATTTTATTTTATCTGGGAAAATGACTTAACTTGTTTATTAACCCAGACAAAAACAGTGTATGTATGAAGTGGTCCTCTACTGGTGCTTCTTATTCAGTGCTTCCCCCCCTTTTCGTTTCCAACTGAATATAACTTTTTAGCATTGCAGAATACTGACTCAGCAGTTTTGTTATTTAAAGTTGCTCACTCATTTAGCAGAGCTAGGAGGTTCTCCTGGGACAGAGCTATTCTGTACAGAGGCGCTCGGGGGAATTGTAGACAGACACTGCAGATGATATTCAGAACTAGATGGCCTGCACAGGGCTGCAGGCATCTACTCCCTCAGCTCAGTCAGTGTGAATCATACAAGGGTGTATACATGTGGAGCTGAGAGAGAATGCTCAGCAGCAGTTCCTGCATCACATATTGTAACAGAAAATGTATTGTTGGTATGTGTAAGAGGAGGTCTGTATGACACGATGTTCTGACTTTATCTTTGAAGGTAGAAGGTTAGTTGAATAAGTTAAATGAAAGCAGACATGCTTAAACTTATAGATTTTGTTTCAATTAACCTAACGACAACCAAATCAATAAACCTTTGATTGATCTGGATGTCTTATATGTCTGTGTGCTGTGCTACCTCAGACTTTAGTCCAAAAACAAACAGGCTGAATCATTAGTGTTCAATTTTTTATAGATGACATAGATGAAAAAACACTTAAAATTATTCCCCAGTTATCACAATTCTACACTAATGTTTCACATGAAAAAATACAAAAACTACATGCAAAAATCTTGATCCACCTCTCATTTCTTTACATTCTGCAAATGGAAAATGGACAACATGTGGAGCGATTTGCAAACAAACATGTGGATACAGTATATCAGAGAAAAAACAGAGCTTTGGATGTTGGCTGATTGCACTCTGCTTCAATAATGTTGAGATTTGAGTAGAGATGGACCGATCCGATATTACGTATCGGTATCGGTCTGATACTGACCTAAATTACTGGATCGGATATCGGAGAAAAATAAAAAATGTAATCCGATCCATTAAATATCACGAAAGCAGCTCACAAAACTTGCAACACGCCGTAACTCACCTCAGAACGTTAGCACGTGGAGCAGTATGCATCACGTGATAGAGCGGCTGTGGCATGCGGACCTGTCGGTGGTCTGGATAGCATTTGGAGCTTCGCTAGCAACCCGGCATTTCATCTCCGACAAAGTTATCCCCGAGAGAAGTAAAGCACGTGTGTAAGTCCATCTCTGAATGTTTGTAAAGCATTCCTGCATTAAGCTTAAGGAGCGACTGCCTCTCGCTCTCCGGCTGCTACTTCAATCATGAAACTGCTTAATGATCAGCTGATCGGCTTTTCTGTCGCGAGTCCGTGTCTCTTGTTTGCTTTTGGCCCAGTTTGCACCAGAAAGAGGAAACCAGCGGCTGAACAACAGCAGCACGTTTAAGCTTGATCAGCTGTTGTTAGAATGTATTTAATATTACTTTCTACTCGAGGATCTTTTTCTACGTAGCTGACGCTGGTAACTGTGCAGGGGCGGATCTAGCAAAGTTTAGCCAGGGGGGCCGATAGGGCATTAACAGGGAAAAGGGGGCACAAAGACATACTTTTCTTTCTTATTCTCATTTAAAATGTCTCGCTTTTAATTATTTAATATTTATCTGAATCTTACACCCAAAGTTTTAATCTGATGTAAAATATATAGAAGTCCATTACTGCATATAGTAACTGTTAAGTCTAATATACCCTAGTAAGCTATAGTACTTTTTCCTTTGGGAAGGTACCATCTGTGCAGTCTGCAATTTTGTTGAAGAAAGATGTTGAATCTATTTAATATTTCTTGAAAAAGAATTGATTTCTGTGCATTTTTTTTCCACACTGCATCAAATTAAGGTTGATTACGTCGATTAAGCATCATGAGGTGGAGCGTGAGGGGTGGTTCCCTATTTTTTATTTATTTATTTTTGTTGTTGCTGGGAGTTGGAACCCTATTAGTTAGGTTGCTTAATATTTATGCTAAGTACTCTTTAAAATACCAGAATAGGGAGGATGATGTAGGTTTAAGTTTATTAGATTGATCAGTATTGCTGAACTATGAAATATTTTTTTTTGCATACAGGTATAACAGAATAGCTTTAGTGTAGTTGTTGTTTTAAACTTGAGTATGAACTTATACAAAATGCAGCAAGATATTTAAAAAAACAGTTTTGTTGATTAAAACACACTATATCGGATTCATATCGGTATCGGCAGATATCCAAATTTATGATATCGGTATCGGTATCGGACATAAAAAAGTGGTATCGTGCCATCTCTAGATTTGAGCTCTAGGGAGGCCAATGTATGACTGATAATAATCCATTGTATGTTTTTCTATCCAACTATGCTTTTACTGTACTGGCAGAGTATGGGATCATTGGGCATCGTCATAGTGAAAAATTCAACTTTTGCCAATCAGATGCTTTCCAAACGGTGGATCAAAATCTGGCTGTAATTTGCTGTGTTTTTATCAATTTTGATAAGATCTCCAACACTGCTGGCTGAAATGAAGCCCCAAACCATGACAGAGCCTCCATCGTGCTTCACAGACTTATTGTTGTAGCTCTCTTCTGACAATTTATTGGAAAAATTTCGCTTTGGCTTAATCGCTCTGTAAGACCTGTTGCTATGTCTGTTAAGGTATACTTTTACCGCATTGACGGTGTGAAAGAAGTTGTTAATAATCAGACAGCTTCAAGATGGATCAAAATTTGATGATACTTTTCTCAGCACCATTGGCTGAATTGGCCACAAACCACAACAGAGCTTCCACCATGTTTTACAGATAGCTGTAGGCACTCAGACTCACATTTTTGAGCCAAAAATGGACAAATTTGGATTCATTCACTCCATAAGACCTGTTTCCACTGATTTTCTGTCCAGTTCTTGTGTAATCCGGCATACTTCAGCCTTTTCACCATTTCCTTTCCTTAAGTACAGCTTCTTGACAGCCACTCTTCCACTGAGACCATTTCTGATGAGGCTTCAGTGAGCAGCAGACAGATGAGCTGAAGGGCCAGATATATCTCACAGGTACTGTGTCAGGTCTTTTATTGGATTGCCCGTCCCCCTATTTCTCAGGGATATGACTTCCAGATACTGGTCATCTCTTTTAGACAGTTTTTTAGGCCTGCCACTTCTTCTTTTGCTATGTTTTTATAGTTTTGTGACACTTAGTAGATATATCACAATCTGTGTCTACAGTGACACAGTGTTCCTTCACATACAAAAAGCAATCTAAGTTTATTTTCCATACATAGGTGGACTCTTGTTGTTCTTATAGTACATTTCTTAAACCCATACACTCAGAGCAGAGATGGTGAGGATTGTGCATTTTGGAACACAGGTAGGTGTAAGTGGGAGCAGAGAAGGCCTAATTTGCCTGTCTATCATCTCCCTTTCTTTCTACCTGTGTAAAGGTTTTTCATCGCCAAGACATGTTTTCCTGCAAAATGACATCCAAACGTGCATCTATTTTACATAGATTTGCACAATCAATCAAAACGAAATAAAACAGAGAAGAGTAGACACTGAAGAGTACAATGCCAGATACTATAGCTAGCAGACCTTGGATACATGAGTTGTGACATTTTGGAAGATCATTCAGAAAACATTTGCTTAAAAATCCTCAGGAGAGATCTCCAGATTTCAAAGACATACTCTGCATTAAATTACACATTTGCCCTTGGACTGATGCTTTTAAGCAAATATGTTTCATTCCTGTCTCATGTCCCATTCTTGTTTTCTTTGTGATTCTCTTGCATTTTATTTGGGCAAACTGACTCATTAGCGCGCTCTAGGTCAATGCATGCGTATCAACATTAGAAAATGTTTGAATATTTCAAAAAACTGGATCTTGTTTGACTCTGTTGTCCTACTCAACTTTCTCTTGAAAGGCACACACACTAATCACACCAGTAGCCGCACGCGTTTCATTCACTCTTGTTTTGCTCCCGCTGCTTCGCTGCCATTACTGCGACACCTTGAAAGAGCAGAGCCATAATTAATGTTATTAGTTACAACTGCGCGTTTCCTATTATGACGAGTCAAAACGAGAAAGGTCTGGTGGATTACCTCCAGTCCAAGAATACATGTTTCTTTGCTGCCTTCTCAAAGGATTTCAAAAGGAGTACATTATGCTGCATTCTTTTGATTGATGCCTTTCATTTCCCACATAAAATCACCCCACGCTCTTTTTAAAGCTTCTTATTTGCTAAAATTTCTGAATACTGTGAGGGCTGCTTAAAAAAGTCCACACCCACGGCCGTGTCGCAGATTAAATGAAATGGGACGGCGAACTCACATTTGCCGTTCAAGCTCAACGACAAATTAATGCCACAGAAAACTGTTTAGACCCAACAACAGCCAAACCGTTCTCTGGGGTTAACCTTGTAAAGAAAACAACACGCATCTTCTTTTTGCTCTCGGGGCAGTGAAAAGTACAGTCTAAATGCCTTTTTATTCCACATGTCTCATCATTATGTTGTTGATTGTGGTGAAAGGGAGGATGGAGAAATGAGAGACTCTGAAAGGCAATCTTGCTCGCTAATGGCCTGCAAAGTTATCAGTTGCGGCTTAGTGAAGCTTAAAGCGGCTTCATTGGGATGTAATAGCTGGCAAAGTTGTCCTCCATTCACTCTAGCTAATCCTTCCTTCAGGGCTTTCTCTCACAATCAGAGATTCATGGAAAGAGGCGGCAAGAGAGGGCTGTATGAAGCAAGGAAGAAAATGATGACGACAGAAAGAAAATTGCAATCAGGCACAGGATGAAACGAAATTTAAGCAGCAACCAAAATGCCATCAGGATTGAAGCGTTGGATGATGCTGGCAAGGGTTGTGAATGTGATTTAGGCAGGCAGCAAGAAAAGGATCACTACTGTCTCTTTCTCATATGAAGCACTTTATTTTTGTAATTATTCAAGTAATAAACATGACAGCAGGGTAGCTTTTATTCAGTCCAACGCGATCTCTGCACGCTCCCGTTCCCTGTCGCTGGAAACGACGGCGCAGAATTTCCTGTTTGATACCCGCTTGGCTTGTGCCACAGGAAACAGCTCGCAGGCTGGGGATGTAAATGTTAGTCTCTTTATTTATTTTCGCCTTCTTTCTCACTATCTCCCTTTGTGATTCAAATGTAATTTTAAACATCTCTGGGCTGCTCTGCCTTTTTATTGATGCGGTTTCTTTATGCTTATGATATGTTGTCAGCATTTTTCAGGCTGGTAACAACCGCGCATTAAAAGAAAACATGTTTTTGACTGCTGCACCTGCAGTTTTCGCACAGACTATTCGGTTTCTTGGAGCATAATGCATTTCATTATGCATTTCAGTGGCCTGCAATGCAAATGTATTGCTTTCAATAGTGTTCCTGCACAGTGCAATTATGTCACATGTTGAGTATTACATTGTATCAGAATACGCAAGACCTGCTTTCAATTTCCTGCTTTACAAAATCAGGACAACATATCATTTCCTTTTTTTATTTATCTCATTAAAGGGATGTATGCAGCCTTGAAACAATTAATTAACCCTGGTGCTTTTAAATAAAGCATTAAAAATGGCTGTTTTTCTATGCTTATGTATGGTAAACACACACACACTGACCTTGCCAGCAGGCGCCCACGGTCAGCTGTGTATCGATCTTCGAGGCGTGGATCGGCCAGTCATCTGTCACTAGGTAGGGTTCGTAAGTCACGCCATCCACAAAAAGAGTCACTGCAGGAAATTCCACGTTGATTACATAATAGTGCCATTCCTTGTCACAGATCTGTAAAGCACAGAGAAAAACTGTCATATCACTATGCTGCCAGTAAATTATATGTCCTCTTAGTACGCACTGAAACACGACAACAGGCCCGATTAAAACAGAAATGAAAAAGGGGCAGCTTTAAAAATACATTACTGAAGCAATTACACATCTTTTTTGGGTTTTTTTATTATTATTAGTATTATTATGGAGCGTATTGCCATGGGGGATTATGTTTATAGGGCTGCTGTTATGAACATGATGATGTTTACTCCAAACCCAAAAGCGCATCCTTGAATGCTCCCTGCCTTTCTACCTCCAATAAATGAGACGCATCAAATTCCTCTTCTTTTCCCCGGATCATTTGCTCCCTGTCGTCAGACCGCTAATGAGGTTTCCGTCTAATGAGCTGTTCATTAAAGGCACACGGTGAGTGACAAACACAGCTGTAGAAAGAGTCGCGCGTCACACAACTTTTATCAACCTTCACAAACATTCTCGATCGTGAGAACTTATAAAGACAGAGCCTGTTCTCTCGCTTTAGCCTTTCTGTGGGGCGTTTACATGCTGACTGGGTTCTCTTCACGTGCACAGTTCAAAGACATGCAGGTCTGCTTAACAGGTGATCCTAAACTGGATGTAGGTGTGAATGGTTGGATGTCTCTGTATGTTATTCCAGCTGCCACACTGGTGATCCGTCCAGGATGTACGCTGCCTGTCGCCATGTGACAGCTGGGCCCAACAGTGACCCTGAACTGGACAAGGGGAAGAAGCCAGTATGTGTTCCTGTTACACAGAATGGAGCTTTCTAACAAAAAACATGCAATGACTTGTGTTTTTTAGCAGCGACAACCAGCTTTAAAAACAATAATGAAATAATATTTTCTTTTAAGTCAATATTGTATCAAGTGGCTTCTTATTACACATCTGGCAGTTACAGAAAAAAGCTGCTTTAATTTGGAGCTGTTAGACGCCATCTAATGAAATCTAATTTTTACAGAGGCCTTAAAAATAACAATACACCAGTGAATTCAAAGAATGGCTTCAACCTCGAAGAGCACTGCAATGCTTCCAAGAAAAGTCACAGGTCTAATTAAAATATCAATACGGTCTTAGCATACTGTGACAAGACTCTGGCATTTTCTCTTAGTGCATGTTAGGACAACCTGCCGTCCTGCACAGTGCCGAACACAGTAAACAGCTATAGAAATGAGAAAAAAACAAAGTTTCATGTTTTATGCTGTTAAATGGGGGAGTACAAGTATAGTTTATGGCCCAAAGCAATAATGGTACAAACAGCGCTGCATGGGGCCCTGAACAACTTCTTTCACAAATAATGAGGCCACAGTGGGTGTTTTCTAAAATAAATATTTTCAAATGAAACTGCACTTTCTTTTAAAGGTTATTATTTCTGGGCACTTGAGGTAAATATAATTTCAAAGGTATTCAGACAAGAAAAGGCCAGACTGTTTTAGTTGAATCAGTCTGGTGGGCAGGATTTGGTTAAAGATGGAGGAAAAGATTGGTTTGCATGGAGCAGAAAAATATCTGCTAATTTCAGATACGAAGAGAAAACATAACAGGTGGACGGAGGATTTCTCATTAAGGCCAAGTGGCCACACACACGGACACGGAGAATAAATTTCTGCTTAAGCTTACATATAAACTAATGTAGACGAAACCTTTGTTGGAGCAACTAAGAATCTCGAGGGATGTTAGCTTTATAACATGATATGCTGACAGAGAGGAGAGCCCAGAAACTGCTCCTACCCACTAGACCTCACTTTTTAAAACCACCTTCAGATGTGATGATTCAAGATGTTTTATTCGGCTGTAGTCATCAAAACCTACATTTTGGTAGCATGACATTCCTCACGTCATGCCTCCTTTCTTCTTCTTTTTTTTTAACCTTCCTTTACTGTACATTAAGTGAAATATTCGGGCAAGTCACCCGTGTGTTATTAACAATGACAGTGTATTTTAGTTTCATCATCTCGCATTCAGGATTTGCACGGGTACTTGACTAGACAGGCAGAATGAATTGCCACTTTCATTTAGCCGCTGGTTGGCTGACTGCCTGCAGAGGTGAGTGCATGCCTCTACAATTATCAGCACTGTTTATGTGGGTGACTGTCTCCACTTATATGGCATTATACTGCATTTTCCTAGAGCTGTGACTATGTGGAGCTTATAAAAGCACAGTTTGGGACACCAGATGACTTACCCTCTGGGTGCAATGGCCACTGCCTCTTGGCTTCCATTGTGTCCTATCAAGGCTCTTTTCTATACTCTTGTCAATGATTACAGTTTGACTACAGATAGATTTAAAGGGGAAAAAACATGCTCAAATGATGTTGTTAGACTTGTTATTGAACTGATTGGTCGATACTGCTCAGACTACAAGCAGACAACAAACAGAAATCTGAAAATTTCTGGTGCAAAATCTTGCGTCTTGCCTACAGACTGTATATTTCTTTACAAATATCAATGCCACGTAGCAGATGCAAAGATGCAGTTTGTTTTAGTTTAAGAGCTAAGGATTATGAAAATGGCATTAGTTTGCAAATGGTTCTGAATGAGTAACAAAACTAGTAAACCTAAATCCTGTAACTGAAATCTATCCTGGTGACGCTATAGTAAATGATTCATCCTCGGGGAGAACAGATAGATATCTGCAATACATTTTATGCTGATCCATTCATTATTGAATTCATATTTCAGGTCAAAGTAGCAGACTGAACCACAGCACAGACATGAACAGAGTTAGCATGGCTACAAATCCCTTCGGCAACTCTCCATTTCCAGACAAACTATAAAAAAGTTTTGCTGTAAGGCTGAGTTATTGTGTTGTGTGTTGCTGTTGCTTTTCTCTGCTTTTGATTATAATAACTGATGGAGTGGTTTCCAAACAGAAATAAAGACGAATAACATCTATTTTTATATGCAAGTTTTCGAACGCATGCACAGTGACTGCATGCTTGAAAAATAAATATCATGCATAATGATAATGCATAATCAGACTGTATTTGAGAAATATCTCAGCACCAAAGCATGACAGAGAATGTAAAACTGAATCTGAAACCTGAACCTGAAAGCTAAAAAAATGACTAGAAATATTACAGAAAGATCACAGATCAACTTTCTCGACTAGCTTCAGTGTGAAAATTTATTTGCACATATACTCGACTACTTCATCCAAGAAAGATTAGCTTCAGAATCCAATCTCTCACTGACTTTGTTTATGCAGCTGACTGTCTAAACTGTCTAAATTAAATCGTGCTCACATATTTAAAAATGCACACACGCACATCATTAGCAGATACCATCAGCAATTCTCTGTTGCAGAGCCATGTTTGTATACGCATTGCTTGTCTGATGACATATTAGTTAGTGTGAGCTTGAAAGTACTTCTCCTCTGCATCAAAGTAACGAGACAATGAATGCTGAAACAGTTTAATGAGCTGGTCCTCGGGCAGGTTGCAGACCTGTTTAGGATGGATGCTATCATCACAGCATTCCCACAACAGAAAGAGAGAAAATAGGAGAGACAGAGGCTGAAGTGCAGAGACATAAACATCACGTCTGCACTAACATAGAAGTTCAAAATGCATTTACAGTTTTCTTAACTTTTGGGATTTCCTACCAGGCTAAATTGGGGCATTTTTGGAAAATATTTTTCAGGTCGGTTACCTGGCAGTTGTTATTTTTGCAAATTTTTCCTTTCCTACTACCAATAAAAATAAAAACTTAGGTTATATTTTTCACCCTGAATGAAAGAAACATAAGAAACAGGACATACAGAAGACACAGCGGACAGACAAACAGTCCAATGATTCAAAAATCACTTTAACAACCTCCACAGAACATCATTTTTTTGTCGTTTTCCTCCATGAAACCCTTTTGAATTCATGTGTTTGCAGAGGGAATGTGCAAGTAAAAGTGCTGATTGTGGCTTTTAGGTATGACACACTTTGAAAATTTTAACCTCAAACCATATTTACATTATTGACACACTCACACAGGTGCTTTCACTATTTCTGTCAGGACTTCTTGTGCTTGCTCAGTTAGCTTGTTTTACATTTTTCAAACATAGAGAACATTTGGGCATGCCACTACCGGAAAAACACAAGGTCAATGTCTTCCATTTAACTGAGTTAGCTAAGGGTTTTTTAAATACTGGCTCACTGTCAAGGCTTACTGGGAACCTTGATGGCATAAAGCCATCATTAACAAAATTAGTTTCTCTTTTTTTCTGCTACTCCAAACCAATACCTGCTATGAATCAGTCTAACAGGAAGGAAATTTTAGTAAACAATTGTTTTATTGTTTAATTTCATCAGAAAGACCAGCACATTGTGTGCAAAAATAAAAGGCTTTGTTACAATGTGACTGTCATTTCCCAGCATTCAACGCTTCAGCTTTTTTAAATAATCGGATTAAAACCCCCCCACTTAGAGCGCTCAATCAATTAGACAGAAAAATCTGTGTGCTGCCTACGATTATGTCCTTAATTGTTTTGCATAGATTCAAGGACTGTACAGACAGTATCCTCTTTCTAATCATTTCTCTATCACAGTATGGAGTAGGTCTCTTCTGACAAAGGTTCATCTTGGAGACTGTGGTGACTTAAGCCTTACCTTACTCAGCCTGATTTCCTTTGTAGAGAATATTACCATGCAGCAGCAGCGGCAGTGTTTTATTGCTGAGGATAAAAAGCTGGAGATAAGCCAGTCTATCTTGTGGAGATCTGCCACGGTGTATTTACGAGAGGCTATTACATCCTACACACCAGCAGAGAAGAAGGAAGATCTTAAGAGCCACTTGGACCTAGAAAATATTGCACAGTCTCAATTCAACACGGACTCAATTGAGGTTTTTCACCCAGAAGATCCCTGGCAAAACAATTCGATGCTGCCAGCTCTGCGTTAGACCAGCTGCTAACGAGGAAAGCGGCGGCCTCGAATCTTTTATTTTTGGGCCAAACAGAGGTTATAGGTTGTGTGAACCTTTTCTGAGGAGGACACCAAAGCACAGTTTCACAGACAGCATTAGTGCTTTTTAGATCTGCTGACATCGACAGAATAATGAGGACATTGTGCTGGCTGCTGAGGAGCCCTTTAATAAGGTCAAGTTTATTTCGATATACTGGAGAGGTTTCAGATGTGGGGACTTCCTTACAATCTTATAAAATATATATGATGGCGTTTTCATCTGTTTCAAGTGAAAACTAACCTTTTGTCTGATCAGATTTATTAGTACTTTAGCTTGTGTGATGGACATGATAACTGTAGTACTGGGTAAAATAACGGTGGATGCTGGAAGTTGTGTTGTTGTCGTTCTCTTCAAACATTCACCAGATAATTTTAGGAAGTCTAGTTTTTCCCCAGAGCCCTCCTTTTCTCTACTTCTCATCCGGCCCGTTCTATGCCCTTTTGTCTGAACTATTTTTCCCCTCCCCTGTTTTCCCCACCTCCACCTCATCCATCCGTCATAACTTCCAGTTCCCTTCTCTTTCCCTTTTCATCTCTTTTGTTCCTTTTCGCACCCCTCTCCTCTGATCATCTCTTTTCTGACACAGATGCAGCACCGCACTTTTGATGCCAGCGTATTATGTGTCACCGTGGGAATGACAAGGATAGTGAAATAAATAAATAAATGGCACAAAGCAAAAGAAAGGAAGAAAGGAAACGAGCTTTGCTAACATGCGCAACGGCATGCGCATAAAAAAAACATGCAGTTTTCTGTGAAAGGGCAAATCTAGCAAACTTCTATGCAGAACACTCACTAAAAAAACTGTCCAATTAAAAGAATACAGAGTTGCCAAGTTTTCCACAAGTTATAAAGCAAAGTGTGCTTATCTAAAACTTCTAAACCATCAGTTTCTACTTTGAAAAGTTCTGCCAAACTATTTTTAAAAAGAAAAATATCTGATATCTAATAAAGATCTGATTTGTGTTAGTGCTACAACTAAAACAATCCAAAGAAAGAAAGATATGAGGCTCTAGATCAATGCAAAAACATGCCAGATGCTTAAAGTGAAAAGTCTGCTTTAAAATACCGTCTTTCAGCATAATGTTTGAAATCTGCCTGTCTTTATCTTTCCCCTATATCTCCAGGAGCTCTTACTTGATGAATGAAGCAATATGATACCTGTAAATAATTTAAATTCTACCTCATCGCTGATGTGAACAGACTTTTTTTATGAACTGAAGGCAGGAATTGGAGAAGGAGAAGAGAACAGACAAGCAATAGTTGGAGAGACGTGTGGAGTGACTGGAAGTGGTAAATAGAACGATGGAAGAAACAAGCTGTTAGTACATTATGTAGAGCACTCACCATGTATGCAAAGTGCTCAATAAAGAGCATTAAGAAGCCTTTTTCTCTCTCACACACACACACACACACACACTCACACACACACACACACACACACACACACACACACACACACACACACACATATACTCCTGCTATCCCTCACCCTCCGGCCCGAGCACACATAGAGCGCAAAGAAATTTACATTTAGAGAGATAAAGGGGGCACCTAAAGCAGACAAAGTCCAGCTGAGCTCTCAAATGAAGGCATTTGAAAAATAGAGGCTAGAAATGAAATAAACACTGAGTGTTTTTGCTCGAGGCAGTTCTTAACATTTCCTCAGTTGCTTACTGTCTTTTTCTGTTTTGCACTCTCAGAAAGGAACAAATGTACGTTTCAGTGCCAACTTGTGTTTGTCTATTCAAAAACATGAATAGTCCTTGCAGTAGATTAAATTGCAAAATGAAAGTGATCCATGGTAAATAAGAGAGAAAACATGACATGAACTGAAAGAAATTATGAAGTCTGATTTTTTTTTAACTAAGTGCTCTCATCTATCACAAAGCGTGGTTGCCTTTCTGTCTTGTCTTCTCACTCCAGATGCTTTTGCTTTAAAAATCTGCTCTAGCAAACAAAACTCACTCCAGCTGCAACGCCCCGAGACTTCACGTAGGAAAATAACACGTGGATATGCATAATTAGACGTAAAATTGAAACATTTATTAGTCTCTTGTGTGTGAGATGAAAAATTCTCACACTCTGCATAGGCGCTATCTATTACAAACAGAAGGGGAGGCAATGCACGCCACACCACAACCACCCACATCATCCAATTAATCTCTCGGGAAACAAACGGGGCCTTTTAATCCACACAGGGCAGAGAACAAGCCATGGCACGATAGGCATGGTGGAAACAGGCAGATAAGGCAGATAACTGTAGATGAGCAATTCTGCTCTAACTCCAGCATTCAGTCCTCATTATTGATCTCAGACATAAACAATAAATAGCAGGGGTTCTGCAGAAGTTGTGAGAGGAGTAATTGGTGAAATCGGAGAGCTGGTTTTGTGATTCACAACATGGGCGCTCTCACCATGCCCTGTCATATTTACTGTTATTTTGAATTGATGTGAAAAAGAAAAAGAAATCTTTTAATCCTATCAAAATCTCACAACTATGCTGAGAAAAATACTGGGTACTTGATTCCCCTCTAACCCTTCTGTAATACACTATATTTTGTGCTCTCCCTATAAAGCATTTGATTTTAATGGACACGCTCTTGACTTTGGGGAAATATAGAAAGGTGTAGGTGCACATTAAAGATCACACTCTTGGCTTGCAGGAAATTTAAAGAGAGTGTTTCTTGATTTGTATAGGACTTGGTAAGAACGACAGCTGGATTGTACTGATAGGCTCTCCAGACTCGGGAGAGTGAATAATGTTCAGAAAGGGTAGTGATTCATCCTTTAGTCCATTACCAACACTGAGAAGTTGAAAGGAAAAGCAGGCATCCTGGCGTGTGTGTGTGTGTTTGTGTGGATGGTTGTGTTCACATAAACTCATAAATAAGTCAGTGCCTGTAGATGCGTGCATAACGGTTTCTGTCCAATGTGACATTCCTTCAGAGTATTCGATCGACATGGAAAATGGAAGCTTCTCTCTCCCTCGCTCTTTGCCAGCTTGCTTTCATCACACTCTACCCCTCCTCTCTTATGCTCAGAATTGCAAAATCAATAGAGCTAAATGGGGTTGCTGCGGAAGCCATTGGGTGTCCTTTCTAAGTGCTGGAGGAACAAGGACAGTACGAAGCAGCTGTGACACTCCACAGTCACCCCTTCTTCTTCTTCCTCTTCTTACCACAGTCCTTTTTCCAACAGCCTCCACTACTCTTGTGCTCATTATTCACCTCAAGGCGCTCTGGCAGTTCCTGTTCTTAGTTTAGTCTGTTTTAAGCACTATAGGCACTCTGAGATACTAAATAATAAGTATTAATATGCACTATTAATATATAATACACTGTGTAACATTCAGCAGTGAATGTTAAAATTTCTTTCAGTAGTGCGAAAGAAAGGCATTTGGAAGTAGAGCTAATGCTGAGAGTACAGACTTAATTTCATTATTTGGTTTCAGTGTGATTCAGCCTACAAGTGCAATGCATTATCATTTGGTACAATCTATCTTTAGTAGTACTTTGTACTCCATGCAGTGAGCCGACAAGGACAATCTCTGGTTTGCTGAACCAGTTTATATGAAAGAAATGAAGCATACCTCATTATTTAATGTCCTCTGCTTACATGACATCTGAATCTAGGAGATGAACTTCATTGATCACTAAACAGTGATAGTCCCTTTGGCTTGTGAAGGATAACTAATAGGAAGATTAGTGGAATTATGATTTACGTTTGAGAAGCCACCATCATCCTGGTGGTCACTGGTCACTCAGTCAAACCTTCTTCTTCTGACTTTAGCAGTCACCAAAGCGGACCATCTGCCTGTTCCCCTCACCCACATCTTCATTGAAGTCCACTTCAATCACTGCTGTTTCCCTATTGGGAATGCTCTTTACCACTTCATCCAAATTACTCCAGAATTCCTCTCTCTTCTAATTGACGACTACTTACGGTGTTCACAACCTTCAACATCAGCCTTTCGGTTTCCAGCTTCAAACTCATGATCCTGTCTAACACTCTGTGCACTTCCAGAAAACTCTTAATACAACATTACTGCTACTCTATTACTTTTCCTATCCACAGTACTGTGCAAAAGTCCTGAGCCATTCTTCATTTCTTTATATTTTGCTGGAGCAAGAAATACTTGCAGTTTTTAAAGTGCTGAGCAAAAGTCCTCCAGGCTTTCTAAAGGCCGTTTTGTACACTAGCCACTTTTTCAACCATTTTCAGTCGAGTCCTTATACCTGACCATTTTCAGAGGAATGTTTTTTTTTTTAATTTTTTTTAGTTTAACCCACTTAATACGGGTCTATGAATCTAACTCAAGGTATAAACACACAATAGCAATTCTGGTCTTGACATTTCTGGTTCCAATCATCATCATTATGTACTGAAGGAGGCCGTGAGAGAGGTACAGCTGTGAGTGTCCTACAGCCATCTGTAAAACACAGTGGAGGCTCTGTCATGGTTTGGGGACTGCATACCATCTAGAAAGCATCTGATTGGGAACAGCTTTTTCAGCATGACAATGACCCCAAGCACCATGCAATACAAGCATACCTGGATAGAAAAACACACAGTGCAACACTATCAGTCAGGGATTGGCCTCCCCAGACCTCAGACCTCAACATTATTGAAGCAGTGTGGGATCATGTTGACAGAGAACAGAACAAAATGCAGAAACATCCAAAGAAGAGCTTTAAATGTCCTTCAAGAAGCCTGGAGAACTTTTCCAGAAGACTACTTAAAGAAATTAGAACAAAGGTCAGACAGTGTCTTTCCACTTTGTCTCCATTTGCTTTAGCGATACTTCCAGCTTGTTGTTAGTCTATGCCATTATGTTCAGTACAGTAAAAGTAGAATGTTATTTGCAACCAAGGAATCCGGTTATGATTGTTTCTGTGTTTTTATAAACTTGTGGAAGGAAGTAACATTCTGTGACCTTAGCTGGAAACAGCCTTCTCTGTCACTGCTGGGATGAAGTCCAGTTAAAGCTACTGATTACGTTTTAGTTTTGTGTCGTAGCCATAAGTTTTGTGTCTATGGCTACGTTCACACTGCAGGCGAAAGCGCACCAAATCCGATTTTTTTGACCCTATGCGACCCATATCCGATCATGGTATGACAGTGTGAACATCGCAAATCCGATATTTTCAAATCCGATCTGGGTCACTTTCGTATGTGGTGCTGAATCCGATACATATCCGATGTTTTAGAAAGCGACTGCTGTTTGAACGGTCATGTCGCATTAAATACGTCTTTTACGTCACCGACACAAGACAGACGCCAATTATACGCGCCAGAGAAGCGCCCGAGAAGACATCGCGAACGCTTCCTGGCCATCCGGTGTAGATGTCAGTGAAACTGTTGGGAAGACAACGTTGGAGAAACGTGAACATTTTATTTGTACTGTGTAATCTGCAGATTCTGACAGAAATCTGCAACTATCCTTTGAAGCACCGCTCCTCTCTAAAACAGCAATAATGATCATTATTAGGTTATTTACATTATTATGTAAATAACAAAATAACTTAAAGCAAAAATTGGGAAACGTAAAGTCCGAAGACTTTATATTAACGGCCATCTGTCAAACAATACTGTTTGCTCTGGGTCTAAACAGAGTGCGTTGTGTGTGACGCCTTCTTTTGCGCATGCGGGCCGCTTTGAGCGTTCACACAAGAGCGCGTTTGCTGTCGCATTTTATTTGTAGTGTGAACAAGCAGACAAAAAAATCGGATTTGATCAAAAAATCGGAATTGAGCATTAAGACCTGCAGTGTGAACGTAGCCTAAATGTCTCTCTGTCAAAAAGATTTTAGTGAAGATCAAAGTGAGCATGAAATTTAAAGCTAAGTGTGGTTTTACTAATGCCTGCAAAATAAAGGGCAGTGGAAGTAGCCCTCAAACCTTTTAACGCCCCAGTGCTGCAGCATGGCTACTGTTGTTACTTTGTTTCTCTCTCTCTCTCTCTTTGTGTGCGTGTGCGTGCGTGTGTATACATGGCTGTCTGGTAAACATAATATTTTGATGGGTTTGGTCTGAGAACTAATTGGCATGATGGTCCCTGGTTGCCATCTGATAAAAATCCAAATAGGGTTTTTTGTAGATGGTTGGCATCAGCCGTACTCACATATAAAATACTGTGTACTGCTTCAGGGCACAGATCAGATTTTAATATCTGTTCTTAAGTTTTAAAGAGGAGCATTTCTTTCTAAAATAACCATTTTGCACTTAGATTTAACAATAACACATCAGTTTCATGAATGTATTTCTATTTCTATCTCCTTAAACTTATGCTCTGGCGTTTGATAAAGAAACAAGACAAAAAAACTGCAGCAAATCACAGTCATAATCAGTTCCCGATAATCACAGAGCACTTTTTTTTCTTTGCTCTGTTCATTTATGTACTCCTCTCATTAACCTCTGGTATTTCAGACCAGTTTCCATTTATATTTAATGAGAGTCTCAAATGAGAGTGATTTGTAGTGGTGAGCAGCACCATCACAAATTCTCTTTGACTGTACAGCATACTCCCTCCACGGTCTTTCACACGATCCAGCTAAAGGAGCAAATGGGATCCCCACTATCTGAATTATGAACTATATATATGTGTGTGTGTGTCTGTGTGCGTGTAATAGCAAAGACTGAGCAAGAGAGAGGTAATAGGAGAAAGATAACAGATGCAGAGAGAATGAGAAAAAGCAAAGCAGAAATAGAACCATGTCTTGAGGTTGTTTGCTTGGAAAACTTAGCAATCTGCTTGGGTGCCCTTCTCTTTGTCACATCCACCTCTGTGGGCCACAGGAGAAAATAACAGTGGACTGAGGAAAGCACTTTTCAATCTACCTTTGACCTAGAACAAACAGCTACCTGGCTGGAAGGTACACCTGAGAAAAACACATTTTGTTGTACCTGTGACCTGCAACAAACAACTGTTCTGCCTGGAAGGTACACACCACCACTAACAAAGATGACAACCAAAAGATACACTGATGTTTGTATGAATGCAGGGAATTACCGCATATGCCCTCACAATGAAAAAAAAGAAGAAGGAAAAAACCAAGAAAATGAATTTGCATATATTTTTCAGTGCAAACCTACAGATAAAATATAAACCATAAGCCAGGGTTGAGATGCACCATTGCACTGACAAAAAGACCAAATACAAATCTCTTATAATCTGCTTTGTGAGTGGAAACTTCTGAGAACTCTCCATAATTATGAGGCATTTTCTAATAATTTCAAAATATGGCTGATAAATGTGCCATCCCAAGAGTAAACAATTAGATTAGATATACAGCTAGCATTCATTTTTACAGTGGTGAGCTGGGTTATCATCAAAATTATTTAGACATGAGGGATTTTATGATCTTCTATACTGTGAGACTTCCTTTACTCAGTGGTTACATTTAAGCCCAAACATAATAAAAAAAAACGCAAACACCATGCAGACACAATAAAGAGACTCAAACTGACTCAAAATTGTGGCAGAGGGCGAAAACAACCCTTCTGATAAAATAATCAGATGAAAAATTGAACCATGTGAATGATTTAACAACATTACTTTCTGGCTGCTTTCTTTCTGCACATATATTTGGGCGATTAAACTTCTGCCCTTTTCACAAAACACAAACTTTGCAGCTAAACTTGGTGGAAGCCTTGATTTTAATACAAACGCTTAAGAAATAAGAGCAACGTGATAACAACAACAACGGCACCAAACAGACAATCGTTCGCTGAGTTGATTAAGCGCGAGTTAAAGAGGAAAGACAGCCTTTAAGGAAGGGAAATGAGTCACATATTCATGAGCTCGGCGAATGTCACGCTGTTTCAGTAACAGACAATATGTAAATGCAAACACAATCTCCCAAAAAAGTTGAGCTGCTGTTTAAAATGTAAATAAAATCAGAAATAATTTGAAAATTGAATGAAGCCATATTTTATTCATGATAGAACATAGAAAACATATCAAATATTTAAATGGAGACATTTTGCTATTTCATGAAAATATTAGCTCATTTTCAATTTGATGGGAGCAACACGTCGCAGAAAATTGGGGCAACAAAAGGGTCGAAAAGTAAGTGGTGGAAAAAAGACACATGATTGTTTAAGAAGTAAAGATGGACAGAGGTTCACCAATCTCCAAAAAAACTGCAAATCGTGGAACGATTTCAGAATAGCGTTCCAGAAATCGCTGTCACATTTTCACACAGGTTAAAGCTCTGTCATGAAAAGAGGCTGTATGTGATCAAGAAACACCTCCGTTCATTTAAAATTAAATTTGAATCTTTATAGAAAACATGGGCGCCACATCAGGAGGAGCCGGACCATCCTGTCTTCCTTCTCTCACCCCAACCGGTCGCAGCAGATGGCCCCGCCCCTCCCTGAGCCTGATTCTGCCGGAGGTTTCTTCCTGTTAAAAGGGAGTTTTTCCTTCCCACTGTCGCCAAAGTGCTTGCTCATAAGGGGTCATTTGATTGTTGGGTTTTTCTCTGTATGTATTATTGTAGGGCCTATCTTACAATATAAAGCGCCTTGAGGCGACTTTTGTCTTTTGTTGTGATTTGGCGCTATATATATATATATATATATATATATATATATATATATATATAAAATTGAATGGAATTGAATTGCTTCTCATCAGCGCTCACTTCAAAAGCCTGCATCTCTGATTTTATGGGGTACATTACTGCCTATGGAATGGGCAGGTTGCGCATTTGGAAAGGCACAATCAGTGCTGAAAGTTATATACAGGCACTAAAGTAGCCTATCGAGGCCTTTCCTTCAGAGCAGGTCTTGCAAATTTCAGCAAGACAATGTTAAACCGCATACTGCACCTGTTACAAAAGCATGGCTTTGAGTCTGGGCAGGGCCGCCTGCAGATCTTTCACCGACTGAAAACCTTTTGCACATTGTGAATAAAAATATGACAAAGAAGAGCCAGGACTGTTGAGCAGGTACAATCCCATACGAGACAAGAATGGGGCAACATTACTCTCCCAAAAGTCCTGCTGCTGGTCACCTCAGTTCCCTAATGTTTACAAACTATTGTTACAAGAAGAGGGGATGCTACACAGTGCTAAGCATTGCCTTGTCCCAACTTTTTTTAGACATTTTTTTAGAGCCATCAAATTCATAATCAACTATTTTTCTTAAAATTGAACACTTTCTTAGTTTCAATATTATGTTTATGAAAAAATAATTATTGCATTCCCAAGTATGCCATTGGTTTTTTGGAATTGGAGTTGACTCTAAATTTTCAATCAAAATAAAAAAAATGTACATTTTACTATAGAGACTAAAACGTGCTATTGGTGTTCAAGGAATTGCAATTCCCTTGTTTGAATCGTGCCTATTTAGCAGATCCATTTTTTTCTACGTAAATGGTTAGTCTTCTTCTTAACCATGGAATTCCACAAGGTTAAGTGCTGAGACCAATACTTTTTACATTATAAATGCTAGCCTATGTCCTTTAAGATGCACATTAAACAAATATGTTGGGGTGTTTTTATTCATCTGTGCAATATCCTAAAGTGATGCTGAAGATCTAATTCTGGCATTCATTCTACGCTGAATTATTGCAATTCATTACTATCGGGCTATTCTAAAGTTCCCTAAAAAGGCTTCCAGTTAATCCAAAACACTCCAGTGAGAATACAAACAGAAATATATAGAAGAATGTATTTCACCCATATTGACTTCTTTTCACTGGCTCCCTGTTCAATCCAGAATTTAATTTAAAATCCTTCTCATCACATAAAAGGTCTTAAATAATCAGGCTCCATCCAATCTTAAAGACCATATTAGTCTAATAGGGTCCTCCAGGCAACTTGTGGCTGCTAAAGTTTCTAAAAGTAGAATGGGAGGCCTTGAATGCAACTCTTGCCAAGGCCCTGTCAGCCTGGAAACAGCTCCCAGTTTGGGGGGGGGAGGCTCCCAGTAGACAGCCGCTCCATTTTTAAGATTACACTTTTTAAGACCACACGTTTTTGATAAAGTTTATAGTTAGGGCTAGATTCTCTGACCCTGAAGCATCACTTAGTTATGCTGCTAAAGGCTGAGACTGCTGAGGTGCTGTGTTAAGCTGAGCACTTCTTTTTACTCATCTCTTTTCACTCTCTAGGTGTTTACATACCGCTGTTACATATCATTAAATTTGCCATCAGTCTGTGTTTTGTTCTCATCTTGTTTAACCTTTACCTTAAAGTTTAAAGCACCATGAGGCAGATGTTGTGATTTGGTGCTCTGTAAATAAAACTGAATTGAATGCAACTCTCACCAACGCCTGTTTCAAGAGCTGCGGGGAGTAGCTTCCTTTTATCCAGATGATTCTCATTTAAGTGTCCCTGTCACTGATGTACCTGACCTTTAAACATCAGTTTGACAGCCTGCATTGTTCTAAACAGACAGGGTTAAAAACAGAAGTCGCTTTGAAGACTAAAACTTTTTACCTCCCAGCAGTGCATTTTATTTAATGCAATAGTTACTGCCTGCAACATTCAGTGAGATAAAAAAAAACCTCTCTTATTTGCATTCTTCTTGTAGACGCAACACTATACTGCATGATGCAACTTTTTACCTCTTAAAGGTTCCCTGCAGGACTGAAACACATACCTTCAGTGCAAATTAGTTCAACAACTCTCCAGAGGCATGACAGGTAGTAGAGATCTGCTGCTGGGTGAGCTATTACCCATAACTAAACAGACTTTCCTCTTTTGGTCTGTACTTCTGTGTGAGTCTAAGTACGTGTGTAGGATAGTGGTGTCTTTTACTCTATTATATCATGCACCAAGCAGACAAAAGCCATGAAAGGCCTTCATAATTAAAATGAAAAGCCTCTCCCTTCCCTATAGAATGAATAAAAGCCCTTTATCTGCTCTACAGAATCACCCTGAATCTATATGCAGATATAAATAGGACACATACTCACACACAAATATGTACTCATACCTGCTCCAGTTTCCAGTGGAACTCAGCAGGTCTGAAAGTGTCAAGCTGAGTGAAATCTCTTCTGAGCAGAAACACCAGGCGGCAGTTGTGAACATACAGAGAATAATGGTGGCGGTTCATCTCTACAATGGGAAGACCAAGAAGAGGCATGGTCATACAAAAACATGCACACATTTGAATATAGTGCAGTTTTAAATTACACAATGTTCTAATCAGCAGGTTTATTTCAAGGAAAATTGACGTTGCTCATGTTCATGTCAGTAATTTTGTTTTTTCCTTCAGTTCAGAAATTGGCATAGAGTACAGCTTTTTACTTTCACATCAAATGGGTTTTCCACATCAGTCAACTAAACAAAGGCAGTTTAGTGAGTGTGGTCTGAGCCGCTTGCATATCTGCATTTTCATTCTTATGGACACATACCCACACTGAGGAGCTGGTGCTTAACTTAATAGATTTTGGTGTTTTTAATGGAAGAACCAATTTTAGTCTTTCACTGGTGTGAAAACCAATATTTATTTAGCATATAATCATATAATAAAGATATTTATCACAAGTTTTTTAAGCAGTGCTAATGCTCCAGTCACACTATGGAAAAGAAGTGGTTGTAGACTGCAGGATGACCAAATTACCGTGACTGTGTGACTTAACTTCCAATCCAATTGCCTTTAAAATGCATACTTCAAAGACAGAGATCATAATGGAATTTTTAAGTTAGATGAAAATTATTTGCAAACATTTGCCAATCTGTCTGAGACTGCGATTGTTTGGCTGCAACTTCCCTCCCACAAGGCGACCTGCGCAATTGGCTTGTGAGTGAAAGCAGTGAGTGTTGCATGCCGAACTGGTCACGGCAGCTATTTACAAACAATGTAAAAAAATAAATAAATCAACGTAATCACCAGCCAACCACCAATTTTCCTTGTTGCAAAGAGGTTACCTTCCCATTTTTACTCTAGTGTGATTAAGTCATAAGACGTGTAAAAGGGACGATTGCTTCTAATTCTAATACAGTTTTCTGCCAGAAGTCAGAATTAGCTAATTTCATTTATAGTGTGTTTTTCTGTTTTTTTCTGTTTTTCTATTACTCTTCAACTCTTCAATATAAAAATAGGAACATTTGTTAAAAAAAAAATCAATTGAATATGATAGACTTCAGTGCGATCATGCATTTAGGAACATATTATATACTCTTCATACATGAGTTATTACTATAATGGCATGAAAATGAATGTGATTGTGATATGGCTCATCACCGGTCCTGCATATCATCTGGCACACCCAGAGGAGTGATGGGATTCAAAACATGGGCATTTTATTTCACAGCTGGGCTGCACATTGAAACTGTTGGTGCTTTTCACATCCTTAAGCAAAAAGATTACAAATAAAAAGTGGTTTAAAAGATGCTGGTGGTCTACAATAAACTGCTCTGCAGTTTTGCATTACAAGATCAGGCTACTAATTTCGTAAGCTAATAAGCCATCTGTGAGACCATTGTGAGCGCGTGCAATGTGCAGATGGCTTGTTTAATTACACAGTGCAGGCAGCTCAGTTCAGAGATGCAGTGGGGAAAAAGTTTTAAAGAGCATTTGCCACTGTGGGCTTTGGTCTCAGCTTAATTACCCGGTTGTTTTGAAATGTTTTTGGGGTTTTTTTTATTATTGATTTGCGATAGGGCTCATGCTTATGGTATGTTTTGCAATGTAGGACAAAGCACAAAATGTTTAAGTGTCACTGAAAGGTCAGTGGTTTCCAGTAGTGCTGCAGGAGGAACATACTGGTCTTCAAATGTCAGCAAACTGAATCTAATGAAAAGATTAATTTGCCATTTAGTTTTGTGTAGTCTGGATCTTATAAGTGAGCACAGTGAAATGATTTCCTCACCGGTCTTGTCAGAGCTGCACAGTAAGGTTTCCTTCTCGGCTCTGAGTCCTGGACTGGGCCCGTGCTTCATCCATGTTGCTATGGTGAACTGGTCTGTCAGGTTTTGTGGCACCACGTGATCTGGGACATTTGCAGCCTGACGCCCATCAAATCTGTAGATAAGGTCGCTGTCTCTGCCGCTGTCCATCAGCAGAGCAGCTGTCCAGTTTGTGGAAGGACTGGGGGCAGGAAGGAGGTCAGTGCTGCCTGATGCTGCACCTGGAAGTCACAAAGCCATGATTAATAAATCCATCTATCCTAATGTAGCATGCAGTCTACTTATATAGTCAACATTCATCCTGCAACAAAGACACAGCATAATTAGAAACTTCAATGCAATTCGGTAAAGCTGCCATCTGTATGTGTTTTTCTTTCAATTTAATTTAATTTTGTGCTTGGTTGAAATGATCCGATGGACTGTTTTTAATTGAGTTTTGCTTCTTTGTTGGGAGTGGGTGTTCAAAAAGCACAAAATGTTTAATGCACAAAACCTTTACAAGCTTATTTTTTCTCCGGTAAAAAAGTAATCCAATTACCTGTTCCCCCTTTCTGGCAATAATTACAAATGAATAAAGTTACCTATCAGATTTGAAGGCACAGTTTCACAGCGTTTTCACATTTACTGTATAAACTTGCCTCAAGCTATTAATGGGATGTAATGTCACTCCGGAATAGTAAAATGGCATACAGGCATTTGGCTTATTAAAATGCATCGAGAGTTCAGATGTCAAGAAGTTTTTCATTCTTCGAATTAAAGTTTTCCATGTCTCTCATTATTATCAGAGTCCATTTAAAATGGCACCACCCTATTTCAACAGGGCATCAACATTCCTCACTTCCATTTAGATTAATTTACCCTCCACCCACACTCCTTTTTTCCTCACCACAGAGTTTTTGCAGAGACTTTTCAGAATATGTTTCGCGGTCGCAGCCCTTTCCAATGTGATTTGTCTGCAGCTCTACCATTGCTTTCACGCCAGACAAGGGACCTCCACACGTTTCCAAGTGCATCTTGGGAAACAGCTGCTTGCTCCCAGTCCCAGGCTCATAGTCCACCCGTTTGTTCCAACCTGAAAGGACAAAATCACTGCAACAGTTTGTAAACCTTAGGGAGTTTATTTAGTCATATCAGTGGTCTTTTGCTGTGAACCTGAAGGTATTCAGTTGCTCTTTGGAGTTATCTGAATGATCTTTTCACCCCATATTACATAAGAAGGAAATTAGCCATCATGACACAAGTTGTAATGAGCTTGATATTAAATCACATCTTAGAAACAGGATGGGAAGGGTCATCCAACAAGGTGTTTACTTATATTTACTGAATCATGGTGGTGAAAGAGATTCATAACTTTGATTTTTCCTTATAGAAATCTCTGTGTTGGTGGTGGAAACCTGGTAGCTCTTGCTAAACCCACACAATATGATATCAAGTCTCCTGAGAAAAATCACACAGAGAGAAACAGACTGTGATAAGGTAGGCAAAGAGAAGTGAGAGGTGAGGTGAAGCTTGTATTAATGCCAGGGAGACTTCTTCAAAAGAGCAGCTGCAGAGGCACAGCCGACCTTTACACACAGATGATAAATAAGGTTATGTGTACAGAGGACTTGGCCTGAATGCATCACTGCATTATGTTTTATTCATAAGCTACTATGGATTAATGGTTTTACATTAAGCTAAACGTGGGTTAATGGTCGTGCAGTATGGGCTCTTTTATGAGCCAAATTACAAAGAATAATGCAACTTTGATGAGGATGTTAGCAGCACATGAGATCAAGCGCGATTCGACATGATAACACTTTGATACCATCTGCAGCTTAAAAATAATTCTCTATTTTTCTCTGTGAGCAACAAGAAGAGTCCTCCAGCTCTGGGAGACATTTTCCCTGTCAGTAGTTTCATGTTGAGCAATGCTGGATGTTTTGGTATAAAAATAGACACGACTCCTGTATTCTTAAATTAGTTTTTTCTTTAGTCCTGTTGTGTTAATGCCTATGACATGGAGATGACCTTTAGAAATAATTAGTGTTTCTATTATATTTATCTTGTGTGATGTTGCGCTCAGAATTACACATCCCTCAATAAATTACCCCACAGCCAAAACCACTTGAAATCACACTATTTTTTAGTATTTTTGTGTGATCCCTTTGGACTAATATGATTTATTTAATGCCAACTTATGTCAAAGTGATTGTCGTCGCCTGAAGGTGTTGTGTTGTTTTTGGGTTTTACATTCTTAGGAAATATATATGCATTTGTGTTTCTGTCTCAGTTTTACTGTTATTCTAGTGTTTGAGGTTTTTTATACTTAGTTTAGGCTTTGAAGACCTGTATGCTGAGTACATTAGTGCAGTATAATTTGCCTTCTGGCTCCTGTTCCAGTTTTAAGTGTTTGACTTGTATCAGGCCTTGGGTCCTACACTGTGTTTGTTATTTCAGTCTTTTCTGTATACATTGCCCCCTCTGATTCATTTCTATGTCATATGCCTTTGTCCTCCAGTGCTTCCTTTTCCCCGTCTTCATGTTTAAGTGACTATTCTTGTCTCCTTGTTTAGTTTGTGTCTCTTGGTCGCTTCCTGTTTTGCTTTGAAGGTTAGATTTCTTTCATGAACTGTGTCAGTTTTCCTTCCCGTCCTTGTCTTCCCCCTGATTACATGATTATCTCCAACTGTCATTTGCCAGTCAGCTCCCAGTGTATTTATAGTCCCGTCTTATACTTGTGTTTGTTCCCTTATGTCTTCTAATTTTTTCCTCCTGGTTTCTCCTAGCCCTTTGTGTTTTTGGTTTCTGCCTGGTCTTTCTCATCATGATTTTAGTTTCCTGGTTTTAATGGATTTTGCTTACCTTGGACTTTAATCTATGAAAGATCTGCTTACACCAATATTTTATCTATAGTAATAAACCAAACGTGAATTAATTTGGATCATAAAACGTTACACTAAAGTATCTTAAACTGTTAAACTGTAGCCAAAGCAGTTCCTTGGTCAAAATGAATCATACGGGACTCAAACTAAAGATCTTCAGCCGTCTGTACTGTAATCTCTTAATCTAGATCACTTTCATTTAGTTATGTTTACAGTACTTAGCGACCTGCTGGCTTCTTTTGCCATCTTTGCAAGATATAAAGAAGCTACTCAGCTTCCCTGTGATGCCCCCCTGATGTTCATACCTGCAGTCTTCACGGCTTGAAAAACTTCGTAAACCACCTCTGCAATTTTTTGTTTGTATTTTTTATTTAAATACCACATTTTTCTCAAGATATACAAAGACAACTTGTGTCCTTGGCTTCAGATTTAAGACAATGGTCATGAACTCTGTGTCTCTTGTTTGCTGTCATTGCTGCACTGTCAGTAACACAAGCTTAAAATGTCCTAAAAATAGTTCAGAAAATAATAAGCCCCCCACAGGATTTTCTGTGTACTTAGAAATTGGCAAAGAGCAGGCTGGTTCATGGATAAATAATAGCTGCTTTGGCTTACTTTATCTTTCAGCTTTGCAAAACCTTTGTGAATATGATGGGGATCAATTTAAGCTCCTGATGGGTTAGATGTTAGATATGGTCGTGGTAGATATAAAAACAACACAACCAACGCGGGCTAAAGAAACATTCTTTCAGACAGAACCACAGCTACCTGGTACATTTTGAGGTTTCCTACCATCAGCTACACAGTAAGCTGTATACTGGTCAGATTAAAGCTGTAAGAATACCCATCACCTCTCTCCCTCACTGTAACTTTGTTTCTTCCTTTCCTCCCTCGAGTTTTCCTCCTTCCTCTTCCCCATCTCCCCTCTCTCTTCTTATCTTTCTCTGTCTTCCTCTTTCATTCCTGTGTGAACTTGACTCCTGAGATGCTGTCAGTGTTGACAGGTGAAGCAGCAGGGGAGACAGGCTGACTCGAATGCCAAGCTGCTGCCATGTTAAAGGAGGAAGAAAAAACCCACAATCTAGTCAACTTCCCCTTCGGAGGTTTTTTGTCAGGTCTCTGATTTCCTCGAGAGATGCTGATTCTAAAATAAGAGAATTCCCCTGAGGGAAAGGATATGCCAAAAAAACAGAAAATTCACTGAATTGCCTCCATCAATTTTGAGGCCACTGCTAACATTTAGGAAAAGTGTAAGCATATTTTATCCAAATACAGATGCAAGTCAGTTTTGTCCATTACTGGCAGGTAAATTAAGGTAGCATGCAAATACTTAAGGGACTATTTCTTCATCTAACCTTGCCATCCAGGTTTGCAGACAGGCTTTACTTCAATATGCACCACCACATCCTCCTTCGCCCTCTTCTGACCGCAGTCAAAGGCCGTCACCATAATCTTGTAGCTCTGCTGTTTGTCATAACTCAGCCGCTCTGTGTTTCTGATGTTACCTGCGGAAAACAAAAACACAATGGAAATATAATTAGGATTTTTCACCAGCGGAGAAAAAAAGCTGTTGTGTTGTTGTATTTGGCAATAACAAAGCAAGCAGCGCTTCCCACTGAGCAATAATTGGAAACGACTTGGCATTAAAGAAACTGCTCTTTGTAGTTATTGAAGCCTTTTACTGAAAACTCAAGGTCCAGTAACCTTATATTACATTTGAATATTAAAACCTCTCTGTAAACAGTAAATGTAAAACCACACTGATGGATTATCTTCACCTGTCACCAGGGTAACGCTTTGAGAAGAGGAGATGCCACGAGCCTGTACATTTTCAATAAGAGGCCTTGGGTGACTCACTGCCAGCTAATTGTAAAAGATAATTATTAGCATTTCACATTTTTCCTCTGATGTTCTCTGTTAAAGTTCATGCTGGTAATGTACCTTTCTGACATAATGCTGTCCTTAAGCTTTTTGAATGTTTCTGTTTTATGATGGTTTTTTGACAGCTTGTGACAGCTTGATGCGTACATATTTACTGATTTGGGAAACTTGGTTTGGATTTGGAGAGATTATTGTAACATTGGCATTAAGGACTGTGTTTTCAGACCCCAGAAGACAACTGAAACTATTTTTGTGCTGCATCTGGAGGCTTAGCTGCTGGCAGAGAAGAAAATCAGTTCAGAGAACAGAAAGAAAGAAAAAAAAGAGAAATGTCAGAGGAAGAAAGGCAAGGAGGTCAGAATCAGACAGTTTTTACCAAAAACTCCAACAGTGAGCGTTTGAGCTGCTGCTGGTGTGAACAGTAAAGCACAATTTCCCATCTCTGTTTATTAGCAGAGAACCTTTCTCCAGGTGGCTGATTTATAATTTTTTAACCACTTTATCAGTTAGTTTAGTTTAGCAGTTTGGTAATAGTTTTGTTTAACAAAATGAAATAAAATGAGTGTAATGACTCTGCATCAATGTGACCTAAAGCAACAATCTTCATATTTTGTTTTTTAAAGAGAAGCCAAATAAGCAAATTAAACATAATTTGTTAATTTACTTTTTGACCTAATATGAAGAGGAGCCAGGAGAGTTAAGAAAGTTAGTTAAACATTAAAAAGGTTAAAAATGAAGACATTTAGAGAAAAAAATCGTTTTATTTAAATATGTCATATAAATACAATATCTAATGAGTCGTCATATTATTAATACTTTGATATTTTGTCCTGCACTGATTTTGAGTACTATGATGCTTTTTAAAATACAGTAACAATAGGCTGGAATATCCCTTTAAGGTTTGCATTACTTTGAAAGGGCTGATAACACAGTTTGACAGGCATGAAATAAATAGATAGATGATTAGATGACAGATGATTTCTAAAGCGCTATCGGCTGAAATACTGACATATCTCAGACACTGAACAAGTGAAGGAGAAAGTAAGACATGGCAGGCCTTAAAAAAAATCTAAAGCAGATGGAAAAACGTGGGGGGAAAGCAACAGGTTCATTCCTCAGTTTGACAATGTTAGGAAATAATAAAGGTGGTCATACAAAATGTTGACTTTCAAGCTTGTTAGAACTGTTGTCTTATATTCTGTATTTGCACATATGCTTGCACATGTTGCAAAACTCCCTGCGTCTTTTCCCATTTATCCAGTAAAATATAAAGCAATGCTCAGTATTATATATGAGAATAAATTATCCACTGGTCATTCTAAATTGCTAGTATGTCTGCACAGATCTAAGCAATATTATAGTAAATTATGTCAGTGTCAGCAGTCAAAAAGAATATGAAGTAAAACTTTCTAATTTTATTTATCAATACCTAAAAAAATATTTCCTTACAGATGATTTTGAATTCATTTAAAGAAGGATGAATGAGTACAAATAGTAGTATCTGTAATCACAAAACAGGATGTTCTTTTCTAAAGAGCTGCTGCAACATCTTACCCCATGTAACATTGGCTTGAAGCCCATTTATTTATACCAGTCTAAACAATGGTGCTTTGGGTTCAATCATTTTTAATTCTAAATTTACTGTCTAATTTTAAGATTACAGTTTACGCCACATCCATTAGCAGAACTACATGCTGCAGCCCATTTACGCTTTATCTTGTCTTGCACTTCTCTCAGTTCACAAAATTAGTATTTCTCTATAAAGAAAGTCTAACTAATATGTTTCTTCCGAACAATAATATTGTGCCTGTAAGGGCTTTAAATTGAATGAGCCAGACAACGGTAAAAGACTGAGAGAAAAAGACCAGGAGGTTGAACTCAAAAAGTAATAAGACAAAATATTAAATACGAACCTAAGAGAGGGAGATACAGTAAAGAAAGCAGTGTGTGTGTGTGTTTGGATTACACAGATCAGTGTGGATGTGCAGGCTCAGAGAGACAGTAGTGCAAATCCCAAAGCTGAAATTTTATATAGGCTGATAAGCTCAGAATAGCACTTAATCAAAAATAAAATACACTCCTCCAGTCAAGTAGGACTGGCGTAAAGCCACAAAGGAACACGGGAAAACTCAAAACAATTTAAGAGGAAGGCAGCTATCTGTCAAGTAACTTTTGAGCTATGAACCAATAAAGAGCTACCTCATGGATTACAGTATTATTCCAATAAAAAGGAATATTTCACAGTTGTCTGTTTTTCCCTTTTCAAGATGTATTTTATTGTTGCATTAACATTAATCTGCTGAGCAGACAGCGTTACTTTAAAATCATCCTCGATATTATGCCTTTACACAAAGTTGTTCTCCATGGCCCGTTCCATTATTCATTTTAAAGTCTTCGGAGCATTCTCGGGCTGTCTCATGTTCGTCTTTGGCAAATTTCAGCTGGCTGAGATCACAGTATTACATGTATGGCTGAGGAATAGTTTTCTTCTTTTGAAGACATTGGGCATTCTGTTTGTGTTCAAGTGGGACAAGAACCTCACAGCCGTTAAAGTTAGAGTAACTGTATTGGAAATGTAAAAAATTTCTCATATGATAAAAATTTAAAATGATTTTTACCAACAAAATAAGAGATTGCGCTACAAATACAGTAAGGTGTAAGGTGGAGAGCCACTACTATATCAAAATACACTATATTTTGTTATTCTCCAGGCAAAATGCTTTTGTGCTCTAAATATATGACATCTAAAGTAAATTAACAAGTGCTATTAGACTAAATTAAATTGACTATTACCATAAAATGAGTGTTTAACAGTCTTTAAAAAAAAAAAGAAAAAAAGAGTTAAAGTAGTTTAAAAAGAAGTTAAACAGCAAACTATCGTAACTGCTTAGCCAATAAGATTGTGGTGTCAAGAGACAAGGAAGGTGTAGATGAAGATGTTGTCAATACAAACTTGTGTAGCGTGTCTACAGTCATTTGTTTCAAGTATATTTCCAAGAAAACACAACAAAAGCCATTCCAATATATAAAAGTGAAGAAAAACACATTATCCAATTAAAGAACAATTTCTCCACTTCCCAGAGCTGGAAGGATTGAAATACACAATTCTATCAAGTGACTGTTAGTTTGTGTTTAAAGCAAATAGGTCTTCCTCCTTAACTGTAATGCAATGAGTAGAAGATGTAACACACGCACTGGATAACAAGAAATACACTGTGTGACCTCAAAAAGCTTTAGAGCACAAAATACTTATGCAAGAACTGGAATGAGACAATCAGCTTATGTTTATATTGTTACCTAGATGAATGATATCAGTATAGATGTATAAATAATGCTGACTATGATTTAGTGACGGTTACTTGTGAGGTTCCACAGGGTTCTGTGCTGGGCCCTATGCTGTTTATACTGTACATAGATGACATATGTAGCATGTCGAAATTGTTAATATTTGCTTTATTTGCTAATGACACAAATTTATATTGCACTGGGGAAAGGTTTGGAACAGCTTTTGAATATAGTAAAAGTGAATTAAACATTCATAAACATCTGAAAGAATTTCACAAGAGTGGCTCACACTACATTTTTGAGTGTGGTAATTCACTTTAAATTATGTCGACAGGCTCACACAAACAATTCCCAAATGTTCAACATAAAAGCCTTAAAAACTAATATTATATAACATTAACAATATCTTTAAAAGTTATATATACACATACTCTGTTGTTCCTTGAAAGTTTCACAATTACCTATTGTGTGAAGGTATGGGGAAACATCACATCACATCAATTCAGTTTATTTGCTACAGAAGAAATGGTAAATGGTAAATGGCCTGTATTTATATAGCGCTTTACTAGTCCCTAAGGACCCCAAAGCGCTTTACATATCCAGTCATCCACCCATTCACACACACATTCACACACTAAATGAAAGCTAAATGAATTATAAATAGATCAGATTATTATAAACCAACCAAAAGACTGTTTATTAAATTGCATGCTTTAATATTTTATGACTTAGTTGATCTCTGCACTGCACTGATAATGTACAAAGCACAAAATAATCTCTTTCCAGGACGTATTCAGAGGCTGTTTCAAAGGTATGTTTAAAAAAGCAAGGTCAAGATCAATATTTAAAAAAAGATGTATATCTGTAAAAAGCGTTGAGTGATTGTGATAGGGAATTAAAAATCTGTGTGTTTAAAACTCAGGTCATGAACACATATAACAGTGAGGTATGATTATCACTGTTTATGAAATATTAGTCTTTCTACTTGTTTAATGCTTTTTCTTGATTTATTATGTTCTTTGGGATGTTTCTGGTGATATTTACTGCAGCCAGAAAACAGCAGGTGTGAGTACCTAAAGCTTCAGCCTGAACCTATTCGGTCAATTCTTTATGTTCTTACCATTTAATTAAATCCTTTATCATCAAAACATTTTTTTTTTTTATCATTTTTTGTTTTTGACTTAAAAGAAATGTTAATAATGACCAATTTTTATTTTTATTTTTTATGTGATTGCTCCTAATCATATCACTTTCCAGCCAGACAATAAGCCACGCATGTACAAAAACACTTACCATTGCGGTCTATGGCAAATGGCGTCCCGGCAGTCACAATTTCATAGTTGCAGATCTGGCTGTACTGTGGTGAACAGTCCTGGTCCCAGGCTTCCACCTTTAACAACCAACATACACTTTAATCCAACACAAACACAACTAATAACATTGTTGCTGTGTACGCTTCTTGTGGCATTGTTAGACCATATTCATTTATCTGACATACTGATTTTAACAATAAAGCAATGATAAAAACAGAAAACTGATACCTGCAAAATGCTGTCATAGATCTTTCCTTCTGTTATTGATGCCTTGTACAGAGACTCCCGAAAGATTGGGGAGAACTCATTGACATCATCCACCTGGATGTGAACTACAGCTCTGGATGTAAGAAAAAGTAGAAGACAGAAGATGCTGGTATGAGGGATTACACACTAGGTAAAATATGTAATTAATGTGGAGCTGAAATGGGTAAATAGGAAGACTAAGGCTAGGGAAAAAGCACAGATTCATCCCCTGAATGTTTTGCAAAGCTGGGTTGTTGTTGTTTAAGCTTCAAATTTTTCTCGCACCTGCTTTTCCTCTCCCTACATTCAACTCTGAATTCACAATATCATCAGCTGGAAGGTTAACGCAGCTCTCAGATAACATTTGTGCACTAAAGTATATAAATGAAGCAATAACGCAGATGTATCATGAAGTTTTCTTCACCGGTGACCTTTGCTGCCAGCAACTCCCACCGTATCTGAGCAAGCACATCTGGCTAATTAATGACATTAGCTTAATGAGGCCTATTTAGAATGTCACGCCATGATAATGTGACACACACAGACACACACAGGGTACAGTCTGTGTCATTCATCTCCCACTAAAGAAATTCATCACAGATCCCTGAGCTGATAAATTTCTCTGCATTTCTCGCTCTTCTCCCATAAGCGGTGTCTTATTTTAGCTGCTTGGTGCTTCTGACTGGAGAACCAGAGGGTTTGATTTGCTGCTGTCCATGCCAGTCTGCCTGTCTGTCAATCTAATTCACATAGCACCGCTACACAGTTTACAGACAGACATTATATTGACAAAGCATTAGGAGGACATATCTTCAGACATATCTGCAACAGCTGTGACTGCTAGAGTATAAAGGACTGAGAGACAATAACAACAGAAGAAAGGAACTAGGAGAAGAAAGACTCAATCTCATTATCACAGTTATTCTTTTTTGTAACTCGCAGTGTAATTTATGAAGGAATTTATAAACAAAGCTAAACCTACATTCAAATGAATGCAAAGCCACAGACATTGCATAAACACAGTACTGTGGCAAAGTACTGAGTCACCCCTCATTTTATTTTAAATATTTCGTTTCCAAGGAGCCAGACTTGCTCGCAACATTTAAAAGTGGTCTTAAGTTTTTCAAAGTTTCTCGACATACTTTGGCTACTTTTTTACAGTTATCAGTCCAGACCTTTTTTTGGTCCATTTTTAGAGGAATGTAAATTTTAAACTGTATAAATGATTTTAAAATTTCTTTAGTTGAATCTATAAAAAATGACACAGGCATAAAATATTATTTTTTGCACTAGCAAGGTCATTCCCAAAGAGCTATAAGCAATAAGCAGTCTGGAAAGCATCTGATTGTCAACGGCTTCATTTTTTAACATGACAACGATCCCAGACACTCTGAACAGAACAAAAGGCAGCCAACATCCAAGGAAGAGCTTTGACTGTCCTTCAAGAAGCCTGGAGAATTATTACTAAAAGTTATTTTAAGAAATTGCAAGAAGGTTTCCCTAAGAGAGTTCATGCTGTGTCGAAAGATGGTTACCAAATACTGACTTTCAAACTTATTAAGTTTGTACAAACTCTGTTTTTAGTCCTATATGCACTTATTTCCCATTACTACCACCACTGTTATCATTATTATTATTATTATTATTAGAATCAGAATCAGAATACTTTATTGATCCCTGGGGGAAATTATTTATTATTATTGTTACCACCTAAGAAATATAAAGAAATCAGGGGTGGCTCAAAACATTTGCACAGTTTGCATTTATGACAACGACTTTGCTGGAGATGTTTTTCTGTTTTTTAAACACTGGCATTGTTTTGTTGTGTTTGCTTCCCAGAAGTTAATGTGACTCACTTGAGCAGCTGCCTTTGTAACTCTGACATGTATATTTTGAAGATAAAGTCTATTATTTGTGAGACGTTGTTTTGTCCACCCCCTATAAATCAGCTATAGTTGCAGCTACACAAATGAGTCACACTGAGATAAATAATAACAGGCAGCGCCGTATGTGACAGTTTTAATACTACATTTTCATAAGAGAGTTTTCAGAAAATATACAGAATTTCACAAAAGCACAAATAAACAAGACACTTCCTGAAATGTTTGGCGCACTATAAAAAAAGAATCTTTAACATAATGACGTTTTATTGATTAAAGCTAAATCGAATGCAGACACATGAACAGTCGCAGCTTGTCTTACTTGTGGGATTTCTTCCAGTTTGCACCACTTGGGCCGGCCCCACAGTCATAGGCCTGGATAATAAAGGTGTACTCTTTCTGGCTCTCACAGTCCACAGGGCTACTGGCTCTCAGCACTCCTTCTCCTGATGTGCGATTCAACACCACGGCCTCAAATGGGGCATCATCGCCATTGATCTTAAAGGCACAAATCTCCCCTAAGAGGAACAGAAATGAGGAAATGTTACATTTAAAAGGATTACACAGTCAGAAGTAGTGAGTATTTGTTTTGTTTTTGTTTTTTGAAGTGCAAAGACACTGATTTTTAGATAGTTTCGAGTAGGAGCTAGGTGGCTAATAAAAACCTTCTTTTTGATCTTTCTTTTTAAAAAATAGACACAAAGATGAAGAAGACAAAGGCAACACAGAGTCAACATCTGCGCAGCATGTGGTTCATCAGTGGACAGACACTGATGGGTACTTAACATGAAAGCAGTCAGCACAACTATCAGACCTACAAGCAATTTAAGTCCACATTATGTGAATAAACAACAACAAAAAAAGAAAGCTTTGGGAAATATTTCTTCTCTCCTCATTCATTTAATTTTCTTTCATGACACTGTTGGTAAAAATCTTATTATTTTGCTTTGTTTGTTTGTTTGTTTTTTTTCCTCCCAGCCATTTTCTCAAACACAGCAGTAGCCACCCAACAGCTCAGATAGTTAAAGATGAATCAAACTGCGGGTAATGAAGCAAAACTAACAATAGACACTGCTGGCATTTTTCTTTACAGATTGGCTATCACTTCACATTTCAGTCCATTTCTGGACACAGGAATCTTTGTCAGCATGAGCAGCTCACAAAATCACACTGCGGAGCTCCCGGGGTGTAGTTAAGAGAAAAAATAATTTCTGATTTGTGTCAAGCTGCGCCACCTCAACAAAGGAGTGAATTTGTCCTGTCTGCAAAGTGTTTACACCACACTCTGGCAGTGTATTGTGTTGTGTGTTTGTGACTCTAGACTCGTCTGCGGCATTCATCCCCCGGCACAAGTGTTCATTTCAGGGATTTGGGAAATCTTTTTTGCAGAGGCAATGAAAAGCTGGTGTGCTCTGACCCTGTGCTGGCTGATATCTCAGAACAGAGCGGGACATAGAGGAAATGCCACTAACAAACACAAAGACAAAGCTCCCTGTCATCGCTGGCTTCTCTCCACTTTAGCTCCTCTCCACTCTCATGCACACAGATCCTTTTAACCTGATTCAACTTTGCAAATCTGCTTTAGGGTGAAGCCAAACATAGTCCTCTTCAAAGTTTGATCCCTTATGAATTTTCAAGATGCCCAGCCCCTGAATTGTCCTCCTTTTAAATTTTGTAGAAATGACAAGTTTCTCAATATCACAGTGGGACACAATTTGCATTTGTAGAAAGACAATATTTGAAAAAGGGAAATAAGCATGCCGGTACATGCACAGACAGGCCTATAGTCTCAGATATGCCCAGATAGGGTGATTTTAATACAGTGCTGACTTAGTGGTAGAAGAAGGAAAAGGTACTTCCACTTAACAGCTTGGAGGTTGGATAGAAATACATTTTTCGCTCCATCTGTTTTGACCAATGCGTTTTTTTGGATTACATTTTAAACGAGAACCAAACAGAGCTTTATAACGAAGCAAGGAAAGAACGAGAGCGTGAGATCGAGGGAAGAGGAGGAATAAGATGTGTCAATGTACAGTGGGGCAAAAAAGTATTTAGTCAGCCACCGATTGTGCAAGTTCCCCCACCTAAAATGATGACAGAGGTCAGTAATTTGCACCAGAGGTACACTTCAACTGTGAGAGACAGAATGTGAAAAAAAAATCCATGAATCCACATGGTAGGATTTGTAAAGAATTTATTCGTAAATCAGGGTGGAAAATAAGTATTTGGTCACCTCAAACAAGGAAAATCTCTGGCTCTCACAGACCTGTAACGTCTTCTGTAAGAAGCTTTTCTGTCCCCCACTCGTTACCTGTATGAATGGCACCTGTTTGAACCCATCATCTGTATAAAAGACACCTGTCCACAGCCTCAAACAGTCAGACTCCAAACTCCGCCATGGCCAAGACCAAAGAGCTCTCGAAGGACACCAGGAAAAGTATTGTAGACCTGCACCAGACTGGGAAGAGTGAATCTATAATAGGCAAGCAGCTTGGTGTGAAAAAATCAACTGTGGGAGCAATCATCAGAAAATGGAAGACATACAAGACCACTGATAATCTCCCTCGATCTGGGGCTCCACGCAAGATCTCATCCCGTGGGGTCAAAATGATCATGAGAACGGTGAGCAAAGATCCCAGAACCACACGGGGGGACCTGGTGAATGACCTGCAGAAAGCTGGGACCAAAGTAACAAAGGTCACCATCAGTAACACACTACAACGGCAGGGAATCAAATCCCGCAGTGCCAGACGTGTTCCGCTGCTGAAGCCAGTGCATGTCCAGGCCCGTCTGAAGTTTGCCAGAGAGCACATGGATGATACAGCAGAGGATTGGGAGAATGTCATGTGGTCAGATGAAACCAAAGTAGAACTTTTTGGTATAAACTCAACTCGTCGTGTTTGGAGGAAGAAGAATACTGAGTTGCATCCCAAGAACACCATACCTACTGTGAAGCATGGGGGTGGAAACATCATGCTATGGGGCTGTTTTTCTGCCAAGGGGACAGGACGACTGATCCGTGTTAAGGACAGAATGAATGGGGCCATGTATCGTGAGATTTTGAGCCAAAACCTCCTTCCATCAGTGAGAACTTTGAAGATGAAACGAGGCTGGGTCTTCCAACATGACAATGATCCAAAACACACCGCCCGGGCAACAAAGGAGTGGCTCCGTAAGAAGCATTTGAAAGTCCTGGAGTGGCCTAGCCAGTCTCCAGACCTCAACCCCATAGAAAATCTGTGGCGGGAGTTGAAAGTCCGTGTTGCTCGGCGACAGCCCCAAAACATCACTGCTCTCGAGAAGATCTGCATGGAGGAATGGGCCAAAATACCAGCTACTGTGTGTGCAAACCTGGTAAAGACCTATAGTAAACGTTTGACCTCTGTTATTGCCAACAAAGGGTATGTTACAAAGTATTGACTTGTATTTTTGTTATTGACCAAATACTTATTTTCCACCCTGATTTACGAATAAATTCTTTACAAATCCTACCATGTGGATTCATGGATTTTTTTTTCACATTCTGTCTCTCACAGTTGAAGTGTACCTCTGGTGCAAATTACTGACCTCTGTCATCATTTTAGGTGGGGGAACTTGCACAATCGGTGGCTGACTAAATACTTTTTTGCCCCACTGTATATGTTAATGATAATAACAGAGATTTCAAGCAGATTCCTACTTTCTCTGCAAGTACTTTGCGCGCGCACACACACACACACACACACACACACACACACACACACACACACACACACACACACACACACACACACACACACACACACACACCCATCCATGCAAGCCTAATAATGTGCATGCATATATAGATTTTCTTTCCCGCCACTTAGTTTGTTCCTCATCAGCAGAGGGAATGCTATAATTTCAACCTTCTGCCGTGCATGGATGAAATGAAGCCCAATCTTTTGGCGTGCACACCATGAGCGAAAAAGGGTCGGTTTTCAAAGTAAATATCCAAATGCATAGATTTTTGCTTCAGGGAGCTGGCCCGTCGCCACGGAAGAGAGGAAAATTCAAGAGTCAGCAAAAAATGGCTCGATAATAACAATCATCTAAAATAGATGGTACTCCACTGCATGCTTCAGCGGCATAAACTGCATCGACACAAAATGTCAAGCTGTCGGGGAACATGTATTTCTTGGGATGTTAAATTGCCAAAATAATGGAAAGGGACAGTAAGGATACATTTAATGAGAAAATGATTCCCTGCAAGCTAACATGTTGTCACAAGGAGCCAAAACAAATTTGCGCATTCCCGCTGCAAATTGCATGACTTGACAGAGCATTTCATTTCTTTTAACTTTCATTTCTATATTTTGGACTGCTCACACTTTCTGTTCAATCTTTATTTTAACCACATCAAACGCAGCTTGTTTAAAAGAAGAATTTAACTTTAGGTCCAAATGGCTAAATCAGCTCTTTCTGCTCCTCCTCCCAGATAGCCATCACTGTATCATCTCAATGGCCCATCATAAAACTTGCTTGACCTAAAAAGTTTTTCCAGAATGTATTTTTGAATCTTTTTGAATGTCTTATAGTCTCTACTTCCTCCACTTCATGTACTGAGTTTGCAAAAGTTTCTAAATTGAATTTGTGCACTAAATGTTTTGCAGATAAGTCTGTTTGTTGCATAGTTTTCTGATTATCACTTGTAAAGTGATAATGTGATAGTCTATATGATAACTAAACACTGCTAAACAAAGTTCCTCTGTGTATGTGTGTGTGTGTGTGTGTGTGTGTGTGTGTGTGTGTGTGTGTGTGTGTGTGTGTGTGTGTGTGTGTGCCACAGATATAGACTTACCGAGAAACTTTGTGTATTTGTTTGAGCCTTTATTCATAAGAAAAGTTGAGAGAGATAGCAGGGGAATCAGATATAACAAATGGTTCAACTGACTGAGATTCGTTTACAGACTGTTGTGTTGTCGGCTGCTCCCTTTAGGGGTCACCACAGTAGATCATCTGCCTCCACTTCACTCTATCCCTAGCATCCTCCTCTGTCACATTAACCCTCGGCCCCTGCATCATTCCCTACATCTATGAACCTCCTCTGAGGTCTTCCTCTTTGCCTACAGCCTGGACTCTGCATCCTTTGTGCAGTATATCCACTATCCCTCCTCTGCACATGTCCAAACCATCTCACCCATGCCTCTCTAGCTTTTTCTCCAAACCGCTCAACCTGAGCTCTCCCTCTGATGTGCTCATTACTAATCTTGTCCCTTCTCGTCGCTGCTAATGAAAATCTTCATATCTTCAGCTCTGTCACCTCCAGTCTTTTTGTCAGTGCCACTATTTGCAAACCATACATCACAAAAGGTCTGTATTAAAAAACATGTTACACCACTCCTTAAAAACTAGGAATTAGAGACAGTGCCACTTAATAGAAAACAAAATCCAGATTAATGAAACAAGAACTCTTGAGCGCCTAAAAAGAAGGCAGCTGAACTTTGGATTATCCCCTAAAATATCTAGGTTTCTCCATCAGTTGTTTAACCCTCTCAGGCTTAAATTAAACTTTTTGTTGCTAATGCACAACCAAGTCCTGCAGTGGTACTTCTGAGTAAAAAAAACTCATAAAATATGTATGTGGGGTAATCAGGTTGTTAGTTTTTAACTGTTGCAAATCGGCAACGCCTGCCTCGAGAGGGTTAAGAATTGAAGATCTAAAACCTTTCTTTTTTGCCTTCTTTTCAACCACTCACCATGAACTGGATGATTGATAACCCACATGGATGTTAATGAAACGAGAACATTAGGTGCTATAAAAGCACTCACAGGTTTTACCGGACTCCTCTGTTATGACCCCGTGGCTCATAATGGCTCTGCTTAATTAAAACAGCACTGTGAAAATAACAGGGTTAGGGTTAGGGAGAAAAAAGCTTTTTGAAGTTTTTGTTTTTATTTTTTTTTAACGGTTTTTTAAAAGTCAGCAAACTTTTTTTAGTGTTTTTTTAAGAAATCAGATGTGATTGGTGACTGCATACATGCAGCTAAATGACAGTTCGTTTTGATACATTAATTAATTAACGGGGCTTCAAAACTTAAGCAACAGTGGAACAGTTGTAACATGTCAGATGTGAATGACTTACTACAGAAGTGACTGTTACTAAGTACTTTAAATACACGCAGCAATCAGGATCTACGAACACTGATGCTTAAATGTGAAATCTACAGCAAAACATTCAAGAAATGCAATTTAAATTTCTTTCTTCTCTTCCTTTTCATGTCATTTTTCATTTCAGAAAATAAATAATAGACAATAAACAAGTAAAAAACAACAATTACCCTTTATACATAAAGGGTTATCTAATCACAAAGTGACGATGTTATTTCATAATAACATTAATTTCAAGTAAATCAAATTTTGATGTATTTCTTACTGAACACATTTTTTAAGTAAAACATTTAAGTGTAATAAAAGTGCTGCATAACTTCAGATCATCTCTGGCATTATTCCCTAAAATTATCCCAGTAACAGAAATACAGTGTTTTTTTCATTATTTATTATCATAGGTTTTTGAAAAAGAAATACTCCTCTTAATTCATAATTGCTTGTTCTCAGCTGGAACAAATCCTGGACACCTGGAGGTAATTGATGGCTTTGTACTTAATACATAATCAGCATAATTTTAAATCTTTTAATTCAGCAAATTTCTACGTATTCAGCAGTTTGGTTTAGTGGCATCATATTAGTTTGTTCTGCACACTCTTCTGCTTTTTTTTTTGCAATACAATATTGAGTTGGTGATCGTTTTATATGCATTTCCATATACCTTCAAACCATAGGTCATAGGTTTCATCTGGAAGCTTGTAGAAAATTCCCATTCTGACACCCAAAGACAGCACGGAAACATTGGTCACCTCTGTTGAAAACATCTTTAGGTTCATAACGCAATGCACACAGGATTATGAAAAATTCAAGTAGTGACTTCTAAAGTACTGAAAGCCTTATATGAACCCACTTTCTCAGTCAAGCCTCAACAGAGAAACAGAAATTTCAATCATGTTAATTCCTTTTCTTAATCAAATACTGTTGTGACTCCATCTGGTGTGTCTGTGCACATTTGTCTGACTCTGTGCAGAGCGGGAAACACAAAAGCTTTACTGTGACAGTGTGTGTGTGTGTGTGTGTGTGTGTATGTGTGGTAGGAAGCTGTAAGACCCTGATTAAAGAGGGTTTCTAAGCAGAGTATCAGGCGGTTTTAAGCCTCAATTCCTTCACTCTCTTGCCTTCAGCACTGATCTCACGGTCACCCTTGCCCCTCAAGTTTAATTAATGGATGGATTACACTTTATCCCACTACTGGCCCACAGATAAACTCTAACACTACACTCAGTCAGACCTGTGTGTGTAACTGAGTAGTGTTACAGTCCTCACGCCTCCTTATGCACCCAATGTTCTGCAAATATTCTATGAATTAAGTACAAACATGCTGCCCAATATGCACAGTGTGCGCCACAAAACACCCACTGAATAAAATCAGAAATCATTTTGAATGCTTTATTCAGTGTCAGATTTTAATGGGACTTGGTTTTTCCTTCGCTATGAGGGTTTTTTTTCTCATGCAGAAAGATAAGAGCTTGAGCTGTGTGCCTTTGGTCAGGTATCCGGTAGCAGTTTGCAAATAATAGAAATGCACTGAGAAAAGGGGATTTATGTTTCTGTTAAATTAGGAACTTCGTAGCCTGCAGTCTAGCAAGGTCACCGGATCCTTGGTAACTGGTTGGATTTTTACAACATTTGTGAATTTCATTGTAGTTATAAATTAGTTCATGAAGACAGAGCTTGCTCTGAATCACACATGGATGATTGTATAGTGACTGAGCAAACAATGTGCTATAAGTCTTCTGTCACCATAAGCTGTGAACTGTTTAAGATGTTCCAACTAGTTTGCCAGCTTCAGACTTAACAACTGTACTTTTAAGGACATTATTTTAACCACTAATGCTCCATCTGTACTCAGCAATTCAAAGCTATACAGTCTAATGCAGTCCAGTAAATACTAGATGAGACAGAGCTCTGTATCTACACACACACATTAGTTTTATTGGAAATACATATCGAAGAGATTCAATATAGATGCAGTAGTTGAACATTATAAAGAGCTCTCCTCTCCAGCTACTTTTATTTTACTGTTGTTGTTTTGAGAGAGTAGGGTTGGAAGAGCAAAATGCAAAAGAGAGAAAGAGGATGATGAAGGTTCATGGCCTTATAATAAGCCTTTCCCTGCTGGCATTAAGAGGATTGTCTCCGAAGGTTTCGGTGAAGACACAGAGAGGACACCGAGCACCTGGCAGTGGATGGGAGGCGATGTTATCAATATTAGTAGTGGTTCTTTTGTCACTGCATTTTATAGAGATTTTTAGGTCCTCAGTTCAAGCTTTATTCCACTACTTCAGACTAAAAGACCACACTGCTAGAAGAAAGGCTTACTAATTAGAAAGTAACCAAGGCTTGTTAAGTAAGCTTAGTATTCGATTCACAAGCCTCCATTGGTTGGTATAGTGAATGAAAGCATCTCTTTACATATACTGCAAACAAGGACAATTGGGAAAATAAATCAAGAAGAGTTCTTACCTCTTTAAAACTGAGCTAAAATTACTTCTGAAATGTCTTCTAATGCAAACGCACCAGAATCGATTTTCTCATCTCACTCTCCTCCAGAAAATTCTGCAATAAATAGTCCCACTTTGAGGAGATAACAATCTCAATGCTATAAATTCTTTAGAGCCTGTTTGGCACGCTGAAATGCAGTAAAAAGCTCGGTATTCACACAATGTGCAGTTTGTCTCTGTGTATGGGTGAATCTATTTGCCACTTTAACTCCAAGTCAGTTAAAGAAAGACATGCAGGAGTAATTCATCAGAGTCTCCTTTAGATAGCCGGCCACTTCCTAATTGCATTTGGGAGATTGTCGCACCATCCACTTGACCTCAGGGTGACAAAGTAAAAGCTTACACAAATGGGACGCACACACGCAAATGCACAAGCACACACACATTTAGGTTATCTATTCACCCAGGACTGCTGATGCCTTAGACAACACAATATAGGAATGGGGAGAATTCATTATCAAAGACAATACACATTCATTCTGCTAGGGGCTTTGGAGGTCTGTGATGCAATTAGTGTTTATTGGGAACTGAAGTTGTGGGATTGGAATTCACCAGATGAACTGTTGCTGTCAGTGAAGATGCAGCTGTGACTTTAATGCTGAAGAGGAGAGCATTTTGGCCTAAGTGCCTAAAACCATTAACCGCTGAATGAGGCACAGTCTCAAACACCTGGATAACGGTGATAGAAAGATGATAGTTTGAGTACTATATGCTTCAGCCGCGTGCTTTTACAGCAAACTTGTTCAGTAAAGATGGGTAGATAAAAAAAAAGTTGAATTACATCAATAGCATAAGAATAGAAGAGATCAGAGAAGTGGATTAAAAAGTGAGGCAGAGCGGGCAGAGACCCTGTAGGGGAGATGGAGGCGGGAGGAAGTATACAGAGAAATACCAGTGTGTGAGATAACTAAAGCAGGTATAAATAACACTACCAACCTCTTGAGTATCTCATCATGGTTCTACTCCTCCTCCTCCTCGCCACCTTCTCCTCCCCATGCTTCATCTCCCTTCCGTTGCAGTAGCTTTCACAGCGGTAAGCAGTTATTTAGCTCTTAACATCAGCACTCAGATGCACCACTCAGCCTTGCCCTCCTTCACCCCTGACACACCTCACACACACTCATGTGTCTACACTCTCACTCACCCTCATCACCTCCTCCTCTGCACCTCAGTCAGCTGCTGTTTAATATAGGTCACCAGCTAACAATTTAATAGCTTCCTGCTCTTTCACTGATCACACACGCAGCAGCTTATATTTAAACACGCTCCTGGCCAGGATCATGCTGCTTTTTTTAAGATCACTTATCAATTTCAGGGTTACAGGGGCATTGGAGTCTATCCCAGCTGTCACAGGGCATCCCTCTTCACGTTGTTTGTCTCTGGGTTGGAACACAAAAACAGTGCAACACCGATCAATTTAAACCATAAATCCATTCAGATTCTCTCTTTTTCTATCCTAACACTTTCAAAAGGCTCCAATTAAGCCTCACTAGACAGGTTTACAACTTAAAAAGCACTCATGTCAACTCTCAAGATTTTCTTTGAAAGCTTTGATAAATTAAACCTAAATTGTTGGTCAAAGGTAGAAAAATGCATATTTTTATGTCAGCCAAATTTATTTTAGTTAAACAGATCTATTCTGAATTAGGACTGACAGAAACAACAGTTGCGCATCTACAGCTTTGCGAGCTTAAAGAGTTATGGATGAAATCTAGTCATGTGAAAAAAAATAAGGTTTGCATGTAGTACTGTTAAGACTTAAGTGCCACCTCCATCATTGTAGAAACACCTGTAGCAACAATGCTTTAATGAATTGTGTGAAACGATCAATCTCTCACATTGTTGTGAAGGAATTTTGGCCCACTGTTCTTCAGTCAATTGAGGTTTTCGGGCATTCATTAATGCAGAGCTCTCTTAAGGACAGACGGCATCACATCTTCCTGGCCGACTTAATCACCGAAAGGTGTCCAGGCAATGCGGCTATAAAACAAGCCCAAATCATCATCGCTCCATCGCCAAGTTTGAGAGTTGGTGTGAGGTTCTTGTGCTTGTTGGGCTTCTTCAAACATGGTGCTATCCATTATGGTCAAACAGCTCCACTTCGGTCTCATCTGTCGGACGTGCCTGACTTTAAGGTGAATTTGTTTGGACGTCCACTCCTGGGAGGACTGCGGCATTGTGCTAACACACACCTGACCAGTTCATCAAACTGTGAAAAATTCTGCTATTACAGCGGTGCTCACACTTGCTGACGATCAATTAATCAAGTGTAACGGATTAACAGCACCTGGCTGTGCTTACCCTCTTAATGGCTTTGGAAGCAATAAGGGTGTATTTGATTCTTCACAGGACTATGTAGGCATCACAAAACCTGCTGCAACTCACCCTGATGAGGCTATATCTGTACCAAAATTCACTGCTACCCATTCAATATTTGCTAAGACATTTCAAATGTCAGTAGTAGCAGAGACAGTGAGTCAGCCTCTGGCTGAATATGATGCATTAATTGACAGACAGAAACTCGACTGACCAACATCCGAATAGGCAGGTCCATGTTGCTATCGTATGTCAAATCATTCAAGCATTTTCTTCCCCTTATATTAGAAGCAGATAAAAGTAATATCTTCTTTTTCTGTTTTATAATTATAAAAGATTATTATAAATCTGCAGGAGACAGGAAACACTCTCATTAAAAAGAACCAATTCCCCGAAGCCTACCTGCTCTCCTATTAACCTTTTTGTACTGAACATCATCTGTTCATTATCTTTTCAACCAAATCACACCTCTTATGAGTGACGTTCAAATCACTGTGCTTCTGTTTCTTTGTGCATTTTTTGACACCCCTCTGCTGGGCTGCAGGCAGGCTAGTTGTGAGATAATTACAGATTTCCAGGTACAGCAGGGAGTTTCCATAAGCCTCTGAGCTGTAAATGTCACTGTGGCTCTGACTATGACCTCCGTCAGCTCAGCGGCACACTGAGAAGAGAAGGACATGGCTCAGTAGCTTAGACACACTGACACAGATGCTCTCACAAACCTCCTATCATGAACGGATTTCATGACTGTTAAATCACATTTTCATCATCTCTGTGACTCTGTGACACTAAAAGCATGTATCGGAAAAGTTTAATTACGTGCTCCATACAGCCACCCTCAGTATTCAAACAGCTGACTTTGTTCAATAAATGCATGTTTGACATAATTTATTTATTCAGAGGTCACATGCTACTCAGTGGCCAGGCCTATGTTAGATCTGTAACTATTAAAGCTAAAAGACAGAGAAATTTAGGAACAAGAATTCCTTCTGCTACTTGCCAACCTTTTCCAGTCTAAATGCTGGACACTTTGATTCACTTTGATCCCTGCTATTCATTGGACGTCAGTCTAGCTCAAGTTGAGGCAAGTTGTTTAAAGAGCTTTGAGTGCTCAGAGTAAAGCACTATATAAGAACCAGAACATTGGTACACATGACACAAATCCATGGTACATGCAATAATTTGTGCTTGTCTGCTGCAGCTAATAATTAACTTTTCTCTGGCCTTTGTGCTATCATCTTTCTTAAATGTAAGACAAGTGCATAACTGTCAAAGCCAGTTTAAAAACTGAACTGATGTTGAGATCCAGGAACTCTCAAAATAAGGCCTGCTCTCTCACTAAAAAGATAAAGATGCACTGTAAAACCCCAGGCAGCCTGCGCTGTTATTTACAGAAGTTTAAGACTGGTGACTTCTCCAGGTTGTGCCCTGCCTTCACTATTTGGTTGAGGTAGGCTCCAGCCTCTAATCCTGAACTAGATGGATTCAATTCAATTCAATTCAATTTTATTTATATAGCGCCAAATCACAACAAAAGTCGCCTCAAGGCGCTTCATAGATACAGAGAAAAACCCAACAATCATATGACCCCCTATGAGCAAGCACTTTGGCGACAGTGGGAAGGAAAAACTCCCTTTTAACAGGAAGAAACCTCCGGCAGAACCAGGCTCAGGGAGGGGCGGGGCCATCTGCTGCGACCGGTTGGGGTGAGAGAAGGAAGACAGGATGAAAGACATGCTGTGGAAGAGAGACAGAGATTAATAACAGGTATGATTCAATGCAGAGAGGTCTGTTAATACATAGCGAGTGAGAAAGGTGACTGGAAAGGAAAAACTCAATGCATCATGGGAATCCCCCGGCAGCCTACGTCTATTGCAGCATAACTAAGGGAGGATTCAGGGTCACCTGGTCCAGCTCTAACTATATGCTTTAGCAAAAAGGAAAGTTTTAAGCCTAATCTTAAAAGTAGAGATAGTGTCTGTCTCCCGAATCCAAACTGGAAGCTGGTTCCACAGAAGAGGGGCCTGAAAACTGAAGGCTCTCCCTCCCATTCTACTTTTAAATACTCTAGGAACAACAAGTAGGCCTGCAGAGCGAGAGCGAAGTGCTCTAATAGGGTGATATGGTACTACAAGGTCCTTATGATAAGATGGGGCCTGATTATTTAAGACCTTGTATGTGAGGAGCAGGATTTTGAATTCAATTCTGGATTTAACAGGAAGCCAATGAAGGGAAGCCAAAACAGGAGAAATATGCTCTCTCTTTCTAGTCCCTGTCAGCACTCTTGCTGCAGCATTTTGGATCAGCTGAAGGCTTTTCAGTGAGTTTTTTGGACATCCTGATAATAATGAATTACAGTCGTCCAGCCTGGAAGTAATAAATGCATGAACTAGTTTTTCAGCGTCACTCTGAGACAGGATATTTCTAACCTTAGAGATGTTGCGCAAATGGAAGAAAGCAGTCTTACATATTTGTTTAATATATGCGTTGAAGGACATGTCCTGGTCAAAAATGACTCCAAGGTTCCTCACAGTGTTACTGGAGGCCAAGGTAATGCCATCCAGAGTAAGAATCTGCTTAGATACCATATTTCTAAGATTTTCGGGGCCGAGTACAATAACCTCAGTTTTATCTGAATTAAGAAGCAGAAAGTTAGAAGCCATCCAGGTCTTTATGTCTTTAAGACATTCCTGCAGTTTAACTAATTGGTGTGTGTCCATCCATCCATCCATGCATGCATCCATCCATCCATCCATGCATCCATGGATGGATGGATGGATGCATGCATGGATGGATGAATGGATGGATGGATGGATGGATTTTGGGCAACCTACAGTAGTACTTACTGAGCACTGTTTAGATGCCACAGCATGCATGAGTATTGTTCCTGATCATGTCCATCATCTTATGATCATATCTTCTTATGGCTGCTTCCAACACACTAGCACACCATGTCACAAAGCTTAAATCCTCTCAAAACGGTTTCTTGAGCTTGACATTAAGCTTACTGTACTCTTATGACCTCCCAGATCTCAATCCTATACAGCATCTTTGGAATGTGGAGAAATTGGAGAGTCACATCATGGACGTGCAGTCGACAAATCTGCAGCTTTCATATGAGTATGGCCCGAAATCAACAAGCACCTTGTTGAATCTGTGCTACAAAGAATAAGGCTGTTCTTTAGGCAGGAGGGAGTCCAGTCCAGTATTATAAAGGTATAACTAATGAAGCTGCCGGTGAGAATATATTAAGTAAGACCTACTAAAAGCATATTTTAATATGCAAGAGCATTTATTAAATTATCCTATCAGGCCTCTATGATGAAAGGGTAAATGAACAGCTGTCTTTATTCCTTCATTTAAAGGCTCTTTCTACCACTGGCAGGTCCATTATTAACCATCCTTTGAATTGTGGTTTTTATCTTCACTACAAATAAAGGCTTATCTTTTTTACTAGATGTTTGTTTTGTTTTTTAAAACATTTTTGGGGGCATTTTTACATTTAGTGGATAGTGGAGTGGTAAAGATATACAGAAAAGTGGGGAGGGATGAAGGGAAAGAAACCCAGCAAAAGGTTGCAGGTCAGACTTAAACTCGTGTGGTCATCTGCAAAACCCACTGAGCTATCAGATAGCGTACACTTATGTTCTGTTTCCTGTTTACTATCCAAATGCCTGTAGAGCTGCTGAATCTGAACACAGTTTTACACAAACAGAAGGTTTTACTCGTCGGCTTTTGCAATCTGTGAACAGACTGCACCATGGAAAACAAAGCAGATAGATTTATCCATTTCATTTGTTTCTCTGTTTAATCTCCCCAGGCACTCTGTCTTCCTCCTATTTGGTGCGAACAGATACATAATCATTTTACACATTATGTTATAGATGTTTAACTATAGAACGCGTTAAAGCAAACATAACATCAATGAAATCTGACAGGTGCCAATTGAGATCCACAGGAGACCTTTTGCATGCTAATACACACTTATTAAAATGACATCACTGAACCATCAGTCAGGCGGGCCAGCAGGGGGGTCGCCTGTGGGGCGAGACTGCACGTAGCATTCATCAGGACGGTAAATTCAGAGAAAACATCTCAAGAGAAGGTAATGAGCAGTGTAGTTCTAATATGCTGCAGAGGTTAAGATAACCTAATCTGTCAACTTTCATTGATCTCTGCATGCTGCGTATGTTAGTTGTAAAAGACAGCAGGCAATAGCTCATGCATGCTGCTGCTGTCATGTTTGATCATTTGGCAGTTCCTCAGCTGAAGTAAATGTAAAAGTGTCTTTTTGTTTTTAGAGAGAACAGCTCCATTCATTTATACAGCCATGAATCACAGTGTGAAACTGGAACAGCAGTAACAATAGATTTGAGTTTTTCATAACTGTCATATCTGTTTTGTCTATTGTGAATACTGTAACAGCATTTAATTAGCTAGACAGAAACACAATTTTCTTTTAAAGGAAAATATTGCATACGCACAAAGCACATAAACGCACATCCTGCTTGTGGAACAGAGTTTGATCGGTGGCGTGTTAAAAGAGTCAACATCCCAGTTGGTTTACTTTGTTCTCTGCGACTGTTGAATAAGTGTTTTTTACATAACATTTTAATCATGATGTAAAGCATTAGCATAGAAAATACTATCAATTCCATATGATAGACTAGCATTTAATAGTTTAGTAGCTTGAACAGTTTGTTACTTTGTTATAGATAGACAGATAGATGTAGAAATAGAAGGATATAGATAGATATAGATACAGAGATATGACTTCCATCCATATTTTGCCGTTGAATGACTACCCACTAACACATTTAGTGATGTCTCACTAATTAGATTTTGTATGAAATTTCGTCCATTATGCCAAAATCATCATATATAACACCCAACGCGCACGCACTGCGAGTTGACAGATTCATCACCTCACAGCGACAGCCCCACTCGTGATAGTTAAATGACAAGAAAAGGTCAGCAAAAGGTCTTAGAAGGGCAGGAACGGGTTGATATTAGATTGTCTTCATCCTTTTGTGCCATGGGAGGAGGAGGAACCTCCTTATTCCCATCCGTCCTCTTTTTTCATTTTGGCTTTATCCTCCCTCTCACAATTAGCAGAGACAAAGAAATCCTCAGGGGTGTAACATTAGATAAAACCTGAGAATGAATACTAATAACCTTACTGGAAATGATAAATTAGTTCAGCAGCTGCTCAGCAGAGCTCCAGGTGGTTTTAACAGTATTAGCACATGAGGGTGCTCAGCTTTAGTTTTTCAGAGTACTTTTGGAGATATTAGTTTGCTGAAAGACTGCAACAACCTAAATCTTGCTGGAAGTGAGCTATCTTTATTTAATGTAAGTAAATGAGCATAAGCATCTCTGTTAAAAATAAAATGAAAACAAATCGGTGATTCGTGCGTTTATCTTTTCATTGAGATTTTCCTGAAAGTGTACACTTAAAGGGAAGCTGATCTGCATTTACCTTGAGTGAATATACGACATGGACAAAAGTACAGGGCAACCAAAAAGAGCTGCTCAGCCACGGAAGCCCACACCATGAAGCTCCTGGTTTGGAGCCCTGCAGTCACTGAGTCAGCAGAGTGTTGCTTTTACTCACCTCAGCGATCCTACTCTGTAACTTTACGTGGTCTGTGAAAATTTAATTGTAAAATTGTTATGAGAAACATCCTTCGAGGAGCAACTTTTTCCTTTCTTACTTTGAGTACAATTCAGAGTCTGTACTTTTTCACTTTTACTTGGGTAAAAAAAGTTGCTTCAGTACTTTTACTGGAGTATTTTTTAACCCAGGTGTCTGTACTTCTGCTTACGTAAAGAAAGTCTGTACTTTTGCCACATTTGGTAACAAATTACTTTCTTTGGCAAGTGATTAAGTAAAATGCTGCATTATGTAATACGGTACTTTTTAAAAATAATAATAAGAACACTGTGTCTTATTATTATTCTTTAATTGGTCTGTTTAGAATTTAAACTGAAACAGCAGTCACAAATCATTATTATTCGATACTCATACAGACCTTTGGTGCTTTTCAATTTCTTCATTCTGTTTTTAGTGGTGAGTCGAAACAAATTCCATCGAGGATTCAAATTCTGGCGAGTGTAAAGTTATGTGAAGGAGATGTAAAATGAAAATGACCATAATATAGAGGAAAATCCAAAGAACTGGGATTTATTAAAAAATCTTTCTGAAAAACATGTTAATAAATGCTGTATGTGTGATAATGTTTGTGCATCTCCTGACCCTATCTCGTCCCATTGAGAAAGTCATAGACAAAATACAGCCATATATGCATGCACTAAGATCATGTTAGTGAGAAAATGTCAATAATCACTCCAAAATATTTGCTTCATGAGCACGTCATAACATCAATACATACACAAACTACCTGGCATTAATTCAGTGGCCAAGTGACATTGCCAAAGGATTTCTGAAATACTTAGCATCTTCATGGAAGGTATTTGGATTTTGCACATTTTTTCAAAGTCATTTCCAACAACAGGGAGGGAAATTGAGTCATTTGCAGGTAGTGCAGAGGTAGGAGAGTAGTTATAAGTATATGTTAGCTGGAACTCTGACTTAGCTTTGTGCAGCACTTGACTGATGGCCGCCGCTGCCCTCATCCATTACTCTGTCACTTGTTTGAAATTGCCTTTCAAACGTTCTGGCACTTCTGGAAAAAGTGGGTTCTCCTCCCTTTTCTCCTAACAGCAGATAGAAGCCATGGTGCCATGCAAAGATGCACAAAAATCGTATTTTACTTGCTCAGCTGTCAGATCCTGTGCGACCACTTCAGAGATGATTTAGCCCTGTGCTGTGGACCGAATGTCAACATGTGTGAAAAACACAATGGGCAAAAATAGCAAAAATTAGCAAGGGTAGTGGGGGGAAAGTGGGCACATTCGTCAACAAAAAAAAAGAAAGAAAAGATATTTGAATGACATAACTGCATTTTTGACTGGATGGGACAAATAACACTGACTCACTTGGTTCAAGTGTGAAATTCTGAATTTTGTTTACAGCTTTCAGTTTATCCATAAGGTAAAAAATACAGTATAAGCTCACAGCAACCAAAGGCAATGCGGCAAGGGCAGTCTCTCCTCTTGTCCTCTGCTCCGTCCCTGTGTGTGGGCTTGGTGGTGACATGACAGCTCATTCCTAGGCACTATTAATGACAGAGCTCCCCTTTTCTAGTGCTGACTATCATCTATCAACCAACGGCCAAAGCAGTCATTGCTCCTTCACTAAATTACAACCCACTGCATGAGACATAAAACTGGATAATGGGCTGAAAATTAGCAAATTACAATCATTACACTGCCATAATTGACCCTTGAGACCCGTGTGCAGAAGTACACATCAGCCTTAAGGTAGTGTGTGTGTGTGTGTGTGTGTGTGTGTGTGTGTGTGTGTGTGTGTGTGTGTGTGTGTGTGTATTGGACCGTGAGGATGGAATCTAATTTAGTGAATAGCAGCAAACCCAAAGCTAACTGGCAGTAAACAGGGAGTCTTAGACTGTTTACACCCTCAAATGATTTTGCTCTACTCTCCGTTAAAAGATTTTAAAACATAAAAACATGAAAGGGAGAATTGTTAGATATAACAATGTACAGGGATAGGACAGCCTGAAAAAGCAAGGCACAAATATATGTATTTGTATATGTATTATTTCTAATATTTCTCTCTTTTTTTTTTTTTACAATTACAAAACTCTGGAAATCCAAGAACTTCGGAAAGACTGACTTGTATGATGGTTCTTTATAGCTCTTACATTGCAGCTGAGGTCATGACAAAAGTTGTCAACTGACAGGCTGACAATTTATTAAAGGGACAAATGTTGCTGAGAAATAAGCTCCACTAATTAAACTTGATAACTTTTATTCCTGCAAATGTGAGCTTACTGGATGGATCTGCAGTTAATCTTACTATATGCACTATATATCTTAATATATACACCACAAATCTCGTTCTGTTTGTCTGTCTTTGTGTTTGTTTATTTGTCTGCAATCTCATCCTAGACCTAGACTATGAGGACTTGAACCACCAAACCTGGCACACAGGTACATCCGAGGCCCCTGAAAGTTCTTAACTATTTGAGATATTATAATGACATCACTTAGCAATGGGTTAAAATGTGCCATTCTTAGCATTTGTGCCACTACAACACTTTATAAAAGCATCCTATTGTTTTAATTGCATTACAGTGGCATGTCATTAATAGCCACAAAAGTTGCATTATATGTGGCATATTATAAGCTGTAATGTTGTCTAGCAAGAACCTACCGAAAGGCTAAAAAGACCAATTTTTACCATATATACAACATCTATCACATATATTTTTTTAAAATCTTTTTTTCATTGTGATTAAGTATGTCTGAATCACGGCTAATTCATGCTGTTCCAACAGCATGAATTAGCCAAACAATAGTGTAGCATTGGCATGTATAAGTTTTATTAAAACATTAAATTAAAATGATTAAAAATGTAATTCAATAAAAATAATAGATGATCTAATAAATCTAATCTAATAAAATGATTAAATGTCAGACTACTTCAGTGAATCTTGTCAGATTCACAAACAACAGAGGATATTTTTTCTGTGGTTCTGTACTCATATATTGTCCTGGATATTGAAGTACTTGTGTTCCTCCATTCTCATCATATATGCTTATGTCATTGTTGTTGTTGTTGTTGTTGTTTTGCACAGGTATCAAATAATGCATTTTTAATCAATTCAAAACACGACACATGATGTTATCACATGATAACATCATGTGTAATATAGGCACAGATTCTCTGTTGATGCTTGTATTTATCCAAGCACTCCAGTTCATACCCATCTTAAACTGGACAGGGGAGAATTTATTTCATATAAATATAAAATTACTTCCATAATTAGTCTTATGTCATTTAGACAAGATGCAAATTCAAGCACTCTGTGCCTGTGTCCCCCAAAATATTCAATTAGCCTATTACATGGACTTTTAATGAAATAGCAGGAGCAGCACTCAGCAAGGTCAACCAAAGAGAGCAAAATATGCGAATTACATTTCTGTGACTACCAGAATAAAACATGGAATTGAACAGCGTCAAATACAGAAGTGGAGTCTAACTGACTTTTAAGACTGATACTGATAGTCAGAGATGGGCAGTAACGCGTTACTGTAATCCAATTACTTTTTTCAGGTAACGAATAAAGTAAGGGATTACTATTGCAAAAACGGTAACTGGCAAATTGTTAAACTTTGGCAATAATGTCAGACCACCAACAAATGAGTCAGACTCTAAGTAGAAGTACATTCAAATATTTCTAATTCAGTAGATTTACACTTGATTTATTATCATAATTTTTAATCATAGAGTTAAGTTTTAGGGAATCAAGTATTTTATATAGTGTTGACTCATTCTGACCATAACCACAGCCTACCAGTTCCTTAAGAGAGTGTTTATATGCAGGTGGTGGTTGGTCTTGTAACAGTACATACAAATATAAACTGTAACAGAAGGATTTCTTTAAAAAATAGGCAACAACATCAACATCTCCAGTTAAAGCGAGTCAACAAATGGCAATTTGTTTTCTCATTATTTCATTCCTTCCGTCTCATATTTATCTTGGTCATTATCCAGATTATTGCAAGAACAGGTGACAGAACAACAGAGGTTTAAGTGGTTTACAACAAAAGAGAGGTGGGATGGCGTTAGGAGGGTGTAGGGGTCATGGATGATGGAGGATAAAGTTAGTCTGACTAATTCTGATATTGTACACAGGTCTAAAAGCCAGATTATCCTATTTTATGGTCGCATGAACAAGGCAAATGGAGTGAGGAAGATATGCAAATTGCTCTCTAATTGGCCTGTCAGGTTTCTGAAGCCCTGTCAAACCACTGTCAGAAAGAGAGAGAGCAGGGGCCAGAGCCAGGGAACACAAAGAATTACTGGATTAGTTTCAGCTGCTATTCACTGCCCATTTCATTAAGCAATTTCAGCTCACACCAGGACCATGGGTCAGTGCTCCATGCTTGAAGAGCAGATTTTTCAGCTGTCATTTTGACAAGAGAGGCAGCACATCTCAACACTGCCTTCCTCCTCCACACATTGCTGGCTCAATGAAAAACACAGATACTGCCAGTAAACAAGCGTTCACGAGCTTCCCTTCACTGTAGATGGTACCAGGAAGGCATATTCAAGTGTTGAAAAGGTGGCAAGAAAACATTAGGAAACAAAACGGTGAGCAACACATCCTCATCCCCTCACAGATTCAAAGTCATTTAAAGAAAAAGTCTCTCCTCTTTTTCCCCTTCATCAATACTTCGACTAGTAATACCAGGGTAAGTTTGTGGAGCTGTGTTCGTAGTATTCAATACGTAAATTAATTTGATATAGGTTATTAGTGAGTAGGGAGAGTTTTCTAAGCCCGGCTCATTAGCAGCTACAGTGTTACCAATGACATGTGTGGTTTACTTGGATACTTGTAGAAGATTTATCACTCAAGATTATGAGAAGTTTAATTATTAAGTGAATTTGTAATTTCACACCAAATGACCCTTTTAAAGCGGCCTTTGATATCAATATATTTAAATATCTGATGGCTATGATATGAGGTTGAAATACTGAAACTAAATGTGGATTTTCAGGCAAAAATTCAACATTTAACTTACAGGCCCTGTACAGCGGAAGATACAAAATAATACATAAATAAATAAATAAATAAGTAGGCTTGCTCTTAGGCTCCAGCATAAAGTTATCCAGTCATTCACCCTAAAGCATGAGGAAGAGCCAAAGATCTAAAACAATAATGCTGAATCTTGTTCATAATATGTGTTTTTACTGCCAAAAGTACAGGAGGAAAGACTTTTAGTGTCACGTAAAACCACTGTATTTGTCAAATGTACCACTGTCTTAGCTAATGTGGAGTGAAAACCTTCAATCTAAAGAGTTTGTTTCCACACTATATTACCTACAGGTATATGTAATCAATGTTTTTTATGACTTTTTTTTTACACATCTTATAATCCTACAAACTTATGCTACAGCTGCAGTTGTTGGAGACTGTAGAACAACCAAAATGACTGTGTGCAATGAACTTGCAATTTTGCAAAACTTTGAAATGGTTGCTTTGAAGACGTGGAATAGGTCTGCCACAATGGTGATAAAATGGCAATACGATGGGTTCAGTCTACAATCAGTCTGCACACACTAAACTACTTACATTCAGAGTCCAGCCAGAATCTCATTGACTTTAAATAAATAGTTACGTAGTTGCTGCAAGACGGTGATTTAACTGCAAGCTGATGTGGGCACTCAGCAACCTTGCCTTTATATAAGCATATAACCAGAATACCAGATAGAAAGCCCTTCAGTCTCCTATTGCTAAGACACACGTTGCAGTCAGCTCAGCACAGACTGATAATCAGTGCATTGATGAATTCTTCTGTTTTTTATGGTACAGTCTATTTTACAGGTAATTATCTGACCCCTCAAGGCATGAATATAAAAGCAGCAACATTTGTCCCTTTAATGAATGAATGAAACAATTCTACATTTAAAAAAAGCTGTCACAGGTGCAGCACATCCCATAGATATACACAAGCACACACAAAAACACACTCAAAACCTCAGCTCATTACAAGTTTGGCAGCCGCACACACACTAAAAGAAATGGAGAGTAATCGGGAAATTGAAAATCATCGCATAGTGTCAAGAATTGAGAGACAGATCCAGTGTAAAATAGAAAAAAATTGGGTAATAGGGTGATAATAGAAGGGTCTGAGTCCTTTGTAAAATCAATCAGAGGCTAAGAGGTTGCTTGACGCCGTGAGCAATTTGACAATGCATTGACGACAGAGCTCCAGTGGAGCATTACTGGATGTGTAATTACTATGACCATCTTATATGGATCCAATTAGCTTCCTTCAACAGTGAAGAGACATAGCACTTCCCATGATATAAATGGACTCTTTCACTGTTTGTCAGTGTTTTCCGATAAAAGGGTAGTACCAGATCATAAGTGCATCTTTTCAGAAACAGGGCATTTAAGATGATTTACTCATTTAAGATGATTTGAGTTTATGATACACACGCTGCATTTTCCTTGAAACAAACCAAGGATGAAATCAGCCTCATACCATAAACAGACTACATCTGCTGAGCTTTAAATTCTGTAGGCAGGAACCAAAGGTCTTATAACCAAGCGCAAGAATGGGCAGTACAGTTAAACACAGGTGGGACATAAAGAGGAAAGAGTTAGTTTCATCCTTTATGGTCACTGACAATGAAACGCTACAAGTTGAAAATAAATGACCACCTGTAAACACGAGAACAAAAACCCACACATCACCTGCAGGCCAGGCGGCAATGCTAGTGCTATTTAAAAATCCCCAACTATCAATACAGTATTGGATGCCTTAAAAACTCAATAATATTTACTGTTAAAATTAATAAAAGCCATAACTCATTGTTTTATATTTAAATATTTTAAAATTAGCTATTAAGTGCAATAAGTGAATCCCTTGATAGTAAGCCTAACAAATCATATATTTTAGTACATTCAGTTGCTGAAACCAACCATCCATCTATTTTCTTAAAAGCAACAACTTTGGATGTCTTTATTGGATTTACTGGTGATTGTTCATGCTCAAAGTCTCTGAACAGGGCTAACACAACAAAATCAAGCATTCACACTTGCAGCCAATTCAGAATAACCAGTTTACCTAACACTGTGGAAGGAAACCAGAGTACCCAGAGAATCGACACAGGCAGAGGGATAAAACATGCAAACTCCACACAGAGAAACCAGCAAACCCAAACCTGGGATTTTCTTTCTGTGAGGTAACAGTAGCCTCTGCATCGCTGTGCCACCCTGTACTGCAGAGCCTGTATCATATTTTAATAAATGTAAAAGCCTTCACAGATGATTAAAAAAAGCTGGAAGCCATTCAATCAGTTTTGTTTAGTGTTTATTAGACATTATGCTCTGCAGACCAGCTGGATGGGCCAACTTATGGCTCTTGGGCCAAATTAAGCCTATAAGACATAAATTAAGTAGCACAGCTATACTACAGTTCCACCTCCACTGTGGATTTGTTTATGTGTCGACAAAGTACACAAACTTTATGGAGTTGTACCACTAATGCTCCATTATGCTCCAGTGAAAGTGTTAAATTTTGACTGATAAGCATAACTACTCATCTTATCTCATGCATATCTTATTGTGTTTAGATAATTAAAACATTTTCAATTAAAAACATGCAAGATAACAGGTGACATTCCCAGTGGGTTTCTTTCTATAAGCAACAATTTTAACTTATTAATACTCACTTCATAATAACTCAGCTAGTGAGTTTGGCTTTGTGTGCTCTGTGATTACTTATGCAGGGAGCTAACAGACACGGTGCTGACAGAATTAAATGAGTTTTTATAATGCTGTGTGCTAATGGCGGTTGCAGCAGAGTGAAATCCGGTTTGTAGGTGTCAAAGCTGAAGAGAATGCAGAATCTTTGATGTTCTGTTTCATGTTTCAGACCTGCCTCGGTGTTACCTCACAACTAAGCGCCCACTGCAGAAATTTAACCATCGCACAAAGGCAAAGAGGACAGACAGAAGGAAGAGGGAGAACGGGAGAGAGAGAGAGGCAGACAAAGTGATATGTTCCTCTCGTCCTTAGAGAAACAGACACCTGCAGGTTTGATCAGACTTTGCCTTCAATATCCTCTCTTATCCTTTGATGATCCATCACATCGTCTCTTTCTATTCTCTCAGTCTCATTTTCGCACGCACACACATATACTTCACATCCTCATCTTGGATGGATCTTTGTTTCTGTCTTTCATCTCCTTCTCTTACCTCACATTTTTTCCCCTCCCACATTTCCTGCCTCTCTCCCTCCTTGTTCCAATTTCTGTTTTTCTCGCCACCTTTAAATTTTCACTTAGCTTGTGCTTCGTTGGGCTCCACTTTTTAATTGTCATCTCTGCTTTAGTCACCAAGGTGCAGCCTTACTTTCAGGTACTTGGTTTATGTAGTTTTGGATTTGGCAAACTGATCAAGAATTGTCTTGGCTTGAAATAGAGTCTTTTCCTGTTGTTTTGGAACAGATGATAAGTATTGCAAACAGTGATACAATTAGGCAGCACATCAATAGGCTGTTATTATCCTGGTATTATTTTTGCTGTACAAAGGAAAGTATTAATGAGGTTAAAGGGGACCGTCCATGGCTCACACAGCAATAAATAGCTGAAACTGAACTTACACAGACAGACTGAGGGGGGAACAGGGGGGCTGAATCTTCACAAACGGACTTTTCTTAAAATTACAAAAAAATGTATACACTCACACGCCTGAGTAAGAATCATGTATGAAAGGGAACATGGACAACAAGATTTGTTTTTTCACCTGTTGTGTTCTCCCTGTCCTGTCTGCTGATCGATGTCAGCTGTGTCTTCCAGGTGTTTTCCCTTTGCCCTACTTTCCTCTTGTATTTAATGTCTGTGTCTGCTCCTGCTCGTCGTCACGTCGTACCCTCATTCTGGCCTGTGTAGTTCAGTTTCATGCCCTCATCGTTCTGTTCCGTTTCCTGATTTATGCCTACAATAAAGCAGTGGACTTTGAGTTTAAACTCCACCTCCACGAGTCTGCATTTTGGGTCCTTTTTCCTGCCTGCCCGCACACAGCCATGACAGAAACAAGCCACCCTTAAGCTGCAAAAACAGAAAGAAAACAGAGAAAGTGCTACATACAATATTAGGAGTGACAAAATCTACAGTTTGGTGCATCCTGAGAAAGAAAGAAAGAAAGAAAGAAAGAAAGAAAGAAAGACAGAAAGACAGAAAGAAAGAAAGCACTGGTGAATTCAGCAATGCAAATGGAAGACAACGGTGGTGGATCATCGCAGAATGATTTCCATGGTTTAAGAGAAACCAGAACAGCCAACCAAGTTAACAACACTCTGCAGGAGCTAGGTCTATCAATATCCAAGTGTACCATAAAGAGAAACTACAGGGAGTTTTCTGCAAGGCAGAAGCTACACAAAAACCTCAAGAATAGAAAAGCTAGATTGAACTTTGCTAAAAAGCCAACACAGTTCTGGAAAAACATTCTTTGAACAGATGAAACCAAAATCAACCTCTCTGTTTATGCAGATATATTTTTAAGATACTTAACGGTCAGAGAGACTGGCCTCAGAAAATGAAACACAAACAGTTCATTAGGAGAAATAAACAGATGATGATTTGATTCAATATTTAAAAAAACAAACAAACCAACCACAGTAAACTTAAAGTGACAATTGCCAATAATAACCATGAGTGTCCAAATGCAGCCAATGGGAATGATCAAACATGTTTTTTGGCACAAATAGTTTGCTTGTGATAGCCTGCTCTCACTGTCATTGTCCATCTGGCTTCTCTGTTTTCTGTCATCTGACTATTCACACTTTGCCTCCCATTCTCAAACAATTCGTGCTCCTTTACCCCGTGTGTGTCCTGCAGTGGAAACAATGTACCATAGTAGATTATTCTGGTGCCATGATGAATGGTAAGAATCTGTGTCTGTTGACTGTGGCCTTGAGATAAAGAGTAGGCAAATGAAACTGTCTGCTTGGCTTGCTGCACCCCAGAGTCCACTGTCACCATTCCTCATGCTAATTTGATTGAGAACGCTCTATCAGCACATACTCCTCGACCCACACACCTTTGCTCAAGGGACGTGTAGGTGGTGGAGCGGGGTGGGGTGGGGTGGGGGGTGGGGGGTACAGGATGCCATCAAGCCACATAGTAATAACAAATTTATCTCCAGGATGCCTGTCTCAGCGTATAATGTTCAAGTTAGGCCCACTGTGGGTAGTTTACATCAAAGTGAAATGTGGCGCTGCAGACGAAGGCAGGACAGAGCCAAAGACGAAATGGTAAAGAGAAAAAATCAGATGTTTAAACATGTGAGATGGGGTAAGAAGCGAAGGTGAGACAGTCAGCATGATTAAAAATAAAGAATTACAGAAGAAAAGTACCTAGCAATCTTCATTTGTGTTTCCACATTGCAAATGATGTGGAGCCAGAAGGATATCCCTCTCCTTTCAGCAGTAAAACGAAACCAGGATTGATGAGAGTGTATATAATGCGCAAGTGACTGGCTGTATATGGGCTTGCTAGGAGCAAAGCGTCGACACAGTGAAGTGGAAGAAGGATAGCTGGATTGAGAGAGAAAGAATGTGGCGCCGGGTGGAGAGAAAGATACAAATGAAGGTCTAGATCGAGATAAAGATTTGAGAGAATAGTTCAACTCCAAAGGAGGGCATTGTGTGCAAAACCCAGGGTGAGCTGTAGCAATTGCCAGGGGAGATAAATTGGGACAGAGCTGCTCTTTTATGGCCATTTTTTCAGTCTCCTTGGTAGCTATTGTATGGGTTTCATTCATTAGACCGTATGCAATGAAAAACATTCAGGGAGAGAAATATCACCAGTCAGCAGCCAGTGTACAGCTCTGCGTTTTCCTCTGGGGCAATATTTCACAAAGCTTGCCCTTCTCAAGTAAACAAACCACATGTTAATCATGGAGAAAAACAATTACAATTAATTTCCTCTTTTGTTTGCCTACTTGTCACGGTGTCATTAAACCTTTACCACATCATGGATTTGGTTACCAGGGAACGTTATGTGCTGTAAAATACTGTAAGGCTGCTTTGGTGGACAGAAACAATGTCTGGAAGCGGTTTCTTCAGTGTCTTCACTTGTAATGAATAAAATATGACTGTAGTTGCTATTGTTGCTAAATATATTCTGAGTTTTCTTCTGAGGTGAAACTAAGTCTTCCTTTCCCCCACAAGGGGATCGTTAAATCTCTATACAGTACATTTGCAATGCAGATTCTACAACATTTGGGTTACACCATAGAGTACTACACAACATGTACAACGTTGTTAAGTATAAAAAGCTGTTGAAAATGAATTTCAGCTATTTCACACTCTTTACAGTCAGCTGTATTTACCGATTATTTACAGAACAGCTCATGAGAAACACCGAAAGCAACAGAAAAGATTGCTTTGGCACAAACACACACAAAAAAAAGAGAACAGAAGAAGAAAAGTAGCTGAGTATCAGTTTTCCATGGTTGTCAGCTCTGGGATTAATAGCAGCCATTTCGCCATAATGAGCTGTTAAGCGTTAGCTGCCAAAAGCCTCTTCGTTTGCCTTTGAGTCTCAGAATACTTTGTCTAATTATAACAGCGCTCTCTGTCCCTTTTCTTCCTGTCACTGTCAGCACTGCTGTACCTGTGTAACGCCTGCCTGACTTTAGCTCTTGTTAGGCGATATAATCAGCTCGAGAAACTACGATCTGGAGATGAGGTTCATGATGATGTTGCACCATCATTATTAAATGTGTCACATGTGAGTGCTACACCCAGAGCATCCACGTCTATGTTAAAGACTGTGGTTTGTGTGGCAGCTCGAACTTCAAACACGAGCGCAATAAAACGTTAAACTGAACAAAGGTTGTTCCTTAGTTGTTTTTCACGCTACCCGGGAGATTTGTACTGCACTACAACACAGAGAACTTTTTTTTCCCTGTAAAAACTTACAGTGAGTACTCAGTAACCAGACTTTCAAGTGAATGCAGATGCTGCAATCAGTTATTGCTAAAGGGCACATGCTAGACACCTTAAGGGTATTAAAATCTTTGTAAATATATAATAAACTAATTAATATTAAATACTGCAGTGGCTGGGATTAAAGCAAATGTATGATAGCGGAATACAAATAGCTATAATTTAATTTAAATAAAACTGGAGCTGAGATGCTGTTTACTACAATGCTAATTCAGTGAAGTAAACCCCGCTTAAATTCTAGGTGAGTGTTCTAGTGAAAATGACAGAGCATTGTTTTGCTTCTGAAATAAATATTGTCATCATGAAACGCTGAGGAGAGATATATTCATATGTTTCAATATTTAAGAGCAACCTTTTGTTGAGGTTAATGGGGCATTTCAGCTTATGGGAAAAAATTGCCTCAGCAGAAGCCACGAAAAGATCCCTGACAGGAAGACCGAAGAGGCTGTGAGAGAATAAAATAAACCTATTTTCGTAAGCTTGAATACCTTGGTCTAAGCGTTTGTGAATTTAAATTCCTCAATCCTGGCCAGAAGTTTTCTGTTGAGTTAGAAAGAAGGGAAACTCTTTATTTTTTTTTTTTTTTGGGGCCATGTAAAGTAATTCTGCACAACGGCAAGAAAAAAATTGTTCTCTTTAAAAAGAAAGCCATTTGTTTTACACTGCTAACTGTGATAAATGGAATTCAGTCTCCATGACAAACAGTGAGTACGGAGAACTGGTGGATCATCTGTTTTTGTCTTGGGGTGTGAAGTTGCCACAGTTGCCTGCACACAGCACTGAAGCGTCCTCGTCAAAGTCTTCTCTATTTGTGTGTGTGTGTGTGTGTGTGTGTGTGAGAAACACTCTGTGTACTATGTGCGTATATAAACATGCTGTATTCTATTAAAATGTGTGTACTTTGCTGTACAACAGATATTAATGTGTTTGTTATTTTGCATTTGCATTTCCTACCAGCATATGGCACCGGGGCATCCTTGTCTAGAGCTACCAGCGGAGGGTCCAGCAGCACTGTGTCCATGTTCTCTGTGATCACTCCATGATAAGAGGCTTCTATCCATGGCTTGTGCTTGTTGACTGTGAAAAGAGGAGGAAGGATGGCATAAATGATACTGTCTTAGTTTGTATAGCTGTACTTGAGAAATTCAATGCACATTTTGGTCACAGTATTACTGCAAAGACATAGTGTAGCCATTTATACATTGCCCTAACAAGTAAAAGATCCCTGGATCCCAAGAGGAAATTCAAATCCCATTGGGAGTACATCAGGGAAAGCAAAAAACAAAAACAAATACAGAGCTGCCTGCTATAGTGATGCCTTGTGAATAAGGGAGGAGCAGAAAGTAACAGCATTACTGCAAAGACTGGTACTTTCATTAGTACAATGCTCTGTTCATTCTACAGTTTATGACCATGTTTATCATAATGCAGTGAGTCACCTCAACAGACAGACTCAGAATGAGAGACGCAAAAGGATATAACCCTCCACTGGAGTGTTGCTTTTTCACAGGTGGCAAAAAGGAGCAATAAAAGTGAAGAAGCGAATAGTGTGGAAAGAAAATGTTGTTTGTTGGATGGAATTTGTGATTCTTTGTTAAAGCATTGCAGCAAAGCTGTAAACTACACTTTGACTTCCAGTACTGTGCTGTGCAAAAGTTGCGAGGTCCCCCTTATTTCTTTTCCAGCCACACTTTCTTGTAATTCTTAAAGTTGTCTTAAGCAAAAGTTCTACAGACTTTCAGAAGATCCTTTTAGGTTTTTCTCTGCACATTGGCAACTTTTTCACTCATTTTCAGACCCAAACCCCCAACCCTTTACAGAGTAATTTGTTGCTGCTGTTGTTTTGTTTTAATTTTATTTGTCACATACACAGTCAAACACAGTACGATATGCAGTGAAATGCTTATTGCTTTTAAAGGAAAAATAACCTAACTAAAGGGATGAACCAGTGCGGTGTCTACACCTAATAGTTAATTTAGCAAAAAGAAAGAAAAATATCTTTAGGAACTGTTACTGGCAGCTTGTTGCAAAACACCATCATTTGTTTGCATTTCATTAGCTGAATTTACAAAAAAGGGCAAACATAACACAAATTGAGAGGCATAAAATTGTATTTTCATACTAACAAGGTGATTCCCAAAGTTAGCTTTGCCAAAAGCTTAGCATAGCTTAGCACTGTGTGCATCATCTCTTTTAAAAATTGAAGGAAACTGAGCAAGTGGAGGACAAAAGAAGCGCCATCTTAAAGTCATGTCCTTAAGAAACTGTGAAAAAATCCAGCAAAGACCTGACATAGAACATGAGAGATGCATCTGGCCCTTCAGTTGATCCACCTATTATCAGCCAAAGCCTCATCAGAAATGGTCGAGGTGGAAGGCTAACTGTCAAGAAGCCATTCTTAAAGAAGCAAAATAGTGAGAAAAAGCTGAGGTACGCCAAATTTCAAAAGAACTGGACTTAAAAAATCAATGACAACAGATCTGAAGGAATTGCCCAAGAAAGTTCTGAAGAATAACAATATTTGGACATATTGACTTTCAAGCTTCTTACAATTGTCTGTTTCCCTGTTTCTTACTCTGTGCATCTCTATTTATTACTATACAATTTCTAGTATAACCACCATGCTGCAAATCACAGGTTAACACAGATCACAATCACACATGCAGGAATTACTGATTTCTTTAAATTGGACATTCTTCTGCTTCATTGCAGCAGGACCTCACAAATACACAGACACCAGCGTGGCACAAGAAAAACCATATGCGCTTGGCCACTTTTGTGTATCCACACACACATACTGCATCTCTGGTGCACAAGTGTGAGTCCCTGCAGGGAGCTGGGATGTCAACCCGAGCTTTCAATCCATTGAAGAGGAACACTTTGTCTCATGCCAATGAGCAGATGACATGTCCAGCTGGCAGTGATTTAAAATGCATCAAACTCTTCCTAAAGCTTTTTCGCCACTTTTCATCTGTTTGAACAAATCTTAGTAGTTTTGTCCTACTATCCCATTTTCTGCCCCTGCTTGTCACTGAATTGAGAGGACAGGGTCAAAAACTAGAAAATAGGTCTGAACAAAAGAAACACAAATTTAAAGCAACACATTTGATGTGAAGGAGAAAAAACCCAGAGACAAACACACTTTAAGCTTGTGACAAAAGAGTGGCTTATATAAAAGCCTCTGGAACAAGTTTACGGTGCTTTCGAAGCTTTATTTTTAGATTTATAACATAAAAGCAAGACCTAAGAATCTTCATCTACATGACCTTTTGTGTTAACTCTTCGTCACATTTGTCTTATAATCTTTCATTGTGCTGCCAAGGATCTAATGTTTCTAGATGGCACTCCTACCATGCTGAGAGAGAGTACAGAGTGGATCATAAGCAGTGAAAAATAACCACAAGGGATGACATTATTCATGGAAGAAGTGTCATCTTATGCTCATGCAGTAGATAGAAAGCACTGCAGCACACAGCATGACTCTGCTCTGCTGGAATGCGAAAAGAGAAAAGTGGAGGTCTGTTTTCAAGTGGTATTTAGGTATCTTTACTTCAGGAACATTTTACTTGTAATGCTGGATCCAATGGTGCATTAACCAGGACATTAAAACACATACACTTTTATGTCCTAATGCAGGTACAGCCTGATCCTTATGTTTTTCAGATTTCCTTGGATTTACTCTTCTGTATAAAATTACCATAAAAAAGTAGACATGAAATGAACTGAAACAATGTTACAGAGAGACTCTCGAAAGTCATGATAATATTAAAGTGAAGTGCTGAGGTGACTATAAAAATGAGCAGTACCAAAGTGATTCTTCATTCCTGTGTGCCTGCACTAACCATGCATAAATACATATTAATCCATCATGCTCACACAGCATTTCATTTACATTTGAAGATGTCTTCAGTAAGTCTAATAGCAGCCCACAGCCAGTTCAGTTTACTCATGGATGGCAAGTTCAATTTCTAGCTCAAGGTCTTGCATTTATCCCAAACAAATTGGGTGGTGGTTGACGCAGCAGAGCTGGGAGTTTTTAAAGGTAGTCTGATATTGGAGCTATATATTAGCAAAATAGCACATCAGACCATGGAAATGGGCTATTACCAATACTGGCTTTCATGACATGAAGTACTGTAAAGCCATTAGTGATGCATTTAAAGTATTCATCCTTGACATCCTTGTACTGAGCCACAGTAATGAAACAAAAATTGCATTCAAAGAGAAAAGAAAAGAGTCTGGAACAACTTTCTAGAGAAGATCAGCTAAACTACAGCAGCAGCTTTCTATAAGACAATTTCTCAAAGCTGAAAGCAATAAAGACCTGTCTATACTCTCCATTTATGTGTGTTCTTCCAATGTCAATTTCATCGCTAATCCAAGTACCTTGTTGCACAGGAAAAGCACAGGAAAATAAAGATTGTACATTAACACAAGCGGTGTTTCCTTTTTGCTTGATGAGCTGCTATAAACAAACATTGGCTCAGATTCTTGCTGTCATGTAGTCACAGTTTTTCATCCGTAAAAACGTGTCGACGTATCATTAACTGTGTGCATGTGAATCTGCAGTCCAGACTAGTACACACACATATACAAAGGCAATTATAAACTGAGCTAAAAGGGCTCACTTCTAAGCCAGAAAACAGGGACAGACAGCTGTTTTGATTATAATACTCAGTAGTTGATTTTGGAGGACATGTACGTACACGCTGGGTTTTTTTCCCCCAATGTTTGAGCAATTTCTCCACAAATTTAAGCAAATATTATTGTTGTCATATTCTAGAGTCACCACCTACTTCCTGATCAAGTTCACAGTATATCAATATATCTAATTATCTAATATATCACATGGCAGCAGTTCAGTGAATTTAAGTATGTAGGCATGGTTGAGACGACCTGCTGAAGTGCAGACGGGAAGAAAGGTGACTTTGAACATGGTGTGGTTGAGGGTGCCAGATGGGCTGGTCTGAGTTTTTCACAAACTGCTGATCTACTGGGATTTTCCCCACACATCCATCTCTAGGGTTTACACGTGTTGAAAAAAGAGAAAGAATAAAGTGAACAGCAGTTCTCTGGTTGATGCCAGAGGTCAGAGGAGAATAGCCAGGCTGCTTTGAACTAACAGGGAGGCAACAGTAACTAAAACAACCACTTATTACAACAAAACATTGCAGAAGAGCATCTTTGAATGTTCACACGTGCAACCTTGACGCATGAGCTATAGCAGCAGAAGACCACACGCGGTGCCACTCCTGTCAGCTAAGAAGTGGAAAGTGGGGCTATAGTTCTCACAGGCTCACTAATATTGGACAATAAAAGATTGAAAAAGTGTTGCCTGGTCTGATGAGTCTTGATTTCTGCTCTGATATTCAGGGTCAAAATGAACATGAAAACATCCTGGCTTGTATCTATAGGTCAGACTGCTGGTAGTGTAATAATATGGGGGATATTTTCTTGGCACACTTCGGGCCTCTTAGTACTAACTGAGCATTGTTTAAATACCACAGCCTACCTGAGTATTGCTGCACTATGTCTATCCCTTAATCACCACAGAGTACCTATCTTCTGATGACTGCTTCCAGCAGGATAACACAGAGCTAAATATCAAACGACTGGCATGAAAAATCAAGACAGTTAGTTGTCGAGCTCCTTAAAATGGTATGTTACGGCACAAAGAAAAAGTCAGTAGTTCACCAAAGTCAGTGGGATTCATGCTTTGCATGTCTAAAATTAAGTTAAAATCATTGTAATAGGCCTGGAGCCCAGACAAAAATCAGTGAACTGAACAACTGAGAGACAGACGCTGCCATCCCCAGACTCAGGCTTCCCTTTAATAAGGTTACATGTGTCAATGGTCACAATGTGCATGGCGTCTTTGGCCACTTCCTGAGATCCATCTGCAGCCATTACAGAATTAGACTTCACATTATGGAAGACTAATTGACTTACTAGAGGAAACAGTCTTAAAGTCGATCTGTGTGTTTAGAGCATTGTATAAAATCTGATATGACAGTAATATAGAGACAGACACAAGAAACAAGATAGTGAGTTCCTGTAAATAACATTAGTGGAAAAGATTATTAACTTGTATCCATCCTGCTATTGAAATCAAAATATCTGTTGTGTTGTCTTCCCCTGGTCACTGAAGCTCATGAAAATATATTACTACAGGGACACAATTGGATGATAATCTATATTTAATTTAAGTCCCAGCTCATATTGTAAGACACTGCATTAGCGTGCCAGTATTGATCAGTTTAAGTCACGTCAAATCCATTTCTTTTCACTGTGTGTTTGATTACAGGTGAAAGACATCTTTCCTTTGGCGACAGTAGAAAAAAAGGCGAGACTACCAAGAGGTGATAATAATGATAAGAAGAAGTATAAAAGCAGTATAAAATAAGTAGGAGGGCAATACAGATAAAATGAAAAATGCAGAAAGGGATTAAAATGAAAAATGTCTAAGATGGCTTTTACTGATTCTGGAAGGCTTATTCTCTCATTCAGGACACTTTGAATCTGAGGAGCTCCTTTTAGATCTGAGACTTGGTAAAGCTCCTATCAGAGAATCCAGACTGGTTTAGAGTTCATGTGTCTATACAGGAGGAGCTGGCTTAAAATCTCACTCCAACACTGCCCGTCATTGGTGAGGAAAAGTAGAATAATACAAAGATAAAGTAATAAAGTATTACCTGAATGTGAAAACAGAAAAACAAATTCAAATTGAGAGCTAAGAAGAAGAAATTAAAAGGGGGGAGAGAAAGAGATTGACAAGAGAAAAGATAACAGGAGTGGCAGGCAGGAAGGTGGGGTGAGGGAGAAAGAGGGGCAATAAAGTGGTAAAAGAGAGGACAGGCACAGACAGACAGAAGAATAGACTGCTGCCTGTACAACCTTACAAATGTTTCCATTTATTCTCCTATTAAATTATTAAACTGGATTCCTATAGGATGCACTTCCAGAATAACAGCGCCACGTCTCTCGAAGAAAGAGAAGAGGCTTCTGAGTAGGCCAGGTTTTTAAAATACATCCCTGGCATTAAAAAGAAACTGATTATCACTTATTGCTGTCAAAATAAATTAGACTGAGTCTGTTAAAACGATTTCTGATTACATTTGTTGGGGGGGGGGGGGAAAGTTCTCAACTCTTCAAATTGTAAAATACTGTTTAAACTATACATTAAATCAGATTTAGTGCTGATTTAAATACATTGCTTCTTTTTTTTTGCCCCATCACCCTGATTCTTGCTTCATTAACAGAACAACAACAAAGACTTGTATCCAATTATTGTTAACTGGCTTCATGTTCATTTTACACAAATTAAGGAGCATGCAAGAGCATGTTATTCATATTCTTGCACAAAAGAAGATTACACATTAATTACCCACCTTTGAGAAAACAGCAACGCTGAGACTCTCCCTGACACCACGAGATGTAGCACAATATTTAACACTGTCTTTTAACTCTTGCTTTCTCTAATGAGGCAGTTAAACAAATCATCTTATTTTACTCTTTTATAGCGATGTGTCCATGTGGGAAAGTGTTTATGATGCTGTTAGTTTAACAGTAAAAGCGGGCAGAGAATTAAAACTGTGGACTCAGAGCTTTTCAGCTTGGTTAGAAAGTGATAATTGCTTCAGCGTTGAACAGTGGATCTCATTATATCACACTTCTAACAGTAATTGATGGCAGCTTAATAGCTTAGATATGTAGGAGTTTATGTCTGCTAGTAATAACGCAGCATTAGCAGCCATGATAGACCAGTTCAATCAAAGTCGTTAGTGTGCCTGAAAATATCCACAAAGTTACATTACCTTTATGTATATAATAATACACTTAAAATACTTAATTCATTACTTTATTTTATTATTATGATAAAAGATAATGGACAATATTATTCATATTTTGTATATTTTTTTATTTTCATTTGATTATTTTTCCACTTTTTGAGGAAAAAGATTAATCTTTTTTGATTAAAAGGCAACATTTGTTGCTTACCCCAAATCTGCAGAGGACTTCAGTGTCTTGCATCTCATTACTTTAGATTTACAGCATAAAACATTTGAAATATTTTGTTTTGGCTCAAACTAATAGCTCATGTGGTACCTGCAGCTAATTAAAAGGCCCTGTTAAAACACTACCTAGAGTAAACATTACACAAAGTTAACAATAGCTTGGTTCAGTTTCAATTAAATTCATTGTGCCGATTCGCAATACTCATCTCCAGAAACTTTATACTGCAAAACACATTATAGGAAGAAATCATGAGCAAGTCCCAGATGAGTTTAGCATCTAGAAAGAGCCCCTTCATGAGCTCATGACACACCAACTCCGATTATAGTTCATTCAGCTGCGTATGTAATACAGTACTTGTTTGCTAATACGTTTTCCAGCTATCTTTAGGCTTAAACTCAGGTTTTCTAGTTACACAAAGGTGATAGTGTCAACACTGAAACGCTATTGATCTTTTCCTGCAGCTAAAAATAACAGGTCCAACATTATCTACACCAGTTCGACTGCTTATTCTAATCAGCCTATAGCGTGTCAACTATTCAATGCTTTCAGACACATAGAGATGGTCAAAACAACCAACTAATGTTCAAACTGAGGATCAGAATGAGAAAAGGGTGATTTAAGGGACTCCGACCTTGGATAGCCGTTGGTGCCAGACGAGCTGGTCTGAGTATTTCACGAACTCCTGATCTACTGGGATTTTCTCATACAACCATCTTTATAGAGAATGGTATGAAAAAGAGTAACTATTCAGTTCTCTGGGTGAAAATGCTTTGTTGATGCCAGAGGTCAGAGCATAATAGCCAGACAGCTTTGAGCTGATAGAAAGGCAACAGCAACTCAAATACCAATACAAGAGAATCTGCCAACACAACATGTCCAACCTTGAAGCAGACAGGTTGCTGTATAAAAAACACACCGCGTGCCATTACGGCTTGCTTGAGCTAATGAGTCTGCTTCAGTATTCAGATGTTTGAGTCATAATTTGCTGTAAATAACATAAAATCCTGCCCTTTTCTTTCAGTGGTTTAGGCTGGTGGAAGTGTAATAGTGTGGAGGATGTTTTCTTGGACTTGGACTTTGGGCCTTTTAGTGCCCACTGAGCATCGTTTACATGCCACAGCCTACCTGAGTGCTGCTGACCATGTCCGTGCCTTTATGACCACAATGTATCCATCCAGCAGGATAACGAACCATGTCACAAGGCTCAAATCAGCTGGTTTCAACATGGCAATATTAAAAGAAACAGCGACTGTGTGACTCTATCATGTCCATATGGACCAAAATCTGGGAAGTTTTCCAGCACCTTGCCAGAAATATTCCAAACCAGTACTAGCAAGTGCTCAGCGAGTGTATTTTAACTTCTAACCTCTGACCCCTCCTCTTCTCTGCTTTGACTATTGGACATGGCATTACTTTTAACTTCACATGTACATGAGAACCACAAAACATGGTCACTCTATTCAAAAGGCATGTCATAATATATACTAATACCTGATAGTTTTCATAGCCTCAGCAAGTCTTTAATCATTTGAAACTACTTGGAAATGATTGCTAGTGTTTCACCTCTAGGAATATATACATATAGTTGCACTTCCTATAATAAGATTTCCCCATAGGTATAACATTCTTGGAAAGTATTCAAACCCAGAGGGACAATACACAAGCAAAATGCATTACTTGGTATGTAAATTAAGCAACTCAGAGATTCATCAGTGGGTTCAGGAGACAGCTCTTGGAAACACCGACACATAAACGAATGCAAAAGTTAAATTCAGAGAAGGGAACAGCACCAGTAGATTAGACATAAGAAACTCCAATGCCAAAGAGACAGCATGACTACATTAGGTCTATAAGTACTGTGAGCATCGGCGGTGAGTTTTACAGTCCCACTGCTGAAGTGTAAGCTGCAGTTAGCAAGTACAAAAGTAATTAGGCATATTGACTGCAGCATCTAAGCTGTGCACTCAAAGCAAAAGTGGGTCGTAGATGATCAACGCTTCATTTTCAGAGCATTAATTCTCCTCAGTTGCATTCTCTCAGGACCTTTCTGCCTTGTACAGTTGGATTTCCAGGCAATATTGTTGTTTTTTAGTATTGTTGATTTTTCCTTAACTCATTAAAACAGCCATAAACTCTGGTCTCCATCAACCAGAAAACATAAACTCCCCCACAACAGTAGTTGTGAATACAATTAGTTCACGGAAATATTGATCGGATTTAGCTGTCCCCACAATTCCATTAGGACTATGTGATGGTTGCTTTCAAGTCTTAACAGCAGTATGTGAGATACAGATGTGCCATAATTGCTCTGTAACACACAATCCCTTCTCTGTCTGCTGCTGACTTCATCAAAATGAACTGATACAGGGGGAAAAAAGCCTCTTATTTTCTGCACACAATGCCTATAGGCATTCAAAAGAAACAACTGAAGAGTTGTGGTATTTGGACAGATGATTGTGCGATTGGAAAATAAAATAAAATGATAAATTTAACTTGAAAATGATGAATTTGAGATGAAAGGTTTCAATTTCTGGAGGATCTAAAAAGTGTGCAGGACCCTATGGAGAGATTACAGGGAGTGTGTCGGTGGGGTTATTTTGGAGTATTTTTGCTTCAAACAATTATAAAAGAGATAAATGAGATAAAATGTTGCTATGCTGCATTCATATCTTTTGCTTTGCCCGTACTAGAAAACCAGGGCACCCCTTTTCTTTACAGTGGACTGCTTCTGCTAGTCTTTCATTTATCTAGAGGAAGCAGAAGTTGCTATAAAGTTCAGGTGAACCTATGGAAAAACTGCAATGCTTCCTGGGCCTCATCACCCCCGTCTGCACCTGCAGACCTTCCATTATAGATGATGCAGCGAGGACCACATGTTACCCATTTGGGAAAGCTTGTTGTTTGAGCCTCGTTCCTCCCCAGATAACCCTATGGCCCAACAACCTCCACTGTTATTTATTCTCATTGATTTATTTGGCTTTCAGCTGAATTGCATTTTAAATTCAACTGTTAGAGAGAGAGAGTTTACAAAGTTCAACGAATGTGATATTTCCAAAGTTAATGAGTAATCATGACCTCAACACTGCCCAAATAATAAGTAATATAATTATAGGTAAACATGAATATGTATTTGTCATAACTGAGGATTCCTAGTGTGCAAATCTAATGAAATAAAATATTATTCACTTTTTAAACAGAAAATAGAAACCACTGCTTTTCATGCTGGCAATATAATATTTACCAGTCTAACCACAAGAAGCAAAAAGGTACACCACAGACTGAAGGCCAGCCTTGACGGTAAAGACCCAAGGCATCAAATGACTATAAAAAGCATGGCACATAAGATGCTAGGCATCGTAATCATTCAAAACCCAAGCAAGCAAACCTTCAACTTCATGAAAGCAAGCCATCTGTCTGAAAGTTTCAGGGTATCTTGGAGGTCAAAGCAGCTATCAAGCCAGCTTCTGTATGTACTTCATCATAAATACCATCGAGCTCTGTGCCAAAAGGATATGATCATCATTACAATTTAAGTTAACATTTGCTTAATGTTTTAGTTACTTTAAGCTGGGGAATTTCAGGACACTGCAGAAAGATAGATACTCAGGGGATCTCAAAATGCCAACTATTTGCCTTTAGAGCGCTTGGCATTCACTACAGGGAATATTAAGCCTCGCTAAAAGAAACTCAGTCTTCCTGCCTTCCAGACCCACACTCACTAATAAACCCTATTTGTTTTCTTTCTGCTTGCGCCTTGTTATTAATCATTTGTTGATTTACAGTATAATGAGAGAAGGAGGGAGCACATGTTAAATAATCAACAAAGGCCGACTGATTCGTTTTTGCAGGAAAACGGAAAAGATGCAGCGCTCTGAGTGACAGCACACTGACGATTAGTTTCACGGAGCGGGCCAAGGAAGAGGCACAGGGCAAGTATTGAAAAGTGAAAGTGGAGTGGAGGACAACAAAGAGATAACAGAGGAGGGGATGAGGACAGTGGCGGAAGGAGAAGGAGGGAGGAGGCGATATCTCCATTAACAGAAAGCAGCAGGAGACGAGAGGAGCCACGGTGAGGAGGAATGGATGGCAGTGTGACGGACCGGATTCAATTAGAAACAGTTCCACTTTTGCAGACTTTGGATTCATGTGATGATCAGCCAACATAAAGAGTCTACAGTTTGCACTTAGTTCAACACCCTTCAAATGCAACAATCTGCTAAACGTCAAAAAACGTTAAATGAAAATTTCACACCTTGACTGGCTGGAATGAATGATTCCTCCATCTGTTCAGGCCTAGATTTGCACATTCAATAGAACTTTTAAGCCTGCTTTCCACTGAAGGTGTGAAAAAACGTGTTTCAGCACTTTTAAATGTGGTGGACTGGTTACGTTTTCCACTGTGAAAAAACAAACAAACAAACCCCCCCCCCCCCCCCCACACACACACACACACACATGGGACAACAAGGCGAATACGAAATGCCAGCATATCACAGGAGTAAACTCATTTCATTTCCTGGTTCTTCCTGGTGGAAGCATCAAGTTTGCATTACCAAAATCACTCGCAGGAATGTAATTCTCTTGTGAGTCTTTTGAAATCATGGGTTTCTGCTTTGTTGAGGTGTTTTGTGTTGCTGTCAGCAAGGCCATTTCAGTGCAGACATTTTCTGAAGTTGTGGGGTTTTTCTTTGAGGAAAATAGAGGCTGCTGATGCTTCAAAAAATGCACTGACTGACGCAAAACAGGCCAAACCGTCTGGCCTCTCGTTCACATTTTGTTACGCTGAATAATAACTTTTATTTCCTTTCTTAGAAATATTATAGAAAAAAGTGATAATAACAAATATACCAATGTGTTTTAACCTCAGTTATAGATGCCTGGGAAGAAAAAGAGTTACAGTTGTGAACTTATTCGAAAACCCAAACAAAATTATGATTATATCACATGTGCAGAACACTTTTATAATCAACTAGCAGGCTCCACTGTGCCATATAAGCTCACTGATCACCACAAACGAAACAAAGTCTCCCTGCTCTGCCAGGATAATCTGACATTTAAAACTCCGAGTGAATCCACTCATGAAAGTTGTACTCCGGCAGACATCTGTTTGGTTGCTGCTGCTCTCGTCCTTTTTAGTGCCGATTTACACTTTAGAGGCATCAGCTGTGAGTCTGACTGTCTTGATTCTTGCCGTCTGTCTCAGATCTTTTGTCTGTCACTGTCTGCTGCGGTAAATATGTGATCTAGAGCCATTTAACCGTGGCTTTACTTTGCTTGCCGTCTCTCATTCTCACTACCTGTCACTGTTATCAGGGAAAAGATGTGAACCGTCAGTCTGATCATTTTGTTTGGGGTTTTTTCTTCCTGAGAAAGGTGAGGGCCACAAACCTAATATTTAACATACATTGGAAATCCATGTTTACAGGTGGTGACAGATTTTAAAAATAGAGCTGCCAAACATTAAAATTCTGAACAAACTTAGAATCATTTTCTGGGCTTGGAGCTTCATTAACAAACTGTAAGTTTGTCAAACCCTTCCCTGCATCCCTCAATTCAGAAACATTTTAATAAAAGGTCAGCACGATCACATGAGCAAACTTTAGTACTAGACTTTAATTTTACTCCATAAGCTCTTTTCCCGTGGTCCCTCGCAGCCTACCTGTAGTGTAGCAGACCTGCACTCACACACCTTCCACTCACAGAACAATGCTGGTGTTAATTGTCCAAAAAGAAAATCTAGTGACAATGTCATTAATTTGGCAACAATGAAAAGAAGTAAATATTTGAATAGTCTAGCTCTAATGTGATTTAAGACCAAGAAAAACGCAGCAGACAGCACTAAAGTGTTTCTTAAGGATTTTTTTAAAATTTAAAAACAAAGTGTACAACAGGAACTTAACTAGCCACCTTCAACCTGCTTCCTTGTGGCCTGTCAGTTCAGTTTCCTTTCGACAATCACCAAAATCTACACGCCCACCAGAGGAATAATGGATTGAAAAGAGCAGGAAGTATGTTACATATGTCCGGGCAGCAAGATGTCTGATTCAATTACAGCGAAAAAATTTGTTCCAATAGTGCTCTAACAAGAGGGAGCAGGAAATTACTTCCACTGGTGTCCTCAATACAGCTCATAGAGCAGTGCAGTGACTACATGAGAAGGTCTCAAAGGGGTTAGTCTATTCCCTTTGTGTAAAAGATGAAAATACATCCTAAAGCTACCACTTCCTATTCTTCTGCAAAGAGCATGCAGTTATTTTTGGATTAAACAGTATAATGCACATGACATTACACATGCAGTTAATTATAAAATTATCTCCAGTGTAAATGTGAATATTTCTCCGGAGCTGCTGACTGCTCGCTGTTGTAATAAAAATTAAATTTGCTGTCACGGGTCATGTGGGTGCCATTAGAGCGATATAAAAAAAATGTGTCCACAAAGCATCCTTCTCAAGGAAACAACACGTTCCTCGGCTTAACTTGAGACATGCTTTTTTTCTATAAGTTTATCCATCCATATTCAATCAGATTTCAAAAATATGGGTGGAATTCCTTCAGAAGGCACATGTCAGCTTAAAGAACTTTAAATATAAAGGTGTAACATGTGGCTGGAAAATAGTTGCAAATCCACGTTATGGTACTGTGGATAAAGACTGAGAAATCACCCCAGGGAGGTTAAAGTTGCTGGCAGAGGCACTTTTAAAGCGAGAGAAAAGCTTTAGTCATGGCTGAAGGAGCCTATAAGCCCCTCTAGAAAAGTACGAGTGTGAAAAACAGTTACTTTCCACAGAGGACTCATTTCGTACGCACAAATGTGCATGCCAACACACCAACACACAGTAACTTAACAAAACAGACTTAGTAAATACTGCACCACTGGGAAAGAAGGGTTTAGAGCTTTTAAGTACAATTTTAGCACTATTTCTCAAAAGTCTTCTGGTCATAATTATGTGTAATGGTGTCTTTTTTTCAGCAAAGGACTAAAATAATCAGCGTGTAAAAAAATTTTTTCCTCCCTGTCTCATTGCTGAGCAACACGCTGATGCTGAAAAACAGAAAATGGACATTGATTCAAACTAAGCTGTCAGCTTCTCCCTCTGTGTGCGAGCGTGTGGATTTTATTTCACTTCTGCTGTCCTTTTTAAAACCTACACACCCTCATCGTGGAAATTTGGGACTTACATGCTGAAGACCTGTCATGATAATAAAATCAGTCTGGAGTTCACTGTTAAGTTAAGCAATACGTATTGGCCCTAATTTGGGGAAAAAATATGAGTGAAAGAGACAGATCACAGTGTGGTGCGGTTAGTGCGTCTTCTAAGCTTGATTTGATCAAATTTAGAAGACGCACTACTTAATATTTTGTACCACAGTGACTATAATGAACAAACACAGTTTTAAAATTCTCAGTGTAGAGAGACAAAATAGTAAAACTCATTCCATTTTATATGGGAAATACTAAGAGAGACATGCATTACATAGATTTTACATTAAACTGACTGAAAAGTTATCCAACTTGCATTTCAAACAAACGTTTCTGTCACTTCTGACTGATTCGTGTTTGCTTGGTTTCTTTCATTTGAACAATAATCAGCCTACGCATTTGACCCCTGGGGCCTAATAGCTTGGGGGGGAAAGCATTTTATAGGCAGAATAATTACAGAGTTAATGCAAAGATGAAAGAGAGCACAGATTGCCCTGCTCAGGCCAAAAATGTTTCAACTTCAGCAAATAAATGAAGCTTTAGGTTAGTGGAAAGGCTGGTGATGTGTTTAATATCTGTAAAGCTGTTTGGGTTTAAAAAAACTAAAAACAAGGCAAAATCCTTAGGTTATTGTCTAGATCCTGAATTGATCTGGAGAGAAAAGTACTCTGAATCACTCCGACATATTCACGTATTGACCCTCACATGATCCTGGTACAGTCTCCTCTAATAAATCACAAGTTCAAACAACACAGTCAGTGTCACAGCCACACAGTCGCACATGCACTGCAGTCCTAACGTTTTCTAGACATTACCAGATGAAGGTACATGTCAAACAGGCCGATATGACTGTCTGTCTGATGCACAGTAAATACGCAGGGAGTGAATGTGTGCCACCTCATGACCGCTCTAAATGCCAATACTGGCCAAAATACCTACAGTGGCAACACTACAAAACAGACTTCTGACGATGTCTCAACTTGGATCTGCAGACATTGTTGGATATTCATGTGTGAAGGAGACGTCAGTCAGCCATCTGACAGATACAGAGCATCCTGCCTCATCTAGTGAATGAGAATGAATGTTATGACCTAGAGAGACAGTCCACTTGGTGACTTCCTTATCATTAATCTGTAATGCACTTAAGCACATTTCAAAAATCAGTATAGTGCTGGGCATGTGTCCTGTATCTACAAATGCTTGGTCATGTGTTGTGTGTTGGTGTTGCTATGGATATGCGATCCAAAAAGGTAAACAAAGGTGACCACCGAGACCAATACAGGTATATTTAATGATTTTATTTTTTTCTTGGAGAAGAAGTATTAAGTTTTAACCTGGTTTCAACTCTGTGCTTTTTTTATGTTCACTTCAGCACTACTTGTTTTCCAAAGGCCCATTTCTCCATGCTTTCATAATAAACACTGCAGATACTATGTGGAGCCATTAGCACTGGATTGAGGCGCACACTATTGGAAAACTATTTTCTTAATCTGTTAATAAATATTTTAGTATTTCCTTCGCTCTCTGTCTCCCTCTCTTTTTATACCTGTACTTTATGCCTCCAGAATACAAACACACAGGCTAACTCACACAGCCTAAGGCTACATCCAAACCACCATGGTAGAAAGAACCTGGGGTGATGGCCTATTGACTGATAGAGTTCAAGCAGTCCATGTAAATCTTGGTGGTTAGCCAGTCATTTCAGCAACAGCCTTGGGCAAACTTCTACTACTCTGTGTGTGTGTGTGTGTGTGTGTGTGTGTGTGTGTGTGTGTGTGTGTGTGTGTGTGTGTGTGTGTGCGTGCGTGCGTGCGTGCGTGTGTGTGTAACCTGTGTTCTTTGCTGCAGACGGATGGAAAGCCCAGAAGATTGTGAGGGTGACTGGTAGGATGTATGACGCAGATAAAATGGGCCAAAACCAAACAGCACAACAGACAGAACCCATTGTCTGCTCTGCATCAGCGCCGACTAGCATCAGAGTTTGGGTGAAAGGGGTGCTGCATTCATATATGTAATTAGTATGGCAAAACACAGTGGTGGTGTGTTAAATAAAAAGAGTATAAATTGTAAATGGAATTGAAGGAGAGCTTGATGAGTAAGTGGAACAGAGACCAAGAAAGAAAAGGACATAAAAATGAAAGTGAATGTACAGTAACTGCAAAGAGACGGAAAGATTGGAGGGTGGGGGGATTTGTTACGGACCAGAAGCTAGAGCAGCAGATAAATCACCACCACCTCAGGGCACCAGAAGGAGGGGAGGGAGTTCAAGCTATGCCTCATGTTTTTAGATGATCCAATAGATGATGCAAAATTTAATACACAATAAAATGTGGACAAGGGAGACATTATTCTGATGTCTAGTCCAATCCAATTTTATTTATAGAGCACCCTTTACAACAAAGTCTGACAAAGTGCTGTACAAAGTGCCAAAACACTGCAGAAAAATCATCAACAACAACATTAAGATTAGGACGTGTTTTAAAAATCGCCATCCTAACATGTGCGGGGGGATCATACCACAATTTAGGGGTAATAACTGAAAAAGCTGAACCCCCCCTCTCGGTTTTCAGCTGGGTTTTTGGGACTGACAGGAGCAGCTGATCCATGTAATACAAGACAACTGGATCACACTGACATCCCTGACTTCTAACCTGAAACTGCCACTGATCCAGTTATTATACATTGTCAGGTGTCACATGAAAAGAGTTAAAAGACTAGGATTATATATAAAAATATCAGGAACCCTCGTGTCATAGCAGTAAGAGACTTCAATCTTTTTACACTATCTTAAGTAGACACACTGATGCATTTAATCCATATGACCACATGCTGCCACTACTCCCTTTAGCCTTAAGTACCAACACAGATAAGAGCACACACTATTAGGGCCTTAACCTCAATAGAGGATGACGCACACAAACACTCTCTCTCACACACTGGCGCACAAACACAAACCAGTAGAAAACTTAATAGGCTTGTGAATGGACCCTGCTAGGTCAGTAAAAGACTGCAGACTGTTTGTGTACACTGTGTTTGCCCGAGACGTACACATGCCATTATTCATCCCCTTTCTCAGCAGGTTTGGCCTTTCATGTCTGCATAATGTACAGAAAGGTCCATTAATCCTTATGTTGATAGTAAAACTATATGGCAAATCTATGGGTTTATGCTGCCACTGCACTAAAATATTGTATACAAACCTCCAGGCAGTAAAACCCTTTTTATTTTGATTTTCATATTCGGTACAAAGAAGAACCAATAAAAAGAAAGTGTATTTTGCAGTTGTTGTTAAACAAGTTCAAGTTTGCAAAGATGGCCAATGCCGCCTTGTTTCAGAGCCATTTGTGGAATCCCACAAAGCACCGTACACTTCTAGTGTAACTACCCTTTCTGCAAGTAACCTTTTCTTGTGTAGCCAAGTCTACTGACTCTAGCTAAAGTGTGATGACAGGTTTTCTTCAGCCATATGCTAATGTTAATAGCTGGGAACACTTGTGCTCAAGTAACAGGCACATCTCTTTTCAGAGCTCCTCTTTTATTTTTTCAAGAATAATTTGTGACTTGATTTATAGTCGTTTAATGATATGCTCTCTAGAAGAACTCAACAGAGAAACGTATAGAGTTGAGGTCTTCTTCAAGTTTGAATTAACTGCAAGCCAAAACTGTTGGTCAGAAATGTCTTTTGCCATCAATCTTAAACTTATAGCTTTTGGTTAAGTAAGCAAGAAAAGAAGAAGAAAAAAACACCACAGAGGCTCTGAAAATGCAGGACTTATAGGTGCTGTATTTACTAAACAGTTAATACAACATTTTTGTAAATCCACCTGCATTAAAGCATAAATTCTACACTTCTATCATACCTTTATAGTTTGATTTAAAATGCAAAGTGATCGAGTATATTACAAGATTGCAAAAAAAAAAAAAAAAAAAAAAAAAAATTAAAAAAACTTGTGGCCCCCAGTGCTGAAGAAGATGTACCTGTGCTATTATTTTGAAAATCCTAGGCAACTTCCTTCTTGAGTTATTGGCTTCACAAGACTTTCAGAAAAACTGACCTCTGACCTTGACCTTGAGGTCAGTGAACTAAGATTTGAACTTGTCCAAGATTTTTAGCAGATGCACTTATGGTATCAATTTCAAAACCCTACATTGCCTCGTTGTCAAGTTGTCACATTCTCAAACTCGGATGTCCATGCCATCCACCTACCCAGCTGGGTGACAACAACAATACCCTATCAGCCTTTTACAGCCGAGGGGTAAATGTGTCATCCTCTAAATACTTGTGGAGCAGAGCCGGCGTGGCTTCTTTAGGTTTGAGACTTAATGTTGGTATTGCTCCTGTCAGAGAATCCAAATTGGTATAGTTTTAACATCTCCATAGAGTGGCTGGCCTTGTGCACACACACACACGTGTACAATATGTGTGCACACGAGAGAGAAAGTAGATGAGACAAAAAAGAGGCAGGGAGGTTGGGCTGAGGATGAGCCAGCTAAGATCTATGAGCTGTCAGTAACACTAATCAGGCTTTTCTCCGGCACTTTTCATCACCAGAAAGCGGGCACTGACCAGCAGTTGGTCAGCCAACTAAACAGTCATAACAATGATGAAAGCCAACTGATTGAAGAATCATCAATCACGTTTAAGTTTTGTTGTTATTTTAGCTGTGTTTTCTTCATTTTGAAAACTGTGCACGTCTGTCCTGAGAATGGCTGGTTGCATTTTAGGTGTCATCCCTGTTAAAAAGACAAACGACCACACGGGGAACATTAGGACGGTTTGAGGCAGTACCAGAGTCTTCCAATAATAACATGATAAATGGAGGATGAACTAACAACGTGAGAATGTAACAGAATGCTGTTTATGTTAAATACGCACACACACTGATTTCTAGTATAAAATCTCAAGAAAAGGCAATCAGCAGCTCCTCAGTGACGCCGAACTCAAACAGCTGAACCACATTCATGTTCTTGTTGTTCTAAGGTTGATTCATTTCCAAAACCTCTGCTTCCCCCAGCTGCCCTTACATTCACTTTCAATCTTCCACATTTTGCATCTGACTTTGTCAAAGTTGTCCGAATTACAGTCGAAAGAATATGTCATTGGAATAAAAAGGCATGGGGGAGGAGGAGTGGGGGCCAAAGTAATCAAGGGAGCTAAAAAGCGTGAAAGTACCATTACTCATAATGCCATATACACATTTGAAAGATAAATGACTGCAATCCAATGGCAGCCCTCTAATACTGGATCCAGTTGGGTGGAAAGGAAGAGAAAAACCTCCTTCCTTACCATGCTAGCGTAGCTTTACATAATTGGAGCATAAATGTATATATATATATATATATATATATATATATATATATATATATATATATATATATATATATACATATATATATATATATATAAAAACACCCAGCACGCCCCTGCGGGCGGTTTATCCTTCAAGCTCGGGTCCTCTACCAGAGGCCTGGGAGCTTGAGGGTCCTGCGCAGTATCTTAGTTGTTCCCAGGACTGCGCTCTTCTGGACAGAGATCTCCGATGTTGTTCCCGGGATCTGCTGGAGCCACTCGCCTAGCTTGGGAGTCACCGCACCTAGTGCTCCGATTACCACGGGGACCACCGTTACCTTCACCCTCCACATCCTCTCGAGCTCTTCTCTGAGCCCTTGGTATTTCTCCAGCTTCTCGTGTTCCTTCTTCCTGATATTGCTGTCATTCGGAACCGCTACATCGATCACATCACCGGATCTTGTTCTTACCATTCAGCTGACTCCTCAGGACTTGCCTGACCCTCTGCAGGTACTTGGTGGTTGCAGCTTTTCTAGCAGCCTCTTCATGGTTCCCATTCGCCTGTGGGATCCCCAGGTACTTGTAACTGTCCTCTATGTCTGCAATGTTGCCTTCTGGTAGTTCAATCCCCTCAGTTCTGACTACCTTCCCTCTCTTTGTTACCATCTGACTACACTTCTCCAGTCCGAACGACATTCCAATGTCATTGCTGTATAGCCTGGTAGTGTGGATCAGTGAATCGATGTCTCGTTCACTCTTGGCATACAGCTTGATGTCATCCATGTACAGGAGGTGGCTGACAACTGCTCCGTTCCGTAGTCGGTATCCGTAGCCAGTCTTGTTAATGATCTCACTGAGGGGGTTCAGGCCTATGCAGAACAGCAGTGGGGACAGAGCATCTCCTTGGTAGATCCCGCATTTGATGGTGACTTGTGCTATGGGCTTGGAGTTGGCCTCTAGTGTTGTACGCCACATCCCCATTGAGTTCCTGATGAAGGCTCTTAGGGTCCCGTTGAGCTTGTACAATTCTAGGCATTCCAGTATCCAGCTGTGGGGCATTGAGTCATAGGCCTTCTTGTAATCAATCCAGGCAGTGCACAGGTTGGTCAGTCTGGTCTTGCAGTCTCGGCTGACTGTTCTGTCTACCAGTAGCTGGTGTTTTGCGCCTCTGGTATTCTTGCCAATTCCTTTCTGTGTCCCGCTCATGTATTGACCCATGTGCCTGTTCATCTTAGCCGATATGATGCCTGACAGGAGCTTCCATGTGGTACTGAGGCAGGTTATTGGTCAGTAGTTGGAGGGGACCGGTCCCTTCTTGGGGTCCTTGGGGACCAGGACCGTCCGAAATGCGCAAACATACATGGAAATGCAGTATATACAGCAGAAACAGAGCTTGAAAGTCAATATTTGGTTTTTATTGGTTTATTCTTTTATTTACTTATTATTTATTTTATTTATTCAACTCATTTGCTTATCTGTTGAGTTAGGTGCCTCTTTTATTCTTCACTGACTCATAGGTCAGTAGAAAGGGGCTTTACGAGCAAACAAAAACATTCCTCTGAAAATGAAAAGAGAACTGTTTCTCAAGACAACTTTATATGAATACCCAAAGTCTGGCTCCTTGGAAGTAAAATAGATAGAAATGGGGGATAGCTAAAGACGTTTGTACAGTATTTTATTTTATATAACATACAGCTTTAGCTGTGTTCCACTTTTTGTGTATGTTACAGCTATTTTCTCTGCCTTAGGCTGCACGGTACAGTATCTATGACTAGACGTCGGTATAAGCAACATGTGATGGGATAAGACAACCAACTGACGCAGTAGAGTGCAGGCATGACAATGCGCTACTTTGCCTCAAGGCCTCTTCCTAAGAAAGTTACATATTGAAGGAATGTAATCTCAAATACAATTTATTTTGACAGTTTAGTCCAAATATGTTCTCTGTGTTCAAATACACTGCTTGAACCACACAGTAGTTGCAACACGCCAGGAGTTGTGTGCAGCGTTATCTCAGATTCCTGCGCACTGAACACATCACTTGTGCTCAGCATGACTCAAAAAGGCAGTGAAATACAACCAGTACTAATGAGTTTTTAAAACTGGACTCTGCTCTTCATTTGCTTGTGTCAAGCAAACTAATTTCCTCCAGCAATTATAGTGATTTTTACAGATACAGTAAAAACACAGAAAACAACAAATTTGACTCGAGGCAGATAGAGGACCTATCTGCACACTGTGCAAACTAAGCCTGTGCTATATAAAGAAATAGTGGGTGAAGGAAAAAAAAGGTTAAGAGAGAGAAGGAAAGGTTACATCAACGAGACAGAACACAATCACCCTATTCACACACAGCAAAGAATGATAACAGCTACCTGAACCCATGGGCAAAAGGGTTAAATAGCAACAAGTCATAACATCTGCCCTGCTCCTTATTCAATAATGCAAAAACCAGAGCTGTTTTATGTGTAATCAACATGGATGGTAGGCTGAGGCCCGGAAAGCATCCTATGCAGTTGCAAAAACCCCGTGGCCTCTATTCTGTTCCCCCTGTCTTAGCTTGTTTGACACTATTTTTCTTCCTGGCATGCAATTCAAAGTGTGAAAATATTTCTAAATATGCCTTGCACTTAATAACAACAGCCTTCCTCTCAGGAACAATAAAAAAAGGGACTGGAGTGGCATTTTATAGCATTTTTCTAAACTTATTGACCACTCAGAGCGCTTCACACTACATGCAGCTTTTACACAGTACTTTAGTGCATCCATATTCAAAGATATGCTCAAATGAAAACCTCATGTTTTTGTAGGTTTAACACTCAGAAGCACGCTGGGTCCAAAAACACTTCTAACGTCATTTAGAGTATTTGTCATGGATTGTGTAACACGGGTTATAAAAAGCAGTTTCTCTTGACATGGGCATATGACACATTCACACACCTCGCAGATTGTACTCCCTTGGCATTTTTCAAAAGTTGTTTAGCTGCTCAGAAAGCTGTGGGAGTCGGGGAGAAAGGTAACAATTGCCAACAGCAACAAACTTTGACACAAAGAAAGTCGAAGTATAAAGAAAATCAGAATCAGAATCAGAATCAGAAACTTTATTGTCATTGTCATGAGAACAACGAAATTAAGAATGGTCCCCGATCATTGCATCATCCCTAGCAATATCAAAATATAAATAAAACAATAAAATTCAATAAATAAAATAGATAGAATACTTAAAATACTAATAAGATATAACAGTAAAACATTCACATACATTCCCACACACATGCTTCAGACCATGCATAGATTAACACAAGAGTGGCGTGATGGACATTTTTTTGTAGTATTCAGATGTGTTATTGCAGTTGGATAACAGCTGTGTTTGAGTCTATTAGTCCTTGCTCTGATTGCCCTGTACCGTCTGCCTGAGACAATACAGACAAAGAGGGAAGGAAGAAATAATTAGGAAGCCTCTACTTGGAGGGACCATGAGACTCACAAGTACTGAGAGTCTGAATAACAATCAACTGAACTAATGTCATATATATGGAAAACAACCTTCAGTAACACTGAGAAACATTTACGCAGTGTTACATCATGTTTCCCTCTGGGCTCAAACACAACAGCTTCCACTGCACCACAGCAATGCCTGGGTCAGGGTTACAAATTAAACTCTATCCATGAAATTACTTCAGTGGCTTCAAAGCATTAAGTTTTCAACCTGAACATCTTTATATTGTATAATAATTCCTCACTGGATCTGCTCTGTGCGATGAAAGTACAGGTATGGCCATATCCTAGCAGGGGAGCATGTCTACTGAAAGTGGGTTGTTATGGTGGTCCACACAACAGGCTAAAACACTATTAGGCTATTCTGTCTTTTGACACAGCTCGTAGAGTTGTAGTTGTCAGGAAGGGAGAGGAGTCAAAGGACTGAACTGACAAGTTTCTTGAGGTTTTTTTCTCTTTCTTTTCTTAGGCTAGAAGTAGGGATATGGGAGCCATTATGCCTCGATTAGCCAATATAACAGAGATAAAGCTTTGTGAGCGGAATAACTAGAATAACAAAGTAAGCATCAGTCAGATAAAGCACTAGAAACCCCCAAAACTGTGAGTTTACACCACCAGTACAGCACAATTCAACTATTTTATTCATCATTTCTTGTGTGAGAGTGCTATTTCCATCAAGCAGATACAAAATCCTTAAAGAACAACAACACATGATATGTTACACCCTCACTGCTTCCATGGGAATTAAGAGGGTAAGTAGCAGCCAGGTGCCGCTAATCAATTGGACTTGATTACCTGATCACCAGTGAGTGTGAACGCCTCTATAAAAGGAGACGTTTGGCGGTTTGCTGGTCTGGAACACTCAGGTGCGTGTTAACACAACGCCAGAGAGTAAAGACGTCAACAATGATCTGAGAGAAGCAACTATTGCTGCCCCTCAGTCTGGAAAGAGTTATAAGACCATTTCCAAACTGTTTAAAAATCTATCATTCTGCCATGAGAAAGATCATCCACAAAAGGAAAACATTCAAGACTATTGTCAGTCTTCCCAGGAGTGGATGTAAATTTAGATCATGCAATGCTCAAAGAAACTGCAAAAAACCCCAGAGGTACATTTCAAACTTTATAGGCATCAGTTAGCATGTTTAATGTTAATGTTAATGAGAGTGGAATCAGAAAAAGACTGAACAAGTGTGGCTTGTGTGAGGGGTTGCCGGTAGAAAGCCTCTTTTCTCTAAAACAACATGGCGGCCGGACCGTTTAGACAAAAACCAAACACAACATATGAGAACTTACAGCTCATATCAGCTTTCAAAGACAGTGGTGAAGGGTAATGGTAAATACCGCTTTTCCTCTCTGAGCACTCAAAGTACTTTACACTACCTCATGCACCCAAGCACTTTTTTTTCTATGCTCTTTCTACGTAAGTGCTTTCTATCTAATATTCACACTCCAACGGACGCATTGGACAACAACTTGGACTTAGTATCTTTCCCAAGGATATTTGGCATTCAGACTGGGGCAGACAATGATCAAACCACCAACCTTCTGATGGATCTTTGCACCTTGTAGTCATTCAGTCATTCATAAACTGCTCTGTACACAAAACAGTTTTGAATCAATTGTGAGGTCAGCTAAAACTTGGCAGCTTGAGAGTAAACCTTTGTCATACAATGTTTGCAAGCATAGTAGCAAATCTAAAACAGAATAGTTAAAAAAGATAAGAATCAAGGTTTTGCAATGACCCATTTAAAGTCCAGACCTCAACCTGAGTGAAGTGCTGAGTTAAGAGAGCTGTGCATAAATGATTGCATACAAACCTCAATAAACTGAACCAACGTTGTAAAGAGCGGGACAAAAAAATGTCTCCACAATGCTATAAGAGACTGATGAAGTCATGCAGAAAAAATATTTTTGCTTCTTTTAAAAAGAGTTTTTGCTTTTAAACCCTGTTCTATAAGATTCTGCATTATATTGTATTTTATAGGAATGCTCACATGTGCTGATGATCAATTAAGTGCCTTTGATTATCAGCACCTAGATGCTACTTACACTCTTAATTTCTATGGAAGCAGTAAGGGTGTAATCAGTTTGTCACACATTGCCTCAGTTTTTCCTGAATAAATAATGCCATTGTGTAATATGTCATCTGAGATTGCCTTTAAATAATTTTAAAAAGACCAGATAATTTTTGATACATGAAACCTTAGGAGGGCATATTTTCCTTTTCATAGTAAGCCCACACAGGACACTAACTATATTTTACAAGCCCATTTTTACAATACGAGGTTGGAAACTCTATTTCCTTCTCTCTCACTCTCAGTAGCATTTTTAAAACTCCACCCCTCGGGCAAAAACAGTCTTGCTTTCCCATCACAATGTGATCTCAGAGATGAGGACATGTTGTTTTCCTGGAAGAAAAAACACTGGTCCAACACAAAGCTAACTGACCTGGATGCACCTATAGCTGTGTTTGTGCCAGCCTGTTACATTACAAGCAGATATAGCATGATTCATCAGCAGTAAAGGAAGTGTAGCTGCAAGCCTTCGATATTTACCACACAGCACCGCAAAGCATGTTTTTCTTGACAAGAAAATAGAAGCACAAGAAGCAAAAGTGAATTATAATTTACCTGGTGGCTTTAATTTTTTAATGACTTTTATGACTATAACCTGCTCCTATGGAAAGCTGTATTGCATTATCAGGTTACAAAGCATTTCTTAGACAAAGCCAAGAAACATTAACACGAGCATAGACCTGCTAACGTATTATATTTTTTGATAATGATTTCGATAATGATTTGTATTTATAGTCTTTTTGCCCCAGCAACAACAAATCTGCCCATGTGTCTCCTATCTGAAATGTCCATATTTTGTTCTTTCTGTCATGGTCCTGGGTCATTTTGACCCAGCGTTTTGTGTTTTGTGATTATTTTCCTCTGTTCTAGCTATTCTGTGTCCTCCCCCCTTGTGTCCGGTTCGGGTCTAGATTTCCTGTCTTGTTCTGAAAGTCTGTGTCTGTTGTCATTGTGTTCAGCTTGTCTCCTCCGGTCCTCATGTGTATTAGGTTCAGCTGTTCTTCCCTCTTGTGTGTGATTACCTGATTACCTTGTGTGTGTATATTTAGTGGGTGTCGGTCTGTGTTCTTTGTCGGCTCGTCTGTGTTCCTTGGTATCCTGTTCCTTAGTCTGCGTCTCTCTGCGCCGCTCTCCGTTTTGTAGACTTCAGGTTTGCTCTTTAGTTTCTCCCAGTTTAGGTTTGTCATTACTCATGCTTCATTGCCTGTTTTTGCCACTGCCACCGTGTAAATAAACTTCACTCGTATCATCAGTTTGCTGCATTTTGGGTCCTCCTTTTCCTCCACTCCACACGGCTCACTCCGCCAGCCGTGACAGTACGAGCCGACCAAACATGGACCCAGCAGCATCCGTGCCGTCCCAGGAGTTTCGGGAGGAAGTGATCGACAGCGTTTCCAGGTTGGTCAACCTGTGGCTCGAGCATGAGGAGGAAGAGCTTCACCACGCTGTAGAAGCTAGGCTACAGCTGCTGATGTCTGCTCACTGCTGGCTACTCGACTCTCTTCACCCGCTCGCACAGGACTTCATCCTTCACGAGCTGCACCTTCGCCCTCCAGCCGCTACCGCTTCCCAACCCAGCCCGGCGGTGAAGATTTTGCCCGGCCCGCCGGAGGTTTTGCCCGGCCCGCCGGAGGTTTTGCCCGGGAGGAAGCGACGATCGCGCCGTCGGCGCGTCACCCCACAGCCGGAGATTAGGATTTCGGAACTGCCGGCTGTGGTGAGTGAGAAGGACCCTTTTTCTGTTTTGGACTGTGTGCCTGTTTATTCCGGGGCTTTGTTTGTTGAGTCAGCTGCCCAGCCGGTAGCTCAGTTAGCCGCTCGGTCATCACCTTCATCACATTCAGCCTCATGACCCATAGCTCAGTCATTACCACAGCCAGACTTATTGGAAACTATGTTACAGTCCATAGCCCAGTCTATAGCTCAGTTGATAGAAGACTCATCAGCCTTATCAGCTCAGCCACCTATTCAGCCATCATCTTCACCAACTCCTCCGGTACTTCAAGTTGAGTCCATCCAACCTGAAAAGAACTATTTTTCATCTGTTCATTCCAAGCAGAGAGACAAACCACACAATACTGAAAACATTCCTCAAGAGCTGGCCAGTTCTGAGACTGTGACACACTCCAGGGCCTCCCCAGAGGCTGGGTTCCAGCCCCTGGCCGACTCTGGACCCCTGGAGGTTAAGAAGCCAGCTGAGGACTGCATCTGGCTGTCGCTGCCTGAGCTGAGTCAATGCTCCGTGCAGCTGCAGTCTGCCTTGTGTTTGCCAGAGGCCCGTGAGCCTGCTGGTTCTGACCCGTTCCTGCCAGAGGCCCGTGCGCCTGCTGGTTCTGACCCGTTCCTGCCAGAGGCCCGTGCGCCTGCTGGTTCTGAACTGTGCCTGCCAGGGGCCCCGGTGCCCACTGGTCCAGAGACTGTTTTCGCTGGGGGGCCCGAGGAGCCTGTCCAGCCTCCTGCTTCGCCTGCTGGGGGGCCCGAGGAGCCCGTCCAGCCCCAAGACTCGTCAGCTGGGGGGCCCGAGGAGCCCGTCCAGCCCCAAGACTCGTCAGCTGGAGGGCCCGAGGAGCCCGTCCAGCCCCAAGACTCGTCAGCTGGAGGGCCCAAGGAGCCCGTCCAGCCCCCTGCTGCAACATCGTCATCTGCCTCGCCTGGCCCGGCTGCAGCATCATCATCTGCCTCGCCTGGCCCGGCTGCAGCATCATCATCTGCCTCGCCTGGTCCAGCCTCTGCTTCAGTCTCGTCTGGTCCAGCCTCTGCTTCAGTCTCGTCTGGTCCAGCCTCCGCTTCGGCTTCAGCTTCGCCTGGTCCAGCCTCCGCTTCGGCTTCAGCTTCAGCCGCGCCTGGTCCAGCCTCTGCTTCGGTCTCGTCTGGTGCTGCGACGGCCACGCCACCTTCGGGTCCCGAACTGCCGCCTCGACGTCGGCGGTCATCTGCCAGGCCGCTGGTGGAGCATCATCGTCACTATGGACGACCTCCTAGACGCCGCCATTGCTGTCCGCGCGGTCGGCCTCCAGACTTGTGTCATCGCCGCCGTTGCTGTCCGCACGGTCGGCCGCCTGAACGGTTTCCCCGTCGCCGCCGTGTGCACGGTCGGACCCCTGAACTGCGTCCACTCCGCCACCGCTGCCTTCCGCTCGGTCGGCTTTCGGATCTGTGTCGCCGACGTGGCCGGCCTCTGAAGATGAACTGTCCTGGACTTCTGAGTTGTCGGCCTCCGGGCCGGCCTCCTGAACTGTGTTTTGTCCTTGTGCTCCAGCATGTGTGTTTGTTTTGGACGAGCCACTTGGTTCGCTGGAGCTTGTGTTTGTTCGGTGTAGGTCCCTCCGTCCTGGACCCCCCGCCGCCCGCCCTGGGTTGGTCATCTGTTTTTGTTTTGGGCTGTCTGGGGCCAGCCCTTGGAGGGGGGGTACTGTCATGGTCCTGGGTCATTTTGACCCAGCGTTTTGTGTTTTGTGATTATTTTCCTCTGTTCTAGCTATTCTGTGTCCTCCCCCCTTGTGTCCGGTTCGGGTCTAGATTTCCTGTCTTGTTCTGAAAGTCTGTGTCTGTTGTCATTGTGTTCAGCTTGTCTCCTCCGGTCCTCATGTGTATTAGGTTCAGCTGTTCTTCCCTCTTGTGTGTGATTACCTGATTACCTTGTGTGTGTGTATATTTAGTGGGTGTCGGTCTGTGTTCTTTGTCGGCTCGTCTGTGTTTCTTGGTATCCTGTTCCTTAGTCTGCGTCTCTCTGCGCCGCTCTCCGTTTTGTAGACTTCAGGTTTGCTCTTTAGTTTCTCCCAGTTTAGGTTTGTCATTACTCATGCTTCATTGCCTGTTTTTGCCACTGCCACCGTGTAAATAAACTTCACTCGTATCATCAGTTTGCTGCATTTTGGGTCCTCCTTTTCCTCCACTCCACACAGCTCACTCCGCCAGCCGTGACACTTTCTCTCTTTTTAAACGTTAAAAAAAAGGTGAAAATTTCCATCCTGCTGGGCGTCGTCAAGCTGAAGGTGGGTAATCCTCTTTGCCTTTTTTTTAAGTTAAAAAGCCTGCAGTAGCAAACAGTAGCACAGTGAAAACCGAGTGTAACCAAGAAATTAGATATACAGTGGGCTTATTTCTTTATATAAGATCAGGCTTAGCTCTTTCTTCTAAAAAGATTTCCTTATTGAAAATGAACATGCAATTCAACATGACCTTGAGATCCTCAGATAGCTGCAGCTCCCCTAAAATTTATGAGGGGGGAAAAAAGGGGGCCAAGGCACAGTGTGAAGACCGGTCAATAATCCGATAAGCAGAAGGACAGACGAGAGAAAGTCAGTGACGAGTGACCCGGTCACACAGATGCAGTGTTCATCACCAGAGAGTGCTTTATCCAGGGGAGGTGCAGCACTGAAGGGAACAGAAGTATTTGAAGTCATTTTTCTCTTTCGAGCACCCAACTCTCAACCTCACAGTATGAGCTCTCTCACAGTATCTGCTCTCTGCTTGCACCCTCTGTTCACCAACTCTCTCTCCAATCTTTACCAAAAATTACTAGAGCACAAAGAAAGTAACAAAAGCAAGAGTACAGATGTGAGAGGAAAGAGGTTGGTGAGAATCAAAGTGGGGGGTTTTTAAAAGAAAAAACTCATGTGCATATGTTATAGTGCAGACTGCTTAATTACTTTTGCATAAGTGAGTGTTTGCACAAGTTTGCTCATACACTCACATTCATTAGTATCAAATCAAGCTGATCGATTCATTGTTTTTATATTTAAAAAACATCTGTTTTAAAGGGTGGGACCTACCGCCTTAACAAGTTTTAGAAATATAAATTAGAAATGTATAAATTTACTGAACTATACTTTCACGAGGTGGTGAGTCAAGAAAAAAAAACCACCACATTTTGACTGATATCTGCTTTTGTCGTCAAACATTTATATATAAATAAACAGCATATAATATCAATGCAGTAATTTTCTTTTTGGGTTGTCTTTTCTTACCATGTAATCTCTGTTGGCTTTTACTGTACAGAGAATGGATGACACTGAACCCACCTACCGCTGAATTGTCTCCGCTTGGAGTGTTCATTTCCAGGATGCATTATCAGGAAAAAGGAAATCGCATTCTTGATGATCCGCATGTTTATGGGGAACAAGAAAATGATAATGAGATCCAGTCTCTCAACAGTGGAAGTTTGTGGGGAGTAAAAGGTGGTACACAGGCGAGGCATGAGAAAAGTAAGTAAAGTGATGTGCTATTTCTATAAATGATATTTTAAGTCATATGTTATTTATATTATAACGTCACAATGGAATCACAGTACCAATTAAATTCTGGCTTAAACCTCAGACTCCGGCTTGTGAAGCAGCCCGTGACATTAGGTTGTGAAGATAAATTAATTTAAAAAACCTGCATTATTAATGTGGAGAATAAAGAATATATATATATATATAAATAAATAGTTTGTAACAATAATTGCTTGTTTGCTTTGATTTAAACAATATTTGCAATGTTTCAGAAGTTTAAAATTAAAGCATCCCTGCTCCTTTTTACTTTTTTTGGACTCTTTTTGGAGTTTTTTTAATTCACAATGATGGTTTGAGCGTCTGTCTTTCTTCTGATTGGCTGGCTAATGCAAACCCAAGGTGTCAATAGCATGTTGGAGGTGCTTGGTGACTGAAATACCACATTAAGAATAACCTCTCTCTGAAGTCATGTTTCAATCTGTCTGAAACCTCACATTTTGGCTCACAGAAGCTTACTCTTACATACACTCACCTCATTATATGAAACTCTGTTCATCTTTAACATGAGCATCCATCATTGTCAGGTGTCATTGTCATCATTTTCAACAATTTTATGATCGATTAAATGAGTATCAACTGTCCAATGAATCAATCTAGCAGTGCCGGCTATTCTTATTGACAGATTCCCAGGCTTATATCTATAGCCAGTCATACACAAACTGAGGAAGGTAGAAATATCTACTCAATACATGAAAGAGAATAGAAAAAAACATGGATGATTAAACATTTTTGGCACTTTAATTTGGCTACAACTGCATGTGAACAAAATGGGCCGATGGTGCGACTCAAAACAAAGTTATTTAGCTGGTACTCATGATGCTGTTACCTTGCACCTTTCTATAATTATGCTTAACCTGCTGATTCATTCTGCGCTCCTGACACAGCAGCACAGTGGTTGTATTGCAGTCATTAGGACATTGTGTTGGTGCACACTACACAGCATCACTGCATGGCAATTGACACAGTTACTTGACAAAAGGCATCGGGACCAGAATCCGCATTAGAAACAAGCAGCCCTGGGGTTTTCAAATGTTTCAGTCAAATTAATTGCAGACACTGAATCATTGTGTAGCTGTAGTCTGATAACAAAATAAATGCACAGATAACTCAAAAAGTAAAAATGAAGGAAGGCCAGGTTATAATAAAGTATGGTTTGCAGATAGTGACAACGCATGTGGTGCTGGATGTGTAGATATGAGGTCATTCAGGTCTTTTTAATAGGATGATTCCTTCACAGTGGAGCCACATTTTAAATAAGCACTGCGATGTAGTGATTCAACAGCAACACTTATTCCAATACGGTGCCGGTGCATCAAGCTTTTAAATCTGACATCTGTGTCTGTTTTAGTCTCACAGCACAGAGGTCTTTAAATCCATCTCTGGCTGACTTCAGTTTATGCTAACGAAGACGCTGTGTAGGCTAAAAAGCCGACTTGACTTTAATGAGAAAAATGAGGGAGATCCAGGGACTATATGGTATCACTCGGTGTCCTCTATTGCATGTAAACAGGGACATGCTGGTTTTTAAAAAAAACAAAAAAAACCGAAACCTATAGCTCTGTAGATGTCGGCAACATCTAATTCACAGTTATTAAAAAGGTAAGACTCTCCCTTTGGTAAAAAAGAAACTTTTATAAATGAATTTAAAAGAAAGTGGGGAAAAAAGGAGTACCTTTGTGATTCCAGGCCAAATATAAAACAAAAAATTCCTATTAAACTTCCTGGATGAAAATGAATCTTGTCATGTGGTGAAAAAGTATGATACATGAAAGCGAGGTCAGAAATAAAAACATGAGGTAAAATTGAACTCTTTACCGCTGCTAGGAGTAAGGCTTGAAGCTCGTTTTTGAACTGGGCAGTTTCTGCTTACAGAACAAAATGACTGGATGTGCGTCTGAAGTTAGTGGGGGTTGGTCTCTGGCAGAATACAGGATTTTAATATAATGATATATTCTGAGGTGTCAAAACACATCATTAAGGGTACAGAGGAGGTTGTCGAATGTTATCTTTATGGGAGAAATAGTTAGAAGCAGAAAGGAATGCACAGGTGAGATTTGTGGAGTTTCAAGATGCTGACAAGTGATTTAATTTGAAAAGGGGACACTAGTTGCATGTTATTCGTTTCTCCTCATTTCCTAAGCAGCTTTATATGATCATCTGTTTGCTTAAAAGCAAAAGATGTTATTTCATTTGACTAAGATTAAAGCATGTTGTCAAAAAAAGGCGTGAAAAACATTAACTATGTGTCTAAGAACAGTTAATTCGGGGGACCGTGGCTCAAGAGTTGGGAGTTCGCCTTGTAATCGGAAGGTTGCCGGTTCGAGCCCCGGCTAGGACCGTCTTGGTCGTTGTGTCCTTGGGCAAGACGCTTCACCCGTTGCCTACTGGTGGTGGTCAGAAGGCCCCATGGCGCCAGTGTCCGGCAGCCTCGCCTCGGTCAGTGCGCCCCAGGGTGGCTGTGACTACAATGTAGCTGCCATCACCAGTGTGTGAATGGGTGAATGACTGGATATGTAAAGTGCTTTGGGGTCCTTAGGGACTAGTAAAGCGCTATATAAATACAGGCCATTTACCATTTAATTGTAAATGAGTCGATGTGGAAATGTGAAGAAAGAAAAAACAATTAGGATGGAGGATGGGGTTGTTTGCCCGTACCAAACTGTAAACTTGTTGTGTGTATCAATTTCCGTCCAGATGCTATAAACTGAAGAATTTGAAGGAATTTAATAGGTTATCAACAATCCAGTAATGTGTTCGCCCAGATGTGAAACTTGAATAATACCAAGTTTTATTGCGGAATTATGATATTGCAAACGTTTACATGGAGAAAGTGTCTGGACTTTATTTCTGTGAAGGCAAATTAGCAAATTAATTCTTAAGCCAAGGTCAAAAACATTTTAGTGGTCACTGTTATCTTGAACAATGAGCACTAAAATCTAATCAGTTTCATCCCCGTGTCCTTTAAGAGTCACCTTTAGTCAACAACATCTAATCAGGTTTTCATTAAGTTCTCGTGATTAATATTTGCACCGATTTTAAGATATAAAGGCATAAAATCCCAAACACTTACCTTCTCACCTTGAGCCATGCCACTACTATTTGCAACTGTTCAATTTTAGGTTTTTTAAACATTAAATAAACAACTAAAAATATCAACAAGGACAAGCATTTTCTTTCAAGTGTAGAAATTTCGTGTCAAAGTATAATTTATTTGCTTTTACCACAGTCTGCAACCACCACTTAGATTCTACTTCCAGATATTTTTCAAAGATAAATCTTTAAAGACACTGAAAGACATGTCACTAAACATAGTTCAGGAATTTTCATTATGATGTCCTTAATTTTTTTCTCTCACAGGTGTTTGTATTTTGTGTTACAGGCATGCTGAAAAGTGATACCAAAGTGGCATAACCTATAGTACTTTTAGGTTCCACGTGAGGCTGGCTGCAAAAAGGGCGTCAACCCCCAGAGACTCCAATGTTACGATGACCATCTTTACAGCTTTAACAAGCAAATATACAGTCAGGTTCAGCCTTAATGTTTAATTTAACCCTCATAACATCTATGAGTGGAGTGAACTTTTTTTTTTAACTCATTAACCTGGATAACTGAGGTAGGGGCACGGCCGCTTTGATTGAGCCAATCAGAGTCTGTCAGGCCTCATCTGTTCCTTTGAGTCATTAAACTGGACCTCTCCCTGTGTGTGTGCTCTTGGTGCCTTTTGGAGCATTTTTAATGACTATTGCTGACTGGCTGTGATACAAGCCCAACAAAAAGTTTTTGTTTGAGCTCTGATGAATGAAATTCTAGTATTTTATTAGCCAATTACTTTGTACTGTTTAGACATATGTGTATGAAGCGGTGTATGCGTTCATAAAGTAAAGTATCCAACATTCCATAACACTAATGTTAAGTTATACAATGAAAACCTGTGACTGATATCACATTGGCTCAGTCCAATTTTTACATTGTTTTAAAACAAACAATTTTGCATTTTAATTTAGTTTTGCCTCCTCTGTGCCAGAGTCCCCAATACTGCGCATAAGAGAAGATGGTTCAGCACCTAACTGAAACGCATTGAATTTACACACTATGTGGAAATTGGCGGATAACAATGTATGAAAATTAAACGGGGTCATGCTGGTTTATAGTATAATGTGTTAGTTAATGAAAAAAAGGAAAGATCTGGAGAAAGATCTGGACAGAGAGAGACACTAACAATAAGAAAATGGACTAATGAGACATATTGAACTACGCTGCCTAAACCAAAAGCTAAGCTTATGCATTTTAAGCCAGTCACATGGAAAACAGCCTGTCCATGAACCAAGGCTTTTATAATTGAGGGTAAAATAAGATGTTTGCTCTTCAGTGCTTTGGCAACGGAACAAGAAATAAAACATTTCGTTGTCTGTTTGATAGATTACCATCTGCCCACTATTCCCACAGCATGATTCTTCAATCAGGCACAACCATAGATCTTTCCAGATAAATCCCCCCTCTAATACTGTAAGGGGTATAGGGGAGAGGCAGAGAAAACAAATCTAAAATCTAATTTAACTCACAAACAGTAGAATGTGTACATCAGATTACAATCAAATTGAATTTCCTCCTCCCTGTCTCCCAAGTTGCTTTTTTTCTACATCCACGTGTACACAAACGGCGCTCAGTTTGTGTTACCTTCAATATTACAAGACATCAGTTGGGGCAGTCCATTGCTCCTTTCCACACAAACTGAGCACCCTCAGTTTTCTACGGTTTGGGTCTTCAGAACTTGTCCGGTGGGTCCAAATACCTTTGCAGATATAGCTTTCGTGAATGCAACAGACACTAATCATTTGCAGGTAATTTCCCCAGGCAGGGAACTAAACTCATATATTTCCCCTGAGGTGGCAGTCTGAAAATGCTCCTACTTTTTGCTGTTGCTGTTTTTCATCATACTTTTCTTACTGCCCTCTGATAGACTCGAAAAACAGCAGAGTAGGTTTTATCGCCAGAACTCAAGACTGTGAGTTGTTTGGTTTGCATTAATAATTTAAAGTAGCTGATTTCAAACACATACTGTGTTTTGTGCATGCTAAGGGCTGTGATGCTCAAAAATAGGTTTTGGTAAGGAAACAAAGAATCTGGGGAATGAAACATGCAGTTTTTGTCTTTAGTAAAAGAACTGCTCAGACCAGCAGCTATTCAAACATCAATTATCTCTGACACCTTGACAAAGACTGAATGCCAGCCATTTGTGTTGTGTGCACAAATTCCCCAAAATCATTGCTCAATTTTAAATGTCTCCACAACATGAAAAAAAAAAAACTGGCAAATACACAAAAGCAAAAAAAAGACTTTTTTGACAAAACTTCATCCCTGCTCTGCCTCAAAAAATGGCTGCAAACAGGAGTTAATGTGGAGAGTTGTAGTTCACACATGAGCAGCAGTGACAGGCAAAATCGTCTCCAAAAAAAGTCTAACATTTCAATTCAAAACAATTTATAGATATTTTAGAGAAGCATTGCATTAGGTATCATTTGAAACACTGAACATAGACTATAAATATCCGACCAGCTATGGAAAAACCGTCAACTTGAATGGGTGCAAAACACCCAGCTGATTCCGGTTAAACATTTCAAATCCACTGCACTTTGTATCAAAATCACATATACAATCCTAATTCCCAAAAAGTTGGGATGACGTCTAAACTATTAAAACAAATAACATAAAGCAAAATTGTCGATATTAAGAGACGCTACGGCAATGAGTCGGACTTGTTCTTGGTGCTTCGTTCCTCAACAGGAAAAAGATGAAGAGCCTACTCTACATCAGGGGCAAGTTACTGCCCCAAGTAGAGGAATTTAAGTATTTCGGGATCTTGCTCACGAAAGAGGTGAGTGGGAGATCAACAGATGGATTGGTGTTGCAGCTGCAGTGAAGCGAATGCACCATCAGAGAGAGCTGAGCCTAAAAGCAAAGCTTTCAATTTACTAGTCGATCTACGTCTCTACCTTCACCTATGTTCATGAGCTTTGGTTAGTGACTGTAAGAAAGAGACTGCGGATACAAGAAGCAGAAATCCATCTAAGGGAGATTCCCTATTTCTCCCTTAGAAATAGGGAAAGGAGTTCAGCCATCAGGAAGCTGTAGAGTAGAGCCAGAGTAGGAATTAAACTATGTGCAAAACACTGTTCTTTAATTGTGCCACTCAACAGAATAACAAATATTTCTAGTTACAGCCAGTTATGGAGTTAACTCCATTACCTACAGGTTCTCCCAGTGTCACCCAATTTAAAAAATCCAGAAATGCATCTAATGGCAGGGCCAGGAGATGTGTTTTTGCATGGAGTCTATGCTTTCCTAGCAGCTATGAACTGGCCAAACGGTTAGTCATTAGTGGATCCAATTCAACAACCATTGATCAAACTCTTTATGACAAAAGACTGACCCTGAATCATAATACCCTCACATACAGCATTTAAAATAAGCAATGAAGTCATAAATCTAAACTCTGGAAGCCTATAATTTTGTTTCTGTGCCCATGGATTGTGAAAGAAATTGAGCCATGACCTCGCATTAGTGAGAACTACAGAGCTGGTTCTGTCTATTGCAGTGTTTGTATTGTTAAATTACAAGAGAATTGGAGACAGCTGCATACTTTATTTTTAGTTTTGTTTTCTTTTTCAGAGTGTACTTAAAAATAGCATTAACTTTCAGACAAAAGTGTCATCTCTCAGTCAGAGTTTATTTTCTCTCTCTGTCTCCTTCTCACTACCAATTTTGTTTCCTCATCTCTCTCACACACACACACACACACACACACACACACACACACACACACACACACACACACACACACACACACACACTTCCCTTCTTCTAGAAATATCACATTAGGGGATCCATTAAGTGGGGAAAGGAGAAAAAAAGCTGCCAGGGGACAAACTGTTAACACAGCAAGGTCAGCGGATAGCCATCTGACCATTATCAGGAAAGGTCACAACCATAAAGCTAATGTGTCTGTATGTGCATGTGTGGGGGTTTGTGGATACATTAAAATGGGGATAAATTGACCATTTTCACAGGGATGCAATATGGAGTACAGAGACGCAATGGGCAATTTGCACACATACATTTCTCTCAACATAATTTACCAAAGTTTATTCCTCAAACTAAAAGCTCTATCTTGTTCTGCCCTAAGTATCCGTCTGTGATGTCCAGATGAACTGACACAAGCCAAGCTGTTAAGAGTCATAAGAGAGGATGTTGCTGGGGGGACAGGACCATTAGCAATCTGTGCTACTCTTTCCCAAGCCTGAAACAAAATACACATCAAACCCTTCTCTTTGAATTTCAAAAAGAAGTGATATTTACTCGTGTTTTTAAGCCAACATGCGTAAATCTCACTATATTGACGATGTACAAGACGTCTGCTTTTCATTCTTGTTGTTTTAAATGTGTTTACTTTTATTTTTGATTATGATTTATGGATGCAGATGAGCGATGGAACTCACCAGACACCCCACGAGGCGGTGTTAGCACAATACTTCACTCACAATCCGATATAATTGTGTATTGCAGTAATACATATAGCAATTCATCACCGTTTTCAACTCTAATTTATGTCCTCAAATTTAAACTTTCTCAATACCAGTTTTATCCAATAAGATAAAGACAGACTTGGTCAGCTATTAGTCTGATGGGTCAGTTTGGCAATTATATGCAATTTGTTTCTGATAATACAACAATTACCTGTGATAAATCAGTGAAAACCACACGTTGCTGTTAAAATAGAGAGAAATTCACATTTAACTCTTACATGTGCACTCAGCACTTTTCCTGTTCTATCAAAATATCACCAGAATGCAACAAGCTGGCAGCCAGTTGAGTTAAGTGTGCTCAAGTCATGCTCACTGATAAAAACTCACTCAGATCGGTGGCAACATGTTGGCAAACTGCATTTTTTGGACTTTCTAATGTTTACTTGAATATTCTAATATGCTGGGTTTGTTGAATGTCTATATATTTGTTTCCTGTATTTTGAATATTTAGTCTAGAGTTTAGTTCTTATTATCGATCTCCTGCCTTAATATTTCCCATCCTCTTGTATCTAGTTGTCTGTCTTTGGTTATTTGCATCACCTGTGTGAAGTCAGTCACATCTCTGTTTATCTTTTGCCTATATCAAGTTCATGTGTCCTGTGTTCGACTAACGGACGTACTCTCCTCTTCAGCCCCCTGGCATAGACTTTTCCAGGGAGGCTGAGGAGTGGGATCCCCCTATCCGATTGTTAAGTGATGACGTGACGAATCCTACTTCCGGGCCTAAAGTAGTCTGCGTTTAATATGGCTTTTGTGTTGTTAACATGTTTAATGTTATGTATTTTCTTCTATTTAATCTCAAAAAGCTCCTAAAACAGTCAGTGATCACTGTTGACCTCCCTCGGCTTTTATTACCGCTAATCATTTATTTAAGCTCAGTTTTTCAAACCTTAGGATGTAACTACAGCCCAGCCCATGCAGCAGTATGAATGACTAACCTCATATTGTGGATGGATTATCTCAGTTATTCTCCTGGCTGAAGTTTGGTCCTTTTACAGCATCCTGCCATGCGATTACATTTGTTCCTGACCACCGAGAACACTCACGTTAACTTTTATCAAGTGGAAAAAAAGTTAGCTTGTTTATATTATGCTAACATAGCTGTGTTGCTAGCGGTCACGTAGCACATCATTATATACCAGCTAGCCCAACTTCAGTGACCCTACAAACGTCACTGCTGTTTAGTTTTCTGTCTTCATTTATGTTGGAAGTGATAACAGAGCTGTACGTTTTAATTTGTTTCCAAAACCCCGCAGTCAGGACATGCTATATTGTATTTAGATAGAAGCTAGCGAGCTAACTCCCTGCTAACTTCTAACTCCGTTAAATGTCATAAATTCCGTTTTCATGGATGCCTGGATGTTAAACTCAATTGTTACACCTGGTAGAGCAGAACGCTGATCATTTTATTAAAGATGAAAGACTTTAGACAGTTTTTCAACTCTCAGTAATGCCATAGTGATCGTTTGATATATGGACCTGCAGCGGAGTTTAGGTCCAGACACGGCTAGTGACGTCAGACTGAACAATCGGATAGTTGGAACACACCCTCCGGTCCCCTTTCTTAAAGATGGGGACCACCACCCCGGTCTGCCAGTCCAGGGGTACTGCCCCTGATCTCCACGCAACATTGTAGAGGCGTGTCAACCAAGACAGCCCTACAACATCCAAACCCTTCAGGAACTCGGGGCGGACCTCGTCCACCCCAGGGGCTCTGCCACCAAGGAGTTGTTTAACTTCCTCAGTGACCTCACCCCCAGAGATTGGCAGATTTTGGCTACAAAATCTATTTTTGTGGTGTAAACCAAATCCTAAGCAGATCACTTCTTCCATATGTAATGAAAGTCAGTTAAGGTTGTTTCTGAGAGTTTCTTTTCACAAAAACGGGATGGACATGGTGTCACAGGGATCCTGACCTTTAACAACTACAATAAGTTCTTTCTTCTTTCTCAAGACATTCAATGCACACTGCATTCATGAGAGTGGTACAGACAGAGGTGCGTACTTTTTTTTAAGTACTAAGAAAGTAATCAGATTGTAATTTTAATTAGATTTTCACTTCTAAAAGCCTGTAACAGGTGCCTGCAGCTACCTTTGTCTCCGGATCACCGGGAGGCTCTCACCCACTCAGCTTTCAGCAGCACGCAAAAGAGGTGTCGTTTGGTTGTCAGGTTCAGCTCTTTGTGGTGGGCTGGCAGGGACCTGTAGTTGCCCCTGCTAGATGAGCCTTTTTGTCAAAAACACCCGCTCATCTGGGCCTAAGGCAGGATTCACACAGGATTCAAAACCCTTGGTTTTCATTTACTTTGAATCGGGTGATGTCATGTTACTGACATACAGGTAGGTTGGCTAATGCTAACTCAGCTTGGCTAGTTTGACTTGTGATGACAATTGGTCATTATTGCTATGAGGATCATTCCAGCAGATATACGCCCTCAAATATCAAAATCCTACTGTCAAACATTGGAGCGGTGATGTGAGAATGCTTCCTAAGTGATCAGATGATCCTGTGTACCAATTCCCATTGGTACACAGGATCTTATATTTATTATTTATTATATTTATTTGTTTAACACATTTGTTGTATTTTTGTATTACTTTTTAAATGGTAAATATAAGTAAAACTACATAAATATTTGTTATAATTGGAAACCCCCAGTTTTTATATCATTACAAATCTACCCCATAAGTGAATACTCAAAAAAGAACTGCATATACTGTTGAAACTTTGCAGGACCACAAGTGTCTATGTATCAGTCTAAACTATGTGCTACTTCAGGCTGCACATCTGCTGCGATACTGCGCCTGTGGTTTTATTTCTTTTCATTCTTCTATGCCAATGATTTGTCCTCATCCTCCTTTATTCTGTTTAATAATCTATTTTCAGGCTCTTGCCTACTCTCGCTCGTACAGCATCGGCATGGGTGGCAACCCCACCATCTGTCCTCTTCACCCTCCTTCCCTGTTTGCTGCTTGCTAATTTGCTGGTTAATTATAGAAATGCAGGGGATCAGTGCAGTCTCTTCATAACAGGGGCTGTGTTTATTGTCTGTGGAACTTTAATGAAGTGATGTAACATTTGCCCTATAGGCCACTTACTCAACCAGATATTCACGCAGTGGATTAAAGTGTGTATACATTGATAAGTAGCACTGCAGATTCTTTACTGTCAGCCAAGCAGGCATTTCCAAGGGAAGATCATTCGCTTCTGTAAAATTGCTTGGACAGCTAGAATTCAAATTGGTGCTGTGAAGCTTGTTAACACATCCGTGAAGTCCTACAGAGAGCTGCAAAAAACATGCATAACAAAAACAGTGTGTACCACATTGGACCTTTTTTTGAAGTAAATTTTCTGCATTGGAACAGCAACAAATGTGTAAATATTGTATTAATAGTTGATTTGAACCAGCGTGGACTTGCCGTCTGTGGTTACTGCTTCAAACCAGCTTTAGTATTAGCAACATTATTGAATGTGTTTTTAAGAAATTAACAACAATCAATGATATCAAATGACTGGAAATGGTAACTTTGTCCTTAACTTGCTGTTAATGCCAGAGAGCTCCAGTTCCATAAAATCAACTAAGTCTACAGCTCTTTTTCAAGTAACACACTATACGGCAGGGGTGTCAAACTCAAATACACAGTGGGCCAAAATTCAAAACTGGAACAAAGTCGCAGGCTAACGTTAATATTTATTGAAATATATTTATTCCTCCAGATATAAGAATGAATCTTTTCTTATGGACTCAAACACGTTTTGCTGAAAAACTGAATATGGAACAAGCAAAGCTTAATACTAAACAATATATATAAGCTGTATAATACCAGTAGGCCAGCTCTAATAGTAATTTGGTATGGCTTCGCGGGCCAAATGTAATTAGGCTGCGGGCTAAATTTGGCCCGCGGGCCAGAGTTTGACACCTATGCTCTACGGTATCCCAGAGATTAGACACAAATCTTAAGATTTGAACGTTTTGTTCTTTAAGGCATATATACATAAGTATTTTAAAGCAACAAAAATTGCACTAAACTATCCAAGGTTATTTTCCTCTTCTGATCCCTTTTGTGTTTTCAAGTAAAACAGTGAAGAAATATATAAATATATATGTAACGTTCATTTTGAGCTTTCAAAACAAAAGCCATACATAACCGCTTATAAAGCCGGAACTGACTTTTGCAATAACAATACGTTTACCAGTTCAAACGTACCAAAAATATACACATTTAACTTTAATCATATACAAATGAAGCGAGTTTAAGTCATAGAAGGACCATCTAGTATTCAGCCCACTGAGCAGTCTTCTCTGCTGTAGCTGAGGTTATTTAGACCTTGGGTTGCAGGTGGGATGGCAGATGTCTGACAGCGAAGCTAATCAGACTTCCTGCTTGGTCTAATGGTTGAATAATTGTCCCGGGCTTAGCTGTTGTCTGATAATGCCCTATCAGACCAGAGTCGTCTTACAGAGCAGACAGGGATAGAAAGTAATGCAATAGGGAGCGCGGGCAAATTTTATTAGAGATGATAAAGAATGGATTCATAAGTCTGGATCAAAAATAGCGGGAAGCAGAGAGCTGCAAAAGAAAATGGCTCTCATCCTCTGACCTTTCAGATGGAGAGAGAGAGAGGGAGGAAGCGAATCTCACTGTGTGTTGGGAAATATTCCCTGTGAGGAATTATTGCCCGCAGTTACACACAGTCTCAGTTGCTGGTGCTTTGTGTACAGCAGATGAAAATGCAATAATTATTCTTAATGTATAAACACTGCACCTGCCAACTTAAATAAACTTCATACTAATTACAAACGTATTATCCACTCCTCAGTTTACTGCATGTATAATTGAAGGAGCTCTTCATGATGTGTATGATTAGCACATTAATGGGCAAGCAGCAATAAATGTAGAGAGCCAGTGATCTTCCTTCTTCAACACATTTAGACATTTTATTTCACAAAAAGCAGCGAAAACATTACAATGTTGTTAAAAATCTGAAGAATCTGTTCTTTTCGATCACAGCTCGGAACCTCAAAAAGGACAGATGTTTTAGTTTCACCATGCTGAGTAGAACAGAAATGTTCCTCCATGATAAAAGCAAATTAGAATCCTCTTACATCCTGGCAGCATGCCACCAGCTCCTTGATTCAATAAGACATTTCAAATTAGCTTAAAAGCATCTTGGTATGCCTGCACTGTTTTGTTTTTTAAACATTTCTGGCACTGAATATTTGATCACATCAAGTTTTGTTCTTTGGATTTTCTACAAAAAAGAACTTGACAGTAGCCTTGGTGCATTCGCGAAAAGCCTCATTGTAACACACCGCTTTCTTCATATCCACCAGCGATGATTTGTGCAACAGCGTGTTATCTTCCTCCCCCAAACTAAATTTCAATTTCTTTAATTTATTTAAGCACATCCCCAGCCTGTGTTTTTGGGATATTTACAGTGCATTTTGGGTTGGTTTTGAGGTGGCGTGTTGGTGTGCGAGTGTAAGTGGCTCTGCCACATGGCAGCAGTGAAGATCTATGCAGAGTCTTATCACCAGCTCACACGGTTCCCCTGCATTGTTCATGTTGGTTGAAAAGGATAGATGTGTTGCTCCTTTTCCTATATGTCTAAATGTGCTGTGTGTTTCAATCTCAGCGGCATTAAAATGAGCAGACAGATATGTTTTTGATATCTGCTACACTTAAGCTGCAGACAGGCTTAATCAGGAAACCCATTTCTTTTAAATGAATTTATTTTTTGTGGATTTTAATTCTCATCAAATGCTAAACTTCATCAGTTTATTCTGATTGTCATAGTAATCCTAATCTGAGCAGAGGCTTTTTAAAATGAAATACTGCTTACAGCCAAAATATTTTAAGTGTAGCATTTGTCAGAAGATTATTAAGCTCATGCTTTCTTGCATCTCATCAAAGGTGTAAAGTAGCTTTAAAGTTTTGTTGCCCATGGTGACTCACGCTTCAGCAGAGTTCAGGCCGCAGCTCATTGATGCGCTCAGGCTGCCGGTGTTGTTCACTGACACCGACGGCCACGGGGAGAGAGCAATGATGCAAGATCAAAAGAGAATAAATCACTCTAAACTCTTCAGTTTGAACATAATAGGTAGCCCATGGGTTCAGATAAGCAGGTAGAGTCTGGTAGAACTGGACACGCAAATGGAAACAAGATTTCTTTTTCCCCTGCTGAGCAGAACTCATTTTAGGCTTCTTATTTATCTTCAGACCAATTTATTATCATTTAGTAGACCCTTCCTTTCTTCCTTACTGTATTAATTCAATTAATCAGCGCTGAAACTTGGCAGTAGCAAGCTTCTGCATCCTAAGCAGCAGTTTTCAGCAGGATATGTCTGTTTCTGTCAGAGATTTGCGTCAGCATGCCAAATATCCCGCTTTTGTCTGTCACTTGATTGGCAATGCAACACATCTCAGCACCTTGCCTTTGCAGGTGGTGTGCCCATATGGCTGCAGCTCCATTTTGCTCCTTTGGGCTGCGGTACAGTCCCAGGCACTCATACTCATAAGCCCCCGTGCCAAGTCAGGCTCCAGCAGAGGGCCCTGTTCCCACTAGTCCAGGTGAGGTTGATCATTCCAAAGGTTGCAGTTAATTAGGGGTTTTGAAATCGTTTGTGTCTGGCCACCTGCAGGGACCAATTTACCTCAGGAGACCTTAACAAGACTGACGGCTAACAGCTTCCAGGGTTATATGGCTATACCGAGAAAACTGTCAATGCATCTATGTCTCCAGTGTGCTGCTGTGCCTAAACTCAATACCACCTTCTCTAATGTCAAAAGACATATTTATATTTTCATGCAATCTGACACTGACCCAATAAGTCTTAAAAAAATAGCTGAAAGAGAAAGATGACACACTAAAGGCTGAATATTTACCAAGAAGTGGTGAATTTGTAAACTTTAATCTAGGAAAAATAATCAAAACGTGATTTAAGAACACGTTCCAGCTGTGATCTGTCATTTGGAATTGTTTGTCTCCAAGCTTATCAATTCCCTTCATCAGTGCTGGCACGTTTTTCTAATAGCTACAAATGACAAATCATTGACGTCATACTCATGGCAGTGGAGCTTTTCTGCACCTGTGTTCCATGCAAGGCTTTAATGTATTCTGTCTCCGCATTGTTTGATTATTTGATTATTCTTTTTTTTTTTTTTTTTTTAAACTCCTCACAGGAAACCATTCTGACATTAAAATGTCTACAACAAAACAGAAAAATATGAGAGATAGAACTACTGGTATTAGCTCATTTATTTTAACATATGGATCTTTGCAAAACATCTACATACCTATACGTTAAAAATAAACCAATAAAATAACTTGTTTAGGTTACACAGAACAAACATCTGATGCCATAATCCAGCTCTGCTGCAAAAACATGGAACAACAGTTATCTTTTACTCAACCGATAGGAAATAATCAAACCATCAAGGACCTGTGCTGCATGAAGCTTTTATCACTAGACAATTCATTATTCAGTCAGCACACTTAAACTTCTACAGTTTGGGCCATATGCTGACCAAAAATCCTAAATATTTCAAAGGAGGGCTCAGACTGTAAATTGCTCTCTGTGGAGCCGAGATGGGTTGTGAACTCCCAGCCATCATTTCAATTACTCCACACCAAACTAACCCCTCGCTGGGCATGAGCATTGGGGAAAAGGATCCATGTTATGACTTAACCTTTACCTTCAGTTGTTCAGCCACTTTCTGTTCACTTATGTTCCTAATTAAGGTAGGATAAAGCCTCTCTCCCCTGACTCCCACTGATTTCTCTCTTCACCATCAGCAGTGGAGTCTAAATCAGCAAGAGCTGCATCCAGGCCTACGCTACACAGCTGCTGTGACTTTACCACACAGTATGTGGTATTGCGGGTGGATAGTGCTCCATTAACCTCCCCCTGCAGCAGAAATCCAGCTTTGTGTTCTCTGCCACTTGACAGACAGAGCTGGTGATGTTTTTTTGTTCTTTCCCCCCACAATCTGAAAAACTGCAGACTTGTCAGCCTACCTGTTTTACTGTTTTCCCCATGTGGGAAAATAAATAAATCAGGAATCACTAAAGAAACCTTTAAACTGAATTTATGGCTGCACTAGTATCAATATCCATCATTAAAAGATCCCACTTTACATTTGATTGGCAGCTAGTAACTGTGTGTAAGTTTACATGCATGATTTATACTGAATGGCTCCAATCACTTTTTTGACACAAAACCGATTTGTTATGTCAACTCTGTACTGTAAAAAGCAAAATAAAAAAATAAAATCAAGAGTAAAAACTGGAGTATCGTTTTTTTTCCAGATTTTCACTCTCCATGAGATTGTTTTACAATCTGCTTGAGCTGTCAGTCTACTGTTGAGGTACACGTGCACTGAGCTGCAAAGATTTTTTTTTCCAGGATATTATCAGTGACAGCAGATGTAGTATTAATGTAGGAGTAATAGCATTATGGTTTAAAGACACAGGATATAATTCTTTATTTAGATTTTATCCTGCAGGGGAATGGAGAGAGTTTCTCGTGGTTCCCTGTTGAGATAAAACTGGAGAAAATACCTCCAGCAGCATGATTTTCACAGAGGATGATGATTTCAGTGCGGTATCTCTCTACCTGCCTTTATAGCTCTCCTTTCATGCAGTGATGTTACTCATAAAGGCTAATGTTCTAAGACATTATCTTAAAAGCTGCCATATCAACTTTAGTCTATGGCTGCCTGAGGGGTGAACCATGGCCAATGTTGTCTGTGTGTTTGTGCGTGAAAACGCAGGAGCACGATGGCTGGCTGTGGAAAAGAAAACCCATTTATTTAAATGTTTCCAGATTTACGAAGATGAGATATTAATAAAACACTCCTCAACTCCTTAATACAACCCTTAAATATGATCTGTTTTGCAAACGAAAATGAAACTGAAAAAGCAATTAACAGAAAACTGAAAAAAACTAATTTGTAATTTTTTTTAGCTTAAGGTTACTGTCCATAGCGATCGTACACACAAGTAAAACAACTGCCTGTGTTAAAATTATTTTCAGTTTAAATATAAGATTTAAGAAACAAATTGAACTACATTTGTCATTGTCTCAGAAAAAAACCTTAATTAGAAATCGAAAAATGAGGTTTGCTTCAAGGTTTTCATCTTTATAATCAGCATTTATAATTTTCATTTGGTTTCAGTGATTTCTTTAGAATGGCCCAGAATCCTTCATAACAGTCTTTTAAATGAAGACTGCAATAGTAAGTGTTCAATTCTATATTAAACCTGAATTCTAAATTTAAGAGGTGTGGCCCAATATTTTTGTCCACATAGTGTATAAACCAAAACTGATGGATCACACTGTTTACATTAGCAAACACTCTGTGCATGCACATGTTTATAGTCTTTATCGTTCCTGCGCTTCTGCCACACTGATTTTTTCTTATCAAACAGTTAACCTGCTATTGTCATGGTAACATTTAACTGTATGCAACACTGCTGTAGATAAAAACACATAGGAGAGGAGGGATGAGGAAATAATGTGTAATATTTCTGCAACAGCATTCCTGTGTGTATTTTCCTGTGATTATACAGTTCTTGCTTTCCTCAGGCAACAATGCAATCATGGGTCACCTCAGCTTTCTTAAAAAAATTTTAGGCTGTGGTATTAGAAGTAAACATCCCCGTGCATTTCAAGTATAGCAATTTTTACAGTGGTGTTGCATTCGTTTTTGTTTATATGCATTAACTCACCTATATCAGTGTTGCCCAGTTTTTTATCTTTCACATACAAAACCAGTAGCAAATTTTTAAATCGCTGGCAGAAATAAAAAAATCGTTTCTGTTCCGTACACAGGTGTACAGAATAAAGTCAGTGCACGCTAAGTCTTTGCAAAAATTCACAAATAGTTAAACAGTCAACAAAATGTCCAAAAAATAACTCCACCTTTCAAAAAATTAACTCAGTACAACTTGTGGAGGTGGTCATTGTGCCACATTTTGCAACAACCTGTACCTGTTTTGACTTTTTTGGTGTAGGAGAGGTAGCACAGTACAGAGGAAGCTTTACACTGCATTCCTGCCCATTATTTACGCAGCTGTTTCAACCAAATTTGAACACATCCCAATTTTACTAGTGTTTTCCCTTCATACTGTGAAAGTGAAATGGTTGAAATGGCAAAATAGTATAATATTAGCAGGACAGTATCAGAAAAAGAGCACATCCTCTGTTACACACAAATATATTGCACAGTGGATTAAAATATTGGTGTGTCATACATGCTGCACTGCATTCATTTTTATTGTAATACCCCGTGTGTCGTTATAGTCCAGCATGATATATTAGGGGTTCTGGGAGACGAATCGAGTGTATGGGCAACTCTGAGTAAACATCCTGCAGATGATAAAGCTCCTGCATCCAGCAGTAATCTATTCCTGGATAGGAACACATTCTCTTTCTATTGGTGCAAAGTATACGTGTGCACACATTTACAAACACAGAGACGTACACACCGCTATTCTTGGACACAGCTAGACCGAGGGGCTGGCCCTGTCTGGCTGGCACTGCCAGCAGGACAGCTGACACTGCAGGTCGTGTGCGTGTGCCCATATGTTTTATGTAAGCTATAGGCCTTGAGAGCAAAATATTTTTTTGCAAAATGAGGGCATTTTGGGGCCGCTCATCACTTCTTTAAACACCCATTGAAGATTCTCACTTGTTTTTTTTTTTATTAAGGTTTTGGTCTTAAAAAATAGATATGAACTAGAAGGGACCTCACAAATATAGCACAAACGTCTTCAGGTGTGCCAACACAACGGTGTATGAGTCTTTTGTTTCCCTGCAATACGACACTTGCAGTTAGTCCGGGGCCATGGGGTGCATTGGCCTAGATAGTGAAGGTGTGTGCAGAGCACAGAGAAAAGTAAAAATGGAGCACTGGTTTCTCGGGGAAAAAATTAAATTTTAATGAAGTCAGAAACTTAACACTCTAATGCGCAATGACTCCATGCTGTTGTGAAACATGTTCAACACACCTCTCCAAAATTCAACCCAGTCACAGTCACAGATTTAACATCCTGCTTCCTAACAATGCAGTGCAATGAATTCTGATTAACAGAGGAACATTTACGAGACTGTGAATGGTGAATAGTGATACAAATCCAAACACTTTGACTGTAGTCAGAATGAATGTTTTTAGTTCATATTCTTAGTTGTTCCCAATATTTTGAAAAGTTGAAAAAGAAAAATGTCTTTAGGCAAAATAGCTCTACAGCGGAAATACTGTACTGTATGCTCTTTTAAATGAAAACCACACATTACTGGTTTTGTGTTAGGCATGCTTATTTACGGCTGGGTGATGAAATTTTGGTTGAAACAAGTTTGTTGATGTTGCGCAGTCATAAAAAAATAACAGAATTAAAAGGATACCACCAAAGCTTGAGGCTTAAAATTCTCACCATGAACATGTCTAGTTCAAGTCCAGCAGGGCGATTTGTTATAACATGCTGCCATAATAATATTTTTAAAAGGAAAATAAAATATTATTGTTATTAATTCAATATGACTGCTTTTTTTTGTAAGTAAGTAAGTAAAATTTATTTATATAGCACATTTCACAGATGAAAATCGCAAAGTGCTTCACAATAAGATCAGACATACAAGTTAAAATTAATTAAAAGCCTGTTTGTATAAAAATGTCTTCAGCTGCTTTTTAAAGGAGTCAGTGGAGTCTAGACAGCGTAAAGACAACGGCAGAGAGTTCCACAGCCTAGGTGCCAGTGCCTGAAAAGCCCAATCCCCACGTGTTTTAAACCTAGTACGTGGGACCACCAGTAGCCTCTGACCTGAAGACCTAAGTGCTCGGGATGAAGCATGAGGTTTCAACAGGTCAGAGATATACTGGGGAGCTTCACTATGCAGAGCTCTAAAAGTTACAACTAAAATTTTAAAATGAACCCTAAAATTTACTGGCAACCAATGAAGAGAAGCCAAAACTGGAGTAATGTGTGACCTCTTGTTTGTACCAGTTAGAAGTCTTGCCGCTGCATTCTGTACAGACTGAAGGCGATCCGGCGCTGATTTGTTGAAACACGTAAAAAGACCGTTACAATAATCCAAACGAGAAGAGATAAAAGCATGAATAATCATCTCAAGTTCTGCCTTTGATACCAGTAGTCTGAGTTTAGAAATGTTTCTTAAATGATAAAAACAGTTCCGGACAAGTTGTTTTTTCTTTACTGATCTCATATGTGGCATTATTTAAATACTTCATTAAACATTGGTGATGGTAAAGTTACCGACTGGTGATGTACGCTGAACCTGACACCTGAAACAAACACAGAATGTCACATCGCATTTTCAGGGGGATGAATAAATGAATGTGATACATATATATGAAAATCAAAAAAAAAATTGGGATTCATAAAAAATCTTTAAAAATTACCCATTATTGCTATAGGCTTTACTATATTCTTCCAAAAACAAATTCCTTCAGATTGGCCTACCCGTTAAGGAGGAGATAAGGCATTTACAAAATATATACATACAAGGTATCTTCATGCTAAAGTGAATAAATAAATAAATTCATGGTGTCTCACATCAGGAGTTTCTTTCTTTTTTCTTTTCTTTTTTGAGCATTGTGGATTATGGAATCAGGCAATACCATAATATCTGCACTTTAATAACATATCTCACCCTGCTGGCAATGCGATCAGTCATCTGCGATCCCACAACGGGATGATAGGATGATCAGACTACGGGGAAAATCACTAAATGACTAAAATGGATTGCCTTCCAAGAGCTACTATCCAAACAGAAAATCTACCCATACTTGGTGCTCACCAGGGGTTAATTTCAGTGCCTGGCTGAAAGTATCATCACAAGAAATAGGAGGTAAAGACAGAGGAAAGAAGAGGACAAGATTATTAAGAGGTCATTTGAGGTAATGTTGACAGACTGTCAAGGCAGTCCCCAGAGCATCCTGGGAGAATCTTGTCTTAAGTCTCTATAATACCAGTTAAGTCCAGCCAAGGTTCTTTGACATTCATGGGTATCAGTGCTGCGAGACAACAGATTTTATCCTTCAAGCGGAAAACAGTCTTCTCGTTTGCAGAGGTGTAAGAAGCACAAAAAAAATTCCACATAAGGGAACCAGCAATATTACTTTAATTACACAGCAGAAATAAATGAACAAAAGGACTCTGGGAAGAAATCTGGGCCGATAAGAGGAATGAAGACGCCAAGCGCTACAGTGAAAGTGATTAAGAAATGTTGCACTAACATGTAAAGGTTTAAAGGAGAAAGTGCTTCATTTTGACACATTTGTGTCATCATTTCATGATTATTTTTTATAGTAAGAGAGAAAAAAGACTGAATGAAAAATGTGGCAGTTCACGTTTTAATTTAATATTCCATTTCTGAGTTAAAATCCCTAACATAACACCGGAAGTTTCTTCCTTGTGGCAGTGTTTTCCAAAGGAAATTATGTAAAAAGACTCTTTAGCCTCAATGAGGATGTTGTGTAAGGGTGAGCAAGAACAAGAGTGAGTGAAAGACTTGAGAATGGAAATAAAGCAAGAGATAAAGAAGCATGAGAGGGGGGGAAATCAGCCATGAATTAAAAAAGAGGAAGCTCCAGCCTTATCTCAAGACAAGTAATTTTATTATCTATGTAAATGTTGTATTTCTCTTATCACTTATTTATGCAGAAGGCAACATGTTTTTTTCTGTAGCCTGTTGAAAATGATCAATGGCTCTGCTATGCACTCCTGCGGTTTGTTATTAATTTTCCCTCGCTCCTCTCAACCCTTCACCTCTGATACTGGAAGATATCAATAACACAAACGTGGCTTTTTAAAAAATCAACACTGCAATGAAGAGGGGGTTTATCAGGGAAATTAACTTTTCCAGAAGAGACTGTCTGACAAGTTTGTTAAAATGTCCAGTGTACAAATACTAAATAATTTTTCTTTTTATTTGTTTGATGTGCCTAAGGAATTTATTCATTGATAGTCAATTTACTGAAGGTAAATCACCGTAAAGGAACGGATCAACATCACTTGCTTTGCATAGGGCACCAAAATCTTTGATCACAGTGACCATAATGATGTATAATTTAAATTTACGATGACAGACATTCAAATGGGGTATACTTAAAGATTCTAATATAATGAAAAATGGCAACTGCCTCCTCCATCTTTCCGAGGGTTTCTACCCTGCCTGCACATAATATGCACATAGCGTAGGTCCTATGCTGTAGGACCTGTCTGTAAAAGGTTATTTATGAGATTCACCAATAATAAGCATAATCTGGTTCTGGCAAAACATAGGAGCTTAGGTAATATTTGTTGCTTCCAGCTGTTTGGAGCAGTCTTTCATTTAGGCTTATAAAATACTTGAAACTTTACTTTCCACACAGAGCATCAATAATTGTGACTATGTGTTAACCCCAACAATGAAACATGACTGAGATGATAAATTACAGTCTGTACTTTTCTATAACTCGTGAACATGAGCTGACAAAAACACACTAATACTAAGTTTCAGAGCTGCTCGATCATACTTCAAAAAATTCCTAATTGGCAATCAAATCCACAAAAGAAAGCTTATGCAAAGTGTGATAAAAAGGAAACTAATAAAAACAAATTAAAAGTTAAAAAGGAAAAGCAAATTAAGTTGTGGTTAGGCAGTGGCAGCATGCTGAGATGAAAAGGATTTTTTGTTGTATTTTTCTTAATTTTAACTCGACTGATGAGTGAAATAAACAGAGCATCTGCAAACTCTACAACAACGAGACAACCCATCACCAAAATACTAACTGTGACAACACAACACTCAGAGTGAAGAAACAAACAAAGGAAAAGAAACAGCATTTTAGGAGGAAGGAAGCAAAGCAAGGAGGGGGAGAGGATTATTTCTTTTCCTCTCGTGTGCTGTTTTGGTCTGCCTAACTCGTTCTTCCAGGAAGGAAATCAAATCAGAAATCACTCAGTTGTCCAATAATATATTTTGCTCTTATCTTGTGTCAGACAGAGAAATATCACAAGGAAGAAAAGGGAAGGAAGAACACAGAGAAGGGTGTGTAGTTTGCATCCAAAATAGATTCACAACCATCATATTTTGATATTTTGCCTTTGGGACATTTATATACAAATCAAAGGGTTTTTTTCAGTGGGAGAATCTGAGGTTTACATGTTGTTGTATATTTTTGGCTTGAACTACTGTATGTGCACAGGACACAAAGCTGTTTTCCCCTACCAGATATACCAGCAAAAAAAACCCAAAAAACAAAAAACCCAATGATCAGGGTGAACCTGTTATAAAAACAAATGCACTGCCAAAGTCAGCTGCCCTTGTATTAACCTCACCCTATTACAAATCCATCCAGGTTGTGTTTTCCCCTAGAAAATTGCATCAAATTTGCTACCTGTACAGTTTAAAGATAGCAAATTAGATTAGACTTGGTAACTAGATTAGGCTTGTTAGGCAGTCCTGTACAGTCAGCATTTTGCAGCAAAGCAAACTGGGAAATAAATAAATTTAAACAGGCATAAAGGAGCAGCGAGCCTTTGGCAAGCCACAATGAAAGTTTTATTTTCTTTTAGAGTGGCAACACTAGCCCAAGAAAAACTAACAGCCCCAAGCAGTGTCTGTAGTGTGGCTAGGTACATTGTCCTGCCTGCTAGAGGGAAATTCTTGGCCTCCATCAGTGTTTAGCTGGATGATATATGTCAAAATAACATCCACATAAATGCAGGACTCAAGTTATTCCCAGCAAAACACTATTAGACGATTAATGTTAGGAGTTTTTCCTCAAAAGATTAGACTTCTTTTTGGTAGAAAAAAAATTAATATTATCATTTCTATTACTTGGTATAAGATCAAAAGAGAACTCACTTTTAAATGCTCATATTTTGCTTTTTTGTGTGTCATTATCTCCAGTCAGCTGAAAGCAATTACCACCCAAAAATAACTCTAATGGGAATTCTTATCCTTGAAGTGTGCCAATTTGTATGTGTGCTTGTTTTTTGAGAGCATCGTTTCATCTGCTTGTGCTGTCTATCTCTGTCCTTCTGACTCTTTGAAAGTCAAACATTGGATGCCCTTCCCATCCTCACAGTTTGTGCTGTCTGTCTTCCCACCACCTGCTAGCCTTTCTCTGTCTCAGTCTGAATGTGAGTCTCTCTTTGTAGTGTTGCAACTGTTGCTCTCATTTCTTTATAGGGGAATGGATTTATGCAGGAAAGAGCTGGACTCCAAGACTATTAGAATATCTATTAGTTTGACGGGTATTCAGTTTCAATTTTGGGATTTTAATTTTTTTAATATATACCTTGGACAGCTTGGATAACTGACATCCCTTTCACAAAGTCTTTAACATTTACTCTGTCAGCTTTTAATGTAAACATATTCTAATATTCTTTATCTTATCTTGATCATTCTTTGGGCTGATAGATCATGTGCTCCTTTGTCCTCCATCTGTTTTCCTCTTTTTCTTATGGGCTGTAATGCTCATATGAACATTGATGCCTGAACCTCTTTTTTTACTTGACCCTCAGTGAAGTGTCTCCGGGTAAAGAAATCTTCAGAACCTCCATTCTTTCAGCCTGAACTTTGCATTTGTTTTTTGTCTGTTTGTTTATCTGGTTTTTTGTTTTTGTTTTCATGTTTGTTTTGTGAACCCATCATCACTCTAGTGGAAACACTTTGGAAAGGTGCGCCTTTTGTAGGTTCCTCCTCAGACATTGTTGTTTCAGTTTCTCCAGTTTAACATTCTGCAGCTTTCTTGCCTTAGAGGTGCAGAATTCTCACTTATAACACTGTCACCACTTTCAATTTTTTACCTGGAGGAACATTTTTCCTTATATAGAGGGAGTCTGGTGGTATACAGTATGCAGATTGCACAAGCCTGTTGGTGTAGACTGCATCTGATCCACTAACACACCCATGTGTAAAAATACACACCATGTACGGTAAAATCGAACAGTAATTTAGTGTATTCACTTGTTTTGTCAATGAAAATATTAATAAATGAGGGCTAATCTTGTTTCTTAAAGTGGGGATGTCTGGCTATAATACAGTATATGAGCACAAACACCTCATGCCAGCTTTCAAGGACAGTGGTGAAGGGGTGGTTTGGGCTTATTTTGCAGCTACAGGACCTGGACACTTTGCAGTAATTGAGCTGACTATGAACCCCTCAGTATATCAAAGTATTCTACAGGGTGGGCCATTTATATGGATACACCGTAATAACATGGGAATGGTTGGTGATATTAAAATCCTGTTTGTGCCACATTAGTATATGTGAGGGGGCAAACTCCTCAAGATGGGTGGTGACCATGGTGGCCATTTAGAAGTCGGCCATCTTGGATACAACTTGTTTTTTCAATAGGAAGAGGGCCATGTGACACATCAAAGTTATTGGTAATGTCACAAGAAAAACAATGGTGTGCTTGGTTTCAACGTAACTTTATTCTTTCATGAGTTATTTACAAGTTTCTGACCACTTATAAAATGTGTTCAATGTGCTGCCCATTGTGTTGGATTGTCAATGCAACCCTCTTCTCCCACTCTTCACACACTGATAGCAACACTGCAGGAGAAATGCCAGCACAGGCATCCAGTATCCGTAGTTTCAGGTGCTGCACATCTCGTATCTTCACACCATTGACAATTGCCTTCAGATGACCCCAAAGATAAAAGTCTAAGGGGGTCAGATCGGGAGACCTTTCAACTGGCCCACGACAACCAATCCACGGAAACTGTTCATCTAGGAATGCTCGGACCTGGCACCCATAATGTGGTGGTGCACCATCTTGCTGGAAAAACTCAGGGAACGTGCCAGCTTCAGTGCATAAAGAGGGAAACACATCATCATGTAGCAATTGCAAATATCCAGTGGCCTTAAATTTATCATTGATGAAGGATGGACCCACTATCGTTGTATCCCATATACCACACCAAACCATCACTTTTGTTGTTCCAACAGTCTTGGAGGGATCCATCTAATGTGGGTTAGTGTCAGACCAATAGCGGTGGTTTTGTTTGTTAACTTCACCATTCACATAAAAGTTTGCCTCATCACTGAACAAAATCTTCTGCATGAACTTGTTTTTCTTGTGACATTACCAATACGTTTGATGTGTCACATGGCCCTCTTCCTATTGAAAAAACAAAAGTTGTATCCAAGATGGCCGACTTCTAAGTGGCCACCATGGTCACCACCCATCTTGAGGAGTTTGCCCCCTCTCATATACTAATGTGCCACAAACAGGACTTTAATATCACCAACAATTCCCATTTTATTACGGTGTATCCATATAAATGGCCCACCCTGTAGTATTCTATCTGTCTGACAGCATGCCTGAAATCTAACCTTACACCAGGAAAATGATCCCAAGCATAGCAGCAAGCGTACAACACAATGCCTGAAAAAGAAACGAAAGAATTAAGGTTTTACAATGGCCCACTCAAAGTCCAACTGACTGAAATGCTGTGGTGGGATCTTAACAGAGCTGTGCATAAACAAATGGCCACAAATCTCAATAAAACAAAGCAATGTTGTAAAGAGGAGTGGACCAAAATTCCTCCACAAGAATATGAGAGACAGATAAAGTCCTACAGAAAATTATTACTTAAGTTATTGCTGCTAAAGCTGGCTGTACAAGTGGTTTAATCGTGTGGTGAACTTTTTCATAAGGCTGCAAATATCGTCCATTAGTGTCACAAAACAATCACACAAGGAAGGATTTCTGAAAGCTCACTATCTTTTCTTCCTCCTCAACATTTAATTTAATACTGTAGAACAGAGCTGTAATATCTAATAAAATAACTACAATGTTCAGAAATTGTGTTTCAAACTGTCTATGTAATACATTTGACATTTAAAAACATAGAACAGTCCAACTATTAAGGCAGTTAATAATGTTATCATTTTTTATTGAGTTTCTACTTGATGTACAAAAAATATCACTGAACCAAAGCAGTATCTGAAATATACAAAGAGGGTTTTCATGGTTTCTGATTATAAGTTTTCATGTAGCATTTATACGTGGAAACTGATTTTCATTTGAAAGTTTGACGTTTTCTCTCTTCACACAGCAATAAGCTGGCTGCAAGAGATCACACTTCTTAAGTAGTGCGTTAACGGATCCCTCATGCCCCTCTAAAGCTAAGCTTCATTTATTTTCTTTTTAATTAGCTGAAAAATTAAATACAATTTGAAAGAGCAATTGAAGGACCAGGTATTACCACTTGTGAAGTGAAAGAAAAGCCACGTTAGTAACTAGTTCACTTTTGAGTAACAATCCAAAAATGGCCTTGTGAATTTAAATATATAAAGAGGAAGATGAGTATGTACGGGAGAGTATGACACCGATTATAAGTTGTTTATTACTGTGAGACGGACACCATGCTTTCCGATAATACACAAGGGCGTTTAAAGACATAGGTATAAACAACGGCAATATTTAAGACACTATGAACAAATTTTGTGAAAACTGTCACCCCTTTAACCTGAGTATTAGAAGGAACAGGTTCAGTAAATGTCTCTTGTTGACATGGTACTAGGGCTGGGCGATATTACCCAAAATTCATATCTCGATATTTTTTAGCTGGATGGCGATATAAGATATATATCTCGTTTTTTTTTTTAAGCCATAAGTTAAGAACAAAAAGAGAGTTCTTAGTCACACTGTGTCCCAGATGTCAAATGGGCATTTTCTTTACATACAGCGTAGATGTACATGAAGAAATTACTCAAAAATAAATTATCAGCATTTATTAAATAATCATGGTCCATAAATAAAAGAAAACAATGTTGTTTTTGTGCATAACGAAAAGCTCACAATTGTGCAGTCAAAATGTAAACTAATAGACGCTGAGCGTAATAACAAAGAGACAGATTTCACAGCTGCACCACGTCTCTGAACAGGTGCCATTTGTGGTCCTTATACACACACAGTACGGTAATATTACGTTGAAGCACAGTACTATCACTCCGCGAGGCGGCTCCATCAAGCGGTGCAGCTCCGTAGCTTAGCAAAGTCATATTAAAACATTTTTTGACAGATTGCTGAGCGCTGTGTACCACATAAAATCGGTTCGCGGTCAGTAAGCACAACCAGAATTCATACATAAGGTGCACTGTCGATTTTTGAGAAAATGAAAGGATTTTAGGCCGTGCAGCCCCTCCTGGCTGCATGTCGTTAGCGCGGTTAGCTCGTTAGCGCGGTTAGCTCGCTAACACGTTGACACCGTCCAGCCCCACGCACGGGGCGATCCGAGGTAACTCGCTAGCGGAGATTTTCCTCTTTCATCTTGTCATTGCCTGCAGGTAAAGCTATGGGGGAGGGGGAGTTGTGTTCAGTGAAGGAGAGGCGAGGCCGAGTAACGTTGCGTAGAGACATAAGTGGACGAAAGAGAGGCAAACCTGCGGCTCCACAAGTATAATTATAACGTAACATAGACTATATCGATATAAACGATATTGTCACATCTTATATCTCGTATGAAAATATATTGATATTTTTAAAAAACTCGATATATCGCCCAGCCCTACATGGTACTCACAGAGAAAAAAAGCCTGATAATATTCAGTTAAATGACTATGATCAAGGTAATCACAGCTGTTTCCTTTCAATGCTCCACAACAACTCCCATGTCCAAATAGCCCATTAACTGCTTGAAATAAAATGGTGCCATTATCAGTGAAAGGAAGGATGCTCTGTATTTTCTTACTGTGTTTATGGACATAAAAGCAGTGGGGTGACAATGTTTTCCATTCAGCATCTGCTCAAATTAGGACTTGAAAGATGTTTCAGTTTTTACCATTCCTGAATTTGATCACCCTCTCGCACTGTTTTGCATTAGTGATATGTAGCTTGGGGTTTGAAGCCTTAACAGGGGTGAAGCACGATGAATAGCTAAACAGTTTTAAGGCACTTAAGGCAAATGTGCTTCATCTATTAAAAACTCTGATAAGCTTAGACCTTTTTATGTTCTTTGCTTGAAGAGAAGGCTATGGCTGACTTCCAATATTCCAAAGTGATAAACTAGACGTGTACAGGAATCTTGTGGGCATGATTAATTCATACATTTCAACACTGGGACTGAGGCTGAATAATCTTTTTAGCTTAGGAAGATTCCTGAGTCAAATGACCTGGAAGCATCTAAGTGGCAACTGTGATAAGAGCTGGTTGAATTATCTAAATGCAAAAAAAAAGCTATTTTGATGATTCCTATTTATTTGCTTTAGTGTCAGATACACTGAACCCATCTTTAAGAGGGGAAAGAGATAGATCCAAAGCCTAACATATTATGTTAATCTTAGGTCTCAATCACACAGGCATCAAGACTGGTTGGCAACCCCCTGACAACTTCTGGTCAGGATGGAAAAATATGTTTTCCGTGACCAGTTTGAGAGTGGTAGCTTGCTATGGCTGGGTAAAATTGTTGCAAAGTGGATGCTGCACTAAAAAGCTCTAGGTGATTGCTTTGGTCACAAGCTGTAACTTACATGAACAATACAGATTTTTCAGGAAACAAATTCAAACTAACCAGTCAGGAAAAGTTATCAAGACTAGTCAACTGCAAAGTAAAAGTTGTACCTTTTGAAACTTTAACTTTGAAGGTGAACCGTCTCAGCTTCCAATTTTGCACACTTTGTCACACTTGTCACATTTTGCAAGTAGTTAACAAGTTTTTCCTCAGTGAAAGCACGCAACCTCCTGCAACCACTTGCCAACTAGTTGGGATATACACGTTACCAAGGCGTCCATCACCAGTCTTTGCTTGATTGAGTAAGGCCTTTACTTTTCAGAATTGTCGACATAAGTGGACAGGAACGTGATGGACCAATATCAGTCTTATGACCTTTTCATTTCATTGTTGTGATTGTTAGAATGGATTTCTTTCTTTGTTTAAAATCTGCTGTTTTATTACACAATCACTTAGCCTCGTTTGCATTTTTTTTCTTCAACATTTCTTTGACCTCGCACAACTTTTATGATTGCGGGAACATGCTTGGAAAACACATAACAAGAATTGTTTTTAATACTCAACTACATCCCATTTTAGTTTAGATTGCAGTTTTTTTTAATTGGACTATAGCTAACCTATTCTTTTCATCTATGAGATTAAATATGCAACATTTTACCCTTAAAATCATACATTTACTGTAATGATGTAATGTTAACTCATTTACCCTTTAATGAAATTGAAGACAGCAGTGACGCCTGCTATGATGTATGGTTTGGAGACAGTTGCTCTGACAGAGAGATAGGAGGCGGAGCTTGGCTGACCAGGAGGGATAGGATTAGACATGAATATATCAGAGAGACAGCTCAGGTTGAGCATTTTGAAGACAAAGCTAGAGAAGCAATGCTCAAATGATTTGCACATGTGCAGAGGAGGGATAATGGATATATTGGACAGTGAGTGTTAAAGATGTAGCTTTCAGGCATCTGGGAAAGACCTCAGAGAAAGTTCATGGATGAACAAAGATGACTGATATTGGAGTTTTAAAAGTTACATATAATGTAAACCAGATCAGTTATTTTTTTAAAGATGTATTTAAGGATAAATCAGGAAATACAAGGCTATTACATGTAGAAGAAAGACATATATGCTTTAAACCAGATTGGTAATTTGAACTAATGGGATGGTAAAAGAACAAAACTGTTCTGGAGTCAGCTTAACCATCATAACATTGAATGGTTTTTAATGCAAAATTACAAGTCATGGACATAGATATAATTTTACTCATATTTATTCTAAAATATTACCTTTGTAGAGTCTAAATAATAAAGAAATAATTAATACATTCTTCGCAGATGTTGTTTCATAAGCCAAAAACTTCTTTTCTTCCAATAGCTTCTTGGTTTATTCAGGAAAAACAATATAAAGTCACTCAAAAAGCAGGCATATATTTGTGATCAAAACAAAGCCTGATAAAAAATGACTTACTCTACCTGCAGTCTTTCAATAAAATATGTAGGCTTCAGATTTATTGTTTTTATTTAATTTTTTATTGCTCCATTATGTTACTTTTTTCGGTGCCCAAGTTTTCAAGAATGTCTCACAAATACTGTCTGTTGTGCTGTTGGCCAACACAGGTGCAAAAGGGCAGATGTTGGTGGATTTTGTAAAATGGAAATTGCCATGATGAGCATATCCTTAAAGCAGATGGACATAGGGTGACATATAAGATTGGAGGAAGATGCACACAGGTGAACTATATCTTGTGCAGTAGGTGCAATCTGAAAGCAATACAAGACTGTAAAGTGGTGTCTGGGGAGAATATGGAAATCATCAAAAGGAAGCAAGTGAGGGTAGAAGCTAGGGCTAAATTGTGGGAGTTGAAGAAGGAAGAATGTCTCACAGACAGTTTAGACAGGTTCTGGGTGGTAGGGAAGTGTTACCAAATGACAGCTGAAGTCCTGAGCAATACCACCAAGAAAGTGGTAAATGCATCCTCAGATGGAGGAAAGAATACAAAGTGGCAAAGGAAAAGGCTTATAGTGAATAGAAAAGGATGTGCAGCAGGTTAGGATGATTAAGGACAGAGATGGAAATGTACTAACCAGTGAAGAGAGTTTGTTTTGAAGATGGAAGAAGGACTTTAAGGAGCTGAAGAGTGAAGAAAATGACAAGGAGGAAAGCGTGTAATGGTGTAAAGTTAGTGAATTAGGAAGTGCTATGTTATTTATGGTTTCTTTCAACATAAAACCTTGTCTTTCAGTTACTTTGTAGACAATGGTTTTAGTTGACTTACATACACTTGACAAAATAATGTAGAAAGAGCCAAATGAAGAGCAGTGTAGGCACCAAGGCAGCGCAGGGCTGGTTCAAAGGTGCTGATTATGGTTGTTAAGTATAGAATCTAAGTCATCATTATCACAGAGCCTTAATTTTTCTGTTTATGTGTTTAGCTGTCCAAAGACAAGGAAAAAATATGAACATTTGGGAAGCCATCCATCCATCCATTCGCTTCCGCTTATCCTTTTCAGGGTCGCGGGGGGCGCTGGAGCCTATCCCAGCTGTCGTAGGGCGAGAGGCGGGGTACATACCACCCTGAGCACGCCCGACCTCGTCTGATCTCGGAAGCTAAGCAGGGCTGGGCTTGGTTAGTACTTGGATGGGAGACTGCCTGGGAATACCATTTGGGAAGCCAGTATTATCTAAAAAAGCAAAACAACACCGGCTTTCACTGTGTATTACTACTTCAAAGAGAGAAGTGCACATATAAACATTCTGCTAAAAAGCTGTCCAAGCAGAAGATGTGACGACATAAAAAAAATTCAATGTTGTTCTGCTTCGTTTCCCTCTAAGATTTTGCTGACAAAGCAACTCTACAGACAGGTAATCATATTCCAGAGCACCTGGAGGCACATAGCAGCACGCTGACACTCTAATACTTTTCAGTAATGTAAACTGTCAACTAAGTGATTATAGTAGATGATGACTTTGACAGTACCTCCCCGGTTGGACAAGTGGTTTAACACACATAGTCAACATCTTATTTTAAGCCTTCTTGTGTTCTACGCCAGATCCATCTTCAGAAATAATTCATGAGTCAATAGTGAATAAAGTACTGCAGCATATTAATAGGTAGCTTACAGTGAAGGACACCTATACATATACAAGTTACTTGTAAAGAAGACTTTCACATAGTGTTTCATAATGACGTTCCTGGCTATGTCGCTGAGGGGAGTTACAAAGTCAAAAACTGAAGAGGCCAGATGTCAGATATGGATCAAACAATAACTGGTTTGCAGCCTGCATTGATTAGCCAGGTGCACTTTAAACAGACAACAATGAAGGCTAAAAAAAAATCTGTACCAAACATTACCAATTAGGACTGGGCGATATATCGAGTTTTAAAAAAATATCGATATATTTTTATACGAGATATAAGATGTGACAATATCGTTTATATCAACATAGCCTGTGTTAAGTCATAACTTTACTTGTGGAGCCGCAAGTTTGCCTCTCTTTCATCCACTTTTGTCTCTACGCAACGTTACTCTGCCTCGCCTCTCCTTCACTGAACAGAACTCCCCTTCCCCCGTCGCTTCACCTGCAGGCAATGACAAGATGGACACGGCAAATCTCCGTTAACGAGTTACCGCGGATCGCCCCGTGTGTGGGGCTGGACAGCGTCAACGTGTTAACGAGCTAACCGTGCTAACGAGCTAACCACGCTAACGCTAAAATCCTTTAATTTTCTCAAAAGTTGATAGCGCGCCTTATGTATGAATTCTGGTTGTGCTTGATGACCACGAACCGATTTCATGTGGTACACGGCGCTCAGCAATCTGTCAAAAAATGTTTTAGTACGACTTTGGCCGCTTGATGGATTGTCGGAGCATTACAGCTACAGAGGAGCCTCGCGGAGTGATACGTACTGTGCTTCAACGTAATATTACCGTATTGTGTGTGTACAGGGACCATAAATGGCACCTGTTAAGAGACACGGTTACTAAGCGGATTTCAAACTCCAGGCTGTCAGTCACGCAGTAGAACTTGGGAACAGAGCAGCTGTGAAATCTGTCTTTGTTATTATACTCAGCATCTTTTAGTTTACATTTTGACTGCACAATTGTGAGCTTTTTGTTATGCACAAAAACAACATTGTTTTCTTTTATTTATGGAACATTATTATTTAATAAATGCTCAGAATTTATTTTTGAGTAATTTTTTCATGTACATCTACGCTGTATGTTAATAAAAGTGCCTGTGTGACATCTGGGACACAGCTTTGACTAAGAACTCTCTTTTTGTTCTTACCTTATGGCTTAAAAAAATATCGAGATATGAATTTTGGGTCATATCACCCTCCCTATTACCAATGATAACTTAACTTACCGTGCTGTGCAAGAACATGTTGTCCATGTCTAAGTTTTTCCTTCACACAAAATGTCAACAAATCAGGTGCTGACTCCCTTGACTTTAATACCATTTTTATTAAAAATATCCTTGCACTGTATTTTTAGCTCTCCAGTCCATATTATAGTGATTTTTTTAACTTCTCTTCCATATTTCAAAACTATTATTAAAGCAATTTCCTGTCTTAGTGAAGGCTCAACTGCCTAAAACTGCCTTAAAACATGTCCAACTGGTGGTAGACGAACAGGTGTGGACATATTTTTGAGGCAAGCAAGACCTAACCTATATAATATTCATGGAGTGACAGCAGCAAGTGAGAATGACACTGGTTGTAGTCGCAGCCTCAGCAGACACACCACAGACTCGACCATTAATCATTCAGACTTCCCCGCCACCACACAATGCATTAGAGACTTGGTGTACAGGAAGCCAAGAAGAATACATAACATAGACTGTGTTTATGTATGAGTGAGTGTGTTTGTCTTTCTGCTCCAACAACACCCACAACTGTATGATGAACATGAAAAACTGCAAGCATGCAAACACAAACAAAAGTTACAAGCACGTGGCACTTCTTTCACAAGCTTAAAAACCACCACCGACTGGATTATACCCAAAACTGCCAACACTTAAACAAACAAGCATTACTGTTCATCGCTGCACGCCGGGCTGTTTTTAGAAGAAGCAAAAGGTGGCTGACTGGGATAAGTAAAGACTGAAACATAAAAGAGATGCAAATCTTCAAGGCTAGAAATTCAAATTACTTCAAATGCCACAGAAGAATTTAGCGATACGAGAAGTATCAAGATAGAAAGTCACCGAAAAAGAGCGAGACGCAGAGAGAGGGAGGGGAGAATGAAACGAGGGGAGGTGATTGCCAAACAGGTGCAGGCAGAATCTAACATTTAAAAGTATGTTTAAATTACTTCCTCCAGACAGGATTAGGGAGCTACTCAGCACAGAGTAGCTCAAAACATTCTGTCCATTTGTTAATCTAAAAGCAACACATGCACATCTGCTATGTGGTCCTGTAGAACAACTATAACAGCCCACGAAGCAGATGTGTGTGCGAGTCAAAGAGAATTAAAGAAAACAGAAAGTGAAAGAGAGAGAGAAAAGGCATCCAGGGGGCACGGCAGAAACACAACACAGGCTGATGCGACAAACTAGATCCTGGCTGGAAAAGACAGATGCTCAGAAATAGCGGCAGCCTCCACCTCGGGTGTGCCTGGCCCTGCCTGCTGTGACATTACCTGCCTACCAGCACATAATCATGATGAATCGCTCTGGGGCCTGGTACCAACCACAGACTGCTCACGCCGCCAAACAATGAGTGGCAATGGCAAACATGGCCACACCATGCAGCCTTACCCCCTTTATCTTCCTTCTCTTTCTGTCATGATTCTCGCATTTTTTTCATTCCTTTGCTTATCTCTGCCTTTCTCCTAACATCTCGCCTTTCATCTGTCCTTGCCTTCTGTATCCTCTCCGCACTGTCTCGTTTTTAGGCCTCCTCGTCTTTGTTGGTCTGATTCTTTTCCTTCTCTTTGGTATTTTCTGAGGCATCGCTGTCCTTCATTTCTTCTTTCAAAACACAGGGGGCAGACACCAAAGAAAGAAAGGAAGCCTGGAGATTCAATACACAGAAGGACAGTTGAGGTGACTTTTGCAAGCTTTGGACAGTTTAATAATAGTTTGTCTGTTGTTATTTGACAATTTCAGCAAGTCTGCTGTACATGTGGATTGACTGAGGACTGAAAGGACTATACGGCAAATGTCAGCAAGCAATGACAAAGAATGTTAAACATTATTTGTTCTCCTTTGGACATCTTCTAATAATATACAGTTCAATACTTTGCTTTCCAGTGGCAATCTGAACTGTAATTCTAAGCCGGGAAAGCCATATTTATGTGGAATTTTATTTAGTCTCCAATACTTTTTTCATGGCATTTGTTTTCATCACCCCTCAGCATAAAGTATGTGGGTAGTGAGGTTGATTCAGGAGGGATTTCGATATATTTGGAGTATTACACTTTCATAGTGTCATAAGTCAGAAGACCATGGAGGGCATTTTCAGAATTTAATACTAAGCCAAGTCATATTACTCTCAGCAGTTTGTTTTAATCTACCACAGGGATCAGGGTGGGAAAGAAAATATTGTTTATCATCACTTTTCTCCAAAAATCAATATCTGACAACAGGGATGAATTACATATTCTGCAATAACGAAGAGGGTAGCATCACCTCCTCCCCTTTTTTTTCTTAAATCATAGCATAGCTACAAAATTGACCTCATTTCTCAAAGACAGAAAAAAAAACAGCACGGGACTAAAATAAGACTCTGAATATAATGATACTAGTAAACAAGGTCTGTAAGAGCTGGTAAATCCAAGTCTGTGAATTTTTGTCAAGACTTTCCAAGCAATTACTAGTGTTCCCCCTTCCACACTGCTCCTCTAGGCTGCTGTCTAAATAAAGAAATGATGCCGGAGAGGCAAACATCACCTTGAGAAGTAAACACCGCAGATCTTTAATATTGTATGATGTTTCATCTTTGGCGCTACCAGTATGACTACTTTTCAATCTAAAAGGGACGACACACGTGACTTCCATCCAGCAGACTTTGGTTCAAGTCTCTCGGAGGACTATTTTTAAATGTAATCACCGATTGTTACATTTATTCACTAAAGATACTTAGTTATGAAAAGATTATGGTTTAGGTGAAAAAAGGACATGGACACAAACCTGTTCCAGTTGCTTAGTTTTAAAATGTATGCACCTGGAGGCTGTAATAAGGGTCTTGCACAAACAACCTGTTGAGTTTTCTTAACCAGAAGACAGTCTCAGGGTAAAGTACGAAGCACAAGGCAGACAAATAACTTTTTCAAGTCCAATTAAGGCAAAGAGCATTTACAGGCCTAGCTTGTAAGCATCGCTGCATTTACACTATTGATGGCATCTTAAAACCAAATTTTGACCAGGCAATTTGGATAAAGTATAACTGTTGAGTGGCCATAAAGAGGAGAAGAGGGGCGAAGAGAGTCCCAAATGAATGCACTGTGGTCAGTGCCCTCACTTTCACACACCTTACTTCTGGTTTTTCTATCGGTGACCTTTTGATCCCCCACAACTACCTCCTTATTTGCTTTAGAGAATCCCCAGTCTGCTCTCTCTAAATGTCTATTTTGGTCATATGTAATGAAGTGTTAGTACAGGTTCGAAACTGCAGCGACTTCAGCTTGGAAAATGATGCTGAAAACAACATAACAGACTTACAATTGGAACACTGATCATGGAAATGTGCACAGTCAACCTACTGCTTAGTAAATGTCCAACGTATTTCAATATGTTGCAATAAATTGTAAAATTAAAGTGTTGCTATAAAGTTTTTATTGGCTGAAGAGTTTCATTTTCTCAACCAATATTGCGTAGGAGAAAAGCTCGCTTCTGACTTTAGAGAAAGGTCAGTGATTAAGTCTCAGGAGTTTATTATCAAGTATGTCTTGATGCATGCTCAATAAGGAAATCCTAAAAAGTTTATTCTGTTCATCTGAACATAGTGTTTTCAGTGAAAAAAAACGTTTCATCACTCATCCAAGTGACTTCTTCAGTCTCAGCTAACTGCAGGTTTCCCGCACACCAAAGAGGTCAACGGCTTTAAGAATGTCCTTATTCTCAGATATTTTTCACACTATGACATTATTGTCTGCTTGCAAAGAAAACTGACTATAATTGCAGAGGAAAAGTGCTATAGATACTGTGTAGGGGTGAGAAATCCACACACAAAGCTTTGTCATTTTACTGCCAGTTCACTCGTGAGTTGATTATGTCAGGTAGACTATAGAAGACATTCTTTACTTTCATTGTGAATTCTTGCCTGGCTTTTTTCTTTGCAAGACAGTCATTTCTTCAGTTTGACTGGAGAAAAATATTTTTTTAACACGAACAAAGAATTATTTTGTTTCTTCGTGAAAACATAAAATAAATCTAAACATATGCTTTGTGATTTTATCAGAAAATTTCACAAATTGAGGCGGGAAGCGGAAAATAGTATAAATAGTACTTATACACTGACTGGATGCTTTACCAAGGTAGACTTTGGTACAAGGTTGGGCCTACTTTTGCCTACAGAACTGTCTTAATTCTTCATGGCATAGATTCAAAAAGATGCCGGATATATTCCTCACAGATTTTGGTCTATATTGACATGATAGCATGGCTGTAGATTTGACAGCTGTGCATCCAGGATGGGATGCAAATCTACATCCACATCTACTGGGTTGAGATGTGGTGACTGTGGTAGCCATTTGAGTACAGTTAGTTCATTGTCAGACTCTAACCCTATCATCAAAATCAAAGCAGAAATCAAGACTCTTTACCTCTTCTTAGCTGACTGAATGGCACCCTATGTGATCTGGCCATTTGACAAAGCATTTTCACCCAGGATATTTTCTCTTTTTTAGTCTATCCTCTGTAAACCCTAGAGATGATTGTGTGGAAAAATCCCAGTAGATCAGCAGTTTCTGAAATATTCAGACAGCCCATCTGGCACCAACAACTGTACCATGTTCAATTTCGCTTAAATCACCTTTCTTCATCATTGTGATGGTCAGTGTGAACTTCAGCAGGTCATCTTGTACATATGAACATGCCTAATTGCACTGAGTTGCTGCCATGTGATTAGCTGACTAAATATCTGCATTAACGAGCAGTTAAACAGGTATACCTCACAAAGTAGCCCGTGAGTAAATTGTTGCAACAACCTAAGCTTCACTAAGTAGCTTTAACAATATTACAAAAAGCACTAAACTCTAAAGGAGGAAGATTATAAATAACAAAATTATAACAGAACATGCTTTCGGCCAACACAGCACACCAGCACCTCACTGCGTTTCAATCAAAACAAATTAACAGCACATACACAAAGGCCTTACTATGTGTGAACTGCAAATAAGACCCTCTTACAATAAAATTATTGTTTCATTTTGTAAATTGATTCAAAATGATGACTTTTAAAAAGTTGGAAGCACACACACACACACACATAAAGCACCGTTATCAGAGTGTGCAAACACAATGCTGATTCTGCAGAGCAAATGGGATTTTTTGCTGACAGAGAACAAAGTTGTAATGGCAAAAGCTGTGAACCAAGAATAAAATGACAGCAGAAAATGCTAATGTAACAGAGTACGTAAAAATTAAAACTCGATGAGAAATGCTGCTGTGCTGACACAACAGTGGTGAGTGTCAAAATTCTGCTTATTCCATTGAGAGGGAGTTTCTGTTTGAATGTTAGGAGAGCTTGAAAGTGAACCAACAGCAGAATGAACAAATCAGAACAGCCTAATAAACTCTATGCCCACACTTCATCTTTCATGTGTATTAACAGAGGATACGTCATACTATTAAGTGAGTGATGAAATTAGGTAATTATGTATGTTCTTGTTAAACAGTAACTAGGAATTGTCAAAAACCCAAATATTTGTGCTTCTGATTAACCAAAACTAACATTAGTGGATAAATAGCCTCGAACCTATTAGCAGAATCAGAATCATTAATTTGTGTGTGTGTGTCCAGGTGCCAACACCAGGTGCCATTTTTTGTTTGTCAAACCCCAATAAGTGTTCATTTGGTTGGAGCAAAAGCATGCACCTAAAACAAGACACAGTCCCAACTCTCCTCTGTGCAGTCTTTTTGTCCTCTGGCACACAGAGAGTTTCCTGTGACCGGGTTTCCAGAGTCAATCAGCAAATACAGTAAACACAATAAAAGACAGCCCTGTTTACTTCGATTCAACCTGTAAAACTTTTATGTGTTCACTTGCACCTCCTCACTGTTAGCGCATTTTCTGTGTGTATTTGTGTTTGCACTGTGTGCCTGCTTGAACTTGCCAAGTCACCATAATGCAAGTACATACATATATCTATAATACACAAACACTGCATTACAAAGTGGGCTTTGCAATGCCTCAGAAACATAAACAATGGAACAAACACCACCTGTTCCCTGTAATAGGAATGATCATACTAAAGAGATGATGTGTGAGCTGCAGTCCACCTACCTCCACTACGTGACAATAATGAATACTGCCGGATGGCACATTCCTGCTGGTGTGTCTTAGTACATTAATTTACCGGGTTTGTCCAGACACACAGACAACTATTTGCGCTCACATTCACACCGACAGCCAATTTAGAAACACAAATTAACCTAACAGGCATGTCTTTGGACTGTGGGAAGAAGCCGGAGTCCCCGTAGAGAAACCACACAGGCGCAGGGAGAACATGCAAACTCCACACGGAAGAGTCCCAGTCGGCCTTATTAACTTTTATTAACTTGTTAAATGAAATAGAACGCAATACTAGTTTAACCATGAATTCTTCCATTACAGAGACAACACACGTGTTAGATAAAGATATGCATAATGACTCTAACCTTAGTAAATACACTCAACAAAAATATAAACGCAACACCTTTGTTACTGCTCCCATTCCCCATGGGATGGACGTAGAGACCTAAAATTCATTCCAGATACACAATATAACCATCCCTCCCAAACAGTGGTCACAAATCAGTCCAAATGTGTGGTAGTGGGCACATCTGCCATATTGAGATAATCCATCCCACCTCACAGGTGTGCCACATCAGGATGCTGATCTGACATCATGAGTAGTGCACAGGTGTACCTCAGACTGCCCACAACAAAAGGCCACCCTGGAATGTGCAGTTTTGTCTCACAGCAAAATGCCACAGATGCCACAAGCAATGAGGGAGCGTGCAATTGGCATGCTGACAGCAGGAATGTCAACCAGATCTGTCGCCCGTGCATTGAATGTTCATTTCTCAACCATAAGCCGTCTCCACAGGCGTTTCAGAGAATATGGCAGCACATCCAACCGGCCTCACAACCGCAGACCTCGTGTAACCACACCAGCCCAGGACCTCCACATCCAGCAGGTTCACCTCCAAGATCGTCTGAGACCAGCCACCCAGACAGCTGCTGGAACAATTGGTTTGCACAACCAAACAATTTCTGCAAAAATTGTCAGAAACTGTCTCAGGGACGCTCAACTGCATGCCCGTCGTCCTCATCAGGGTCTTGACCTGACTCCAGCTCGTCGCCGTAACAGACTTGTGTGGGCAAATGCTCACATTCGATGGCGTCTGGCACGTTGGAGAGGTGTGCGCTTCACGGATGAATCATGGTTCACATTGTTCAGGGCAGATGGCAGCTGAGAATGTCCCAGTTCTTGCATGGCCAGCATACTCACCGGACATGTCACCCATTGAGCATGTTCGGGATGTGCTTGACCGGCGTATACGACAGCGTGTACCAGTTCCCACGAATATCCAACAACCTCGCACAGCCATTGAAGTGGAGTGGACCAACATTCCACAGGCCACAATTGACAATCTGGTAGACTCCATGCGACGATGTGTTGCACTGCATGAGGCAAATGGTGGTCACACCAGATACTGACCGGTTCTGGGTCCCCAGACCCCCAATAGCGCAAAAAACTGCACATTCCAGGGTGGCCTTTTGTTGTGGGCAGTCTGAGGTACACCTGTGCACTACTCATGATGTCAGATCAGCATCCTGATGTGGCACACCTGTGAGGTGGGATGGATTATCTCAATATGGCAGATGTGCCCACTACCACACATTTGGACTGATTTGTGACCACTGTTTGGGAGGGATGGTTATATTGTGTATCTGGAATGAATTTTAGGTCTCTACGTCCATCCCATGGGGAATGGGAGCAGTAACAAAGGTGTTGCGTTTATATTTTTGTTGAGTGTATATAAATGCTGAATGCTGTGCTGCTCTTTCCCACAATATTTCATTAACGTGGCTACGATTTAGAAAGGGTCTACCTTTGAGCTTTGTAGGCTTTGCTGCTTAAACACAATACAACTATTGTGTCAACACAACTACAGCTTCAGCTGAATCACGACTGTTCCTCTAACCTTTCAGACAAACTCAACATACTTTCTTTTTACAGACACTGGACTTTTGGTGTTGCATTAATCAACAAGATCAAAGCAACATTTTCAGGTAATCAGGAATCTTGTTTCTGTCCAAGTTACACTTTTATCATAAATACAGTCAAAAGCTTGATCACACTTAATCATTCATAAGAGTGAGTGTGTCCAACCTGTACATTATTAGACAACTGTGCTTTAAAACAAACACATGGTGTTCAATTAAACTGCATCTTCATCAAGTTAAACAGAAACAGTAACATCTCAATTTTAAATCTACTAGACGCAGCAGCTGATATAGTTACGCACACACCCAGAAACCATGGGCACTTTGGCTAATCACAGAGGAGCAAAGTAATAAAAACATTATTATTCAACATTAGATGAATAATTGTACAGAATTCATTTTTAAAACATTGATATTTCTCTGTTGTTTACCTCATGGACAGCCTATTTGTGTAGCACTCTAAGCCTTAAATTAAAGGGTTTGAACTAGGGATGCAACGATACCAATTTTTTCAAACCGATACCATACCGATACTTGGATCTGAGTACTTGCCGATACAGAGTACAAAAACCGATAGTTCTACCACACACAAATGCAATGAATTGAAAGACAGGTTTTATTTTATTCTCTGCCGATAATAAATAATATCTTAATAAAAATGACCACAAAAAAATTTCAAGTGAAAAATAAACACTTCTGTTAAATTATTGCAGAGTCTCCACATTGTAATTTAACAAAATATCACTGAACTATTGGCACTGTCTCAAGCTTTCGGAATAATAAATAAACACTTCTGTTTGGAAGAAAATAAATACAAATTAGGTTTGAGAATAAAATAAACTTTTAAATTGTTGCAGAGTGTCCATATTGTAAACAAACAAACAAAATAACGAAAGTATTTGGCATTGGCGAACGAACTCCCCATCTGCCCGTGGATCATCAGTCCACTGTGCCGTTAAACCAAGGACTGACATCACGCACACACTGCTTGTCTTTACCTCTTTAGAAAGTTTTGGCACCATTATCTCCCTGATGTGTGGGCGGCTGGGAATTTCATATTGCAGCTCGAGTATGCTGAGAAGAATCCTATGTTTTCCACGACTGGCATTAGCTGGTCATCCAGAGCGATAAAATGAGTCAGAGCCTCTGTTATTTTAACTGCCCGTGGATTTTCTCTTGACATTTTTCATCGCTTTTCCAAAACCTGAGTTAAAGTTGGCTGTTCCAGTCCACACTGCTGACATTTTGTTTAGCCTAGCTACAGCAGCCTCCAGTTTCTCTTTTTTTATCTGGAGCTGCCAGTCTGACTCGTCTAACTCGTGCCTGTTTAGCGCGGGTTGTCCCCCTAGTGGCCAATCTAAAAAACTACAACAAAAATGACAAGCCACCCTCTGATTAATGAAATAAGTTAGTATCGGTTCATGGTATCGGTTAACTTTTACGAGTATGAGTACACACACATTTTACAGTATCGGCCCCGATACCCGATACCAGCATCAGTATCAGTGCATCCCTAGTTTGAACGTTTACTTGGTCTTCTTTGACCCGGGTTTGGGTCCTCAACTCTTTGAAGTGTAAATTTTAAAGGCAATTGTATTAAAGGGCACCTATCTCTGTTCAATAATATAAAAATGGCCCTTGATGTTTACTGCTGTGGTTATTTTTCTTTATACAACTTTGAAACTTGAGTGTGTTATTAGGCAGCTAAGTAAAAAAAATTTTGCCCAACAAGACTTTAATCAATGAAAAGAAGAAATCCTTTGATATTTCATCAAAGAGGTTATTGTTTTATGGGAGAAAATTAAAGTGGGAAAACTGCAAACTCTGTTGTTATACAAGAGAACATACACTCTCAAGTAACAAAACTAATCTACTTTTGATGTGCCTGTAAGAGAAATGTTCATTTTGTTTCATGCAACTTTAACATCGCAGTCTATTTGAGTTTATCTAAGCGCTGCAAAATCACAAGCTATTTCAGGGCACTTTACACAGTGAGGTCAAACCTTACAAATCCAAGCCCAAAACTCAAGAAGCACATCAAAATTTGTCTGCATCTCAGGCAGAGCTCTTGGTAAATAGCAAGTTGCTATAAAGGGATTCTGCATAAACAATCTATTATACACACACACACACACACACTCACACAAAGAGACACACTGTACAAAAGTGATGCACGAACACACAAAATTGAACACAGCAATGTCACCTCAAAACACAGTTACATTTTATAACTACACCATCTAAATGATTTATAATGGCAGTGGAAGACAAGGCAAGCAAGGGGGATATGGAGAAGAAATGGAAGAGGACAAAAGAGGAGACAAGAAAGGCAGCGACAGAGGCAAAAACAACCTCTCTGTAGTGAGGTGAGGCCCCAGACTGGCAGCTTTACAAAGGAAGGAGAAAATGGAATTTGAAAGTGATCTGAAGTTGGGATATTTGTAATGACACACACACACACACACACACACACACACACACACACACACACACACACACACACACACACACACATATACAAAGCTCACTCATAATGTGCTGCTAGTAGGAGAATATGTGGCAAAATCAATGATACAGATAGAGACAGGTGGGATGGTGGAAGACCGATAAAGAGAAACAGATAGCTCTTGTGACTGATGACTCATGAAAATTAAACCTTTCTTTTCAGCGACATGCTTTCATTTCCCCTCACCTCCTGTGATCCCTTTTTACTGAGTAGCAATCGTAGCTCCAGGTACACCTGGTGCATGCATCTGTGCGTGCATGCCGACGAAAGGTGTGAGCAAAAGCCCACAAACTCCCTCTCTCGCTCTTTCTTGTCTCTCCTTCTCTCTCGCACACACACAGAGTTGTGGTTTTTCTCAAGGTATTCTTTGTTTTCAAAGTGATTTGTTTTTCAATCACACATTCAGCTGCCTTGTACACAAAGTATTAGAAAACCTAAAAGAATTTCCCTTGGCATGGCTTCCCAGAGCACCTATGATGTTGAACTGTGCAGTCTCACTTTGAGCCCACCTCACCCATATCCCACAGTCATAACTCACAAAGGAAAATACAAGGATCTTTCACGGTCTCTACAAGAGGAAATCAGAAGCAATAAAAAAATCAAACATAAAGCCATTTCAAAGCATATAGCGATGCTTTGGATTGACTGTACAAGAGACCCACACAAGACAACTTGAAAGAGAGATGAAGGAGATGACTCAGTTGAGTTCGGGGTAACATGAAAAGAGCTTTGTGTGCGTGAGTGGGTATGCATGTGTGTGTTTCTTCGTGTATGTGTGTGTGTAGGGGGTTTATATTATATTTGGTTGGAACTGAACACACACCACAATGCTAACACATTTTTTTAGGTGTGCAAACACACTGCAGGCTAATAAGTTTGTATTGGAATAATAATTAAAACAGCACGCAGTGGTGCATGTCTTCATAACTTCAGGCTTTATTATGAGTCACAATAGACCACAGTCTATTGTTTAATAAGGGATTGCTAGGCCTGTGTACATAGAGACAATTGATAACGCTTTACTGACACCGGCTCATGGGACACAGCAAAGGCACGGCATTTCAGTTCAAGTTGTAAGCCGCTGTTCAACATTGCTCTATTTAAATGTTAACTGAGGACAAGCCATTTCAATACTGGTAGTTTTGCATGGCTGTCTAAGCACTAAAAACACAGCTTACTTGAACTCAAACTTTGTTTACTCTTTCTGCAAATACTTAGCCACGTTTCCCATGTTTCCTGAAAGGTAAGTACGAACAAATAAGCCATCAAAGCAACAGAATTACTCACTGAAACAATTGCACTTAAGCAATTAAATTGCTAAATTATAAATGCATCCATTTATTTAGTTATGAACAAAAAGAGTCAAGGATTTATAATCCTACACTCTGGCTGGAATATAAACACAATCACTGTCACAGTCAGCCGAGATGATAAAAGCATCACTTCGGTCTTACTCTGCTGGCAAGGACTGTTTCAAAGAAAACTGCCATGCAGACGTGACACATGAGCACAAACAGAACGAACCTAAAGTGTCACAGGATTCATAACTGCTGCTCGCAGCTTTCATTCTGGTTCACTGCGCTAATGTCCAAAAGATTAATGACCATCTGACTTGAGGTACACACATTGTGCTATTTTTGAAGAAGCAGCTTGAGTCTTTTAAGCATGAACTTCCCCTGTGTTTGGAATCATTTACCAGGAAATTCAAGTATTTTCTAATACATTTAATTTGTTATTGATTTCATCTTTACATCTGGGTTTTTCTGGGGGTACGGAGGATTAACAGTAAACAGTGAAAACGATCAATGTGGACACATCAAAGCAAATGATCGTGTTACCTTATTTGACATAAATTTGGATTTTATTGTTATTTTTCTGACCATTTGAGAAACGAAAATGCCTTTGGTGCTTGATGTAATTAAGTCCAAATTACTCAAACTGGTGCCTTTACTGAGGCCAACAAACAAATGAAGCCAATCTTGTGAAATGTGAGGTCCAAGTTGATTATATGTGTCATAAAGCCTCATATATTTCTTATTTCTAACATACGCTGAGAGGATAATGAAATAAAAATAAAAATGGATTATTGTTACAGTAGAAAATCCATCTGCACATTATTGTTCCTCTTTCATCTTTCACTCTGAGTCTCCTCTATAGCACCAGCTCAGTGGCTGCTAATTACTGTGTGTAAATAAAAAAATAAAGTGTTTGCTTCCTGTACTTTTTAAAGTACAGGAGTGTCTAGGTGTGTGAATGTGTGTGTCACTTCATTAGTAAAATAACAGGGGAAGAGTGCAGGAGGTTGTCTTTCAGAAGTCAGCATTGCATGCAATGTTTATCCTCCACATATTGAGCCGTGTTGACCAGAAAGCCCCACCGGGGCCATTGGACCAGCTGGTGTAATACTGGCATACACACAGTGCTAAACACCAGCACTTCTCTCCCCTCACACCCGGACAAACACACACTGTTATCGCCGTGCATACATCATCCAATGGCAGCCCCTCCATTTCCCTCCTCTCCTCCACCTTACGCCTCATCAGACATATTATAATTAGCTGTGCTGAGTAATTAACACCCAAATTAGGACATTATTTGCATATCTACCCTCATTTGCATATACTCTCTGCAGGAGTCAGACCGAGCATTCCTTCACACGTTGGTGCTCAGGACATTTTTAAGTCAATACCTAACCGTTACTGCGCACAGCAAACATATTGTACCTTCTCATTTAGAAAACATGATTGCAAAGCAGAGAGGTGAAAAGTTGAGGGGAAAATAAAAGAGCAGAAGTCAAATCTGTGCAAGCTACAGGAAAGAGAGCAAATATAAATGGGACCGAGGAGGTGGCCAGTAATAGAGGTAGCCGGGATAGAGTGAGAATGCGACACACGCCAAATGAGAAAAGGCAAAGTAAGACAGAAAGAAGACTGCCTCTTCATTTATACATCTCACTTGAGCCCATAAACCTTTGGAATTGAATCCTGGCTATGAAAGAGAGAGAGAAAGAGCGAGGGAGCAGCGCTACCTCTGGAAATCATAACGAAGGCTGCTCAAGCATGGAAAAAAGAAGCGAGGAGGAGAATGACGAAACACTTCTCTCTCTCTATGACATTTGCCCTCTGAATCGCATCAGCTCAGCGGAGCAGAAAAGCGAAGAGTGATACAGAGTCAAAGGAAGAAAGAGGCTGGCAGAGAAAACACAACCGGGAAGAAATAGGGGGAATTAAAGGGAATAGAGGGAATAGAATGGGCATGAATGACAGTAAAGAGGAAAAGAGCGACAGGATGGGCAGAGCACTTCCCGCTAGTCATTGTTTCACCAGTCGTTGCACAGAAGAGGAAAACCTGAGTTATGCTTCTGCGTTCCACATCGCTTTCACGATTTATGTTCTGGCGGGGATAATGCAGCTGGATGGCTCTGTTGAAAAGACACCCATAAATCTGGTCTTGTTTTCAATTTCTTCCTGCCGTTCTCTCCCTCTCTCTCTCTCCCAGCACCCTTCAGATTCTCTTGGCGCTCGTCTGCTCTGGTCTATTCTCCCCGACTTCTTATGTAAAGGTATTCAGCTGAAAGCCTTTGTTTCATGTATATAATGTGTTCTGCTGAGCTTGTGAAGCTTGTAAATACAAAGAAGCTGCACAGACGCACAAGAATGCAAAAGAAAAATCGCTCTTTGTGTGTTTAAACAACAAGCAAACATCCAACCAGCACTCTCAGGCCCTGATCTATTCTTTTTCAAAACGGTACTTCACAATACAACGCCTTGTCAAGTGTTAGGACATCGCATTGACATTTAGAGACCATTTTTAAAGGCATTTCAGATGTTGCATTAAATGTTTAGTAGACAATATTTGGCCTTCAGTTACTGTGCACTGCATTGAGGTCGGGCAATATTACTGTGATTGTCAAAGATTCATATTTTAATACCAAACATGTGCCGCTATAACTTATGATAACAGCGACTGGAGCAGGCAAGAAACTGAACTGAGAAAAATGCCAAGCCCCGGTGGGAATGTGGGACTCTTAAAAGAGAAAAATGGGAATATTTTGCTAGAAGGTCTAATGATACAGATGAGTCAGCCAAAGAGCGGTATAGAGCAGTGCACAATAAAACTGAGATATGCTATACCTATATTAGCTAGCCAAAGGATGATATATTACTTTCTGGTTCTACACTTGAATAGCTTTTTTTTTTTTTTTTTTTTTTTTTTTTATATAAATGCATGTTCTTTTATGTACATCATGGTTTCTTTGCTGGGACCAAAGTCAGATGATGAGCTGGAACTGTTACTGAAAGTATACGTAGAGGACAGATTTTCAGTGCTTGGAAAGAAAATATCATGACATTTTAAAGCTGTATGGGGAATATTATCCACTGCCAGAAAAAACATGGCAATGTGGAAAAAATACCCAGACAAAAAGAAAAAAAATACAGATATTTGCTTCATCTTTCAAAACCTCTTAGTTTCTGCAAATCCAGGCTAAAACCAAATCCGGGAGCGTTTTCTTTGTGTTGTGTCATAAGCATTTTCAAAACTTCCACCAGGTATAAACTTACACTATGTACACAAAAACACTGGGCCACCTACACATTGCCCCTCCAGGAGTTTTTGTGCTGATATTAATGCCAGAGGAGGTTTGTAACTCTGTAGTTATTGAGTCAGCAGAGCGTTGGAGACTTTTACAGATTCTGCTCCTTAGCACTTGATGATCTTGCACTATAACTTTCCATTGTTTGCCATTTCATTGCTGAGTTGCTGTTGAGTTTCTGTGGTTCCTAAACTTTGCAATAATACCACTAACAGCTGCTTGTGGAATATCTAGAGGGAAGAGATATCACAAACTAACTTGTTTTAACATTGGGCTCTTATCAAACTTAATGAGCTCTTTAGGACAACCCATTCTTTCACAATTTGATGAGAAATTTGATGTATGTGATTTTCCACACCTGCAGCAAAGGGACTGAAAACACCTGAATTCAAAGACTAAGAGCTTTTCTCCAAATAATGTAGCAAAAGCTACACGGGTTGATATTAAAATGTATTTGTATGGGCATTCCCTAAGATAAAATTTACTGATTATAGATTCTTGCTCGCACGAGTGTCTGTTCCATTGTCTACTTTGCATTGAAGATTTGTTGGCAGAAGTGTGCAATAAAGTGATATGAACTGCTGACACTTCACTTCCCAAAGGTTCAAGATTGTGTGACAACAACTCCTTTCAAACCTTTTACTTTTTTTCCTCACATGCATTTGTGAAATTATGGTGTTAAAGCATGAAAAAAAGAAAAGAGAGCTACGACCCAAGCATGCACTGCATAGTCACCACTGACTGACGGATTTACTATATACGTAGCAATCAAAGCCGAGTTCACACATTTTATACTCACCTTTGAAAACTTAATGAGTCTTTGAAGTCTCTACAGAAAACAGTCAATTCTCTCAACTTAATCTAAACCTAGTTAGCGTTCCCTCTGGCTCCAGGCCATATGGAGGTCTTTTATAAACAAGAAAAATAATGATAATGTTTGGTTGAGCGCAGACAGCCAGTCAGCCCAGCCCTCTCACTCCAGAGACCCAATTAATACAACTGTAAACCAATGCTGCCCTTCATAGGCAACAACAGCCAGAACTGTGTGTGTGTGTGTGTGTGTGTGTGTGTGTGTGTGTGTGTGTGTGTGTGTGTGTGTGTGTGTGTGTGTGTGTGTGTGTGAGAGAGAGAGAGAGAGAGAGAGAGAGAGAGAGAGAGGGAGAGGGAGAGAGCCGGAGAAAGAGAGATGGAGAAAGATGTGAGTATCACAGGGTGAAGACGTGATGGAATACAGCATCCCAACCATGGCTGCCCTCCCTGAGCACTGATCGATAATTGTAGACAGAAATCATCTTCAGATCACTGGCCAACCAACCAATCATGACCAAAAACATAACTGCCATAAATGTCATGTTTGTCCTGCATTTCAAAGGCATCCAGGCCAAGTACAGTTGTTGAGAACAGAGGAGGTTATGTGAAGACCAGTTCAACAGCATGCAAACACCTGTAAAATGTAACTGAAGTCATGTCTGATACAACACAATAATAAACAGTTTTTAGATTAAATGTTCTTTTAGAATGAAAAATTGAATGAATGTTAAGGCTTTCTTTGTACAAAAACACACATTTGAAGAGTTATAAAAGCAAACGATTAGGCAAATTCATTAGCCATAAATTAAAATTATCATAAGTGACCCCCTGATGCTAACGTTGTGGTTTCATGTAAACACATTTCTCTTTTAAATTACTCAACGCTGGAAACTTCCAATTAACTGAACACCTGCCACAGTAACTGACAGCCAAGACAGGAAACCTCAGCTAACCACTGGCCAATAATTCATAAGAAAAAAATCATTTAAATGCAGCTTAACTTCAAGACAGCTTAACCTGACTGCGAAGTTCTTCGACGGACGGCTGTCGCTCGCATTGCAAACTTGTGCAACTCAAACGCAAAAAAGAGGGCAAAGATTTTCGAAACCAAGTTTTTTTTCTCACGCTTTCTAATTTTTTTTTTCCTTTTTGTTCCTACCTTTTCCACCGAGCGCGCAGGAGTGGCCCCAGATAAGCCAAAACAGCAGAAATGGGACCCCGAGTGTGTGCATGTTTGTCGAGCCGTGAAGGAGATGTCTCTGCGTCCTGTCCTCTTCCAAATATCCTCGCTCACCTCCCGAGCGCGTGGATGTTCTCAGCTGGCCGGCCGCGCGACAGATAGTCGGCAGGTCGAGAGACAGTCAGTGTTAATGTAAGCAAAGAGGGAGAGAGAGGCTGGCGTTTAAATAGCGTCAACGCACCAACACTTCCGGGAGTTTCTTTTCAAAATAGAATAAAGCAACCGACTGTAAAGGTTGAAGCATTTCAAATACTACAACAGCATTGTAATTACATGGAGTAGAAATTCTTTTTTAGACAGCATTTCCTTTATTGCACGGATCTAAAAATAGATTTGTGAAAATTTTGAAAAATTGCACGCTTTTATGTTGAAAAAAAAACCCAGTTTGGCTTTTATTTGACAAACTTGACAAAACAAAATGTTTCTCAGAGAGAAGGAGCAGGAGGTGTGAAGGGAGGGATGCAGGGAGGATCTGTCTGAGAAGAGTGTCAATGTGTTAGTATTTTAGTGTCAAGACGGGGTGAGGATTGATAATGAAACCCCTGGAGCAATCTGCCAGTGACTAATGCAATGTAAATGTAACATCATGTTTCCAGGCTCACTGGAGTGTCAGTTGCCACACCTTGCTGCTGACCATTTAAGTGTTTAGATTAGTGAGCAACCACGAGCATCTTTGAGTGAGGTCATTAGCAGTTACCCTCCCTTAATCATCTCAGTTATCTTAGATATGCTACATCTGGGAAATGTATGTTAATTAAGAAGTAAAGTGCATTTTCTTAGAGCTATAATCAAATGAAGCAGCTGCCACAGTGAGATGTTTTTCCAGCTGTATCCTCCTAACAAGAGCCTCTGAAGAGCACAGCTATACTCCCCCTCACAGATTTGAGTCTTTCACTTTCCACCCCGTGGCAGAATCACTGGTTTTCTGCGAGGACCACATGTTCTTCAATTACACCCCCCCCCCCCCCCCCCCCCCCCACACACACACACATACATATATTCCTGCTTCCTCTTCTGCTGGGTGTGGGTGTGTGTTCTGGGGATTAGAGGGAGCAAGAGAGAGAAGGCAGACCTCAGGAGAGTTAAGAGGATAACAAAGACAGAAAACACACGCATACAAGTCCAAGAAGGGCCACATTTACATGCACATGCAATTACTTACACACACATGCTCCTGACTGGCTGTTTCCATGGCTAATGGGAGCTAAGTCACAGCGGAGCAGTGACAAGGGGAAAGATGGTGTGCAGGCTGTCTTTCTAATTGCAGTGAAGCCATCAGGTCAGCAATTATTTAGTATAGGGAAAGGGAGAAAATCACTGTGGCATCACTAAAAGACTGCTTCTTGTGTTATTGACAAATACTCATTTTAATCTTAATGTTTCAAACAAAGTAGGTTGGATTAATTTCCTTTTTTCCCGTTTATGAGCAGTCATGGCATAATCTAGCAGTGATAAACTGTTCAATAGTTTATCAACAGTTTATCACTGCTAGATTATTCATGTAACTGAAAGAAAACAGTTTCATTCATTAGGGGACTGGATTCTCACTGCGATATCTTAATTTTTACCTCAAACAGCAATAAATATAAGATCAGTGATAACTTCCATCCATTTGTGTGAACACGAACACATCTGAAGGCCTCCATTGTTGGTTTTAACTGACACACACTGCTCCCTATATGAAACTGGTGCAGTTGTCCCCACAGGAAAGGGCTTGCTCTATTTTTATAGTGATATATAACAATGGCTCGCTAAATGCCATGTCACTTCTTTGAAAGCTTACATTCTTTTAAAGTTATTCTCGTACCTCCGCTACAAAGCAGAGTTATTGGAAAAGGGATTTGTGGCCATTTTTGTAATCAGTTGCAGGTTGCTCTACAGACAGTCAGTTAGTGTTGTACAGTGCTCTCCCCTTTCATCTGACAAGCAGTTTACAACAATAGAATGAAAGGTTACCTGGAGCTCATAGGTGTTTGATGCTGCACTGCTGTAAAGGTCAGCTTCTAATTGTAAGGTGTTCTGGGAAGATGCCGTCATTGCCCACAGATGCAGCAGCACTGAGCGCAAAAAAAGTAACACTGCTCTTTAATGTGCATCTAATAAATGAAAAGGCACCGTTATTACGTTTAATTACAAAGACTTGTTAACAACTTGCACGTACTTCAGTACCACGGAGAGCTCCGTCGCTGTAACCTTCATCCACCAGGGGTCGCACTTCAGCCAGGTTTTATCTGCGGAACCTTCAAACAAGCGCCTCTCCAAACACGGGAAGGGGGGAGTGGTATCAGTGTGACACACTCGCCAAATGTCAACAATGTGAAAAGAAGGTAATGAAACGAACTATCGCTACTGCCTTTAATCACTGTGTGGATTGTATCACGCCTGCTTGACTGTGCTCTGTTTTAACTGATTAATCGCGTTACGCCTGGTTTATTAGTCCGCTAAGCTGGCGACTGTTAGCTGCCTGCTCAATGTCAAGGTGGACTGTCACAGCTTCCTCAAATGTTGATGGCGTTTTGACTTACTTCATTAACTTCATTATGTTACAATCTATGACATATACGTTATTCTGCCTTAAAAACATCATTAGAAACTTAGATTTAAAAAGGGGCGTATTTTGCCTTGCCAGTAGATGTGAGTTGTAGAGTATTCACAGAAAAACACACTTTAGGGTTGGAGTGAGCGTGTGAGATCCTGCTTGCATAGCTTTATTTAAAGTTGATATTGTAGAAATGCGTGCAAGTGTACTAACTGTGAAAAAGAATTTGCCAGATGACCTAGAAGAGTCTGATTACTCTGTCAGAGTGAGGCAGGGTGTAGTAAGTGTCCACATCCAAACTAAAAGCTTTCTGCAAAGAGGAAGTTGTTTCAAAAGCTTCTTTTTCTTTCAACATGGTTGTTGTTCATACGCAAAATTACAATTACTGGTTAAATACATCAATTTATATGGTGCACGTTTAACTAAACGTATCTAAACAAGCTAAACAATCCCTGACATGTCTTAATATAAGCGCAGTAAGGAGAGAACATTTAGAAGAATTGAACATAATTTAGTGAAATAGAGAAATAATTTTGTTTCGCCATTAATTTGCAATTAGAATCAGGTGACCCAGCATGGCAGAAAATAATCCTAGCAGGACACGATTTAGGATAGGACACACCGGATGTGTAGATGCTGGTTGTGGTGAAGATGAGGATGAAGGCTTGGCTGAGTGTCTGAGTGACTTGGGTGAGGTGAGGATGGGTATGAGGTAGGTCGCGTGGAAGTGATGTAAAGAATAGAAGAGCAGCCGAGCACCTAGGAAAGCAGGCAGATGAGTGATTACGGAGCTCATTGCACAGGCTGTACTGTAGTTATAAAATATAAAGTTTATATTATTTTACAGAAAAAAATGTTTGTTTTTTAAACCATCGACACACTATTTTAAAAACAGGCATTTGTATAGTAGATAGTGGAAAAATAAAACACAGGATGTGCCTCAACCTCCTGTGTTTGCATTTTGTATCCCCTACTGCCTCATTTGGCGTCCTCATTGGTGCCCTCCTGGGTACACACAGACCACAGAAGAGGAGAGTGAGAAGAGCAGATGAAGCTAAGACTTTTCTTGGAAGTGAGGGACTGGCTGATAAGTGATGTTGAGCATTTCTGGTTACCTGTGTTTAGCGAGTTTCCATGGAGAGGAATTTTTCTTCTATGTCCCTGCTTGGATACGCAGCGCCTGAGACCGTACTACCTCAGGAGGATTCATCCAGACTGCTGCTGTTTGGCCTTTTCTGGTTTGCACTGAACTGGAGATTGTTATTCATGGATTTATTTGGATTACTGTAATTCATTGTTCACTTGTACTCAAGTCACACTGTTGCTGAACAGCTGTACTGTACCCCATTAAATTCAGAGTATATTTTAAGATTCTGGTTCTGACTTTTAGAGCTCTTCCTGGACAAGCACCAGCTCGCATCAGTAAACATTTACACCCATTCATCCCCAGTGGGTCCCTGAGGTCATGTGATTAGGGCCTAGTTGTTGTGCATCATACAAGGCTGAAAACTAAATGAGATGGAGATTTTGCTACAGTGGCCCCCTAGACAATGGAAATCTTTCCCTCTGACCTGATCTATGGACTCAGTGATCGCCTTCAAGAAACTACTAAAAACTCATCTTTTTAGACTTGCTTTTTTATTTTTATGTATTTTTTTGATCTTTGATCTTTGTCGCAAAAGATGATACAGATAATACATTCTACTGACTTGCTTACTAAAAGTAAAAAATCCACACTCTACTTCACATCTTCAAGCCGTCCTGTGAACAGCTGCTGGAGGCTTTGGCCACCGGGCCTTATGTTTGAAATCTCTGGGCTCAGGAAATCTGTGATTCTAAATTAGGTGTAGATGTGAATGTGAGCGTATCCCTGAAACAAACTGGCAGCCTGTCGAGGCTCCAACCCAACCCTGAATTGGGTAAGCAAAAAAAACAAAAAAAGGATTTTAGTGTTATCACTGACGGTGCGTTTTTGTGTAGGCACAGATAGAGTGGTGCATACCTTTGTGGTATCAGGCAAGCCCAAAATCCAGAAGGATTGCTATTTGCTTCTATGCTGCCAACAACTGTGGCCAGAGGCATTTTGTTGTCTTTGTACATTCATCCTACTCATGTAAGCGCTTCAAACACTCAATCAAGGATAGAGTCATTACTCTTTTCATTGTCAAAGGTTGAGTTCAGTATGACCTCATAAAACCATTTTTTGACCTTTTACTTAAGAATTAATTTCACACAGATGCCTATTAGAATGAAATCCCAAACTAATAACATTTTAGATCTAAATGTTGAGATAAACTACTCACTGAACTTTGGTCAAGAAAGTTAATTTAAAGTGAAATAAATGTTGGCTGGATTCCTGGCAGAGTGAGTTGGCTGAGCAGTGGCTGGTGTTAATTTCCCTTTGGGCTCTTTACACACACAAACACGGACAGTAAAACAAAACTGCACTGTAGCTGTTTACTTCGTCCGGTGCTCAGCCTCAGAAAAACACCGCATCCTTTATTCTTTTCGGTGTTTCTGGAAGTGGATTTGGTGTCCCATTGACAAATTGTTAGAAGATCGGAACCTGAGTTTATTTTTTTCTTCTCTGGGGTTAGACTGTGCTCATCTGTGTGTGTGGTGTTAATCTCTTTTTATATTACATGCAGAGGTTTCCAGAAGAGGACTGTTTCTCATTGCTGTCTTCCTTGAATCTCGTCGTCTTCTGTCCCATCACGTGACTCTGGCTAATACTCTGTTTCACTTTCCTCTAAGGTTCTTTGACTGCGGTGTGAGAGGTTAAACCAAGATGGCCGCCCGCCGTGTCCCACTAGTCTTGTTAGCCTGCGGCTCGTTTAATCCAATCACCAACCAGCACATGAGGCTGTTCGAGCTGGCCAGAGACCACATGCACAGCACAGGTCAGATACAGACAACGCTACATCCCCGTATCATTTGTGTATCGCTGTATCGTTTGACTTTAAAGAAAACCAGCCTCTGTAAGATCTCCTCCATAAAGCCCACTGATTAATAGACTTTGTAGTTACAACTAATCAAGCAATGAGTAATAGTTATCCAGCCTCTCTGAAGGACTTTCAAAGTTTTTCTTTGGACACTGACTGCTTTTTCACTCACTCAGTCCAGTCCCTGTACCTGCCCAATTTCAGAGGAATGTTTTTTGATTGTTAAACCTCTTCACCCAAGAGCCACCCACTCACGTGCCTTTAGGTACGTTGTTAATAGCCTGTTGCAAAACAGATCATTTGTTTTCATTTTCTTAACTGATTCTACAAAGAATGCCAAATGTAACTGTTAGACAGACCTAAAATACTATGTTTGCAACAAGGTGGTTCCCAAAAGAGCAAGTAGCTGTAAAGTTGGCATATGGTGTGTATGGTGTCCTTAAGAAATATGAGGAAACTGGACAAGTGGAGCCCAGACCCACACATGTCAGGCCTAAAAACTACAGCAGATGAACAGTATCTGAAAATCGTGTCCTTAAGGAATAAGTATAGCAGGACCTGAGAGATGCACCTGACCCTTCAGTTGATCCATCTACTGTTCATGATAAAGCCCCATCAGAAATGGTCTCAGCAGAAGGGTGACTGTCAAAAAGTAAAAATTGATGGAATTATAAACATCTGGATAGCGTCTAATTGGCGACCGCTTTGTTTCTTTTTCCCAAAAATCACCGGCAAATCAGTAAAAGCATACCTGCATAGTGAAACACGTTGGAACACTATCAGTCATGGATTGGCCTCCCCAGAGCCCGGACCTCAACGTTACTGAAGCAGTGTGGGATCATCTTGACAGAAAACAGAGCAAAAGTCAGTCAGAATCCAAAGAATAGCTTATAGTTCTTCGGGAAACCAGGAGAACTATTCCTGAAGACTGCTTAAAGAAATTGCAAAGAAACCTGCCTAAGAGAGTTCAGGCTGTGTTGAAGAATAAAAGTGTTCATACGAAACATTGACTCTGAAGCTCATCAGACTTGTACCAACTGTTTGTGCCTAATATGCTGCATTTCCATGTATAATCTATGTATTTCAATAAATCCCTGAAACAATTTCCTAGCAAAATATAAAGGAATGAGGGGTGGCTCAAGACTTTTGCACAGTACTATATATATGTGATGTATTACAACCCAACTATGCCACTTTTCAGAGCTCTTTAAACTAGCTCATTGTTTATCACTTGTGGCCTTTAAATCTACTGTTTGATTGAGTGTCGCCCTGTCATTTGTCTTGTTCCTTGCCGCCGTGGCAACCAATCCCTGATAAAACTCCCTACGACCTTTCTAGCGCTAAAGAGCAGACATGCAAACTTTAAGACTAGCTGGAGAAGAGAGAGCTGAATACCTATGTCAAGTTGCCATAAACACAACTCCAAACGAATGCTAATGTGCTCTGTGTCTGCCGCAAGCAAAATTAGGCTCTTTTTTTTTCCAGCAGGCAATGGAGGTTTTTTGCCCCCTAGTGGCCAAAAAAAAAAAATCAATTGCTGCATCTTTTAAGACCCCAGTATGAAGAATCCCATACAATCATACAAACAATGCTAATATATGGCCGTCTCCGTGATTTGGAGGCTCTTGTGTGGAAAACGCTTAGTCACCCTAAGCTTTATGTTCTGATCTGCTCTGCCACACAATCCCAGCTTCAGCAGACACAGCGTCCTTATATAAATTCAGGACATTTACATCGTAAAGATGCTCTGAACACAGTGCAGCATTTCAACATGCAGGAACATTAATGCTCTTACAGTTTTCCCTTCGACCCCCTTACCTATAAGGCATCAGCTGACTAGCTTGAGGTTGACATTCAGAAATCACAGTAGACGTTTTTCCTCCTGTGTCTGATTGTTTCCAACTTTGTCAGCTAAATAAACACACCTTTTTCTAAAATTGATGACATAGTATGATTTGAGACACCTTGTCACGATCACCCACCTTTCTCACTCCGTTATAAAGAGATTAATTGTCTTATTTGTCCTCAAATGTGAGATCTGATGAACCATTAATTGTATCAACGCCACTATCTCTGTTATACATGACAGCTGCATTTCTTTTTCGCTGTCGTGACCCAGTTAAACTCTGTTAATCTTCTCTCCCCTCAGGCCAGTACCAAGTGGTGGGTGGCATTGTGTCCCCAGTGAGTGACAGCTATGGAAAGCAAGGCCTAGTACTGGCTAAGCATCGTGTTGCTATGGCAGAGCTGGCGCTTCAGAGCTCCAACTGGGTCACAGTTGATGAATGGGAGAGCCAGCAGCCAGACTGGACGGAGACAGTGGTCACTATGAGGTATAAACCATCTTTACTGCTGGAGATTAGTTTTAAAATAAAATTTAAAAAAATCTTGCGATATTGTGCAAGAAAGTGAATGGTTGAAACAGTTTTTCTTTCTCTTTCCTGTCACCCTTTATGAACACACCTCACAGACAATTACATGCACAGTCAGTAAGTCCCTGGCAATTCGATGGTTAATCAGAAACATTGAACTGGTTGAAACATTGTGTTGTGTATTTCCAGTCAAATAATATATCTCCTGTCATAATAACTGCATTCTATAGCTAGAGAGTCTCATATCATGTCATATGTATGATTTTTTTTTTTTAATGTGCAAGAAGATCAGATCATCCTAGTCTTACCAGCAGAGTTCGCAGGGATCCACTGTCCTTTGCTGCCCCTCTGTGAGCCCTTTATCATGCAAGCTTGTGCTGTTTATGTAAGAGTGCCACCAGGTTTCCTGCCTAATTTATGGTTTTAGTCTCTTGGGGGCTGCTAGACTAGACTGGATCCATATCAGGTCTGTTTTTTTTCATGGGGTGAAATTAGGACCACGGGCTGTTAAATTCATTGGCCAACTGGGAACGGTTTAGTGGCAAAAGGCTGCCTGAGCGATGAATATGTTTGAAGAGAGGTGCTGCACTGAGCGAAAGGATAGGAAAGAGGCCCCACTGAGTATTTGCTCGCTCACTAACACACAAGTTAACTGGACAGAATTTTCATATTTATTTGACCCAAGAGAACCATCCATCCATCCATCCATCTGTTCTTTTCTGCTTATCCAATTTAGGATGGGGGAGGGGGGGTGGCGTTAGCCTACCGTAGGTGTGAGCAACTTCTTGACCAGGATTGAGGCTGGTCATCCAAACCAGTTTCATCTTATCTGATGGTGACAGTCCAGATCTTTTCCCAGACTTTGGCAAAGTGCTGTTCCACCTAAATAACTTGTACTTGGGTACAGTTGTTTGAACTGATGCTCTTGAATCTACATTTATGTAGAAATGACTCCTAGAGACCTTCTCAACTTGTGTAAATCTACAACTCTCTTTCATCAATCTTCACTGAATTCATTGGAATTTCCAATTGTTCTGAGTATTGGTTAATCAAATTAGTAAATTAATTAGTTAATCAATAAATCCCATTATGTTTGTAACTAGAAACCAGTTTTAGTCAATTGTGATGACCAACGAGAAGTTAATAGCCCTTGTCAAGTTAATAGACACTGCAAAGCCTTTATTAAATGTATGTATATATTTGAGCCTGTGTGTATAATTTTGACTTTTTGTAGACTAGAGAAAATTCAGAGTTGTGGACCCAGTTCTTGTGTTTTTTAAGTCATTAAAGAAGTATGGTGTACAATCGTTCCACCCTGGTAAAAGAACAGTTCAGAGGAATTATTAAAAGCTCCAAATTACCATGAAATTCATGCCCACAATGAGTGGATAGTAACTTCTGACCACACCTGACACTTATACGCACACGCCCAGTTGTGTCTCATTCTTGCTGTAAGCCATGTTTGCTGATCAAGCCATGAAGTGGACTGTTGTCATGAGTCTGTGAGCAGGCCACGTCACACATTATTCAACGCACGCACACACTTTTACATACAGAACAACTTTAAGAAGCTTTGAAAACAGTGAAGGTTTTCATCTCTTTTAAAGGCTTTTCTATAAGTCGTGGCTATTTTTCCTTTTTCTAATCACTTCAGTAAAGCTTTATTGACATGTTTAGACTGAACAGTGGATTACCTCAGCACATGCATGAACAGTAAGTTACTGCACAAAGCAGGAATGATGCACTGCACATGATCAAAACAACAGAAAAACTGAGGACAAAGAGGAAATGGTTGGATTCACAAACACAAATGAAAGAAAACTGCATGTATTACCACATAACTGTTTAAAAAACAAAGTATCAGTATCTTTTCTTTTTTTCCTTTGGTTGTCAGGTATCATTACAGGCGTATTCTGAAGGAGTATGAGCGGAGCGTGGGAATGCACAACAACTCGAGTAAGAGTCTCTTTTTGTTCAGCTTAGAAACTCTTGACTACAGAGTGTTATCAGGATTTTTAGAGGTATTTATATGATGTTTTTATTATCACAAAACATGCACATTTTAAAGACAGCCGCAGAAAATGAAATCTTGTCCCTTTATGGCTCCTCACTCTACAGTGAAAATAGCATGAGAAAAAGCTGTTTTTATGGGCCAGCATGGCTGCCCAAGTCAAGTATGTGGTACGACTCTTGTTTGTGCTGTTGTTGGTCAGTCAACCAGCTGCAGAGAAGAGCAGGTGCACAGTCGAGGTCTTGGAGGACTGCACAGGAGCGCATCTCAGATCTCTTCCCCCCTCTTTCCGACTGAAATCTTGTGTGTGGACTAACACATTTGTGGGACCATAAAACCAACATAACGTGTTCCCCGTAGGTTGAGCATGCAACCTCTTCAACCTCTGGTAGACTACTTTCAGTTCCAATACATTTGCATGGGTCACCTGGTGGGAGGCAGCCTGTTCTCCAGACAGTGAGGTCCCATTTGGACTAAGTGTTGTCACTCTCAGACAGACAGTCAAGCATTTGCATATAATTACCACGTAATTTAGTCTACATCAATGAGTACGACTTGTCTGCAACACTCTTCGCAATAGGGGACTCGATTTGATGGTTGTATTGTGGTTATTTTCCTATGTCATTTTGCAGTTAGATTGCCATCGGGCAGCAACTGGGGAGGGGTTCAGCTCGATTAAGTCCTTGCATGTGAGAAAGCTACTATTGCTCCTTCATTCAAGACTTTTCTAAATGAATTTGTGTTTAATTGGATTTTTTGTGTATGCGGATTGGTGATTTTTGGCGATTTATCACAGTTAACTGCCAAATTGTCAAAATAGATTGCATCTAATTGTGAACTTGGGCCCATCCAGTTACAAACGGATAGCAGTCTTATTGCTGTTTTATTGCCGTCTTGACGAACCAAAGTTGCTTTGAAAGATGGCAGTAGACTGTGAGTAGTTGCAGACCTGGTCCTCGTCTTCAGGGCAACCAAGATCACAAGTTCATTGCACCTAACTGCAATAAATCTGGCCATGCTGCATTCTCCCACTACTGTTTTCACTAGTGTTGCTGTAGTATTAATGATTCGTAGACTCTTCCACCGTCAGCTCAAAGTGAAACTTGTAGTATTTTTGAAGAGTGAAACATTCATGTCAGCCCTCTGCGTCAGCTGGGCTTTGTGTTCTTCTGTTAAACAGGAAGATGTTGAATTTTTTATTGTCAGTCTGTTAGTATGCTGACTTTGCTTAGAAATGGAGAGATAGATAGATAGATAGATAGATAGATAGATAGATCTTATAAATGAAAGCTAGCCAATTAGAATTCTTAGCCCATTTTCATAGATTAACTTTGATTTATAACGGTGCATTTACAGGGATGCCTTCTGGGGTTTACTGCTTTTGCACACCGCTTTATATAAAGATGACACATTTTGTGAGAAACGAAAAATAAAAATGAACACAGAAACTCGTGATATCTAATAGAAAAAAAGCCTGCTGCTTCAGTCTCCTTTTTATTGCAGTTTATCGGGGTTATGTAAACCTTCTAAGTTTTTAATGTGAAAGCTGAATTCCTAGAATAATTAGTCTTGTTATAATTTTCTTAAGCCTCGAGCGATATGAATATCTAAGTTGTGTAATTTGTGGAACAAGTCCGTTTTAGTCATGTTGTGCATTTTATTTGCCCTGTCCAGGCGCAAAATGTTCACTTTCTTTTTCTTTGATATTCACATCACTGGTGCCTTCAATTTTTACATTTTGCTTCCTATTAGTGTGTGGACTCTTCGAGGAGGCAGTTCAGTAAAGTACTTTTTTTTTTTCTTTTTTTAAGCTTGGTTGTGGACTAGGCAGTTGGCAGGAACCCACTGAACTCTGTCCCTGTATTCAAAAAGAGGAGCACATGAGGATTGTGTCACTCTTTGCTGTTGTGATTGCTCAGAAAGAGGACTGGCATATCCAGCTGCAGGACAACATATTACCAATAGTGCTGGAAGATGATTAAAATTGTGTAGATGGATATAAAAACAATGAATTTGGAGGGGTTGAAATAGACCCTTGCATATTTTAAGCCATCTCTGGAGGGAAAATAAACTAAGTTTGTTATATTTGTCACACCGTGTTTTATCGTTGTTTTTGTTTTATCATTAAAAACTGGTTAGAAAGTGTGTAAATAGTCATCTTCTCTGTTTTATTCTGCCACCCCACTCAGATCTGTCTCCCCAGCTGAAGCTTCTGTGTGGTGCAGATTTCCTAGACACCTTCAAGATCCCCGGCTTGTGGCGGGACGACCACGTCGAGGAGCTGGTCGGGCATTTTGGCCTCGTCTGCGTCAGTCGAGGGGAGCTGCAGCCCGAGCGGGCCGTGCACGAGTCGGACCTGCTGTCCTACCGCAGGCACAACATTTTCCACGTGAGGGAGTGGGTGAAGAACGAGACGAGCGCCACGGAGGTCCGCCGGGCACTGAGACGGGGTCTGAGTGTGAAGTACTTGCTTCCAGACTCTGTGATAGAATATATTCACCGGCACAACCTTTACACAGAAGACAGCGAGATGAGAAATAAGAGCGCGGTGCTGAGGCCGCTCGTTAAGCAGGCACAAGAGCCGGTAAAGAGTCTAGACGACTGATGGAGCCCTCGAAGGGTGAATTCACTCACAGATGAGTGCTTGTCTTCAGGGAATGGAGGCTCTGTTGGCCTAAGTGTGTTTTCCAGGCATCACTTTAACTTTTTTTCTTTTTTTTAGTAAGAAGCATCCAAACACAGACATGGTGTTTTCAGAAGTGATGCAAATACTGAGCCACATCTTCATCCTACATTTTTTCCTAGAGATTTTTCACCATTCAGTGTTTTTACTCATTGGACTTGATGGCAGTTCTATTCATTCAAATAAATATTTTTTGTATTCCCTCATGACTATTTTATTTTTCTATGCTTTCGTCAGCCCAAGTCCCACAAACACACACGCGACAAAAAAAGGCTGTAAAATGACTGCTGGGGTTTTTATTTATTTAAAACATTTAAAAAGACTTTTATATTGAAGTCTTATTTCCCATCTATGTGCCAGATGTTTATATAGTTCACAAACATTTGTTGACATAGAGACAGATACACTCACTTTAACAAAGAAAGTCAAGACAATTCAATTATATGAAAAAAAAAAAAAATTTTAAACGCAAGTTCAGACACAAAAGAAAAGAAATCATGAATAAAGTATGATGTGCATCACATATCACAAGAATACACTTTGATTCACGGCTGTTCAGCTGCTCATTAATGTAAATATCTTATTACACGACAGCTACATGATGCATTTAGGCATGTAGAATAAGACGTGTAAGAACATCTTCATTGATCCCAGAGGGAAATTCGCATGTCTGCGTTGGCTCGTCTGCTATTTGTATGAGAATTGAAAAGCCTGTTGGCTGTGGGTGCGAATGACTTTATCTATTTTACATTGAAGGGAGAGGAATCTTTTTTTCCACAGAGATGTTGTAAAGTGGCCGATCAGAGTTGTTGAGAATGGCTTCTAAGATCTTTAGTTTGCATCTTTCCAACCATCTCAAGTGGCTCCAGTTACACAGACAGCTTTTCTCACCAGTTTTTCCAGTCTCCTTGCATCCTGATGCATCCGTCCTTTCTTGTATGAACAGTTCAGGCTGGTGGAGGTGGTGTAATTGTGCCAGCGATATTTTCTTGGCACACTTTAGGCCCCTCAGTACCAACTGAGCATCATTTAAATGCAACAGCCTACCTGAATATTGCTGCTGCCCATGTCCATCCCTTTATAACCACAGTACACCTATTTTCTACTGGCTGCTTCCAGCAGGATAACCCACCATGTCACAAAGCTCAAATCATTTCAGACTGGTTTCTTGAACGTGAAAATAAGTTCACTGTGCTCAAACAACCTCCACAGTCACCAGATCTCAATCCAATAGAGCACCGTTGAGATGTGGTGGAACTGAAGATTGACATTATTGATGTGCAGCCAGCAAAGCTGTGTGATGCTTTCATGTCAATATGAAACAAAGTCTCTGAGGTGTCCAGCACCTTGTTTAATCTGTGCCATGAAGAATTAAGGCAGCTCTGATGGCAAAAAGGAGGTCCAGAGCTGTACTAGTAAGCTAATAAATGCTTAATAAAGTGGCCAGTGAGTGTACATCTTAGTTGCTAGGCTTCCAGGTAAGTAGACTTGAATCTGCATCTTTTCTCTTCTTCTTTGATTCGTATTTCTTATGTGAGTGTCACTGTGGGTGTTTCTACCCAGCAGCTGCCTCTCCTAACAACAGCGATTCCTTCTTGGCTCTATTCATTTTCACCATTGTCATCCACACACTGTGTCTGTGAGGCCCGCGTTTCTTCCACCAAAGGATTTAAAGTAATCCTGACAGTTGCTCGGTTACGGGAGGTGTTTTCTCACTGAGACCAATGGCTGAAAGCGCTGCTATTCCATTGATACTAAATAGTGGCGATTATGATGATGGTGTGTGTCTTTGCCTGTCTTTCAGTCAGCAAAGGATTTAGGCGGTGTGTTGGCTGCAGCGCGCTGCCCAAAAGAGAGATTATCAAATTAATTGAGTTATTTAGGCGAGACAGAAGATGTGACAGACATATTGTGCCACAGATAATTGTTTGAGTTGGATCATTTTAAGCTCAGGTGATTCTGCTTTTGTGCTGTGAATATTATCCTCTTAGCATGCTCCATTCAGCCATTTTCACTTGCTCTCTGAGTGATTTCTTTTGTACTCATTTAGTCTGACTGTCGATGGCTCCGATATTTAATTTAAAAAAAAAAGAAAAAAAATGATTCAAACATCATTGAAGCAGGCCTCATTTTATACAAAAGAATCAGCTTTCAGGCCAAATCTGACACACGTGGCTTCATAAATAAACAGGCCTGTGTCAATTAATAGAGAAGGCGTATTGATCCTAATCCCACCTAAACATATAAGCATTCTCCAACATAAGGCACACAAGTGTTTACATGCATACCGCTGGTTCCCAGCACAGTAAAAGCGTGGTGAGGATTGAGAGATTACGTGGTGTTGGCATTGGGAGGGAAGTGGGAGGTGCCAGTAAGATTTTCCGTTAAAAAAAAGAAAAGAAGTGAAACCCAGCAGGGTAATCGGATTAAAATGAGTTTGGTTCAAATTGGGGCTTTTGAGAGTATTTTCTGCACTCCATCCCCAGCAGATGTCCACAACAGACATCCTCATTCTCTGGAAGTGAAGAAACCAGCAGAGGAACAGCCAACATGGTCCCTAATCTGACCGGATATTGGAAAATGATTTCCAATGATAACTTCGAGGAGTATCTGAAAGCTCTGGGTGAGTTTATTAGTTCAGCAGGGAGTCAAGCCCAGAGAAGGAAGGCACAGATCACAAATGTACAGCTCGAAAAAGCAATGATGACATTATAAACCTGATCTTTACACAATCTGAGGCAATTCTTTGTACGTCCATATATGCATAAAACCTCACTGCTTCTTTGTTTTCAATTCATTTTCTGTCACCTTGCTCACGGGCCAGATGTAAACATTGCCATCAGGAAAATTGCCACCTTGCTGAAGCCTGACAAGGACATCGTTCACGAGGGCGACCACATAATCATCAAGACTCTCAGCACCTTCAAAAACTACAACATGGATTTCTACGTGGGCCAAGAGTTTGAGGAGGATCTGTCTGGAGTGGACGACAGGAAATGCATGGTAAGATTTTTTACTTTTTGTACTTAAATGCATCTGTAGTTAGGAACCTGCTGAGACTTTAGCTAAACATCACAGATGAACCACACTGCTGCCAGGTGTTGGGATCTTGGGCAGTGACACACAGGAGTGCAGATTCTGTGGGCGTGTAAACGATTTCCACCCTTCAGCATAATGAGCACATGGTGTTGCAAGAACTGGTTGTTTTATACAATAGCAGAAAAAACATCTACCCACTCATAAAAGTTTCCTCCAACTTTTTACAAACTCTTATAAATTGTTGTAAAAAGGAACAATGTCAAAAGCTGCATGGAAAGAACTGGTCGAGGATAGAACTCATATTTAATCAGATTATGTCACTGACTGCTGAATAGGATCACAGATTATTTGTGGTCCCCATCGAAAGCCCTTTTTTTGTATGCTTATAGGGTGATTTTAGTTAAGCCTTAAGCTGTTTGGAGTGCCGCTAAGAGGGAAATTCACATGTTTGTGTGTAAAGATCTATCTGAATAATTATGGAAAATGGTGAGAACTGGGTCACTCATTCAGCTTATTGTATTCTGCATACTAAAATCAATATGCTCTGTTTTAAGAGTAGTAAGAGATCCTTCCCTGATGCCTCGTGCTTTTTTCACTCTCTCTCTGTCTTGTGATGTTTTGCAGACCACCATCACCTGGGAGGGGGACAGGCTGGTGTGTGTGCAGAAGGGAGAGATCGAAGGGAGAGGCTGGACCCACTGGGTGGAGGGAGATGAGCTTCATCTGGTAAGAAAACATCAGTCCCTGCCATGAATATTAATGCATTCAATTTAGACACTTTAATCCAAATCCAGAATGCCTCTCAGCGCTGTATGTGAAGAGCATTGATTTTTATGTGGGCATGAATTAACTACCAGCTCAAGCTGCAGTAACATTACAGTCTGTATGGAGGATTTCTGACAGTTACACAACTGACTCACAGCCAAATAATTATTTCCACTTAATTAAATAGCTCTGCTCACATATTTGATTCCCAAGTGTTCCCTCCAGATGCAAACTGCATGATTTAAAAAAAAAAAAAAGTGCATACTGTGAAATTAAAAGCCATCCAAATTCTTCTACTCTTGTAGTTGGCACCTCTGTCAGTCATTAGGAGCAGAGCCTTCGAGTTAGCCAACAAATGCATCATAAATGTTTTTATAAAATCTGTTAAAGCGCATTTGCATCTGAAAATACATTAACGCAATAAGTAGCCCATTAGTGTTTTCATTAGCACAGCATTATCAGATTTTCCTGTGTATGATTACGGCCATCAAAGCTAAACAAAAAATAATCTGCCAAGTTATTTGGTTTAAGTGATGCTAGCAGATGTTTTCAATCAGCTTGCCTGAAATTAGTTACAGTATTAGTGGAGAGATCCCCAGAGCCGGTTTGAGTGTAGAGCAACAGAGACCCCTGGTGGCTGACACATGAACTGCAACTGGAAATGTGTATTAATTCAGTGTAAAGAGGGGCGACTTTTTTCAGGTCATTTGAAGGATTCAGTGTTCTTTTGTGGGTCAATAAGATTTACCCATGTCTTTGGGAAAATAAATAATCAGCGATCAATAAAATAAAACAACATCAGTGATCTCTGTGTTACAAGGTTGAACGGACACAAACCAACAATCTTGTCGTGATTAAAGAGACTGTTAGGTATTTTAGTACCATGGTAGCATTTACTGGATATTGTTTTATAGTGACATTATACAGGAAAACTCTGTCATTCAATAAGGCCCCTTTGTTTTAGTTATTTTTCTCTTTGACCCAAGAATTGATGTGTGAGAATCACAGGCTGGTACAAGGTTGAAATACCACAGAGATCACTCCCTCAGCTAGATTAGTTTCTTAATCTTTTAGACGCCTGTTGAAGGCCAAATGGTTTGTTTCAGATTTCACTAATGAAAGAACTCTTTGTTTTGTGCCTTGAAAATATGTCGCTGAGATAATCACAATTGTAGCTGAACTGATAAACTACACAAAGGATGCTTCTTCACCCATGGGCAGGAAGACGCTGCCTTATCTTGGTCTGTACTGGTTTAAACTGATAATCTGCTGTCTCATGAATTTTACCCTCTATATAAACTGTTATACTTGTGAATAAAGTTGAGTCAATTTGGGAAGACAATCTGAAGCAGTCTCTGTTTTCTTGTTCTCCCAAGCTGCTCCCGAGCTCGTACTAACACGCTGAATGGCATGCTTGAATATTACTTGAGAATATATTTGACTGTGTTACAGACTAAGGGACATTCTCTGCTGATAGGTGAAGGTACATTCTCTGCTGATAGACGTCCACGCCTCGAAGGAAGTCGATCCACGGATTAGGCCTTGGAAACCGTTTCCTTCAGAGACCGCTTTGTTCTTCTCGTTTATATCTTGCAATAGTCCACAGTGCTGCCATATTTCATGTTTACGTGCTTATCTTGGCAGAACTTGATAGGTCTTTTTAAAATGAAATAAACTACAGGGTATTATTTTTCTTTTACTTTTAAAGCTTGAACATCTTTTTTCCTTGTTTTTTTTTTTTTTCTTTTAAATTTTAATTTTTTTAGGGCGGCGTGTAGTAGTGCAGTGGTTAGCAGTGATGCCTCATGGTCCTGGGTTTGAATCCACCGGCCTGCAGGGACCTTTCTGTGTGGAGTTTTTTCACATTCTCCCTGTACCTGCATGGGTTCTTACCTGCGTCTTCCCACAGTCCAGAGACATGCATGTTATTTTAACTGGTGATTCTAAATCGGCCACAGGGTTCAATGTGACCTTGAATGCCAGTGTTTGTGATAGCTCTGATGTTTTTAGCCCCTCCCCCCTTTCTAACTACAAGTTGGTAATTTTTTGTATCACTTTTTATGATTAAAGTAAACGCCACTTACTTCTGGTTAATGATGACACTAATCCTTGTCCATCTACTGCTTAGAGGTTCTCATTGGTCAGCATTACTTTCTGAGTCTCTCACATGTCTGAATAAACATATCAAACATGTATTTTTCTCTCCAGGAGCTGAGAGCTGCAGGAGTTGTTTCCAAGCAGGTCTTCAAGAAGACTTAAAGCAGCTTTCAGTGAACAGTCTGGTGCCTGCACCAAAAACTGGCTCAGAGAGACACATCAGGAACAACCTCTTCCTCTAACATACAGTCCGACTTTCCTTTTATCCCTCCAGCCTGTCCGTGTGTTCATGTTACTGTAGTGAATTCACCAAACACACGTTTCTGTTCCATCATGCTGTTGCCTTACTTTGCCAAAGGAATTTCTTTGTAGCACAAATGGGCAAGTTGACATATAACACCACAAAATCCAATACTGTGTATTTGTTTCAAGGTGGGTGCTTTGATTAGCAGGTTTAGATGTGCTGGACGCATGCGTAAGTGCCATAGCTGTAGCTGATCTGATGGGCGAGCCAGCTGGGAATGTTGTGGATGCAGTGAAGAGAAATGTATTGACTTAGTTTTGTAAATGATTACAACTGAAGGACGATGGTAAGAGCAGAACTTGGCTGAGATGCTCAGTCTCCAGAATAAAAATGTTACATGTATTTGTCCCAGTTCCTTTAAGACTGTGGCTGTGAATGTTGAATCAATCAATAAATGAAGCCGTTCTAAACCATCCAGTGTATCAGAAGCTCTTTTGAGATGAAAATACCTCTCTTCCCATGTGAGAGAAATCTCTTTGCTTCCTCTTGCGAATGAACCAAACAGCTCAGGTCACATTTAGCTTTGAATCACTTAATCTGTCACCTCGCTTTGTGCCATGTCATTACCAATTGGGCATAATCTATACGTGCTGTGCAACTCACTTGCTCATTCTTCGCTGCTGCTTCAGATTGTGCTGCTCTTTTGACTCCTTCCTGCTGCTTGTTGTGCATTCACACACAGGCACCTCGCCAGCGTATACCTGCAAGCTCTGTTGACTTATCATTCCTCAGAGGAGCTGTTATTGATTTATGTCCTCTTGCTTTGGGTGGTTTAAAAAAAGTTCTTTTATGAAGGAGTGAGGTGTCGATACAAAACCAGAGAAGCGTGTTTATTCTCAATAAATTTGTTGGTCATCGGCTGAAGGTGGGCTCTTTTTAAGTCTGCGTTTCAGTTATAGGTGCCTCAATGTGATTATACTGTAGCATTAAACCTTCTGGAGGGGATCTCTGGAAAACAAAAAGGTTGGGTTGAACTTTATTAACCTTCAAACCTGTTCAAAGTTCAAATGCTCTGGTTGAGTTTGCCATTGAAACAGACCAAACAGTGTTAGCACTGAAAACAGAATAGCCTCTCCTGGCTACACATGTGCATTGAGAGCGATGGTGATGGTACACTTTAACGTGGATGCCCACAGATGTGCCTGTGATAACCTCCGTCAGTGACCGCAGAAAGCACGTCCTCCCCCTCAGAAATAACTGCCACTGCCAATCCTCTTTAAGCTATAAACTCACTTATCAGTTGCACTCTGCCCCCGTGCCCCCCACTCATATAAAAGCAACACAGCATTAGGACACCCTGCCTCTTCCCCACTCCCTACACTCTTCAGTCACATGCCAGCTTCACCAGCTGCAGCCATGCCAGCAGACTTTAGTGGAAAATGGATACTGGAATCCAGTGAGAAATTTGAGGATTACTTGAAAGTACTGAGTAAGAAAACTTACATCCTGATATGTTCAATTTTAGACTAAAATGTCTTAGTTATATGATTAAAGAAAGATTAAAAGATTTGAATACTTTTAATCTTTTTCTTAACAGAACAACCGTCTAATTTTGAGCTACTTACTACAGATTCTTGTTGAGTAAAACTGAGTGTGATTATACATCATACATACATATTATGCTGTGAAAAAGTATTTGCCCCCTTCCTGATTTCTTAAATTGTTGCCTAGTTGTCACACTTAGATGTTTCAGATCATCAATGAATAATTAATATTAGACAAAGGTAACATGAGTAAAAATGAAATCCAGTTTTTAAAAAATGATCTTATCTATTAAGGGAAAAACAGTCATCCAAACATGTTAAAAAGTAATTGCCCCTTAAGTCTAATAAATGGTTGTGCCACGCTTGGCAGCAAGTACAGAATTAATGCAATAGCTGGCAAAGACTCTTCACATCCCTGTGGAGGAATTTTAGCCCGCTCTTCTTTGCAGAATTGTTTAAATTCAGCTACCCTGGAGGATTTTCAAGCATGAATGGCCTGTTTGGCACGTTCAGAGGTGGACTTACTGGTATGTTTCAGATCATTACCTACTGCATAACCCAAGTGCTCTTGAGCTTCAGGACACAAACTAATGGTCAGATATTCAGGAGTTTCTGGTAGAGAGCAGAATTCGTGGTTTTATAATTTAAAACATGGTTTTTATCAGCGTCCAAGTCCTGAAGCAGCAAAGCAGCCACCGACCATCACACTACCACCACCATGTTTAACTGTTGGTTTGTTGTACTTTCAATACAATGCTGTGTTAGTTTTATTCCAAATGTAACAAGACTAAAACCTTCCCAAAAAATTTAATTTAACATAGGACCAGCTTTGATCCTTATCCTCTTTCTTCATCATTCAGAAACAGCATTTTGCATTTATTCAGGTTTTCTTTGTCTATGATCTGAAACAAGTGTGAAAAATATGGAAAAAATAAGAAATCAGGAAGAGGGCAAATACTTTTTCACATCACCGCAACATATAAAATCACAGCTAGCTATATTACTAATATGTAACTAAGGAGTTACCACAGTTCATCCGCACTTCATCATCTGTTCCTCTTCAGATACAGCCTGAACAATCTTCTGTAATCTGCTCCTAGATATTGACTTTGCTACAAGGAAAATTGCCATCTCCCTATCTCAGACCAAAGTGGTTTTCCAAGATGGGGACAAGTTTGACTTCAAAACACTGAGCACCTTTAGGAATTATGAGCTGGCCTTCACTGTAGGGGTGGAGTTTGATGAGTACACCAAGGGACTAGACAACAGAAATGTCAAGGTAAGATAACCACTGGAGTCCAGATGTGATAAGTCAGTCCTTGCCCATGTGTGTCCAGGGTACCTGAAGCAAAAGGTTCTTAAAAAAATGAATCCATCTTTCATGGTAAATGGTAAATGGCCTGTATTTGTATAGCGCTTTTCTAGTCCCTAAGGACCCCAAAGCGCTTTACACAACCTGTCATCCACCCATTCACACACACATTCACACACGCTGATGATTCATTTCATATATCTGTAATTAGTATTCAGTCCTGTATATTTCAGACTGATTTATAAGCTAATGCTTTAATGTTTTAAAAAACGAGCAAATAGGCCTATGATAAGTCAGTGCTAAAAAACTAGCATAAAAGCAAGGATAAGCTGGTTAGTGTTCATTAGCCTTCGGGTTATAAATCCGAGCATGTGAGCAGCAGTGATATAAGCTTATCTGAACATGAAATTCCTTATCACAATGTTCAGACAAAATTACATTACGGCAGCTAAAAACTGGCTTAACTGTTTAACTGTTGTCTTCAGAGTCTGGTGAAGTGGGATGGGGACAAGCTTGTGTGCACTCAGAAAGGCGAGAAGGCCAACCGTGGCTGGAAGCACTGGACTGAAGGAGACAAACTCTACCTGGTGGGCTAACAGTGCTTCTGATATTTAGATTTTTCTTTTCTTTTTCTTTTTTGAAAGATTTGAGACTGAGCGTGTGCTGAATGATAATAAAGAAATGTGTCCCATTAATGCAGAGCTTCCCAAAGTGTGGGGCCCGCCCCCTAGGTCGGGCACAGAGCCATTGCAGGGGGGGCGTGGTATGAAAAGGGAAAAGAAAACCCAAAAACGCTTGGACACTGCTAGCACGGGGCGCCCACTCAAACGCAAAGCACGGGATGAAGCATAGTTATATATGTTTCCAAACCAACTTCATTCTAAGCCAAAGACTAGAAAATATGATGAAGCATATCCTCCCTTTGGTTTCACTTGCACAAGTGCCGAGGTAGGTCTCCCTTGCAGAATTGGTTTTTCCTTCGTCGGGAGCAGCGCTGGGCTCTTCAAATCACGGACAAACAGTATCCCACATTCTTGATTTTTAGTTCACAAACACTTGTTGTAATGACTAACTACTCCTGACATTTTGGAGATGTTAGCTCTTTATACAGTAAAGTTACAGCGGGATACAAATAATATCCTGCCACAATTTGTTCCCCCTGTTCAAATCACGGGCAAACAGTATCCCACAGTTGTTTATGTTTTTAAAACCATTTTGCTTGTAAAACAAAGAGGGCCCTAGCAAAAAAAAAGTTTGGGAACCACTGCATTAGTGGGAGGTGTTGCATAATCAGGATATGACTGTTAAGTATAAAATGGCCAGCTATAACATTGCTTAATGTTCTTTTGATCCCTCTGCTGAATAACATTAAGAGATTTTTCTTCCTCCACAGGAGCTGACATGTGAAAGTGTAGTTTGTCGTCAGGTGTTCAAGAAAAAAGAATAATAAAGTCAATGCTTCTAAATGAACGTGACATGTTTTGTTAAATATATGAGCAGAATGAATTGATGAATAAAGATGCTTTGAGAACCATATTGTATCTATCTATCTATCTATCTATCTATCTATCTATCTATCTATCTATCTATCTATCTATCTATCTATCTATCTATCTATCTATCTATCTATCTAACAACAGACAATGATGTGATAGTAATGGAGAAAAAATAACATATTTTTACATTTTTATTATAAAACGGACATAAGACTGAGCTGACAACAAGGTTAGGACAATTTTCATGTTGCTTTCGAAACAAATAATTGACAACAAATTACTCATCTTAAAATATGACATTGGAAAGGCGCTCTGTTTATCCTATAGGCTAACCATGGATGGTGGTGAAGTTATATTTGTATAGCAACTGATATAATAGAATAAAAATAGACATAGGATATAGTCTTTACACACAGCATAGAATGACACCGTGGCAGCTTGACGACTGACTGCAGCAAAGCTCACGGATGTTGTCACGTCAGCACTTGCACGGCTCAACTCACGCGAGATTGCGTTTCAGGAAGTTCCACGTCAGTGTCCACTAGGCTGTTCACTGGAAAAACGCAACATTTGGACCCCGATTGAAACTGTTCGCAACACATTTCTCTGATTTTATTGTGACAACACGGGGACAAAACATGGTAGGAGGCATTTTAAACATCCCAGAGTGTGTTTTTGTTTGTATACATACCAACTTATTTGTTTTAAAAAGAGCCGTGAATCAATGTCAAATAATAATATCTTGCAGCTAGCTTAGCGGCTAATTAGCTTGAGTTAGCACGAGAGCTTGTAGCTTACGGCCTTTTAGGATTTCCAACCTAAGCTTTTTTTTTCCAGTGTTAGCATGTGGGTACATTTGTGTTGAGTTAGTTGCGCAGTTATTACTAACGGATGCACAGTTACAGATTTATCTTGATTAAACGAAATATATTGAGTTGAATGCTATCTGCTAATCGATGCTTTGGTTTTGCTACCAGTTGTTGTTTGAAGCTTCATTGTTTTTAAGATACACTTTAAGTTCAATATAACACCTGTAACAGCGCTCGGAAACACTGATCTCTTTCCGTCTTTTCAGCCTCTGAGGCTGGACATTAAGCGGAGGCTGACAGCCAGGTCAGACCGGGTGAAGAGTGTGGACCTTCACCCAACTGAGCCATGGATGCTGGCTAGTCTGTACAACGGCAGCGTCTGTGTTTGGAACCATGAAACTCAGGTACGAAGCCAGTGTGACAGTCGTGCCAAATTGCTTATATAAAAAAGACTGCTGACTTCACATCCATATAGATGATCACTGATGTGTCGCATCCATATGTTGCAAACTATAAGCCGGCTCTCTTTTCAGACTCTTGTCAAGACTTTCGAAGTTTGCGACCTGCCTGTCAGAGCTTCTAAATTTGTGGCAAGGAAGAACTGGGTCATCACAGGAGCGGTGAGTAATATTTACTTATTTCTGTTGGGATCACAGCTCAGAAAAAAAAATCTGACAAATTCAAAGGTGCTGTATGTTAAATGAAATACTCCAAAAAGTTTAAAATGTTATGGATATTATAAACAAGACATGGCAAATGAAAACATGCTCTTGTGACTGTCATGGATGGGGTTAAAAGACTGACCAGTATTCTCGATAACTTAGATAGCATCCTCTTTTCTGAAAAACTGCTTTCAGAGTATCAAGTTCCAAATCACCAACATTTCTGGTCCTGTGGATCAGCTTAATGCCCCATCAAACACAACAGAATAGAGAATGCCACTGGCCACCAGAGAATATTGTGCATCATCCAGAAGATATTAAAAGAGCTCAGTCATTTCAGAAAGTAGATATTCCTCTAGCACTTACTGTAGGGGGTCTTCTGTATTTTTATTGAAGTTCAGTTTTTTGTTATTGTGGTCATTCCCTGTGTCTGCCCAGATCTCATGTATAGAAATACGAATCATCAGTGTTCCAATCCTCCCCAACTAGCTCCATAGTTTTTGTCACATTAAGATACAGATTGTTCTGCTCACACTATGTAACAAAGTTGCCGCCACAGCATAGTTCCTCATCACCCTACCTGATCCCACACATGCTGTGGTCTGCCACTCAAATAGTCAACTACCAGGTCACTAGGGAGACATCCACCTGCATCTAGTAAAAACAACAGAAGTGCCAAATAGTAACTTTTAAGTAATACTTTTAAAAACTAATGACATGATTTTTTTAAGGATATTGTTATCTTTCAGATGTTATGTGCACTAAGTTTTTGAGGGAGTCACATGATCATATCTTGTTTTCCAATGTTGTTAAAATCTTAAAATGATGTGTTTTCAAGTAGTAACTCAGCTTTTTTATTATCCCTGTGTAGGATGACATGCAGATCCGTGTGTTCAACTACAACACCTTGGAGCGAGTCCACATGTTTGAGGCACACTCCGACTACATTCGTTGCATTGCTGTCCATCCAACCCAGCCATACATCCTCACCAGCAGCGGTACGCTAGTAAACTCATGATTTCTTTCTTCATTTAGTTTTTTGGAAATCTGTGGCATTCTGCATACACATGCTCCACAGATCATACTATGAAGACTTGTCTTTATGCATGACTGTGTTTTTGTGTCATTGCAGATGACATGTTGATCAAGCTTTGGGACTGGGAGAAGAAGTGGTCATGCAGCCAGGTGTTTGAGGGTCACACTCATTATGTTATGCAGATTGTCATCAACCCCAAGGACAACAATCAGTTTGCCAGTGCTTCCTTGGACAGAACAATTAAGGTAGGAGCCTCTTGCTTTGTATTTTCTCACTTCTGCTTCTGCTAAAGCTGAGTCCTGTTTCCCGTGGTAAGACTTGAGAAGGTTCATGATCTTTTAAGCATTTATGCAGACAAGGGTATCCGGTTGGAATTTGAGCTTATACTCTTAAAAAAAAATCAACTTGTCAGCATTTAAGGTAAAATGTTTATTATTTTGTGATGGTGCACAGAAATTATGTGGTAAAATAGCTTTTTCTTTTTAAAATGTCATCAGGCCAGTGTCTGCTTTTCAGATTTTATACTATAGTGAAATCCCACAGCAATATTTACTTCACTTCAAGGTTTCTGGAAATTAGTCCTAGGAGCTAAATGTTTTGGAGAGTTCTGGAGGAATAGTATATCTGCACCGTGGATTGTGAACTGTGGGTCATACACTATTGTAGGTTCCTTAATGACTATAAATTACACATATGTAGTTAAAAGTTCATGAAGTATTTGTAGTCATGTTCTTGGGGTTCTTACAGGTGTGGCAGCTTGGCTCTTCATCTCCCAATTTCACTTTGGAAGGTCATGAGAAAGGAGTAAATTGTATTGATTACTACAGTGGAGGAGACAAGCCCTACCTGATATCTGGGGCTGATGATCGCCAAGTCAAGATCTGGGACTACCAGGTAGGAGAATTTCACTTGATTTTCCTAATGTTGTGATTATTTACTTGTGCTACTGCGGTAAGAGTTGGTTTAGCATTGTGTGCATGTGAGTGTTTCACCCATTTGTCGCTGTGTGTTGTAGAACAAAACCTGCGTTCAAACTCTGGAGGGCCACGCCCAAAATGTCTCTTGCGTCAGTTTCCACCCAGAGCTGCCCATCATCATTACTGGATCAGAGGATGGTGAGCAGGAATCCCACTCATCCTCACCTGTGCACCCACAAAATGCATCTTTTGCCATCTCATTAATTATTGCTTTTCACACTGTGTTCTCTCTCCCTCTACAGGGACCGTGCGTATCTGGCACTCGAGCACTTACCGCCTTGAGAGCACACTGAACTATGGCATGGAGCGAGTGTGGTGTGTGTCGGGTCTCAGGGGCTCCAACAATGTGGCGCTGGGCTACGATGAAGGCAGCATCATTATCAAAGTGAGGGAAAGGAAGAAGACAAAGACTCACTATGAATTTGAAATTTATTAATTTATAGCTGGATTTTATCAAGGTTATCATGTTTTGTAAATGAATTATGTGTTCAAAACTTAAATCTATTTTCATCCTCTTCCAATCTATCTTCTTTTTCCGTCATCCACTCCTGGATAGGTGGGTCGGGAGGAGCCAGCCATGTCTATGGACACCAGTGGCAAAATCATTTGGGCCAAACACAGTGAAATACAGCAGGCCAACCTGAAGGCCATGGGTGATGCCGAAATCAAGGATGGAGAGAGGCTACCTTTGGCTGTCAAAGACATGGGCAGCTGTGAGATTTACCCTCAAACCATCCAGCACAACCCTAATGGAAGGTAGACATGCACTTGGTCCAGCCCTTTTCTTTTTTTTATAAATCCACAGAAATGAGCATCACAGATGTTTGTTTCTGGTCATTTTATAATAACATTTCTATCAGAGGAGCTTCATTTGCAGTTTTTCCATTTACCAGGTTTGTTGTGGTGTGTGGAGATGGAGAGTACATCATCTACACCGCTATGGCACTGAGAAACAAGAGCTTTGGTTCAGCACAGGAGTTTGTGTGGGCACACGATTCTTCTGAGTAAGTGAACATTTTAAAACGTAACTTGAGTGTAACTTTGCCCTAATCCTTTGCTACTCTCTTATTGAATAACATCTGTATTTCTTTGTTAAAGATATGCCATCAGAGAAAGCAGCAGTGTCGTCAAAATCTTTAAAAACTTCAAAGAAAAGAAATCGTTTAAGCCCGACTTTGGAGCTGAAGGTAATGAAATCTTAGCTTCTGATGGATTTGTGGTACTGGAAGTGGAAGTATGTTGGCTGTCTTTCTCACCAGACGTTTTCCCTGTATTTCTGCTCTACAGGTATCTATGGAGGTTTCTTGCTTGGGGTGAGGTCGGTGAACGGCCTGGCATTTTACGACTGGGAGAACACAGAGTTAATCCGCCGCATTGAGATCCAGCCCAAGCATGTAAGACTGGCTTTCTTCTACTGAGTTAGATATTTGTTCTCAGTCCTGGTCCCTGTTTATCAGTCTGGAAACTCTGTGCATTTTTAATTGAAGTCACCACAAATTACTTTTGTGCTTCTCTAACCTTATTTTTAGCACTGGCCTATATAAATAAGTTAGTGAGTGATTGTCAGAAGCTGTTGTCCAGTAATTCTAGTAGGGTTACCTTTTTCTTTCTTTTTTCTCATATTTTTCAGATCTTCTGGTCAGACTCTGGTGAACTGGTCTGCATTGCCACAGAGGAGTCCTTCTTCATCCTGCGCTACCTGGCAGATAAAGTCGCTGCCTCCCAAGAGAACAACGAGGGAGTGACAGAGGATGGTATTGAAGATGCCTTTGAGGTAGGTGTGTGGATGTGAGTGCATTCACATCCTTTGTTGGAAGTCAGTGTTTAGAATAGCTTAGCATAATGTAATACTTGATCTAAGAAATATATTTGACCTGTTATGACATGTTCAGGTCCAGGGAGAGATCCAGGAGATTGTCAAGACTGGGCTCTGGGTTGGAGACTGCTTCATCTACACCAGCTCTGTAAACAGACTCAACTATTACGTTGGAGGAGAGATTGTCACAATTGCACATTTGGACAGGTAAGAATACAGACTATTTAGGCTCGAGTTGAATAGAATTGCTCTCCCGACTTTATTAGAAACACAGTCCAGCAGTGCAGAAACTCAGCAGATGATTACAGTAAATATGTAATCTACAAAAAGAATAAGTGGCCTCTAAAATTAGCCTTGGTGCTTTTTCACACCTACTTCCTTTTCTGCAGGACCATGTACCTACTGGGTTACATACCTAAAGATGACCGTCTGTATCTGGGAGACAAGGAGCTCAATATCGTCAGCTACTCCCTGCTGGTCTCCGTCCTGGAGTACCAGACTGCTGTAATGAGACGGGACTTTGGAATGGCTGACAAGGTGCTACCCACTATCCCTAAAGAGCAGAGGACCAGGGTGGCACACTTCCTGGAGAAACAGGTTAGCAAAGGCAATTCATTCAGCTTGAAACACAACTGGACTTTAAACATGAGCTGTAGAAAACTGGTCTATTAGAGGTTATTTTAATGGTTGTCTTTTGAGTTGTGAATATGGTTAAGGTTTCAATTTCTTTGGCTCATCAGGGTTTCAAGCAGCAGGCCCTGGCAGTGTCCACAGACCCTGAGCACAGGTTTGAGTTAGCCTTGCAGCTGGGAGAGTTGAAGATTGCTTACCAGCTGGCTGTAGAAGCAGAGGTAAGGACACAGAAGCAAATGCAAACTCTATATCAAAGGCTTGACCTAAATTGTAATTTGATGTCACAATGGATCAGGTTTTCTGTCCAGTACATTTCTGATATTTTTTACTCTGTTCTCTACAGTCAGAGCAGAAGTGGAAGCAGCTAGCAGAGCTGGCTATCAGTAAGTGCCAGTTTGGCCTGGCCCAAGAGTGCCTGCACCATGCCCAGGATTACGGTGGCCTGCTCCTCCTTGCTACAGCCTCCGGTAATGCTGTCATGGTGGGCAAGCTGGCTGAAGGAGCAGAAAGGGACGGCAAAAACAATGTAGCCTTCATGACCTACTTCCTTCAGGGAAAGTAAGTGTGAGATGTACAAGCCTGCAGGGGCGAATTGTGGAATAGAACCATGCTGTTGTTCACACTGAAAATGAGGCTACCAGGGTAATTCATGCCTTGCTGCTGTGCTTTCTCCACAGACTGGATCAGTGTTTGGAGCTTCTGATCAGAACAAACAGACTACCTGAAGCTGCCTTCCTGGCTCGCACTTACCTACCCAGCCAGGTGTCCCGCGTGGTCAAATTATGGAGGGAGAATCTGGCCAAGGTCAACCAGAAGGTTAGTTACGTCTTTGAGATTTTTGTTTTAGTTGTTAAACTCAATCAGCATCAGTCTAGGTATCTGTTCTTGGTCATGACCTGCATCTTCATTGTAGGCGGCTGAATCCCTAGCAGACCCTACAGAGTATGAGAATCTGTTCCCCGGGCTGAAAGAAGCCTTTGCAGCTGAACACTACCTGAGAGAAACCTGCTTGGGAACCACTAGGCCTGCTAAAGACTATCCACTTGTTACAGTAAGCTGAATGACTTTGGTTAAAATACTTAAATTATGCAGTGAGGAGACAGTGATTAAAGTACTCACTGAAAGTCCTTGATGACTTAAGTAAAAAAGATGCTTAGTTTTGGGTAAATTAACTGTGTTATCGCTAATATGGCAGCACTTCTGAATTTGTATTTGACATTTTCAGCCCAATGAAGACAGAAACATTCTTGAAGAGGCCCAGGGATACGAGCCCAAAGGAACCTTCCTACCTCCTGTCTCTAAGGTTTGCATAGAGTATCAATATCTCAGTACTTTTGTATTATCCTGATTACTGTTCATTGTTCTGTAGCTTCTGTAGGCTGTAAAAATGAATAGAAGCTGGAGAAATTAGTGGCAAGTACAATTTAAAATTCCCTTATTTAATTCACTTTTTTAGCAGACACAAGATGAAGAGGAGGCAGCAGCTCCCATTGCTGCAGTGACACCTTCACAGCCTGAGCCTGCTCCGCCTGCAGCAGTGGAGAAAGAGAAAGAGGCTGAAATCTATGAATTCTCACAGAAAGATAAGGTGAAGACTTTTGCTCCTTATTTTTGATTTATTATGCGGTCACAATCAATCCCTCTTCTAGTGTGGAAGTGATGACTTAGGTTTTATTCATACAGAACAACTTGTAGCACATACTGTTCTTAGTTGATGAAGTGAAATCGAATGAAAATTCAGCTGGAACATTGTTTAAAAAAGGATTTTCCTTTTTTGTACGCGTCTCTCTGTCCTAGACTCTGGATGAGCTCGAGGTGGACCTGGACAACATGGAGCTGGATGACATTGACACCACAGATGTTAACCTTGATGATGACTTTCTCGATGATTGATTGAGACCTGCCAACAGTCTGCTCCCAAGCACTCTATAGAGCATATTTAAAAGAAAAAGAGAGACCAAATCCCTTTTCCCCACTTTTTTTTTCTTTTGTATTTGTCCGTAAAAATGTTATATTGTCATATCTGCCTACTGCAGTGTTTGAGTGGCAGATCATGATATCACTGATGTTTTATCCACAGAAGAAAGGTAGACAGACTCCCTCATTTTGTAAACCATTTATTGTTTGAGAATTTCAGAAAAACTGTCCACTGGGCTGTATTTTATTACTCTTTGCTTTTTGTTTTTCTTTTTTTCTGTTGTGGAAGTGAACATTCATTCAGTCCAATAAACTGGTTTCTGTACATATTCACATTTGACAAAAGAGCGTCTTACTCTTGATAGTTATCGCAAAAACTAACAAATGTAGCTTTTAATAATGAAACAATAATAAGTTCCTCAGCAGCATTGAGTGTGTCAGGGTCCAGCTGGGGTCTTTGCTCATCATCTGCAGCCACTTACTGCAGCACTGAGCAATTCCTGAGATGGTGTGGTGTACGGCTTGGCCACGCATCTCTAACTTTTTAAGGAGTTTTGGTGGTTATATCAGAATCAGCATACTTTATTAATCCCTAAGGAAATTATGTGGGTTACAGATGCTCCAGTACAGTAACAGAAACAGACTAGACTTGTAGTTTGTTAATCTCCACTGTGCAAACTATTGCTCTCCAACCTCACTGTTCCACCTCCGCTTTCAACTTAGGATATCATAGCCTCTTCCTCTCGCTGGCCTGACCCATGCCATCCTCCCATTCTACTGCCAGCTGTATAAATTACACAGAAACATGCATCGCTGCATAATAAACAGCATAATAATGCATAATTATTTAGAAAATTCCAGTGATGCAAGTCTTGTAATTGTCAGAAAAACAGACCTGCTTTTAAAAAAACAGGAAAACCTACAAACGTCTTTTGGCACCAGCAGCATTTGTGTAATTAACATTAATAGTGTCTCTGTTGCACCATGTAGGTGTGGCAGTAAGTCAGACTCGACTAATATGCAGCCTTTACTAAGATTCAAGTTGTTACTCTCTGTATGAGAAAGGCCCATTGTGCATCTTCTAACTGTTTTGGACAGGTTAAACGACTTTATGCTCGTAAACATGTTAAAAAACAAAAACACTTTTACTGCAGTGCACTTAAGTGCATTCTTTTAGGTTGTTTTCTGAGTATTGACACAATAACTGGCATCTCAGAAAGCAGTTAAAACTTGCTCCACATGCACAAGGTGCAATATTAGTATGAAAAGATATCATTTATTCCCCATAAAGAGTACTTTTATCTCATAGTACTTTAACTGTAGCTTCAGACTTTTTAAACTGTCATGTTGCTTTGACTGCATTGACAGTGTGTTTGCCATTGTCATGCCAAAAAAGTCAGCTGTTGCCAATCAGACACTTTCCACATTGTGCTTTTCTGTGTTCATAATTCAGTTTTTAAAAGGCAGTGTTTGATACTTGATATCTTGCTTTGTTATTTATGACATTTTGATAAGTAGTAAAAGTAAAGATGGAATATTTCGACAGTTACATTTATAAAGATGCAATTTACAGCATTTGTTCTATCAAAATGCAATGCATCTGTATAGAAAGGACTATAAAAGTATGTTATCCTTCAGCCAGATGTATGCTATCTAAAAGTGTAGATGTGTTTGTGTGTAAAATTTCACTGCACACCTCAAAGTAATAAGACACATTTCTATCTGGAATAGCAGGTAAACACAGATGTTACTAACCACATTAACTACGGCTTTGTGCTTAAATACATCAATGTCAGTAACACCTGTCTACAAGTTCATGTGCTATAAAACCTGTCTAAAGTGTGATCAGTGACCATATAATAAAGTGAAGAAGGTTAACCATGATCCACAGTCATAAATTAAGTTATTTGACCTGCTGATGTGGGAAAAACAAATCACTCTGCCTTTCAATCACTCTGATTGGACTTCTTCTCAGTCTGAGTGGTGCTATGATAGCAATTACAAGAGGTCAGCAAAATTAAAACACAAATAAAAATGTGGAAGGAGTCGTTTGATTTCAAAACCTCTCCCTCCATGCCAGTTCTCTGCTGTATGATGGGAAGCCCTACATCCTTGCACCCCCCCAACCTCCTCCTTGCAGATTTAAAATGTAAAGTGGAATTTTACATTTGTCTATCGTGTCACAGCTGAGATTTTTAATTTTAGAGTGATTAAGATCCAAATTCTAAGAAAGTAAAATGATAACTGACAATGATGGTCTTATTCTTTGCAATCCATATAAAGGTTTCAGCTGTAAATTGGAGTATAAACATATTGAAGCTCTGTGTAAGTATACCATCATATAACTGTGGGTCTGTGGGGCTTCAAAACTGCTAAAGGCCGTTTAATGGCCTTACCAGAGCAATATGGGAGCCGTTAAATTGCCCCAGCTGTCCTCGAAAAGCTGTCACTCTCCTCCTCACCTGCGGAGGGCGCTCCTCCGAGACAGGCTTGGACGATTTTATGCAGTTTCGTGTGCAACAAAGTAAAGCCGAGCAGCTAGCGAGAAGGGAGTACGGACCCTTCTGAGATTGTTTATTTTTGCACCGCTTTGAAACTGTTTTTCCTCACGTATTTCTAAGGTTTTTGTGATATATTGTACGTTTTACACAAACGGAAACTAAAGCAATTCAGTCCTGGGGTGGTGTTTGGACGCTTTGTGGAACAGCAAGGTGTTTTTGTAATAGAGAGTCAGGCGTAACGTTAGCAAGCTGCCGTGAAGAAAAAAGAAAGGGGGAAAAAAAGGCAGAACCGGGCACTACGGAACGGGTCGGTCAGCCAGAGAGAGCCGGGTGGACCACGGCAAAGCCGCAGCCGCCAGCGCCACGGGGAGTCGGGGCCCGAGAGGGAGCCTGCCAGGCCCTTGGCTTGATGCAACCAGTCTGCCTTGCCTTAGCCGCAGTCCGAGATGGGGGAGACCAAAATTATCTACCACCTCGACGACCAGGAGACACCATATCTGGTGAAACTGTCGGTGCCGGCGGACAAAGTCACGCTGGCAGACTTCAAAAATGTCCTCAAGAAACCAAATTACAAATTCTTCTTCAAATCTATGGACGATGACTTCGGGTAACTGTTAAAAGGTTCATTGTGTTTAACGTGGAATCGGCATGGACTGCTTAACCTCAGTCCATTCAGATTAACTGTAACATATTTGTTACCTCGTGGAGCTGGCTTGTCATCACTTCTAAGGTTACCTGTCTTTCAGTCATCAGCTAGCTGTTTGCTTTGCCGTTCCTTTGTTAGCTGCTAGCGTCCAGGTCGCATCGTTAGCAGGTCTGTTCAGCGTCCCGACCCCGTTTGTTTACATTGCTCGTGCTTAGCTTATGCTGTACTGTCTTACCAAGTTTGGTCATTTCCAGTTTCACGAACACTAAGAGAACGCCTTTAATCGCATTTAAACTTATTGAAGACTAAATGAAACAAGGAGCAATTCATACTGTTACTAACTAGTTACTGACGTTACAGCTGTCAGTTGCTGCCTAATGTATGAAACGCTTATGCTAGCAGGCTAATGAATGGATCTAACCGGACACTTGGTGAGTGAGTGAGACCAGAAGGCCCCTGCTGTTGTTGTCTATTAGCCTAAGGAATGCAAAGTTGGACACAGGAATGCCCTGTTCATCACTCTGGCAGCTTTATGAGCGTGTCCCTTTGTGTTAAAACATGGCCAGAAAAGTAGACGTTTTATGGTCCTCCACACTTTACCTTCTTCAGAGTTAAATAAAAGGGAGAAATGTACTTTTTTGTTTTGTTTTTTTTTAAACTCGAGCCAGGTTGCCAAAGTTTTTCTGGCTAAACTCAAACAAGGGTGGGGCAACAACCTAGATAGGAAGGACGAGTTTTGAAAGGATCCGCAGCTGTTTGTGTTGTTTCAAGAGTGGAGGTGCATGCACTAAATTAACTGTTGAAGCCTTAAAGTCTAGACTGGTGGTGTTTTAGGAACTTGTTAGACTGGTTTGGAGCCTGTGATCTTTACCAGGAAAGCCTCACTGACCATCAGTGTTCTCCCTGTCAAAGACCCGGCTAATCTTGACATCTCCAATACTCTGAGGCGCTTGTTAGATACATGCCTTATTTGTCCTCTTCATTGTGTAACAAGGTGTTGTTAAGATCTGCCTGCCATCTGATCCTTGCAAGCAGGACTGAATGAATGGGAGGGTTTGCATGAAATTCACATGGTTACATTTACACATGCCTTTTGTTAATGTATTTGCACCAGTCTGTAACGCATTAAGGCTTACTTCTATATATGAAATGGACAAGTGAGCCATCTTTTGACTAGTTTTCTGTGCGTGTGCCAGTAGTCTCAAACATTTGGTTATATTGAACATTGTCATTGATTCTTAATGTGTACAACTGTCCCCAGTTGTCAGTGTCTGTCCTGCTTGGTGGAATATATTGTCCAGCTCCACTTCCTCTAAATGCACCCTCATGTTTTATTGCCCAGGGAGTGCTTTTGTGTTGGTAATGTTTGAGTGAAACAAAGCCTTGTTCTCTTTACAGGGTGGTAAAGGAAGAAATATCTGATGACAATGCTAAGCTGCCCTGCTTCAATGGACGTGTGGTGTCATGGGTAGGTCCAAAATACACGCTGCAATAACATTTATTTATTTATTTTTTGCTGTTTGCTTGTGTGCGATAACTTGTGTGGTTAAGTGGCGTACATGAATGTGTAACAATGATTCCCATCTGTTGGGCACTTACCCCAGTCATACTCAAGCGTAGGGGGAGGCACTGCACATCTGTGTGATAATATCATCATCACATAACGATCCTCAGAGCAGTATACATACACTGCTTTTCCTAAACCTTGTCTTTTTCACTGTAAAATATAATTTTTTTTTAAGCACACAGGTTAATTGGCACATGTAGCACATACATGTACTTACATGCAGTTTCTTATTTAAAGCCTCTAAGCAATAATACTCCTGTCTCCACAACACTCGAGACATCTGGCGCTCGTGCACGGCCTCCCTTCCTCTCTTCTCGACATTGAAATTGGATTAAGAGCAAGTGAAATCACAGGATAGCCGGAAAATACTCCATAACAAAGGGCCTCACTGCAGGTCATCTAACAAGAAGATTGAATCTCACAGGGAGGAGAGAATAAAGCAAAGAGAAAGACTGCTCTGTGTCGTGATGTGAAAGGCTAAAGCACTCGCTTAATTTCTACAGTGTGGTTTTAATTATTCGAGCATCATCAACATGGCGTTATTGCTCCATTCTGGAGCGTATATTCCAGCGTGCTCGTCCTAATGCGTCTCTTTGTTGTGGTCGTTTTCATTAGACTGCGCGGAGGTTTAGTTTAATGTGTTTAAAAGCCAGTTCTCCTTTGTGTGCGTTTGCTCCAAAGTGTTTGTTATCTCTTGAGGGTTGTTGCAATGTTCCACATACAGTCAAATGTTATTTTTGTTAGAGTATGTCCATTTGTTTGTCTCCGCTGTTCGTCTGTTGTTTCAGTGAGCTGATTGATTATTCTCTGGGGTCCAGAGGCCTGGCTGGCTGCACATCATTTCATCACAACAAGCCAGCACCCTGTATCTCCTGTTCTGTAGCTCCCTTTAGTGCACACCAAAGTAGACTCTTGTGATTGTGATTAAGAGCAGAAGACTAATTTTAGCTATCTTGCCACATAGTAATATAGCTGAATTATTATGACAGTACAGGTGATTTGATTTGATATACTGATGCCCTGTTTCAGCACAACATATTTATCTTTCCAACATCTTCACACTCACTTTGTTGCTGTAATTTAGTTTAGATGTTACAGCTTGATTTCTAATAAACATGCACTGAACGAAAGAGATTTCTCAAGTGCATAATGGCTGTGCATACAATGAAATTGAACCTGATTTTTAAAAAAATATATTTTTTTTACATTGGATCCTTAAGATTGAGGTCAGCAGCTGCTGAATCTGAACTTTTTCAGCACCACAGGTTGCTGTTGATGGCTACAGTTTCACACTGGTCTCATGTCATCGTTGAAACTTGTTTTTGCATGCAAATACATGCTTCATTTCTGATATGGATGACTTCCAAGATTCCACAAAAACCACAGCAGGATTTAAGTTATATTGTTTTGTTGTCTCAAGCTAACAAACACTAGCATGTGGTAAAAGTGGAAATAAATGCATACCGGTAATTTAATTTCTGAGAAAACATTAGTTCTGGTCTGTTGGAGACCATTTTTCCCCCTACAATTTGGTAACTTAGGCAACACTGTCAGGTACACAAACCACAAGTCTTGGCTTGGGCTCTTTCTTTTTCAACTTGCTGAATTCACAGCTGCTTTTGTAGAGCTTTGCTCTCTCAGTAGGAAACTAGTAGGAGGCAGATTAAGTCTGAATTTTAGCAAGAGACTGTAGTCCCTTTCTGCAGGAGATTTTGAAATGTTTGTGTCATACTTTTAGGAAGTTAGAGTAAAACATGACACACCGTGTATAGCCTTTGAATGTGGATGTGAATGAAGGTCTGCTGCTCACTCATTCTGTGTCTTTCTGTAAATTCTTCTCTCTGAGAGATACTCATCCCCCTGAACGACCCGACTCTTTGTCTGTTGACAGTTGGTCTCTGGAGACGGCGCGCACACGGACGCAGGCTCGGTGGCGGATAGTTTAGAGCCGACACCACCTCTGGAGAGGACCGGGGGCATTGGAGACTCGAGACCCCCTTCCTACCAGTCAGTGAACTCAAACGAGACTTTGTGGACTTTGATACTTTATATTTTGTTTTTCTGTGAATGAGAATGAAATATATTGTGCTTAGTGTGTGTCTGTGTGTTTTTTGAGTGTCTTGAATGAGTTCTTCTGTGTTGCCAAATAGGGCTGCCACGATTAGTCGACTAGTCACGATTACGTCGACTTTCAAAATCGTCGACGACTAATTTAATAGTCGACACGTCGTTTGAAGCTTTGTAGGATCACAAAAGACGCAGGAATAAGTAGTAGGATTTAAGAGTGTAATAACGGACTGAAACAGAAGATGGCAGCACTGCATATACAAGGATGCCAGCTGCCGTTAAACCCCGAAGAAGAAGCGGTGTCCCAGAATTCATAGCGCGGCACAGCTCAGTTTTCAACAATGGCGGCAACTAGTTAGTTTAATATTACTCTTATTATTCTTTCTGGGTCACAAAATAAACGTTTAACATATTTTCAGGCGAGAATGTAGCTGTGTAAACCTCAAATATCTGCTCAGTTTATCAAGACACCACATATTTTCAAAAGCGCTCCAATGTTTTCGGAGACGTCTGTTACCCACTAGCTCGATAGCTAGTCGGGGGCAAGGCTCACTAGAGCCGTGAAAGTAATCGGTGACTAGTCGACTATCAAAATAATGTTTGTGGCAGCCCTATTGCCAAATAAGAACAGTAACAGGAAAGGGCAAATTAAATCAAAAAAGTGATATCTTGTGACTGCCCTGGAGGAAAGAAAATCTAGCTTAATTCTTGCAGGCATTTATCCGTAGGCTATTATGATCATGCTTAAGCCCCTGGTTCAGGGCCGGCCCGTGGCATAGGCCGTATAGGCAAATGCTAAGGGCGCCGTCCATCAGGGGGCGCCACGCCAGTGCCACAAATGTTGAAGAAAAAAAAAAAAAAAGTTGGTACTATTATTTCTAAATACAAAAAATAATCCCACGTTAATTAAAATGCAAAGTAAAGCTTATTTAATAGAAATATTATTTGTTACAACATTACACTACACTGCTGATGTAAGGGGGCGCCACCTAAAATCTTGCCTAGGGCGCCAGATTGGTTAGGGCCGTTTCTGCCCTGGTTACTAGTTGTTGTTTTTTTGTTTGTTTTTTTATATAAATATTTCTATCTAAAGAAATATGCTATGTCTGCAAGTAAAGTGTTAAAAAAAGAGACTTTTTTTTTTATCACCACACTGAAAATCCATCAACCCAACATCTGCAATTCTTTCCAAATATTCAGGTACAGATCGCTTTCTTAACCACAGTGAACCAGAGTAGCCAGCAATTTGATTCTTATAAAGCTCTTTTAAAATAAACATTAGTTTTAGTGGCTGCTGAATAAGCTCAAATGCCCTGATCATGATGTTTTGTAACTCTGTCTCTCTTTAACACTCGCTCTCTTGTCTGAAGTGGGAAAGCAGCAAGTGGTCGGGACAGCCTGGACAATGACACAGAGACCGGCTCCATGGTGTCTCAGAGGAGAGAGAGGGAGAGGCCGCGACGGAAACACACTAATGACCATGGTCAGAAAGAAACTTGCTGCTTATTCTTGTTTTTCATTGCACGTATCAGTGTTGTTTCCATGTATTTCACAACTTATGAATAACAGTTATCTTGTTGGTAAAAAGTAAGTGTAGCGTGATTGACTTTAGACATGCAGTATCCTTTGATTGTTTTATTTTTCTAGCTTAAGTTTTTAATTTAAAAACCTGCTGCAGGTGGGAGGCAGAACGGGTACTCATCGCGGGGTATGGGACGCGGAGGCCCCGAGTACGACAGCTGCTCGTCCTTCATGAGCAGCGAGCTGGAGTCCACTTCCTGCTTTGATTCAGATGATGACGATGCAACCAGCAGGTCAGATGTGTTATATAGCTGTTGAGCTGGTTTGTTGCAAAAAGAAGAAATGCATTTGGCTTCAGGAATGCATGTGGAGTTATAGTTGATGGTTTATGGCAAAGATTAGTACTGTCTAATTGTGTGCTGGTTTTTGTGGTAACCTCAGGGTTCTGCTCCAGCGGTAATCCTTGCAGCCCACTGCAGAGACTCTGCTGGTCTCAGTCTTTAGGCATCTGACGGGATGTTTTTCCCGTTTAATCAGCTTCAAAAGAGCTGGATTAAAAACCTCTTACGTATTTGGGGGGGATTCTGACGCAGAAAGAAATCAGTTTTTTTTGTTTTGTTTTTTGTTGACTATGTTGTAACCTTCAAATGTAGTTCGATGCTGTCTTATAGTTAAAGCTCATTCTGACTTGTAGAACTGTTTTCCTTCTGGCTTTCAAATGGCTTCCCTTTAAACAATGTCTTTTTATTAAGCGTTTTTCCTTTATGCATATAAAAAAGGTTCTGAGAATAGAAGGATTACGGATGATTTGTTCATTTGGGGCAATTAGCCCATACACTTAAGGTAAAAAAAAAAAAAAGGTAAAATAAAGAACATTTTTTTTTGTCCCCCAGATAACATAGTCCCTGCAAAATAATCCCATTAATTCCCACCCAGGTCACTGCCCTAGACCTGTTCACCTGACATGAGGGAGTTGCACACAGACAAAAGTAAATGCACCTGAAAGATTCTTATAGATTTTGAAATGCATCAAGGAAAGAACTGCACATGCTTTGAAATTATCTAGTAGAGTTTTGGAGTGTGTTATTTTTTTCCAGTTTTAGACATGAGGTCATATAACCACTGTTTGTTAGTGGGGGGTGCAGCGTCCCCGCCACCTCAGTAGAATTGCCCTCCTGGCCAACAGGGAACAGAATGATAGCGCCTGTGTTTTAGAGGCCGGTAGAGGCATCTCATTCCCACTGATGCCAAACAAAGCAAGAAGGGGGTCAGGCACCAGCGTCACACTGAGAATCCTGGACAGGGTATGGAAAACCTCTGTCCAGAAGTGGACAAGATTGGGACAAGACCAGTACTGATGGATCAATGAGGCTTCAGCAGTTTTGCAAATGCCTTTCTTTTAAGTAGGTAGTAGTATGGTTAGCGTTTGATTACTAAATTTATATGGTAAAATTAAACAGCAGTGGGTTATTTATTCTTACTGTAGACTGGAGTATTTGAGCCCTGGTAACAAACTTGAAATGGTCACGATGAAGCTATCTGTTTATTCATGTTCATAGAAACAAATTTCTATGAGGCAGCATGACTGTAAGTAATGTATTTCAATTGGAAGTATTCTTTGTGTCTGAAGCACATACACTTGTTGGCCACTTTGTTAGGTATACCTTGCTACTACCCATTTGGACTCTTGCTTACCTTTAGAACTACCTTTATTTTTTGTGGCACAGCACAGTGCTGGAAACATTCCTCAGCAATAGTGGCTCATGTTGCATCACACAGATGCTGCAGATTTGTCGACTGCGCATGATATGATATGAATCTTCCATTCCACCGCATCCCAAAGGGGCTCTGTTGGATTGAGATTTGGTGACTGTTGAGATCATTTAAGTACATTGAACCCATGACCATGTTCAAGAAACCAATTTGAGATGATTTAAGGTTTGTGGCATGGGCACACTTTCCTGTTGGAAATGGGTACACTGTGGTCATAAACGGATGGACATCAGAGCCTCAATTGTTGCAGCAATATTATAACTAAATATTGGTACACTGGTGAAGATTAGTATGTAGAAAATTTGAGATATTTGCTTATAATGGGGAAGTTTATATCCAGAAACTTCAAAGATTAGATCGTGGCTACTTTCAAAGACTCCTATGAGACAATTTGATCTGCATCTGTTATTTAGTTATTATTTATTTAATTTTAAATCGTGTTTTTTTTTTTTTTTTTTTTTTTTTTTTTCCCCCCTCCTCTTCAGGTTTAGTAGCTCCACTGAGCAGAGCTCTTCTCGTCTAATGAGACGACATCGACGCCGGCGAAGGAAACCCAAGGCTTCCAATATGGACAGGGTGAGAACACTCTTAGTTGTAAAGGACAATAACTCAACCAAAGTTACCTAAAATTATCTTTCATGTTATAAGTCATGATTCTGCTCTTAATGTATTTTTTTTGCATTCCTCATAATTCTTGTCCTTATTTCATTCTTCAGTCTTCGTCATTCAGCAGCATCACAGACTCCACCATGTCGCTGAACATCATCACTGTGACTCTCAACATGGGTAGGTGATTTGCACACACACAGGAGTTAGATGTTTGTTCAGCGAGCATATGAAGTTGATAATACTTCATTTCTTTGAATATACTCTGTTCCTCCCCACCTCACAGAAAAGTATAACTTCTTGGGCATCAGTATTGTGGGTCAGAGTAATGAGAGAGGTGATGGAGGAATCTACATCGGCTCCATCATGAAGGGAGGAGCTGTGGCTGCAGATGGACGCATAGAGCCCGGGGATATGCTGCTGCAGGTGTGTGTTTGTGTCTTAAGTAGGAGACTGATGCACACAAAATGAAAACAGTTTACAGTTGAATATCTGGAATTTAGACACATAGTGTGAGTGGATGTACACGTTGTAACTGAGACCAGCACTTTTACTGAAATGAATGATGTCAAGGGTTTCTGTTCTTGTGCATGTGTCACAGATGCAGTTGGCTGTAATGTCATCGCTTTTTTTTACTCTTCGTATACACATTTTCGTTTAATCCAATCTTATCGTACTGTAAAATATACTTCCCAGGAAAATTGCTTATTTGGGACCCCATATTGATGTCTTTCTGCAGTAGAACTGGAATCGCTGTGGGGCTGTGAAATTTTCATATTTCTGTTTATAGGAAAAAATGTAGTTCTGGGGCTACTTCTTAATGCCATATTGCTTTATCTCTCTTTATATATCTTTCAAGCACACTGAAGAATTCCTTCCTGTCCACTGTATCCTCTTTTGTGATCCAATCCACCTGCATTTCCTCTCTTACGTCCACGACAGCTCTGTCTTCAGCATCCTGCTCTAAATATACCCACTACCTCACTTCACATGTCCAAACCAGCTCAGTCTCTTTGCCTTTGAACTATCTGAGCGCTTCCTTTAAAGTATTAGTTCCACATTAGTTCTAACTTGGCATCTCATTGGGATATTTTTCTGTTTTTATTGATCTAGGTGAACGATATAAACTTTGAGAACATGAGCAATGATGATGCTGTTCGAGTACTAAGAGACATAGTGCACAAGCCGGGGTAAGCGAATACAAAAGCAGCATCTATAACACAGGAGTGCAAAAAGACCAATAATTAACTGTCTATGTGTCTTTTTTACCAGCCCCATTACTCTGACAGTTGCAAAGTGCTGGGACCCAAACCCTCGGAGCTGCTTTGCTCTGCCCAGGAGTGAGTGGTTCCTCTGCAATAACTATACGCAGTGACACATTTTTTATTTTTTACTTGAAAGATTTTGTAATAACCTCATTAATTTCAGCTGCTTTCCCTCTCTTTAACAGGTGAGCCAATCCGGCCTATCGACCCCGCTGCATGGGTGTCTCACACGGCAGCCATGACTGGGGTGTACCCTCCATATGGCATGAGCCCTTCCATGAGCACAGTCACCTCCACCAGCTCCTCAATCAGCAGCTCGATCCCTGAGACTGAACGTGAGTCACATCACCCCCCGAAGCTGCCCGTTGGAGCTTGTCATCAGTGCACTTTTATCCAAAGCAACTTTCATCCTCATCCCACATGGTCTCCACATTTAAACTGTACCACCTTTTGAGTTTTTAATGTACCTCTTTTTACTCTTTTGTTCCTCTTTTTTTTAGTTTTCTCCTTTGTTTCCTGGTACCTCTTTATAGCCTACTTGTTAAAAATAAATACATTTGAGCATTTGAGGAAGAAAATAACTCCAGGTTTGTCATACCGCTTGGAACATTCAGCTCTCCCTCCTTGTGACCACCAAACCTCTGTTAGTAAGTCTCCGTGTTAAGTGCGGCCCTTCCCTCTCACTACATTCCTGTGACTATTATCTGTTCCAGCTTTTGCTGTGTTCAGCCTCAGCTACCATCTGCTCGTGTCCAAATAGAGCCATAACTCACAACTTTCGTGTCTCCTTTAATCTTTGGAAGTTTTGCGATGCCTTTTCTTTTGGGAGAAAAATTTCCTTTTCTCTTGAAACATTGTTTAACTTGCCTTTTACCTATTAGTTACATGTCTATAATTCACTTAATAGAAAATATTTATGCCCTTTATCTTATTACATATCCACAATGTATTGTGAAGGGATTTTTTTTTTTTTTTTATTAAAGAAGAAATGAAAAGTCTATTGAAATGGAGGCAGATGAGAAGGGACACTGTGACGCTTAGTCATGATAGCTGGTCTGAGAATGGACTGAAACTCAGTGAGATTATATGTAAGATACATTAATGTTCTAGGGAGGACATGTAATTCACTGTGGTCTGGCTCATCTGGGGGATTTATCAAATCCAAGTCAGTTGCAGTCCACTTCAAACAAAGATCCAGTCAAATCCAGTCTTGATTCACGATTAGAACAGAACGGGGTCAAATAACAGCCGAGACCACAGGAAACCAAATATTTTTGAGGCAAATTCCAAAACAGGCCAACATTTTTTTTTTTTCTTTAACCCCAGAAAACAGCACTCAATAGTTCTTTAATTTTAAATGTTTTGGAAACAAAACACAATGTGGCTCAACAGTTTTATACTTGATGGAGCCGAACCTCCTTAAACCAAAATGTTTCAATTTCTGATTTAAAAGATTTAACACCACCCACATGTTAACTTGCTCATGTCATCTTTCCTAGGATTCGATGACTTCCACCTCTCGATTCACAGTGACATGGCAACGGTTGCTAAGGCCATGGCCTGCCCAGAGTCAGGTCTGGAGGTGCGAGACAGGATGTGGCTCAAGATAACCATCGCTAATGCCTTTATTGGTACGTCTGTCAAAGCGAGCTTGACTGGGCTTTTTAAAAATTACGCACACATACACAGATCTTCTCAGCTTTTAGATTGAGTGTTTCACTGATGCCAAAGCAATACCTAAATACTGCTTCGATTAATTCAGTTGTTTTTTACTTTTTTTTTTTTTTACATTTTGGAAAAAAAAAAGTTTAAATTCCAACAACTGAGAAACATTCAGCATGAGATCGAATTGCCTTTATTATACCAAGGTGTATTACCAGGTTACCAGAGCTCAACAAAAATCAATGTTAAATTGAAGTATAGATAAATTAACCACCATCAGATTTATGTAAAGTTGTCAAAAAAGTTTTAAATATGATCAGTGAAGCTGTAGCCTCACGATTTGATTTCTAAAACATGTGCTTCAGGTTCTGATGTGGTGGACTGGCTCTTCCATCATGTGGAAGGATTCACAGATCGCCGTGAAGCTCGTAAATATGCCAGCAATTTGCTGAAGGCTGGGTACATCCGACACACAGTCAATAAGATCACCTTCTCTGAACAGTGCTACTATGTCTTTGGAGACCTCTGTGGCAGTAAGTGGACTTTGAGCTCACTGATCTGCTTAGAGCGTGAGCAGTAACAGCAAGTTTCGCCAAAGTTTAAGTGGGATGCGACTTGAAAATCTAACGGAGTTGTCTTCTCTTTCCCTCAGACATGACCCACTTGTCTCTGCATGATCATGATGGATCCAGCGGTGGTGCCTCAGATCAGGACACCCTCCCCCCTCTGCCCCATCCTGGGTCAGCCCCTTGGCCCATGGCCCTGCCCTACCAGTTCCCTATTCCACACCCTTACGATCTGCCGCAGCCCTTCCATGGTGGACCAGGAGCTGGTAGCGCAGGGAGCCAGCACAGTGGTTAGTGCAGTTTAATTAAGTCCTCAACAGATAAATTTCAAGCACTTCATATAAAATTACAATGTTAATTTTGCAGTTTCTCCTCAAAGAAAAATCAAGATTCATGTCAGTAGCACACGGTTTCCCTAAAACCTTTAACAACTATGCTTCTACAAAGATGCAGAGCTCACAAGAAGGTAACCAGCCATTGCTGCTGAGGTTCATTAGGGCTTGCTATAGCTGCTTTTTTGTGAAAGAGTTCACTGAAAGACTTTATAAGCCTGTAGACAGATTCTGTGTGAAAGGGATATATTAAGTGATATTACAACATCTCTGCAGTGTTTTACATTTAGTTTACGCTGTTGAGCAGTATGAGGTGTGGAGTTTTACCTCCACACTTTGAATTCACTTATAGGAACAGTGTATGTTTTAATAAGCTGACTTCAAAAACTTGAAGGACACAGCCTAGCTCTGTGAGTAGTGAAAAAGGACTCTTTCCATCACCCCCAAAGTCTTCAGATGTTGGGGTTTCTGTGTTTAATGTGTGTGGAACTAGATTTTTTATTATTAACCTTTATTTAACCAGGAAAAGTCCCATTGAGATTAAAAACCTCTTTTGCAAGGGAGTCCTGGCCAAGAGGCAGACATTGTGGTTTAAGGTGCAGTTTCCTTACACACTGGAGATATTTACTAACCAACAACAGCTGGGCCCACTGAGACAACATCTTAGATGCTCTGTACTCATTTAACTTAAATGCACGGGTGAGTAGTGCACAAACTAGCAGGATGCAGAATGTAAAAGACAAAGTGTTGGGGTTTGGGTTTGCTTTAATATTTCTGGTGGAGAAGAGATTTTTCCCCCCCATTCTTCCAGTGTTTGTGCTAAGACAGGGTAACATCCTATACCTCTCTCTCGCGCTCTTTAGTAGACACAAAATTAAGCTGACATGAATACTTTCCTATGTTTTTGGATTTGATGACATGCATTGGACCAAAGCATCCTCCACATCAAGTTTCTTTTTAATCAGATGAGCTGTTTTGGTTTAAATTAATCACTCTCAGGAACTTGCCCTAAAATTAAGCAGTCTGAGTGGGATAATAAAATAAAGACCTGTGACTGCCTTCAGGAATAGCTAAACTGTTTGGCCTGAATGCTCCTAGACTATGTCAGCATTAGTCATGCAGCTCTCCCAAGAGTCTCCTGCAAACTGGGTCAGCGCTGCCTTCGTGATGTCATTGGCACCCAATTAGAAAAAGATGTGATTTTTATTTTTTTTAAACATACATCTCACTTGCATAATAATTTTGCTCTTTTTTTCTGTTCACAGGGAGCAGCGGTTCTAACTGTAGCAAGAATGAGGGCCGAAAATCCGGTGGCAGTGGCAGCGAATCAGACATCAGGAGCCACCGGGCACCAAGTGAGCGCTCAGTGGCTCCCCCTAGTGAACGAAGCGTCCGCAGCTCTGTGAGCCACCGCAGTGCCAACTCCCACTCTATAGCCTATGGGCCTGGTCTTGTGTACGGCCCCCCTGGCCTGCCCCCTCAGCCACCACATCTTTCTACAGCTGCACCTGGTGCCCCACCAGGCAGAGAGCTTGCCTCGGTGCCCCCTGAGCTCACTGCGTCACGGCAGTCTCTGCGAATGGCAGTGGGCAACGCCGGAGAATTCTTTGTTGATGTGATGTGACACTGGTTATAGAGACCTAAAGGCAGAAATGGAAACCACCCTGTTGTGTATGCTGAGAGAAAATGCTCCTCCTCTCTTGTACTTTTTCTTAGTAGTTGTAGTGGTCATACTTTCTTCAGTGAAGAAACACCCCCCCCCCCCCTGCTCCAGATGGAACCAAAGCGCCTTTCTCAGTTTCCGCTCCATGGTGGGGAAGAGTTTTAGCAAGGACAAAGAGCAGAAGAAGGGAGGGAGGCAGTGGAAATGGTCAGCTGGGGAAGATGACTCAGTGCTTTTCCACATGGATGTTTTTCATTTGTTCTTCTTTTCACTCTTCCCTCCCTCCTCTGGGTTCCTTATCTAATGTTCTCTGTCCTCCCCCACCCCTGTCCACGTCAAAACTGAGAGAGACTGAAGCCTCTTCCCTCTTCCTGTTTTTTTTTTTTTTCCCCCCACTTGCTGACCTCTAACAAGAAAAAAAGAATGACTGAAAGAAGCTGAAATGAACACTAACTGTTAACCTTATTCAGACTTTTAAAGTATTTGCTTGACTTAAGAGAGAAAGAAAGAAAGAAATGTATGTAGTGCAAGAGAATTACAGTCCATACTTTGAGAATGCATTTGTTTTATTATATTTGTAGCTGGTCACAACTAGTTTCTTTTTAATGCTTAATATGAGCATCCAGTTTCCAGAGTCGTTTTTATACGGCACAACTACATTTTCATCTGCTAACCAGCGAATCTTCAGACTGTCTTGTGATAATGTATAGTGGGAAAAAAAAATTCTTACCATGACTTTCACACTACTCTTTTATCAAGGAAAATGTCTTTTTATTTATAAATATAGTTTTATGACTTAAATCTGCTGCTTCTGTTTTGTTTGCTTGTGTATACCTTTCTGCAAAACCAAAAACTGAAACCTAGTGAGTTTATTTCCCCCTTTCTATGGTACCTGAAGTTATATTTTCATTTAAAAGCAGTGGACTGCAAAACCGTCCAGGCGCAGGAATGTGAAGGGTGGGCAGTCTGCTGTACAGATGTGTGAGTGTGTGTGTGAGTGAGAGTGGGGCGGGAGCGCTGTGGGAGTGTGCAAACGTTCAGCCTGTGTACATTTGGACTTGCCCCAGACTGAACAACTCTATGCAAAACGTTCCCTGTGGTTTGAGGCGGAAACTCCTGTTGAGAGGCGATTCGGTTTAGTTTGGAAAATAAAATTGAAGTTGACTCTGCAGGACAGGGTAGAACAAGACCACCCATACTACCACCATGGAAAAAATAAACAAAATGCAATACTGTTTTTTTTTTCTTTCTTAAACTTCCTGGAGCCAATGAGAAATTGTCGATGTTTAACAAGTACAAATACATGTGAGCGCAATTCTAGCGCACTTTCCGGTCATTAAACATAACCATTATCTCCCGTAAAACGTGAAATGTTTTACGGAATAACTGGCCAGTAACCCATGTCGCTTATCGTATCGAGGCCTGGGTGCGGTTTACACATCTTTCCAGCCGCGCCTTTTCCTGTCACGGCGGAACGGCTGTGCGTAAGGACGGCGGGTCAGCTGACAGCTATCAGAGGACCAGGAGGAAGGAGCGGAATTAGCGGGCGTGTGAACTGGGAACCTACTGGATCCTGACATAAGCTATCCGAGGCCGAACGGAGAGGCAAAAGACTGGTGGCGTTCTTGAGAGAACTAGGGTAAGGTCACTAAAGACGAAAGGACTGCAGTTTTTTCGTTAATTAGGGTAACTGTAGTCCGGAAACCTTTACGCAAAGCCGGTGAAACGGTTTCATTCGTGAGCGATGCTAACGTAGCAACATTAGCCGCCGTGGCGCTAGCTAACATCAATCCATTAGCAGTAACTAGACTGATAACGGAAAGGACTCGTCTTTCCTTCAAATTAAAAGCAAGCAAGGGCCCCCTTGTTAATATCTCTTATTACGTTATATATTACCCAACATTGTTGAATAACCCGTGATGTATATTTGCATGGCTAACTCGTAAGTTGTCGATGATAGTTAATGGTTCTCTTTAAGGTCCCGTCAAATTGACTGGTTTTCTTTTGACCGGAAGTCCATTTAAAATTCTGCACGGCTCGACTCCGGTTCGCTGAATATCACCGCCAGCTAGCCCGCTATCGTGAGCTAAATTAGCTAGCTTATATCTCACTCGGTGTATTCTCCATCACTTCGATCTTAGTTGAAGGTCAAGCCTCTAACCACAGTCAAGCCACTTAATAATATTTAAGACAAAAAAAATGGTAGCTAACCGACCGCGCGGTGGCCGAGGGAAAAAATGAAAAATATGAAAAATGTATGAACGTTAGGAAATGGCCCGAGTGAGCAGACATCTTGACTTCGCCGATAAATGGGCGATTAAACCCCTCGGCTTCTGTGCGAGGTTTATTCTGTCACGACTCGGCGGTGCTTTAACGAGGAGATATTTTCTCACTTGCGGGCTTATATCTGTGCGGTGGTTTTCCTCTGAATGCTGTTGTGTGTGTAAATTGTCTGGATTCTATCTTCGAGGAATGTCAGGCATGTCCTTCATCCTCTGTTTTCCAGAATCTTCATTCTTTAAGGAGGGCACATTTCTGCAAGAATTAAATACCAAACGACAAAAATGTCTTTAGAATATTTTTGATGATATGTTTTAATTTTAGAATATAACCCGATTCGGACAACACATGTAAGACGACACTTTAGTTAGGCCATCAGATTTTTAGCTGGCTGTCTGGTGGCATCCGGCGTCAGATTGGTAGCTGCTAATCTCTCGTCAATAATCTTATTTACTTTAGAAGAAAACGGGGAACTGTCTGTGGTGAGAGTAGTTGCAGTGGTTTTTAGCCTGTACTGAGTAAATAATGTATGCATGTGTGCGTGTCTTACAGGAAAAATGAGTCACCACAGTGGTGCAGCTGCAGGATGTATCCATCTGGCTTTAGAGTGTGTGTGTGTGAGAGAGAGAGAGAGAGAGAGAGAGAGAGAGAGAGAGAGAGAGAGAGAGAGAAGGACAGAAAAAGCGGATGTGAGGGACAAATGCCTCTCTGTACTATTGCTTACTCCCTCACTTTTTCTTTTTCTTTTTTTTTTTGCTGCTTTCACTTCTCTACTTCTCTTCCTCCTTTTCCTTCCCACATATCCTGTCTTCATTTCTGTCTTTTCTCAGGAGGGCTTTGGTTTCACCATGGCAGGTTGGGATTGAAGAGCAGCCACGATGATTGGAGGACTGTTCATCTACAACCACAAGGGGGAGGTCCTCATCTCCCGAGTTTACCGAGATGACATAGGGTATGTTCAATTGAGAGAAACCCTGCTCTAATGTTCCCAGATTTTGAGACACTCCAGATCACTGAGAAGGTCCTGATGCAGTGTGGGTGGAGAGCCTGCAGTTGATCCAGGATGAGAGAGGATTATGTCTCTTCTTGGCTAAGTTCACACGTGTCTTTCCTGTTGTTGACCAAATACAAACCTGCACCAGGATTAAATTTAGAGTAGTGTTACTGCCTCTGTGTAGTACTTTTTTTTTTTTTTTTTAAATAATCAAATGTGTATGTATGGATAAAAAAATATTTATTACAGACTTTGTTTATAAGTGACTAAATACAGAGAAGAATAATTGAGAGGGAAAAGTTATTCTTTTTCCATATTGTCTGTGGTAATCATTTGGTTCACTCAAGCTTATCCAACCACACCTTGTTTTTAAAAAGGTTAAGTGCAGCTGAGGGAAAAGCTTTTCCAAATTGATTCACTGTCGACTCTCCCTTGAAGACGCAAGTTATTAATTCTTACCATGTGGCAGAAAGGTAGAGAGAGGAAGCCTTCTTTTCCTCCCCATAAAGATTGCTTAATATCCTGTAGACATTCATTTACTAGTCAGTGATCACATATTTTAACTTTAAAGTCTTCAATCAAACAGAAGGTTACTCTCTGGGGTCAGGAAATGTCTTAAACCGAATGCATAATATCTGATGTGTGCTGAACTGAAATGTTCGCTGCTTATAACAATACATAAGGTCAGTTAAATCTAGCACATGTTAGGAAAACAAAAGCCATGAAGAAATTCGTGCTGTAGATTGCTTAAAAATCCTTAATTAATCCAAACATGGAGTCCCAATTTGAAATGTATTTTGCAAATTTTGTGGAAAACTGTTATACAGACATAAAGTGTGACTCTAGGCATATCAGGTCAGATCTGTTACTACTGCATAGCTCATTTGTGAGTTCATGTTCTCCCTCCTCAAACTTACTCTCTGTAAAATCACAGAAAGTAAGTTTGATTCTCATATTAGGGGTGGAACATATATACCAGGAAAAAAGTTTTTTTCTATGTGAAAGCCTTTACAAAGCAAATTGGACGACCATAACTTATCCTGGCTTAAAACAGCAGTTTTAAGCCAGTTGTAAAGAGAAACCTTTGACAGTATATTCACCACGTTGTAATAATGTCCATGAAGGTGTCAGGTTGCCTACATGGTTTCAAATGTGCCATGTAAGGGCTCTGCTTGGTAGCCAGAAGATTTGGCCACATCTCCTCCTTCTTCTTCTCAATTTAAACACCCTAGATAATACATGTAAAATTACGTCAGGCAGCCACAGTTGCCTGATCGTATATTTGTAACACAGCAGGAGATGGTCTGCTTGAAATGTGTTTTCGCTGTCCTACTCTGTTTGATTTCGGTAGCAATGCCTGGGTGATGCTCTTCATCCATCAGGCAGCATGCAGCACTTTGGTGTACAAATACACGCTCAGTTCTCACACCGGGCCACCTGGGATGACATATATTTTGTACTAAGAGCTGTTTAACGTCTGGTATGACTTGGCTGAGTGTTTGTAGTATCATATTTAGCTCTACAGAGTTAGACTGAGAAAGAGTCACCAATGAAAATAGCTAAATTTGCCTATTAAATTCTGTGTATTCACATTCATTGACTGTTTTGAAGTCCAAGTAGGCTCTTTTCCAGGACTGGCAGATCAGGCCCTTGTAGATTTACACAGTGAAGGTTGACAAGCTGTAGAGGGATAAGTGTATGAACTGATACACTCGTAATCTCCTGTTTTTGGGTGAAGAGATACATTTTTGACCTTTTTTAACATTTAATCTTAATTATTGAAGGCATGGTGACACCACAAACACAGTCGGGGAGAAAATGGGTTGAATAGCAAGCAGTGTGCTGCATTGCAGAACTGTTCATTATGACCTGTTGCCTCGAAAAACTGAGCCACTCAGACACCACTTAATGGTCTGAGTTGGCTTCATGCAGGGATCTGTATATTCATTCTGTGCTGTTTTTAGCAGGATCAGTAAAGTAATAGTTTTCTTTATTTTTCATGGTTGCTCCTTCCTTGTCAGCTGTAGCACAAACACAGCTGCTTGTTGTGCTTTCTGAAACGCAGCGCTGCGTGTCCTACAGAATGGCAGTGAATAAGGAAAGGTATTGACTTCGTATTACGCTTACAGGGGGGAAAAAGGCCGGAGAAAATTCTAATGTCATGTTCTTGCTTGCACATTTCGTCCTTTATCTTTGATGTGTGAACTCATCAGCATCGGTTGGTATTGGTGATCCTCACTGTTGCAGAATGCAGGGTAAACCAGACATGGTGCTTTGCTCAGTATTGTTGTTTTGACAGCTACATTATGAACTGAGTTTTTAGTTGAAGCTGTCATGCAACTTGGTTTTCTTGAAATAACAATTCGGTAATGCAGTGGCATAAATAATCTTTCACTTGCCATGCTGTTGTGTTGTAAAGCACTAGATTAAGGAGCAGTATGATACTGTTGACCTTTTCCCAACATATGCAGCTATAGTGATGGCATCATAATACCACCATGTTACTCACTCTGTCTACATGATGCACGAAAATGTCTCTTGTGCATTTTTGTCTCTCGTGTCCTTTTACTTCATTCGTGTCTCCTCTCTATCCTCTGTATCACCATTTTCCTCCATCTGTTCATCTTGGCCCCTGTAGGAATAGGTAAGAGATGCTCGAGCCTCTAAAGCATGACCTCTCCTTCTCATGGCCACCAATCAATGACCCCATGATCCCCTAAAGTGCATGCCCATTGACTCCACAGTCAGACTCCTGATACTTTCTCCAAGCATGAGTCACCCGTCATGCCATTACAGTGGTAAATAAACCGCCATATACTGAAATATAACAGCAAATCAGTCATAGCCAAAGAACTTGGCCACTTCAGTGAATAGTCTTGCTCACAGTCAGTTCTGCTGATGCCTAAGCATGTAGTCTGAGCATGATTAGATAGTCCTCTGATCCTTTGCCCTAATTATTGTTTTTTCTTCCCTTCAGATAAATTGAACAAATCATTTTAAATAATCTAATGGCATTTTTGTAGATGTTACCAATGATTTTTGTGTATAAATTTTAATAGATGGAATGATTTAAATCTGAAGCTGATCTAATAAGGTGGAACGTCTAGTTAATAGCTGCTGTTCAATACACTGTGATCTGGGTGAATTGACAGTTGATGTAATTGGAATTCGCTACATTTGAATTGCAAAAGTAGTCCTCCCCATTTTATTTCCTCAAACAGTGGATGGGGCATTTATGTACTTCAAATGCATAAGAAAGCAGAAATAAGACTGCCAAACACAGGCCTAACTCCCTCTGTTTGTTCAGTGCAACTGTCATGCTAAAACGCATTGTTCTCATGTGTTCCTGTTTGCCCCAGTAGTTATTACATTACACTGTGGTTATGGAAGTGAGTAGTGACTGGAGTTTCTATACATGGTTGTTTTTGTCAAATAGTAGGCTATTGCTCTGAGCACACGTATTTGTGTTAACACGCAGATGATGATTAAACCTGCTACCCACTGCACTCATGCTGTCACAGCTTTGCTTATTAAACATGAAATAAGTCATGAGGCAAAGTTAACATTAGCCAACAAACTTTTTTTTTTAGCATCTACATCAATAAGCTCTACAATTGCAGACTTAGAATTTCTCCGACATGCCGCGTCAGTATGCCACAGTACATACTCGCATTTCTTATAACCCTTCCGCATTTAGAACGTTTTACAAACCCTTCATTCCTTAAGAGTTTTTTGTTTGGTTTTTTGTTGTTTAAGTGAAACATTTTCTTGTATATGCAGCAGCAACAAGACAAGATTGCGTTTAGTTATCATTCATTAATTTTTACATGGCCTGTATTTGACAGGCAGCTCTTAACCGCAGCGCTGGGCATCATTAGAGTTCAGCTTTTTATTTGGGGATATGCAAATATACTCGAATCGAACAACCTTCATGCTGTTGTACAGTAGAAAAGTAGAACATCAGTGTTTGAAAGGCTTATTTGCAATGTTGCCTGGTTAGGAGATACTCTCTTATCTACTTATTTTGGGGTTTGTAAAGGTGGGAGATCGTGGCTGGAAAAGGCCCTGAAGATGTTCCTGGGACAGTGGGATTTGCAAATTCTTGTCAGAACTTGCTGCATCCCTCATACAGAGCCCTGTCATCTATAAATCCATGTTAATCATGGTTGAGTTTCGGCAATAAGCTACAGTATACTTAATGTAGAATGCAATTCAGATTATTTTGCTCTTTTTTTCCTCTCTGCCTTAATAAAAAGACATTAAAACAAAGATCAGATTGTGCAAGATTAGCTGTGTGATTTAGTTAGGTTTTTTTTTTTTTGTTCCTATAAAGTTGAGTTAATTATGACATTGTTGCGTTGATGTCTCAGTTGTCTCTTCATGGTAATTATCCCACTTTACACAAAACAACACCAACTTAACATGCCCCCTTTCTGTTGGTTGAATGTGTTTGTGGTAACTGGTATCTATTCAATGAATATATATGTTCCTGAGGTATTAAGAAGTTGTTTGTTATGAGTCTGGGCTGAGCTTAACTTGTAGTTAAACTGCAGGAGTACTTTCACATGATGTCACACTGTTGTAAACAATTATCTCAACTTCCTCTCCTCTTTCTATCTTTCGTCCTTGCATCTTAGGCGTAATGCTGTGGATGCGTTCCGCGTGAACGTGATCCACGCCAGGCAGCAGGTTCGATCGCCGGTAACCAATATTGCCCGCACCAGTTTCTTCCACGTGAAGCGCTCCAACATCTGGTTGGCAGCCGTCACCAAGCAAAATGTCAACGCCGCCATGGTGTTTGAGTTCCTTTACAAAATGTGTGACGTCATGACCGCATACTTCGGCAAGATCAGCGAGGAGAACATCAAGAACAACTTTGTGCTCATCTATGAGCTGCTGGATGGTAGGTGATGACAAGCGCTCGTGTGAGAGATCAGTTAAATTTTCTAAATATGTACATATTTTTTTCTGTTATGGTAGAGTGTAAATAGTTTTATTTTTGGGAAAAGAGGTCACTGCTTTAGTCTGTTCACTATGTTTGTGTCCAGGTTAAAGTCAAGGCAGAGTCAACAGGTTGTGTTTGGCCCTACATGTCCTAGTTTTCCCTTCTTACCCAACAAGCTATGTGTTTGTTCATACAGAGATCCTGGACTTTGGCTACCCCCAGAACTCAGAGACTGGGGCGCTGAAGACCTTCATAACCCAGCAGGGCATTAAGGGACAGGTCAGTATAAATGAATGCTCCCTCTCTGACAGAACAAGGGTACACTCTCCATTTCCCAGACTGTCGGTGTCACAATATGAAACACTAGAAATGAAAAAGTGCATATCCACTTGTCATGTAGGAAAAATAAATAGAGGGTTAGCGGTTAATCAGTGTCACGATACTAAAATAAAATGTATAAAATGAAACTTGCTGACCACTGCTTTAAAATGTAAATAATTTTCTTCTTTTTGTTTGTTTGTTTTGTTTTTGTCTCATTGTTTTCCCTCAACTGGAACCTTTGGACACTTCAGCACCAGGTAACGGCATACTGAAAATGTGTTGATCCATGCTGATAATCTGAGCTGATGATCCCCTTTTGACTTTTGTTAGTAGTGATACATTTTCCCTCCCTGTTTCTCAGACAAAAGAGGAGCAGTCTCAGATCACCAGCCAGGTGACGGGGCAGATTGGCTGGCGTCGCGAGGGCATCAAGTATCGCCGCAATGAGCTCTTCCTGGATGTACTGGAAAGCGTTAACCTGCTTATGTCACCACAAGGTGCGTTTATGGCGCCTTTAGAAAAAGTGAAAATGAAAATAAAGTGTGCACTGTCTTTCTGTAAATTTCTCGTTCAAATCATGCAAATTCAAAACAATAAAGCAGATTTTTGTTTTTGTCTTCTTGTCTCATATCAGACATTTTTCCCCAGCAGCAGTAGGTATTAACGTTTACAGTTGCAACTCATGATTGAGATGATTATGGGTGTCTCAGTTACAAATTTCCAAAACATGGGTCCTTATGTTTACAACGATTACTCAGAAAACATGTTTAGAGGTTCTACTGTTGTCTTGGAAATGCATGTATTTTATTTTGAAAGTGATAAATTCTAAACTTGTGATAACACTGCTACTTGTTTTCATACTTGAGACATAAATTTCTAAGTAAGAGTTTAATATTGAGCAGCATTAGATCCCACAAATAAAACAGTTTGAGCTTCATGTGATGTCTTTGCCTAACATAAGCATTCCCATACAGGGCAGGTCCTGAGTGCTCACGTGTCCGGCCGAGTCGTGATGAAGAGCTACCTGAGTGGAATGCCCGAGTGCAAATTTGGCATGAACGACAAGATCGTCATCGACAAGCAGGGCAAGGGAGGAGCTTCTGATGATGCAGGGAAGAGGTGAGTGATATGCATTTTATTTTTAAAACCACAACAGGAAATGTCATTGTCCAAGTTTTAAAAGCCCTAAGTTATGCTTGTCTGTGTTAATATTGTCTTGCTTGCAACGACACAGGGTTTACAATTTCTTTTTCGTTTTTCTTTCCTTTGGATGCATCTCTTTCTTTCCCTCTCTTTCTTTTCTATGTGCTGTACCTCAGTGATTTAGGGGGAGGAAGGTACTGTACTGACAAGTGTCCTCACCCTCTGCCACCTCAACGCACACTCACACCAGCTCCCGTCTCATCTCAGCCCTTTAGCAAATTAAGAATTTGTACATCTCATGCACTGTTGCTCCCCACACAGTCAACACAAACAAAACACGTCTTTAACTTTTGAGTGTGCTGCCTGGTGGTTGCTTTCCCTCTTTTGGTAGAATTGTTTGTTTGTTTTTTGCACCCACACCTACCTGCTTGACATCTAATCCTTTACCCAAACACCTAACAGTGACTGATTTGTTTTAAGTGCAGAATAATGACATTAACCTCAACCAGGTGCACATGTCTTGGTACTAAGCAGTTGTGTCCCTTTGTGTAGTCATATGATAAACCTTAATTGAGGGAAAGTTGTAGTTTTAGCTTTTGGAGACTGGGACCTTTTTTTGTTTTTCCTGTACGTTTTTAGTAATAAACAGGTGGACTGTTCTTTCATCTCATGTGGTGTCTGATGTGTTTTCTTTCCTGGTAGTGGGAAGCAGTCCATAGCCATCGATGACTGCACCTTCCACCAGTGTGTGCGCCTCAGTAAGTTTGACTCTGAGCGTAGCATCAGCTTCATCCCCCCTGATGGAGAGTATGAGCTTATGAGGTCAGTAGATGAAAATTTTCTTTCTTTTTTAGCTTCTTTTTTATTGTGAAGCCATGAGAAATTGTTTGGCTCTAATGACATTAAAAGCATCATTAATTGGCATGGATGAACACTGAAGATACTGACTAGGCTTGTTTCTGCTTTACTAATTTACACCGTTTCTTCTCATGCTATTTCTTGCAGATATCGCACTACAAAGGACATCATCCTGCCGTTCCGAGTTATTCCTCTAGTCAGGGAGGTGGGCCGCACCAAACTGGAGGTGAAAGTGGTCATCAAGTCCAACTTCAAACCATCACTGCTGGCTCAGAAGATTGAGGTCAGCTGTTTTTTTTTTTCATGTTACACTCAACATGTAGCGTTTTACTCAGAAATGCAGAAGATGTTAGGAAAATACGTTTTAAATTCTAAGAACTTAAATCAGAGAAAATGTGCAGTTATGGGTCAAAAGTTTACCTGCTCTAATTATTTATTGTTTTATCGTCGCTCCTCAGGTGCGTATCCCAACACCCCTCAATACTAGCGGTGTGCAGGTGATTTGTATGAAAGGAAAAGCCAAGTACAAGGCCAGTGAGAACGCCATTGTCTGGAAGTGAGTATCAACTTTGCTGCACATGGGAAAAGCAAATTTGCTTTTATGTTCTCTGAAAAGTTGATGATTAACAACCTCATATATTTTCTTTGTTTTTCCTTTTTTCCCTCTTTTTTTTTTTTTTTTTTTTTTTTTTTTGGAGTGAAAATGCAATGTCTCACATCTCTCTCTGTGCTTGTTTAGGATCAAACGGATGGCTGGGATGAAGGAGTCTCAGATCAGTGCAGAGATTGAGCTTCTGCCAACCAACGATAAGAAGAAATGGGCCAGGCCTCCCATCTCTATGAACTTTGAGGTGAGATTGCTCACTGGAGTGGCGCATGAGCCTTACTTTTCTGAATGCTAAGTGGACCTTATTATAGAGCTGCTAGCCATAAAAATGGACTTTGGATTAAATCCTACTATCTTCCATGCAAATCACTTCCTGCTTACTATTTCCACATAAATACACTTCCTGTTGCAAGAACCCGCGACCTACACCTTGCATGTTTTGGCACGTTTGTAACATTCCTCCTTTGTCCCTGCAGGTTCCTTTTGCGCCATCCGGCCTGAAGGTGCGCTACTTGAAGGTGTTTGAGTCCAAGCTCAACTACAGTGACCATGATGTCATCAAATGGGTGCGGTACATCGGCCGCTCTGGAATCTATGAAACCCGCTGCTAAAGTTGTACCTCCCCCCTGCCAGGCAGCAAACTCACCACTTCCCCTCCCATCTATCCTGTTAAGATTTTTTTTCCCCCCCCTCCTTTTCCTTCCTCTTCCTCCCACAACCCTTATCACTTCTCTCTCACCCCCTCCCACCTCTCCCTAACTAGGTGTTGAAGATTGAAATTTACATTGTCAAAGAAAAAAAAAGTAAATATGTTATAATGCACAGATATATGCAAAATGTGAACCATTGTATCGTATATATCTCGTTGTGATGAGTAAACATGAACCAGCCGGTGTCTGAAAGAAAAAGACGAGTGATGCGGGAGTGTCCGGGGGAGCGAACTAGAGGCTTGAAGGGTCCCCCCCCTCCTTCCCCCCCCCGTTGTGTTTCAGTGTTATTGTTCCACTATCTACTCAACACTTAGAAGTCCCAAATCTTCGAGTTATCCCTGCTAAGATGATTAGTAGCTGTTGTGGTTTAAAATGAATCCTGATGTAGTTCCTGTATACAAACGTCTCTCAGTAGAATCTACCCTTTTGAATGAATTGACTGATATGTGATCCGTGTTTTCAGGAGTGCTCATTCGGATCTCAAAAGCAGGCAGAGCAGAAATGATGTGCAAGCCTTTTGTTTTTTTTGATAGATTTCCCTGGTATTTTTCCACTACTTCTCCCTCACTTTTTTCCCTGGCATTCAGTCAGTGAAATTAAAACATAAGGGAACATTCCAGACAGTTTTTAAGCTTGACCATCATCATGATAAGCAAGTCGTGACCCAAATTCACACCCAAATTTAACTTTGGCACACTTGGTTTTCTTTGGGATTCAAAGACGAGGCCCTAGACGTGTTTGCAGTGAGGTGAGGTCTCCCCCTGGCGTTTGCTTTGCACCTGTCTGCTTCTTCATGTTTGTAGCCCTGGTGACCGTTCTGTCCAATTAAATCTGACTCTGTAACCAAACCCACCTGTTTGTTTTCATTTGATGTTATTTTAGGCTGTCTGAATTCTATTGTACCAGTTTCCTTTTCTCATTGTTTGAAATAAGGATGTGCTGCTTTGTGGGAACAGCAGATTTTGTAACAGGAGCAGGTTTGGTTTTTCAATGCAGGTTATATACAATGCCAAAGAATCCAGTTAACATGGAAAATACTGAAAGACAAATGATGGCTCATGATCCAGAAATGCTTTGGCCAACAATTTTAATACATTTTTACTGCCTTGCTCTTTCTCTACATACAGGACATAAAACAAAATTGCCCCAAACAGCAAAATAACACGATTAAAAACACTTCCTGTTAAAACATTTACATGCCTCTTATTAATAGTGGCTATTATTGGCTTGGCTTGCCACTCGAGCCTCCAACACCTTGTAGGTGGATTTGCTCTTAATGAGAAGTTCACTGATTTTTTTTTTTAATGGAAAAGCTTCCAGAAGAAACAAAGCGAGGCTTCCCAAAACTAGCTCAGCACCAAAGACTAGGCTGGATTTCCTCAAGGAATAATGCAGGGTGAGTACTCAAGTCCTGTTCAGCTGTTTCCCTCAAGTTCCAATTAAGATTTCACCCACAACAAGCCTAGAGCATATCAATCGACATCTGTCAACATTTATATTAGCGTCATCTTAACAGTATTGCGTTACATCTTCAGATATCCTGTGATGTTTCAGTTACAGAGGAGGAGGGAAGAAAAGAGAAACCACGATTTATCCCCAAAGATACAGGACATAACACACACACACAGATGCTGGACTTAAATATTTGAGCAAGTCACATTGCTTCAGTGCAGGGACAATGGCTCTGTTTAGAAAGGAAACCTTATGCCCATACTTTGTGCTCGTCTTCGGAAACAATCAGTTCAGGGAGGGAGGTAGCTACATAAGTGTGGTGCACACAAGCCCAGCCTTAAGTTTTAATGATTTGCTGTGTTAGTGTGCTTCCCATTAGGAGGCTTTATTCAGCAAAGAAACCTGTTTTGTGCTTATGAATACTTATTTGTAAAGATGGGCAACCAGACTGTTGTGTATTTTACTTTTTCCACCGCTGCTCATGTTGATTATCTGCTCAAAATGAAGCAGCACAGGTGAAAAACAAAATCTACAAAAATAAGCATTTAAGTATCTACATCAACATCTAAACTGTTGCTGTTCCTCTGTTTACGCCACTGAAAGGCGTCTAGTCCCAAACTAGTCTTTCAAAGACCGATTTCCCGTCTGCAGACACGATTTAAAAGCAAATTTATTACTATATGCATTAAAGTCGTAGCTTACACCAGATCTGTAAACAGGTGGCAAATATTGACAGAACACGTTTCAAACATGCCAATTTAAGAGCTTTGACACACGAACATGCGCATACACTGACAAAAACAGGCCAAATTGCAGGCAGGCAGGCGCGCACACACACACACACACACACACACACACACACACACACACATTGGAAAAACGCTGCTGTTTAGTAGAACAAGTGTACTCTCAGATTCAGCTCACACAGGATCTGGAGTTTCCTGGTTATTTTAACAATGAGAAATAAAAAAAAGAGCCAGGTCTTTGTTTTGTTAGTATGAGCAGAATATAAATTGCCCCGTTGCATGAGCCAGGGCACGTAAAACTTCAATTAATTGACCTGCTCTGACAACCTGCAGCCCGAGATACCCAACAGTGTCTTCGTGATTCCTCGGCTGACCTTTCCGACACCGAATTTGGTGTCAAAGCCATGGCGGGGGGACCCACTCCTAATGCAATACAATGCTAACCTTAATAATACCGTGGTAAACGAGTGCACCGCGTGAAATATCTGTGACAGTGAGTGACTAAAAAAACAACACAAAAAAAACCCCAACGCAAACAAAGTGAAAGATAAATGAAACTTACCTGTAAAGAACTCAAGTGACTACAGCCATAATTTTAACTGATCCTTACACAGGAACAAATAGGATAAAATTGGCCGTTTAAAAAAAAAAAAAAAACCTGGCTGTTTTAATGACAGTGAAGTCCTAAAGGTCAAAGTAAAACCATAAAACAAAAAGACATTTAAAGCAGGAGCTCAATGAAATTCACGCTACTCGACAGTGCTACCAGTTTAGTAGAGCTGACTGCGACCTGACAGCAGAGAGCACGAACGAAGTCTAGTTCTCGTCGTCTTCGTCGTCGTCGTCCTCGCTGATGAGGTATCCGCGGGCCCCACTGTGATGGGGAGGTGAGGGGGGCGGGGAGGTCTTGGAGAAGAAGGGGAGACGGAAGGTGGGAGAGGGAGAGCGCTCCTCGCGGGTGGGGCTGCTGCTGGGGCTTTGTCTGGGACTGATGGCCTGCAACATGCGGCCACGTCCTTCCTTCAGCATGTGTTTCTGTGGAGGCGAGACAAAGGCGGGAACAGATGAGCTGGTGATCAAATCAGCTGAATGCAGGAATAATGTGCTGTGCCGTGTGATTTTAAGTCAGTGTGACTTTTCTACATACAGTGGTAACAAAAACACAGAGTACACATGGTCCAGCTGACGGCTTTTTTCATTGTTACAAGTTTATATCTCTGCTTTAAATCCCAGACACTATCAAAAAACACTAAGACTGCATTTCATTTCTACAGTACCATCATGTCACATATGGGAAGACGTGTGTTTTGGGACTCCGACCTGATATCAGAACTATGAGCTGAAAACTTAGATTTAAAAGTCCCAGGCAAGATCTTGGCCGAGACAAGTGAAAATAAGTTTGGATCTTTGCCTGCCTGTGAGTTCAAACAACTGAAGGACAAAATTAAATGTTCCGATTTGTAGATCACACATATTATGCACAATGGAATTAACCGACTGAGCTAATAACCTAAAATAAAGATAAAAGACATCAATGGCTTAACCATCCCCTGGTAACCTCTAGTCGCTAAGGAAAAATGTGTAATCCCGACCAGTTGGCAACTGATGTTGGTGATGCATAAGATGTGCCCTATTGTTCATAGTATTCAGAGAGTATTTACATTTATTTATTAAAATACTGATATTTTGTGTCCCTGTATCAAAACAATACCACGTCACTGTGAGCAGCTGCACAGCAGACACTTGCAAAAGTTGCATTTTCCCCTCACATTGGTGGTTCCTACATTGTCAGTAACTGGTCTACAGTCCTGTGTGACTGAAGCCTACTATCACAAAGTCATGTTATTTTAGTCTTCACCATTTCTACCGTGTTTATGCTTTGTTCATTTACACCAACAATACTCTCACCTCGCAGATGTGTGCATCACTGGCTATAAAGCCTTTCTTTCAAGTGAAAAAGTCTCCCAGACGTTTAACATTGCCAAAAAGCACATGTTTCCAATCAAATTCCTCATTAAATAGTGTTTAAAGACCAAACAAAACCAGCATCCTCACCAAGGCTCCCTCAGGGCCAAACATCTGCAGGAAGTTTCCAATAAACTCCCTGGACTTCTCTTCCCATTTCTGAATCAGGTCGATGCTCTTCTCCTCCACCTTCTGGACAAACTCCTTGCTCTTCTCCTCTACGTCACGCACCTTCTTCTTCACCTTGTCCACGCGTTCCTGGAGATGGTACTTCTTCTCCTGTTAAGGGTGCACGTGACAAAGGAGACAGGTTAACGAACACATCCACTGTCTGTTTAACGTCCGGTTAGAGCAAAGCAAAGTTTCGTACATTGATGAAGCTGACGTTGAGCTCCTTGGCTGTGTACCCTCGCTGCAGGTTGCGCCTGACATATACATCATAGTCGCGGACTATGCGAGTGATGATGTCAGAGGTGGAGATGCCCTCTGTCCGCTGGGTGGGTGCAAACATACCTAAAGAAAGCAGAAAAAGCTGTAGCGATAAGAGTTTCTGGACTTATCCAATTTGATCCTTGTTGACTGCATACCACATTCCTAATCTCCATTATGCTGTTGCTCACCAGCTTCTTTAATGTGCTTGTAAACATCATCACTGCCCGCTGAGGAGTATGGGATGTCGTCGTGGGCCACGAAGTCAATCTGGAGAGGTCATTACAAGCAACACAGATAAACAAAGGGGAGATTCAGATCTACAAGCTGTACAAAAATAAAACAAACAAAACAGTAGGGAAAAAGTTAGACTGTAGACATTTTTATAGTGCTAACTCCAAGTTCTGAGTGAAGGGACTGAAAGTTTCTAGTCGTGGTTTTTAATTCTGTGTCATGTACTCACACGATGTTTTGCAAGAAACTCCGGCGTTAACGTCCAGGGGGCGTTTCGCACTACTTCATCCACATAGCGGCAATGTCTGATAGCATCATATCGCTCATCCTCGTTCATCACTGTGAAGCCCTTGTACTTGTGAGTCAGGTCATCGCTGCACACTGACAGGAAATATTTAAAGAAGTGAAAATTTAAAGTTTCTCCACAAAAAAAAGAGGCTTTGAAAAACTGATTTAAACAGAAGGGAAAGCCATAGAGACAGAAAATACTCAAACACTTCAGCTGAGGGATTTACTGTGACTCAAGTTCAAGGAGCATCATGTAACAATCTCTGATTGCATTGCCATTAAAAACACCACCGCACTGTTTGTTCTTATTTTATTAGACAGTTGGGAACAGAATGTGACGTACGCTCACAGAGCATAAAAACGAAACGCTGAAAGAATATCCAGCTGTTGAACAACATCCAGCAGCTGAGAGCAGCAACACACACTCAAGCTTACCTCCAACAATGAGATGTGTATTTGGGAAGAGGCATTTAGCCTGCATGAGGGCTCTGGCGTGACCTGAGTGGAAAAGATCAAAGATGCCATCTGCATAGACCCTCACAGGTCTTTCAGCTGGACGAACAAATGAGATAAGATATTAGGAGGTGGACAGAGAGAATCAAATGGTTTCATTTTGACCACATCTGTGAATTTACTTAAGACTGTGGCACCAGAGAGGCAATCAAAGTGTGAGAGATTTAAGCTTTCAGACTCACGTGGTGTTCCCCTCTTGGCCTCTTCCATGCTGACTCTTTTGTAAGCTTTACTATCAGCTGGCTCTAGCTCATCTGCAAAGGGTACAGGGTGCCTGAGCCCCTGAAAGAGACATTGGAGGAGAATGAGATGATATAAAGGATGAATTGTGCATTTTTGTTTTTTATTTAAATGAATTTCCTCACAAATACTAGAAAAACTGTCGTCATATCTTTAAAATGATGTAATTGCTCTTTCCTGGACTCTTACAGCATAAACTGATGTGGACATCAAGGGTGAACGGATAACATTTCCTCAGCAAACATCAGCTGATATCTCACACTGCAGTATTATTGCTTGGGGCTCTTTGCATTGGTGTGCACTTTGTACAGCATTACGCACAAAGATTGCACAGCAAATACGGTGCTGTTAAAGCACAAAGACTCACCACAGTACACCTGGGGATTTTCCCAAACCGTTCACCCTCCTCGGCCTCCCCATTGGAGCCATCTCTTCTTCTCTTTCTTGACAGCAGCAGTGTGCTGGAGCTTTGGGCCTCCATCTGGGTCAAAGGTTAAGACAAGTGCAATTTAAACACCCCACACTTCACATTCAACTCTTTTCCATGTCCTAGGTTAATTAGTAACTAGAGCAGGGCGATATGACCAAAAATATTTATCACGATATACATTTGAAAATTTGCAATAACGATATAACTGACGATAATTGACGCTAGACAAAATACTTTACAACTCCTTAACTTTATTAGTGCAAAAAAAAAAAAACAACCCATCAATGTTTTTTCACTTAAACAAGCAGCTTTTTTTTAAGTGCATTAAAGTTATATAAAAAATTAACAGTGCAAATGCAAATTCCTTGCTGACAGCTTAACCAAAAGGCATTTCCAGTGGAAATTGGCCGACATATCCTGAGCATAACCATGTATAATATCCAAAAAACTTAAAACGAGTGTTATACACACAATACGTTAATAATATTGTTGAAGCAAAGTACTTATCACTCGGCGAGGCGCCTGACTACGGTAGCCGTAATGCTCCGACAATCATCGAGCATTGCACCTTCATAGCTTAGCAAAGTCGTACTGAAACATTTGACAGATTTTCGAGCGCCGTGTAACACATAAAATCGTTTCGAGGTCAGTAAACACAACCAGAATTCATACAGAAGGCACACGGGATTATAAAGGGCACTGTCGATTTTCAGAAAAATCAAAGGATTGATTGAGTGTGCTGTATTTTCCAAAAAACACGGTAATAACGACGGCCCGCTAGCATGCGCTACCAAAAATAGTGCTTTGTTGTGTATCTGACGGATGAAAGCCAAACCAGTTCCACACCACTGAAGTTGCAGCATTTTTACAAACCAATTCTGGTTCATCAGTTTCATTTAACGATCCACTTTCGCCCTTGTCATTCTGCATCGCCGCCATGTGCGTATGTAAACAAAGGCACTGCGCATGCGCGTTTTACCCATATTCTATCGCGATATTTGATTTTCTTATCGTTGCCCAACATTACACCGGTATTACCGTGAACGTTATGATATAGCCCAGCCCTATTAGTAACACTTTATGTTGGGGGTAGGAACTGTATTACATAATTAAAGCACACAAGCACACTCAAAATATAATATACATCACGGACAGACTGTAAATTTATACAGCTGTCGTGTTATGACAGGTGATATATGCCGAGTCACCTTTGACCCAGAAACCGGGAGAACACAGTATGAACCACCATGACAGATTCTCACGTCCATAGAGATACAGGTCAAGTGAAAATCAAGCAAACACCACCTGTTCCAACATACCATAGTTAATTCCTAAACATACAGAACATTAACCCCATTCAGCCTTTACATCTGATGCCTCGTGTGAGACCAAGTTAGCCTCGCATGTGGGAACATTAAACCCAGCCCCGTTTCTCCAGTGTCAGCAGGTCACCACAAGTAGGCGTATTTTTATACTCTATGCTGATAGACTTCAGCTGACTTTGTGATACACATAAGAGCCTGCTGGATGCCTTTCCACAACTTTATGGCACAGCCTGAGATATTTGGAGGAAGCTATAAAGGAATACTTCTTGCAAAGATGAATAATCCCCTCATGAGACTTCGGTCGGCTTCTCTTATCAAACCAACAAGCTCACATTATAAAAGTTATTAAACATTAGAAATGCTTGCTTTCAAAAATGATTAACGAATAATCCATAGCCAAAATGACAACCGAATACGTGTATGTTCATTAATCAACCATGCAGAAGAGAACAAATATGGGAAGGTCTTGTGTTTGTATCTTGTCTGCAGTGTGTCTGTGCCCTTGTAACAAAAAAAAGAGACTCTTTAGCATCACATGACATTTAGCTTCACGACTCATTCAAAACAAAGACGTTCCAACCACCCCGACAGTCAGAATATGGAAAAAAGTCAAGTCTATAATCTAAGTGTGCTAGTGTTATGGGTGGAAGCTCTGCCTCATTCCACACATTCCATCAAACCACACATCATTAAAGTGGATATTCAGATTTTATGATTAACCGTGGCACTTCCTTAAAGGAGACATACTCAGATATCCAGCTCCATATTATTATTAAACTAGAGTAGATGTGCATTGTTTATAGTTTAGGATAATCCCAATTTATCCTTTTACTTAACACTAGTTGTGTCTTAAACAAGTTTTTATCTGTTCTCCCTTTATGACCACTTTTATGTCAAATTCATCTAACAAATTCATGCAGACAACACCAAAACTTAAAAAACCTGATGCTTTATTGCATATATTTATTTCACCCGTCATATTTCACACACTGTTCAAGTACATATCATGTTTTCGCTGTTTTGTTTTTACAGTTGTGTGTACTTTTCTTTTTAAGTTTTAATAGTGATCTATTTTGCTGTGTCATGAAAAGCACTTCACAACTATGTTTTTGGAAAGTGATATATGAATAAAGTTCAACATTGGTATCCAGATTTGAGAGCATTAACAACTGACCTAATTATCTGAAAGTTTTACAATAAATTTAGAAGAAATGGAAAAGCAAAAGAAAAGGTTTCTTTTAACTTGCGATTAGGTCATAATAGCCCCCGGCTGGACATCTGCTGCTGTGTCAGTTATGAAACTGTGACTCAGTACAATGAGTGAAGGACATGGCAGCTCAACATTCCTGGTGGTGACAGCTACCTGATCCAACACTGGGCACTTGCACAAACGCCCCCCTCCTGCCAGCTGAACACTGGGACTGAGAAGTCCTACAGGGCTCCCACACAGTGACAGAGAAGATTTAGATGAAGAGCGCATGTCATCGTCACTGAAACTGACTGCTATAATAAGAACGCAACAAAGGGACCAGTGCCAAACACTGTGTGAATAAGTGCTGTGCAAATGAGGTACACGATCAAATCTGTAAAACGATTAAATAACACAATGCTTCTCAGCAAATCCAAGAAAACAATATAATGTATTAAACTTGTAGTGATTACCTTAACCCTATAAGTTTAGCCTTCTAGCCTTTTATTTATTTAAACTTTATTCAAATTGTATTTTATTGCTTTGTCCAGCACTTTGGTCAGTGGTTGCTCTTTTTGTAACTGCTTTATAAATACTTGGCTAGCCTAGTACAGAATCATCTTTATTTCTCTTTACGTTCTCAAAGCTAAAAGAGACTTTTCGATATCTTTCTTAAGCCAACTATCAGGCTTAAACCTGCATATCTTCCAGAAACACATCAAAAACTGAAATGAGACACTGACTGCAGCACTGTTCCACAAATGACTCAAATGATTAATCATTGATTACAGGAAGTTACCTGTTCAAATTCGGGTCAAATCTAAGAATAGTAACTGTGTGCACATCCAACGCTGTCTTCGCTCGTACAGTAAGGTTTAAACACAGAAGTTACTCGGCCCTGGCCCGGCCCGGCTCACTAAAGGTCCTCCGACCACACTTTGAAATCCACACAGCATTTAACACAATGTTCCCAATGTCTAGTATCCCTGGGAAGTTATAATGCTGTTCAGTAAGGCTGCAAACACATGCAAAGTTGACACAGAGAGTGCAACAGGCATCTAACCTCAACTATTGACAGGAGAGACACCAACAGCTGACAAAGGGCTTGGTGATAATAGTTGTGAAGTACAGCAGTAAAAAAAAATTCGCTGTGCCGACTTTTTCGCCTCTCACTGAAATTCCCAACCTCACTAGGCTAAAAATCCCGGCTCGCAACATTAGCTAACGTCAGGTATCTGTTTGAAGTTTCTGCTTGCTTACCTTTCGCTGTTTTTTTTTTTTCGGAATGCTGCCTTGCACGAGTGGGCGGCTTCCTACCCTCGCAGTGCCAGCAGGCTAGCTGGCTGAAAGCAAGAAAGCTAGCTAACGCTGCTAGCCACCCTCAGTTGCTAGTTACCAATCTACCTTTTAAAGTTGGCCGCCTATTAGCTAACTTTAGCCGTTAGCTCGCTAGTTCGCTAGCACAAGTGACAACGGTAAAGATGAACAATCCTGTGCGTCCAACGTCCCAGTATTTTCTGTGTCGCTGTCAAAATACCGCATCAACCAGAAGGACAGACAAATTCTCAGCAGTGACAGCCTGTACTACAAGGCTGACAGGTCAACAACACAGGAACTACAAAACTTGGACATCCTTAAAGGAACTGGTACAACAACGGGCGCTTCCGTGACTGTACTCGACTGCCACCTACTGGAATTATTCTTCTACTTCTTCTTTTTCTGGTGTTTGCCAGCAGCTGGCATCGTTTTGCGTTGCATCGCTCCTTCTATATCTTTAGTTTGTCATTGTCCTTTCGTTCTAAGTCGTCCTAATGAGAAGATCCCTTTCAATAAATAACATTCTCCTTCTCTCTGTTGTGTCCCACACATAAGCATAATGTATAACCCTAAACTTTGCATGTCTCTTATCAGCTCTCTTGCTTTGTAAAACTTCTTGCACAAGATTAAGACATTGCACACTTTCTCTTTCCTGATTACAACAACCAGTAGGATGCTTTCCTGCAGTAAAAAATGTTCAGTGTAAATGACTGCGTCCTGTTCTCAGCCTACAAGCGATCTCTTGTTCTTTCCGATTAGAGTTCCTGCTTCTTATCTCTCCCACCTTCTTCTGTAACTTCAGCTATTTATCTACACATCTCTCCAATGACTTTGACAGTTTTATATGAATGTGTGTTTTCTTTGCTATTCACAAATTAGCAGGCGAACATTTTATTCTTTGTTTTGCTTAAGTGTGATCTGCACTGTCATACTACCCTGGTTATATGCTTACACAATTTCCTACTTACCCTCTTACTCAAGTAAATAAAGCATTGTCACAGTATAAAACCCTCCCAGCAAGATAGGTTACCATGATGAGTCACAAGGACCAGTACATTATACAACACAGACATCACTGGTATTATCTTTAGACCTCGCCTTTTCATTCTCTAACAATATAAATTTATTCTTACATCATGTTGATATGCTTAATTATCAAGACTGTTGCTGGCATGTGACTAATGTGGTAGTGACTGTCTGGATCTATGCAGGGCATACTGTAACTATGACAATCTAATCAGCTTAGATATTCACTGATTTACTATAGAAAGGCTTAAAAGATCTGTGTACTGAACACAGTCCTATTCTGGTAAGTAATTTATAACCACCACTGAACAGTATTTTTTTTAGCTCTATGTGGGCTGAGTAATGGTGACTGTGGGGGGTCATTGGTGCAAGATTTTTTATTTTATTCAACGGTTGCAAATTTCTTCCTGCATCAGAAAATTTGGTAATGATTACAGTCAAGCTGGCCTCAAAGTACGAAAGATATGGCACATTACATTGGGTGCTTTATCCCCATTTATGCCAGGTTTTGGACTAGTGTAGTTGGGGACTGATCCTCTTATGTCCAGTAGAGAGCTCCAGAGACAATTTGTAATTTCCACAATAACCTTAAACACATGATACCTTGAAGAAAGTGCTGAAGTTGTGCAATGAAACTGTTTGACTTGAAGTAAAAGGTACAGAGTGGATTGTGCTGTGTTATACTGCGTGTAAAATCCTTCAAGTAGTGAGAAGAATTAAGGTGCCTAAGGGGCATTAAAGTTAGAGAAAGGGTGGGGGCAGGGCAGGACACTAAGGTGAAGATGGATTAGGCCAGTGACTCTGCAGTAAGCAGCCACTGCTTTTTCTTACATCTGAACCATCTTGTTTAGTTAAAAAATACATGTTTCCTGCCCAGCTTACACCCTCTGCAAAACAGACTGATTTATGTTGCATGGAGCTTTGTCTGAGTGTTCAGGTAGACTCTAAGTATATGATACAATAATGGTACTAGTATGGTACTATTAAAAGGTACTATTATAATAATATAATAGTACCTTTACCCTTGCATTTAGAGCATGATGTTCACCATTGGCCAGATGTCACAAACCGTCAGACTCACTGTCTCCTTCTTGCACCATTTGATCACAAACTTCTCTACTAGTTTGAGGGATAGAATTTACTCTGCTGCTGAAATGACAAACACAGGGCTGGCTGATAGACCCTGAGAAAAATGCAAAGAAAGCACATGAAGGTTGCAATAAAGCAAATACTAATCAATCACTGTAAATTTAAACATCTGTCTCATCTGAGGAGAGCATTTGGCCTATACAAATATGCTACACACTGAAGCCAACAGCCAATCACAAAAACTCTATGGTCACCAAATACCTGCCGCTTTAATATTTTATTCATTTTAATTCTTTATCAAGCCTTTATCAAGGTGGAACCAGGTCTTGTTGGTTCAGTATTCACAGCTGTACTTATGAAGATTAGACAAAAGCTTAGACAAGAACTCTGAGGTTCAGTGGCAGGTGAGCATGTTTGGTTAGTAGTTAATAAGTAAGACTTTGCTTATTTAAAAAATCTATTAGCGCTGGCAGATGATATGTTTTTATAGGGAAGTTTGTTTTTTATAGACTGTAGCACTGTGTGTATCTTTTATGACTTTTATTGTGTTATATGTTCCTGTTTTATAGGCCTTTGTGAATAACAACAGTGATGCATAAAAAATATTTTAAAAAAACTATACCCCTAACCATATAACCATATAAATATAAATAAGAGACGGTTATATGGGGATTCTGCCAGCAGGAGGCGGTAATGCTGTTGCTTTTTAACAGCTTTGTGTCCGAAGAAGAGCTAAGTGCAGCCAAGCGCTGTCTCTTCCAGCATCATCAGTCCCCCCTCCGTCTCCATCATCTCCCTTCACAGTTAACGTCCAACAAACTGGGTTCTGTTGTTGTCTGTCTACGTAAATTTGACTTCTGATAGCAGGTGCGTTATTATACTCTTATAACTATGTAATTAGACACGCGTGCGGGGGCATTAAAGCAGAAAAGCTCGGCCGCTGGTTTGCGGGACGTTTCCGTTAGTCGGTTTATTGTAACAGCGGGCCCGCCGGCTGCCATGGAGATTAGCATGCTAGCACAGCTAGCCGCCTGTGCTGACATCGCAGCTGTTTATTACATTAGAAACGCGTTTGACAAACGGTGGGCTACATGTAAACTCTTAACACACTGAAAAATAATCCAAGTTACGCGACGAGGATTAAGAAAAAAGATGCGCAGCAGCTAATTTTGTGTTTTATTCTGCAGTTATGACATTGGGTGGAGTAGTGATGAGCATCTCGGCTGTGGTCACCAAAGAAATCCATGTCTTTGGATTAGGACACAGTGTGGAGGTTTTGTGTGCAGGTTATTATTTAAAACGCTGCTAGCTCTGACTTTTCACAGGCTTATAAATGAAAACTAAAAAAAAACAACCCATTATTTCTTGGATGAGTTTTGACTGAAGGGATGATAATGCATAATCTGTGCATTTTGTTTTGTTTCTCTATTTATGAAATAGTCACGCTCGACTGTAACATTATGGAGAAAAGAGATAAAGAGAACATTGTTATCAGCAACTGGCGGGTGTTCACATGTTAGCAGTGTGATTGGCCCACGGCTACTTTAAATCTCAGTTCAAACAGCCAAACTGATGCACTCCGTTGTTAAGTTTCTAAGTCAGAGGGGAAGCTTAAATTAACTTAATTTTATTTGTGTAAACAATTGAAGATAGGAGTGCTTTCATTATATTTGTTAACAATATAACTAGCGTGTGCAATACCTGTAATTGGCATGTAATAGTATGATAGGGTTCATGTAAAAAAAATGTTAAGAAACAAAACATGAAAAATTGTTAACAACATGGTTTCTTAAGGCCAGTATAGATATTTGGTGATTTAGAATTCCAAAATTATGATACAATCGCCCAATCTTTTTTCCTTCCATAAACAGGTAACATAGACAGATTTCCCTAAAAATTTCTATGTATAGTTTTTTGTTGTTGTTGTTGTTTTGTTTGTTAATGTACTCCTTTATGCTCGGCATTTATACTGTGCTCAGATCAGCTGGTTGTTGAGACTGCTGGTTTTGTGGCCAACGGAGGAGCTACAGAGTGCCCACTAGTGGACAAACTGTGCAACATCATGAGCTGGTATAAATACTGATACCAGCAAATAGCTAATAGTTGCTCATAATATGGACTACCAATAAAACTTCATGAACAAGTTCTTTGAGTGAATGTTTAACAATTTCAGGGAAAATGGATTAAATGTAATTTACAAACACTTTAATTCAATTTTAAAACAAAATGTGTCAGAAAGTTTTGTGTATCAACATACTAGAAAAATAGCAGTAAATCTTCACATTTGAGAGTCTGGAAATTTGGGACAGTTTTAGGATTTCTTTGCTTGAAAAATGACAGGTAGAGTAATTGGCTATTAAAGTAGTTGTTCATATATTTTCCACAAGCTTAGTATCACAATACTAGAATATTTTTTTTCCTGGCTTTTGTCTTCATACTAAGGTCAGAGCTTAGTAGTAACCCCATTCAAACCCCCTTTAAACTAGTGAAGGTCTGCTGTTCACAAGTAGGTAAAATGACTGGACTCATATTTGTGGACCAGTAATTTGTTATGTGGTAACGACCTGCTCCATCTTGCAGCATGTCTGACAAGAGTGAACTCAAGGCTGAGCTGGAAAGGAAGAAACAACGGATCGCCCAGATTCGAGAGGAGAAGAAAAGAAAAGAGGAAGAGAAGAAAAAGAAGGATGTGTGTAATAGCAACTATTACATAAATTTTGTAGAAAGGCAGTGCAGCAGTCAGACTGAGAGACTGAAGTTGTTTGTGTTCCGCGCTTTGTAGGGAGACTCTAAACGTGGAGGTGAGGCAATGGGTGGATCTTCAGCCGGCCATGAAGATTCAGACCTGGAGAGGAAGAGGAGGGAGGCTGAGGCTCTGCTGCAGAGCGTTGGCATCACCCCCGACGTACCCCACGGTAAACGCGTGCTGCCACCATGCTCCTGTTTTTTAACATTCACCTCCACTTATCTGCCATAACTTTGTGCTCATGTGCTTGATGGATTTGCAGCGTTTCCAAAGTTCTCTCTAAGCTCTCTGGTTCTGGCTCGGACTCACACTCATGGCTTTCTCCATAACACAATATGTGGATGTTTTTACATGTTTTGCGCATGACACCTAAAACCTGCCTGCCATTTATTTTCATTCTCTCTTCTCTCCCCTTTTGTCTGTCCTTTTGTGTTTTGTCCTCTTTACTGCATGCATTCACCCACTCATTCACACACTTCTTCTGTACCTCCCTCCCTTCCCTCGTTCACTCACTTACTCACTTGCTGTCTCCCTCACTCGCCCACCTATCACTCACACTCTGACAAACACACACGTGCACACACACACACACTTTCACAGCTCAGCCCCTGAGGGTAGTAACAGAAGATACATGTCTGTTTCACTACCTAGTCCCTGCCCCAATGTCTCCCTCCAACAAATCTGTCGGCAGCGATGCAGGAAGTCAAGATTCTGGCGATGGAAACGCAGGACCAAGGTCAGAGAGAGCGAGAGAGATGGGGATTGGTTGCTTATTCTCATTCTTTCTTATGTGATTTAGTCAGTTAAGTGTGCATTAAGTGCATGCTAAGTGTGTGTGTGGGTGTGTGTATTAACAAGTTTATTCTACTTTGATGAATTCTGACCTGTCTGCTCTTTGCCTTTTCACCAGCACGCTGATGTTTCTTAATTAACACGCACTTTTCTCTGTCTTTCTTGCTTTCCTTTTGCCATATCTCCCATCTTTAACATCTCTTATATGGCTCACCTTTTGTCTGTCTTCTGTGTTTTGTTTCATTCTCCGGTTTTCCTGCTCCTTTCTCTCTCTGTCACTTACTAACGATATCTGGTGGTTTGGCTGTATAAGGACATTGCATTGGGATCCTGACCCCTCTACTCTGCAACTCCAAACCGACTCTGAGCTGATGGGGTACTGCACCTCCTCTCTCCTTTAGCTTGTCTTCCAACTTTATTGTGCTTTTTGTTGTGGTTTCATCTTAGATTTGTCCAAATATGTCCATGCATATATCACTATTTATGTCTGTACATGAAAAAAATTGGCATTCACTTTTGTTTCATACTGCAAACCCGTGCGGGCATCTGCTTATTTCCGCAATGTACGTGCAGACGTGGAGCCGTGAGGCTAGGCATGTCCAAAGTGACCCAGGTGGACTTTCTGCCAAAGGAAATGGTGTCCTACTCCAAAGAAACGCAGACACCCACGGAGGCAATGACACACACCGATCAAAAAGCAGGTAAAGAAACACTTTCCCAAACTTTCACCCCAGCTAAATCAAAAGTGAGTGGTGGGAGAAAAAAAGTAATGTGAATCTGTGTTTTGCAGATGAGGAAGAGGATGAGGAGATAACTGCTCCTCCACCAGCAGAGGACAACCAGGAGGACAAAGATGAGCAGGGTGAACAGCAGCAGGAAGGTAAGGAAAGACATTTGTAGAATGTAAACTTTGTGTGAGCTGGCTGTTAACGCTGCTAATGGAAAAAATACAAAGCCTACTGGACATAACCCTTGAAGCTCTTTTCTGAACTGAGCAGTTTCTGTCATATATCAGGTCTGCTTATAGAACAAAACGACTGAGTTTGCATTAGAAGTTATTGAGGGTGGTCTCTGCCTATGCAGCTATCCCTCGAAAAACCTGGAAATGATCATCAAGCCAAATCTTTGTTGAGATATCATCATGTGTACAGGGAACGTCATCAGATATCGTCCTTATGGGGGGAAAGAGTTAAACTTTTATGGGTTTTAGTGGCTTTTTCTACTCTTTCCAGTATTTCCTAACAAATTTAAAATGGCAAATAAGACATCTGCATTAATGATCAGCATTTACTCCTCTTCCTTTATTTCCGCATAGACGCCCCCAAGGAGCTGACCGAGGAAGAGAAGCTGCAGTTGCTTCACTCGGATGATTTCTTATCATTTTTTGAGCGCGGCAGCAGAATTGTGGAGAGAGCTCTGGCTGAGCATGTGGATGTCTGCTTCGACTACAGCGGCAGAGATCTAGAGGACAAGGAGGGGTGAGGCACATGACAGAAGAAAGTGTCAATGCTGTAAATAGAAATGAAGTGATTTCATTTCCTCGTGTCCCTTTTCAGTGACTTGCAGGCTGGGGCAAAGCTGGTTCTGAACAGACAGTTTGCAGATGAGCGTTGGACTAAAAACAGAGTGGTCACCTGTCTCGACTGGTCTCCTCAGGTAGGAAGGCTCATGTGTCCATAACAGCACCCTCAGCGGGAATTCAGGGTTATTCGGGCACACACGCAGAGGTTCACATCTAACAAGTAACAGCTAACTAAAATTCAGGAACTGTAATTATGTGTATAGTGACTGACTACTAATTAGATTAGTGCTACTGAATGAATCTTACTAGGCACCATTGCTCCCTGTCTGCTCTTACTAATGACTGCTATGTTTCTCTTAGTATCCAGAGCTGCTGGTGGCCTCATATAACAACAATGAGGACGCTCCACATGAGCCTGATGGTGTGGCACTGGTCTGGAACATGAAGTATAAGAAGCCCACCCCTGAATACATCTTCCACTGCCAGGTAAAAGACGCATTTCAAGTACAGAAAGCTTCTCTTCTTTCCACTTGGAATAAGAAATACTTAAAACATTACTGTTGTCTCTCCCCAGTCTGAAGTGATGTCAGCCGGCTTTGCAAAGTTTCACCCCAACCTTGTGGTGGGTGGGACATACTCGGGACAGATAGTATTGTGGGACAACAGGAGCAACAAGCGCACCCCTGTGCAGAGGACTCCCCTGTCTGCAGCTGCACACACAGTAATGCACTGGACCACACAATCTTTCATTGTTTACACACACTTTTCTTTTCCTGCATCTTTTTAATCTATGAACTGTGCACCACTGTGTGCAGCACCCAGTCTACTGCGTGAATGTGGTGGGAACCCAAAATGCCAACAACCTGATCAGCATTTCCACTGATGGCAAGATGTGCTCCTGGAGCCTGGACATGCTCTCCCAGCCACAGGTACACGAGATGTATGGACGCATGTACAGACATGCAGACATAACATCAATGACCTTTTTTGCTGCCACAATGAACACAGACGTAAATATGAGCTGTTTTGTCTGAGACTTTGTGCAAATTCCCTGCAGGACAGTCTGGAGCTGGTGTTCAAACAGAGCAAAGCGGTGGCTGTCACCTCCATGGCGTTTCCTCTGGGTGACGTTAACAATTTTGTGGTAGGGAGCGAAGACGGCTCTGTCTACACCGCCTGTCGCCATGGCAGGTAAGACCCTGTAAAATGCCTGTATTTCTACTATAATAATATATAAAGTCTCTGTACCCATTTAAGTGAGAGTGTTAAAGCTCTCAATGTTGGGGTTAAAAGGTAAGGTAGCAGAGCTGTCCTGTGTGTGTTACAGTAAAGCAGGCATCACTGAAGTGTTTGAAGGCCACCATGGTCCGGTTACTGGACTGAGCTGCCACAGTGCTGGAGGACCTGTCGATTTCTCTCACCTCTTCATCTCGTCCTCGTTTGACTGGACCGTCAAACTCTGGAGCACTAAGGTGAGACTGAATCAGTCACTTTTAGCATGAGTCAAGATTAGAACAGTTTCCAGACATAAATCTATTGTTTCTCTCTGCCACTTCCACCCACGCTTTCCCTTGTAGAGTACCCGTCCACTATACTCTTTTGAGGACAGTTGTGACTACGTCTACGATGCGATGTGGTCTCCAACACACCCTGCCCTGTTTGCTTGTGTGGACCTAGCTGGACGTCTGGACTTGTGGAACCTCAACAATGATACCGAAGTATGCCCAATTTTTTACATGAGTTACAGAATTGACTTCGGATTTGAGAGAGAATCCAAAGCGTACCCGAGCAGGTATGCATCTGCTTCTCGGTAAGCTCTTGTGTGTATTTTAGGTTCCAACTGCTAGTGTGTATGTGGATGGGGCTCCGGCACTGAACCGTGTCAGATGGTCTCACACTGGAAAGGAGATTGCCACTGGGGACTCAGAGGGACAGGTTCAGGTCTATGATGTTGGCGAGGTGAGATGTCAGCTCCTTTTGTGTTTTCATGTAATGCCACAAATCCCCCCCTCAAACCCCTCCGTTTACATGCATCTCTCTTCCTGCAGCAAATCTGTGTTCCCAAAGCGGATGAGTGGACCCGCTTCGTCAGGACGCTGGCTGAGATCAATGAAAACAGAGATGAAGCTGAGGAACTGGCCAATGCATGATGTTGCAAACCCCACCCACCCTCACACACAACCACTCATACAATTCTCTCCAGTCCGCTACACCTATAGTACATTACACAGTACTGCCAGAGGAGCTGCGCTCGCCTCTCTCTGGTTGCCAGCTTCTCCACATTCTACATTTGGCCTGAGGAGATGTGCAGAGCTAGAATGGATAGAAGTGGCAGCTTTAGATGTGTTTTTGAATGTCTCTTTCAGAGTTTTAGAGTACATTTGTAGGAGCAATGAATGTCAGGTGTAGTAGTAGCACAAAAACCAGAGTAAGTTGTTGAAAGCTTAGAGGAATAGAGGAAAGTGATGTTCAGCGTAGATGTGGCTGTCCACTCTGAACTTCTAGCTTTGATAACATCCTCAGGGCTCCAGAAACTGCTCTTCTCCTGAGGCCTCAACAGACTCGGCTCTTTTTTTAAATATGCAAACCTTTGTACTTGCACCTTTTTATTACCATTTGAGTGTTTTTACATGTTTTCCCAGACACGCTTGTGCACAGCTGGCAAACTTTGAAAAGACTGAAAACACCCTTTTATTCTGAGAAGCACTAAAACAGCTAATGCACTCACACACATAGATACCTGGCCTGTGCAGAAGCGTGTCATTCTTACATTTTAACCACTACAATATTTAATATTTATCACGGTGGTTGTACTTATTTAAATATTGTGTGTATTATTTTAAAGACGCTGCTTTGTACTAAAAGTTTGAATTGTACAATCTTGAAATTAGCACTACAAGCTTCTTAATAAGCAAAAATATGCTACTCTACTTTGCTTGAATTTATTGACACTAGTACAGTGAAAAGGGGATGCGTTTTTCCTGTACCAAAGGTTAATGTTATTGGAAACAGTTCCCCGACACATCCTCTTTAAGAGGAGCCAGAAAAACTAAATGAAGTTTTAGATGAAGGCATGAAGCAAAAGTTGGAAACTAACTTAACCACAAAATGGGAGTCCTTTATTTCGCTTTTTGTCCATCCTGTTTTTCATTCCTTCCATGATTGATGGATTCAACATCCTGCCTCACAAAGTTAACATTTAAAACAAAAAACAAAGCTTAAAGCACACTGAAGCAACCACACCTGATGTAAAATAAGACAAGTACTCTGCTTACACTACTTGTACTGTATTCTTCTCCATTTCTGTTCCTGATACAATGGATGGTTGCACTTTCCCATTGGAATAAAATTTGAGACATACTGGTAAAATTAAAACCATATGGATTATTTATTTCATTAAAATACAATGACTCAAATGAGATACACTTAATTTATTAAGAACTAATTCTCTGCTCATGATTCTTCTTTTTAAATCAAGAAAACACTTGAAAAGTTCTGTACATCAGTAAGAGTGATTCTCAGAGGCGAGGGCCCAAAGCCCCACAGTGCCATAACATTACAGTTACTGAACTGTTCTGTTGACTGAATGTTATGGAGCTCTCTCGTAACATCTGGTCAGTACAGTTATACAATATGTACAGTATCAAACCTACTGAATGAGGACAGGTTGACAGTGAAGCCCCACATACCGTGCAGATCAATCTAATATTTCCTATACCCTCTGTCCAAGAAGAGAAGTCCTGCTCATACTGAGTATCAGACAGAAAACAAAATGAAAATCATATGAGAGACAGAGGAGTGCCCAAGGCTCCGTTTTGAGAAGAAGAGAAAAGATGAAGCTGCCAGGAGCATACAGCCACTGAAGATTGAACACAGTCAGAGATTCTGGTCCCCATCGCTGTCTGCTCTGTTGTACAGCTGCAGGCAGCTCTCCACCTCTATGGCTGGCTAGTGGCCACTGAAGCACACCTTTTACCCCGAAGAGAGTAATGGGCCAGTGGTGTTTGTTCCTAAGTCAGTGACCTCTTTTTGTGGAGTGTGTGCTTCATTTGTGTGTCTATCTGAGTGTCTGGCTCCTGGTAATGGTGGAGAGGGATGATGAAATGATATGGATATCGAGACCTCTACGGTGCTTGAGCTGGGTGATGTATGGAAGCCACACCGGACGACTTGAATTTGGGAAGGTGGAGTCCAAATTTATTCTCCACCCCAGCAAAGGTAGCTGCAGCCAGGTGGTAACCTCCAATGTGGTCCACATTGATGGGAGGAAGCTCTGAGATTCGAGACTTGGGTTTGGGTTTGGATCCAGCTGGACGACTGCAGAGAGGAGAGGACATGACGAGTCATTTCACAACCAAAGTTGTTTAGTAACTTTGTAGGCATCAAAATGTATTTTTTATGGTTGAACCATCCATAATAATAACTACTTTAATGGACTTCAAAAGGTCTGTTTTTAAATGAGACGGCCTCCCTTAATCAACCCAAAGCGGTTGACTAAGTGTCACTTTGTTTTTTCTGAGGGAATTTGTAAAAAAAATGTAACTGCATAAGGGAGCAAAACATGGCAAAAACATCACTAAAGAGATAAAATAGGGTAAAAGAGTGCAGTAAAGAAAACTTAGACCACAAAGGAAAGTGGTTGATTTAAGGCCTTTAAAGAGCAGCAAATTACAAGATTGACATGAAACATGACTCAAAATGTTTTCAAATATTGGAACCCCCCTTTCACAACTGTGCTTGTGATATCCTCATTTCAAATAAATGCCATCTCCTCTGATAATTTATACCTAATGTATCCAAATACTTTGTGGCACCACTGTAAGTCTCTTTTATACGGACATGTGTTACAATGCTTTGTAATATAGCAATGTTACTGTGCTACAGCACACTGTTCTCTCTCATCACAGGAGCGCTGACAACTTTCCAAACATATTTTTAAATACTTATATGGATACAAAACAGAAGAAGACTTAGCTGGACACACATATTTAAAAGAAAAAAAGAACTTACTGTCCGCCAAAGTCAACGTAGAACCACCGTTGCAAGAGTTCATAAGTCACCAGAGTCACACCAAACTGAGGAGAAGATCGGCACATACGAGCTGGAGAAAAGAAAAACAAAACAAAAAAACCCCCAAACAGTTTAGGTTAGTTTAACTGAAAAAACCCCAAAACAATCAGAGACACAGCGCATCTACTTGTCCAGTGATACACAGCCACACACCTCCAGCTCCCTTCCACAAAGCTCTGAAACCTTCCTCTCTCAAAATCTTCTTGAAGCAATCGATGACTCCAGAGTAGGTGGTCTGCCCTGCCCTTGCCGCAACTTGTAGACGTGTCTTAATGACATCAGCAGGTGTCACAAGGGAGGCAGCAGGAATACCTGGAAAACAGTTACAGGGAGTCATGAAGCTAATGGAAAATATGGTCTTTGTGCTTTAAGTGGAAGTGAAAAACAGTATGCACATATTTCTCTCATGGTTTTCTTTATAAATTGTAGCACAGATCAGATGGCATGCTAATACGGAGCACTGACTGACTTCATGTTGTGAATTATAATCACCTGCGATTGCTCCAGCACTGAGAAGCTGCAAAGGTCCCAGCCTGCCTTGTTCATCAGCTAGTTGAGTCTTTGTGTGGGCGTACACAGGGAAATAGATGGCTGAGAAGGGGATGTCCCTTAAAAAACAAGCTTTAGCACCCTAAAAAGACACATTAAAGACAGAAAAATGCAACAGTGAAAACCAGATGTAAAGATGGCAAGTGTCCATAGATACGAGAAGCTTTAAGTGAAAGAATTTATTTCTCCACCAAGGAGGAAAGAACACCGTTTGTACTGCTACTCTCATGATTACAGACTGCTCTTACAACCTGGAGAGGGTTTCATACGTTTCAAAGAATGTTACCTTATAGAGACCGAAGAAGCCCAGGTCACGGACCACACTCAGTGCACTGACTCGAGGTCCAGTGGTGATCTCACCTGCAACCTGCAGGCGGATCTTCACAATCTCCAGAGGGTTGGTAAAGATCACCTGAGAGGCTCCAGCCTAAATACACAAGGAAAGAAGGCAACGGATGACTTTTCCACGCTTGCAATTTTAAATCTGCTTCTGCATCTCACATGGTTCCCATCCCTGAGCTGCATACAAGTTTTTTTTTCTCATGAAAAAGTATCAAAAGTAACAATTACATCCTGATCGATCAATTACTTTGCCATTTCCTCGGACGGTAAGGAGTGCTGGGCCAATGTGTGTAAAGATGAACAACGCTATCAAAAACAAAAACAGAAAAAGAACATGTTGCATTGGACATTCGGTTCACTCTGGGAGCAAATTAGCAGTGCATCCACTGTTAGTAACGCAAATCGGACTCGGCAGGCAACTTAACGCAGCAAATGAGAGGACTCCATGCATGTTACTGCACACACTCTTAAGTGACTATCCACATTTTCTTACTGAGTACTCTTTGATTCATTCACACATTCATTCATTAAAAAGAGGAAAAGAGAGAAAGTCTGGCACTCAGTACTTACACAGCCACCCGCCATAATCTCAGCGAAGAGAGGAATTGTGTCATCTTTTTCGGTAAACTTATCTCTTACAAAGTCATTCACCTGTGGGACAAAAAACCCAAAAAAAAAAAAAAAGACAAACTCAATCAGCTTAATCTTACTTTTGTGGAGCTGCCTCAACATAATGCCCTACTGCCCCTACTGTTGAAATGCTGTACAGGCATCTTTATATGGTGGCCCTGAGAGGTCAAACCCACAGCGACTTAAGAAAACACCAACAAACAGAAAAAGACACAACAGAAATGTTTTTGGGGAGACGGTAACGTGACGGAAAAGTTACGGAAAACACTTTTCCATTTCCATTGTGTTTTGTGTGCTTTTGCAGCGTTTTTGTATTTAGTGATGTTTACTTAAGCCAATGTATTGTTATACTACAAGAACCTTATCTCAACACTTACAGAGGAAGTCCCCCATTATCTGGTTTCTCTGTACTAAAACTGCTAACAATAATCTGAGTTTCTACAACCCTGCTGTGAACCCTTTAAGCTCTTGCTTTAGTTCAGGTAGTCTCCAGCATATTAGGAAATACTGAGTGATGTAACTGTGATTGATCTTGACACAGTGCCTCAAAAATAATGGACGTTTTCAAAAAATACAAAAAGGAAAAAAAAGGACATGTAAATATTAGCGCAGAAGGACTTTGACATTGGCTGCACAAACAGCTAAAAATAGAAAGACTGCTCTAAACATTAAACACAAAAATGTACCAAAAGTGAAGTCCAGGCTTTTTAACCCTGTGTGTGACACAGGAAATGGAAAAAACATTCAGTAAGATTTCCTCTTAACTACCTAGAGGTTTCCAAACTACAGTGAAGCAATGTGGAGAGAACATGATGAAACCAAAATTGGATTAAAAAAAAAAACAAAACAAAACCCCACAGCAACCAAAGTAGACACCAATCACAAAGCGTTTGGAAATGCAAATACAAATAGCTCTTGAAGGCGTTTCATTCTCGCAGGGTGGAGCACCCTACTTGGTAGTTACCCTGAGGGAGACCCCGGTAGAGCAGGGCGATATCACCAAAAATATTTATCACGATATATATTTGCGATAACGATATAACTGACGATATAATTGATGCGAGACAAAATACAACTCCACAACATTACTAGCGCAAAAAGACAACCTTCCATTTATTTTCACTTAAACAAGAAGCTGGTTTTTATGTACATTAAAGCTTTATAAAAATGTAACAGTGCAAATGCAAATTCCTTGCTGAAAGTTTAACCAAAAGGCATTTCCAGTAGAAATGGGCTGACACATCCTGAACATAACCATGTATAATATCCACTGAAGTTAAAAAGAGGTGCTTTGCAACATTAAACTGCAGTGTGCAGTACGTATTTTTTGGACCATAAGGTGCACGGGATTATAAGGCACATTAAGCGAAACAAAGCAGTCAGATAAATCAAACTTTATTAAACTCATTCTTCTTGCTTCCTCCACTTCTGTACCATTGATTCATTAATGTTGAATTCTCTGGCAGCTGCTCTATTCCCATGTTGCTGCAGTATATTAATGACTAACCTTGTACCTTGTGGATGGATTATCTCAGTTGTTCTCCTGACTGAAGTTTGGTCCGTTTACAGCACCCTGCCATGCGATTACATTTGTCTCTAACTATCAGGAACCTTAACGTTAACTTTTATAAGTGGAAAAGTGTTAGTGTTCGTCCTTCAGCTTCACTGTTTATGTTATGCTAACATAGCTGTGTCGCTAGCGATCACATAGCACATCATTGTATACCAGCTAGCCCAACTTCAGTAACCCTACAAACGTCACTGCTGTTTAGTTTCCTGTCTTCATTTATGTTGGAAGTGATAGCAGAGCTGTAAGTTTGATTTTTTTCAGAAATCTCTCCGTCAGAACATGTAATATCATGCTTAGGTAACTAGCGAAACTAGCGAGCTAACATCCGCTAGCTTCCTGCTAACTTCTAACTCCGTTAAATGTAATAAATTTTGTTTTCATGGATGCCTGGAAGTTAAACTTCATAGTTACACCTGGTAAAGCAGCAATTCTGATCGTTTTATTAAAGATGAAAGAATTTAGACAGTTTTTAACTCTCAGTGTTCTGCAGTGTTCGTTTGACCTGAACGATACGGAGTTTAGGACCCAGATTACTCCCACATTTAAGAGCATCTTAGTCCGACAAATACGACAATAACGACGGCCGCTTGCATGTTCTGCAAAAAAATGTGCTTTGTTGTGTATCTGACGGACAAACACCAAACCAGTTCCACATCACTGAAGTTGCACCATTTTTACAAACCAAATCTGGTTCATCTGTTTCACTCAACAATCAGCCATGTGCGTATGAAAACAAAGGCACTGCGCTTTCTCGTTTTACTCATATTCTATCGCGATATTTCATTTTCCTATCGTTGCCTAACATTATACCGGTATTACCGTGAACGGTATAATATGGCCCAGCCCTAGACCCCGGACCCGTTTGGTCATAAAAAGCCTTTTATGAGTACTCACTGTAAGTTTGATAGCCTTCTCTGGTGCCACACCTATGAGCTGAGGAACCAGACCTGTGGGGCATTATGAGAGATTGGGTTACAAGACTCTCCTTTCATTAGCAATACTGGGCAAACAGAAATGTGAAAAAATACATAAAAAAGTATTTACACTGATTTTTTAGCAAGATAAATTGGGTGTTGCAGATAAGAAAATAACATAAGTTGTGAAACGTATGACGTTCTGTGTAGAGACAGGAGGATAAAACAGGCAGGAGGTGAGCCTACCTCTATAGAAGCCAAAGAAGCCCTCGTAGCGCAGCACCTTCTTAGCACAGTCAAAGCTGTTCTTGTACATCAACTCGCCAACAAAGGATCCGGTGGACCTCTGATTCTGCATACGAGTCTTTACCAAATCAATGGGGTACACAGCTGTTGCCCCCGTGGCTATTAAAAACAAAAAATACACCCAAAGTCAGACTGATTAGAATCCACTAAATGAGATAACAGGTTTTTGGTATGTGTCTGTTAGAGAGCACTGTTGAGATCACCTCCAGCAATGGAGCCCAGGGTGAACCTGTAGGCGGACTCTGCAATTTGGAGCCACACAGACCTTGAAGTATCTCCGTGGGCCTGATGAATAACACAAATAATATCATCTAAATTGTTTTTCATACTGTATTAAATTAAACATTGCACTGAGGTTTGAAAATATTTATACACAGTAAAATCTTGTTCTGGTTTTAGGTCAGTTATTAATAACAGGATGTGTAGCCAGCCCGTTACAAGCATCCTACCTGTTTCTGGCTTTCAGCCAGGTGATAGGGCAGGCACCCCTCCTCTAGTGGAGCTATCCTGTCAATGTCAGCAAGGTTCAGGCGCCTGAAAAACATGGTCATTTCCCCATTATCAGCATTGTATGCAAATATCAGTCAAATGCATACTGAATGTAAGAATTTGGGCATGAGTGTGTCTTTACCCAGAGGGAGAGTGCAGGCCTGATAACTGATAAAGGATGTCAATTTCCATAGGAGTGATCTGACCAAACTTGTTGGCTGCATGAACAAACTCCTCTGAAGATCAGAGAGGTCAGGAAGAAACATTTCAGTTAAACATCAGCATTTATGACTGTCAACCATGAAACATGTCATTTGAAACAGAAAGCCACAACGTCACAGTAATGTAACGATATGTGCACCTTTGGTCACGAGCGTGTCCTTCCGCGTGCCAGCCAGTGTGCTGTAAATCTTGCGAATAAGCTCCATGTTGTTCAGGAGAGAATTGAAGGCATTGAAGTAAGAGAAGCTGACCATGTGAGAGGTACTTCCTCCGGCAGCCTGGCAGAAAGAAGAAAGGCAATGCACATCAGGTACGGCTTCATCAGCAAGTTTTTTCTTTTAAAAATAATCTCTTCATGAGGTCACAGGATCAACTTTAAAATAACTGACATATTGTAAAAATTGGGAACTTCTGACACTTTTAGGCCAAAAAGGTTATGCTTCAAAGTGGGAAGGTCTGAAAGCACCGATGACTAAGAGAACACTCAGCATGAGTGTGACGCTTAAAAGATCATTTAAAAACATCAGGGTCATGTTCAAAATAACCATATTATCCTTTAATGCTAATAACCCCAGATGAGAAGCTAAACAGGATTCACCTCTGGTGAGGTTGTAAATTTCAGTACCTCACAGCAGGTTACACTTCTAGTTACACTTCTACTTGTGAGTGATCAAAACTTCAGCAAAGATTAAGCTTTTGATTTACATCACGTTAATCCCATTTCAAACTCAGGTTACAATACCAGTCTGAAGAGCCGCAACACTCACCGAGACAAGGTTCTCCTCCACAAAAGGGGTGAGCACGTGGTGTCTGATAGTGGACATAATGTCACTGAAGTCCAGGGCAGAGATGACACCATTCTTGCCTTTGTCCTTTTGGGCAAATGCCTGGCGTGCATGCTCCAACTGCAGCTCCTAAAAAAAGACATCGCAAGACAGTGTGTAAATAATGTAAATAAAGTCAGTCACACAATATGTTGAGAAAGGAAAAGTGAAACAAAGAAACGAAAGCATAAAAGGCCCCCAATATACCTGCAGGAATTGGGTGAACTCGAGGTAGTTGAGGTGTTTCTTGCGGTCGTGTCCAAAGTGCAGACGGATGAACTCACAGTTCCAGTTGAAAGGAATATGGTGGTGCACTGTGGTCTGGCTGAAGATGTCCTGCACATTTTCTGCAGCACAGATACACATTAGAAAAAAAAAAAAAATCTTAGCAGGTCTTTCTTAAACTTTGAGGTTAAAGCATTTCATTTCTACAACAGAGTTTTGCGTGTGTGGTATTGGAAAGAAGGGAGACAGCATGGGAACAATTACATAAACTCATCCATGTGTAATGTTTAAGCCTAAGGAATAATCTGATTAACAATGTCATGTTGGGAAATTACTTCTACACTGCAGCAAAGCATGAAAATTTCTTTGCTGACAAACAGGAATGAATTCAGTGCAGCGCAATAAACTCCATGCTGAAACATTCTGAAACTGCATGAAGCTCAGTCTTTACACATATTAAGTGAAATAAGGCATAAATGCACACATACCAAAGGAAATGTCTCCAGTTCCAGACTTGTCAAACAGCTGAAAAGCTACTATGAAGAGAGCGTCCGGTGCACACAACACAGATTCAAATGCAAGAAACTCCTGGAATGAAATCAGCCTGCAAAGGTGTGTGGGTTTTAGAGAGAGAGGAAAAAAGAAGGTTTAACGTTTAAAGGCATCATTAAGAGATTAAAGACTGTGGAATGAAGCAAAGGCGAGCTCACGCAATACTAGTTCAAGGAACAATACATTTTCTCAGTTTTATCACCCCTATTAAAAAACAAATAAACAAACAAGTGGAGGAGTTCAAGTATCTCGGGGTCTTGTTCGCGAGTGATGGGAGAAGGGAGCCGGAGATCGACAGACGGATTGGGGCTGCAGCTGCAGTAATGCGGACGCTGCACCGGTCCGTCGTGGTGAAGAGGGAGCTGAGTGTAAAAGCGAAGCTCTCAATTTACCGGTCGATCTACGTCCCTACCCTCACCTATGGCCACGAGCTGTGGGTAGTGACCGAAAGAACGAGATCGCGGATACAAGCGGCAGAAATGAGCTTCCTCCGAAGGGTGGCTGGCCTCTCCCTTAGAGATAGGGTGAGAAGTTCGGCCATCCGGGAGGGGCTCAGAGTAGAGCAGCTGCTGCTCCACATCGAAAGGAGCCAGCTGAGGTGGTTCGGGCATCTGACAAGGATGCCCCCTGGGCGCCTCCTGGGTGAGGTGTTCCAGGCATGTCCCACCGGGAGGAGGCCCCGGGGCAGACCCAGGACACGCTGGAGAGATTATATCTCTCGGCTGGCCTGGGAACGCCTTGGTATTCCCCCGGATAAGCTGGAGGAGGTGGCTGGGGAGAGGGAGGTCTGGGCCTCTTTGCTTAGGCTGCTGCCCCCGCGACCCGGCCCCGGACAAAGCGGATGAAGATGGATGGATGGATAAACAAACAAACAAAAAAAACCCACGGTCACTATGTTTCTGTATGAATTAGAAGGCAAGCCGATGACTGACAGAAACACCATCTTTCATTTCTGAATAAAGCGATACACTTTTCAGAGGGGTTTTTTTTTTTTTTTTTCACTGTGTATTTTATCTTATCTAAAGTAGCTGTAATAGCAATCAGACATGTCTCAATAAATTGTCAATTAGTGCTGATAAACTGAGAGCTTGTGTATGCAGTGTTTTTATCAGTACATACCCGTCCTTTGTGGTGTCAGCCACAGCAGCGATGAGCTGAACAGTTTTGGGGTTGTGGTGAATCTGTGTATGTAGTCCTAGATACCTCTGGACAAAGTCTCCTGGGGTCATGAACCTCTCTCCATCCTTGCCCTCTACACTGGCATACTGAGAGGAGAAAGAACATACCATCATCTTGGATGCCTTAAAAGACATGCTAAACAAATACAGGTATTGCCATTTTGATTCATAAGTTCACCCAATCCACCAGTATGACACTTGACATTACAGCTTTTTAACCCTAACCAAAGACCTGTGTGCCCACAGTGCTTGGAGACAAAAGTGGAGCATGACAGTGATTACTTTCACAAAGGGTTGTCACAGTGGATAGCTCCACGTGTTTTCATTTGGTGTTTTTTTTTTTCCTTTTTAAATTATGGGGGTGGCTGTAGCTCAGGTGGCAGAGCAGGTCAGCCACTAATCAGAAGGTCGTGGTTCGATCCCAGGCTGCATCCTGGCTGCATGTCAAATATCCTTGGGCAAGATACTAACCCCATGTTTGCCTACTGGTGGTGGTCAGAGGGCCTGGTGGCGCCTGTGTCCGGCAGCCTCGCCTCTGTCAGTGCGCCCCAGGGCAGCTGTGGCTACAATGTAGCTTGCCATTGCCAGTGTGTGAATGTGTGTGTGAATGGGTGAATGACTGAATGTAGTGTAAAGCGCTTTGGGGTCCTATGGACTAGAAAAGCGCTATACAAATGCAGGCCATTATATACACGCCCTTCATACAAAACCAAAGGAATTGGTGTCTCCTCCCAGGAGCTCACAGGGACACTAGCAGTGGAAAACAACAGTAACACACTGTATACTGTTTACCTCAAATTAAAATCACAAGTCATGAGATGCAAATATTATACAGCAAGAAACTACACAAACTTTGTTACAGTTGCAGATCATTAATAAAAGCTATCAAGTTAACCACCCTGCATCACTTGTTGGCGTCTTACCAAACTGTAATGACTATTTATGCTGCACCTGAACCACCAAGGTCACGAATCATGCAGCTACACCATGACATGTCAGAGACACATTTCCACAAGCACGAGCAGGCACACGTGGACTAATGTTTGTTGGCAGGAGTTTCCAAGTTATTTGACCTTCTGTATTGTCAGTGTGCTAAAAACTGCTGACCGGCAGGACAACCACGCAGCAGGTCACACACTCTCCACGCAGAAGACAGTGGAGAAAGCTGAAGTATTTAGTATTTATTTATTTATTGTCATTGTCAAGAACAATGAAATTGCGTTTGGGGCTTCCATACAACCCAAAAAAAAAAAAAAAAGAAGAAGAAGAAGAAAATAATAAATACCCCTTAAAACCCAAGTGTACATATTTAACCCAGTGTGACTCCAATGCAATAAGACAATCCTTAGCAATAATGTTCGTAGAAATTCAGACAAAGACCTGAGAAACATGACAAAATACAACAATGCAACCCATTCAATATTATTGTACTGTGAGATATGATATCAGATATGATAGTTATCTATTTAAGAAAGAGGGGGGGGGGGGGGGGGGGGCAGGAGGGGGAAGAGAATAAAGATATGATGCACCAATGCAGACCAGTTCATTGCTATTAAGAAGTTGGATATGGTTATTGTCCGTGAGAGGGGGGCAGAGAGTTCAGGAGCCTCACAGCCTGTGGATACAGGCTGTTGGCCAGTCTGGATGTTCTGGCCTGTATAGACCTGTACCTTCTCCCTGAGGGCAGCAGATGGAAAAGGTGGCGCGCAGGGTGATGTTGGTCCCGCAGGATACTGTGCACCCTCCTCAGACAGCGAGTGGGGAAGATATTACTGATCTCTGGCAGACTTGTTCCAATAATTCTGCCAGCTTCTTTCACCACCCGCTGGAGTGCTTGCTGATCGGCCTTGGTGCAGCTGGGGAACCACACTAGAAATCCATACGTCAGAACGCTGCTGATGGCACAGTTGTAGAAGTTCAACATCAGAGATCTGGGAATGTGTGCGCTCCGCAGTCTCCTCAGGTAGTAGAGGCGCTGTTGGGCCTTCCGTGCAACTGAGGTGATATGGTTGCCCCAGGACAGGTCCTCGGTCACAGTTACCCCCAAGAATTTAAAACTGCTCACCCTCTCCACCGCCTCACTGCCAATGAAGAGAGGCAGATGGTTGTTATGACCCCTCTTCCGGAAATCTACAATGATCTCCTTGGTCTTTTTGGTGTTTAAGACCAAGTTATTGTCGTGGCACCATGACTCTAGTTGTTGCACCTCTGTCCTATAGTTTGTCTCATCATTGTTGGATATAAGTCCGAGCACTGTGGTGTCATCTGCAAACTTAACAATGAGATTGGACGCGCAGGAGGAAATACAGTCATGGGTGAAGAGAGTGTATAGCAGAGGGCTCAGAACACACCCCTGAGGGGCACCGGTGTTGACCACAAGGGTGGAAGAGGTGTTCTTACCCACTCTGACACTCTGTCTACGGTTAGTGAGGAAGTCCACAATCCAGTTGCACAGAGAGGAGTTAAGTCCCAGTTGGTGGAGTTTGGGACGGAGTTTGTATGGCCGGATGATATTAAAAGCCGAGCTGTAGTCTACAAAGAGGAGCCGTGCATAGGTGTTATGCATAGGAAGGTTAGCAAAGTCTGCTGTTACCACAGTCTCTCATTGCATCACACGGTCAAACATGGACCAGTATCCTCGGACATGCAACTAAATTCAGCCTGATCGCTTAAATGAGGTAACCAGGCTCGGAGAGCAACCACCGAGTATGACAGCGTGACACATATTGATAATACGAGCAGACAGCTGAGGAAAAAAACATATTACACTTTTGCAACGCTGTATCAACCACTCACATCCGCTGTTAGTGACCAAACAAGAATAAGCTACAACTGACTTTATGCTTTAACTTCAGTGAGGAAAAATAAAGCTCTGTTTGGCTAACTAATGAATGTGCCATTCAGATACACCCCGGCTTATGCTGTAACTTAAACCTCATGACACAACTTTACAAGCTCATTCACCAAAAAAACAAAAAAAAACAAAAAAAAAAAACAGTTCAGACTACCCCCCACGCAACAACACAGTTGTTTAACAGATATATCGAGTTAATATGCAGTTATGCATAAGATGACATACTATTTTTGTTAGCGCTTACCTGCTGGAAGATTGCTTTAAGCTCACTTGGGTCCCCGCGTTTGGTAGATTGCACCTAAAACAGCACACACCAAAATAACGATGACATTTTCGAAAGTGCTTTTAAAACACCAACAAAGCAAAAGCAAGTTTTGCAAGCGGAGAGTTGGACATAGCAAGAAGCAAAGCGAGCAAGAAAAAAAAAAAGCTTTAGGGGGTGATGTCTCCTTGAAAGCGTCCACTGCCGTGAAGGACAACCGACCCACTGCGGCAAATACATAAAAGCTAAGAACTGCGACGTGGCGTACATTTAAGTTGAGCCATGTAGGAAAGCCCACCAGCCAACAAGCCAAGCCCTTCTACAAAAATCAAAACTACCGTTATCCGGTAGCCAGCTAGCAAGCACACTCTACTGATGTGAAAAGGACACAAACAGTTTCATTGTTATAGTTTAAAACGAGCAACAAGATGAGAGCAAACTAAGAGTTGACTGCTGTGAAAAGATGGGAGTTCGGCTAGCGGTAGTGATTTTGTTTAATCACTGCAGTAATAGTAGTCCGATAGCTGTATAGCATTGCTTCGCTAATTCCGGGCTTCGTGGATGTCTCGTCAAGGCCAGCCTCCGCTGTGCGGCAGCTAGCAGGGATGCTACAGCGTCGGTATACACCGAGCCCGAGAGAGCCAACCCGGAAGGGAGCAGAAAGGCTAGCTTCGATAGCTCATACACAAGAAAACGAACAGAAAACATGCAAACATGGCAAAGTAGAGGTTTGAAAAACGCTAGGAGAGCGAACCACAAGTCACCTTGACCGCCATGCTGGTTTGACGTCAGTACAGTGAGCGAGCAAGACGCAGCGCTCGCGCTCAGACGTGTAGCTACAAGTGTCGGAAAATGAAACGAAACAGCGCGCGCTTTGAAAAAAGAAGGTGCGGCCGGTAAATTGGTTTAGCTATCAACCTGTGCCAGCTCTGAGACTCCTGTTACTGCGGTTAGTAAAAGTACTACACTACTGCGACTATCCCACTGCTCATACTACAAATACCACAGCAGCTAGTAATACTGTCACTTTAGTTTTTGATGACACCCCGAGCTACACATTGTTGGAACAGATCAATAAAGAATGTTCAATATACAAACAACAACAAAGACCTGTGGGTTTGAATTCTGCTCTAAAAATATCTATGAATTCAGCCCGACTTTATTTCGATGTCCTGTGTAGATGACGTAGCAATTATTTATTTTCATGCTTAAAAAACAAAAAAAAACACACTTTATTTTACTTTTTGTTTGTTTAAAAATAGATAAGAGTTTATCTCCCTGACCTTGGTGAGGTGTCCTTATGAGAGATATGAGCTGTGTTTGTTTTCACTGATAAGGCAGCTACCTACTACAGTATCTCCACTAGCATATTATGGCATGTTATCTGTCTGTGCTATGATAATTGTAGAAATGTCATCTGCAGGGTCTTAGAGGTGTTAACTAGAGTACTGTACGATAAACCCTATAGTTAAATGGCACAGCTACATTACAGAGTCAGTCACTGAGTCTGTGGTTTGTCAAAATCTACCTATTATCAACTTAAATCTTCATCTGATAAAGAGGCAGCTGTTTTAGCAGAAGCCTCAAACGCAGAAGATGTTAACACATCCATAACAGGCCAAACAGGTAGGCAAACCACAGGAAACATCAAAACTGCCATAGTCTGTCTGAAATGCAAATCCACGCTTACACAGGGAGAGGAGAGATTAAAAAAAAAAAAGAACTAGGAAAGATTGAGTTAAAGATTGAGGTAAACTACTAAGCTCACTCTACAACTGACATGTAACTAACCTTAACTGGAAAAAACACAAAAACTAGGAATAAATACAGAAATGTCTTTTTCTTCCTTTGGCTGTTCCCTTTAGTGGCCACCACAGCAGATCACCTGTCTAAATCTTACTGTATTCCTAATATGCTTCTCTTTCACATAAACCCTGAATCTTCTCTGTGGTCTTCCTCTTTTCATCCAGTCTGGTAGCTCCATATTGGAGATTCTTTATCTCACTATCCTCTTGTAAACCTTCCCTTTCACTTTTGCTGGTATCCTTTTGTCACAAACCACCTCTGACTCCACCTGCTCCACCCTGTCTTCTTTACTCTTTTCTTCAGTGTACCGTCTGTTGTTTTGGATCGTTGACCCCAGAAATTTATTCTTAACAACCTCTATTCCTTGCAGCTTCACTGTTATACCTGTCTCCCTCTCATTCGCACACACCTGTCCACCTGTCAAATCAGTGTCGTCTGCAAACATCAACGTCTGCAGAGACTCTTTCCTGACCTCATCTGTTTGCCTGTCCATCACCATTGCAAACCAGAAGGTGTTCAGAACAGATCCCTGAATTAATACCAACCCCAGCTTGAACCCATCTGTCACCCCTACCGCACACCTCACCTGTGTCTTTTTGTCATACATGTCCTGCACCACCCTCACATACTTCTTTGCTACTCCTGCCTTCCTCATACAATACCATAGTTCCTCTCTCGGCACGCTATCATATTCCTTCTTCATATGGTTTCTTTACAATGTGGAGAAGCTCTGTCTACACCTTCTTTTCTTTTTTGCTAAGTGCACTGTGTGCATTTTCGAGTCTCAAAGTAAACTAAACAGTAAGTCCTGAGACTTTTAACCTTACCTTCAATAAAATAAAAAGCAATGGAATCATACAAGTTGTTTTCCAATCGCAGGATTACATAGACAAACACAGACTTCAGTGTTTGAACCACATCAGCTTAAATGAGCATATGAACGGATTTGACCTTTTACACGTGATACTCTAATTTCCTGCTGGGTTTACTACTTTACCAGTAAAACCACATGTGTGACAGTGAGGTGTGGAGATGCTTCCAGACATGTTTGTGTATTTCTATTTTACACAGCCGTTTTTGTCATTTCACTCTTTTCTTCCAACTTATACATCGTTAGCTTCATAGCATAAGTGCCTAAGTCATTGACTTAGTCAAATGACTTAGGCAATTATGCTATGAAGCTAACGACATGTGTTATACATCCATCCATCCACATCCATCCATCCAAAAAAGAAGTACTGTCCTACCTGCAGGACATGAGGTCATAGACTCAGTCTTTATTTTCCATATTTACCTACATTTATTTGAAGGACAAAAATATTTAATCACAGCAGCACCATCAGGTATAGATTTCCAACAGCAATTTCTGCAATCTCCAACATCGCGCTGGTCAATCCGCTCTACAGACAATCAGAGCGCCCTCTAGTGACATTATAGAGGAGGTGCCAGATTCACAGGCTACTGTAATTTACTAACAATAAAGGAGTGAAAAGATTTTACTATTAAGATTAAACAACTGCATATTTATGGATTTCCATTTGTTTTTTTAATAATATTTTTGTTATTAAAAATTAGATTTCACATTAAGTTTTCTGGTTTCAGTTCTTGTTTTTAGCAGTGTCCATTGTTAATTGTACTTTTTAAAAATGATCTTTAAAGTTATAATTTAAATACCTTAGCAGGTCTTAAAATGAAGTAAAAACAACCATCAAGAATTACACAAAGAGGACAAGAACAAAGACTTTGAGACAAACTGAATAACAAAAGGTGACACTTTATTTTGTCTGATGCAAATCTAAAGAATACAAAAATCCACTGGGAAAGGAAAACTGAATCCAGACAGGAAACTCACTGGAAGGAAAAGAGACGCTGTGAAACTAAACAATAGTAAATATCAAAGAGTCTAGCAGACAGAGAGAACAGTTCTGGAGGTTGACCTTCTAGTGACATTACAGGGGAGGTGCCAGATTCACAGGCTACTGTAATTTACTAGTAATTAGGAGTTAAGAGATTTTACTATTAATATGAAACAACTGCATATTTATGGATTTTCCATTTGTTGTTTTCTAAAATCAGCTAATAATTTTGACCCTGGTAAATTTGTTTTTAGTGAAATAATTTTGTTTCTGCGTGCAGTAAAATCATGTGAGTATCCAGAATATATTTGAAAAATTCTATTAACAGCCCCTTGCTCAGCACTTGGGAAATACTTTTCATAGCGGGTGCTATAAATAAATAAAAATGTTTGCTTACAAACGGCAGCCGAGCACCACGTGATTCCTTAACCACGTGACCTCTGCAAGGAAAGCATGGCGGCGCGCTGTTCAGCAGGACTTGCAATATCGTCAGGTACAGCGCTGAAGCCTTTCTCACTCATTTTCCAGAATACGCACACACACACTATTCATTCATTCAGCATCAGCGAGTTCAGTATATGAAGACCGCTTTAAACAAGTTAACGAGTTTCATTTGTTCCACTTCACTTAAATAATGAAGACTTTAATCTGAGTGCCTGAGAATAACATTAATTCTAAGAGGCTGCTAAATTTCCAGACCGCCAGAGAGAACCAAAAAACAGTGACACGTTTACGACCATCTAGAACCAAATTAGATTTACTGTTTAACCCGCACGTCTTTGGATTGTGGGCGCAAAGCCCACGCAACGTGCAGCATCTCAAACATGGCTTTATCCATTCGTTGTTTAAGGTGATTTTATTGAAACAACCCTCAGTAGAATTAAGCCCAGTGTAAAATAAGCATATAAGACACTTAACATAACTGCGAACTGAAAATACAAACAACAATGAACGTATCCTTATTTAGGCTAAATCGGCTCAGTTGGTATACATGAGATAGCACAGGTGTACCTATTAAAGTGGCCACTCATTATTTGTGGCCTCCAAATCTTTTCTACACAGAAGGCTGGAAAAGCTTTGTTTTTCTGACAAGACCAGGACCACAGTGCTTGAACACTGTATATCCATAATGTTCACATAGGTAACCAAAGTTCAGCTCGCATCCGAACATCCAAAATGATGCTGACCTCCTTCATAAAATTCATAATGGATGCTTTTGTTTTGTTTGGGATGTTTTTGGGGTTGTCTGCATGCCAGGGAAAGTTTGAGAACCACTCTAAAAATCAGTGGTTTTTTGCATGCCTGATGCAGAATAAAAGAAACATTGTTTCTAATAATTGCTGAAGAGGAGACTAAAGAAAATGTGCTGAAAGTCTAAACTTCTTAGCACTTAATGAACCCTTTTTCAATTAAGAGGGCTCTCTTCATCATTGCGTTACTCTTCTTTTCTCTAGGAGTGGCCAGTTTTCTGCGCAGAGCTTGTGTGGGCAGCTGTAGTCCCCCCACAGCCTTGCTGTGTCAGCAGCATCGACGTTTCTTCTGGAGGAAGTGGAAACGTTCTCACAATGTAGTTCGTCCAGCTACTGTCAGGCCTGCCTATGCAGTACCCAAGGTACAAGTACCCTGCCTAAAATAACCCCCTTATTAGCTGAATCAACAACTGAACGTCTTATGATTCTGCTCAACATACTGAGAGGAGTGTTTTTAATATCAGCAGTTGCAATAGACTGTAGGTAAAAGCTGAAATGTTTAACATATGCATATAGGTAGGTTAAGGGTCATCAGTGGAGAGGAGGGATCTTGGGACTAGTTTAGTTAGGTTAATATAAGTTTTATTTTCATGGTGAAGTATGTCAACTCTTACTAACTTATGAGAGCTTTTTATATTATTCTACTGGAGTTTTTCAGTTAGGATTAAACACATATTGGATAAAATGTACAAGAGGTGCAGTAAAAATGAATTAAGAGAATTGTACGAACTCAGAATGAGAAACACTCTTAACATCTGTCATTTGAGGAGTTTCATCATTTCTTTTGGTTTGGACTCCAATAACAAATAATAATAAGAAGAAGAAATAACTTCTTTTTTTTGTAAACTTTTATATTGAACTTACAAAACAGACTCATCCTTAACATCCTGTCCTGCCTCTGCTCCCTTCCTGTAGCATATTGTGCAGCCTAACTATGTGCAGACTGGACTTGTCCCAGAATGGCCAGACTACATAGAAATCAAAGACAAAGAGCAGATCGAAGGCCTGACTAGAGCATGTCAGCTGGCCAGACATGTGCTGCTCCTAGCTGGGCGCAGTCTGAAAGTAAGCATATTACTGCATGTCCTGTTTTTGTTCTCATGCCGTCGAAAACAACACAAAGATAACAGCTTGTGCCTTTCAGGTTGGTATGACAACAGAAGAAATAGACTTCATCGTGCACAAAGAGACAATCAAGCACAATGCCTACCCGTCCCCTCTCAGATACGGGGGTTTCCCCAAATCAGTCTGTACATCTGTGAACAACGTGGTCTGTCATGGCATACCTGACAGGTAAATGGGTGTTTCATTTCCTTTAGAATACTTTCCTTCTTTTTATTCTCTAACATTTAGTAAAAAACCCAACATTTAAATGAATGGTGGTAATATAATTCTTTCAGTATTACACTTTTGAATAAGATTTTATTGTTAACATGTCCTGTAGTCGGCCACTTGAAGATGGAGATATCATCAACATTGATGTAACTGTAAGTTCACTCCTTTCGTAATCACCCAGAGAAACTCACATACCATAGTGCATGTGATCAGTCAGGCCGGCAGTAATCTAATCAGTTATCACTGCCTCTTCCTGATAGGTGTATTTGGATGGTTACCATGGTGACACCTCAGAAACCTTCTTGATTGGTCAGGTTGACGAGGTTGGGAGGCGACTGGTGGAAACCGCCAGGCGTTGCAGAGATGAAGCCATCAATGCCTGCAAACCAGGTGCACAGCTTTGTGTTATTGGAAATACTATCAGGTACACACATACTCGTCAACTGCATATCACATACAGTACTACTTTTCTTTCTTTCTTCATATATTTTTTTGTACTGTTTACAGTGAAATAGCCCATGCCAGTGGCTTCCAAGTGTGTCCGTATTTCATTGGGCATGGAATAGGCTCCCATTTTCATTGCCATCCTGAGATTTGGCACCACGGTGAGTTTGGGTCTGTAGTCAAATGTTAAATGTCTCTGTGAGGTCATAAGATAGTGGGCTTCATTCAAAAACACGCTTTTGGTTTTATCCAAATTCACTTTTTATTTGATGTTTGCCTGTGTTGTTTCCCCTAATTTGATTCACTAAATGACCTTAACTTAAAACGTCTTCTCTTCTCAGCCTGATGCTTTTTCTTTGCCGCCACTATTCTTCTCCTTTATTTTAGCTAACGACAATGACATGACCATGGATGAAGGGATGGCTTTCACGATAGGTAAGTTACACTTTACAGTCTCTGTGTGCACATTAAGATGATGCTGTTTATGAGTGTAGGGTTACTAATATCTGTTAATCTGTAGAGCCTATCCTGATGGAGGGGTCTGCAGAGTTCAGAATCTTGAAGGACAAGTGGACTGCAGTTTCTGTAGATGATAAAAGGTACACGGTGCACAAATGAAGGCCTTTTTTAAATGACATGCTATTTCCCGACTTTCAAGTTTCAGTCATTCTGATTTCTGTGCAGATTTATTTATTTAGCACTTTAATTCAAGAAATTTAGATGCTGGTATTGCTATTTTTAAACTCTGGAGAGCCAGACCTTTTCCAATCTTTACACTAAACTAAAATAATTGTCTGCTATTTCCATAAGCTGCACCCAAAAACATCAAAGCTATTCCTCTAAATGTTGATCTCTTCTTTTAAGATCTTACATGTTTGTTTTGTCCTGCAGGTCAGCTCAGTTTGAGCACACAGTGGTTATCACAGCGGACGGTGTGGATATTCTCACCAAACTGCCAGAAGAGAGCAGTGCATCAAACTGATGAGCCCTAGCCTCAGCTGAAAATCTACACTACCTTTTGGGATGACAAATGGAAGAAATAACGGAACATATTTTAATCTACACAGTTTCTATTTGTCAAGTAAAAAAAAGGGCTCTAGTAAATATAAAGAACTACACGTATCGATATATTTAAGATGGCATTGGAGTGGATCTTATTGAAGCTCGGTTTTGTGTATGAGTGAGGATTTTTAAGGTATTTAATTAAAACCTTGTTGGTTTGCAGGATCACAACATTGATCTATTTTTCTTTTTAACATGGTTAAACTTGAGCATGATGCAGTCCTCATTACAACACCTGTATCTGTTCTCTCAAGAAGACTTTCCACAGACTTAATGATGTCACAAACCCCACATTTCAGCTTCTTTGTATATTTTCTGTAAAAGATCTCTCATTGTACTCAAAATGCAGTTTCAAAGCCTTTTATTGTGATTAGGTGTCAAAATTCCTTTTAATTCTGTATTAGAGTCATTTCCGACAATTTAGTGAGACTTTTGAAACACATGAATGACATACATCAGTTAGATAAGGTTTAGTGAGCTTGTTGATGACTGACGTTCTGTGGAGTATGGCCAGCAGATGGCAGCACACACCATCAGACGTATTATCTGCATAGGTTTCTCATGTGTCAGATCAGTTTGGCACATCTATTCACAGGGCCAGAGGTTTACTTCACTTGACACACAAATATTTTTGTTATATGGTCATAAACTCTTAACATCTTTGTTCACTAAATATAACAGATTCACTCACTGCACACTTCAACAACTTACGCGGTGAGTGAGAGAATTTGGACAAACAAGAGGTTAAAAAATTGTGCTCGAGGCTTTAAATTCCAGGCATAACAAAATCCTTTTGTTCGACATTTCAAATTCCTCATCACTGTCTGCATCTTCTGTCTCCCTAGGTCGATTTAGCAGAGCAACATTACAGAGCTGTCTTCTCATATGTTTGAGTGTTTGAACATTATGCGTTGTTGAAAATGTAAAACCTCATAATGCTGCTGTAATTGAGGCGGCGTGTTGAACTGATGATGCTTCGGGGAGGAAAAAAAGGGAAGAGCTACTGGATTTAAGCCTGCCAGAGGGTGTTTTCACTTCCTGCCAGTGTATGATGTGTATGCGTATCTGTGTGCCCATACCAGTGCCACCTGTGGGTGAGGCAGGAAGGATTAATCAAATAAAGCTGTAGTCTGCACATGTCCAACCAGGAAATGATTCATGTCATTTTAATTGATGCGTGACACATGATAACGAGATTATATCATGATCATTTTTATGATATATGTTTTAAAATAAAGAAAAAAATCACATGTAACATGGCAAAGAAAGCTTTCAAAGAAGTGAAGCGATGTTCTGTTTACTGTAGCTTTTTTTTCCTTCCTAACAATTCATCTGATTTTAGGGCAGGGTGTGTTGAGCTGTGTGTGTGTGTGAGCTGCCTGTGAATCAGTTCAAGAGTGAGGTAAACAATTCTTAGTGATTCATTTATTATAAAGCATGACACAAATCTGAAAACAATCTTAGAAGGCAAAGGGGACATGGGGCAAGGATCAGATACAAGTGCAAGCAGAGGAGAGGTTTTAGGGAGGAACAGGGAGTGGCAGGCAGAGGTGTTGGTCTCTGGATCCGAATACTCTGTTCTTCACATTCTTTTCCTGCAAGTTGGGACTCATTCCTGATCTCCTTATGTGAACTGCAGTTTTCCTAATAAATCCCTGCTTGCTTTTACATTTCAAATGGAACATTGACTATTTAAAAAAACAAAATCAAACCACTTTTTATTGTTAAAGATGTGAAATCTGTACTTTACTTACAAGTGCAAGTAAACTGTGTACATGTATTTGTGTGGCAATGCTTGTTTGCTTTTTGCCACATCATCATGTGACCGTTTGTGAAACTCTTGATATGATTATAGTTCTTATAATGCAAGAGGTGGACTTTTGTCAATAGGATGCCAAAGTTTGTTATCTGTCTATGTGGGGAAAGACTGTTTTTTGTGCAATAAAGCAACATTAATCTTGTCTCAACTAGATTTAGTGTGTAGCATGTGAGTTATGCATGCAGAAAGTATTTTCTGTAATTAAAGTATTTGACAAGACCTGTTGCAACACTTCCCATTTCTGGGATTTAAAGCCAAAGTATCAAATATGTTTAAAACTGAAAATACATGTTTGTAGTGAGAAGCCTGAATCTTAACCGGCACTTTTGTTTAGTTTTAAACTGTCTGTTTTTGAGCTTCAGTTAATGTTTAATGTAGTCACACCAGCTCCTCATTTGGTCAGCACCTTCTCCAAGAGTACGTACAGTCTTGGTTTCTGGATGGGTGGTTGTTGAATTCTGACATTTCGTGTGCTGGGTCTGCACTGTGCAATTAGATGTGCTTTTTTCCTGCAGACACACTAATGCTGAAGTTAAAGGCACATCTGATGCTCATATGACATCTGCATTCCTTATTCTACATCATGATATTTACCGCCTATTGCACAAAGTTGTTCTGTCATAACTGTGGAAGTAGATTAACGTGTTATGTTTCTCAGACTTTCTCACATTCTGTCTGTGCATACCAGCGTTAATGTATGTGTGTGTGTGTGTGTCTGTGCGAGACAGCCAGCCTGCGATATATCACATGTACCTGTGAGGATCACCACAGGAATTCTTGGTTTCCTTGGTGCCCTCTGAATTTATGATGTTAACACAATGATCTATCATTTTCAGACTTGTGGAGGCAGATCCGTCTCACTCACTCATGCACAGATGGCGTTTATTGAATCTTTCTGACTAAGTCCCTACTGAGACTTAGTCAGAACACCTAAAGGCAAAACAAAAAGAGCTGAGTTTGTTGCTCGTTACGTGAACATTCACTGTACAGGACATGTAACTACATGATGACATCGATGGAATAAACTCAGCTTCTTCCGATTGAGGTTGCAATGAGGAAAAAACAACTTTAAATTATTTTAATGTGGTTTAGCTGGGAATTTTCCAGCAGGTATTTATTGGCAATGTTTATTATTTCCATTTGTTAGCATGCTAACGTTTGGCTATTGGGAGTACACAAGCCCAGTCTGTCCCTAAGATTGTAGGTATTTGGTCAAAAACTACAGTCCTAGTAAAGTCAAACTTACTAGTTGGATCACAGTTAGATCCCAAAATTACAGATGTACCAAAGGCAGTTCCTCCTACAGCTGCTGGAATACTTCAGTATAATGAAAGTGACCTAGCAAACATAAAAATGAGATTGTCACCCCTTGAGCTAAAATTCATCCACATATGTTACCTAAACTACTGTGCAAAAGTCTTCAGCCAGCCCTCATTTCTTTATATTTGCTTCAAAGGAGCCAGACTTGATCTTGAGAAGCAGTTCTCCAGACTTTTTGAAGATTTTCAAGTTTTGATTTTATTTGTTTACTGACCTATTGCTGCCCTTTTGCATAACTCAAGCATAGACAACTAACTCAAGGGATGAATCTGAGTTGCATCTACAAATAACAGACAACATAGCAAAGAACAAATGTGAAATTGTATCTGCAGGGAAAAAACCTACTGTTCACTAAAGCCTCATCAGGAGTGGTTTCAATAAAAGGAGGTCAAGAAGCCAGTGTTAAGTTAGAAGGAGAAAAGCACAGGTATGTGTAATCTACACTGGGAATGCATGTATGCATGTCTGGAAGTGGATATATCTTTACCATGGAACACTAGGCACTGGACCTTAACATTATTAAAGCAGTGTGTGATTATCTTGACAGAAAAGTCATCAACATCCAAAGAAAAGCTTTGAATGTCCTTCAAGAAGTCTGGAAAACACTATAAATTTTATCTATTGTCCTGAAAAGAGACTTAATTCCTTATTTTTGTATATGTATTTAAAAATCACCAAGGACAAACTACATTAATTATTATAAAATTGTCTCTATAGAGTATGTGTGTCACACGTTATATTATGCATGAAAGTAAACTGGAGTTGCCAGACTGACACAGGGAGGGTTTCCAATTGATTGATTTAAGGTGGAAAGCTTTCTCTTATGACCTCTGCACTGTTTCATTGTGAGGAATTCTTCCTGGCTTTTCAACAGAGTAGAAAAAAAATATATGAAAGAACCGATTTTGTGCTCTTGAGCCACAGTTAAGTGGCTTGATTTGGGCTTGATCTGCGTGGCTTCTGTGTGTCTCGTTGTCCTTCCTGTGTCTAAACATCCAAAGCATGCTGTCAAAATAAGAGCAAGAGTGCAGTGTTATGTGTCTGTGTGTAGATGGTATGTATCGCCTGAGGCGGCTCCAAAAGGTCTTTGATAAATGGCCTCTGTCTGTGTCTGTTGTCTTCTCAGATGCACACTCCCACATAGGCATTATTCCCCAAAACACACTGGGAGCTCAATGCCCTGCACAATGCTCTCTCACAATGCCTCACAATGCTCAGAGAAACCGGTTATAGAGCTTAAAGCAATGGCCTTTCAGCTGTGAGTGCATGGGCCTCACTGGGAGGTGTGGACAAATTTGGGTAAGGATGGAAAGGCTTGAAAGGAGAGCAAGCTTCCCATTTCTTTATAACTCAGGGAAGAAAAAAATCCACTAACCAAATTACCCACATTTTCATTTACTTCAATCTACAGATGGTATTTAAATGAAGGTGTTCTGTCTTAACCAGAAAACTGACCCACTCAGGTTGCCCAACATTTTTGAAGCACACCTGGACTCATCAATGCACAGCTACAGCCATATTACATTACATCCCCTGCAGGACTGGGACATGACGTGTTGCTTATTTGGGAGAAAAATGCACAAAGGAGAGGCCGCTAGCACGTTGCAACTGCACTTACAACAATTACTTCTTATTGACTGTAATCAATACACTCATTGAGAGAGATCAAGGATCTGTTACAACCTATACTGTGAGTGTGTCTTCATCTCATAAGATATGCTAAGAAATTTGATCAATGCTATGAATAAAAGAGGCCAGTTAGAATGCAGATTATTCATTTGCACTTACAATATCATTTTCCTGCTTGCATTAAGCAGGTTAAGGATATTTACAGCCTTATGCACTCAGTGAAAGTACAGAGAGTCGGTGTGCTGCAGTTATGAAAGATCTGCGGGTTGGTGTGATTGTGAAACCGATGTGTGTGCGTTTCTCAGTATCCCTAGGCTACATGTTTCTACAACACTCATCGCTCTTAGTTCAGTGTGCTACACCCACAGGTGCAGCTTAAGAAGTTTGGGGTGTGGCTTGGACAAGTTCAGGTGCTGCATTTGGACTTGCGTGTGCCAGAAGTTTGCTATCACTGCCATTTTTCTCCTCTGGCACCCGGGGGAAGGGTTTTCCTGTTGTAACACCGAACATGCTGTCCCGTACACATGACTAAGATCTTAATTGTGGGTGTAGATCATTAAGAAAATATGCTATGTGTGTGAGCATATGAATTGTTTTTATAGAAAATATCCACATTATTGTAATTGTTGAGGAAGAAAATCACTGACTGTTTAATGTTAGCAGCAAATAAACTGAATTTCAAAGATGTTAAATTAATTCATCATTTGAAGATGGATGCACTGGTGAGATTGTACAGGACTTGTGCCTCTCTACTGTCAGGACAGTTTGTCACAAGATTTATGCACAAATGTTACAATAGACGAAATGTGTGAGCTACACACCGGCCACTTCATTAGGCACATCTTGCTGGTACCGCATTGGACTGCTTTTGTTGTCAGGACTGCATTAATTCTGCATGGCACAGATTCAACAGGATGCTGGATACAATCCCCAGAGACTTTGTCCATACTGACACGATAGCATCACACAGTGGCTGCAGATTGTCAGCTGCACATCCATGGTGAGAATCTCCTGCTCCACCTTGGTTATGTCTTTCTATAGGTTAAAAGCACTCAGGGCATTTTACTCTGACCTCTGGTATCAACAAAGGTTTTCACCCAGAGAACTGCTGCTCACTGGACTCCTTTTTTTTGTACCATTCTCTGTAAACTCTACAGATTGTTGTGCAGGAAAGTAGATCTGAATTACACAGACTAGCTTGTCTGACTCCGACAATCAAGACACATTCAAAGTCGCTTAAATCACCTTTCTTCTACATTCTGACTCTTGGTTTGAACTGCAGCAGGAGTTGCATTAGTTACTGTGATTGGCTGATTAGATAATTGTATTAAAGAGCTGAACGGGTGTACCCAGTGGAGAGACCAGTGACTGTAGGACAGTAAAGGAGAAAAAGAAACAGCATGTAGTGAAATATCGTTAGCTTCATAGCATAAGTGCCTAAGTCATTGACTTAGTCAAATGACTTAGGCACTTATGCTATGAAGCTAACGATATGTGAAGTAAAGAAAAATTATAATAAAGTCTTTATGAATTTTCAGCAATTGCAAAGTAAGACCGAAGGAGAACAGAAGTGGAATGAAAACATAAAAACACGAGAAGTAATGAGAACTGCCACATATAAACACAAACACACTTTAAACCTGAAGGTTCAAGGCAAGGGTGAACTAAGCTAACTGACGCTGCTTGGCTCCACACACTCCCGCCCTTATCAGTGATAAGGCTGACTGTTGTATCCGACCATCTGCAGTCATAAATTGCTGACGGTTGCCCAGTTGGCATGCTCACCTTAAAAGCTCTACTGTACCAAGACAAAGACACATATATAAAGTTGGAAGGCGGTTGGCCACATGATTTAAAGATTCCACTAGATTAAGAATGAGATTTTGACGTGATAATATTATCAGCTGCCAAACATGTGACTGACTGAGAGAAAAAGAATGTTTTTAAACGTTGATTGAATTACCGTAGTCTCCTCTAACATTGGAACATCAAAAAAGTGCACCTTATGTTTACTAAACCCCCCCAAAATTAGGCTTTATAATGTTGAACGATCCGATCATCAATCAATTTTTCCCATTAACAAAGACTTAAATAAACAATGTAACTGTACAGGAATCACATTCTTCTTCTGCCCTTTCTCCTTTCTGCACTCCATTCCTCCATTATTTGTGCCTTTTATAGTACAGTATTTGGGCAGTTTCTTTCTCCCTCTCCCTCCCCGTCTGCCCTCTTTCAGCAGACAAAGCCGTCGTTGTCTGCGGATATGCTGCGTTGCGAGGACAAGCTTTGGGTCACCGTCTCATGGAATGCCTTGAAAATCATCAGGTGACAGAGTCTACTAATGTGTGGGTCTGTGCCCGCTGCAGTCTCTGGCTCCTTTTGACTCATCTAATGATTCATTACAGAGGACACAGGCCCCAGGGTGATACCATCTGATCAACAGTGCCAGAAAGATTGTAAATTTAAATTGTGGATTGTTGTTGTAGTAGAGGCCTGCATATTTCTCTTTCTTCTCTTCCTGCGCTCCAACACTGTATGTTTCTCACATGCTGTTCTCTCTTCTCATCTGTCTCCCACTCCCTTGTCATTGTGTTGCCATTGTCTAGACTGTGCAACCAGTGCCAAGAGGGGGAATCAGTATCTACTTATAGCAGCATGTTTCACTCTTCCTCTCTCCCAAAGCTGCTGACTCTTTCTTAATTAAATGGATGCTTGAAGTCGGTAGGCTCAGGCACAATTTGCTCTTATGTCACCGGATATCTTGACGATCTTTTCCCACTTGTGGGATTTTATGATGTATTTTGTTTTTGGTCGTTTCCAGGGGAGCTCACCAGCAGGCCTTATAATAGTGTTATACAGCCATTTTTTCTTGCCATAAATGCGTTTTTAGGCAGACTCAGGCATTAGTGACCCAGTTAGATTACAGCATTGATCTACTGGAAACTAACAACAGACTAATGTTTCCATCAGAGTTACATTTTGGCATGTAAACTGCATTTGAAGCAATCTGAGGTGTGGTAGGATGGGGTGGGATGTGTGGGTGCATGAGAGGTAGGAGGAGCGGCTAACAAGTGGACAGCAGTCAGTCCTCCAGCAGCAGCCCTCAGTCGCACTCTGCACCTCCTGCACTAAGGAGTCCCTTTTCAGTAGTTCGAGGAAGCTTCGCGTTTTCATGGAGGGCTGGATCACCTGTGGACTTTGGCTAATCGCCTTTCTCTCTAGCTGTGGGCTGCTCTCGGCTTTCAACTTGGACACCGACAATGTCCAGCGGAAGACCGGAGACCCCGGGAGCCTGTTCGGCTTCTCTCTCGCCATGCACCGGCAGCTCCTTCCGCAGGAAAAGAGAATGTAAGTGTCAGAGTTTTGCTTTTAAAGGATAAAATGTCCGGAGGCTGTTAATGGAATTGTTTTTTTCCTTGAAAGACACCTCAGTGTGTTTAAAATGAACTCCAGTATACATATAATTATACATATACATATAATTAAATTATTACTGCACAATACACACTTTAGACGGCTGGAAGAAAAAAAAAAATCCGCCTAAAACTACTTTTGGGAGCCGCAGACCGCAAGTGAGTTACCTCAGCAGCACCGCAAGTAGGCCTGTACGTGATCAGGTCAGGTCAGGTTTGTCAGGTACGACACATTTCCACCAACAGCTTCTTCTCCTTCTTCTTTAGGCCACACGAGCTCTTATAAGTTTAACTCGATGCCCGTCTTTCTTGTTAATATTTCCTTCTTTCAGGTTACTTATTTGTGAGTTTTCATTGGAGCTAGAAGGCAACTCTTTGTGCGCTTGCACGCGGCGCGCGTTCACATTCCTCCTTTCTTGTTGACTTCAACCGGGACCCAGCCTTGACTTTTTTGGGGGGGCAAAACATCTCAGTGAATCACTGTTGGTATTTTCTTGGGCACTATTTCAGAGGGGACTGTCACCCTGCATAAAGAACAAGTGCCATCAAGTGGTCACTGATTGGAACAGCCTGATTATAAACTGACCTCAGGGCAGATAACTTAAGACTTTTTCCCCCTCCGGCAGACTGAAGGTTCATGTCCTGCTTTATTTTAAACTGCACGGTAGTCTCAGCAATTCTTAGTAATTCATTGATATTTAATTTACATTTTATTTACAAAGACATTTCACAATCACATCTGACCCAGATGGATTAATTGATTACTTCACTTTTATATCTGCCTTGATTCTAGTACGAATGAAGATGTTACACATTACCAGCATTAATGTACTTCCTAGCTAAACAGACAACCAGGTTACACATGGAAATCTGCCCTGTCGGAAAAAAGCGTCTCTGTTAGAATTTGTGTCTCTTCTGTAGCTACTTACATGTACTTACATGCTTCACTATATGCAACACTATATGGTTTGACCATTTCAGTCATGCGATATGTTGTTCAGGTTGTATTATGTAATCTAGAGTATCCGAGTGAAAGTTGTCACATTTTAACTTTTAACTGTACATTACGAGCGGTGCAGACAGCACAAGTGCCTCCAGTAGAGACTAAGATGTAATCATGGGAATAATATGTGTAAAGTGCATCTATTAACTGGCTTTTTCCACACAAAAAATCAATATTCAGGCATTCCTATGTTTTGCATAGATAAAGTAAAATTATGGTTTAAGTTGAGTTAACTTGTATTTGCTTAATTATTAACCCCAACCTCACAACACCACTGTACGCCCAGCAGTGATTAAAACCCCTAGTTTTATACCTTCTCCACAGCTGTTAAATACACAGTTTAAACTTTACACACTCCTGCTACTGCTGCACCTTCACACACACACACACACACACACACACACACACACACACACACACACACACACACACACACACACACACACACACACACACACACACACAGTGCCAGTTTCTGTCTTAGCTCCAGGCTAAATGAAAGACACATGGTGATCTGCACGAGACTGAAGCTATAAGCTATCACAAAGTCAGCTTCAGGTTAAATACAAGAAAACAGAAAAGTCTGTTAAAAAAGGGGAAAAAATACTTGTATGTAGGAATAACGTAGAATGAACTTTTAGTGGAGGCGTCAGATGCTCCAGTGTTGGATGCTTAGGTAGTTGTAACTATTTTTCGACTGCTCTGTGAGAGGGAAAAGAAAACCTTTGAAGCAAAACCATAAATTAAAATATGCTGACTTCTAACTATCAGGTGCACGTGTTGTGATATGTGTGTGTGTGTTGGAGTATAAAGCCATGTCTGTTTTTTGCAAGTAACTGTTAGAGAAGTGTGCGCTCACTGTGGATGCTGTATCTGTGTGTCTGCACTTGCATTCGTGTCCCGACAGTGGATGTGTGTGCACATGTGAGTGCCTGTTTGGTGGGTTTTAATGGTGCTGATGCATGCTGTGGCTGAGCAGTGAGGCGTTGCCTTGTTGTCAGTCATTTGGAAAACTGTCAGAGAGCTCAGTGTGCTGCTTGCTTTATACATTCCTGACCTGGGGCAAAATAGGGATGGATGGATAGATAGATAGATAGATAGATAGATAGATAGATAGATAGATAGATAGATAGATAGATAGATAGATAGATAGATAAATAGATAGATAGATAGATAGATAGATAGATAGATAGATAGATAGATTGATTGATTGATTGATTGATTGATTGATTCAATAGTTCAATAACATCCATTCCAGAAAACTGTGTGCTAATGTGTTTTTAGTGTCTCTGTACCTGTGTACCTCCATGTTTGTCTCCTCTGGGTGTGCACTATTAGTCACAGTTCTTTGCAGGCCATGCATGCCAACTTGTATTCAGACTTATTTCACAGTGTTTGTGCCCTACAGGTATCAGTGTTGCAAGTTCCTGCAGGAGAGGGCAGGACCTGAATATGCATGTGCGCACACATCTGTATGTGTGTATGTGTGTAGCATTCCATGCTTCTTCATAATTGCCAGATGGAGCTGTCTATATAATAAAGTCAAGAGGGAAAGCACAAAATACATAAGTGGAGAGACGAGGGAGAAGGAGGAGACCAAGTGAGAGTTTAGGGTATTTTAAGAGGTCGGATCGAGTGTGAGAAATGTGTGGGAGAAAGTAAATGCATATGTGTGTGTATTTCTGTGGGATTTGTGAAATAATATGACTCTGGAGAGATGGAAACATGGAACAAGAAGAGTAAAGAATTTAGAAACAGGCTGTGAGTTTCAGTAGTTTCAGTGATATTGACAGTATCTTGCTGTCAGTGTCTTTTTAATACCAAATCAACTCAGTGTATTAGTGTATGTGGGCTGTGTATTGCGTAAAGAACACATATGAGAGCCAGATTCCCCTGAGGATAGTTTTGGTTATCCAACATCAAAGAGAAAGGAGGGGAAGCTGAAGAAAAGAAAGAGGTAATGGCTGAAAAACGCTGAGAGGAACACAAATCAGGTGTACATCTGGGCACCAAATACAAGCATTTTTCAGCCAGTAAGATTCAGTGAACTCGATGCTGGCAGAAAGATGGAGAGAGAAGTTGGGCAACATGTCATGAACCTCTGTATCTGAAGGCCATTTGGAAGTAAATGCCTGTAGTTGATAGGGCGCCACTGACTGTTACTAGGCAACGGGTTGTGTCTTAAGCCGGCAGCCAGTTCACTGCTGTAAAAAGAAAAAGAAAAGGAAAAGACACACCTCTCCCGATGGGACGTCTCTCCAGTGGCTTTTCTAAACTATCTGTTGCGATACACAGGACGAGCTGATCTGTGTGTTTAACTGCTGCCTCTATGCGTGCGACCGTCAATGCACAGCTGGACCCAAACACACACACACTCTCTCTTTTTAGTTGTCTTAGTTCTTCCTGTGGTCTACGTCGTACGTCGGGCCTTCCGCCGCTGGTGGTAAATGATTAGATTAACAGCCGGGTCACTGTCAGCGAAGCCGCACATCAGCTGTATCACACTTCCTGACACATCGTGTCATGTGACAAAAAGGTTTTAATGTGCAGCAATAAAAATAATTCCTATTCTTTGCTAAATGTTTTTGTGTTTTAGAAATTGCGCAGTAGACTAACGTCACTTTCAGCTCCCAACAAACCCATTATTGTTAGTTGGATTTACTCCAAAGAAAATCAGCTGATTGAGTATATATATATATATATATATATATATATATATATATATATATATATATATATATATACCGTGCAGGGGCCTGTCCTTCCAGGAACCATCATGGAAGGACAGGCCCCTGCACGGTATGTACCACCGGCAGATAGAGGAGGTGGCTGATATCCAGAAATCCTACCAGTGGCTGGACAAAGCTGGACTGAAAGACAGCACAGAAGCACTAATCATGGCAGCACAAGAACAAGCTCTGAGCACAAGATCCATAGAGGCTGGGGTCTATCACACCAGGCAAGACCCCAGGTGCAGGCTGTGTAAAGATGCCCCAGAGACAATCCAGCACATAACAGCAGGGTGCAAGATGCTAGCAGGCAAGGCATACATGGAACGCCATAACCAAGTGGCCGGCATAGTGTACAGGAACATCTGTGCCGAGTATAACCTGGAAGTCCCGAGGTCAAAATGGGAGATGCCCCCAAGGGTGGTGGAGAATGACCGAGCTAAGATCCTGTGGGACTTCCAGATACAGACGGACAAAATGGTGGTGGCTAACCAACCGGACATAGTGGTGGTAGACAAACAGAAGAAGATGGCCGTAGTGATCGATGTAGCGGTTCCGAATGACAGCAATATCAGGAAGAAGGAACACGAGAAGCTGGAGAAATACCAAGGGCTCAGAGAAGAGCTCGAGAGGATGTGGAGGGTGAAGGTAACGGTGGTCCCCGTGGTAATCGGAGCACTAGGTGCGGTGACTCCCAAGCTAGGCGAGTGGCTCCAGCAGATCCCGGGAACAACATCGGAGATCTCTGTCCAGAAGAGCGCAGTCCTGGGAACAGCTAAGATACTGCGCAGGACCCTCAAGCTCCCAGGCCTCTGGTAGAGGACCCGAGCTTGAAGGATAAACCGCCCGCAGGGGCGTGCTGGGTGCTTTTTTTTTTTTTTTTATATATATATATATATATATATATATATATAGAGAGAGAGAGAGAGAGAGAGATTTTTTAAAATCTCCTATTCATTGATATTACTTCTTGTGTCCCAGAGGATACTGGGAGCGGATATGCATCCACTGGAATTCACTGTTAGCCTACCGGTTCTCTTTTTGAGGTGATGACTCACTAAAATTGAGCTCATTGCAAGAATTTTAGTGTGATAACATGTTTTCTGTTTTTTGCATACTGAGCTTGGAGCTGGAGAGTTGACTCCAGACTTTGTGGTATGAACCGTCAAGTGTCATTCACGTCCCCTTATAATTTAAAAAAGGCTGGATGGGACACTTAATGGGTGGATAACAGCAAAAATTATAGTGTTCTGGTTTCTGAAACAAGGCCAAACCAATCCAGTGGTTGAAACAGGATAAACAAAGTGTACTTGTCCGTCGTGCAAAAGGAGCCTACGGAAGAGAAATTTACTCCAAATGTACGTGACTATTTGGACATCTATCTGCCATTTTTTGTATGCCATAAATAGTTGTGATTACCCATCACCCTTGCTGGAGTTAGTATTCATCATGATTTATACTGCCTCAGTAGGCTGGCTGTTTAGTTTGATATCTACCATTTTCGGTGTCTGTACAGCTGATATGATGGTTTCATAAAGCCTCAGCTTTTTACTCTGCTATATGTTTCAGGATGGTGTTTGTATCTGAGGATGCTTTGTATTTCAGCTAAAATGGCTTTTCTTTATTTTATCTGTGGATGACAGTTTGCCGGACGACCTTAACTCTGAAGGTCAGCGATCAGACCAAGCAAGCTGGATAAAGACGGATCATTGTACTGGCAGTGCTTTACTCTCTCCCTTGAAAACCCGTGTAGAGTTTAATTTCAACGGATGACATTGTTGACTTGATTCACTTTGTAGGAAACCCTGATATCTGGAGGCCCATCATCGATGGCTGGGTGTGGCATTTGCCCTTTTTTTGGACCACAAAGGCAGAGTCTGTGTATATGTGTGTGTGTGCAATCATCCTCAGCAGGCGACCTGAAAGGATTCTTTGACTCAGTTTGACTGTTCACTGTGAGGACATGGAACATCAGTTTTGTGGCGGATGTGCATATGTGTTTGTGAGTCTGTGTGTATGTGTGAGTATCAGTGGAATGTGTGATCATTTTCTGTGCAAGTGAAAGAAATGCCAGATTGTACCTCATGCTAATAAATGTATGTCAGAACAGTGTTTGATTGTAGTGCGTATGGGCCCGATTCATACATGCATCTGTTGCAGGCTGCTGGTTGGTGCCCCGAGAGCAAAAGCTTTGAGCCGTCAAAAATCTGCCGTGACAGGAGGGCTCTACAATTGTGACATGAGCACCACAACCAGTGACTGCAGCAGGGTTATCTTTGATAATGACGGTGAGACATTAGCTGACATTTGAGCATTTTTACTTAATATGAATTTGGTCATTTTAAACATTAAGTCGAGTTGCAATGTCTTCTCTGTGCCTGTTTTTATCCCTGCGTAGAGAATAAGGCCACAGAGGACAAAGAAAATCAGTGGATGGGAGTGACAGTCAAAAGTCAGGGACCAGGAGGCCAGGTTGTGGTAAGGTTTTTTTTTTGTATCTGAACACAAATTTAACTAGAAAAATTTGCATTTCCTGCGAAAATGCTGTGTGGATGCCTTACGCTGAAGATGTATGGTGAAAAAAGCTGAAAAAGTTGAGAAAAAAAACAAAAACAAAACATTGCCCTGAGCAGGATTCGAACCTGGCCCTCCTGGTCTAAAGGTAGCTATTTAGCTCACTGAGCCAACCTCTTTCTCACAAAGAAGAGGTGGAGAGATTGACAATTGTGCTGAAATGAGCAGAAGCTGCTCAGAATTGTGCTGATAAGAGGTGGAAAGGATGAAAATTTTACAGAAGAGGTGAATGAGCAGAATTTCTGCTGAAAAGAGGTTTTTTCTGAAAACAGCAGAAAAAACTTAAAATTTTGCTGAAAAGAGTTCAATCAGCAGAATTTCTGCTGAAAAGAGTTCAATGAGTAGAATTCTGCTGAAAAGAGGTGTTTGCTGAAAACAGCTGAAAAAGCTGGTATTTTTGCTGAAAAGTGGTGAAAAAACTTAAAATTCTGCTGAAAAGAGGTGAAAAAGCTGAAATTTGTGTTGAAAAGAGTTAAAAAAGTTTAACTGTTGACTGAAAGAAATGTTGCCATAAGCGGGATTTGAACCCGGGCCTCCCAGTCTGTGAACGGACGCTCATCTCACTGAGCTAAAACACAGGTCAAGCCGGCAAGGAAAACTAGAAAAAATTGCATTTCCTGCGAAAATGCTGTGTGGATGCCTTACGCTGAAGATTTCTGCTGAAAAAAGCAGAAAAAGTTGAAAAAACAAAAAACATTGCCCTGAGCGAGATTCGAACCTGGCCTTTCTGATCTATAGGCGGCGTCTCACCTTACTGGACCAAACTGATTCTTACAAAGAAGAGGTGGAGAGACTGACAATTCTGGTGAAATTAGCAGAAGCTGCTTAGTATTGTGCTAATAAGAGGTGAAAAGGCTAAACATTTAGCAGAAAAGAGGTGAATCAGAAGAAGTTCTGCTGAAAAGAGGTAAAGAAGCAAAAAGATGAGTTGAAAAGAGGTGTAGAAGTGCTTGCTGAAGATGGCTGTATGTGTAATGACACACTGGAGAGTGTCAAGAAAGCAGAGCGCATGCAAGCAGGGAACATGTGTAGCAACTGTCACAGGTAGGATTCGAAACTCTGCCCCCGGGTCTCACGGCAGCTGCCCTACCCTCTGAGCCAAATGAGTTCTGGTCTCAAGCAAATATATGATGAGAGAGAAAATGTGCACTGTGGAGCAGAAGCTCAAATTAGCAGAAAAGAGGTGAAGAGGAAGAACTTTGTTGTGAAATGAGGTAAAGAAACTGAAATTTGTGCTTAAAACAAGTGAAAAAGCTGAACTCTGAAATCCTGCTAAAACAGTAGTAGAGGCTGATATTTTTCAGCTACTCACTGAGCCAAACTGGTTCTCACGTAACTGAAAAAAGGTGGAAAAGCTTAAAATTCTAATGAAAACAGCAGAAGAGGCTAAGTGCACTGTGGAGCAGGAGCTCTAATTAGCAGAAAAGAGGTGAAGAGGAATAATTTCTGCTGAAAAGAGGTAAAGAAGCAAAAAGCCGAGTTGAAAAGAAGTGCTTGCTGAAGATGGCTGTATGTGTAATGACACACTGGAGAGTGTCAAGAAAGCAGAGCGCATGCAAGCAGTGAACATGTGTAGCAGCTGTCACAGGTAGGATTCGAACCTCTGCCACCGGGTCTCACGACAGATGCCCTACCCTCTGAGCCAAATGAGTTCTGGTCACAAGCAAAGATATGATGAGAGGGAAAATGTGCACTGTGGAGCAGCAGCTCAAATTAGCAGAAAAGAGGTGAAGAGGAAGAACTTTGTTGTGAAATGAGGTAAAGAAACTGAAATTTGTGCTTAAAACAAGTGAAAAAGCTGAACTCTGAAATCCTGCTAAAACAGCAGAAGAGGCTGATATTTTTCAGCTACTCATTGAGCCAAACTGGTTCTCACGTAACTGAAAAAAGGTGGAAAAGCTTAAAATTCTAATGAAAACAGCAGAAGAGGCTGAGTGCACTGTGGAACAGAAGCTCAAATTAGCAGAAAAGAGGTGAAAACAGCAGAAGAGGGTGAGATTTGTGCTGATAAGAGGTGAAACTGCGGAACCAATCAGAGGTACTGCTTCTGTCTGCTTCATCAGGCTGTGTACTTGTATGTATTTCTGCCATAGACTGTTAACCAGAATCTGAGGTCCATATTAGAAAAGCTGCTAAAATCATTAAACTTTGCAGAATTGTAATAAATTATCAATATGAATTACCGGTCTGTGATAGTGTATAAATTTGTAGTTAAAAAAAAAACATGTGGGCCAAGGTGGAATCGAACCCACGACCTCTGGTCTGAAGAGCGGTGTCATTACCAATCGCGCCACCTCTAAGGGGGCGGGCGCTTTGAAAAAAAGGGTGATGAGGAGTCAGAATTAGATCGCGGTGAGACGCGAAAAACGCCGTTTTTTGGAGTTACAAAACGTCGTGTAACTCAAAAACTAGGTGGGATAGAAGCATAATTCTTGCACTGGGTGAATCAGCGGACTTTGGTGTACTTTGACTGCGATTTACATAGCTCTTTGTATCTCCGTCGCGGAGATATGACGAGAGAAGAAACGGCTTCATTTTCGGAATTTGAAAAATGAGAGGAGGACAGATTTCCACCCCTCAAACAAGTCTAACTCATCTCAGAACGGTAATAGGTGAGAAAATAATTCTTGAATTGTGAGTGTCAGGAGTGTCTGAAGATATACAGGGACAAGCCTCATGTCTTAACTTTGCTTCGTTAAGGAGATATGACGATTTGAAAATGCCTTCAGTTTCAGTATTTCAGCTCTGAGTTTCACAACCTCCCCATAGACTTTGAATGGGGAGTTTTTAGACCATGTGTCACTTCGAGGCAAATTGTGAAAAAAACGTAACTCTCACAATAATTATAGTGACACTGTCTTAAAGCCAGCAAAAATACCTACGTTTTGATGTATAATTTGTGGAAGTTGAGTGGAAATTGAGCGAGTAGCAAGGAGTTGTTCAGACATGAAGAGAAAATTCAGAACGGACGAGTGTGCAGTGGGAGTTAATTGCATAGCAACCATAGCAACACATGTATTTTCTGAAAAATCACAAAGTTGTAACTGAAAACTTAAAGAGTCATTACATGAAAACGGTAACAGATATGAAAAAGCTGAATCACACAGGAATAGCCCAATCATCTGAGAACGTTTTAAAGTTTGAATGGAGTTTCTAGGTGAAAGTATGAGGAAGTAGTTAAGTTTCAAAGACAAGCAAGTTTTAGCAGAATTGTAGAAGTTTCCCATTCATTTCAATGGGACAAATTAAAGGAAAAAAGTGTAATATTTTAAAAAGTATAATAGTAATAAGTACCAAAAGATATAGCAGTCGAAAGCAGAAATAGCAGAACAGTTTAGAGTTTGAATGGTAAAAATCGGCTGAAAACTGAGGGAGTAGTTAAGCGGCAAAGAAACGGAGCAACTAGAATAATAAAGGATAAAGAATAAAGAGAAACAGGATCTCAATAGTGTGGATGCCTACGGCATCCACCCAATCAGTGAGGCCACTGATAATATGGCAGAAATAGGCAAAAAATATTGCAAAAAAAATTCAATATCTCAAAAAGTATAGAAGTTATGAGCACCAAAAGATATAGCACCCATTAGCAGAAATAGCAGAATTTTTTAAAGGTTGAACGGAGAAAATCGGCTGAAAACTGAAGGAGTAGTTAACGTCCAAAAAACGTACGGAAGCAACTAGAATAATAAAGAATAAAGAGAAACAGGAACTCAATTGTGTGGATGCCTATGGCATCCACACAATTAAAACTCATTATTACTGTTTAGTTGTTCAAACAGATGGTTATTAATGTAACGACAAATTGATATTGTCAAAAAAATAACCGTCGTCTCTCCAACAAAGCACACCTTAGTCTCATTCACTGCACTTAACTGTGTCTGCTTCCCCTGGCAGACCTGTGCTCATCGCTACCAGCGCCGGGCCAATGTGGGCTTAGAGTTGTTGGAATCTCGTGACATAATTGGCCGCTGCTACGTGCTGAGTCAGTCATTAAAAACGAACTCAAATGAGAATGGAGAAGGAGGTGGATGGTATTTTTGTGACCAGAGGCCCAGAGGCCACGAGATGTTTGGTTCCTGCCAGCAGGGCCTCTCTGCTACATTCGACAAGGACTACCACTACATCATCTTTGGGGCTCCTGGAGCTTACAACTGGAAAGGTAGTGTGCATGCATATGTTTACTGTGAAATGTAATAAATCTACTTTGTATGAATTTTTTTCCCCAGCTATCAGAATAGAGGAATGTGCTTGTGAGGATTATTTCAGTCAATACTTACAAGCCTCCCCTCTGCTTTCGTCTTGAAGGTATAGTACGCGTGGAGCAGAAAAATGACTCTTTCATAGAAAGGGGCATCTTTGATGATGGTCCATATGAGGCAGGAGACGAGAACCAAAAGAACCCTGACCTGGTCCCTGTTCCTGCCAGTAGCTACCTGGGTAAAAACTATAACCTGACTGTGATTCCAGTAATTCGCTTTATACAGAGACATATTTTCTAGCACTTCATGGTTCTTTGATTATTTAAGGAATCGCTTCTTTGTCTCTTTGTGTCAGGCTTCTCCCTGGACTCAGGTAAACATTTGACTAAGAAAGGCCAGCTAACAGTGGTGGCTGGAGCTCCCAGAGCAAACCACAGTGGAGCGGTGGTACTGCTAAAGACAGGTGGCCAAACAAGCAACATATTAGTTGAAGAGTTCTCACTAGAAGGCGAGGGGTTGGCTTCATCTTTTGGCTACGATCTTACGGTGCTGGACCTCAACAAGGATGGGTGAGTGATGCCGGATGATACAAACAGCAACCTGCAACTTCTGCACCGTCGCTGTTGCTACTGTGGCTTTATTCTAATGAATGTGCAATGCTGTTTTCTTTATTAGCTGGGAGGACATTGTGGTGGGGGCACCACAGTACTTTGAGAAGGATGGAGATATTGGAGGAGCTGTCTACGTCTACATCAACAACGCTGGAAAGTGGAACAAAGTAACACCCACCAGAATAGATGGACCCTTGGACTCAATGTTTGGCCTGGCTGTAGAAAACCTGGGAGACATCAATCTGGATCGTTATGATGGTGAGCATGCAATAGTTCTGCATATACACGTATACTGTGGTCTGCTAGTCAGTCTTGACATCAGCAGAAATACATAACCACCCTGTTGTTGTTCTCCATGCCAGATTTTGCAGTGGGAGCTCCTTATGATGATAAGGGCAAAGGGAAGGTTTACATCTACTATGGATCAGCTACAGGACAAATCTCTCCAAAAGCCTCACAGGTACACAATAAACACCTGATTTCTATCTTTCTACTCTCCTGTTATGCCTGTTAGTTGTGGCAGAAAAGTGCTGCCAAGCTGCCAAGTGCTCAACAAAGGGGAATAGTCATGTTATTTTGAATAGGCGCCATAAAATGACACGTGCTTTGGCTTGGCATTATGAATTCGCTGCCCCGAATTCACATTTTTATACACAGATTTGAGCCGGCACTCTGGACTTCTTGGAGAAGTCATGAAGCATAACATTCAACCAATAAAACACGATTTTCTGTTCTGGAATTGAAGTAAATAACTATAATTTAGCATCTTAATTAGAATAATATTTTTTTAAAAGATAGCGTGCTTTTAGTATCTGGATGTATGCTGTACAATACGTGGCTTTGATGACGGTATGTGTTCCTCCTCCGTCAGGTGCTGCCTGGTCCTTCAGGAGTGAAACTGTTTGGCTACTCTTTGGCGGGAAACATGGACTTGGATTACAACTCCTACCCTGACCTGGCTGTCGGATCCCTCTCAGACTCTGTCTTCGTCTACAAGTGCGTGAGCTGGCGCATGGATCACATTGTGTTATCTCTCGTCCTGTTTACTTAAAAGCTCACCGAGTCGTCTCTTCATAGAGCCCGTCCGGTTATTGACATCCAGAAGAAAATCACAATCACACCAAAGGAAATTGACCTCCTCAAAAACAACTGTGAAAACAATAGCAAGTTCTGGTGCGTGTACCCAATCTGTTATTGAATTTCTAAACTTCTTCAACACTGAGCTGTAAAACTGTGCTCTGTCTGACTGTACATAAATTGGATTGTGTCCCCAGCTTGACTATTAAAGCGTGCTTCTCCTACTCTGCCAATCCTGTGAGTTATGCTCCAAAACTGGGTAGGTTGAGGCACAATTTTTTTTCTCCTTAGTTTGCAACAATCTTCATTATTGCATTTTCTCCCCTTATTATCATAGCAATACTTCACTTTCACTTACAATGTATTTCTTTCTCTGTTGCATCCAGAGGTCAAATACACCCTTGCGGCAGACACTGAAAACAGGAAGAATAATCTTAAAACTAGGGCGGCCTTCATTAACTCCTCCCCTGGCAGTAGCCATGAATCCTCAGGGACCATCACTTTGGACACGAAAGGAGTGGAACAGTGCATTGAACGACAACTCGCCTTGCAGGTATCGAAGGTTTCTGCATTCTCTCGCGATCCAAGTTAACTGCCGGTGGCGCGTAATGCTTTGTTTATGTTGTCGTGCTTCAGGAAAATATTCGAGACAAGCTACGCGGGATCCCCATTGATGTGTCTGTGGAAATCATTGGTGGCAGACGTAAACGCAGACAGAGCTCAGGTCCTGGGCTGCAGCCGGTCCTGGATGCTAAAGCGTCACAGCCAACTCGATCAGTGGTGTGTGTGCCCATCTTATTCAGTTTATGTGATGTCTCCTCCTATTCTGTGTTATTTCTTAAATGTGAAAATGTCGTTTGCAGGTGGAGTTCATGAAGACCGGTTGTGGGTCTGACAATGTGTGTCAGAGCAATCTGAAGATGGAATATAACTATGGCCACTGGAACGATGAAAAATTCATTCCATTACCAAAGTAAGATTATAAAAACACTTTTCTTTCTCTCGTTTTCTTCTTTTTTAAAATTTAATTTAAAATGCTCATCCTGAGATGCGTTCGCACACTGTTTCCCTGCACCGAGCTGTGAAAGATGTGCACACTTCATCAAACGGGCTCACGATTTGTGTGTGTTTGAAGGGAGAATGGTGTGCCGGTGCTCTCACTCAGTAACCAGAAGGAAATCGCCTTAGAGGTCAGCGTGAGCAATGCAGGTGGGGATGATGCGTACGAAGCCTCCATGATCGCTTCTTTTCCTAGCTCCTTAACCTACTCTGCAACCCGCTTGCTTAATAAAGTAAGTGTGTCTGATACTCTCTCTCTCTCTCTCTCACATACACAGACACCCACTTTAGTTCTGATTTGGACTTATTATTGATTTCAGGTAAACTGCCAAGCCAATAGAAATGGTTCTCTGGTCGATTGTGATCTTGGAAATCCCTTTGAAAAGGGAGAAATGGTGAGCGAAAAATCACAGTTTGGCACCAACTAATTCACCTCCACATGTATAAATATTAACACTTAATAAAATAATAATAAGAGCACGGAATAAAATATGGATCTCTGTATGTTTATAGACCACCTTCTACATTATTTTGGGTACAGCTGGCATATCTTTCAACACCTCTGAAGTAGAGGTTAATCTTCAACTGAAAACGTAAGTACATCCGAGCTTGTAATCCTGCAGCCCCAACTGCTAAATAACACTGGTTGCACCTGCAAATGCAATAGCTACACTACTGGAATATAACAAACTTAGTTTATGTATGTTAGAATAAAATTTGTAGTTTGATATCTGTGTAAATATTGTTTCAACAGAACTAGCATGCAGCAATTAGTGCCGGTCAAAGCAAAGGCAAAGGTGGCCATTGAGTTACAACTCTCTGTGTCAGGGTAAGAAACATGCATATACATAAATGTGCAGGAAACACATAGATGTGCACTGACTCATGCTGGCTACTGTGTATTTTTTCTCTCTGCAGACAAGCCACGCCATCTCAGGTCTACTTTACGGGAGATGTCAAAGGCGAGACGGCCATTAAAACTGAAAGTGACATTGGCAGTGCCATCACACATCACTTCAGAGTGAGTACAGGAAAAGCAACTAGATCGTTCATTTATTTTCCTGAATTTATCGTTAATCCAACAATTTTGTGTTCTGAACGGGGCGAGTAAGAACATTTCAACTTAAATTGTACTACTTCCTGTTTTTACAGATAATCAACTTGGGAAGGCCTTTGACTGATTTTGGGACCGCCACTCTCACCATTGACTGGCCAAAGGAGACAGCGGATGGAAAGTGGCTGCTTTACCTGATGAAAATCACTACCATGGGAGGGGATCAGATAGAGTGCACACCTAAAAGTGAGATTAATCCTCTTAAAAAGGTAAAACGCCACGTTAATGTGTCATCGCCATCCTCCCATGAAAGAATTTATAAATGTATTTTATTTTGACAAGATGTTGAGTTAATGGCAATAAACTAAATACATTTCTTTTCTTATTTCAGGAAGAAGTTAACACAAGAAAGAGGAGAGAAGTCTCAGGAACACAGGGGAGTGATGAGGGCACTATTTTACGCTTAATTGAGAGCAAGAAATCAAAAACTCTGGTAATGCAACCTTTTGTTTGTTCTAGACTATTACATTATTTTATGCACCTTTCAGCCAGCTGAACGGGCATTTGGCAGTAACTTTGTACTCCCTTGTCAACAGTCTTGTGACGATGGGGCAAAATGTGTGAAGATAAGGTGCCCTCTGCGGAGCCTGGACAGTAATGCAGCCATCAGTCTTCACTCTCGCCTTTGGAATAGCACCTTCATCGAGGTAAGTGGTTGTACTCAGTTGTTATCTCTGGATTTGAAAAAAGGAAACCCCAAATGTTTTTCAATGGCAACAGTGTAATCTATATTCGGTATTTAATCTCAAAAATAACAGTTGAATTATGATAACATGGGTTGATACAACTGTTATTGTTGACCTCAAGACTGCAGTTTTTTACTAAAGGGCCCAAACCATCACACCACCAGCTGCCTGACAGCGTTACAGTGTTAACTGTCAATATTACATCCCCCAAAAAGTTCAGTCTTCCAGCTGTTACTGACTTAATGTGGGAGGTTTTTTTCCCCTGCTGGTGGAAATTTAGACATAAAGAAATAACATATGGGTTTCAGGGGTTAAAGCATCTTTATTGACATGAATCTCTACTTTTGTATTTCCTTTGATTTGATTCACCTTTTCTTCAAACAGGATTATTCCAAGTTACATCATGTGGAGGTGATAGTCAACGCTGCTCTGCACCTTGATAACGTAAAGAACACCGTTCGGATGAACGCTAATACGCAGGTAATTGAACATAGCGGCAGATTTTACACAGTTCTGTGCACCCTCTAAACATAAAGCCTGAGTTTTTGTACAGTATACAGAGAACACTATGACATCACGTTTTGCCACTTCGCTGTGTTCCCTAGGTGAGACTGACGGCCTTCCCAGAGAGGCGTGAGGCTCGGTATGGGGGAGTGCCGTGGTGGATCATCGTGCTGTCCATCCTGTTCGGGCTACTGTTGCTGGCCCTGCTGGCTTTCCTTCTTTGGAAGGTAGGGCTAGAGGAGAACAGACCCTATCCCAGTAGTCCTACGTTTTACTGATAAAGCCTTCAGGCTTAAATCTGTGAACGTCTAGCAGTCTGTGAAGCACCTTGTACAGAACAACTGTCACTATTTATTATAGCGATTGCACATATTTTCTAATAATTTGCCTCTCCTCAGTGTGGAGTCTTTGGGAAAAAGAATAAAGAGGACCCATCAGACAAAGAGAGACTGACACCAAATGCATAAAAAAAAGAGACAGAGGGTAAAATTACCCAGCCTATCATGACTGAGTGAAACCTTTTTTGTCTTGCTCCTCCTTGCTGCAAAAGTGCTGCTTTCTGGTACTAGGCAGGCTGTGGGCAATTCTCACACTGTGACGTGCCATTTAAGAAAACAAAAACAAAGTGTGTATTACTACATGCATGGCCAGGGGAGGTGATGGCTGATAAGCAACGACTGTTTCTTAAAGCTCTGAGGAGGACTCGGGGTAACTTCTGCATCTCTTTGATTTCATCCCCTTTTCTGTCTCCAGTTTGTTTTCTTGCTGTTACACCTGCACTCACACGGTCTGAAGGTTTCTTTCACTCTACATTTAAAAACGGGGGACACTGAACACCTTTTCTTCCTGTATAGAGGAGCGCAGATGGCTCATCTACGCCTCTTATGGGATTAATTGCATTTTGGCACCTGTGAAAGAGACCGATGACAAACATCTCAAACCGCTTGGCTTTCTCTGAACGTCTTTAAATGGCCTCGTTCTCAAACCGAATACTGAGTTTTGTTTTCCCTCTTTTCTCTGCAGTGTGGCTTTTTTAAACGTGCCAAATACGAAGATAAGGTTCCCAGTTACAACGCAGTTCGGATCAAACGGGAGGAGAGGGTGATAAATTCTGGAAATGCTAACTGGGAAAACCTGGAAAGGAAACCCTGGATGACAACCTGGCATGACAATGAACACTATTCTTAACAGCCAATGAAAAACCACAGATTTACCGTCGCTTACGGATGAACTCCAGTTTCATAAATTTCCTGCTGCCTTGCCTTTGTACAGTGAGGACTGTAAATAATCAAATGTGTTTTAAAAAAAAAAAAATACAGGATCAAACATTACGCTTCAGGGGCTGATTTGATGTTTAATAAGTCTTCATGAATCACTGGAACGAGATGTGCTGTGTGGGACATGGTCCAGCACCACAACCGTCGGAGCTTTGGTGCTTGTGTTGTGGAAATTCAGTGTTGGGGTTAAAATGTTTCTGAATGTATTGGACAATTTTTTTGTACGTTTTGGAAAAAGTTCGTATTTATTCTCACAAGGAGTATCTTCCGTTACACGCTCTACAGACCAAAGAATCATGCAGTGCAAACAAGTGACTTCTTTTTCCTTTTTTAAAAACTAAAGCTGTATTAGCTTCCCATATTTTTTAAATCTACCACACATCTGCCTTTAAAGTGCCTCCGACTGACAGATACTGCAGTTTCTCTACAGTTTGAGAACTTGGGCTGTAGATATCCACTGTACAATTCATCTTTTGAAATTACTACATTGTAACAAAATAGCCCGACAGCAAACAAATAAACTTTTTTTTTTTTTTTTTAAATATCCGTGTTCCCTGGGTGTGATTACACTGAATGAGCATTAGCAACAACAAGATGCTGAAAGCATTATTTATTAAGACATAAAAAACCCAACATGTACAGCAAATACTTGAGTGCTTAAATCAGCACTTCATTAAATATTAAAAGGATAAATTATGACTCAAGTTTAAAATAAAAAAAGCAGACTGCAATACAGTTAATTCACACTTAAAGGAATACCTAGGAGGCAAGTGCTGTGGCTTTGAACCTTAGTGCTGATTTGAAGACTAATGGTCTCATTCTTAAAGTCTACAGACGTGTTCAGTCGATCTAGACGTTTCTATTAGTTCAGTAGAAGTGCAGTTCTGATTGCGAGAGACCGCAAACACACACTCATGCTGGTGGTGTACATCTCATTTCATCTCAGTCTTTCCTTCACAGGAGCGACTCTGTTCTTACAGTTTTTCCACTGCGTCTTTCGTCTTTCAGGGGCTTCCCCTCGCTCATCATCCTTGACTTCTCTTTGCCATCGCTGTCCACGTTTTCTTTATCCTTTTCCTCCTTCAGCCTCTTCGCTCCTCTCCTCTGGTCCTTCTCCTCTCTCTTCCTCATTTCCTTAAGCTTTTTCTTCAGGGCAGAACGGTCACTTTGACTGCACACGCCCAAAGCCTGATAACAAAAGTGTGTGTTTAAATGGGGTACTAGTGGATTTGGTACACATGCCGTTTTGGACCTCACACGGGGGACCGACTTCACATTTAACAAGAAGCAAGTTTAAAATTTGTTAGTGTAAAACCTCAATCACTTGGACTACTTTGTATCAAGGCTACTCTGTTATGATTACTAAGAAACACTGCAACCAGCATGAAGAGCAGAGTAGTCCACAATAAATCGTCCTATATAGTTACACCACAACAAAACATTTGGCTCCTGCCCCCAACAGCAGTAGCTCATCTGCTGACCTTGAGTTTCTCACTGTCCATGTTGAGAAGCTGTGTCCCATCCACACTCCTGGCGGCAAACTCTGATGTGTATTTATCCATGTTCATAGCGATTAACCACAGACACACCTGCTGGTTATTCCACTCCAAGACGGGTCGACTTTGCCACTGATTGTTGTTGTTCGTGGGAACTGGGTCATCGTCCAAAGTCTGAGGGGTATGAAAGAATATAGCAGGAGAAGGAAGCTATGATTAAAGAGATTAACCTCCTAAGACCCAAACTCTTCCACGGCATGCATTTTTAATTTCTCTTTGATATTTGGGCATATTGGGGCCCAAGAACGTCAAAACAAAGAATTACCAGATTTTTTTTTTTAACCTTATTTTTGTTTTTAAGAAAAGAGCCACATATGAGGATATTCGTTTAAAATTTTGATAGAACAGTAGCAGTATAATGTCCTCGTAAGTGGATATCAGGCCCTTGTAAAGCAAAATTGAGTATTTTGGTCTAAATAACCCAAAATGTGATGTCCGCATATGTGGATGCCAGGTCCTAGGAGGTTAAAGAGCCTGTGTGTGAAAGCTGGACAGAACGCCCGGGGGGAAGCAAAGAGTGAAGAAAAGAAAGGGAAGGATAGACTCACCTCAGTGGAAGAAAAGGTGAAAGTGTGAGAGTGTCCAGAGAGGGAGTGATCAGACACATGACCCACCATACTGGAACAGCCCACTGGAGAGCCAATACTCTGGAACCAACAGAAATGAAACTGGGGTGCCTAGATAGTTCATTATCTACTGCATATGTACAAAAGCATGCAAGCCAATTTGAAATGAGGTTGTGTTTGTATGAGATTGCTCTACGTCAGAAAGCTGAGACAGGAAGAAGGGGCCACGCTGAGAAGGTTGTGGGTTCATTTTCTTACCTGCTGTCTTCTCCCTGAGGTGGTCAGGTACGGCAAACTGCTGCTGGATACAGACCGAAGTCGCTCCCGCCTACTCTCCCCTTCCTCTTCCTTTTCTCTTCCTCTCTCGCCAAACCAAGGAAATGGCAGGCAAGAGGGCATGGAGGTGACAGAGCCTGATGGAGAGACTTCAGCGGGCTCATCCAACAGGTCATCACTGGATGCCCTGGAGAAGAGCAGTTATGCCCTCATTCAAGGTTCAAGGTTCTTTATTTGTCACATGCATAGTTATACAAGTATAACACACAGTGAAATGTAGCCTGACACGCTCCTCGACATGTGCAAAAATGGGGGGGGGGGGGGGGGGGGGAAGAACATATATGTACACACACACACACACACACACACACACACACACACAGTATATACACTGGGTGAATGTGCAGTAAACGTATATTAAAACGTATGCACATTTTTCATCTTTGTCAAGAGCAGTAGTGTTCAAAACAGATGTTAGGTTCACATCTTTAAAAACATTCTTCCCCCCCCCCACCCATATTAGTGTCACCACACCTGTTGCTCACAGACGTCCTGCTGCGTTTTTCGCTTCTTTTGCTGAGAGACTTGCGAAGGCCACTAAAAGAAATATTAAATAAGCTTTAAAGAGTAAATACAAGAAAAAAAAAAAAAATACAACCAGCAAAATTTTACTCAGTGCCATATTCAGCATGTTTGGCAAAACCATCAGAACTCTGAGGCTGAAGAGCAATTTAAGGCTTTAAATTTAGAAAGTGTGAGTCAAAATAAAAGAGCCGCCACCTGAAGTCGGGAAATTTCCTTTTGGATTTTCTAGAGGTGGAGGATTTGCTCGGCGAGGACGGGGTGGTATCCGTGATGTAGATTGGAGGGGTGAAGACTGAGTTGTTTGCAGCTTGAGGACTGAAGGCTGGGAACGATGAGGTGCTGGACACGTCGCTTCTACTGGTTCGGATCGCTGTGGGTGCGGACAGTGACCGTCCCTCTTGTGCTTTCAGGGCCCCTTCTTCCTGTAGTGAGAGAAGACATGATCACAGCTAGAAACTGCATCTCTTTCACCCCCGTTTCATATTAAAAAAAAAAAAAAAAAAAAAAAGGAAGACAGACAACAAAACTGTTCCTTACCCCTTTTCTGAAGCTCTCTCTGAGTTTGTCTCGTGAAGGCGGTTGGCGCTTGGATTTCTGGGCTAGCTGAGCCCTGGCTTTGTGAGCGCTGGAGTCTAAACGGCTGGTATTAGGAACTGGAATCGACCAGTCTGTGCCTGAGACAAATGCATAAAAGCCTATTTAAATTACATAATAATTTTCCATACTGAAGTTGCATTAGACAACTCAAAAAGCTTAGTGTTCCTCCGCTTCTGAAGCTAGAAAAATAAAATATAATTTATCATCAGTAATATGTAGAGCCAGCTGCCGAGTCAAACAGACATGCAAAGACACTTCACTGTCACCAAAACTGATGCTCACCGGTGTTTGAAGTGTCAGTTGAGTGGCTCTTTCTCTCAGATACTGGCTCTTTTCCCTCTAGCTGTGCAATCTGTGATACACAATGAGAAACAATGACTACAGAGAAATGTCAGGATCAGGTAAATAAATCCTCAAAGCACTGAAAAGCCTCCCCTCACCTGGATTTGAAGCTTTTCAATCATCTCTCTGTGCTGCCTCTCCTTCTCCTCCATTTCTCTCCTCAAATCTGCCTCCCTTTTCTCCCCCTCTTCCTCTCTTAAAAACACATTAAGTCACATGTAAGACACCTTGGTGCAGTTTGACTAACTTGCACAGCATGCTCACTAGTAACACTTTTAGGGAGTTAGCAGGATTTCATGAGTACCTGCTCTGGTATTCTCTGACCAGTCTCTTGGCCTTATTGTATTTGATCTCCAGGCTTTCTGATTGGCTCTGGGCATCAGCCAGTCGCTGGCTTACAACTCTGCACAGGGTCTGGGCCTCTTGCCAATACCTGATAAACAGAGTGGGATTCATTAGCACCTTATCAACCCACATCATAATCTTCATTGTATTTATCAACAGTCTCCAATTGCAGCCTTTAATCTTCATGCCTGCTCCGGTAAAATGCTTTTCTATTCCACACGCTCTAGAAAAATATCACAAAAATGGGACAGAGCATTGAAGCTGCTCAACCGTACTTCTCTAGTTTGTCTGCTTTGTCCTCTCCATCCTCCACTTTTTGCTCCAAGTCAGCCTTCTGGCTCTCCCAACAGGCCTGCTGCTCCTCCCAAGCCTTTAACTAAGAAACAGACAAAACTATCTTTATGCAATGCAAGCATGTCATGTGCACAAGAGGAAAAAAAAAAAATGTCTTCCAAAAAAAAAAAAAAAAAAAAAAAAAAGGGCCTTCATGTTGTTAGATCGTATGCATCAAGACATTTGTTGGAGAAACGACACATTTCCTCTTGCTTTGTGCCATCAAAGCTGTTGAAGTAGTCAAAACTCAACGCAGAAGAAAGATTTCTTTCAGAAAGGCTTTCACCAACCCAGTTATGTCACAGTGGTGATTACTTCAAGTCAAAGGCAGAAAAAGCAGGGCTTGACGAGGAGTGCTGGAAAGCAGCCATGTCCTAATAACTCCACTCTGTGGCGTCTCATACACAGTTAAATGGGTCAGAGGCTTCCAAATTTGGATGCGAAGGTAGTGTATTGAAGTGAGTACAGTCATTGGTTTGCGAGTGAGACACAGAGCCTCAACCTCAACTGAGTGACCTACCTGTTCTTTAGTGTGCTCAAGTTGGGTTGCTTTGCTTCTTAGTTTGGACTGAAGCTGTAAGCACATTAAAGAGCAAATTCATGAATAAACCTGGATATATTAACAATTACAAGAAAGGACGCAGATTTTCAGCATTTCTTTTAGTTTTAGAATATGAATCCAAGCTAAAACCTCTGGTTGAACACAGAGTACCTGCTGGTATTTGAGGCAGAGCTGGTAGTTGTCTAGACCCGAAAGAGCGGACACATCCTCCTCTTCGCAGCAGTCATCCTCCGCCTCCTCTTCATCAAACACCAAGCCCTTCTCTGATATGCTGCAATCATTGTCCTCCACTCTTCTGCCATCTCTTTCTCTCTTCATATAGACACACACGCACAGTTAAATTGAACAGAAATAGTTAAAACAAGCCAACCTCCCCCACTTCTACAAGAGGACACACCTTTCTGCTTTTATCCATTTCCAGGCTTTCATTTATCAGTCGCGCCACCTCGCTCTCCACCCCCTCCTTCTCTCGGCCAATCAAAAACCTGCAGGAAAAAAAAACAAAAAATCCCCAGAAATCAATCACAGGTGTGATCAATCACTCCATCTCACCACACACCTGTGCAGATTGTGTTAAATTGTGCGTTTTACAGCAGACATTCTGGATGCTTTTTTAAGTTGCAGACTCATGGCAGATCTTTCAAACACTAAAGTGCACCTGAGAGAGACAAGGAAACACTGATGTATTCTTTGTCTTTCATCAGCTGGTGTGACATATTATCGCTGCACTCTTGCAAGTCATAAGCGGTGATGTTTATGAAGCAGGATTTGCCATTTGGCAGCTGTGCCCCCTTGCTTCTCACTTTCTCATCCTCACTAGGAGGAGCTATCCCACTTTTCAGGTGTCACCAATAACATTAATGATGGCATGACAACTAATGCCAGTCAGCAAACACAGATAACAAGTGCAAAAGTACAAAGGCGACCCCTGAACTAAAGCAGCCGACTGGAAACTGATTCGTCATTATTATTTACTACCGGGTTCATCCTGCTGCGGCGTGTCAAAATGTACTCTGAGTGTTGGTGGTACGCTGTCATCGTACATTAGTATAGCTGCAGGCGCTGACTGTTTTTAAACATGCTCTAAATGTCGGTGCATTTACAGACACTCAGATTATCCAAAAATGTTGGATGCGATTTATAAATGTTGCTTCAAAGTTTATATCAGAAGAAAAACCCCAAAACATTGCTGTGTGAAAAGACAGACCACATGAGGGTGTCATGAAGAGGAAATAATGAGCTGATGTGTTCATTTCTGGCATTTAAAGATTTGCCAGATGGCACCCAAAACCTACAATATCAGGTGCTCAAGTGTTTATTATAAAAGAAATTAAAATGTTTCTATTAGTGTTTTTCATTATGATCTGAAGGGCTGACAGACAATCCTGCACACTATGGCAGACTTAAGAAAATCTTAGACAGTACTGTGAAGAATATATTATGTGTTAACCGAGTTAAACTTGCAAATACAATATCACCCTTATGATAAAAGACTAAAAATATCTGAGAAGACTTTATTTATAGCACTAACATTGTTTCATCTTTATACAACTTTTAGACATCTTAGGAGGCCCTGTCACTTATCTTTGCACATTATTTTTAAAGTGGAATATCAAAGAAGTGCACAAACACACTTTTATATACGGTTTACCAAAAAAACGATGTTGGAGTCCGCATGCTTTTTTGCGCCACGGACCGGTTTAATGTCAGACAATATTTTCACGGACCAGCCTTTAAGGTGTCGCGGATAAATACAACAAGTAAAATGATACAACCAAGACAAAAACTGTGGTATTTTGTAAATATAATAATAAAAGCAAATTCACTGTGTAATTGTGTAGCTTTATTAGCAGCGTTCTCCTGAAATGCGCCAACAACATTGAGAGTAACGTCCTCCTCTCTGCCCCTTAGTGCTCTCGGGTCGCTATGGTAAATATTTCTTTCAAAATAAGACACAACTACAACACGGGAAAAGACCCAGGGAAACAGAGTTAATGATAAAACCCCTGAAAACCATAAATTTCACATCCTAGTCTCAACTCTTGCGGCCCAGTACCAAATGACCCACAGACTGGTACTGGTCCATGGCCCAGGGGTTGGGGACCGCTGGTCTAAGATAACAGCAAAAATACACAAAGCTGTTCAACATAACAAGAATCAGGACGTGTCACAGACAAAAAAAAAAAACTTGCTGTGTGGTAACTTACTTGACGAGACCCGATGTGTTCTTAAGGACTGTGGCTGCAAACAGCTGGGAGACTCCAACTAAACTCACTCCATCCACCTCCACTATCTGGTCATTCACCCGAATCCTTACAGAGATAAACACATACAGACTGAGGAGAGTATCTACCTTTATCTTGGTTTTATTCAGAGAAAAAAAAAAATAAAGACACTAAAGCTAACCTTCCATCCTTCTGGGTTGCTCCTCCTTCAGTGATTGTCTTGACAAAGATGCCAAGTTTTTCCAGTCCCTGGTCAGCACCTACACCCATCCCAATGATGCTGATGCCGAGTCCATCTTCACCTGGAGGGTGTGGGGGAAAAAAAGGTAGTGAAGACATTGGGAATTTATCCTTACATTAGCTACATTAACTGCTAAAAATCATTAGACGTTTAACAATCAGAGGAGAGAGGAAAAACAGATGCTCATACAAACCCTTTTTTATCTCCACTGGAAAAACATCCATCCTTTCCACTCTCTTCTCTAGCTCAAACTCAGCCGAAGCAGACACTGGGTCAATATCTTCATTGTGTCTGTCATAATCTGCATTAGAATAGGTGTTGTACACCTGAAACACACCATTCATCATGCAATTAAGGCCTCAACTTAGGTTAACATTGATGGCAATTTTAGGCTAAATGAAAATGCCTGTTTTTTTGCATTCTTATCTGGTGCATATGTTCACTGTGGGCTGACTAGAAAGATCTGCAGCTATTGACACAACAAGACCTTGTTTATACAGACAAATGTGGTTAGTGTGAGAGCCAGCATCGGATCGAGTAAATGCAAACACTTGAGCAAACTGTACCAACAATTACAGGATTGCAAAATATCTAAGTGTACACACACAACTTCCATATGACATTTACTGATGCCACACTGACCACTGCTACAGTAGTTTGTTATAATCGATCCAGATTAATGCCGCGGGATCTTTTTCCGGTGTAAAGGCAGCTCTGAGCCGAGCGCTGACAGAGGGAAGCGTGTGGAATCTTGTCTTTCCTCCTCTCTTAATGGATTAGAAACATTGCTTTGGGCTAACACCTCGCTTACTCAGATTCAAATAGCAGCTGGAACTGACAGTCACACAAATCTACGACAAAAGAGTTTCTCAAGTGCATGACTTTACAGACCTTGCAGCTTTCAATAAAATGAGCAATGGTAGCTTAAAGCCTGCAAACCCTTAACGTTTGCGTTATTTTTCACAAAGGTTTCCCTACCTTGATTGGTGCCGAGCAGAACTTGACCTTCCTCTCGGCATATCCATCCTCATTCTCCTTGTCGGAAAGTTCAGGCACACCGGGAATTTCCTCATACTCCAACAAAAGCTGGTTTTCCAACTCTTGTCTTGGTGGAGTGGAAAGCTCTGGATGGGACTGGGATTCCTGATCATATGCAAAAGCCTTGTTCTCAATGCCACTGATTAATGCATCTTCTTTTTGGGCCTCTTTGCCGCCTCCTGCTTCAGTGTTTCCATCACTACCTCCTCTTAATGCTACATGCTTGACCTCCTCAGTTGCAAACTCTGCTTGCAGCTCAGGTGTTCTGCCTTCTTCCTTCCTACTTTTCTCTTCTTTCCCATTTTCCTTTTCTTGACTTTGTCTACATTCCTCCACTCCACCTTTGCCCTTTCCCACAGCCTTGTTGTAAACTTCCTTCTCTTGCACGATGACCCTTTCCTTCCCACCAAAACTCTCTTCTACCACTGCATCAGTCATTTTTTCCCTGTTGCCTCCTTCTTCTGTCGACTTCTCCTCAGCCCGTGCTACGAACTCTCTGTTCTGCTCCTCCCTTCCACCCTCCCATTGTTCACTCACCTGCAGATACTTGTCTCTTCCAACATCCCTGCCATCCTCCGTTCCTCCTTTCTCTGTCATGCTCCCTGACAGCTCCTTCTGGTGGTCTCCTGATGAAATGATTGGTCCAACATTTCGTACTTGTAATACCACCCTGGTTTCCAATTTGTAAGGTCCCTGTGTTTCCACACTAGGCTCCTCAAACACATCATCCACTGAGGACTCTTCACCTGGAGCTATACTAATATATGTCACTTGATCCTTAATCCAGCATTTATTCTCTTTCCACTCCTTCCCTTCTTCATTCTCATCACTTTCTGATGACTCATTTTTTATGCTGACCAACTCTGCTCGAAGCGTCTCCTCAGGCGTCAAGCAGGGGTTAAGACAGGATGCTTCTCCTTCTGTTTGTGATACTTTGATTTGATCGTCTTTGTCAAAGTAGTTGTACTTGTTGGATGCATCGCCAGGAATATCTGAGACGGGGGATTTAGGGCACCTTGTCAGTGAAGATGGTGTAGAAGGCTTCAGCAAGGAAACATTTATGATATGGTTCATGGATTTGTCTTTATCTAAGCCATCCTCTTCTGTGTTCCTCCTTTTCCCATTTCCCTCTTCCACCTTTTCTACATTGTTGACTTCTACTTTCCCATCTTCCATCCCCTTGCTTCCCCTGGCAATCAGGGGTTTTGAAACCTGGCCTCCACCACCCCCATCTTCCATCATCTTGCTCTCAAACAATCTTCGAGTTACAGAGAACTTCTGTGCCAGAGCAGCTCGGTCAATATCCGTAATTTCCTCCGCTCTGGATGGTTTATCTTTCAGGGAGGATTCTGGGATAGAAATATTTGTTGTTACAGTGCTCAGAGCAGATGAGGAATTGATGACTGAACACCTGGATCCAGGAAAAGGTGAAGTCTGGAGCTGTATGCTAGGATTTGGGGGAGAAATAAGCACCGTGGAGCCAGAACTTGGCACTGGGCCGCTATCTTGTTTCAACTGCTGGCTGTCCATTTGAAGAAAGATGTTATCTCTGATTTTGGTCCCCCTGGTGCTGTGGATTCTACTTCTGCAACCTGTGCTACCACTGGTGCTGGTGCAGGACATTAGGGGCTCTGACAGGCTGGACTCCAGCTTGTTAGGGTGCACAGCAGAGCGCTGGGCAGCAGCAGATTTGGTCCCTGGCTGTAAACTGGTCCCAGTGTCGAATGAGCATTTGATAGCATGGAAATCAGATTTGTACGTTATCCTGTGAGGGGAGGCACTTCGGCCTTTGCTCTCTGTCCGCATCATTGGAAAATTTGGAGGTTCTCTGGCTAAGAGAGAAACTGTGGACAATCTGAAATAGATGCTTTTCGTAGCTAGACAAAGCACCTGGGGAAAGGCAAATGTTTGAAGACTTGCTGGTACAGTGAAATGGTTGCAATAAGGCAAGATATTCTTGACAAAAGCTGGTGGTTTACAAGTTTACTGCATTTGTGTGATGACAGCAAACATTAAAGGCAGGCTTTTGGTCTGGGAAGTTCATTGTCATAAGGTAGACTCCAGATTCTTCAATTCATTATCACCACCACAGTGAAAATCTCCTGAAAAGCACATTAAGAATAGCTCAGTAGGCGTACACTGCAAACAAACATGAAATAAATAATACCTTTTAGGTGCCTCAAAATCTATAAAGCATCGCTCTGTCCTTAAACCCTTGAATCAAAGAAGAAAACAAAACGCTAAACCTCAGTTACTGACTGAGACAAACTATCCAGTGCCAGGATTAAGAACAACACATTTTTAAAAAAATACTCACTCTTTTATCGAAGAATTTCAATCGCCAGAACAGTTTAAAAGATAAAAACGTAGCATGTAGACATTTTTGTATATCTACTTGACACAGGTATCCACAATTAGACTTGTTTGCGGTCCCTTCTAGACAACATTTAAGTTCACACGCCCTGTCGAAAAAAAGGATTGAGGGCGTGTGTACATAAGCTTGCGCATTTTTGCACTTCTAATATCAACGATAGTCTAAATCAGTTTATTTAGATTATTGTTTCCTTAACGTTTTAGGCAAAAAAAATTCCAATTAGATAAATTAATTAGTCACATTAACGGAATCTGGCTTCAAGCCCGGGTCAGTTAAGCTTTCTTTTCATTGCAACCCTACACCCACCTTTCTGACAGCTTACTGCAAAAGCAGTGTTTTTCTTGGCACAAGACTTTTCCTCGGACTAACTGTGACTAGCTAAAACTGTCTCGCAAAAATGAAATCGCAAATTTGTCGTTCGGAGCTCGGATTTCACGACGGCATGTGAAGGCAGCAAAGTTCACCAACCTGGCGAGTGTGCGCGCGCAGTTTAAAGGTCGCGGGCTCCAGCGCGTTAGGGCTCGTGATCCAGCGGTTAGCTAAATTACAAGAAAGTAACTGGAATATTATTAAAGTAATAGCTCTTTCTCTAGACCGTCCCCGACAGTTTCGTCTCACCATAAAAGTGCTGCTGCTGTCAGTCGGTGCTGACGGCTCCCTTGCTGAGATAAATACAGACAGATGGCGACTCATGTCTCTAAATACTGTAAATGGATTATCCCCCTGTAATCCTGTGTAAACTACTCCAGTAACTGTGTAGCACTGACGGTGAGTGGGTACCAGCCCTCGGGCAAGTTAGCCTACATTTAAAAAGTCAGTTGTAACATCTGTGCCCTATAAAGTATTTATCTTCAGTGGAAAGTCTTATTTTGGTCACTAAAGCCTATTACAGTCTCATATTTAGTGGTGGTTGTTAACCATTGTGAGGCTAATAATGCCATCTGTTGTAATACCTGTTTTGTAGCTTTCCCCCATATTATTGCATAATGCTAAACATGGTAGTTCTCTCTTAAACTTCTACCAAGCATGCAGATCTGTGCTACATCCACTTACCTTCACCTGTTTCCTGCTTCTCAGCATCACTGCCAGAGTTGCTGTCTGTAGTAAAGAAAAAATGTCACTAGCAGAGCCTCTATTGGGCTCAGAGGCAGGCTTGGTGTGAATATTCACCTGTGTGCATGATGCAGGTTTGTGCAGTCAGCCAGATCTCCCACTGTCTACCTGTGTGTGTGTGTGTGTGTGTGTGTGTGTGTGAGGCAAAATGGGAGCAGTGATGCAGCACCTGTGTGTGCTCCTGCCTTGTGTGTCTGTGTGATGCCAGCGGGTGAGTAGGTGCAGTACCTATGTCTGTCTGAGAGGTTGGCTTGTGTGGCAGATGGGCTGGACTGGATTTCAATGGACTGGACTGAACCGTGCAGAGCCGAAGAGTGGTTCTGCTTGCTATGACCTGGATCTGACAGGAGACTATTGTCCCAGGTGGCACTGGGACCTAGTTGATATAAATACTGGCCAATCACAAAAGCCTTCTTCTGAATGAGGCTAACCAAGAGAGGGAGGGAAAATGAAGGGAAATTGAGGGAGTGATGTCGCGGTGGGCGAGAAAGTCAATTTTGAGAGGTAGAAAAGTGAGCGAGGCAGAGTAAATGAAGACAAAGAATGGAGGCAGAAAATCTAACCTGGAATGTGAGAAGCAGTAGAAATGTAAAGGACTGAAGAGTAGAGAAAACAGCAAATTGTAGGAATGATAAATGCTGTGAAGTGACAGCAAGCCCCCTCTGTTTTACTCAGCAGTATTTCGGATTGATCGCAAGTAAGATGAGAAATACAGAGCCCTGTTTGTGCTGATAGCTCTCAGGTCACCTTGACTTGTACAGGAGTTTCTGTCTTTCTCTCCTCAGATTGACATAAAAAAGAGACGGTTACAATTTAGACACAATAATAGACCCGTCAGTACTTGTGCCAACGCATAGGTTCTCTTTGCAGCAGTACTATTGTGTTTGTGGGTTTGTGGACAGTGCTACTGTACGGCGAGTGTGCTGCTAGTGTGGAAAATGGAGCTAAACAATTGCTGTCAGTGTCCCTGGAGAACAGATTTGTCACACACCAGCACATTTTCTTTGTTGTTCTTATTGAGCTTTTATTTCAATTTCACCTGTTTTGTTGCTTTATCACAGATTGTATGTTTCAGTATGTATCCCAACATTTCAGCGGATATGCAGCATGAAACTGCAGCACAGAAATTGGATGTGGACATATATTTACCATTAGTACAGCTGTTCTGTTGTTAGTCCACCAGAGAGCACTGACGGCTTTATTTCATGACCTCAGTGAATATAGTCCTTTCAAAATCATGTAGGGATTATTGCACATATTTTAACTATATATCCATTCATCCATTTTTTTAAAAAATATTAGCCAATTTATTAAAAAAAAAAGTCTAAACTAACCCTAACCCTCTGACTTACCCCAAATCCAGAAAAGTTGGTACGTTGTGTAAAATGTAAACAAAAGCAAAATGCATCATTTATAGGTCTCATGCTCCTATATTGTATTCACACTAGAATATAAAAAACATGTTAAATATTTAAACTGACAAATTTCACTACATCATAATGATGGCACTAACATGTCACAAACAAGTTGTGATGGGGGAAAAATACTAGAAAAGCAAGTGGTACTAAAATATAAATAAAAACAACAGGTGGAGGAATATTTTACAGCTAAGGAGGTTAACTGGGAGCAGGTCAGTAACATGACTGGGTATGAAAAGAGCATTGAGTTTCTCAGAAGTAAATTTTGGCAGAGGTTCACCAATCTGCAAAACAAATGTATATATAAAGTGTTGAACAATTTCAGAATAATGTTCTGTAATGTAAAATCGTGAAGACGTTAGAAAATCTTATCATCTGCAGTACATGTAGTACAAGAAGCCATATGTAAGCAGGATCCAGAAATGCCGCCATCTTTTCTGAGCCAAAAGTCCAGACCTTTCCCCAGTTCAAAACATCATGAAACAAAAAGTACAAAGAAGACCCAGGACCATTGAGCAGCTAGAATCTGATATCATTTTTTTTCTTAAATGTTTTTCCCTTAGTTTAAGCATTTGATATGTTTTCAATGGGGCAGCATGGTGGTGCGATGGTTAGCAACATTCCCTCACCATAAAAAGGTCCTGGATTCAAATCCATCAGTGGAGTTTCAAGATTCAAGATTCAAAGTGTTTGTTGTCATGTGTACAAAAGAAACAGCATTTCTCTGTGTGGTAAGGGTTAAAGGAACAAGGTAAATAAGGATAAATATAAGACAAGATATTAAGATAAATAAAGATAAAAATAAGGATAAAAATTAATGAAAGATAAATAACTAAGTACAAAAATAACTAAGTGAAGACACGTGAGGTATGCAGATGTAGATGAGTTTGCATGTTTTCACTGTGTCTGTGTGGGTTACTTACTGCAGGTACTTTGGCTTCCTGCCATGGTCCAAAGACATACGTGATGATTCTAAATTTGTAGCTGTGAATGTGAGCATGAATGGTGGTCTGTCTCTCTGTGTTAGGCCTGCAATAGACTGGCAACCTCTCCAGGGTGTAGTCTGCTCTTTCCCTTATGACTACTGGGATCGACTCCAGCCCAGCCATGACCCTGATGTGGATAAGAAGATGGAAGTTTTCTGTGGTATATTGTGAATAAAATATGTGTTTATCAAGATCTAGATTTGCAAATATTTGCATTGAGGTTTTATTTATGTTTTACACAACATCCCAGCTCTTTTGGAATTGGGGTTGCAAATTTATAAACCCTGGTTATCTCTGAAACACCTAGCATTGAGTACTGCTTTAGTAAACAGCAACGTCATCGTTATTTAAACAAATTAGAAGTGACTGGCAGATGGTTTTACTATAATAGTTGACTGTATCGACTGTGTGTTTGTGTGCATGTGACTGAGTGTGTTGTTGTGTAGGCTGCATTTCGCACACAGCCTTGCCCCATATGGTTGTCTGTTCAGTCAGCCATATTTAAAGATTCCCAGTTTCATGAGGGAATTGCCTTCTATCCTCTGAGCATTTAAATGCAGACACACACATTCTCTCCACTCAACTCATATCTGGGATGAACGCACAAGTTGTCAATTTAAATGAGCAAAGCACGATGTAGCTGTGCCGCTGCACTGCAGAATCCCTTTACACCGTGCTGGGACATAGTCTCACGTGTCCCTCAGGTGGCAGTTTTTATAGATCAGCTTGTGAGCGTATAAATATGCACAGTGATACTGTTGTATTGCATGTGCACACTGCAGATGTCTCATTTTAAAAACACAAGTAATAGAGATCTAATCCTGTGCTGATGAGTATGAAGAGCATAAATGGCAGAGTTAAGCCTTTAGATGTCATTAGATCAAACATGAAAGATCATAAAAGATACCGCCAATGTACCAGCAATTTATTGTAAACTACAATAACAATAATCCTGAACCGTGCTTCCCAGAGTATAAGCTTTACAGTACAAAACTGTCAGCTGTGTGTTTGCCAACAGTGTTTTATTTTAAAAGTATCAATCTCAATAAAGATGATATTATGATAAAATGTGTTATATTGTACATCTCTGTCCATAAAATAGCATACCTTATGCTTAATAGGGTTGTGATAGGTGTTATAATACCACTACTACTATAATACTTAATAGGTCTCCATGTACTCTATGTAGCTGTAATTCAACTTTAATCTCCAGACATTTTTTTTAAATAAGAAATATTTAAAAAAGAGCACTACCCTTTGTGAGACAACTGGCACACACACACACACACACACACACACACACACACACACACACACACACACACACACACACACAGTCTGGTGAAAATTTCCTTCACCCTCCAGTATTACTCTCATGCGTGTTGAAGTGCCATTTTAAACAGATGCATTAAGGCAAGCGTAAACAATTGCGCGCACACACATGCGCACACTCGCACACACACACTTTCAACAGGTGCACACATTCAGACGTTGTAATTAACCTGATGCAATAGAGTTAATATTATCAGTTGCCAGAATGAGGGGATAAAAGAGGGCCCATCATGGGATCGTAACTCTCTCGCCTTCCTCCTTCTGTCTGACCTGCTGTGGTTTTTCAGTGCAGTCAGTGAAAATGGAGAAATTCCCTAAATTCCTCTAAATGCTTTCAATCTTTAACATAACTTTTTTTAAAGATCACGTTTTCTCATATTACTGGTGAATTTCATGCTGCCTGCTGTCTCACAAATCTTTGCTTGATGACAAACTCCCTTGAAACTAAATACATAGATTTCCTTGTATGAAATCATACATGATCCTGGGTGGGTTTTCACAATAGGGATCAGAGATGAAAATGATACACTGTGTGGGTATGATGAGTCTGAAGAATTCCCAATAACAATGTCAGCCTCTGCTCTTAAATCATGCTTTCTGGGAGGATTGTTTAACTGATGAATATGCTTGATATTTGTTCCAGCATTATCCTGTGTTATAAGAAAATAGCTGTAATGTCTGAGATCAACTGTTAACACTACTGGATGTTTAATTTAAAATCTAAGCACTACATGAATGTATTCATAAATCACAAATTCCAATGAATACAAATTCGTTTTAAGTGTAGTTTTAAAAGACTTAGAAGAAGGAACAAATCTGATTGTGGGGGTATTGCTGCTCCACAGTTTGGGGACAAACACGCAAAATTTGAATCTGGAGCAGGTCAGTGATGTAAGAAGAAAACCAACTATGAATGGCTTTGGAGACAAACAACGCTCTACAATGTATAAAGTCTATAAACATGCACTACGCTGGAAAAATTAAAAGTTAATGCCCCCAGCCCAATTAAAAAAATCTGTTTTGATCAGTACACAACCACTGCACTATGAAATATTTTTTTTGCATAGTATTATTGTTGTTATATATGCTGCATCTGTTTATTTATTCCTGCCCTGTATACTTTGCAGCTTTAACAACTTGACATTTCCATTTCTGGTACCAATAAAGGCTAACTTACCTTATCATATCTTATCAATATTACCTTTCTGTCTTCATACACAGGTTTCTGCAGGAGACTAACAGACTAATAAATGGGTTCCCAGATTGGGGTCCACCCCATGCTGACACGCAGTGACATTTGAAGAGACCTGAGCTAATTAAAGACTGAAGTTTGTGTATATATGTGTCTATATATATGTGTCTATATATGTGTCTATATATGTGTCTATATATATATATATATATATATATATATATATATATATATATATATATATATCTGTGTGTGTGTGTGTGTGTGTGTATGTGTTGTTTTTAAAAAGAAATATGTATATATATATGAACACACATCCCGTAGTTGTGTGAGGCAGAGGGGCGGGGAGGGGGAGTCAGAGCTCACAACCATTAACGACCACCGACAACCGGGAACCCTCCTCCGGTAAGCATCACAGTGTCTAGTGACACACACACACGCACACACACAGCCGGGGAAGATGGTCGCGGTGCAGACGTCCCCTAATTCGTCCCCATCGGCGGAGTGGATCTGCTGCCTGGATAAAAGGTGGGTGAAAGCACTACATGACCCAGTGCCACGCCGCGCATCCCCACGCAGCAACGATTGTGTCGTCTCTGCCCTCTTTCATTCATCCGCGTCAACGTGATTAATCGGAACCGGTGATCGCTGCGTGTGCAGTGTGTGACTGTGCAATAATAACGTGATACGCCTCATTTTGTTTTAGTATATTATCGCTGTTATTAAATTGACACCACTTGCCGCCCAGTTGTACAGACTGCAGTGCATAACAATACACACCGATTTTTAAAAAAAAAATTCCTGTTTTTGTATCTCCGGTCAAAAAGGCGTTGGTGGCTTCGAGGTTCACTGTGGTGTCTCTGCACTGCATGGCTGATGACGAGACGCACATGGTTTATCTCTGCCTGCTTGAATCAAATAGCCATACATTTTTAAAATACAACTGTGGCGTGATTTGAATAAAATACTAGAGGCCAGCCAGCGCAGGCAGTGTATTTTTTTCTCCTCCTCCCGTTTATCTCACAGTGCTGCATGAGGCTACGTTAGTCTGGGCTGACTGAACAGATTAGAATAACCGAACATCCAATTCACAGTTTGTCTATCAACAGCTCAACAATTCAAAAGCTGCAGCGATTAGAAAATCGTTTAGTCCACACTGTGCCTGCCCAATTAACAGCAAAGCTCCCTTACTGTGCTGAAAAAGCTCAGGGAGAGGGCTCGAATAAATAAACATGATGAAGAGCAGCACTACAGTAATTACTCTAGATCATAGGCAGTGACATATATGACATGCACAGCACAGCTCACACACACACACACACACACACACACACACACACACACACACCTATCTGACACATCCTCACATTACCAATGGCAACCTGAAGCAACCATCTTGTCTCCTAATCCTCACCTGGAATAAAACTGAGTGGATAAATGCAACTATTAGTCACTGATAAGGGTACTGACAACACGGCATTATACTTTTTAACCAGTTTAACTATTAATTAGTCCTTGGGTTATTTTGCCGAGTAATTGATCTGAATATAAATTGTCAGAAATTAGTGAGAAAGGCCTCATAGCTTTCCAGAAGCCCAGTTGGCATCTTCAGATTTACAGTGTAAAAATCAATGAGTTGTTACCATAAAAGACACATTACCACCAATAGTCAACTCGAGATGCTGGCGCCTTTAAATATATTTTACAATCTGTAATAATTTAGAAATTGTTTAAGTTCCAGATTGCTTCAGTTTTAGTTGCACATATTTTGAACAATTTGCTCAAAGTAGCTTATGCTTTTGTAAAAATTCAAAGGGTGTTGTGATCTTTGCTGTGGTCTGGTGAGCAAATGGGGAATGTGATTGGTTGCAGACTTACAGCCACTCCCTATTTAAGAGGGCTTCTCTTTGGCATAAGCCATTAGCTTGGTGGTCTAGCACAGAAACACTGCAAATAAATTTGGTTTCCCAAGTTTAACGATTGTGTTCTGTTTGCAGTTTTGATTGAGTGTGTCCTTCTCCTGCTCACATATCTCATAAAATAAACGTGCAAAATGTTGTTTTTTTCTGTTTAAGTCAGTGCTGAAAACATCTACTGAAATTAAGGCTAGAATAATTATGTTGGAAACTTAAAGTCACCAGTATGCAGTATTAGCTGGATGTTCATAAAGACTGTGCAGGATCTTACTGTAGAGCACTCAGTGCTTTTAAGCTATCCACCTCTTATTCAATCAATATCCAGGAGTGTGTGTATGTGTGTTTGGGAGCTTTCATCTATGCTAACTGTTGATGTGAGCAAGTGAGGAGTGAGAGGCAGAGAGGGGAGGAAGGTGAAAGAAAGACAGAGGTTAAGATACGACTGTCTGTAATATATCTGTCCGAAGACATTTATTGCCAGTGGCTGTGAAGTATGTGGGATAAGATCTTATTTGCTTTGTTTTCTGTTGTACCAGGAGTTAAATAGATGGTGCACTCAACGTACACACAGCACCAAGCCAGATCCAAGTTTATATTTAATGCCTTTTTTATTGCAGGAAAATATTTTTGTCTAGTACTAGGGTGACATATCAAAGTAGTAAGTCTTAGCAAAAGCAATTCCTCATAGGTGAAAAGTATAAGTGTGCGTATTATGTAGGTTAATTTGCAAATCTTGCAAAACTTGATGAGTCATTTCTAACTCTAATTGGTCATTTGAATGCAAAGTGAGCAGGGTTTATGCTGCTCAGTGATTTAACACCATCTCTGGTTGTTAGTGGTGATGCAGATGAGTGTCAGAAGAGGTTCTTGCATACAAATTCAAATTCAAATTTTATTTGTCACGTACACAGTCATACACAGTACGATATGTAGTGAAATGCTTGGACAACTGCTCGTGACCTAAAGAAAACAAAAAAGGAAAAGGCTATGAATAAGATAGGAAATAAATATGAAAAATTAAAAAGGGTAAATTTAACTAGGAAGGAATAGAATATAAATTAAGGTTAAAAATGAAATAACTGTACAACACAAATTAGAATGAAGGGTAAATTTAACTGGGAAGAATAAGATAAAGATAAATATATAAATTAAAGTTGAAAATAAAATAACTGTACAACAAAATACACAATACACAATATAGAACTATATAAGAATGTATGAAGAAATCTAAATATAAATAAATATATACACAATAACAGCAGCTGTACAAGTATTAACCGGAAATGAAGAATATAGTGACCAGTGTTGTGCAAAACCAAAGTCCAGAAAGTCCAGTGTGTGTGTAAGAACTGTATGTGTGGGTCAGTACTGTGTGGTGGTGTGATTGAGAGACCGTATCGCCTGCGGGAAGAAGCTCCTCCTCAGTCTCTCTGTGTTGGTCTTCAGGGAGCGGAATCGCTTTCCTGACCTCAGCAGAGAGAACAGTCTGTTGTTGGGATGGCTGAGGTCCTTCACGATCTTCCTGGCCTTGGTCCAGCACCGCCTGCTGTAGATTGAGTGCAGGTCAGGGAGCTCGGAGCGGATGGTGCGCTCAGCTGACCGCACAACCCTCTGTAGAGCTCGTCTGTCCTGCATGGTGCTGTTCCCGAACCAGGTTAAGATGTTTCCCGCCAGGATGCTCTCTATGGTGCACGAGTAAAAGTTCCTGAGCACCTTGGAGGGCAGTTGGAAGTCTCTCAAGCGTCTGAGGTGGTAGAGACGCTGTCGGGCCTTTTTCACCACGGTGTTGATGTGACAGGACCATGACAGGTCCTGCGTGATGTGAACTCCGAGGTATTTGAAGCTGTCCACTCTCTCCACTGGGCACTCGTTGATGACGGGGGTCTGGTAGTTCCTCTCCTGCTTAGTGCTGAAGTCCACTATCAGCTCCTTTGTCTTACTGACGTTTAGAAGGTTGTTCCTCTGGCACCAGTTCTCCAGATTCCTAATCTCCTTCAGGTAGGCCGTCTCGTTGTTATCAGAGATCAGGCCCACCACGACGGTGTCGTCAGCAAACTTGATGATGGTGGTGGAGCTGGTAGTGGCCACACAGTCATATGTGTACAAAGAGTACAGCAGGGGGCTCAGAACACACCCCTGGGGGGCTCCAGTGCTGAGAGTGGTGGAGGCTGAGACATGTCCGCCCATCCTTACTGCCTGTGGTCTGCCAGTTAGGAAGTTGGAGATCCACTGACACATAGATGAGCTGAGTCCCAGATCCTCCAGCTTGGTGGTGAGTGTGGAGGGAATTATGGTGTTAAATTCAGAGCTGTAGTCTATGAAGAGCATTTTAACATAATTCCCCCTTCTAGTGTCCAAGTGAGTGAGTGATGTGTGGAGGAGATGAGAGATGGCATCGTCTGTGGAACGATTTGGACGGTAAGCGAACTGTAGTGGGTCCAGTGTGTCTGGTAGTGAAGAAATGATGAAGTCTCTGACCAGGCGTTCAAAGCACTTCATCACTACTGAGGTGAGGGCTACAGGGCGATAGTCATTGAGAGAAGCAGGGTGGGGTTTCTTCGGGACAGGAACAATGATGGACTCTTTGAAGCATGTGGGGATCACCGACTGAGATAAAGAGATGTTGAATATCTCAGTGAACACAGGAGCTAGCTGGTATGCGCAGTCTCTTAGGATACGACCTGGGATGCCGTCTGGTCCTGCTGCTTTCCTGGTGTTCACTCTCTTGAAGGCTCTCCTTACTTCATGCTCGGAGATGACGAGCACGTTTCCGGTGCTGGCAGTATCTTCCTGTCTGCAGCCGTTAGCGCCGCTAACACTAGCATTGTTGGAGTCCTTAGCTGCAGCCTCGAAGCGAGCATAGAAAGTGTTCAGCTCGTCTGCCAGAGTCACGGCCGCGTTCGTCATACCGGTTGTTGGTGCTTTATAGTCCGTTATTGTCCTTAGTCCCCGCCACAGGCTCCTAGAGTCACTCTGTTGGAGTTGTGACTCTAGTTTCCTCCCGTAGCGCTGCTTCGCCTCTTTCACCGCCCTCCGCACGTTATATGACGCGGCTTTGTACGGGTCCATGTCCCCCGTCATGAGTCCCGTGTTGTAGGCAGCGGTGCGGGATCTCAGAGCGTCGCGGATGGTTTTATCCACCCACGGCTTCTGGTTGGGAAACGTTGTGATAGTCTTTGTCTCCACGGTATCATCCGCTAGTTTCCCGATGAATCCCACAACCGCTTCCGTAAACACGTTGACGTCATCGTCGGAGCTGTTTCTGAACATGCCCCAGTCTGCGTCATCGAGTGCGTCCTGTAACGCGGCCACCGATTGATCCGTCCAGCGCGCGACCTTCCTCTGAACCGGAACTTCCTGTTTCAGCCTTTGTTTGTATTTTGGGATGAGGAAGATGGCGGCGTGATCAGATTTGCCAAACGGGGGGCGGGATTGTGCCTTGTAGCCGTCCTTGACCGTAGTGTAGCAGTGGTCCAGTGTCCTTTCACCCCTGGTGGGGCAGGTGATGTGTTGATAAAAGTTCGGCGCTGCGCGTTTGAGGTTGGCGCTATTAAAGTCCCCCGTCACAATAAGCGCAGCGTCCCGGTGTTGTGTCTGGTGCTGTGTGAGTGCCTCATGCAGCTCGCATAAGGCGGTGACCGTGTCCGCTTGTGGTGGAATATAAACGGCACTTACAATGACCGATGTAAATTCCCGAGGTAGATAAAAAGGACGACACATGATGGACAGTAGTTCCAGATTTGGTGTGCAGGAGCGTGTGAGAGGAACAACGTTCGCACTGTTGCACCAGTTGTTGTTCACCATTAAACACACGCCGCCTCCCCTTGACTTCCCCGAGTCCCGTGTCCTGTCCATGCGGTGAACCGAGAAGAACTCGGCCGGCTGGATGGCGTGGTCCGGCACCGCTGGGTTCAGCCATGTCTCGGTGAAGCAGAGGAGATTGCAGTCCCGAATGTCTCTCTGGAACTTTATCCTGGCCCTGAGGTCGTCAAGCTTGTTCTCCAGTGACTGGACGTTGGCGAGCAGGATGCTAGGCAGAGGTGTGCACGAGCTCTCAGCCTGTTCCTGACGCCGGCTCGCTTCCCTCTAGGCCGCCGCCGCTTCCCTTTGTTCTCCCTCGAGATCTCACTCGGCCAGCTCGGATCCGGAGTTAAAAACTTCGAATTGTGAGTACATTGTATACCAATAGAAACAAGAGTGTCACTGTCATACCTAATGTACCCAATGGTGATGATTTTGCCGATTTAGAAACGCTGAAAACTAACTTAAAAAACAAAGACAAAGAAAAAGTGGTCGGAGCAGTCGTGACGGCAGCCGACCTCACCGGCGCCAGTGGCACATAATCTGTGTTGCAGTAATGTATTAATCCACCAGGCGAATAAATCTGTTTGTTTTGAATCTGTGTGGCACTTTGACAGGCGGCCACAAATCAACCTCTGATTTATTTGTCTGTGAACAGTGAATTTTTCCAGATGGTTGTTTCAAGAAACAATCTGCATGACCTTCTGCTGTCTCTTGGTTTTTGTCTTCAGTGTGTCACGCTGGTCGATTTGTTAATCCTTTGTTTGTGTGTGTGCGTATTCGCACACGCCATAATTTGTGCTTGAAAGCTGAGATCTCTGCTGACACGAATAGTGGGGGAGGGAGAGGGGAAGGCTGACAAAAGGAAGAGGTCGAGGAAGAGAGGAGACATGAAGGGACAGTGATAGAAGGTGAACAACTCTCAGGTCATATTCTTCTCTCACCAGCGGGGGAGGCAGATTCCTCCCGACAGGAAGTGAGTGAGCAAGCACAGGTTAATGGACAAAAGGGAAAGGGCGAAGACTTAACCAGGGGATGATAACTGACACAGCCCAACAGTTTTACTATAGACGCATATGTGAAGGGTGGTGTTTGTATTACCCATTCAACCCTGCAGAGTTCACCTCCCTGTCTCTCCCTGTCTGTCGTAGTGTGTGGGAGCCCACCTGTCTCAACCATTAACCCAGCCTACTCTGGGATATGACACCCTGTTGAAGCACCAAGGGCCAATACATGAGCTTTAGGTGGATGAGTCAGAGACCAAAAAAAAAGAAAGAAAGAATGTGAGAGGGAAAAAAAGACCCACCTTTCAAAGCTCTGAGCTCGTGGCTGATATGGGAATAGAAGATGGGCTGTGCAACGCAGCCTTTGATCTGTTTTTATTGTGGCAAACCCTTCAAGGTACACGGTACAGGTACATTTCATTGCTTCGTGACACACGTGCTCGGCGTTTATTACCATACGTACCTACATGTGAGTAAAGTGGGAGTCACTCTTGCCTTTGAGCTTGCGGAGCAGACGTAAAGGGATAAATAGGGCGTTTGGTATGTGTAAGTGGTGGCACTAAATGCACCAGGAATCTGTGCTTCTAGTGAAAAGGAGAAAAATGGGTTGCATTTGTCCCTTTCAGTCTTGGCTATCATGTTCTAAAAACTGGCAAGTCTTGAAAGAGGAAGAAGAGAAAAGTAGATGGAGATTAGAGAAAGGTTTAGAAGAAGCAGACAGAAAGGAGCGAGGGCTGGGAGTGAGGGAAGAGGAAGGAGATGAAGCAGAAGAGGGGACTGAGAGGCTCTCATCTGTGAAGGAAGAGCCCACAGTGCATTAGCTATTCTGTATGAACACACACATATATGCACACACAGACACTTACATACACACGTGCAAAGATGAGTCACTATCAGGAAAGAAGGGGAAAATAAGTGAATGAATGGTGCTAAGTGCAGTGTGTTACTCTGAGACATTTTGGCTTGGTATTTTTGCACCACCACGTCTCAGAACAGACTGTTTAAGCTCGCAGATCAAACTTCTGTGTGTGCGCGTGCGTGCAGTCTCTTGTGTGTGCTTGCTTAGATGTCCAACAATGACTTAGTTGTGTGTGTGTGTGCTCAGATTTAAGCGCATTAGAAAAAGCAGCAGTACAAATGAGATCTTACATCAACAGCCTGTGGGGGGCCTGAGCTGAGAGAAACTGTGCCTGCAGCTCTTCACTGTTATCACTAAGACACCAGGCAGAACAATGACAGCGTGCTCTCGCACAAATATTCATAGATAATATTATAACAATAGAGCAGCCTTCTTACTTAAAGGGCAATATCGCTGCTTTCTCACAGTTTAGTCCATTGACTGATAATTGCAACTGTCTAACATGACTGCTAGTGAAAGCATACTGCAGGGTTTTGATTGATTTGCTATAGTTCAGGCTGAAATAGACCTGAATAAGATAGATAATCCATCACACTGAACAAGTTACATCATGCCAATTGTTTCTTGCATAACCCCTTATACACCTTTTTAATGCCTCGTGTGGGTTTAATGGTGGCTCTTCCTCTGCGCAGGCCTGCGGAGCGCTCGGGAGAGGACGTGGATATTATTCTGACCCGACTAAGAGAGGTCAAAGCCTTCCAGAGGTTCCCACCTCCGCTCCTACTGCAGATCTGTGCCTGTGCCTTTTATGAATGCCTGGAGAAAGGCATCACGTGTACGTACACGCACGCTCACAAACCCACAATACTGACAGGAATGTAAAAGGATGTCTTTGATGCTGTTGAGTTTAGTCAGGCTCTAAAGGATTGGAGGAAATCATCATACAGTATATAATATACCTTTTTGTCTCCTAAGGAGAGAGCGCAGTAAGAATTACGATGCACTGGAATGCAAAAATGTGCCTAACCTTCTTCAATGCCTGTTTTTAACTAATTTGTGCAATACTAATATTAATATTATTAATTGTTCCTTGTATTTGCTTTTACTTTTGCTTATGTTGCCTCATCCTCTGTGATTTAGTTCAACTGTGTATCATTTTCCCTAGCTCTCTCCACTTCCCTGATACCACTATATAAGTATAAGTATACTATAAGTATACGATATACTTACAGGAGTAAGTATATACAGTGGCATCCTCCCAATACTCTGTTCCTCTTGCCCTACTGTTTCCTGGATCCAGTCTGTTTTATATGTTTTCCTTTTGGACTTCATGCTTTGTCTTTTTGATTTTTCTGCAAGCAGTGGATTTTAAATCAATCAGCCAATATGTGATTGAAGCACTGCTTTAATTCAGTGGGTTTAACAAAAATATTATGTCAGCTGTTTAGGAATTACAGACGTTTTTTATTCACAGTCCCCCGTTTTCAGAGGCTCAAAATTAATTGGACAGTTCACCGAAAAGCAGTTTCATGGCCAAGTAGGGCCTGTTCATGTAATTTCATGACAAATTAAACAGACATAATATCTGGATTTGATTAAAAGTCTTGAATTTGCATTTTATAGCTTTTCACATTCATTTTAAATATGAAGCCCAAAGAGATGTCAGTGCCAGTGAGGGAGGCCATCATTAGCTTTATTTTGTTTTGCTTTGTCTGTCAGAGTGATAGAAAAAACTTTAGGGGTAGCCAAAGTATTAATGTGGTGTATTCTTAAAAAGGAGGACTGCAACGACCAGCTCAGGATACCGAGAGGCCTAAAAGACCACAGAGGGCAATTAAAATGGATTATGATAGAAGTATTTCTATGGTTAAAGCTTCTGTTATACTTCCTGCATCCATGAGTCTGAGAGAGTCCAAGTGATTTAAGCAAATTTCATCATCAGAAGATGAGCGCAAGGGTCCGTGTATGCATCCTGCCTGTTTTTTGTGACTGGGTCTCCAGCTGCCTGTGTCTGTATTCACAATGGATTATAATCAAGGCTTATGAAAAACAACTTCTAGCCAAGTCAAGGACACTCCTGAGGAATAGGTGTATCATCTAAAAAATGTTAGGGCATGGGTACATAAGGCTGACAGTGGAACTGGGTCATTATAGTGTTTATTGATGGTGAGACTGCTGATAGATGATAGATGATGATGGATGGAGGATGACCTGTGAAGTGTACATGGCTGTACTCTCTGCTCAGATTTAGAAAAATGCTGCAAAACTGACCCGACAGTGCAAATAGATAATGAAACAAAGCATACTGCAGAAGCAACCCAAGAGTTTCTCAATGCAAAGAAACTGGATATTCTTCACGGGCCAGGTTAGTCACATGATCTCAACACAACAGCGCATGCTTTACAGTTGCTGGAGACTTTTAAGTCATAGAGAGAGCCACAAACAAGCAGCAACAGAAGGTGGTTGCAGCAAAGACCTAAGCAGAGCATTGAAGGGACATCTATGGATTGTAGACTCCACACAGTCACTGACTGCAAAGGATTTTAATCCAAGTGTTAAAAACAATCCTTGGGTTTAAAATCCTGTTAGTTTGTCCAATTAATTCTATATAAGTCTATGAAATTGGGGGATTATAAATAAAACTGTCTTTTTACCGTTAATGCAAATTAAAGCTGAGAGTCTGCACTTCAGTCATACCACGATTGATTGATTTAAGATTCACTGCAGTGACGTAGAGAAGCAAAACTGCAAAAATTATGTCTTTGTCCAACAAATTGTGGACCTATATCCAGTATACTACTTATAGTAGTGTAATTTAATGATCACAAAATCAAGACAATATTTAATGTAGCTACTTTAACACCAGCGTTTTGTCAGCATTTTGCTTATTTGAGCTCAAGTCAATTGATTTTCAGTTAAAGATAAAAATATTTAAAACGCTTTCCTTTTTAGGTGCATTTATAACCTTTTCAATCACATTTCAGTTTATTGCAAATATATTTATTATCAATTTATCATTGTATCAAAACCTTTTTGGCTGATGTCTCTTTCAGCAGTGATTGTGGTTTATCATCAGATGGCAGGGCATGTTTTTATGAGTGCTTTTGTCTTAGTGACGTTTTTCATCAGCTCTTAATGTGGTTTAATGTATTTTACTGCACGCAGTGTTTCGACAGGGAGACATTGGCACCAGCTGGTATGCAGTCCTTTCTGGCTCCCTGGATGTCAAAGTGTCAGAAACCGCTAACCACCAGGTGAGAGTCACATTGAGAAACATACATGAATAATGACTTGGATGCTTTTGGATTGGTGATGTTACTTTCATGGTTGATATTTCCTAGTGCTCTCATATATTTTCTATCAAACAAGATCCTTTTTAAGGGGCTTCTACTCTGTCCTGTATGTTTGAGAGCTGAATTTGTTTGACTCTTTAGCCTCCATTTGTGCCTCCCTTCCTAAATATACCAGAGAGAAATTGCCACTGAGAAATTTGGCTTCCTCCTTACTTTAAACCCTCGCTGTGAGAGCGTGGAAATAGAGTTATACTATACATGTAGTGGGGAAGAATGACACGTGGGAGGAGAAGGAGAGAGGATTTGCTTCGAAAGAAAGACGGCGATAAGAAGCTCCTCTATTGTGAGACGTCCTTTTCATGTATGTAGCCCTAAAGTGAAATTGGTGGCCTACTTTCTGTGGCTATATTTGAAATGTCAGTTTGGACAGCTGAAAAGGTTTCCATAGCAAGCAGTGTATTTGTTTGAACCACTAAGCAGTGAATATGCGTCCATTGCTTCCCTCTAGCCTGCCCAATTATATACAGCACCAAGAGACGTTTGTCTTACAGTAAACAGCAGTTGCTCATATTTGGATTTATTTGCATTCATTTGCACATATTAATCCGTCTGCTTTCCATGTCTGTCCGAGTTCATTAAAATAACCTAATACACATTGCTTGTAGCTACTGCTGTATAATTTCACTGCTTTGTAGCAGCATAGTGAATGCTGCTACAAAGCATGTTTGCTCAATAACAAATGCTCGTCTGTTATAGAAACACAGTAACTAAAAGTTGTCATGTCTGTGTGCAGGATGCAGTCACAATCTGCACGCTGGGGATTGGGACAGCCTTTGGGGAGTCGATCCTGGACAACACGCCGCGCCACGCTACCATTGTCAGCAGAGAGACCAGCGAGCTGCTCCGGATCGAACAGAGGGAGTTTAAGACTCTCTGGGAGGTGTGACATGAGATGAAACTTCATGATTCTGCATGAACTCCATTGTGGAAAGAGCTTTGCTTTTGAGACTTTTATTGTAATTGTGCTTTTAACCACAAGAGGGCTGTCCACCATTACGGTGCCTTTTTGCACATCTATTGCACACTTCGGGTAACTTGACAGTGATTTATTTAAAGTGAGAACAGTGAGAAAAATCTAAACACGATTAGTTAAATGATTCCTTTTTTATTTCTTTTAATTGGATTCACATTTCCTACTTGGAAAAATAAAGGTATTCTCAGATTTCCTTTAGCCTATAAATTAATAACAAAATATTTTAATTCTGAGAATTATTAAAACGATGATTTTAAGGACATTTTAAATGTTGTTAAGCTGCTGTAGAGAGGTTAATCTGTTTGAATTGGTACAATTTTTCAATGTATATGCATAATAGTTTTGGTTTCTTAAACTAAAAAACTATAAAACTATGTAAAACTAACTATAAAGTCCCAAAAATGCCATTACATTTTCTGTTTAGGCAGGTTACACAGATTCCTGCAATAACAAGGCCACAAACAAAAGGACGTACTGTAATTCAGTGATCTGTATCTGCATGTCTGAAATACAGTTTTCTGCCTTGGATGAACTGTCACATTTCTCCAGTGAGGCAGCCATCAAAACAAAAAGCCCAAGGACAATTCTTTTAAGAAACCAGAAGATGCTTACGAAGTTTTCAGAGTATGTTTTCCCTTAAAAAGTGATTTACGCAGCTTGTGTGGAGTTTGCATGCTCTCCTTGTGTACTGCATGGATTCTCTCCTGACATGCTGGCTTCCTACCACAGCACATTACATGCACAGGAGGTCGAGGGATGTGAATGTGAGTGTGGTTGTCTGTCTTTGTGTCTTGGTCCAGGGTGTTTCTCCTTCTTTTGCAAAGTGACAGCTAGGATAGGCTGTAGCCATAATACCATATACTGTATATTCAGTAACTAAATAATGAGTGGTAATGTGATAATATATGCAATCTTATTTTACACTCTCATCTAAGCTGAGTATTCATAAAGATATTTAAACATGAAAAGATCATACACAAGAGGCTATACACTAGGCAAGGGAAATAATATTGATATTACTGTGCAAAAGTCTTGAGCCACCCCTTATTTATTTAGTTATGTAAGGAGCCAGATTATTTTCCAGTTGTTAAATTGAGACTTTCTGAAGTTCTTTCAATGTTTTTTCTTTGGCTATTGGCTGCTTTTTTTTTTAAATTCACTCTCAGTCCAGTCCTTTTACTATTTCCATGTTTTTTTCTTTGTTTGTTAAGAATAAGAATCAAATACATGAAGTATTAAAAAAGCAGCGAACTCAATGAATGAATCAGTGTTGTGTCAAAATACAACTTAGCAAAGAATCTATTTTAAATGCTATGTTTGGGCAAATAGCAGAAATTAGCATTAGCATTTTTGCACCAATAAAGTGACTCCCATGAGGTATTAGCTGAAATCTTGGTAGATCTTAGCCTGGTGGGAAATTTGTCCTTAAGAAATTTTGAGGAAACTGGACAAGTGGAGGACTAAAGAAGAAGTGGAAGGCTTAAACTATAGATATGTTATATTATAGGAAAGTCATGTCCTTAAGAACAAATATGTCAAAAACTTGGCGCAGGACCAGAGAGATGCTTCAGACCCTTCAGCTGAGTTATCTGCAGCTTCATCAGAAATGATCTAAGAGAAGGAGAAGGTAAGTCAAGAAGTTATTCTTCAGGAAGGGAAACAGGAAAATTAAGCTGAAGTATGCCAACTTACAGAAGAACATGGTGGAGGCTCTGGCATTGTTTTGGGGCTGCATTTCAGCCAGTGGTGTGGGGATCTTGTCAGCACTGATGGAATTATTAAAACTGAAAAGAATCATCAGATTTCAATGCAACAGCAATAGCAAGTAATAGATTTGGTAATACCAGATATTGAGCTTTGATCTCATTATAGTACTGTGCGAAAGTTTTAGGCAAGTGTGGAAAAAAAAGCTGTAAACAAAGAATGCTTTCAGAAATATGAATGGTTGTTTATTGGCCCCAAATGTATTCTGCAGCAGAACGACGACCCCAAACAGACAGCCGAAGTCATTATCAAGTATCTTTAGCGTAAAGATGAACAAAAAGTACTGAAAGTGATGGTTTGTTGTTTGATGTGTGTGTGTGTGTGGCATTTTATTGTGTGACCCTCCTGCGTCAGCTTTGTGTGCTTTATAAATAAAATAAAAATATGATTTGATAACAAATGATGTAAAAGCTCACAGTCAGTTGCAAAGAGTTACTATATCGCACAACCTACTAGTACGAACACTCACACAGCCTTGCCCCGAGAGATTTGGCTTTGTAGTAGATGCCTCTCCGTGGGCCTCCTTGTTGGAGTTACAAGCTCCATTCACTGTTTCTCTCTCAGAGAGGAAGTCGTGGCAGAGCTGGGCAGCACTTCACTGTAACCTCACAATGAAAGGCTGTGTGGTCTGAGCTGCTGTTTGGTCTGACAGGTGGTTATTTTGTATTGCAGAATCCAGAATCTTTCCGACCCACACTATGGTTCTCATCTCCATACAGTGATTGTGAGAAAACAGTAGTTTTTTTTGATGGTTCTTATTTTTAATGAAATTGCAGGTAATTGACAGTTTGGTTATAAAAAATAACTATTTTCTGTCTGGTGTTTTTTGGCTTTTAAATCAGATTTTATGACCCCTCTCACAAACAATTTTATCGATCACATTGTTTTGATTTATCTGGTCTAAAAAAATAAAAAAGACTTTTCCCCGTGTGACCGTGGATGAATTGAAATTCAATTTACTCAAATGTGATTCCTCCATTTTGTGCTACAGGAACACATGAGACCTAGATAAGACAATAATTGGTTATTAAAGTGATGTGTGCCATCGTATTATTCAGCTCGTAGAGTGTGTGTGCGTGTGTTTTTGACTAAGTGCACTCTGTCTCCCTCTCGACTGTCTATTTTAAGGACAGTGGACATAAAACAGAAAACATGGCCTGAGGTTGTTGTCTTTTGTTTGTTTTGTTTTTTTCCTAATCTTATCTCCAAAATATGGCTCTCTGTGTTTTATGTGTGTGCCCGTGTGCAAGGACTAATTTGTGTACGTGTGCTTGTGGTGGAGACTAAAAAGCTACAGGATGTGTTTGATGAAAGGATGAAAGAAAAAAAGCGCTGCTCCATAATTCTAGTAAAATCGAGATCAAAAAAGTGTTTGAATGGGCCTACAGACATGTTTTTATATGTAACAATTACTGCTAATAATTAGTTTGTCTGGACTGTGGTTACTTCATTTCTCTTTTCTGATTTATTCCTGTGCCCCTTTTCACCTGCTCTACATTTCTAATGCCAGCTTCCCCTCTCTTCTATTGGCCACGTTTCTTTTGTTAGCCTCCTTCCTTTCCTCCTCCTCTTCAACACTACTTCTGCCTTTCCCTTTTCTGACTACTAACCCCTTTTCCTACACTAGAGTAGCTCAGTAATACAGAGACTCGAATCACCCTGGTAACCTGTGAGAGAAAGTGGCTTGGTTCCTGGCGTGATCGCAGTGAGAGAGGGTGAGTGAGACGGAGGCAGACAGTGGGGCGACTGTGTGAGTGGAAGGGAGGAAGAGAGAGGGGAGAAAAAAAGGAAAAGAGCAGCTTGTTTTGAGCAGGATGCTATCCGGTGGCGTGTGCGTGAGTTGTAAAGGAGCAGAGGGCAGCTCTCTGGGGTTTCAGTCCCTTCAGTCTTAAGCAGCTGAGTGTGTTAACTCAGGTGAGTCGGACTCCTTGACTTTAACTGTGTCTAGTATGTAGTGTGCATAATCTTTGCTTGTATGTTTTTTTTTTCTGTTGTTGTCTTTTTACAGAATGAAACTCTCTGGAATCACGTTTGTGCATTTTTTAGTATTGACATGAAGTGTTCTAGCTTCACTAGCTTCTGGATCGAGTGTGTGCAAGAAAAACACGGATAGGGGAGCGTTTGTGTCTTTAGGTCAAACAGATGCTGTCTCTGTTTCTCTTCCAGTGTGTGTATTCCTGGCAGTTGTCAGAAAGCATGGGTTGCTTGATAATGACCTTGCAGAAGAGCAGTGGCACATTCAGACACAAAAGCTCTGGCTCTGTGTGTTTCATAGTCTTTGCTACAGAAATGTACAACTGTAAGAACAGCATCTGCACACATCAAAGCAGTCTAACCCTTGTTTACATGCTGTGTGTGTGTGTGTGTGTGTGTGTGTGTGTGTGTGTATTATATAATGTTGTTCTGCATGTAAATGATCTTGGTTGTACAAAGGGCTTTGTTTTGAGGGGCGCTTTTGTGTTCAAGCAACATTGTGCGCTTTAGCGAGAGAGAGATGGAACAGGAATGGGTTTTGATGTTTAAAAGATGTTGGTGCTTTAAAGATGATACCCTGCTAGAGGTGTTTCCAAGGCTGATGTGGCCTCTGATGTGTGTTGCTTTTTAGAAGTATCGTCAGAGCCTGGCTGCACTGTTGGCCCCTCCTTATGGAGCCATGGAGAGTGGATCCAACAATGACAGTGAGTAGATGCACAAGTGGAGACACGGGAATAGAAAAAGACACTCTGGGTGTTGCTTAAATGTTTATTCAATGAACGTTTTTACGCGTACAAACATATTGCAAGTAATAAATTGGAAATGTGCAGGAGATGCACAAAAAAAGATGGAGACTTCTGTATGATGACTAAAAACAGGAAGCAGGTCTTTTCCTTCCCAGCCTGTTAAAAGGATGGATGAGTCTATATTGTGTATATGTAAATATAAAATTGTTATGTTTCTTTTTTTCTAGTTGATATACAGTGCTTTTTTGCTTTTGGGAAGCAGAGCATCCTGTTGTGCTTTAGCATTAATGTGTTTTTCTCCTCAGGACTCACAGACAAAGACAACATGAATTCAGACTCTGCAAACAAAGCTCACAACAAGGTAAATGTTTCCTCTGGATTACATTTTCAACCTAAATGAAGTTCTTAGATTAGTTTACTGTAACTAAATAATGAGAAACAGACCCGGCCTTAAGTTACAGAAAGCATGACTTAACAAAACTCTAGACCATCATAACCTGACTAAAAAACCCACTTTTGTCACTGCTTGTCAAAATATCTCTAAGCAGAAGTTTCTAGACAAATTTAGAACAGCTGAGCAGTAGTTGTGTATTTTTTAATGTTTGAAGCAATGCTATTAATGCATTTTGAACTTAAATATTTTTCAGGTTAAAACCTTTATACATTTAAATGTGCAGTTAAGACTCTTGTTTTTCCATTTTCCCAGTTTTCGAGCCACTGTTTGCAACTTGAAGGGTAGATACATAAAAACCTGATAGTGATCATAATTGAAATTAAAAAGATGCAGTTAATTCAAATACGTAAGTAAAATAAGTAAAAATAAGTAATCATTACATCAGCTCAATGTTTTGTTTTTGTTAACATCCGAAACTGAAAGTAACTTGAATATTTCTTGGAAACGTGTGGTAAACCGGGCCACGGGGGTCATAAAATCGAGCTGTTTTTAACGCTGCATACTTTCATGTTTGTGAATGAACCAGAGTGCCAGAATGAATTTTGGAAGTGCGTGTATTTTCTGAGAAGAGACCGATGATGACTCACAGCTGTGATGCTCTGTAGTTATGCTAATGTTAGATAATGCATGCACACAGAAGAAAGATCCCATCTGCCCAATTAAAATGCCTTCCTTTGTTGTTTTCAGAAGCAGATGTGTATGTGTATGTGTGTGTGTACACACATCTGTCATTTCCCCTGCTGTCTATGCAGGTGCGGCCTATAAAGGATGTGTCTGCTTGTATGTCCTGTGTGTTTTGATACAGTTTTACTGTTTGAGTGATCCATAGTTTACATGAGCAGCATTCAGAATCTGCCCATGTACACATTCACATATCGCTGTAAGAAAAAAATTGTGAATTATTTGGAATTTTTTGCATTGATTAAACATAAAACCTGAGCTGATCTTTGTCTAAATCATGATTATAGACACGCAATATAAGCAAACTGATGTCAGGCATTTTTTGCACACACAACAAGGCTACTGAATTCTAAGTGCTACTTGTTCTGTGCTACTCAAAATCACATTCTCAATTAATGAGATTTTAACTGTGAAGCATGGCGGAGGGAGCATCATGTTAGGGCCTAATTTGCTAGCTGAACGCTTGGTCGGCTTGCCGGCATTGAGGGGAACAAGAAGGAATTAAAAATGTTATTACTAAAAGTTTTACACGAGAATGTGAGGGCGGTAGGCCATGACATGACACTACAATGTGCAGTCAACCATTTTTAAATTTCTTTTATTTAATAGAAAAAAGAACATTGTACTCATAAATATATTTGATCAGTGTGTGATTATGTCCAAAAAACAGATGCATTGTCATAAAATTAGAATTAAATCATTAAAAATACATAAAGGTGGGCAATGGTTTGTGGAAGCCGCCATGTTGCCCAGCTGTCCTGAATACAGTGGCCAGGATGGACATCGCCATCCTGAATAATTGCATTTTATACACATATACATATACATATACATATACATATGTAGCACAACAAAGGTAGAGGAAAAGAGAAGTCGTAGGTGTTGTGTCATAGAGTTGTGTATGATTATGTATTTAAATAGGGAGGGGGTAAGAAACCAGAAGTCAGTTAACAGAAATCTGTGGACATCTATTGGTGATATTTTAAACACTCTAACTTTAAGGTTGAGTACTGCATCAATACAATGTACCAAAATACAAAGGTAAGTCAACATCAGAGTGCTTTAACAAGAGGAGAATTTATCTGTTGGAATGCTCGTGTTCTGATCTTAAGCAAACTGAGATTTTGTGGCTGTTTAACCAAAATGTCCCATAAATATCGATGAGCAAGAGCAGTTTTATGGGCGCGAGGCTCCAAAATGACTCTTCATCACCGTGCAGAAGCTACAGGAAACATCAGATGGTTATTGTTGCTGCTAAACAAGTTACTAAATTCATTTCATTTCCTGGCGTGCACTGTGAGTGACTACTCAGTGTATCCAATAAAGAAACAACTGTGGATTCTTACTTGAGTCAGATTGCGATCGGACCACAATCCTGGATAAATAATGGTTCCCAAACTTCTTCTTGCCAACACACACCACTTAAAGCTTGACCAACCAAATTAACAATCAAATGATGGATTCTATCACAGCCTATTTTACAAAAAAATCTCAATCTAGTCAGTCAGAGATTTAGATGGACTAGATGAAGTCACCTAAGCCGATGTCCCTGTGGTCTGCAGATCCCCTCAGAGAAGCTGCAGAGAGCTGGAAAGGTTCTCCGCAACGCCATCCTGTCCAGAGCCCCTCACATGATTCGAGACAGGAAGTATCACCTGAAGACATACAGGTATGTGGGTCTGCAGTTCTGTTTGTATTTCTGAAAAATTATGTGCTTGCAAGTGCTTGGGGAAGCTTTCTGTGGATGTGGTGTTGATTTACAGAAAATTACATTAAGTATTTTTAAACCTCCCCACAGTAAATATACAGTAAACAGTGTGTTTACATGTGTATTGCAGACAGTGCTGTGTAGGCACAGAGCTGGTGGACTGGCTGGTGCTGCAGAGCGCCTGTGTGCTCACTCGCTCCCATGCTGTCGGGATGTGGCAGGCACTACTAGAAGAAGGGGTGCTAAATCATGGTAATACTTAAGTCTGATGTTTCTCATCATGCATATCTTTGGGTTCATTTCTTTCCGTGAGTCATCTTAACCTACTAAGTCAATTCCCAAACCTCAAAGCAGCTGAAAAGCTGGGAGACGTTATTCACACTCCATGCGTAACTTATCGTTTAGAGCGTAAATTAGAATAAAGTGTTATTGAAACTTTGAATTGCAAATTAGTTTTAGACTAGAGCCAGTGTGTCTCCATTTGGCTCTGCGCTGGAATGTGAGTTTTGAATCTAAACATCAATCATCAGGGAGGCTTTCTCTTTGAATGCTAGAGTAAGAATTAATGAGTTTCCAAGCATTAATATAACATATAAATTGAATCCAATCTCAAAGTCCTTCACTTCAAAGAACAAGGCTGAAATGTTCTGAGATGAGAAAACAGTTCATCTGCATGCACGCTCGTTTATACTGATGCTTTGACTGTGTGTGCTTCTCTGCTCTCCAGTGGACCAGGAGCTCGGTTTCTATGACAAATACCTCTTCTACCGTTTTCTTGACGATGAGGAGGAGGACACACCGTTACCTAGTGAGGAGGAGAAGAGGGAAAGTGAGGAAGAGTTGCCGGAGACCATCCTCTTTCTTGCCCAGATTGGCCCCGATGCACTGCTGCGCATGATCCTCAGGAAATCGTCAGTATTATCATTTACTCTTGAAATACAGATTCAAAATACATTAAAAGCAACAATATCTGGCAATATATTGTTGCTTTTTATCCAATAATTAACATTCCCCTCCGATACCAGAGTGCTGAAGTGTTCGCTAATTGAACCCAGTCATATCCAGTCATACCAACATTCTTCATATAAAGTACTAAGCATGTGAAAGAATAGGCAGAGATCATCTGTCATAAGTAACTTTATTGATGTGCATGCATGAAGTGTTTATGGTGACTGCATTGTGACTCGCTCCTTTGTGTCTGCAGGCCTGGTCAGAGAACAGGCGATGACCTAGAGATCATCTATGACGAGTTGCTTCACATCAAGGCCTTAGCTCACCTCTCCAACACTGTGAGTTAGCTGGTGTGCCACTCTTTTACATACAGTACAAGATGCCAAGAACATTGTTAATACATCAGAACCCCAGATCACAATCTTTTTATGTTTAAAAATGGAAGAAGAAGAAGCTGTTATACTATTTATCTCGACAGTGTGGTGCTCAGTCTGTCCTGTGCTTGCAGGCGTTTTCCATGCGCAGAATTAATTAAATGTGTACAGGCTCCAGAAGTACTTTTGTTGTTCTTTTTTTTCGTTTATGCAATCACATTACTGCCATGTGGAAATGTGTATTATACCATTAATAGGTCTGTAATAACTACAGAGATTATATTGGCAACAGTAATTTACCTACTTTCAGGTCACTTTTTATAACCTTTAAAAACCTTGATCTGGGCATCTTCTTGTTTAGTTTCCATTTTTGTCTGCAGGGCAGCAAAATCCAAGAGTTTTGAAGCAGTTTGTTTTGGTTTGCAGGTGAAGAGGGAACTGGCGAGTGTGGTGATCTTTGAGTCACATGCAAAAGCTGGAACTGTGTGTGAGTCTTCTTCTGTCACAGAATACATTTTTCCTTCTGTAAAAAGGTCTTTCAGCCTGTCAGACAGTGCTGGTCCCCTGTGAGGACAAGTTGAGGCAACTGAACTGAACCATCCATTTTAAAAAGGAGATCTAAGATTACTCCAGACAAAGTATTTATAGAACAGCGCAGAAAAAGTTGCATAGATCAGTTTTTAAATTTCCATTAGTGCTATTGATTGCAGTGCAGTCTTAATGTGTATCTATCTTTTAGCAGCTGGAGCATGCTTATAGAAACAGCCATCAGTGGATTACTCAGTAACACTTTATAATTCGGCCTGTGACTAATTGTCCTGTAATTAAATGGAATTTCGATGCATTTTATTTGAAATCACAATATAATTAAATTTACTTACAGATACTTAAAGGTAGGTTTACTAAGGAGGTGAGAAATAAATATACTGTAATTAAATTTAAGTAATGTATAAGTAACTTTATGTAGTGCATGAGTAGTTGTTCTTAAAATTGTGTTAATATTACTTACAGTAATTTACAGCTATCTTGCTGTTTTGTTCTGCGGTGTTAATAAGGTACTGCTCGACAGTTTGCATGTATAGAGAACACAGAGATTTTTTTCTTTTCTTTTTATTGTGAATAAAGAGTCAGTGATAATGTGGTGCTTGCAGCCAATTTTAAACTGAAGCTAAATATAACCTACTCCTGACCAGGTTATGTGTTCAGCAGATGTTACCACGGTGATCTAACCACATAAAAAGAGAGCTACCTTCATGATAGCTAACCCATTAGCATCACCCTGTGCTACACCCATGTAGAGAAAATTATATATTCTAAAAGGGACGTCTAGATTTAACAATTGTGTTTGTGACTTGAGTTCTGACTCTAAGAGGAGAAACATGCCTCACAATTTGAAAAACTTCAGGTGTACAGAATGTGTGTGCTAGGACTAATATGTGTTTGTTTTCATTACCTTTCAGTGTTTAACCAAGGAGAAGAAGGCACATCATGGTACATCATCCTGAAGGGCTCCGTTAATGTGGTTATCTATGGAAAGGTGTGTGGGTGCGCTTGAAAGGCTTCCATCCATCTACCTGCTTATGTTCTTTAGTTTGATACTTTAGCGTTGTTCTAGTTTTCTGCTTCATTTGATGATATTCAGTCTGAATGTAATGGAGCAAAATATGTAGCTCATCAGATCTGCAAAGAGCCGAGCCGTTTTGTGCTCCCTGTAGGTCTGGGGAAACACCAGCAGTGAGTTTGGCAAACTGTGCATAGCTCATCGTGACTCATCACTGTGATTAACTGGCTTAGGGGATTGTACTCATACACCACACAACCAGTGTACAGGCAAATACGCTGCACGTGGATTGATCACGCATGTACAGAATACAAAGATGATTCAGAAAGTTACTCGTCCTTCCTGATATTTTTCTTCAGATCTTAAGCTTGTAAACTGAACATGTGTCTGAGCAAGTTGTGTGTTCATCTGTGTGTGTCAGGGTGTGGTGTGTACACTTCACGAGGGTGATGACTTTGGAAAGTTGGCCCTGGTTACAGATTCACCTCGGGCTGCATCCATCGTCCTGAGAGAGGACAACTGTCACTTCCTGCGTGTGGATAAGGAAGACTTCAACAGGATACTCAGGGTAGGCAGACAGTTATCCCTGATCTGATCGAAGATCAGTGAAGAAAAAATGGTGGAAACATTTAGTTTTTAAAGCCAGCATCTGCTTTCCTCCTTCCCAATGACTATAAATAAAGAACTGATGCAAGGCAGTGGTACACATGTGTACTTATTTCACATAGTAACCCTTTGTTTAAAACTGTGTCTGTATTATCAGGATCTGAAAATAGGGGAGGGAAAATATGCATCATCCTCTGAAGCTGTGTAAAGCAATAATGTCACATAATGCTTTAATCGCTCATGACGCCGCCGCCCCTGTGATGTTTGTCTCCCTCCTCTGACAGATGAATGGTACTGCACTCATTTTGAACTATTCTATTCCGCAGGATGTGGAAGCTAACACGGTGCGTTTGAAAGAGCACGATCACCCTGTGCTGGTGTTAGAAAAGAGTCCTCGAGCCTCCACACTGGGAAACATAAAGTATGTGTTTGGGTGTATGCACACTGTACCTAAAAGTACTTTAAAACTGTGTTTGCAGTATATGTGTATTTCTCTCTATTTTATTAAAAATGTTTGGGTTTTTATGTGATCCTTGGTGACCTTGGCAGGTACACTGTGATATCAGGAACTCCAGAGAAGATTCTTGAGCACTTCTTGGAGACGATGAGGATGGACATACATCACAGTGACCCAGGTAGCAGAGCTGAATCATCAGATTAATTTGGGATCGTATGCTGTCAGGATAGTAAATTGCAGGATACTCATAAGCTATAGCATAAATTATGAATTATTGAAGAGTGTCTTTTATTAAAAAATGTTACTAATGTGAACTTTAAAACAAGAAATTGATAATTCAGTATTTTCTTTACTGTAAAACACGATATTAAATAGGATATTCTGCTGTGGTTTGAAAAGGTTTGCTGCAGAAAAACAGCATTAAAACAAATTTCAGGGGTTTACATGAGTCTGGGTTAGACTCTGGATTAGTACTATCTCTTGACAGGATGAATGCATTAAAGATGAAATATCTGCTCGTTTCTTGCTACTGACTCTGCTTCTTCTCGTGTGTCAGACCCAGCAGTGGATGATTTTGTCCTCATGCACTGTGTCTTCATGCCCAACAGCCAGCTGTGCCCTCTGCTCCTGTCACAATATCCTTTTTGTCTTTAAATTCCTTATTTCCTTCCTGCTGTATCTAAACTGCGTTTCAAAAAAATAAAAACAAACAGGTCTCATGTCGGGTGCATAACCCTGGTTTTCTTCACGGTTTGCTGCGTAATGTAACAACACTTCCGGCGCCATTTTTAGATTGTGAAACATCAGTTTCTGCTTGTGGAAGTGCTGAAGCAGCAGTTGAGCAGCTGTTCCCTTCACACCTTAGTAACAAGTTGTAATCCCAGTTGCACAGGTATTTCTTCCCTAAGCTGTTGTAATGTAAGTTTAGCACTGTGCAGTTAACGCAATACATCCCATGCTTTATTCTATTTTTTTAACATAATGAATGATCTCAAAACTCACTTTATTTTAACTAAAGCTGCTTGAAAGGTACATTTTTAATTGAGGATAAATAGAGACATAGATGTAGGTATCCATATACCTGTGTTTATTTACTTTAATGGGTCAACGCTTTTCTATTTACCTTTAACCTTGTGCGCACGTACCATGTGACATCGCCGCCTGGCTCTGAACAGGAGAGGTTGGAGTATGCACTCAACAGTAAAAGGAGGGCCCTGATTATGACCCTGCGCTGGGCAAACGCACATACCTACCTGCTACAAGAGGAACCTGCTGCGATCTTTTTCCTGGAGGTGAGCACATTGAGCCTTTTAAATGTAGGAAATCACACAGATCCTCTGCATAGTCTGAGTGGTTCTTCCTCTTTGTCTCTGTAGGAGTTGTATGGAAGTCTATCCAATGACTCCCGTATGCTGAGAGCTTTGAAAGATTTGGTACCTGACCTGGAGAAAGTCGTCAAATTGCAGTATGTTTCTGTGGGCTGAACATTTATTGTCATTGCTTTATGCACACGACAAATTCGTTGTATCACTTTAATTTTTTTTCTTTAGCTCCGAAGAGGCCAAAGCAACAAAAAAGGTACATCTGTTATATAACTTTCAATAAAATTTTACAGTCCACTTCACATGTCGGCTTCATCTGTAGTTATCTGGATGCTGTCATATAATTTATTCAACAGAAGACCCTAATACGACAGTTCAGCAACGGAGAGGAAAGGCTGCAGAAGAAACAGCCAATTAGAAATCAAGATGACAGTAAGTTCTGTGCATTTGTGTGATTTATGTATTTTTCTTCTTACTCATATTGAACCTGAAGGAAAAAGACATTTTGACAGCAGTTTGCCTTGGAATGTGCTATTTAAAGTGGATTTTCCCATTTTCATAAGACAGATTGGATAAGAATGTTCCCTTACCCTGCCTGTCATCCTGTCACTTGTGTTTGCACAAAAGGTGTGACAAAATCTTACGGATAGGTTGGCAACATAGATCCACAACACGATTATTTTCCGGTCATTCATGTGTGTGACAGCTGGCTGAGGCAGAGAAAGACCCCAGTCATCACTCTAACAGAGATCCAAGGGCTAACTTTAAAAAAATATAAACTTTTGATTTGATTGAAATGAGCCGGCTTTCATATTTGAATGATTCAGTCTGTGACTACAAAAAGGCAAAACCTTCAGTGAGCTTTGTGAGCTTCCTGCTTCTTCATGTTGGAAGCAGCTCTTTGTCATCACAGATCAGGAGCTGTCACATACCATATCACTGTATTAATTTCACGTGTGCGTGTGCAGTCCTATTGAAGGTGTACTGCAGCGATCACACCTACACTACAATCAGGATTCCCGTGGCGGCGACGGGACGAGAAGTGATCAGTGCCGTGACGGACAAGCTCGGCACTACCGATGAGCTCCTGCTGGTCCACCTCAGCTCTGCGGGTGGTAAGAAAACAGATCATCTTAAACGTGGAGAGGCATTAACTTGCAGCATCATCTACTCGTAGATTATCTTGTGTACCTTTTTAAGAATTTGCACATGATAGTGTCTTATGTGGCTGTGAAAGCGAATCTGTCCCGATTTTTGTTACAGAAAAACAAATCTTGAAGCCAAATGATGTATCGGTGTTTTCTACTTTGAGCATCAATGGGAGATTATTTGCCTGTCCTCGAGAGCAGCTCAACAGTCTAGTAAGAGAGTAATGTTATGAACTATGCTGTTATTAAACTGCATTACCACCTAGAATTAAATCTTTTTGCAAATATATATAGAAGATACGAGAAATACACTTAGTATTTAGTAAAAAGTGGCCTCGAAGCAAGAAGATATTAGTTTTATATGCTGAGGGAAAACAAAGAAACTGTGTTGGTTTTTGTTTTTGTGCACTTCAAGACTCCTCTTCCAGACCAGGAAGGGCCCACTGCAGGCTCCATGTCAACTTTTGAGCTGATGAGCTCCAAGGACTTGGCTTATCAAATGACGATGTTTGACTGGGAGCTCTTCAGCTGTGTTCATGAGGTATCCTGCTCACCTTTGTCCACATTAAGTGTTGCAAAGACTTTTGTTTTAGAGTCAGAGTCAATTCATTTTCAGCAGTTTTGTTTTTTCACAGACTGTTGTTAAACCGGCAGGATCTCTCACCTCTCAACCTGCTCTTCTTCTTGTTTCCCCTGTCTTCTTCCACAGCACGAGCTGCTCTACCACACGTTTGGCTGCCAAAGTTTTAAACGAACTACGGCTAATCTAGACTTGTTCCTGAGGAGGTTCAACCAGGTCCAGCTGTGGGTCGTCACTGAAGTCTGCCTCTGCGGACAGCTCAGCAAGAGAGTCCAGCTCCTCAAGAAGTTCATCAAGATAGCGGCACAGTGAGTAGGATGTGACTGTTAATGGGACGCACATCACTAAGTGAAGTATTTCTAGCTAACAGTAGAGGAAGCTGAGCTGGGTGTTGTTGGTTTTCACTTTGGTTTCTGCTTGTGTGTGTCTGTCTGCAGCTGTCGAGAATTTAAGAACCTCAATTCATTCTTTGCCATCATCATGGGGATGAGCAACCCTGCTGTGAGCAGACTGAGCCAGACGTGGGAGGTAAACTTTATTTTTTTTAATAATCCGTGGACAGTTATGCTGTGAACCAGATCTGCATGTTGCTGTTGCTTAAATCCTCGATTCACTGAGATGCCATCTGCTTTTCCTGACAGAAACTTCCCACCAAGTTTAAGAAGTTCTATGCTGAGTTTGAGAACATGATGGTGAGTTTCATTTTCAAGTCTTTTGAAATTCATTATGGATAAACTTTTAGTTGTATTCAACCATGCTAATACTGCCGCTTTGGTTGTATAAGTCTGCTGTCTCCTCAGAGTAAAACAGATCCTTCTTCTGGAAATATTTTTTTTCTTTGTAAATGTATCTGGTTTTCAGTGATGAGTATTACAAACAAAATTAGGTTCAAACCTGTTGTCTTGGTGACAGATGCACAAAATAATGGAGGGAAAATCAACTGCATGGCTGTTCACTCACCAGCCATTTCATTAGGTACACCTTACTAATACCAGGTTGGACAACCTTTTGCCTTCAGAAAGGCTTTCATTCTTTTTGCCACAGATTCAACAAGATGCTGAAAACATTCCTCAGAGATTTGGGTCCATGTTGATATGACCCTTCTTCCTCATTCTGATTCTTGGTTTCAATTTCAGCAAGTGGTCTTGACCATGTTATCATGCCTAAATGCATGAAGTTGCTGCCATGTGATTGACCAATCAGATATTTGCTTCAATGGGCAGTTAAAAGGCATACCTAATAAGTGGCTGGTGGCATAACAGTATGTGTTTTAAAGAAAAAAACTTGATCTATAAATGTATCTAACACCAGAAACTTGTTTGGCAATAGGACCCATCAAGGAACCACCGGTCCTACCGACTTACTGTTACCAAACTGGAACCACCGATTATCCCCTTTGTGCCACTTCTTCTAAAAGGTATGACTCAGTACAGGGCTTTACAGGGCTTTAGGAAGTACTTGAAGATGGACGATTTGGGTTGTGCTTCATTTTAACCTATTTCTTTACAGATATGACATTTACACATGAGGGCAACAAGACATTCATTGACAACATGGTCAATTTTGAGAAAATGGTGAGTTCCTTTTCACAGAAAGAAGAGAGAGCATGTTTTATGCATGCAGTTTTCTCAGTGCCTTGTTGTTCTTCATTCATGTTTGCACAGTATCTAAAGCCGTTTTCTGTTTGTTCCATCAGCGTATTATAGCAAACACAATTCGACAAGTGAGACACTGTAGAAGCCAGCCATTCAGTAAGTCTGCTTATTATTCATGAGCACACTTTTATCCTCTAATCTGTTGGCCTTGCAGACAGACTGTAAACAATCTTTCCCGTCAAATTTTTTTTGTCTGCTTTATCTCTGCCTAATGTTAGATCCTGACATTTGCCAGCCGAACAAGAATCAAGCGGAGGTCCGGGCTTACGTTAGGAAGCTCTGCGTGATTGACAACCAGAGGGCGCTGACGCAGCTCTCCTACCGGCTGGAGCCTCGGCGGACATGAGCTCCAGATCCTCCACCACGACGCCTTCTCTGTGATGTTAGCATAAAAAAAACGATATAAAATAAATCAACACAACAGTAGCAAATCGCAGCATTCAGTGACTTTAGTGTTATTATGGACTATTAAGGACTGTGCCGTGAAAAGCCTCTTCTCCCTGGACAAACAGAAGCTGTTCAGCTGCTCTCTTGTCGCTGTGTCTCAGTCAACAGGCTGAGGGTTCATATCGTACTAATTATTACTGTTTGGGACCTGTTAGATAGAACTGTAATGTATAGAACTTGAATCAATATCCTGCATGACTGAAATTCGTAGACCTTGTGTTCTATACAGTGGATTTCTATCAGAGTGTCCTGTAATGTCGTGCTACCCCAAATGAGCCCTAGTTTACAATAAAGTACTGTACCTGCCTGTAGAGCAAATCGTTCTATCCTGATGATCCCACTCATAGACGCAAAACAGGAAACCCCACAAATTGTAGTGATCGAGACTCTTTGTTTACCCTGGTCAATATTAAATCTCAAAGAGCATACTTACTTTATAATCTAAATAAGTCTATAAGGACCTTTGAAAATCTGTAGGATTTGATGTCCTTTAGGTAAATATCAGTGTCCATTAATTAGTTAGACACTTTAAACCTACTTAACAGAGTATTAGTCAGATTAAATCCTTAATGGTATTACCGGCAGTGTTCAAATGGGTCACTGTAGTATTTATTGTGAGTTTTATTTGGAATTAGGGTGCAGCCAAGCGTATAAACCATCCCGGATATGTTCTGCTGTCAGTTGCAATGTCTTAGATTTGGACTGACTGCAGCTACAGAGTCTAACTTACACTTTGAGGGGAAAATCTTGTCATCTCTACCAGTTGTGTTCAATCCATGTAATTTTATTTTTGTATATGTGCGTGTAGATTTTGAGTGCGTTCTTTACAAGTGTCATTAATTTTGCTTTGATCTCAGGAGCTTTTGCTGTGCTGGTGTGTGTTGAGAACTGCAGCGAGGCTGCCTTTTCCCAAAGCAGCCTCTAACTGTACTCTGTGTAGTCTGCCTTGTAAATAAAAATAGCTAATTTAACAGTTCTAATGGTTTGGTAACCTTCTTGAGACTGTGATATTTCAGTGCGTGTGGTGGAGCTGAAGGGATGACGTTGGAAAATCTGTTGTGCAAAGAATATCCAGGAAAAATCAAAAATATTTCAGCCGCCACTGGAGAAGCCCGCCGCCGAGCTTTTTGACTTCAGTTGACGTCTGAAGGCAGGTACGGCAACACATGAGGCCTGAAAAACTAAAATGTGACAAAGACTGGCATTTGCTTACATGTGACCTCTGTGAAAGACAGGAAGTGGGAGGCACTAGAGTGGGAACTGCTCAGTGTTGTCTGGACTTGAAAAGAGCTGATCCTAGGAATACTACAAATGAGATAAACTGTAGTGTAAAGAGTGGAGATTTCATCCACTTCCTAGGAATGATAGAGGAGAGGAAAAGGTGAAGAGGTCAAAACACTTGCAACACTTGTAGGATAGAGGACAATGTTATTGCCAGGCCAGTGCATTTTGATTTGTACCACTGAGCTTTTCTCTACACTAAAACTGCAAACTGAGTTGCCAGACAGGAGGGTACTCTGACACCGGGATGTTGCAGGACTTTGTCTTTTTGAATGTCGTTGCTGTAAATTCTGTTGAGGCCTGTGTACAGTGGGTTATAGCTTTAAACGTTTCCCCTTGAATGGGTCATTTCTGAATATTAGAAACAGAAAACAAGCAGCGCTGAGCACAGTATTGAATGAGCAGTAACAGGGATTCTTATGGATCCCAGACTTTTTATATTCACCAACCTTTCATCCAAAAATGAACTCCAATGAAATACTGTGTCTTTAAGTTTCTACACTGAAACTGCATGGCGGCGAATAATGTTTGCATCACAATTTCCATTCGCCATCTGTATTTGTAAACTCATTTTTAGCTGTAAATTTGTATCTCTTTAAGCAGCCGGTCTCTCGGGATGTTGTTTATTTTATACAGTGCATTTGTACTACATGTTGTCATGATTCACTACGGCTTCTAAGAGCCGCTGGCAGTGTTTGTCGTGTTTTATTTATTCAGTGAATCACCACGAAGTCCACATTTGTACTCGATTACAGTCAACAAGTGACAAGTGTCCCTAACTTCCCATGGCTGATCTCACCTGTCCCTGCACGGTGATGTCAGCACAGCTATCCTGCTTGTTGATGTCAGTGGGTCATTCCTGTCTGGTTGAGTAACACGCCGGCCTTGCCTGGCTTCTCTGGTGAGTGTGTGTTTTTAACTGCAGAGAGTGTGAGCGGATAGATTTAGGTGCATATGTGGCAGCAACAACCTTGTTGCTAAATGATTTACACTATGTCAGACGCGCTTATAAGCCAGAGCTGTATGTGTGTGTGCATTCAGCGCTTTATATAGCCACAGTTATCCAGGAAGAAGGAATGCCCGGGATGCCAATGACCATATTTGAACTGTGTGTCTGCTGCAGACAGACGGCACACACTGACTGCAAACCGTAACTTGCACACAGTCAAAGCTCACTTCTCCCTCATCTTCAAGCTTGTGTATGTGTGTGTGTGTGTGTGTGTGTGTGTGTTTGTGTGCTCTGTGTTGTAGTTACACTGGATCACCACTATCAGGCAATGTAATACCTTGTCTGGTAGTGACAGTTGACTTTTCCTCACTCACAGGGAGCAAACTTCTCTCTCTCTCGCTCTCTCTTTCCAGCACTTTCTGGTTTCTTCTCCCTGACAATCTGCTCTGCTGACCGACAACATCCACTCTGGCCCTGTGGAGGAAACTACTTCCCTTCTCTTTTGTGTTGTTCTCCTTCACTTGCTCTCAGCTCATCCGTGACTTGTATACCTTCGGGATAGCGGTTAGGTAGTTGGGCAGTCACACTTTATTGCTGCGCGCGTGTGTGTGTGTGTTTGAGTGCGCGGGAGTCAGTCAGTATGCCATGTCGTCCCCTGGCTCGTCGTTTGTGCAGATAAAGCATGAGGACTTGCTCTTCTACGAGAACTGTGGTGGAGGCAGCTTTGGGAGCGTCTACAGAGCTCTCTGGATATCCCAGGACAAGGAAGTGGCTGTGAAGAAGCTTCTGAAGATCGACAAAGAGGTAAAGTGGAGACGCGCACAGACGTAGACCAATCACACATAATGTACAGTAGTCATTAGGTATTTCCTCTCCTTCGTGGGACGTTACTGCTCAAAACTTCAAAAACGGTTACTTTCCACTCAATACCCAGATTTGGATCCAAAGCCCCCTCATTCCCCCACCTCCCCCTCCCTTGTTGTCTGCCATTGTACATGTGTTTATCTTAAACATACCGCTTCTCATGCCCCCTCCTCCTCCTCCCACTCTTTGTAGATATAGCAGTTTTATTTATGCCTGGACTCCCCTGTTCCTCCCATTGTATGTTAGGGTGAGGTGAGTAGTACCTCGAGGCTTAATTCACTTCAGTTCAGGCCTGGGTGTGAGTCTCCACGAGTATGAGGCGGGCTGCATGATTTCCTTCCATGTTAATGATCCCGTGCTGGTAAAGGCTAATGGGTCTGTGTCCGGAAGCTGAAGTTGGGGCCTGTGGGTGTATTCATTCACAGTGTCAGATTTTATATAATACAAAAGCAAGTGCACACATGCATTATAGAGAAATAAAAGGTGGTGTCACAAGTGGGCCAACTTCATAAGATTACACAGGGAAGAAATTTTGTCGGTTGAGCGACTTCTCTGACACACAAAAATACACAGAGGGTGGGCATGCATGCATAAAGCTGTCTGCATAGTTCATGTGTAAATACAAGTTGATGGATAATGTGAGAAGTGCAGCTTCATGTGGAGCCTTCATGCATCGTTTTCCTGCACAAACTGATAGCCTTACAACAATAGATGAGAGTAAACCCAGAATGATGAATTTCTCTTTGGAAAAAAAAATATTTAGAGAGAAAATATTTTGCTCAATGCTCGATTGGAGTTTATGTGTAAATCCATTTCACTGTTAGTTTATTATGTTGCTTGGCAAAAGTTACATATTCCACACATGCAAAGATGATGATTGAGATGTTATTTCAGATTTATGGCCTGTTTACTGCTGCAGGGTGGAGAGTTTTTGTTTGGATAACTTGTGGAATGGAATAGCTCAGGAATCCCGGAGATGCAATCAGGATTAACTTTAAAATTGGTTTTAACATTTAAGTTAGCCTAACATTCTGTGATTAATGATTATTAAAAGAGTTATTAAAAGATTAAAAGAGTCCTCTACTGTAAAACTTAAGTTAATGAAGGTGATCATACTTCTCTGCTTCTCTTTTTCTTGACCCCTCATCCAGGCTGAGATTCTCAGTGTACTGAGTCATAAGAACATCATTCAGTTTTATGGAGCCGTGCTGGAATCTCCCAACTATGGCATTGTCACAGGTCAGACTCGGAGTGTGTGTATGAGTGTGTTTTTGAAATATACACTTTCAGATGTTTTTGTCAGTGTAGTTTAATGCTTAAATTTAGACGAGATGCACAAAATGAAATGTGTGTGACTATCCTTGGGGTTCAGGTGTAATATAAGTATGAAGTCATTATCAGGTCAAGGTCTGAGGTAAGTCGTAAAAGCTACAGAATACAGTCAGGGCACACTGTGGTGCCATCTAAACCTGCACGTGTATGCGTGTGTGTGTATATTGGTTTAATTGGTGCGTATTTGATCCGAGGCGGAGAAAGTTACACGCGCGTTAACACATGCTCTGATGGCCGGCAAGTGTTTATGTGTGTATGGTGAAATATCAGAACATACTTTGAACACTGGTTCTTGCGGTGATTCCTGGCAGGACATTTGTAACTGAGACCAGCATGTTTGGATGTGGTTGTAATCCCGGCTGGGTTTATATGGTATAGATAAAGCACTGAAACACCACCAGCAATGTTTCTTGATGCCTAATGCTTACTGATATATCAAAAGTAAAGCAGGTATCAGCACATTTTGGTCTCTGTGTGCAGATGAAAACATTCAGGCATTCATTTCTATTTTCACAAGGCTACAAAGGCTTGTGCTCTACTTTCTGTCTTTGATCTGACATTAAGTAGCAAAATGGAAAAATTCTCACATATTTTGGATTTAAAAGTCAGGGCAGGATGTGAAGGTTGAAGGTGTTTCCGATGATTTGAGGCAGCTTCTCACCGTGTATGATTTGTGCACTGCTTAACAGTGGGCTGTAGCTCTCACACATTGTAACGTAAAACTTCAAGTACCAAGTTTGTTTCACTTGTTTAAATAGCAGTGGATGGTTTTGAAGATGCTGTAATATACACTACTGTAGACTTTATTATTTAAAATAGTGGTTGTTGCTGATGAGATTAATGGAGGCTCTGTTTTACACTGGTGCAGAGCTATAATCTTTCTTACTAATAACTCTTGTGGCTCTTTTCAAGATACTTTAACAAAAATAAGGAAATAATTGATTATTTAACAAATAAAGACCTCAGTAAATATATAAGCCAAGCATAGTGTGTGGTAGGTATTTAGGTATTAATTAATTTTTAAATACATTTATATATTAATATTATTATATTAGACATTTGAACGAGGAAGGTCCAGGCAGCCATTTCTGAGTTAAACTCCACGACACACTGTGAATGAGGCACACGGTTATAGGATGAACTGGATTTATATTTCTGTGGTGAATCTTTGTCCAGTCTACAAATATAACGAAGATAAATAAATGTTGCCGTTACCAACATTCATGCTTTTGTGTTGTGTTTGATCTGAAGTTTCATTTTATTGAAGATGAGATAATCTGGGTCATTTTGAACTCTCAGTGATACCACGGTGTTTGTTTGAGTTTGGGAAGTGAAGAAGTGTTTGGATCTGGAAATAGTTAATGACTTCTGACTTAAGAGGCGGAAGGTTGCGGGCTCTCGATGTGATGTGTAGCTACACTTCTACAGAGGCGCACATCAGTTTACAGCATAGGTTACATTGTTGGGTTTCAGAGGGATTTGTAGTTACAAAGTACCTACGGCATAGATTTAACACAGAATAACTCTGCGGCTAATCCTTAGCAGCTGCATGAAGCCATCATGTCAATATGGCCCAGAATCTCTAAGGAATTTTTATATGTTTTATGCAAGGCAGCTCTGAGATCCAACGTGGTACTGGCAATGTAACTATTAGATTGAATGTTTGGCTTTATTAGGGTGACAAAAAGAGAAACTAATTCATCCAATAATAAAATAGGATTTTTTATTGCTTTATGAAAAAAAAAAAGTATACATGTGTGTTATATAATTGTTTTTCAGGTCAAAGGTCAAACTCAGAGTGACAGACTAATATAAAAACGGTCCTTTTTTATATAATTTTTCCTGTTAATCAGTATACTTGTTGACTCATTTTACACGATGCATTGGTGCGCATGATTTTTCTTGTTTGTCATAATGAAAATTGTTTGTGTCTGTCTGTGCTGTACTTGCAGAATATGCTAGCGCAGGGTCTCTGTATGAGTACCTCGCCAGTGAGCAGAGTGAAGAGATGGACATGAACCAGATCATGACATGGGCCATCCAGATAGCCAAGGGTAATAAGGAAAAATAAAGATGATTAAAAACTGGATATGGATATAACAGGTTATATAAGAGAGAATCTACAGTCTCTAACACACCCAATGATGTAATAAAGTCTGTCACACATTTTTAGAGAAAAAAACTTTAAACATTAATTTTTATTTAATTTTATAAACCATTTTAGTATTTTGCCCTTATTTTAGCTGATTTTTTGCTGAAGTTCTTGTCTCACTTAACGTTTTAACGTCAGTTCATAATAGATTTCTGCATTAACTGAAACTGATCAAAAACAAATGGAATTGAAAGCCAAACATTGAGTATTGTTAGATAATTCCACAAAAACCAATCAAAGTGCTGTAGTTGGTTGTTTGTTTTTGATACAACGTTATTAATGATTGGTTTCCTCATAGGGATGCATTACCTGCATGCAGAAGCTCCAGTCAAAGTGATTCACAGAGACCTCAAGTCCCGAAATGGTAACACATAATTTAAACCCCATTCTGATTAGTTTTTCTAACTTGCTTTTGGTAGATGTGCCCAATCACGAGTCCTGAATGTCAGGTATTTTCAGTGTTGTGCACCATTAACTGGACTGTATAATGTGGTCTGTTTTTCAGTGGTAATGACAGCAGATAAAGTGCTTAAGGTTTGTACCTATAATGTATTTATAAACAAAACAAAAAAGACATACATCTTGTGCATTTTTGCGCATCTTTTTAATAGCGTTTTTCCTTTGATATTTCAGATTTGTGACTTTGGAGCGTCTAAGTTTCTTTCCCATACCACCCATATGACAGTAGTGGGCACTTTTCCCTGGATGGCTCCAGAGGTCATTCAGAGCCTGCCTGTCTCTGAGACCTGTGACACCTACTCCTATGGTGTGGTGAGTTGGCAGTACTGTAGGAATATCAGTATTTTAAGATCAGGAATAAGTCTAAGAAGTAGCAGTCAGTGCTAGTGCTGTAATTTAGTGAATTACAAGTAGGAGTAGAAGTACCCCAGGGGGTACTTTTGCGGTAGTCACGGGGCATATTGACGGATGAGTGCTACTAATCCTAAGAAACAGAAATTACAATTTAATTAAAGAAATGTGCAGACCAGAGCAGGTTTAAGCAGTAAAGTTAATAGTTAATTGATAGTAATAAACCACCGAGAGGGACTCATAAATGATTAAACTAGATAAGTGGTTAAATAAGTATAAATAAGAGAATAAATAACTGAAATGCAGTACTGTGCAAAAGCCTCAAACCAGTTCATTTCTTTCTTTCTTTGTTTTTTCTTGGAAAATGAGAAATGGGTGCAGTGATTTATTGATAGAGTATGTACCGGCAGAAACTGAGTTATGATGAGCTTGAAAGTCAATGTTTGGTATGGCCACATTTATTCTTCAACACAGCCTGAACTCTGTTAGGCAGCTCTTTTGTCATTTCTTTAAGTAGTCTTCAGGAATAGTTCTCCAGGCTTCTTCAAGGACATTCAAAGCTCTTCTTTGGTTGTTTCTGCCTTTTGTTCTGTTCCCTGTCAACATGATCCCACAAAGCTTGAATAATGTTGAGGTCCGGGCTCTTGGGAGGACAAACCATGACTGATAGTGTTTCACTGTGTTTTTCTATCCACCAGGTATGCTTTTATTGCATTGGCAGTATATTTGGGATCATTGTCATACTGAAAAATGAAACCGTTGCTAAGCAGACACTTTCCAGATGGTATTGTGTGGTGGGTGAAAATCTGACTGTGCTTTTCTGCAGTTATAATTCCATCAGTTTTTACAAGATCCCACTGGCTAAAATGCCCAAACCATGACAGAGACTTCACTGTGTGTTAAACATGTTTATGCTCACTGTTGTACCTCTATGCTGACCGAATCTCTACATACAGTTGGAACCCAAAATATCAAATGTGGATTAATCAGTCCATAAGACCCAATTCCCATGTTTTTTATCCCAGTTCTTGTGTAATTTGGCATACCTTGGCCTTTTTTCACTGCTTCCTTTCCTTTACAATGTCTTTTTGACAGCCACTCTTCCACGGAGTCCATTTCTGAGGAGGAACAGCAGATGGATCAATTGAAGGGGCCAGATATACCTCTCAAATCCTGTTTTAGGGCTTTGCTGGATTTAACTTTTTTTTTTTTTAAGGACATGACTTTTAGTTACTGTTCATCTGCTGTAGATAGTTTTTAGGCCTACTACTTCCTTTGTCCACCACTTGTCCAGTATTGCAACATGTTTTTTTGTTTTTTTTAAAGGATACATGTACACTATACCGAGACGTGGCAAGTTTTTGGCTAATAGCTCTCTGGGAGTCAAACATTTCATGTCTGTCAAACTGTATTTTCTTTGCTATTTTTCATAGACTCAATTTCTTCTAATTTCTTTAGTTATGTGTTTTTTTGTGACAGGGTGCTAGTAACAAAGACGCTGAAGATACTATTTAAAATTGGTTCTTTGCCCTGTTGTTATGTGTACTGGTTCATCCCTTGAGTTTGATACCTTTTTTACGAATGATTCATAGGTCAGCATTAAGAGGCTTAACCAACCAACCAAAAAAAAATGTATCTGAGAACGATCAGGTACAAGGAATGGACTGAAAATTAATGAAAAGGGAAAAGTAGCCAAAGAAAAGCTCTTTAGACAGCCTGAAAAACTACTGCTCCAAAATTACATGAAAGCCTGACTTTATGGACTTTCGAGACTTTTGCACAGTACTAACTTAAAGCATGGTTATTAAGTTATACCATTTGCAGCTGTAGCTAGTAGTATGGATAAAAGATTGGGATCTCCTCTTAAACAATGAGTCACGGCTAAATGGAGTAGCTAAGAAGTTTGGGTAAATGGTAACATGATAAAGTTGCAAGTAATCCGGTGATAACATAAAAATTTCTGGCAAATGCAAAGGTCAGATTAAAATAATGCAGAAAAACTGTAAAACTTAAGTAGAGCATACTGGCCTGAACGCTAACAGTTTTTATACTCATTCCAATAGTTTCTCACCTCACGTATCAACAGTACTGAGGCCATGTAGTTGTCACTAGTAACTGTACGCTGTTTCACTGCATTAAGCGAACCAACACCGTCTGTTCTGTGGCCAGGTGCTATGGGAGATGCTGACTCGGGAGGTTCCATTCAAAGGTTTCGAAGGGCTGCAGGTTGCATGGCTGGTGGTGGAAAAGCAAGAGGTAACCTACACGTACATACATGTGCACTTTTTTGAACATACTAAAAGCATTTAGACCCACCAGAGTTTGAAGCAACTGGAGGCACAATGTGATGCTCTCATGGTTTCCACTGTGAGCTGGTGAGGCTAAGGCAGAGTATTTTTAGGCCTGATGTCAGTTCTCTGCTCTTGTAAGGCCTGGATACACAGCAGTGGAGCTTGGCCAGACTCCCCCTGGTTAAAGCCTTTACGAGTGAGAGAGGCAGACAGAGTAAAAGAGAGAGAGGGGGGGAAAGAAGAGAAGATTGCAGCGGTGGGAGGGTCGATTCTTTGGGTTTATGAGTGGTAGGGGATGATGGTTATGCTGCATCTGTGTTTCAGTTACTAAAGTGACCGAAGCCCCTGTAAGAGAAACACACACACACACACGCACGCACGCACGCACGCACGCACGCACACAACAAAACAACACAGAGAACATGATTCCTTCGGAGCTGCTGGCTCGTCTCCAAATACTCTCCCTAAATAACTCTCTCTCTCTTCCTCTTTCCCAGTCTCCATCTGATTTTCCCTTTCCATTGCTACACCTCTCTTCCTGACCCTTCAGTTCGCCCTCTCTCCACTCTGAGTTGGTGATATTTTAGGATTAATCCCCAGGGAAACCGTTTCCATTTACCACATTGTACTATGGAGATGTCTGGGCCTATGATTTTCAAAGGGATTGGTTTTGTAACTGCAGTTTACACAGTACAAAAGAAAGATATACATGAACCCCCCTCCCCACCATTTAGCTCATAAACACCGTGATGGATTGTAATTTGCTGAAACTTGGAATTATAAACCTAATATTGTGAACCTATAAACTAGTTTCTTCTGAGATTAGTCCTAATTTCAAAGGACATGAACATGTTTTTCCTTGGTCAGCTTTTTAGCTTTTTCAACATAATACACACAGATTTCTGCTAAAGTTAAGACATCTCTGTTCACTCATTACTCATTTCAGCTGTGTTAAAAATTTCAGTATAAGGGTGAAGGTTTTGGCACAGTCTCTTCCCCCGAGCACTTAGTCCTGGATCTTGGTATATTCTTTATTTAAACGATTTCTAATCTCTCAGCGTATAATATGGAGAAACGAGCGACACATTTTAACACATAGTAGCCAAATGACAGGATTCTAAATTTAATTCTATAGCCACCAGAGCCAAGTTTGTTAAAGTTACTCCAAATCTGTGTCATCCACATAAAAGTTAAAGGAAACATTTTCTGCGTTTTCTGAATAATGCTACTCAACAGGAAACTGCAGAACACTGGAGCAGTAAAAGTATATAAGAGGTTGAGGATGATGAAGAGCTGGACAAATGTATAAAGAGAGCTAAAGTGGAAAAGGTTACACTTTAGTCTGTTACCTAGTTAGATTTTTCTAAAATGCCGTTTTCTGGTTTTCAGAAGAGGCAGGACTATTGCACATTTGAAGGAAGGGTGAACAATGCTGGTTAAAGGTGAGGGCTAATGGTCCCCAGAGTTTACTTTACTATGTCAAAGGAGCAGGTGGAGGTCTTTAAAGAGGAATAATACAGTAAAGTTTTCGCAGAGTGTTGGAGTAAAAAGAATTTGGAACCGAGACAAGATCTGCAAAGTCTCTGGTGTTTGAAAGCTATTTTTCTGACTTGATTTAGAATGAAATGTAATGCCAATTCTGATATCACCTCAGATCAGATCAGCTTTTGGTTAAATGCTGTGCATTTCTACTTAGCAAATGGAAGCATCCTAACATGCTGTTATTACCATGCATTGTCATTATGGGGAAGGCATCAAATTGCAAAGCTCCATCCTTTTGTACATGCTCACAGAGCCAAATATAAGACTGCAGACTCTCATTCTGAAGTTGTTGACGCTGAAGTAGTCAAACGGGTTGGCTGCGCAGGAAACTTATTCAATTTTGTTTGCCTAGTTTTTAAAAATTCAAGGTGCAGTTTATATCCAAAAAGTGTTTTTGCACAACATTATGATAAAAAATGTGATCACTTCATTATTTTCCTCTATTATACAACTGTGTAAAGTTTCATGTTAATTAGTGTAAAAAATCTTGAGTTTGGGCCAAAAGTGTGTGTTTTGCGGTCACTTTGACCTGATCACCAGATAGCTATTTGCATGAATGGATGGTTGACTAAATGAAAACACTCTGGTGAGTTAAGAAAAAAAAAAAACGGGGTGGTTTCATTTGTATAGTAATTATTTTTATATGTGTCTGTGTTATTGTGTTTGGCTATCCAGAGGCTGACCATTCCCACCAGCTGTCCAGCAAGTTTTGCAGAGCTGATGAGAAAATGTTGGCAAGCAGACCCAAAGGTAAGCTAAACAGACTCAGGACACAATGATTAATGTGCGGAAAAAAGTTTCATATAGCGCACCGAATGCTTTCAAAGATACACGATCATATCCTGTGTGTACAAATGTATTTACAGGAGCGTCCACAGTTTAAGCAGGTGCTGGCAACCCTGGAGACCATGGCTAACGATAGCAGGCTACCGGACCAGTGTAACTCCTTCCTACACAACAAGGACCAGTGGAGGTACACACACAAAAAACACAGTCTTGTAGACATCCAAAATAAGAGTGTAACTGCACTGTGTCAGAGGGATCTCCTGACGTTTTTAAGTGCATGCTATAAAGTGTTGTTCTCTTATGAGGCTGACAAATCCACCCTCTTGAATGCGTGTGCACACGGTAGATCACAAATCCACACACGCATCAGCATGTACCCTTGCTCACATACATGTATACATACACAACTCTGTGGACACTGAAGCTCAAGGGAGAAGCTGAATGTGTGACCCTGTACTCTACTTCAGTCTATATTAAGCTCACTGGAAAGTAGCCATGGAAGAGATTCCTCTACTCCTCCACTCTGCCCTCACTCCGACATGGGGAGAAAGAGACAAGGGGTGGGGTTGGAGGTGGTGTGGGGTGGTTGAGGAGAAATCAAACTGAAGAGTTGAAGAGGAGGAGGAGGAGGAGGAGGAGGAGAGGTTCAGGGAGGAACAGAAATGTATTGTGTGAGTGTGAAATCTAAAACACTGAGCGAGACACAAACAGCAAGGATAGAGAAAAACAAGAGTGGACAGATGAGGGGAGGTTGGGGGGTGCAGGGAAAAAGGGAGAGAGAGGTGGCCAATGGAACAGCAGGAGGAGAGAAGGTGCAAAATTCTGTGCATATTTAACATGAGTACAGGAAGGCAATCAATTCTGAGTGAAGTTTTAGGTATGGGTGGAAAAACTTGGACAAGCTGGGAGGAGAGGTGAAGGGGTGGGATGAATGAAAGGGGAAGTATGGAAGGAATACAGGAGGAGGTATGACTCTGCACATGTCTATATTTAGTTGCCCTGAGAGATGATTGTGTTTGTGAATGCAGGCTCATCGACAGCCAATCCAATAGTGACCTCTTGTGGCAAAGGAGAGTACTGCATCAAAAGACGACTATAAAACAATGTTGTGTTCTGCTGTAAAAAGTTAACTACTCACAACTGCAAACTACTTCCTCATGAACATAAAATATTTTAATGTTATAAAAAAATGAAAGTATCAAGTGAATGTGAAATAAAATTCATGAAAGAAATGAAAATGAATTGTAGTTTCCAGTGAGTATGCCTCAGAGGTCACTGCAAAATTCAAAAAATGTAAACTTTCACATTTTGCATATTCAATATACATAAAGTGAAAAATGTCTTGCAGCTTATGAAAATCACAAATCCAGTATCTTAAATCATTAAAATATTAATTATAATGACGTTTACGATACAGAAATGACCAGATTTTGAATAATATGCTTATTTAGGCCCTCAATATTTTGCATCAGTGTCTTAGCACGGATTCAATTAAGTGTTGGCTCTGCTGTGGTGTTATTGAGGCCCAGGTTGCTGTTTGTATTTTTGGGTCTGGTGTTTCTTGACTTCCTTTTTTCAATATTCCAGGTGCTTGATGAGGTTCAGGCCAGACAAGTTGGCCGGTTACAAACAATAACAGTAATAATAACACTGTAATAACACGGTCAGCATACCATTCAGTCGTAGTTTTGGCACTATGGCTGGGTGCTGCTAGAGGTCCTTCTGGAAACGAACCGCTCTCTCCATAAAGTTTGTCAGCAGGTGGACGCATGAAGTGCTCTAAAATCTCTTTCTGATTGTCTCATGTTGACTTTGGATTAACATGGTGGACCAAACAATGTCACCGACACCAGCAGATGACATGGCGCCCCAAATCGTCACAGACTACTTCAAACACCTTGGATTCTTGGCTCCTCTCCACTCTTCTGACAGACTCTAGGAACATGATGTCCAACTAAAATGCAAAATTGAGTTTCATCTGAAAAGAGGACTTTCACTGAGTTCTTTTTGTTCTTAGCCCAGTTAAGACTCTTTTGGTGTTGTCTCTCCTTTCCTGGAGACCTCTGTGGTGGCTTTGGATGCACAGAAACCAGGATCAGTCCACTCTGAATCTTTCTTAAGTTTTTGACAATTTTTTAAAGGGTGCGATCATTCGTGTTGCATGTGCACCTTTTCCTACTACAGTGTTCCCTTTCAGTTAATCCCATTAATAAGCTTTGATACAACACTCTGAAAGGCCAGGCTTTTCATCAAACGCCTTCTTACCCTCTTTGTGGAAAGTGTCAGTGACCATCATAGAAATGACTGCCAAGTCAGCAGTCATCTCCATGATTGTAGTTGTGTGTACTGAACTAGATCGAGAGTTGGCATAGCAATTTACTTAAAATGAAAGCTTTCAAATAATCTGGGGTACTGGATTTCTGATTTTCATGACCTGTAAGTCATTAGCAGGGGTCCCCAATCCCAGTCCACGAGGGCCGGTGTCCCTGCAGGTTTTAGATATGTCCTTGATCCACCACAGCTGATGTAAATGGATAAATTACCTTCTCAACGTGTCTTGAAGTTCAACAGAGGCCTGGTAATGAACTAATCATGTGATTCAGGTGTGTTGACCCAGGGTGAGATCTAAAACCTGCAGGGACACCGGCCCTCGTGGACTGCAATTGGGGACCCCTGGTCATTAGCATCAATGTTAAAACAAAAAGATTTCAAATAATTCACATTATGTGTATTGAATATATGATATATGACATAAATTAAAAATAAAACCTTTTCATTATATACAGTTTTTTTAGATGCACTGGTAGCTGTTTTTAGCAGACTACATATTAATTATTATATTCTCATTCTGAATATAGTCATTTCTCCTTTAAAACCTGGAGTTAATCACTGACCACTAATGTTTTCATGTGTACAAATACTTTAGGTGTGAAATTGAGTCAACATTAGAGCGCCTCCGGAAGCTAGAGAGGGAACTTTACTCCAAGGAGAAGGAGCTAGAGGAGAGAGAGAGGAGGCTCAGACTGTGGGAAGAGAGGCTAATGGAGAGGTCCAACATGACTCCTAGCCCCACCTCCCTACTCATGGAGCGCTCAAACATCTCACCGGTACGCAAAACTTGCCTGTATATAATTTATCTCAAACTGCCATAAACAAAATTAACTGATACCTTTTTCTTAATCTTGCCCTTGTCTCTACCAGTTCTTCACACCGATGTCCATCAGCTCCTCGGGCTCGTTCTTCCGCTCACACTCTCAGGACTCCAATAGCGCTGGGGTCAGCAGTGCTGGTGTCAGCTCTCTCCTTCGCACACTAAGCAACGGAGACACAGAGAGGGGGAGCAGTGTGGTGCTGGAGAGAGGGATGGGCTCGCTCGACAGCACGAGGCTGCACGCCATGTTCCGAGGGTTGCAGGGGAGGTTAGGGGAGGAGGACGAGGAAGAGGAGGGTACCCTAGAGGAGAAAAGCTGGGGACAGAGAGACAGAGATGACAGTGGGAGTCTGGAGGGAGGAAGGGTGCAGGTGACACTCAGGAGTTTCCCCGGTGGCGTAGTGGAAAGGGAGGAGAGGACATGGGAGGAAGGGGACAGGGAGAGAGGAGGAATGCAAAGAAGCAGGGTGACTACTATTGTCCGAGGGTACTCGGGGGGATTTGGGGAGGCGGAAGGAGAGAGGGATAGAGAGGGAGGATGGGAGATAGAAAAACTCGGCGACACGCTGGAAGAGAGAGGGATGGAGGGTGGTCTCGAAGGAGGGAGGCTCCCAACGATGTTCAAAGGTCTCCATGGGAGCATGGGGGGCTTTGGGGACATGCTGTCTTTAGATATGGATGAGATGGGGGAGATGGAGAGACTGGGTGACATGGACATGAACATGGGCGACCTGGGAGTGATGAAAGTCATTGGTCACGGCGTCAGAAGTGAGCTGGGGGTCAGGGGTCGCAGGAGTGACATGGGAGTTGTAGTCCAGGATGTTAGAGGAGACGTCAGCGAGGCCATCAGCCAAAAGATCAGGGGTGAAGTGGGTGTCGTCGGTCACTCTGGGGTGCAGGTGAGCATGCGGGCATCGTCTAATCAGAACTCTGTTAAGAGCTGCAGCATGCGGCACGGAACCAAGATCAACATGGCAACAGCAGCCATGGACATGATGGAGCTCGACTGGTCTGACAGTGATTAGATGACACCTTAGCAGAAACATGCACAGAAATACACACACAGAAATACACACCGAGGCCAAACTAGAAAGATTTTGACTTGTAAGCACATGCAGTATCTGAGCTACAGTATGTGCGATCTCCTGTTAAAAAAAAGAGCTGGTATACACACATTTTTTGTTAATTTGTTTTTTAATTAAATGGACGAATACTACACCCATGTGTACTGTGAAGAGGGAAGGAAGGAAAAGGCAGTTTGAGGTTGTACTGTCATGTTGTCAGATTGGCTTCACCTGTGTAATTTAATGTGCTATTAAAACTGATGCATAACATACTGTAAGAGGTACAAGTGTAACAAAATAAGACACTTGAACGCCGCTCTAACGAGGCAGCACTGTCTTTGTTTTCTTTTTTTTTTCTTCTCCTGCTTATATCTTGTAGTTTATAGATTTGATTTGTTCCAAACATGCTTTGACTTTCAGTTCTAACTGTGATCTAGTGTGTGAAGTATTGGCATTTTTCTCTGTACATTTTATCATTTTTCAATAAAAAGAAAAGAAATCTTATTATATTCCAGTCACTTTGCGCTACTAATAAGTTCAAAAGGGACATCAGGAGCACTGAGGACACACTGCATCTTCACTGAGAACTCTTACACTTTTCACACACTGAGTAGAAGAGCCACTCCGGCCAGGACCCATTTGGCAGGTCGCTCCCTGGTTTTTAGACTGAAAGTCCAAACATACGTGGGTCCTCTGATCTTGGTCTTGTAGAGGGGACACTCGTAGATATTCCTGGTTTCCTGACGGTCACTGGGTACAGCTCGAACTGAGATAACAGGCATGGTTGGGGTCAGTTCCTTTAAACGAGCCTCAGTTATCACTCCGGTCTGAGTGTCCCATCTTGCACCTGTAGTCGGGCGTAGGTGAAGAAGAGAGAAGACTTAAAGCACTTTTGGGGATTTTTATGCCCCATTAACTCTCCTAGCTGCTGTTCAAGGCCATATCTGCTGCTCATCCTGAGAAGTAAGTCTGTTTTTTGCAGAGTATCATGATGTTGCAGTGAAGTTTTCACTTAAATGTGTCAATTAATCATTATATGCTTATTCTATCTAGAAGTTATAAGCACAAAATTGCTTTATAGAGTCCCAGTGATCTCTGATCATCAAATTCCAATCATTAAATCTTGAGCCCAAGTGAACGGTTTATATGAGGTGCCGTAAGGGACATTATTAATGAAACGCTCTCACACACACTACTGAAATTTTAGCTCTCACACACACCACTGAAACGCTCTCACACACACTACTGAAATTTTAGCTCTCACACACACAACTGAAATTTTAGCTCTCACACACACAACTGAAATTTTAGCTCTCACACACACTACTGAAATTTTAGCTCTCACACACACAACTAAAACGCTCTCACACACACACTACTGAAATTTTATCTCTCACACACACACAACTGAAACGCTCTCACACACACTACTGAAATTTTAGCTCTCACACACACTACTGAAATTTTAGCTCTCACACACACAACTGAAACGCTCTCACACACACTACTGAAATTTTAGCTCTCACACACACAACTGAAATTTTAGCTCTCACACACACAACTGAAACGCTCTCACACACACACTACTGAAATTTTAGCTCTCACACACACCACTGAAACGCTCTCACACACACACACAACTGAAACGCTCTCACACGCACTACTGAAATTTTAGCTCTCACACACACCACTGAAACGCTCTCACACACACACAACTGAAACGCTCTCACACGCACTACTGAAATTTTAGCTCTCACACGCACAACTGAAACGCTCTCACACACACACTACTGAAATTTTAGCTCTCACACACACCACTGAAACGCTCTCACACACACACAACTGAAACGCTCTCACACACACTACTGAAATTTTAGCTCTCACACACACTACTGAAACGCTCTCACACACACTACTGAAATTTTAGCTCTCACACACACTACTGAAATGCTCTCACACACACTACTGAAACGCTCTCTCACACACTACTGAAATTTTAGCTCTCACACACACACTACTGAAACGCTCTCACACACACAACTGAAATTTTAGCTCTCACACACACTACTGAAACGCTCTCACACACACTACTGAAACGCTCTCACACACACTACTGAAACGCTCTCACACACACAACTGAAATTTTAGCTCTCACACACACAACTGAAACGCTCTCACACACACTACTGAAACGCTCTCACACACACTACTGAAACGCTCTCACACACACAACTGAAATGCTCTCACACACACTACTGAAACGCTCTCACACACACTACTGAAACGCTCTCACACACACTACTGAAACGCTCTCACACACACAACTGAAATGCTCTCACACACACTACTGAAACGCTCTCACACACACTACTGAAACGCTCTCACACACACTACTGAAACTTTAGCTCTCACACACACTACTGAAACGCTCTCACACACACTACTGAAACGCTCTCACACACACTACTGAAACGCTCTCACACACACTACTGAAACGCTCTCACACACACAACTGAAACGCTCTCACACACACTACTGAAACGCTCTCACACACACAACTGAAACGCTCTCACACACACTACTGAAACGCTCTCACACACACTACTGAAACGCTCTCACACACACTACTGAAACGCTCTCACACACACTACTGAAATTTTAGCTCTCACACACACTACTGAAATTTTAGCTCTCACACACACTACCAAAACGCTCTCACACACACTACTGAAACGCTCTCACACACACAACTGAAACGCTCTCACACACACCACTGAAACCAGAGGCATTTCTGCTGAACAGGAAGTTGTTTCCTGACAAGGAAACTGATGGAAAAAGTGGTATATTTCAAAACACTACAAGGATTTCTACTCAGCAACCTGCTAGTACAGCAGTCCCCAACCTTTTTTGCGCCACGTAAATGATATAAAAATAAAAAAACGATAAATACCATGAAAACCATAAATAGAAATGTGTTCGAATTTTTGTGGAGGAATAAAACCCATTACATAGAAAGATCTCAGCTTGTGAAGGGATACAATAAAGGTGGTATCAAAACTCCAGAATTGGAATTTATGGTTGGCACCCTTAGAATTAAATGGTTAAAATCTTGTCTGTCACAGCCAGACTCTACTTAGCTCCACATCCCATGATTCTTGTTTAATAAAATAGTATACAGGATTAGACTTTATTTTGAAATGTGATTTTGCGGCAAATAAAATCCCCATAAAGATATCAAACTTTCCAAAACAGACGTTGCATTTTTGGGAAAATGAGATTTTCAACTTCTCCCCATAATTCAACCTTATGGAATAATAGGGTAATAACACTTAATCAAAAATCAATTTTCAAGAGTGACTGGTTTGAACAAAAATATTATATTCATAACAGATTTGTTGGATGATAACGGTGTCATTCTAAGTTACACAGACTTTTCAGAAAAATATTGTCTAAACTGTTCTCAAAGAGAATATAACAAATTTTGTGAACTGGTCCCACTGCCTCTGCTTCATTTGATTAAAATTTTTATGATATACAATAATTTCTCATCAGTGCTCCCAAATTTATTGCTAGGGCAATGTCAGCTGTTTGATAAAAATGCAATAAGAAATTTGTTAGTAGTTTCTTCAAAGACAAAATATTTCATAGTTACAACAGAATGGTTACATGGCATGGTTCTAATTTAGTTATTTCATATACACTGGATAAAGCATACTAAAAATTTATGAAATAGCCTATTCTACCTAAAGTTAAAGAAACACACTTTAAACAAAACTAATACTGTGGCAGAATTTCTAAAAAAAGAGATTTGGCTTTGAGGTGGATCAGTGTTCTTTTTGTACTGATGAAAATGAAACCCTAGAACATCTTTTTTTTCCCTATGCCCTATCACACAATGTATTTGGTGCAACTTAAAAAATTGGATTTCCCTAAATATTAATGATGTGCCACTGTTTGAATTACATCATAATTTTTTTTATATGGATCATCTAGCATTGGATGTCTCAGACATTATTAACATCATCATACTTGTTGAGTATTGCAGCATCGACAGCGATCAACTCGAAGGAAAATGACGACGGAGGCAAAAATGTCCTTAATATTTTTGGGAACTTTATTCCTCATCAACATGCGGCAAAACTTTTCTCATGGGTGCCATTTTCGTTGTGGTATACTTTTTTTTTTTCTTAGGGGCGTGATGACGCAGCATCCGTGCTCTTACAATGAAACAGTGCCTCCTTGTGGTGGCAACTAAAATACTGTCTCTGTTAAACCACAGTAACCATAATGCAGTTAAACACTGTACAACATGAGTACACACAATGAATATCTTAACAATACTTTTGAGTAAATATCATATCCATTGTGCTAAATGGAGGAACGCTAAGCCTTCTCTCCCTGGTTTTATTGATGATTTTAAGATATTTTTCTTTGCTAAAAAAAGACAAAAAGCACATATGCCAAAAAAATAACCAGGATAATGTACGTCTCCCGCTATTCTAAATTTTGACTTATGCTGAGGCTAATATATTGTTAAGTAATGCAGCTGTCTCACTAAGGTCCAGAATCGATTTGTTCCACGATTCGATTCAATTCAATTCGATTTGATTATGGGGAATTTTGACAGTCAGAAATATTATAATTCAGATCAGTACATTTACATATTTTTGTATTTAAAAAAAGGAAGCTGACACACGCAAGACTTTATCAAAGGTGTGAGCATCACAGCAGATGCCTTTGTGTCAAAGTAGCTGAAGATAAAACACATAAAAACATGAAGGTGGTTTTCCTGGCCTGGGATTTTATAAAAAATATTCTGCAGTACATCAAAAACGAAAGAAAACCATTAACATATGAACGTTACCTCTGACGTTACAGCGGTTTTATTAGAGACACGGCTAACGTTTTGCATTTTGCATAATTTTAAAAAGTTTAAATTTATTCAGTATTGAACGGCAGAAATTAGGTTTTCTTTTCGGAAGTATGTAAAATGAAAAAAAAAAAAAAAAAAACAGCGGCCGACTGCGCTGTAAACAACAGTAGACTTGTGCCTAACAAGCAAGCGAATAATGCAGAAAACTGATTTTTAGACGGGAAACTGTTCTTGAAGTACAGAGAGAGAGAGAGAGGGCTGTGCATGACGTGCGATTTTATCGTGGTGGAAGCAAAACAGTTAGTGAATTCATGACGATGTTTATGTGAAGCGCAGTTTGGATCTTCTTTTGCTGCTGGTTCAGTCAATATTGTTTGGAGAGAGATAAAACTAACAGCTTTAGAATCGGCGCAAAAACGGGGTGAAAACAAAGCGCGGACCTGCCGACAGATCAGAGTCAGCGAGCTGTCGGCTTTCAGCCCCGACCGTATCCGTGCTGTCGGGTGAGAAAGGCGACATCTCACTGATTCTGATCCGCGGGTCCGCGCTGTGTGTTTACGTCTTTGTGCAGAAGCCGTACCTGCTCTCATTTACTGTCTTAGCTGTTTGGTGGTTGTTGAAATTTTGTGAGGTTTCACCAGAGATTCTGGGATTTCGGGTAAAATAAATTTATATGTAGCCTGGCTAAATTAACCAGCCCAGAACACAGATTATCTTTGGGGTTCTTTTAATCTGAATGATAAAGTAAGTGCTCAGAAGAAAATAACAAGGTTGTAAAAATAAAGAAATAAAATTGTTACAGACAGCTCCTATCCAGTAACAGCTTTGTGCTCTGGTAACCCACTGCTACTGCAGGTTATTTCCCCAACTTTATCAGCATCTGGAACTCAAGGACATCTAGCGTCATTTCGTGTCTGATATAAACCCAAACATAAATAAAACAAAACTTAGCAGTGCAAAAATAACTAGTGGCTTCTCCTGCATAGATACAGAGCCAAGATTAAACAGTTAACACGGTACATTTCCCTCTTACCCACAGAGATAGTATAATACAAGTGTGAACTCAAATACATACAGTGCATTAATCCAGCAGAAAACGGAATATGGATCCCTCTGAGACGAACGGCGAAGTTGGTGGCAGCTACTCCTGGTGCCTTAACTGTTGCACACTTTGCGTTCAAAACAGATCACGCAGCGAAAAAAGGCATTGCACACCCACATAACACCAATGCAAGCTAGCACTCGTGCATGTCTCCGTAGATCCCCATGATCCCTTCCGCTCTCAGAGGTACCCCAAAAGAAAAACAGTGCCATCCAGTGGCATGTCCCATAATATCGAACTTCCACCCGGCTACATACTCCCCTGCTTAAGAGTCAACGTCCCCGGTGACTCAATTGGTATATCTCAACTCATGCACTGCTTCCTTAAAGAGAGCAGTACCCAAATTAGTCAACAACTGAGACAGTACCTCAGGGCTCAAGGTGATGGCATGACATGCTGATACAGGGACATGGTAAGGGTTTGAATGCACCCGACGGGGCACTGGTGTTGGTGGAATGACCCCAATATCCCTGTTAGTTTCAGTAGCAACTGTCTCTGGTGTGGACACCTGCTCAGAGTCAGATGGTACAGTAACACGAGCATCATCAGTGTTTACAGACTCAGAAATGTCACTGCTTTGAACTGCTTCATCAGACCCCTGCTCTGCACTTGGGTATGAGGTTTCTCCGAACAACACATACTCAGGATCTGGATCTGAACAGCCTGTTTTCTCTTCTGTCCTAGGACTCACTACCACAGGGGATTCATTATTTTTCTTTTTCCTGGGTGCAGGAATTGGGCCAATACAAGGTCTAAGGTTAGCTCTGTGAACCCGTTTTACTGGCCCACCCTCCACCGGCTCCACTGCATGTGTGCTGCCCTGGACTTCGACAACCCTATAAACCACAGGGCTCCAGGCGTCCTGAATTTTGTTCCTGCCTTGGGGCCAGTGTCGCAGATAAACTAACTGACCTACTTCAACAGGGGGGCAATAGACTCGGGTTTTGTCCAGCTCAAGCCTTTCCGCTGCTTTCTGCTCCGTGTACTGCCTTGCTCTGTTATGTGCTTCATTTAAGCGCTGCTGATGCACAACCAGCCAGTCATGTCTCTTATCAAGCACCTGCTCCTGCCCCAGTAAAGCATCTACAGGAAGGTGGGGGTGCACTCCAAACATGAGGTAATACGGCGAGTGCCCTGTGGTGGCATGGGGAGTCACATTGTACGCATAGACCAATTCTGGCAAATACTCAGGCCAACGGCGTTTCTTGTCAGGTGGGAGGGTACGCAATAGGTCATGAAGTGTCCTATTGAAACGTTCACATTGTGCATTACCTTGGGGATGATGTGGTGTAGTACGGCTTTTTTTAACCCCATATAACTTGCACAGTTCCTGAATCACATCACTTTCAAAATTTCTGCCCTGATCAGAATGTAACCTCTCTGGTACGCCATACCTCATGAACCACTCTCTAAGCAAAATCTTAGCAGTTGTATCAGCTTTCTGGTCGCGTGTGGGGAAAGCTTGTGTGAACTTGGTGAAAACATCTGTAACCACCAACACATTTTCCCGTCCATCTGAGGCTGGCTCCAACATGCTAAAATCTACTGCAACCACTTCAAGAGGTCTAGTGGCCAAAGAAGGCTTGACAGGGGTATGAATCTTGGGCTGTGGCAACTTAGTAAGCACACATCTGTAGCATTTCTTAATCCACTGGTCCACTTCTTCATACATACCAACCCAAAAACATCTCTGTCTTAACAGATTCTGGGTCCGCTCCACCCCCTGATGCCCCATCTGATCATGCACACTCCCCAGTACAGCTTCCTTTAAACAAGCTGGCAAAAGGAGCTGCTGACACCTCCCCAAATGTCCATCCTCAATGACCCGATACAACAATCCCTCCAACTCCATGATACGTGACCACTGCCGGAGCAGAGAAATCACAGACTTAGCCAAACCTCTCCTCTGCTGGTGTGTGGGTTTCTTCTTTTTGTCCCAAAACTGCCTAAAGGACTTGATAGTAGGGTCAGAGCACTGAAACTGTCGCAACTCTTCCTTAGAATACCCTGGCAGAGTGGGTGTATTCCCTTGGGAATCAGTAAAATGGGTGTCTTGCTCAACTGCTGTGACCCGGGCCTGCCTCACCTGACAACATTTTACACCTGCACTTACTAAGTCCAGGCCTAGCGTTGTCCCTCTGCTGACAAGGTTACAGATGGATATGCATCCATCAAACTCCTCCTCATCTCCTGCAGGCTGGGGCTCCCCTGCTAATGGCTGTCTAGAGAGGGTATCGGCTGCTGTGTTACACCGACCAGGACGATACTGCACCTCAAAGTCAAATGGCGCTAACTGGGCAACCCAGCGCTGTTCAATGGCTCCCAGCTTTGCTGAGTTCAGGTGGCAGAGGGGGTTGTTATCTGTCACAACTGTGAATTTGGAGCCTAAGAGATACCCCCTAAACTTCTCAGACACAGCCCATTTAAGGGCGAGGAGCTCTAATTTCATGCTGCTATAGTTTCTGTCATTTCTCTCTGCATTTCTCAACCTTCGGCTGGCGTATGCTATAACACGTTTCCTGCCACCCTGCACCTGATAAAGAACTGCTCCCAGTCCTAAACTGCTGGCATCCGTCTCAACAACAAATGGCAGTGAGAAATCAGCATAAGCAAGTAGGGGGGCACACGTGAGCTTCTCTTTCAGCTGTTCAAATGACTCTTGACAAGATGGCGTCCACACACTTTCCAGCAAGTTTTTATATTTAGCTGGACTGTCCTCCTTGCCCCATGCATTAATCAGATCATGCAAAGGACCTGCCAGCTGCGAAAATCCATGGAGAAATCTCCTGTAATAACTGCAAAAACCCAGGAAGGATCTCAGCTCTTTAACTGTGGTGGGTACTGGCCACTGCCTCACTGCAGCTATCTTGTCTGGGTCCGTACCTATCCCTTCAGCTGAGATCTGGTGACCCAAAAAGCGTACACTAGATTGGAGAAAATGACATTTCTCCACCTTAACCTTCAGCCCAGTTTCCCTGAGTCTCTGCAACACTGTCTGAAGACGTGTCAAATGGTCTTCAAAAGTTGATGAGTAGACTAATATGTCATCTAGGTACACGAGCATGATCTGAAGGATTAAGTCACTCATAGTGGCCTGCATGAGTCTTTGGAAAGTGGCTGGACCGTTACACACACCAAAGGGCAATCTGGTATATTCAAACAACCCAAATGGGGTTGTAAAAGCAGTCTTGTGCCTGTCTCTTTCGTGAACTGCCACTTGATGATAGCCACTTGCCAGGTCGATAGTCGAGAAAAACCTTGCACCATGTAATGCATCAAAGGATTCATCTATACGGGGCAAAGGAAAGGCATCACGTCTGGTCTTGGCATTTAGCCGCCTGTAATCGACACATAACCTCAAGCTGTTGTCTGTCTTCCTCACCAGCACAATGGGCGATGCATAGGCACTAGTGCTTTCTTTGATCACACCCTTTTTCAGAAGCTGGGTTATGTGTTCTCGCACCTCTTTGTACTGTGTTGGAGGTATCCGTCGGTAGGCCTGAGTGACCGGGACATCATCGACTAGGTGTATCTCATGACTGATCTTCTCTGTATAACCTAGATCTTCATCCTTGAAAGCAAAAACATCTGCATACTGAGCCAAAAGTGCAGCTAATTTGGTCTGTTCCTCTTGGGAGCCACTAATGCTCAGCTGCTCTATCAGCAATTTCAGTTCACCATCAGATTCTTTAGCCCCTTCCTTATTCAGTGACACTTCCTCGTGGTCAGCAGAGATACGATTAAACTGCACCTCAGCTGCATTTTCAACACACTCCACTACAGTAAGCATACCAAGTCTGGTCCGGGGAGCCAACCACACATCTTCCTGAGAGAAGTTCACAACTTGAACTGGAAACACGTGCCTGTCAGTTTCAACAAGAGTAGGAACAACAACCAAACCACTGGGAACGAGCGTGTTGGTTGGCTCAAGTAACATTAAGGTCTGGTCATCTGAAACTTTCCCAAGCCCTCTAGCAAATACTGTGGCCACGGATGATGCTGGCACGTGTACAGTATTTTTACCAGCTAACCGGGCGATGGATGACCTCTCTAATACTTCGCAGGCTTGCACCCTCTGAAAAGCTTCTCCCCAAGCAGCATTTAACTCTCCTCCGAGAGTTGAATCAAAACTAGCAATGGCTAGCTCCTTACATCTCTTTATTATGTTCATTCCAACAAGAACAGGGGGGGATCCCTCTAGTCTGCTGGCACCTTTTCCCACCTGCTGTTCCACATCATTTTCCTGCACCTTAACTTTAGCTGACATTAGCTCTTGGTCCTGTGGCCCTCCTGGTTCTGGGGCGGGGTCCCTGACTACCAAAAACCCACACTCCTGCGCTGTTAACCCCATGACCTGCACATCCAGCTCAATGTAACCTATATAAGGAATTGGCAATGAGTTAGCTGCAGTCAATTTAAGCCATTTAGCTGTAGGGGTTACATCATCATCTTCACCCATTAGGTGTTGTCGGAAAAATGCCTCTGAGATGGTGCTAACCTGGCTCCCTGTATCCAAAAGGGTTCTAGCCTTAATCCCTCCCACCTCAATTTCAACTTCAGGACATTTACCAACTGCTCTGTCAAAAAATCTCTCACGAGTTAGGGTCTTTGAGCCAGTAGTCTCCCCTCGAATTGCCCGGCTCTTGGCAACCGAGGTGGCTAGTTTCCCTGACCAGGTGCAGGAACAGAAACTGGAGAAGCTCCTTGCTTAAGGGTTTTGCACTCCCTAGCAATGTGTCCAACTCCCTTACACTTGAAACAGATGGGCTTCCCATCATCAGTGAACTGGAACTTTGATCTGGGAATCCCACGTTTAGGGGCCCTTTCTCTGGATGTAACACTCTCCCTAACCACACTGAGTAACTCCCCAATAGCCTTGCCCTGCTCAGAAACCACCTTAAGGATTTCATCTAGAGTTGCAGATGACCTATCTGGAGCTTCACGGGTACTCTGATCCCTTGCAACCGCACTGTCACTTAATATGGGCCTGCTCTTGGCAACTCTGGTGCCACTAGGTTTTTCTTCCATCGACCAAGCAATTGCTTCCTGACGTACATCAAAAAGCGTAGACTCTGGCTTTTCCCTCACCATCTTGCGAAGCTCCCTTCGCAGAGTGGAGTCTCTTACTCCCTCCACAAACTGGTCTCTAACTGCCATCTTTGTGTCTCGTACTGCATCAGGCCTTTGTTTAAGGGCTAAGCGGAGGATCTGGGACAGAGCGTGTGAGTACTCAAAGAAATCTTCACCTTCTAGCTGGAAACGGCTAAAAAAGGTTTGCAGTAACTGTGCTACACTGCGCCTCTCACCATAAGCTTCTCTGAGAAAACAAAATATTTCTTCGGGTTCAATTTGCTCTCCCCCAGTACATAACTTGATCTCTTCAAGTGCAGAACCCCTGAGGAGGGAAAAAATGAAGTCAACCTGATCATCATTACCCAAGCCTCTAGTTCTGATACCCCTCTGTACTTCATCAATAAACTCCTCTACAGAACGTCCATCTACGGTTGCATCCCCACTAAAGGGTTGAATAGGTCGCTCTCGCGGCAGATATACATATGACCTACTTGCCCCGTCACTCAAAGCAGTTATCCTGGCCATAGCCTGGTCATGTTTGTTACTCAGTTCTGACAATTTTGCCTGAAGCTCAGTGACAGGGTCCCTTGCGGTGGCCCCCGCCAAACCCTGGTCATCGTCACTGTTTGTGTCTGACATAATGAAATGTCTGTGTCCAGATTAGTCTTTGGTCAGGATGCAGAAATTGCCTTAGCAGTCTATTCAGCTAGGTGCCACTGATGTCCTCTTCTCCTCTGGAAAGAATCCTTCCCTCGATCGAAATCACCCTCTTCTGGAAAGACTGGCCACTGCTCCTCTGCACACCTCTGGTATGGCCTCAATCGTCCGATCCTTTCCAATCCCTCGCGTCGCAGGTGACCACCACTACAGTTATTTCTTGCACCGTAAAATAACCTACTTAAACGGAAACCCATAAAAAACAAAATCGCTGAGCTGCCACTTTTGCAGATACCCCACTCCTGGTACCAAATTGTGTAGCCTGGCTAAATTAACCAGCCCAGAACACAGATTATCTTTGGGGTTCTTTTAATCTGAATGATAAAGTAAGTGCTCAGAAGAAAATAACAAGGTTGTAAAAATAAAGAAATAAAATTGTTACAGACAGCTCCTATCCAGTAACAGCTTTGTGCTCTGGTAACCCACTGCTACTGCAGGTTATTTCCCCAACTTTATCAGCATCTGGAACTCAAGGACATCTAGCGTCATTTCGTGTCTGATATAAACCCAAACATAAATAAAACAAAACTTAGCAGTGCAAAAATAACTAGTGGCTTCTCCTGCATAGATACAGAGCCAAGATTAAACAGTTAACACGGTACATTTCCCTCTTACCCACAGAGATAGTATAATACAAGTGTGAACTCAAATACATACAGTGCATTAATCCAGCAGAAAACGGAATATGGATCCCTCTGAGACGAACGGCGAAGTTGGTGGCAGCTACTCCTGGTGCCTTAACTGTTGCACACTTTGCGTTCAAAACAGATCACGCAGCGAAAAAAGGCATTGCACACCCACATAACACCAATGCAAGCTAGCACTCGTGCATGTCTCCGTAGATCCCCATGATCCCTTCCGCTCTCAGAGGTACCCCAAAAGAAAAACAGTGCCATCCAGTGGCATGTCCCATAATATCGAACTTCCACCCGGCTACATATATTAAAAAATCGATTCAGGATTTTAATGAATCGATTTCACGTTATCCAAGCCAGAATCGATTTTAATCAATAAATCGATTATAAAAACCCACCCCTAACTAACAGGTTGCTGAGTAGACATCTGTGTAGTGGTTTGTTTGAAATCTAACACTTTTTCCTTCAGTTTCCTTGTCAAGAATTAACTTCCTGTTTAACTGAAATGCCTTCCTGTTCAACTGAAACGCCTTCCTGTTCGACTGAAACACCTTCCTGTTTAACTGAAACACCTTCCTGTTTAACTGAAATGCCTTCCTGTTCCACTGAAACGCCTTCCTGTTCCACTGAAACGCCTTCCTGTTTAACTGAAATGCCTTGGTTTTTCAGTAGTGTGTGTGAGAGCGTTTCAGTAGTGTGTGTGAGAGCTAAAATTTCAGTAGTGTGTGTGAGAGCGTTTCAGTTGTGTGTGTGAGAGCTAAAATTTCAGTTGTGTGTGTGAGAGCATTTCAGTTGTGTGTGTGAGAACTAAAATTTCAGTAGTGTGTGTGAGAGCGTTTCAGTAGTGTGTGTGAGAGCGTTTCAGTAGTGTGTGTGAGAGCGTTTCAGTAGTGTGTGTGAGAGCTAAAATTTCAGTTGTGTGTGTGAGAGCGTTTCAGTTGTGTGTGTGAGAACTAAAATTTCAGTTGTGTGTGTGAGAGCGTTTCAGTTGTGTGTGTGAGAACTAAAATTTCAGTAGTGTGTGTGAGAGCGTTTCAGTAGTGTGTGTGAGAGCTAAAATTTCAGTAGTGTGTGAGAGAGCGTTTCAGTAGTGTGTGTGAGAGCTAAAATTTCAGTAGTGTGTGAGAGAGCGTTTCAGTAGTGTGTGTGAGAGCGTTTCAGTAGTGTGTGTGAGAGCGTTTCAGTAGTGTGTGTGAGAGCGTTTCAGTAGTGTGTGTGAGAGCTAAAATTTGAGTAGTGTGTGAGAGAGCGTTTCAGTAGTGTGTGTGAGAGCGTTTCAGTAGTGTGTGTGAGAGCGTCTCAGTAGTGTGTGTGAGAGCGTTTCAGTTGTGTGTGTGAGAGCGTTTCAGTAGTGTGTGTGAGAGCGTTTCAGTAGTGTGTGTGAGAGCTAAAATTTCAGTAGTGTGTGTGAGAGCGTTTCAGTTGTGTGTGTGAGAGCATTTCAGTAGTGTGTGTGAGAGCGTTTCAGTTGTGTGTGTGAGAGCGTTTCAGTAGTGTGTGTGAGAGCTAAAATTTCAGTAGTGTGTGTGAGAGCGTTTCAGTAGTGTGTGTGAGAGCGTTTCAGTAGTGTGTGTGAGAGCTAAAATTTCAGTAGTGTGTGTGAGAGCGTTTCAGTAGTGTGTGTGAGAGCGTTTCAGTGGTGTGTGTGAGAGCATTTCAGTAGTGTGTGTGAGAGCGTTTCAGTAGTGTGTGTGAGAGCTAAAATTTCAGTAGTGTGTGTGAGAGCGTTTCAGTAGTGTGTGTGAGAGCTAAAATTTCAGTAGTGTGTGAGAGCGTTTCAGTAATAATGTCCCTTACGGCACCTCATAGGTTTACGCTAAACTTAATGAAATTCCCTCAAGCTACTTTGAGATATTGTGACAACAGGACAGACAGACAACTGGAAAACTGTCCCCAGTGCAAAGGTACATATACACAGTTAAATGTATGATTTTATTTGAACTAAAACACAGACAAGGAGAATTATGCACAAAGAAGTGGCCTGTGGTTCTGCAAGCTGCACCACAATAAGCAGAAAATAAGTGGCAGTGTTTCTACCTTCCATATAAAGTCCATACACATATGCACCCTCCCTGGCCGGTTGGTTGAACTCTTCTTTAAACTTCTTGGTCACATCCACTGTCAGATTCACTTTATCAAGAGGCCACTCATTCTTACGTGCCAGAGACTGCATCACAGCTGGAATGCAAGGACACGATGAAATAACTAAGAATTGGTTAGAAGTCAATGTATTAGTACAAATTTTCTATATGCTGTAAATGAATTTTACCAGTGAGAAAGGACTGTGGGTTGAACAGCCCAGACAGCCAGACAACACTGGGCAGAGACAGGTCCTGAGTCCAGCTGTCAAGTTCTTTGCAACGCTGCATCACGTCGTTATACCTGACATCAAATGAAAGGAAATAGACCGAGACAGCTGTTTGGATGATGTCAGTCATGTGGAAACTATATAGGGCACTGTAACTCAACTCTTCACTATATGAAATGTATAACAGTACAATACCTTGGCTTATTTGATTCCCTTGCACATTATGCAAAATTGCATCAGCTGAAATTAAATGCAGAGTCTTATATAAGATTTGGGAAATCCATCCCCTGGAGAAAGAAAAACACACCATATTGCCAGGCTGTAAGTTGAGGGGTAGGCAAGCTTGGTCCAGCTATCTGGGACGTTGTCAAAGAACAAGGCTGCCTGTAGCTTCTCCATCTCAGAGGACATGGCCAGTTCACCCTTTGAGAGAGCAACAGTATAACCGCACAGATCAGAATTTATGCATGTAGTAATTTAACATCAGTGAGACATTAACACGTGACCTCTAAAGCAGCAGTGTAAATACTGTCAGAAACTCAGCTGAACACATTTTTGCATAAAGAGCAAAAGCTTCTCTGATTTCTCCTGATGCAGGCTTCTTTTCATCCTTACATCATTTGTTTGACACACACTCTGCTGTGATGACAGTCTGTGCTGTGATGGCTTCTGTGTTTATATATTATCCAGACTAGTTTTCTACTTCTACTGTAAATACCCATTCAAACACACAAAGGTGTCAAGCATACCTTGAGTCCAAGGTCAAGCTCCTTCAGCGAGCGGCGTATCTCATAAATGAGTGTGTTCATGCGCTCACATTCCTGGAAGCACACCAGGATGTATGGCGATCGTTCAGCTGTCTTGGAAGTGATGTCGGTCATGTTGTACACCTCTGGCAGCTTTTCCAGAACTTCATCTAAAATTGATTTCACCTGGATGTGTGTAGAGCAAGTATATAGTCAGTCCAAGATGTTGGATTTACTGGTTTGCTCATTTCTATCTTGGTTCTCCTAGAATTAGAGAAGCGGGCTAACTGTGTTCCTACTGTGAATAATTTAAACATTAGAGGAGTGAATGTATCTGTTTCTGTACTTTTTATCTGTTTTATGACTTCACTGGTCACTGGTTTTGATCTATAATTGTCTTTTTATACCTTCCAAGAAAAAAAAAACCCTGTACATCTACTGTACCTTCTCTTCTAGTGTTTGTGAGGCTCCCTCTCCAATCACAACATCAGGGGACTGCAGCTCCAGCAGAGTGTGAAAAAGGTTATCTGATGTCACTGTCAGGAACTCAATTTCTGCATTGGGATGCAACCCATAGTGCACTGGGCTCTCATGGGGCAGCATCTCATCTATGAAATCATGGTAGCCCTGGAGATGCAGAGTAACATTTTCATTTAATGAGCTGTACAGTCAGAATTATTTAGTATGAAAACTGGCCTTTAATATTCATTTACATGACAATATTTTTTCAGGGTTTAAGGTACAATAGTGTAAAGTAAACTTTAATAAAAAACTACTGGATTTAATTTACCTGATAATCCAGGTTGGAGGGAATGACAAATCCCGGTGCCAATGCAAGCTTCCGGTCAAACTAGGAGACACAAAACAGAGAGAAGTATTGTTAGCTGTGGGACTCACATACTGTACAAAACATAAAATTATTCCAAACCCAGACGGCAAAATTCCCTCGGTCTGGTGCAACTGGTTGCCAGGAACTCATGCCAGTATTTTTTTTAGCTTTTATGGACAGTCTATAGTAAAAAAGTAGTCAATCTGCTCTAACTGGAGCTGATTTTCAACCCAAAATGGCCCAAGTCTGCACAAGAAGAGCAGTTACATTTGGCTACCATATAATGCCTGCGGAGAAGCCTGTTCTTTTTCTGCAGAACACAGCCAGGTTTGCTGGCACACTACGTCCATGTTTTCTTTTACTGTCACACACACAAACCTGATTGGGCTGCATGTATTCTTCCAGATAAGTTCTGCAGAGGCGTCTGTCCCAGTCATCAGTGATGTGTCCTCCATACATGATTTCCCCAAACAAATACCTCAGGTCCTCCCATGGCACCTGTGTCATCATAATTATAAAAATCACTGCCAAGGCAATCACAACCCTAATTCGCCTGTGGCACCGTCACTCGCAGCACCACTGACAACCTCATACATCAGTGTTTCGGTCATCCAGTTATACACCATGCTTCCTATCCACAACAACAACAAAACCCACCTGTGCATTAGCCTCCAGGTAATTGTAAAGGACATTAACTGATATAGTCAGATCTCCAGTGCTGAATGGATACTTTCTGTTCCAACCCTGGGGCCCAAACTTCCTCCTCTCCGCCACACAGGCGTGAAAGTAACAGAGAGAAAACAGGATGGTCTTAAACTCCTGCTCACGGCTGCACTGATCCAGGATGTCCTGGAGAGAGGGCAAAGCAATAAGTGAATTGATAAATAAATCAAAACAAATGCACAAAGAACACAAGGAAAGAAAAAAAAAAATCACCTGGTCAAAGTTATCCAGAGCAGCATGTAGATTAGCATGCATGCCTGTAGGAGGTTCATTGGTGATCTTTATAGCATTTTCCAGAATTCCCTGAGTAAAAAAATAAAAAAATAAAAATTTCATGTCACTATTAAAGTGTTCAACTGTAATTCAATGAATGCAATGCTGGTATAGGTTAAGACAGCTGGGAGAATAAATTCCTTATGTAGATGTTACATTAAAGTGTTAAAGTGAGACAAAGTGTGACTTTTCTTGCATGCTTGCTGAATCTTTACCTGTGGGATAATGTGTTCTTGGGCCGTAGATGCCGGCTCAGCGCTCATAAACACTCTGTAGTCCGGATGGCTGTCTTCACAGCAGCGCTCCAGGAGCTTCTCAAGCGCACCCAGCCAGCGAGCAACCAGATGGATGTTCTGCAGGGAAATGGAAACACATAATCAAAGCTCAATAACTGTAGCATACTCCACAGGCACTGTCATGCTGATTTCTTTTTCAGATTCTCCCCATTCTAACATAAGAAAATGTGTTTCTTTTAACTGGACCTGCAATATAACCCAGTGACCCTCCTTAGCGGCCTTTTCCATGGCGAGTTCAGCCACAGTTTCCTGTCCTTGACCCAGGGAGACATTGTGAAGCTTCCCAAGGTCAATAGTGAAACCCAGCTTCCTTCCTGGGAAAACAAAGGACTGATTTTTTATGTGCTAACCTTAACACTCTTTTAGGTTGTCACTGAATTGTAAAGAAATGGCTGGACACTTAAATTATTAATAAATCAACACATTACAGTGTGCGATCAGGCAGTTGTGTTTGGATGCATGCAGCTTTCTGAACAGTACCCAGCGATTCGACATCTTTAAGTGGGTCCACTCCTGGGGAGAGGATGAAGAAAATAGGGGAGGAAGGACCACTTTCTCTAAAGGACTTTGCAAATTCAGTCTTTCGTCCCTCTGTATACTTCACACCGAGCTTCTCTTCAACAAAGTTCCTAGAGTCGGGTTATATTGACATAAACGAATGAACAAACACTGCTTTTAATAGTCCTTATATGGAAATACACTTAAAAAATAGAAAAGACAAAAACACAGTTAAACAAGCAGGAAAACAAATCCTCATCACCTTAGAGCATAGGTCATTCGGTCAGGCCTCAGGGCTCTCATCATGATCAGTTTCTGCAGCGAGCTTTTTCCCTTCCACTCCTGAGGAAACTTCTCCTTCTCAGGACACTCTGACTCCACCAGCTTCTTCCAGCGCTTGGGTGAACCTTCAATATCCCGATCCAGACCACGAAACTCATCAGTGAAACTCATAACCTGGACCGATACAAGAGAGAGAGCAGTTTTTGATTTGCATTGCAATTCAAATGCCAACAAAAATAAATGCTGCGTGTATGTGCCTGTGAACCTTGATGGCGCTCCAGGCCGAGTTGGAAAGAAAGTCAAGGGGGCTGATGTAGCTGTGGTCAATGTTAAAACGCAGCAAGAAGTCCAACTCTCTCACAACTATCTCCTTACTCATCAGGAGCAACTGAAATAGGGAGAACACAGTCAGGGACAAACACAGTCTTTGTCTAACCCTTCCACAAACACACACACACCTGGAAGGCCAGCTGTGCCGTAAAGGTGAGCTTGTCTCTCTCAAATAGTCCCCTGCTGATGTAGTTGAAGGTGGAGTATGTAACACAGTCTATGAGAGTGTTTACTCTGCTGTTTACGTCGTCACAGGCTTCTGCTAGCTCCACTGCTTTGTGGAAAACAACGTTAAAGGCCTGAGAACAAAAGGACAAATCAATTCGTAGGATGTATTTGTTTGCTGCATAATTTCACATAAATTTGGATATTTTACATCTTATGTTAAATTCAGTTGTTGGTTCCTAGGTTGTGGTCAGGTCCTATATTTGCTTCTGGTTACCTTGAGGCTGAACTGGTACATGGGGTTGATCTTGTTAAGATCATTCATGATAAAGTAGAGCAGAGAAGCTCTGACAGCAACAGGGCGATAGTGCTCTCTGGCCTCGTTTATCTTTACTTCGTTAACTTTTGCTTCCAGAACCTGCGAATGAGAGATGACAGAAAAAAGAAAAAATATGAAAGGGAGTAAAAAGTAGGTTAACCATTCATTTTACTGCAACAACGCAGACATGTAACCTGATACCTTCATCTCAATCTCAGCAGCAGTGTGCTTTGTCGTCTCAAGCTTCTCCACCAGCACATTGTCACCAAGGAAGTTACTCTCTGCAGCAGACAGCCGGGTTAGCAGCTCGTCCTCCAGAAGCTTCAGCTCAATCTTAAACATGTTCTGCTGCTTTGTCAGTTCACTCTGTAGGAAGACGATGCAAATATATAAAAAGAAGCATAAATGGAACCAGAATGATGAAAACCAAAACCTGCAACAGAGATGAAATAATGCCAGCTGGCCTCATTAAACGATGAACTCCAACATGCACTGGGACAGCTAAATACCAAACAGCAAATCGAGTTCAGGTAACCCGGGTCTTGTACACAAGAGAGGAAGGCATTAAGTGGGAGATTGCATGCTGCCCCCATGTGAAGCAAAAGGCAGTGGTTGGCGAGAGGAAGGCCTTAACGTTTCTTAAACTCTTAGACTGCCGGACCCGGACAGGCAGTACAAAAAGGACAGACTGATCAACAGAGAACTCCATCAACTGTTCCACTCTACCTTAAGCTGCTCAAGGTCTGGCCTCTCTTGATTCACCACCTGGGCCAGGAGCTGGTCCTCCAATCCATCTCTGGTCACTGTGAAATTAATGAGGGTGGTCTGGGCTTGAATCTCTGGCTTATAGTGAGGACTAGCCAGCTTAGTGTGGAGAATCAGTCTGAAGGCTGGGTGGAAGAAACACTCTTTGTCTCCAACCTTTATACAACTGTAGCAGCGTAGTAGCAAGGAAGAAGAAGAGAGTAGAGCATGATAAAATGAATGAACCCAGTGTAATATGAATGATCTTCGATACATGGAAAAGTGGCATTGATGAGCAAGTTGTGGATAAGTGATAAGATCCTTACTTCCTTATACCCCACCCCTACCCCTTTCCCTCCTTTCTACCTTACCCACTTTTCCCCATACCTCCTTAGACCCCCCCACCCACCCTTCCAATTATCCTCTCTCTTTACCCACTCTCTACCATCCCACCCCCACCAGCCTCCTAACCATTTTCTCCTTCTGAATTTACCCACTTCTTCTTCCTTCTGATCCATAACCCTTATACCACCTTGTCTGCTTTCAACGTGTAAACATGTATTGAAAGGTTCACAAAACCCTACAGACAGGACTGAACATAGATCAATATATTTCTGATGAAACACATCAGCTCTGTTCATGTGTTCATTTTTTAATAAATATGTGAAAATTGATTGAATTCTCCTGGAGTCTTACAGTTTCTTTTCTAGGTCACGTTTAATCTATAACAACATCTTTTTTTTGTACTTTACTGGCAGATTTTGTTTTTACGGGGCTTTTGTTTTTCTGTGTCCTTATCTGCTACTATCTGCCCTGATGGCTAGGTGAGTACTTAACCAAGTAATGCAGTAATTCTTCAAGGAAAAAGCTTTCCCTTAAATTGGGCTTCATTCACTAATATCTGTGTGGAAATGTTGTTACCCTGAACCCAAAATAACTGCATCTACAAATTTAGTCCAGTTCTTAAAGCATCTGCAGAAAGGAGAAAAACTCGATCACAGCAATTCTGTGTGTTACCTGCCCTTCTTGATTGTGTGTCGACCCAGAAGTGGGTCAATAACGGGGTCAATGGTCTCCTCGAGGTTCTCGATGAGGACAGTGTCCCCTGCCACTACAGCCTGTTCAATAACATCTACATATCTGGAACAACATTTAAGATTAATTTATAAAAACTGTAGAAATTGTAGCACTGTTATTATTTCTGAATTGCTACTAAACAAATTTACACATCCTCGAGGCCTCAAGCAAGCATCAACAAAGGAAACGCTCACCCTCTCTGCCCCAGACTGACAACCTTGAGGCTGTTACCATAGCGACTCTTAATCCATTTGATGCCCTGCAGCTGAGGGTCGATAAGGAGAGGCCAGCGCTCACCTGCAACAATAAACTCCTTATTTATACACAGAGATGTGCTAAGAAGAAAACCTAGTACCGTAGCGTTTGTAATGTTTGTTATAAAAAGCCAGTTACACTAAGTGAAAAACTCCACTCACAGTTAGTAAGTATGGTGGCATTCTGGGTAGACATTTTGTCTCCTGGTAAGCCTTCATTGTTCCACTGGGCAACCATTGCATCATCAGTCAACATCAACACTGGATCTAAGCCCTCCGTCATGGGAATGGACATCTGATAGAAACAGTGGTGTGTGTTCATAGAGAAATAAGACACAATCTGTTGTGGAACGGCAAAGATACTGGAGGGAATAACTGCATTTGCAGAAGAAAACTAAAAGAAATATCTCAGTGTTTTAAGATTTTAAACCTTCTGGCTGTGTAGGAACGGCATCCAGAGGTTGTCCAGCAGCTCTTTCCTGTACTTCTTTGAGAAGGATCCGGCATAAGAGATGAAGGCTGCGGTTAGAAGGACGTCCCCACAAAGTGTTTCCTCCTGCTCATGGTACTGAGCCACTGAGTGAGCCCAGCGCACGTTCTCACTCTGAAAAACACACACAGACACAGCTGCTCTGTGTAACACTCAGACAGCTTTTTAAAATGGTCTTGAGCAATAGTAACCCAAGATTTCTGAAGGTCTTTCATATTTTTTCTTTGGATATTGGCTGCTTTTGAATCCTTAGGTTTATTGTTACTAGCAGCCTACAAAAACACATAATTTGTTTTTATCTCTTCAGTTAAATCTACCAAAAATGCAAAGATAACACAGTTTGACAGGAATAAAATAGTATTAGAGCTATTAGCCCCAAAAACTGGCAGCAGCATGGTGTGTAGTGTGTCCCTAAAAAAATTGAGGGAAACCTGGCAAGTGGAGGGCAAAAGAAGTGGCAGGCATTAAAAAACAATCTAAAGCACATGAACAGTATCTGAACAGTGTCCTCAAGAAATAAGAAAAAATTTAACAAAGACACAAAACACAGAAACAATGACACAGGATCCGAGAGATGCATCTAGCCCTTAAATGAACTGTTCCTTGAAGCGTATTCAGAAATAGTCTCAGTGGAGGGGTCGCTGAGACTAAGAGGTTCCCCTTATTAAAGAGGGGAAACTGGGGGAAAAGACTGAAAAGACAAATACACAAGAACTGGACTGAAAATCAGTGACAACAGGTCTGATGGAGTCATGAATACAAATGTCACATTTGTGGTTCAAATGATTACTTAATTCCTCAGCGTGACAAGAATCCTCAATGCACTTCATATGCAGTAAAAGCATAAATGGATAGAAAAACGCACAATTAACACTATCAGAGCCTGGACATCAACATTATTGAAGCAGTGTGGGATCATCTGGACACAACAGAACAATAGTCAGCCAACATCCAAAGAAGAGCTTTCAATGTCCTTCAAGCTGCCTGGAGAGCTTTTCCTGAAGACTACTGGAGCTTCTTGAGAGAGTTTAGGCTGTGTTGCACAATAAAGGTAGTCATAGCAGGCAAAGTCTGTTTTTGCCTATACTGTATTTCCATGTAGGTCAGAACATTTTTAAGTAAATCACTGAATCCATTTCCCTTTTCCCCCAGCAGAATATAAAGAAATGAGAGGTGGCTTAAGTCTTTTGCACAGCATTGTATACTTACCTCTAGTCCTTTGACCAGCCGATTAGCTAGCTCTATTGTCTTGTTTGTGCGGTTGACCTCTTCCTGAAAGCGAAGTTTCTCTGATGTTGCCTTCTCAAAAGCTATTTTCAGAGTTTCCAGACTGCTATCCAGCTCCTGAGAAAGGAGAAAAAGGAACAGATGAAAATATTATGAATGCTGGCATTTGCAAATAACTAATTAATTTTGTTGTCAAGCACCAAATAATCCAATCTGTCCAATTTAAACAGACGTACAGCTAGTTTTTTCCGCAGGGCGTCTAGCTTCTCAGCAGCCTCAGCCAAATCAGCGTTAGCCTGAGTCAGACACATTCTCTTCATCTCTACCTCGCAGAGCACCTGGAAACAAGAACATCCTTACAGCTGAAACTAAAGTACAGTATAACCTTTGTTATAAGGAACATCCTATAATAAAGAAATAAGAGAAGAGATGAACTTACAAAAATCTATCCAAGGCAGCACAAGTTTTGGGGAAAAAGGCAAAAAAACAAATCAAACAACAAACTCAAAGTGTTTTACACAGAAAAAAATATAGCAAATGGATTAGCTTGGATGACACTAAATATATGTGGCAGATGGTTTAGATGTGTACCTCGTGGAAGCGGATGATGTTGATCACCCATGCACAAAGGCCCGCAGCAGCAGAGGATTTCTGTTTTACAAAGTCAGGGTTGAACTCTGGGTCACTGAGGTACTCATCTCTCACACACCTCACCGTGGCCTCAGGGATGTTCTCTTTGTCAAAGTTTACCAGAGCCTGCAGGAAGTCATCCACCTGCACAAGCATTTGTGTGCAAACGGGTGCGCGTTAGATCAAAGGGTTTCAAATTAACAAAATATTTTTCAACATATTTGAATTCTAAATCCTGAGTCAAAAAGTAGAATTAACTAAAAAAAACCATATCTGATCTACAGAGTGTGAACATTGATTTAGTTGTTACTTTTTTCAACCAGCATAGTTCCTCACAGGTTAAACCTCTCTTTAAAAAAAAGAGTTTTTGAGGCAAGGCGGTATCAACAACACAGGAGATATTAACAATATGAAAGAACCTATATTACAAAAATTAAATATGAATGGGTTCATCAAAGTATAAAGTATATCAGATTGAAAAGTGCCAACAGTCACACAACAAAATAACTGCAGTCGCAATCAATATTAAATTAGAGTTGTGCAAGGATGAAGACTAAAAGAGAAGGTCGTGTTTTAAATGTTAAATATTTTTTTATCTCAGATGATTAGAGAGATTTTTTTTTGGTTCTGTATTCGTTTTTTGGTTTTCATTCATCCATTTATTTTTCTAATAGTGTATGCAGTTCGGGTTTGCAGGGGGACTGGAGCCTATCCTAACTTTCATATGAAAGGTTACATACTGTACACGGACAGGTCGCCAGATCTACCATAACATTAACCTAAAATGGATTTACTTTGGCGGTCTCAAGCCATTAAATGAAGGAAAACTAAAACCTAAAAATCGTATCACCTTGCTCATGACCACCTTGGAAGCTTTCCAGCTGCGATCTTTGGGGATTCGGCCTTGAGGAGCCAGTAGCACTAGAACAGCTGCTGAGACGTTGGTGACGATGGCTGGAGGGTTGGGAAACGTCCTCAGCTCTGTCAGGTTTAACTAGATCAAACAGATGCACACGAATGCACAAACGCCCACATTTTTAATCAGGGGCCTGAGCTCAGGACAACTTTATTAGATTTCTTTTATGCTTGCAATGGACTCATAAAATAAATCGAATGAAATGAAGTAAAACTTTATGTGTGTGCAAGTGTTTTACTCTGTTGAGTGTATTGAGAGCTGTGTTGGCTGCCTGTAGGGCAGGTTCAGCCTTCGCCAAGTCCTCTTCAGTCTCCTGTTGCTGTTTGGTCACTTTAGCTTGGATTGCTGCCACCTGAATCACAAAAATACAACACGCGTGTGTGTGTATGCTGTGAATGGATTGCTGAAAGTTTGGCTTGTTTCAGACCTATGTTATTACTTCTCTGCCCTCTCTTCTCTAATGGCCCTCTCATTGACAAAGTGGTTTAAAATGAACCTCAAAATGTGCAGTAATTCTGAAAATACATGGCGTTAAGTCTGTCATTTTGCTGCTCGAGAGGCCCTAGAATCACACTCTTACCCTCTGCTCCTCAGCATCAGCTACAGCTCTCTCTTGGTTGAGCTTGTCTGTCTGTTGTCCTATTTTAGCAATGAGGGCTTCGATATCTGTGTTTCTCTGCCACAGCTCTACCTCCTGCACTGCTAACTTGGCTTTGAGGTCCTCCACCTAAAGAAAAAATAAGTAAGAACAAGAAACACAAACTTTTGTATACACTGGTGCAATGTGGTGTTTTTTCCCCCCTGACCTGTGACGCGGTAGTCAGCAGTTTTTGAAGTCCATTCTCTAATCTTTCCATCTTCTGAGTCAGCTCTGTGCGTTTCTTTCTCAACAGGTTGTCGTACAACTTCATAAACTCTAGGAAACTCTTTGGCGTGGTATAGTTGAAGTGCTTCTCATTCTGCTGGTATTTGACACTCACCTGTGAGGTGAATTCACAACAAGGAAACCAAGAAATCGTATCAAAGAAGACATCAAGAGAGGTCATCGCTCGCAGTGCTGTGCAGCAGCTCTTACCTCATTGACACTCGTGTGAGCGTAGGAGATGAACTCACTGATAGATGCTCTCACATTTGGCTGCACAGTATGAACACACACATTGACTCACTTCACTGAGAGAGTAAGAAGAACCTTCTTATTTGATTAATTCACATAAAAGTAGCTATAGACATGTGTCTACGTTAATAGTTATTTTAGTTCCTATTTATGCTTATTAGGTATCTACTATTTGAAACACTTGCATAATCAGCATCAGAGTTAGTACTTTTAAAAGCAGCTTTAGATTGTATCACAGAATTTAAACAAGAAGCACCTCCAGTCCAGGTATTTTCTCTATGAAAGTAGAGCTGACGGACTGCAGAGCAAGCTGAGGCCAAGAGTGGAACCAGTTTATGGCTGTGCAGTTTACTAGGGCTGGAAACTTCCGTGCACGTGTCCTTAACGTGAATCCAACTGGAGAGAAACATAAGACGACCTGGAGGGCAGAAAGGGTGACAAAAGGAGAAGGTGAGATGACTATCAACACTAATCATTACATCATGGTTTCTACATGGTTTGCATTATAGACCTTGAGCTGTCTTCGTATCCTTTCGATGAAAAAGCTCCAGCAGTTGTCTCTGGTATCTATGAGTCCTAATCCCCTCAGCTCCATACGGATTGATGAAACAATCATATCTGCTTCTTCATCACTAAAAAGGTCAGGAATATCCCCTACAAATGCAAAGAATGCGAGCTCACTGTGTATTTGTTCTTTCTTATATAGTCACTCTTACTTGGAGCAGGTCTATGTGACCAAATGAGCCTTCTTTGCTATCTATTCAAATGCACAACTCTATGCTCTCAAAGCCACTGACACCATCCAAAAATAGTTTTTGCAGAAATGACATTCATTTCTTAGATCTGACAGCTATTAAAGCAGAAATCTCAGTTATCTCAGTTCCGGTCTGTGTATCCAAACCTGAGGCCAGCATGTCGTTGATCAGCACCAGGAAGCGCTCATCTGGAATCTGGGCATCTGTGTGAAGAAACACTGTCCCAATATTCTTCACCCCCACCTTTATATACAATGCAGCTATGTCACTCTGCAGACAAGGGTTGCAGCAAACACAAAGCAGGGAAAAAAAAAACATCCCAAATCATTCAAAACAGATGTGTTATGATATACAACCGTGTTTTGCATGTGGAAGTGCATATTTACTTTGAGGTCATTGATTCCATAACCTTTACGCAGCGTGATCTGGAAAACCTCCAGCATGCTGAGGAAAGCAGCCAGTCGACACAGGCTCTGCTTCCCACTCCCACCAACTCCAACCAGCAGGGCATTACCATAGGGGGCCTCCAGTATACGACTGATGCGACACCTGGGTACAAACACAGAACTGATGGTGTGTTTCTTGCCTGTGGTTTACATTTGCTTTGTAAATTCTTCTTTGTGCATGTTAGTTTGTGTCTGTGTGTGTCTCTTACACATGCTGGATCGCTTCTTCAAACAGTACCAAGTCCATGACAGCGTGCAACTCATTATAGTGCTCTAGAGCATCAGCCAATGTCTTCTGGAGCTTCTCCCAGTCTGAAGCCTGACAAGAAAGGAGAAATAAAACAAATAAACTTGTCTCTCTTGAGGAAAGCCAGCACTAACCCGTGTCTACGTGGTAAATTCCATATACAATGAAACTAAGTTGCCACACACATATCAAAGACAGGCAATCTTTTTGCTAGCGACAATACAGTTATCCTCATTTCTGGTTTCTGTCAGAGCAGATACGACACATCTGGAGGCCACTAAATAAGTATGCTACAGTACAGATTCAAGTAATAAACAATTAAACTCCCATAACGTATTTGACTACACTCTTAATTCTTATTTTAATCTCCATAAAGAACTTGGAGTGCAGACTAGCTTGTGTGTGTGTGAATGTGTCAGACCTGGTGATAGCGAGGCTCTCCCACTCCCTGGGCAAAGTGGCAGTACACCAAAGGCTGGTGGATAAAGATGGACTCATCTATTCCCTGGAGAGTTTGGCAGGACAAACAAACAAGAAAATACTGAACATGCCATAGCTGGCTTTAATACTAAATACCAAAAGCATCACTTCTGCAATACCTCTTACATTTTGAAAGATTTTTAAGATTAAGGTTGCAATTTGAATCGCCCATGTCTTACTTCAAAATATCTCTTTCCAGTGTCCAACAGGATTTTATCAAAGAGTTCTACATCTTTTTCTTCCATCAGTTTGTCTGAGTAGACCCTGGAGCTCTCATGCAGCCACAGGTGGACCAGGTCCATGGGGTAACGGATGCTTTCTGGCAAGGCAAACAGGATGCCCTATACAGAAATCGTATTAATAAACACATAACTATTCCACGAGAGAACTTTTGACACCAGAATTTTCAGTTTTTCAGGATTAACATTCCTACAAAAGTCAAATCTAAAGCAAGTTGCCACCAATGACAGTTTTGCAAATGGATTCATATGACGTTTTCGTATTTGCTGCCACGAGTGAAAAAAAGGAGTCAACAGCATCCTTTTAAGCAGTTCAAGGAAAAGATCTTCAACAGAAGTAAGTATTATTTCAGTTATATTTTTATGTTTTTATTTTTTTCTGGATGACTGAGCAAAGTGTGTTACCTGAAATATGTTGGAAAGGTCTCGCAGATTGAAGATATAGTGGAAGCGTATGGCTGTAGGAAGAAAGTTCTGGCTAATTTTCTGGTGCAGGCAGATAGCTGCCTGTTTGAGGAGAATCAAAAGATAGTGACACAGAAACAGATAAATGTTGTCTCAAGTCAAGTTTTAATAGAAATGAATGCTGCACTGGCAGTGTAAGTGTACAGTACCTGAATGAGAGTTCCAACTGAGCGAGAGACCCCGTAGCTAAACCCTCCCTGAAGAAAGTGAGCTGACAAGATGCTGGAGAAGATGGTAGCTAATGCATCAGCACCGGGGAAATGCACTGCAAACACTGAGAAATGCCTCTGAAATGGAGGCAGTAAAGATTTTACCAACAGTAATCTGTGGCTGGACCCACTTAAACTGAGAAAGTGTCATGGTCCTGGGCCATGTGGGCCCAGTATTCTTAGTTTTCATGTATTTTTGTATTTTGTTCTTTATTTAGGCCATGCTTCCTGGGTTGATCTGTTACGTTGTTCCTTATGTGTTTTCCCTTCGTGACTCTCACCCCCTGTGTGCCCCTCTGTGTATTTATGAGCCCTCGTCTCTCTTTGTTTTATTCTATGTTTTCCCCAGCCCGTTATGTCTGCGTTCTCCCCGTGCTCTCTCCCCTCCTGTTTGAACCTCTGTGTACTTCCTGTTTTACTTTGCCCATCTCCCATCAGTGTTACGTTCACTCCTGCCGTGTCTTGTTATGATTATCAGTGTCACCTGTGTTCCCCGTGTGCATCCACTTCCCCTGATCATCCCTCATGTGTATTTAGTCTCTGTGTTTCATACAGTCTGTGTCGCGTCGTCTGTGTTACCACCTCTGTGTTCCGTATTCCAAGCCATAGCTTTTCCTTAGTTTATTTCCAGTTTAGGTTTTCGTTTGAACGGTTACTCTTATGCTGCCTTCACTCTGTTCTGTTCCTTTTCATCAGCCATAATAAACGGCTCGCTTTTGTTTAAATCCACTCCTGCATCCTCGCCTGTGTTCGCACCTGGGTCCACCACACACGTTTCCGCACGGTCTGCCTCCGCAGACCCTGACAGAAAGCTGCATTCTGAACTACCTTTAAATTTTTCTTATTAGCCAAAAAAAGGTTTCTGCCTGTCTTTGGCTGTTTTTCTTTGAAACAAATTTTTCTAAATAAGTATTCAATGAAATTATGTACAAAGCCATAGTGATCGAGTATAGTTTCAGTAGATAGGAGAATTTTGATAATAACATTTATGAACAAATACAATTTACGCATAAAGAACTTGCAAATGTGTGGCAGTACCTGCAGTCTGGGGTTGATAGAGAAGCTTCCAGCTGTTGGGTTCATACAGGTGATATACTGGCAGTTATGGATTTCTTTCAAAACCAGCCGCTGTCTGTCATACCTACAGTACAAAGACCTGTTGGTTAAAATTCACACTAAGCACTAAACTCTGTGTAACAGTTGTGTACAGGGTATATATGTGTATTTGCACACTTTGGCAGTATGAAAGCAGTATAAATATGCGAGTCCATCACGTGCGTCTTATCCTACCAGTGGCTGTAATCAAGGTGCTGGCGGATGAGGGTGTGTGGCTGGACAGTCCCATAAACATCCACCTCAGGCATGTTGAGGTCATCTATGAAGTAGATAAGTCTCTTGGCGGTGGGAGGGCCAAATTTACGACCAGCTTTCTTCTCTAGAGGTTTCTCCAAGATGCCTGGAGTACATTTAATACACAAGTTTAGGAAAATGACAAAGTGACAACAGTCTTCACAGAAACTCACTGACTGAAAATCTGAACTGAAATTTGAAGGAAAAAAGAATTGAAGATACAGGGAAACTCAGAATTTTTTTTTTATGAAGCCTGTGCCATTCAATCAGTATGAATAGGCAAACACAATTAGATACAGTACTACCACAATAACATAATGCATAGACAGGAAGCACACATATCTCATTAGAAGCCTTTTTTCAGATTATTAGATTTGTCTTATTATATTTCCCTAATTATTAGATTATTATATGTATTATACAATTTGTTAAATTAATAAAAAATACACATGTGAAAAAATCTGTTTGTGTATGCTCATTTCAGAGACTCTTACGCTGCAGCATGGCAGATGTAGTGTAGTAGTTGAAGGGAACTTTTGCTACTATGTAATCCTCCTTCAGCTTAGCGACTTTATCAGACACCAGAATAGTTTTTCCCACTCCTGCATTGCCCACTAACATGATAGGTTTGCCTCTCTGAAGCAGAAGGTCCATGAAGTAGGTGAGACAGATGGTCTCTGGAGTGTGGACAAGCACCGTCTGAAACAGACAGTGGATGAGCGTGCTGAGAGATCTAAATCAACATGTTATAATTATACAGGACACTCTGGCCTGCTGTAGATAACCACACGCATTCATTAGTCTAATAACATACCTGTAACGGAATATCAGGCTCCAGCTCAAATGGCACCATCTTCTCACTCCACGGAGTAAACTTTTTAGTCTCAGGGTCAATGAAATAGTCAAAGACTGTCCCTTGTGAGGGAAACTTTACGGCTCTCATCTCTTTGGACCACCAGCGGCTAAATTCAGCACGGTAGTCATTGAGCTATAAAGGTAAAAACACTGTCATTATATGGTATAATAATGTGAATTATCTGATACGATTAGAAGGAACAGTTAGTCACTGCACACATGATCTTGAAAGAGAGCGCCTCCAAAAGCCCAGACGCAGGCAAAGACAAAGTAGATCTCATAGAGTTCTCTGGGAGAATCGGCTGGAGTGTTGTCCTCAATCAGCAAGCAGTCCAACAACGAGCACAATGTCTGATTGAGCAAAACACAGAAATGCTGCATGTGACTGAACAATAACAACAGAAAAATATAATATTATGGCTCTGCAGGCTGCATTTGATATCCATAAAACCCTACATGTACCTGCACCATGCTGTTTTCTGGAATGGGTGTGATGGTTTTCAGGTTGCAGCGAACTTGTTCCAGACAGTATGGCACGTACTTATCAAACAAAATAGTGAGGTTGGCTCGCTCTGACTGGGCTTGCCGTGTGTCGATCCAACTTGTCACATAACTGAAAACACAGTAAAGGCAGCTCTGCTAACCAAGATAACCTTAAGAAAATCAAAGAAACAGAAGACTGTGATTTTATGCGTGCATTTAAGCATTGTGTGTGTCTTACGAGCTCCAACCCAAGTCCTGTGGGTTGACATAGAGTATTCCTGCCCTTGACACTGTAGCTGGAGTAGCAGCCTTCAGATGAGAGATCTCAAAGAGAAGACGCATGGACGAGGACAAGCCGATCCTCTCGTTACTGGCAAGTGTCAGAACCTGGATGTGGAGGGAAAAGTAGAAGGAGTGGAGCTCAAGCACTGGTTCAAAAATATAAAGTATGCACTAACTTAATGACTGGCATTGGCAGAAATTGATTACTTATTTGGAGACATATTCAAACTCCTGGATGAAAGACAAAAAAACATGTGATGATCTTTTACCTTGTTGTCATCCATAACTGTGTTGAGTGACTCAATCCACATAGGGTCAATATCCCCATCCAGAACAATCCATTTGGGTCCATCATGGCCCACCGAGGCCAGCTCTCTCATGGTAGAGGAGAACAGACCTGTAAAAGGAAACAGTGACATATGGTAAATCCATTTTTACATACTAAACCATCACTGCAGCAAAAAAGGTATTGAATGCAAAATTGTGAAATGAACTGGTAATGAAAATATTGCACACGAAACCTATTTAAACAGGAGTGGGCTGTGAAATAGAAAAAGTGCATTAACTTTCTAATTATTTCTGAGAGGAGGCTTTGGAATAAATTATGGTCTTGGCACCAAAATAAATCAGACTTGACAGCGACCCAAATTCTGGAGGAAAAACTGGTTCTCTTGATCATCATTTATTGCACATTAAATCCTTTGTATAATCCTCCTGCTTCTCACCATCCTTCCACTCTCTGGTAGCAGGGTGCAGGTATCCAAACAGCTCATCTGTGGTAACAGCTTTAGGGTTAATATCATTCCATAAGGGCTTCATCTTCATGTTTGCATAAGTCCTATGAAGGGTCTTCAAGATCTGATAAGTAAACAAGATCATTTATATAAGTAGTTTTAGTTAATATGTTTGGGCATATTTTGGGTATAAGAAGTTGGATCACACAGATATTAAAAAAAACCCAAAAACACATAAACAGTTTTAAAAATGTTCATTAGTTAAGTTAACCTGACTTTTTCCAGTACCCGGGCCACCAACTACAAATACAGAATGTCTAACAGCCAGCAGCTCCTCCAGCTGGGTCACCTGCAAACATGGAATCACATTAATAGTGGGATTTCTGAAAAAAAAAATACTCTAAAATACTGCAAGTTCAATCAGAGAGCTGTCTCACCTTACAATAAAAAAATACAACCAAAATGATTAACAATTAGTTTATGTTACAAACCACAAAGCTTTATATATTGTTCCTCTATTGACCTGTGGGAATTATGCATTTCCCCCAAGTTAAAATTAGCTCAGAACTTTATGAATGTGTTTGTAAAGTGATCTGGCATGTTGATTTCAGATCATCCTTAACTATCATTGCTCATATGCCACTGAAAAAGAAGCAGTTTAACACTTAATTTAATACTTCTATTAGATTTTACAGATTTTTGTCTATTAAATCACTAATTGAATGAACACAATAGGAGGCAACTGATTAGTGTTTATATATTGGAAGCTTTATGAACTGTGTGTCTGTATTTCCTTATTCCCTGCAAAAAACGGAAATACTGCAGGGAAAAATGGAACGAGGAGCAGCCACAGTGAACTGTCAGATGAAGAGCTGCAGGTGACAGACTCCACACCTCCAGCTTCGGGGTAACAGATCCCTTCACTGTGCTCTGTCTGCAGACTCAGGCCATGCACGGTATGAAAACCACATCACGGTTGCTCACAGAATGATGGAAAAAAGGAAAATAATCCTTTGACATTTTTATCATAACAACTGTTTTTCTTTTTCCCACAATTCTGAGAAATCTAAAATTAACGTTTGTTCACCGTTACCACCACTAACGAAAGGTGTTGCCAAATAAACTATACTATATAATAAAAACACAGATGAACCTTAAGTATGAAATTTTCCTCTGGTTGCAGACGCAGCTCACTGACTGACTGGCGAACAGCATTTTCTAGCTTTGGGTCTCTCTTCCTGGGCACATCCAGCTGTGGAAAGAGGTCACTGATCAACCCAAGGAAGATGGGAACATCACTCGTCACGATCTTAGGAAGGTTGAAGTCTCTAAGAGCCCGCATCAACACCTGGTGAGACAATATTGGACGCACAGTTTTGATGAGGCAATTTCTGACAACCTCAAATTTCTGGAAACAACCATGAGAGCTGAAACACTTCAGTGTAAAGAACAGCCCTCATTAGTGATCGCGAAGAGATACACACCTGTTCTTCAGGTCTGCTACGCTCCTCTCTCTTCAGAGATCCAGCCACAACCAGCACTGATTTGATAGCCCGCAAACCCCAATCATAATGATCCTGACAAAATAAGCATTTAAGTGTTTGTTGATGTTATAATAGAAGGACACAAACAGCCAGTTTCAGCTGAGAGCTAGTACTCTACACAGTATAAGCAAAAATAGTTGATATTTTTATTATTTACTATATTCACTACATCACACACAGAGGAACTGGAATATAAATAGGAAGATTATGGTGACTAATCTTCACACCTAAACACAAAACCATAATCTGATGAATAGCACCACCACTACTTTGCATTTTAACCCTTGTGTGGTGTTCGTATTTTTGTTACTCAGCCAGTGTTCATGGGTCTGGTGGACCCGCTAGAGTTTTGGCTTTCCAAATTAACACTATCAAACAATTTTATGTTAAATTACTCAACAGATGTTTACTTCATCCCAATTACAAGACATATGAACAGCAAACATGGTTAATTTTTTCCCTTTACCTTTGTTAGATCACATTTATGAATTAATGTGCTTCTCGTTTTTCTTTTATATAAAATGTTATAAATAAATCAGTTATAATCAAGTGGCGTGAGTGGAAAGACACAACACATTTACACGTGAAAAAATAATTAATTGTTTAATTTTTCTTTTGAAAAAAACTGAACACGGGTCTCACAGACCCGAACACCATACAAGGGTTAATAAAAGCTGGACCACACTTCTGATGCGTATAAGAACATTGACAGCGAAATTAAATTCCTCTTCTTCCCTCCGCTCATCAGAAAACCCCCTGAAGAAATAGTCAGACAAATTGTTTGTATGTACGCACTTGTTTGGATAGCAGCTCTTTACAAAGAGTGTAGAGACTGATGAATTTGCGTGCCAGTAGCCGTGCATCTATGAATCCTTCGGCCACCAACATGATCTCACAGATCAGTTCAAAATCTGGGATCACCATCGCACAGGGCCTGAGCATTTAGAAAATTAACCAATAAATAATCATATAATAGCTGCTATTCATTGCACGCTAAAGTCTCCTCTTTGTCTCATATCAGACCTGAATAGAGCCTTGAGGTTCTCTGGGAGCTCTGCTCTTCCAGCATAACCTGGGTTCAAAGTGATGAAGATTCCTACTGTTGGCTTCAGCTCAATCTCCTCCCCCAGAAAATGAAACCTACATACACAGCAACAAATGCATGCTGCTAAATGGATGCTTAGAAAATATATAGAATGGATTAGTAGACAAATGTATAGATGCTACAACATACATGTCATTATTTCCTCATAATACCTCTGTTTTTTGTTGCGTACAGCATCCTGTATAGTCTTGACTTGCACAGCTACCACAGACAGAACGTCCACCGAGATCCGGTTGAATTCATCAAAGCAACCCCACACTCCTGTCTGAGCCAGGCCCTTATAGATGTTACCTATAGACTGGAGGATGAGATGCTATGGCTGAATGGTGGAATAAATATCAATAACAACATAAAAAAAAAAGAATAAATGTGACATTAACGGGCACTAGAAGAAACATCTGTGCAGTCCAGGTTACCTTGTAGTCCATCTGTTCAGAGCAGTTGAACACATATACCATGATACCCAGGGAGCGTCCAAGGTCCTTAGTAGTCTCTGTTTTGCCAGTGCCAGCTGGGCCTGATGGAGCACCACTCATAGTCAGATGGAGGGACTGGGTCAGGGTTATGTAACACCTGTCATGGTACGGTTGAGATTTAAATCACAGGAGAAAGAAAGTAATAGATAATTTCGATTCAATGAAGTTGTGCATTTGAAAATAATGTAGATTTAAAGCAACAATGTAATGTATTTGAGTATAGTGGATATTGTGAATAGAAAAAGCAAATATGCAAGATTTTAGTATTTGTGCTTTATTCTAAAATAACAACTATCTCAATCTTTGCACTTACATTTTGCATGGGTGCCTACTATCACGTTCTGCACAGCTTGACTGTAGCATTAAGATGTTTAGTGCTAAAGTAAAGCGGCCTTGTTTTTAGTTGCAAAGCAAGTCTAGTAATTATGCGTGCCCTTACTGTAAGTCTCTCCCTTTAGAATACAAATCATTACTAATGTATGCATTCTGTATACTTTTGCAAAGGGTTGGCTTACGGGAGAACATGTATGTGCACATACCTGTCAGTGAGTGGAGTGATAACCAGTCTGTTTGTATTCCCCAGGTATTCATAGCTAAACTGGAACTGAGCGTCACAGATATTAATGTAACAGTGTCTCATTTCTTCATCCCAGCGATGCCGTAACTGGGACAGCCACGCAAATGCCTGTCCTGATGTCACCTTAGAGACATACAACAGCATCAGGATGGTCTGCTAACTAATGCAAAACTCATTTGAAATAATATCTAATAGTCGCAGTACCTTTTGAGTAATGAGATTGGCGACCACATCTCGAGCATGGACATCAATAGTGCAGACAGTCATAATTTTCTGTCTGTCTCCAGGGGTTAAATCGCCAAGCAGCATGTGGATTAGCAAGTTGAGCTGTGTGATCTAGAAAACCAGAATTCAGCAGACATCACTGACAAATACAATGATGCTACGATCACTTACCAGCCTAATAAAATCTTACATTATGGAAGTACCTGTTTCTTGTTGTAGTCCTTGAGAGCTGTCTCAAATCCTTCCTCCACCCTCTCAAAAGCAATGCCCACATCTGTCGCCCACCACACCTGACTACCAGTCAACCCCACCTGTTGATGGAAGGGAAACAGAGGTGTACAGCAGATAGCTTGCATGTTTATAAAGTTAAAATTGTAAATCTACAGACTTTGCATGAACAGACCTGGGCTGGGTAGTCAAACAGCCACTGGTCTCGGGGTTTGTCCTCATAGGCAGCTACAGCTTCCTGTATCTCCTTTCGAACTGTACAGCGCATGGTGGTTTCTAAAGCACTTAACCAACACTCTGCCTGATTAAAAAAAATAAAAGTGTTTGAAAAAAACTCTAAAATGAATTGCATGCAATATCATATTTTTCAAATAAAACGGTGCTGATGTACTTCCACAAACAGAAACCGCATTTTGTTTTCACAGTACCTGTCCTTCGCAGACACAGGGCTCAGAGAACGAAACATATTCTCCCTCTCGACTGTACATCCCTATCGCAACTGCCTCCCCCTCCTCCCCCCGTCCTTCGGCCCGGTCTGAGTCCTTGAAGCGAAGATCTGCTATATTGTCAAACAGCTTCAGCAAGTGTCGGGTCACCTGGAAAAAAATATATATGTGTATTCAAAAGACACACAGACTATTTTTGAGTTTGGTTTTATAGGCTATGATGTTAACAAAGCTCTGACGTTAACAGACCCTGATCTCTGATAACAAATCAAAAAGAAAAAAAGATTTCTTTTGCCTTTCATTATTGTGTTTTTCCCTTTTCCCTTTTTCCACTCCATAACACTGAAATATAGTTGGTATATAAAGTACAGATAACCACAACGTGCTAACAATCTCTTTATAGATTCTTTCTAGAAAAACATGATTAAAATGTAATCTATCACCTGTCTGGGCTGTGTTCCCTTAGACACAATCTCCAGTAGATCGGAGGCAGAGACAAAATAAAATCTGGGGAATGTCAGTCTCTTGGTCTCCAGGTACTCAGCAAGGGCCTTCTCACACAGAGACAGCCTCTGCTGTAAGGTCTCAAGGCTCTCCAGGAAGCCAGGCTTGTTGGTCACATCTACTACATTACTGTTCTGGACCACCTCAGTCATTAAACTCTGATTAAAACAAACAAACAAATCAAAGGAAATAAAGGGAGAAATGCAAAAAGACATGCTAAAAATATGTAGCCAAGCATGGCACTATATGTAGGCAGAGGTATGATTTACCTGAAAGTCAGTGTGTATTCCCTGAAAGCGTTCAGCATCATTGGCCAGCTGGCAGCGGATGTCATGGCTGTTGGTGAAGATGCTGTTAAGATGGGCCCAGGTCCTCTGGACAGACATCCAAGATGAGATGACAAGGTCTGCCACCATCAGCTTCCTCTGCCATCCACTTACTTCTGCCTGGAAATACTCTATGTACTTACTCATCAGGATATTCTGCAGCTGCACCTGAAAAGAAATGAAGCAGTAACTTTAAATGGCAATTTGTACAAAGAAGCCCTGATGAGCTGCTCTTGAAATTGCATGAACATTTTTTAAATTCCCCATTGCCTATGCATTTATATAACTAGTCTTTGAGGAGTCAGTAATAAACCCGAGCCGTTCATACTAAAACTATATTATGGATCGCTGGGGTGTTAATATTGCAATTTGAAAGAATAAAGCAAACTGCATATCACATTCTGCAGCAGGCAGGCACACCTGGTTGTCCTCCAGCGTCTCTATCAGATTCTCATCTGCTTTGAGCAGAGGGGTTCCTGTGCTGGCATGAGTCTCATAGGACAGCGACATAATGCTCCATGTCTGGGTTATCTCTGCCAAAACCTAAAAAACCCAAAGACAGATACTTCACAAAGACGCCTGTCATTTAAAGACAACCAAAAAACAAGCTAACGCGTTCGTTAACATTGGCTCATTCCTATTTGTGTGTCATTATTTGTGAGTTCAGCTTTCTGAATCTGCTCATAAATATCTGTTCTAAGAATATGATGAAAGTCTAGTGAGTGCTTAAGTAATTAAATATTCCATCCATCAATAATCCACTACTACAAGATATATCACACAGTAACTGGTTGGTCTGGTGTCTTACCTTCTCAATGGCCATTTCTTTCACGGCCTTGTCTACTATGTTTTTAACCTCATCCTCCACACGATGAAGTTGCAATTCCAGCAGGTCCCCCAAGGTGGTGCCCTCACCCATCACAAACCTAACCTGAAGATTTAAAAACAAAAGCAGACTATGGGTGTGATCAAATTTCAGATAACTGGGTTCATCAAATCCAGAGAAGTGTCTGCAGAACAATGAGAGCACACTGCATGAAAACTACAGCCAAACGAATGGATTAACCCCCACAGAGTGGCAAGTATAATATACCATGAGTAAAACTGATGAAAAGTTACTGAACAAGAAGAGCACTTGGGGCAGTCCTCTGCCAAGACCAAAGCGCTAACAAATTTAAAGAAAAAAACTGTATGAGGACCAAAATTTAATGGGCTGTTCTCATACACATTCTCCACTCCGCCACCAAGTTTAATGAAATTTGGACTTGTAACTTTTGGATAATCTCATTGACACACAGACAAACAAACAAAATGAAAAATGGCACAGCAGATGGTATGAGAGACTGTGTAGCAGCAGCAGCAGCACAGATACCCTACCCCAGTGGTGTTCATAAGCTGTTGCCAGTGTCTCTCCCTGACAGCTGAGTTTTGCAGCTCGTTGACAGCTCTCAGAGAGGTCAATAGGTTTTTCACTGTTGATTCCAGACCCATATAGACATCCCACACACGCACCTCCTTATCCAGCATTTTCATCTCCTTCAACAGACAACAGACATACTCACAGTTATTGAAAAGGTACTCTTGTTTCAAACATGAAACAGTTAAACTGAATCAAAGTTCAAGTATCTATCCAGAGAAGAGTGCTGTACTGTACTTTAGCAAACCGCCGGAGTTCCATGTCCATCTGCTCAACGTTGATCTCTTTCCATGGAGTCTTTGTCCAATCCTCTATACTGGTCTAGGATTTGCAGGAGATTAAGTGCATCATTTGATTATTTTGCATGCAGTGACTCACTATGGAGACCCTGCCTTGTATTAAAAAAAATAGCATATTTGTATTTACAGCCCCAATTCCAAAAAGGCAGGATGGTGTGTAAAATGTAAATAAAGTGTTTAGAAATTATGCAACACTTTCAGAATAATGTTCCTCAACTTGAAATAATGTTTATTACACGGAAATCCCTTTCTGTGAGTGTAGTTCACTGTGCCATCTACCAACACAGGTTAAAGCTCTGTCATGCAAAGAAGAGGCCACATGTGAGCATGATCCAGAAATGCTGCTGTGATCTATTTTGAGTTTTGTTTTGCGATTCATTCTTTTTGAATTAAAAGATTTTCAGGGTTTTAGTTCTGTATTAGTCCTGACTTCAGTATTTCCTAGTGCCTATGAGTTGTCATTATTTATATTTCTACTTCGTGGTTCTTGATTACGTGAGTACCCTTTTCTGTGCCTGGTCTGCCCTAGTCTCATCTACATGTCGTGTCATCAGTATCTCAGTGTTTTCAACGCTTTCTGTCTCCCTGGTCATGTCTCTCTGGTCTTCCTGGGTTCTACCTGGTTTCCCAATCTCCGTTCCAAGTTAATATGTCTTCCTTCCTATTCCTCATGTTTATGCTTTCCTCTGCCCATAATCTTCTGTTTTATCCTTTTGTCTCCCCAGTCAGTTATGTTTCCATGTATGTTTAGCACTGGTCCCTGCATCGAGCTCCTGTCTCTGTCTCAGTTTTGCTTCTTGTGTCTCTTTATTTAGATTCTGTTCAGCTGTGTTCACAGGTGTGTTCAATCTGCCTTAATTCCCTTCTGTCTATATACTCTCTGCATCTCTCTCTGTTCTTTGTCGTGTCTACCCTCATGGTGTGTGTAGTCTCTGTCAGTCTCTTTAGTTAGTTTGTTACAGCCCCATCACTGTCCACATTATTTAGCTTTTGATTTCTGTTTTTTTGCCAGCACAATAAAAGCTGTGATATTTAAGAAAGCTGTCCACTCTCTGCCTGCCACACACCTCAGTTCATGACATGAAATGTTTTCTGTGTCCAACAGAGAATAAAATGATATTTGTAAATTTGTAAATCACTGCCTGTTTTTATTTACATATTACACACCATCCCAACTTTCTGGAGTTCAACCGTACCTTTACAAAGACGACCATATCCCATACTGCTTTGACAAGTATGATGTCAGAGCGACACTGCCGCAGCTGCTTGTATTCTGGGAAGCTGACCTCAAACAGATCAGCTGTGTCCTGCAACTTCTTCATTTCCATCTCCATCGTAGCTACGCCTCGATTACACTGCAGGCAATTTTGATATGTTATTTAAATTTTCTTTAATCACACACTGTGTACTACATTTGAAAGAAGTACTGTTAAGATTTCTCTTTTAACAGACACTAAAAGAAATGTGCCCCCTGCTCACCTTATCAATAAGCTTATATGGCTCCTCCACACTGATTTTAAAGATTGACTCTGAACGAAATTGTTCTCTGAACTCATGCTGTTTGACCTAAAGTATGAAATCATAGCAAATTAAGGATTAATGCATATCTGCCTCTACCTTTCTGTCTATCATTTTGCAGACACTGTGTGGGTTTCATATATATAATGCAGGAAAGAGGTTTTATGTGTCAGATATTGAGCTCTTTGCCAGACTGACATCCTACCCCAATCACACAAAGCCTCACCTCAAACCGAACACATTTCCTGCGGATAACTGAAACCTCATTTGACTGTAGTGGTGCCACCTCATGTTTGACCGTGAAGGCAATTTTTCGGACACTTTTCCACTTTTCCGGCAGCTCCTGTGTTGTGTGGGAAAGAAGCACTGATAACTGTACATATCGCCTATGATAAATGAAAAAATGTGTGTTTTTGAATTGGTTCACACTTCTAGCTGTGTGCAGACACTCTCTGGAAGCTGCTGTCCGTAGGTCTTTAGAAGTTCAGCGGTAGACTTGAGCGGTTTGAAGTGCTGTTCGTCGCTGATCTGTCTGTCTCGTATGGCCATGAGGTGCCCCATGATTTTCACAAGGCCTGCATAATCGCCATCTGACACCTTGGTGGAAAGGCCACATGCTGTGTCCTGGACAAACTGGGACAATTCCCTCACACTGTTAAATAGAGAAGAAGGGAGATGAAGTGAGGTTTCAGAGGACTGGCTTTAAAAAATGTCTTTTAAATGATAAAAAAGTTTTATTTATTTTGACTTTTATGTGTCTGACCTCTGGTTCACGTGGTTAAGAAGGTGCTCTTTGAACATCCAGCTCCACTTTTTAATGACATTCATCAGTGTGTGCTTGAAGGGTCTGATATCTAGCTGTAGCCAACCACAAAACACCCTTCGGTCCTCCATTTTGCTCACTCGCACATACAGTGACTCAAACAGATTGATCTGAAATAATGAATAATTCAGTTATTATTGTTGCATTGCTTTCCAAATGTGAGTGAAATAAACCAAGGTTACAGCATAAATGGATCACAAATGTTGAACACACTTGTTCTTTAAAGTTGTCCAGGGTGGGTGGGTTCTTCTTTAGTTCGTAGTCGGCATACAGCTCAGCTTCCTCTGTACTTAATGCATGTCCATAAAGTAGGAACTGTCTCATAAATTCAGACCTGTGAACATATGAGACAATTCAAAAATTATTTCTGTACTTGCTAACAATCAAAACAAATCAGAAACAGCCACACACAGCTGACCTGTCATCAGTCCAGAGGTAGCGGTAGCTAGAAAATGATGCCTGGTACTCCCTGACCTGTAAATAAACACTTTCACAACTATTCGCCTGTAAACTTCATAAAATAATCTTCCACATGTGACCATAAAAAAATGTCACTAACCTTAGCGACAGATGCACGTGCCCGTGAGCGGATTATGTGGCACATGTCTGACAAATCCTCCATTTCATTAATGTCACCCTGCAAGATGGAAAATCAAGATTGCTTATGATAAGGGTCTGTTTACATGGAAATATATGTATGTATATGTATATGCATTTATAATCTAATCTGTGTGGTACCTGGTAGTTACTCAGCTGTTTGTGACTTGCCACTCTAGGAATGAGGGAAGCCATGCTTGTAATGTTGCCCACCATCTTATCCACAATATCATAGAAGTTACCAGTGTGGCTCAAGTCTAATGAAGGGTCAAAGGTCATCTCATTGCTGTTGAGAACCAACTGGACTTCAAACAGAGGTGTAATACGCTGAGCTGCATCTGTATTGTCCATGAGGTACTGCAGAGAGCAGCGTACTGCGCTGGTGAAGCCTGCCAGGATCATCCTGTCAACATACTCAGTATAGGCATGCCACTCACTGCTGTCAAGATCCGTCACACTGAGGAGAGACTGGTTCTCCTGAAAATTATGTGTTGAATGAAAAGTTTAAACACCAAATAAACATACACATGAATATCGGTTGTGTTAACATTTGCAATGTGTGCACAGCATCTCTCCAGCATGGAGATTATACGATGAATATACCTGCAGTAGTTTGTGTATCTGCTCCCCTGTACTAGTAATGAGAGCATGCTGTTTGGAAACACTCTCTTCAATGTCAGCGAAAACGAGGAGAGTAGAATCACGACTCTTTCTGGTAATGAAAGCCCGGCTGCTGAATTTACCCATCAAGGCCTGGATTGCTTCCACATTAGCTTTGCTCTTCTGGACACGACTAGAAATGCTCTGGCGATGGCAAAAAAAAAAAAAGGAGCAACAATTACAGGCAATAATTATGTTTCCGGCATCATGTTGCTTTTTGTTTTTCAAGTGCTTGCTGTAGAGTTGAAGCGCTCTGAGATAGGGCTATAATTAAGAAAACTAGCTTGGCCCACACACAGAGGATTCTGGGGTTTCATGCAGACAGGCGACCGCTGGCTTTTTTAAAATAAATCAGCCCAAATGTTGATAGAGACAGTGTTTATTCTACTTAAAAAAGCAAAATCATTTAAATATGCTGCAAAATAGTGTCAACCAACACATGTACAGGAAACTCACCCATTAATGCAGGCACTGCCTTGCATCTTTTTGTTTGCTTTAAGTTCAGTACAACATTTCCTGCATATTTACAGTACCTGTGCCAGGTCTCGTGTACTCTGAATGTAGTCCCATAGGTCATCCTGAGCCCATGTCACTTCCCGGAGGGCCGGATTCAGCTGTCGTCTCATCCCATCCATCTCATCTTTGACCAGTCCCAGCTCTACAGCTAGGATGGTGCTGTGGAGCTGGTTGTACCACTGGGTCACCAAAGTCAGTGTTTGTGTGTACTGCATAATAAAATGCAGCATTAAAACCCCCAACATATTTCTAAAAAACACGCTTTCTAAAGAAAGCTGTCAAGTCCAGAAAACTGCTTGAGGGTTAATGACCTACCATGTGTAGTCTCTCTCGTTTAGAATAGAGACGAAGAGCTGCTTGGGGAATGTTTTGGGTCTTCAGCATGCCCAGATATTTCACTTCTCTTAGCACAGATGCTAACTGTGGAGAGTAACAACAAAAGAAAGTACAATCTGATTTCCATAGATTATAGTACATGATTTTGGAATAGATATCAGTTACCAAACACCTTCTCATATTTTATATTTATGTGTATCCATTGTTTCCTCCCATGGTGATTAATTATACTAGTAAAATATGCTTCATCTGTGTATCAAACTGCTGTTGCTACTTCTGGGGAATGTTTCACAAAGTGAGTTTAGTGGACAAAAATGTGGCTTTATTAACCTTGAGTTGAAAGAAATGCAGACAGAGGCATTAGTTTGAATAATGACTTAGCAGAGAAAAACACTCTATGAGCTCAATTTGATACTAGCAGGTTTTCTTCACAAAACCTTGAATTTCTCTCGATCTCTCTCCTGCAGAGCTTAAAGAAGCAGTCTGACAAGTCATTTCACTTCTGAACTCATACAGTCAAAATGACTGTGACTTTTAGATTTTCACCTTTACTTGCCTCTATGGAATATCTTTTATCTGTTTTTAAAGTCTGTTCAAAAATCAATCGTCTTTGGGCTTACACCAGGACTGAAGTTGACCTGGAAGAAGCCAGTTTCACTATCCAGTGCCAACAGTGGCTCCTTGAGGTGTGTTTCACAGATTTCTTCAAGCCCCTCGGTCCACTCTAAGAACATCTCCTCATCATGCTGGTCCAAAACCTCAAGAACGCGTTCACACCTCTGGAGGACATCTTGTGCCTCTGCACAATCCAGGGGCCTGAAAGAGAGACGGAGAAAGAAAGAGATAATGCAGGAAAAGAATTATATAGCAAGTGAAGTATAAGTCATGTGTATACTGTAAACATTTGGCAGAAACAGTAAAATAAATAAATTCTTGTAATGAATATGCTAAATGCAAAAAAAAAAGTGTTTATAACCAAAATACATATTTTAGGTGCACATTGTTGGTCAGATGATTAAATACAGGGTACATGAATCTGAAATATTAGTTACAGCTGACTGCTTAAAGCCTTGAATGTTTGATGTTCTTTTTAAATCTTTAAATAATCAATGGACACAAGATATATATTTTTTAAACTTTTTTCGGTTACTGCAAATTATAATAATAACATCAATGGATCTGCTGGGTTTCAAAACCCATGTATGTCAACTGAGGAAGGTAACATTTTATTGATTTAATACCCTTAGTGATTAATAACCAAGTGCTTTGCACCAAAAAATACTCTAAAATCATCCTTATTGTGTTTATTAGGTAGGTTCTTACATGTGGGGCAGCTGGCAGAGGTTACTCCTGTGAGTCAGAATCCGGCTTCGGAGCTCCTGCGACCATTTGAGGTTACCGGCCACTTGAGGCATATTCTTTCCCAGGATCGCAAAACCTGACTGCAGCTGAAACACAAGGTTTCATGCCATTTGGCTGACAGCTTAATCTTTCAAATCACTTTGAGTTAACACTCTCACGCGGAAGTATGTGGACCTCAGTGCCATTTGTGTCATCTCAAATCTTCTGCTGTGGCTACAATTAACATGTAATGCATGCAAACTATTTATGAAGCAGCTGTTACAGCACTATGTTTCCGCTGTAATTAACGACACTGTTCTCGCTGGGTGTAAGAGCAGTGAGCTGTGGATGTTTACATTTCTATGCAAGTGTGCAAAGGCTCTGTTTACATATTTTTAATAATATTCATATTATTTAAATTAAGCTCCTAGTATACAGGAAATAATAATAATAATGGATTGGATTTATATAGCGCTTTTCAAGGCACCCAAAGCGCTTTACAATGCCACTATTCATTCACTCTCACACTCACACACAATGTATTTCTTAGCAGTGCCATTTATTTTGTGAATACCAGCTGGTGTTAACTTTATGTCTCTCACAGTGTCCTGTGTGTCACAGCACTGTGCTGGGTCCAAAAACTGAAGACACAGAACAATCCCAAATGAAATCTCATCATTTTGTTTTTCCTGTGTGTCAGACAACCTACATTGTAAACATATAAACATACAATAACTGTAAATGAAAACATGTAATAAGTGCACATGTGCTTAAACAAAGATGTCTGGTTATTTGATTAAAAAAATGCCTAATGTGCTTCAGTAATTAAAAATAATAGCCAAGCATTGTAATCTTAATTACAACCCTTGTAATTTTTAAAAAAAAAATTCAGTCTAAAATCTCTTTGGGGCAACTGAAAATCAAATTATGTATGCAGGAAAAACCCAGGTACCCAGAGACATTATAAAACTCACTGCTAAGACAAAAATGAAGTGTTTTAAATTGCTAAACTTGATCAAACCGTTAATTAATACACACATAAAACACTCACAACACACACAGACACACGCGTAAAATACGGCAGCTGAATCGTGGCGTATTGTGAAGCAAATGTGTGCGAGTAATTAGGAACATAATTTCAATCTGTCTCACCCCATCTTTGTGTTGATCAAGTATAAACTGGCAGTGGCCTACTTCCTGGCTAAACATGTCCAACAGCACACTGTAATTAGGTGAAAACAGCTGGTGGATTCTGGGTCTCTCAAGCAGGGTGCCAAAAATCTTCAACAGCTAGATGGAACAACAGCAGCTTTGTGACATTTTGTACACTCAAGGCACAAAACATGTACACACCACTAGTTGAAATCCCCCAAAACAACCAAATGATGCTATTATGTTAACTTGCTAAATGTCGTACACTTGCTACTTTAAGTAAACTACTAAATGATTTTTAAAGGAGTAACCGGCCTACCTTAAAGGCTGACTTCAGGTTTTTGGAGTGCTGAAAGGCCAAATTGAGGACAGTTCCCAGCCTTTGGTCAAAATCTTTGTTCTGCTCCAAGAAACACCTATAGTGGTTCACAAAATCCTGAGAAGGCATTAGAGGGGAAATGATGGGTATTTTGAGAAGCCTTTGTGATTAAAAAGCTTTGATTCAATTTAAATTATTAGACAATTTCATTCCATAAAATTCCTCCTTAGCTCATTTAATCAGTATTGACTGGATTAACACATACTTGAGAGAAATATATTATAACACAGATCAATTTCTGATCGAGTTCCTGTTCTGAGCCACGCTGAAAACTATTGTAAAATATCCAGTAAATTAAATATTGATGCGCTGACTAATAATGACTCCTGCCACTTGTTCTTGTGTGTTGCTTAGCAACTACTCTGCTTTTCTACCTTTCAATTATTGTACTGCTGGGCAGAAAAATAAAATATAATTGTTATTTTTTATTATTTGCCTGTGCCAGCCAATGCCACAATTAAAGAGCAGCGTGATATTAAAAACAACGGCAACTCTCTCAGTAGCTCTCACGTCATTAGTGCAGTCCAAGGGGTCATATTTGCTCTCTCTAAGGGTCCGCCAGCGGTCATGAAACTCCTCACTCATGCTGAAGACCATCTCACTTAAGATTTTCCCTCTGGATCCACCTAATTCAATTTTCTCCAGCTTCAGAAAGTCCAGTGCTGTTGCAAAAAGTTCCTACGAGTGAAATGAGAAAAGACAGTGATGGATCAGCATAATATCGTGGAGCTGAAGTTCAAAAATATGCATTTTCATGCAGATTTACTTGATTAAAAAAATACTCCCTCCTTTATAGGAGTGAGAGATGTTGATTTTTCAATTTTCCTGGAAAACCAAGATACAGACCTCGATCATAAGAAGCCTTTCCATGATGCAATCTGAGCGTTGAAACACAAGTTTCACTGGAAAGTCCCAGAGCTTGATGCTCTGTGAGTGTTTGTAATACTTCGGGATCTGCTCGCGGTAAGTGTGAAACAATTTCTTGAAGGTGCGCAGAACTGAGATGCTTATCTGTACTCTCTCCATCCCTTCCTCAAGCTCCATCTTAAACAACTCTTCAGGGATTAAATAGGCAAAGGCCTGTATTCAGACACAAAGTCGTTACAGAGATAAATTTTTAATTCCTCTTCCTTCGTCTCCTTTTCATCACATGTGCACAGACATGCATCACCTGTACCTTTTCAATGATCAGGTTGCAGAACTCCTGCAGAAGCACCACCATTCGCTGAGGAGTGCAGTAATACTGGGAATGACTCCAGATGAGGCAGAGCGTGTGAAAAAGAGGAGGTAATAGCGCATCCACCTGTGGAAAACTCTTCTCCTCCAAGTTTGTAATCAGTCTCCTTAGAGGGCGTAGATACAGATCTATGTCTTCTGCTTCCAGCACGGCTGTGATAATTACATCCACAAGTATCAGTCGATAACGTGAACATAATGGGGCATTTATGGTGCTCTAAAAGGTGTGATCTCTGATTACATTTATTTAGCACCAGTGTAAACATGATATCTGCACTTCCCATGATTGTTAAGTGAGCATGATGACACAGAAAATGCAATGAAAAGGCAAAGTATAGAAAAAAAAGGTTCTGTTAGGGTAACAATGCTGTAAAATTCTGGGTTCAGTAAGCATAAAGAAAAATTTATGCTTGATCTGTTTCTTAAATTAAACTAAATGGGAGCTGGAGCTGTCATACTCATGTCATGATGACAAAACAAATTAAAGCCTTGATGAATGAGAAGTAATGCTGATCTACCCTCATTGACTTTGACGCAGACGTCCTTGAAGGCAGAGTAGTAACTGCTCTTGACTCTTCTCAGGATCTCCACGATCTGCTCCACTTTGGAGCTGCGGATCTGGAACCAAGGATCTCATATTAACATGCACTGACTTATTATTTCAAGAGTATAATAAATGTACAGGTTTTGTACTACACTGACAACTTTCGTCATTGCTGCCCTCTCTGTTCATCTGTATTGGTGTCAGTGCGCCCCAGGGTGGCTGTGGCTACAATGTAGCTTGCCATCACCAGTGTGTGAATGTGTGTGTGAATGGGTGGATGACTGGATATGTAAAGCGCTTTGGGGTCCTTAGGGACTAGTAAAGCGCTATATAAATACAGGCCATTTACCATTTGACACAGGGACACATCTCAACATTAAGCATCGCATACAATGAATATAAAGTAAAATTTCATTAGTTGTCAGGTTTCCTTCCTGTATATTGTGATTCCACTAGAGCACCCCAGCATTCACAGCTCTTTAAATGGACTGAAACAAGCTGACTCTTTAACCTTCCCTTTAAACGTCCCTTCTGGATGATCATTCTCCAGAAGTCTGCCATTGCTTGTGAGCTGTGCTGTCAGTACTTTAAAGGTGGCTGTACCTGTAGCAGATGACTATATAAAGAAATCCAGGAGGAGCTGATGTCAGCTCCTTGCAGCAATAGAAAATAACAAGTGGAAACTCACTATTCAGAGCAATCTGGAGCATGAGCTTTGGCTCACGGGGACGACTTTTATATACCTCTACTGTTATTTAACTTTGGACGCATTTAATAAACATTTAACATACATTTAACATACATTACATACATTTTTTTTGTTCTTTTTAAACTAATGAATAACACGAGTCTTATACTTATTTTATAACGTCATACTTGTGACTGGATGCCCAGCAGGTTTTCCCTTTGAGCTGCCCAGAACTGAAGCTCCACGCTGGGGCCTGGGTGGTTTCCCTGAAGCAGCATCATACCAGAGTCTTTCTTCAGCACACTCCATATCTGTCCGGACCACTGCACAATCAGAGTTTCTATAGAGTATAACAAGCCACGGTCCAGTGGCCATCCAGTGTGGCTGAGAGGGACAGAGTGAGAGCAATCAGTCTGGATAAAAATAGAAGTGAGCTACTGAAGCTATACGTACAATACGAACGCTACAAATGAGGTACTGTATATTATTTCTCTAGGACATTGTTAATGCCAACCAGCGTTTACCAGTGCCTTTACGCACTAGTTCTTTAAGAACTAGTGCGTAGTACTAATGTAACTTCTTGTTACATTATTCAATTACCTCTTACTCCATACATTCTTCAAAAGTCTGACAATAGCCAAGTATGTAAACCCTCACTCTTCACTATTAAGCTAATATCAGAAATAAAACGAGTTACTGTAGGACTTTTGCGCTAATGACTTAACTCCACTGCTTAAACTTTGTCAGACTTAGCTGTTTAACTGACGATGCTGTGTTGAAGGCGTTTTCCAAGTTCCTCAAGGTCTCAAGGTAAACTTTAGCTAACATGAAAGAAAAACATTCCGCCACTGTGCAGCAATTTGTCTAAACTTGACTCAAGGAGAAAACAAATATGACAGCTGACCCTGCTTTTTCACTTTCTGAATCCCGTCTTTTGTCTTGTTTCTTGTAAAACACAAGGACGCCCACTTTTCTTGTAATATGTCTGACAAACGGAACATTTTCATCGACGAACTTGACCAGAAAACAGCCTGTTTACCAGGTAAATGCTCCCCATGCCCTGCCCCTTTCCATCCTGAAAAAAGGGCGGCAAATGAAACTTTTACAATTATAAATTATAATTAAAAATAACCGATTAATTCGGAGACACCATTCAAAGCCATCGCAACACTTTAAAAATTCCCAACATTCTCAGCTATAATTTGGCTGTCTGTGTATTGTGACACCACCGACCTTAGCACAATGTCCTGAGGTCGTGCCCTCTCCACGTACAGGGGTAGGGGCAGCAGTGTTCGCCCCTCGGCTCGGCCTCTCAGAGTGACCACCTTGCTCCTCAGCTTCTCCAGGTGCCTGTGGATGTCATCAGACACCACCCTCGGCCAGGACTCGTGGTTGAGACCGTTGGATAGCACACACACCAGCACCTGTATGAAGAGGTGTTCATAAGGTAGCTATACACGCACACAAATTACACAAGGACACGTACACAGAACTTACCAGAAAAACTGTAAACCAGAAAATTTTGCATCCACAGTCAACATATATGAAAATGTGCACTTGTAGACATCCTACACCTGAACACACTACCCAACCTCAGATATGACAACAGGCAGGTGCTCCATTGGGTATCCAGGTACTTCTCCCAGCCTGAACTGGTGTCTGAATCCTTCTCGGGAAATTCTCTTCACGCCCTTCTTTAGGACACACAGCAGCTTGGTCTTCCATGGCGGGGATGTCTTCACAGATGAAAAAACAGTGGGAATGCTTTCAAGAACATTGAAAGCACTAGAAATAAGTAGCGACTTATTTCAGAAAAATGTGTATATTAGATGGAGTGCAGATTACAAACCCAGGAGTTTCTGTTAAACACCTGTGTACCTGTATGCCAGCTTTTGTCACTTATAGGAACTAAATTCACTAAAGATTGTGAAAATATGTGTATCATAACTGTTCCTCTTATGTTTACCTCAGAGATGTTAGTATAAACAGTTTATGCTCTATTAAATATTTATTCAAGACTGGGTGGGGAGATGAAAACAACATTTATAAAAGCAGTTGCCTGAATTTTTCATCACTTTTATCTGTATACATATACATTTATCATTGTCCTTCTGTGCATTTATCTTACTTGAGCATCCCCTGCATGCAGTGTCCCTCCAGGTCCAGTGAAAAGCAGCAGCCTGTTAGTCCAGATGTGGTCCAGAAAATCCAGTATAATCTTCTGGTTCTCATCAGCACCAATGAAGCGGTTCCACTTATCTGTCTTCACTCTCAGCACATAGAAGGCCTGCTCCCGGAGGAAGTCCACTCTCTCATCTGACAAAACCACCCCGACTTTGAGAGTGGGCTCCTGGGAGGCACGCACTCCCCCAGCCCCTCCGCTGCCTAAACCTCCACTGCTGCTTCTCATGCTGGTGGCTTCAGCCATGAAGCTCTTAGCGGGCAGGAAGGACACAACAATGTGTAGAGGAATGTGAAATAAGAAAAGAGTATCACCAACAGTGAGCTAACAGGTATGTACTTACCAGTCCTTCTTGTCAAATATCTATAACAACCTATGAAGCTATAAACTGGTATTTCCCAGCACATAACATGGATGAGCTCTTTCTACTCAACAAACTTTTCCTTCTCTCTTCTCCAGGTATGAAAAGTGATACACTTCTTGATGGGCAGGTGACGAAGCACTACGGACTGCCTTCATTACCCTGAATGGAGGTGGCCATTTATGTAGCCTGTGTGCCCTGCAATCCTATCCTGTAACCTGAGCCTTCAGAGGAGGCCCAACTGCAACAACTACTCCAGTGCAGGTAATGTTTCACCTTAAATATGCATATATATTGATGTGTGATGAGCTTAATATTATTAAGAAACTCAAATGATGTAATTTATATTATAGGTGTGTCTTAGGGAAACAAAACATACTGTACAGGTTTCCCTAAAGAGTTTCTTATTCTAATAATAAAGCAAAATACAGAGAAAAAATATCCATTCGACTAATTTATCAAAGTACACAGCTTTGTTTACGTCCTCTTTATCTAACCTTTGCAATGTGTATCATTACCACCTGGGGGCAGTTTGGTACAGTGCTTCTGACAGCATCCTTCTTTCTGTAATCCAAAGTGACCCTAGCCATGACATCCTATTATATATGTTATGCCATTTGTGTAAAAATGTGGAAAAATGGGACATTTCTCTAACTGTGTTACTTAAAATACCACAGCAATGATTACCCTTTTAAAGATCCTGCAATTTCTGAGTTTAACATTAATACAAAGATGTAATCATATCCCAATTTCAAATGAGCTGACTGGAGAGTCTGACATTTCAGTGCGGTGCTAACCTTATAGTTACTTATGGCAATGTAATATCCACCAATAGATGACACAAGCGTTCTTTGAACAGAAGGCTAGTTGAAAAGATCTAATGAAGTTTAATTAATATTTTACTTTAATTACTTTATTTTTTTCCTGGTATATGCCTATTCCATATATCCAGTCCATGCATATGACACATGGAGGTTTATATCTCTATTTTTCAAAAGTCTGTTTTTAACAGCCAATAATCCACTGCTCTCCAAAGGAATTTGTCCTTTCTGTAATCTGTTATTCCACGTCTCACTGTGTTTGTGTGAGTAAAACCATGTGTGTGCTTTCATGTATGGGCTTTCACACGCTCATTTTATATGTGCAGCTTGAATGAATGTCCTTGTTACAAGTGAAGGTGACATTTTTGTTGGTTTTAACGTATGTATGTGTGATTGAATGTGTAGGGGTTTTGTGTGTGTGTGTGTGTCTGTATATGCCAAGCCAGCGCCGAAGGCTAGTGAGGGTGTCCCTTAGGTCTCTCCACACACTGTATCTAAGCCCATTTGAGCTGGCTGACAGCAGGAGCATGACTGCCCATCTCTCTGACCTCATGCCCAATGTCAGCTCTTCTCTGCAGGGTTGGAGGGGATGGAGGCCAGAAAAAGAGATCTTTGGGCAATAAGGGAGAGGGAACCAACGGAGAGACAAAGGAGGAAAAAAGGGTGTATGGCGGGCTGGAGAATGAGGAGAGGCAGTATGCACACAGAATACAAATGAAAGCGAGAATGGAGTGATGAAGAAGTAGAAGAGCACAACAGCAGAAAAGAGATACGCACTTAGGGATAAATATTAAAGTGTACTACTGAACACTGCTGAGCAATCTAAACTGGAAGGGTGAGACCACATGGAAGAAGTATCCCCAGGCAATATTTAATCTCCGTGCTCTTGACTGTAACTGAAATATCACCTGTGAGTGGATGTAACATTAGTCTCCAGTGTAGCGTAAGAAAGCAGCTAAATTCTTTTCTTTTTAAATCTCTGAGCAATGTAGTTTTAACCTGAAGCATCTCCCCCATTTCTTTTTTCCCCTCCACTGTTTCTGTACCTCTTTTCATTGCTCTCCCCATTTGTCGTTGCCATGGCTACGTGTTGCTTGACAATCAGGCTGCCGTTCTTGAGCTTCAGCTGGGCTCACTCTCTGCCTCGCTTCTCAACCGCTCCTTCTACTCCTGTCCTCATCACGCTTTTCCCTGTCCTCACCCAGGAGGAAATTACATGTAGATGAGCTCGAGGTTTGTGTATCTTTCAGTCACGCGCATACACGCACACGCACACGCACACACACACACACACACACACACACACACACACACACACACACACACACACACACACACACACACACACACTTAGAAAATGATGACCATCATCTCCTCGGCACTGTAGGAGTCTCAGACAATTGCACTTTGGTACTACTCACCGTGGCTTTTTTCATTTTGCATTTTAGTCTCTGGGCAAAATCGACGGATTCATTTCAGAAGCAGTCGGACTCAGGGGAGGCTGAGAAATGTATGAAAGAGGAGGCTCGAGATGAGAAAAAAGGAAGACGTGAACTCAGTGAGAAGGAAGTCACTGGGAGAGAAACTGAGAGAGTGACAGAGATGGCTAATGCGTGCACTGTCAGACATACACACATATGTAATGACCATTTTGAAGCTTTCCTCCTGTTGCTGGCTGGCTACCCATGAAACCCCATCACGGATGGCGGTTGCCATGTATGGTTTGTGTGTGTCCAGATGGTGCTGACCAGATGTCCCTCCCAGGGTAGATGAAGTAAATGGAGCTATTACAGTAATGACCGGCACACACATCTGTCTCATACCTCTGCATGGCTTCCAGCTCTTTTCGACACACACACATGCACGCACAAGCGAAGACACACAAAAGCACTACTTACGAGAATCAGCAAACTCTATAATGATGTATACTGTTATACTGTAGAGTTTTGTTTTTCCTTTTCTTTTATTAATTTAAGCAGCCTTTTGACACCTCAGGGACCCTAAAAAGAGAGTAAGTCTGGGTGAAATGTAGCTGCTCTTGTCAAGGTTACTTTGCTTACTCCTTCTGAGCTCTTCAGCCTAACCCTATGTTACAAGCTCGCTCAACTCTGCAACTTCAATATTGTCCCTTTCATCACTCCAATGCAACCCACTTCAAAAACTGCCCCCTCTTTCGCGCCTGTGTTTTTTTTTCCAAATGTCTTTGGTGTTTTCGTCATATCTGAAATGAGTCAAGAGAAGAGGACAATTCGGACGAGCCAGCAGGGGCAGATGGTCTCTTTGTAGTTAGAAGAAAAGGCAGAGTGTCACCAGCAAGCGCTTCCTTATCAGAACCTTTCTTTGTTCTGCAAAGGTCTTTCTCCTCTGTCTGGACTCAGTGATATTTGAGAGGCAGGTCCGTGTACACAGAAAGGGGTTAGAGAGCATGGCCAATCTCCCATTGTGTGTGTGTGTGTGTGTGTGTGTGTGTGTATTTAAGCCCTGAGCTTGCGCTCCTCTGAGTATATCAAGTGTGAGCATGTGCAGATGCTCGTGTTTTTTTTGCTTTTAGTTCTGGGGGAACCCAGCACCTTGTGTCCAGAAACGCTGAGTCCATGCTGACCACTTCCAGGATATTGTTCACCAAGTCAACACTGTGAAAGAGAACACCTTTATTTTGCTGGCAAAGTGCTGCAGTGTCCCATCTAAAATCTGCACATACAGTATTTTCTGTATTTAAAAAAACAAAACAGCAAAACCCAAACAGCATTGTTCTGTGTTAGAGAAGGGGAGTTTTATTTTAGAGCGATTTCACCTGGGGGTACTCTCAGGAGACTCATTAAGCTTTGCTGAAACAAAGAGATGCACTTGAATTTAAAGTTATGGTAACTTCGCCAAGTGGGAGGGGATGGCGTTGGGTTCCACGCATGCTAAAATCCTGCAGATGGGGCTGTTTCCCTATGAGGTGCGGCAGAAATTCCCCGGGATTGTCTAAGCTAAATATCCACCATGTCTTATCTTCTTGTTGCTTGTGGCTACTCATATAATGCTATTGATACGAAGCATATAATCCTATGCTTCATATCAATAGCTGATTTACATTTGGCAAGTGCACTGCATGCCTATATCCAGCACAGATTCGAGCTATGACACACACACTGACCGTTCCCTTGGTATTTGCCTTGGAGAAAAAGTATTGTTTGTATTGATTTATCATCATCTGCTCACCTCAGAGATATTAAGACCATAAAACAATAAAAGAAGAATGAAATACACCTGGGTAACCTCTCAGCAAATACAAATGACAAGACTCCAGACTGCAGTAGAATTACATTTAAGAGTACAAATTCTGGAAAGATGATGAAAGAAGGAGAAGTAAAATTTCTATTTCTTACAGTTACTTTAATGTTTACCAGGATGACAATAGTAAAGCTTTTAAGCGCAGTTGTTCTACGTTAAGACATGTGCTTTATTTAAAAAACTGTCCTGCTGTGCGATTAAATAAAGAGTAATGGCATAATGTAGCCTATATCTTTTTCATGCTCAGTGGTTTAGCCAAATGAGGTGAAAGGAGAAGAGCGTTTCCATGGTTCCATTAAAATATATCTGAGGACAAAGCAGGGAGTTGAACATACTGATGCACTAACTGCAGCTATCCTCCTTCCAAATGACTATACTACTTTGTGTGATTGGCTGCCACAGTACTTGGCTGTTGCATGTGTAGATGTACTAATGACGGTAGATGGAGAGGAAATGATAGAGTGAGGTCTCACTCTGATGAATAAAATCGTGGGCCATCAAGTCTGATTGTCTGTCATTTTGGTGCCATTCATTCATAATTGTTACAGTGGCCAGTTTAATGTTGCATGTAAGTTAACTGTGGTGGTATCCATTGTCATTATTATCAAACAGACCTTGTTCTTCCAGTGTTATCGTATGCAAAGTGGATGTCATTGTGCTGAAATGCTTCGGGAAACTGATTTATTCTTAGAGCCAGAAGACCAGGGCTTCAGCAGCTAGCTTGCGGTGTGTTTGGTTTGCTGCTCGATTACATTTTTAAAAAGATTTTTTTGTGTTGAACTACCTGAGAGGGACTCGTTTGACAATAAAGCAAATTTTACTCAAGGACAAATCTGCATGATGGATTTTGTAACATCCCTTCTGAGTGGAAGTTTCTTTCTCCACTCAAGAGACCTTTCCGGGTATCTCACTTTTATTCGGAGTGGGGAACTGGAAACTGGGGGGGTCGGCTATACAGTCCAGCAGCTTGGTAAGTGTGAGAAGACTTGCAGTGAAATAATATGTTGAGTATTATCTGATATAAATGTACGACTGTTCCCACCACTAACACATGACCCTACGCTGTGTTCACTGCATCATTCCATGTTTTGGCACTGATCACCACCTGCACTCATGTATATATCTTTCTACGTAGCACTTTTAATTCTTATTCTTACTTTTATTTTTTCATGTCTATTTAAGCGCAATTTATGACAGTATGTTTGCACTGAAGCACCGCAGCAATTTCCTAATGTTGTAAACCTGCTCAACATTTGGCAATAAAACCCTTTCTGATTCTGATTCTGATTCTGATATTTTCAGTGTTTTTCGGTATATAAATGAGTGTCCTGAACTTAATTTGGGTGATTTCTTCACTTTTTCTACAGTGCCAAGTAAAAAAGGTCCATTATTCTGGTTTATGGGAAAAATCTGACAGTTCTACCAGCCACATAATGTTTAAATTATTCCATTACCATTCTAGTGGACTTAGCCTTACATCAGTGGGGATGATGAAGCCTGGTTACAAAACACTGAAAGTCTCACAGTGTTGAATGTGTCTTTCCAGAAAGATAGAAATTGAGATGATGCATGAAAACATGTGCGCACACAAACAAGCAAATAGATTAGGCATTGATCAGGGTTAAGCTTTGATCTCTGTGTGAGAGCATGCCACGTCCAATCGATAACTTTAATTCAGCCTCAAGTGTGTGTTTGCATGATTCTGTCTCCCACATCTCTCACTGTAGCATGACTATTTGCATGCACGCAGACACACAGTTGTATTCTTGCTTTTCTCAACCCTTACAGAATTAAACACACATACACATCAGCCTGATTAGGTGACCTGCAGGGGTTAGGCCTAATGACAAACAAACTCAGCGTGTGCACAAACACTTCAGCTCCTCAGATGAAATATAGATTTTCTCCTGTCCCAAAAGCTGATGGGTATTAGCTGAAGGTTTGTGTGTGTACGTTCACTCGTGTGTAATCTTGTTCTTCAGATTGTGTTGTATGGAAAAAGGAGGCACGAGGGAAAAGCATGTAAGTGATTGGATGCTGCTTTGTTACTGTTAAAGACCCTCTCTCCAGGGAACAGTTGGCTAAATAACTGATTTTTTTCTGCCTGTGTGTGTGTTTGTCTTATAGAATAATAGGACTGTTATATTATCCTATGGGAAATACATGGACATTTTTTACTGATTGCAAGGACCCTAAGATTATTCAAAATCTTCCTAATGAGAGGATATCTGTGTATACAGCATTTGTTCTTGTGTGCTTAGTACTTTATTATGCATGAAAAAAAAAGTGTGCCTCCAGCAGAATTGAATTTCTTACAGTGGCCTTTTAAACATTTTGTACACAAACTGAATCAGACATATTATATACTGACATACTGTATATGCTGTTTTTGTACATACAAAAAGCCAGCTTTGATTACTCAGATAACTTTGATGAGCATCTTACAACAAAATGGAAAAACAATGCATTAAATTTTACTTTAAACAACCAGTAATTCAGCAAAAAGCAAGATCTCCTGATGTACAGGCAGGCTGCTTGTAGCCCACTGTAAAACAACCAAGGCATTCACTGACAACATGCCAACTCATGTTAGGTTAATTACTTATCCTAAACTGGCTGTAGGTCTGAATATGAGTGTGAATGTTTGTCTATCTCTCTGTGTTAGCCATGTGATGGACTGGAGACCTGTCCAGAGTATAGCTCACTTCTGACCCTATGACAGCTGAGATAAGCCCAAGTTCCCCCCATGAGCCTTAATTTAAAAACGTGTTTAAAAAAATTAAAGGATGGATGAAAGGATGTAGTTGTCATGGCCCAGTTGTCATGGCCCAGTAAACACTTCCTATTTTTATTTATAAAAGGCTCTTTACAAAACCATTTCTGTCATTGTGAAGTTGCCACTTATTAGCTGTGAAATGTTCCACGAGGTGTTTTTTTTTATTGTTGTTTTGAAATGTGAAAATTTAGAAATTTCAGATTAGCATATGTATGAAAAAGTTTCAGCATTTGAGGTCTTGCCTTTGTTTAGATACAATGTTCAGGTGATTTCCACCTGAACATTGGGGGGGGGGGGGGGGGGGGGGAGAGGTTGCAACATGATTTCTTTCTAAACCACTGGCTTTAAAAATCTTTTACATGCTGCTCTGTCACAATTTCATACTATTTAAGCTTCATCAGTTAACATTTCAAATGATTGTATCATTAAAATGACTCGCAAACAGATTACAGTGAGTCATAACTTTAATTATATTGCATAAAGTGCTTCTCTTTCGGAGTAGTCTGTATTCTCTCAGCTTCTTTATGAAACTTTTCAGATAGCTCCAATTCTTTCAATATCACTGTTGTGAAGTTTTTAATGTCTTGTATCTGTGCCTATAACTATGTGCTTGTGTTTGAACTTGCACCATCCCAGCCTAGGTTAAACTAAGTGGCTGTCTGGCACAGGCATCCCTTGATTATCTTTATTTATTCTCCCACCAACTGTTCCTCTGCTCACACACACCCCCACCTACACAATCACACACACACCTCCTGCTAAAAAGCTAATCTTTTTGTGCTAATGAAAGGTATTGGGTTTCCTAACAGGCTTTTAAAGGAAGGTGATGGATTGAGGGATAGATGGATGGAGGGAGGGGAGAAGGGACATGCGGACAGGAAAAAGTGAGCGGGAGGTGATGTGTCAATAAGCACATCAGCGTGATCCCTTTCAGACTGTGAGGTGTGCATATACTGCTAATGTATGCATTCATACCCTAACACACTCACACGCACCCACTCATGCCTTTAGTTGCTCATAAATCTCTGGGCAAAGCATAAAAGCAGGTATTTTGGTGCCAATACGCTGAGAGATGAATTGTAGGCGATGTCTCCACCTTGACCAGCGCTATGATAAATGCCCGAAGGTGCATACGCATGCACTTCAATGTATCACATTTGGAAGTTTAGGCTCTGTACAGAGAGGAATTCATTATGCGATAATTTTTGTTTCAACAAAGAAAGACACGTCTTCCTTTAAAGCGAACTCAATCCACGAAGAAATGATTAAAATATGGTAATTAGGAGTGATATTGTTAACTGATGTGTTGTTGTCCTTGTGTCCTAGCTGGATTTAATGATGTGAGAATAATGTTAATGATGCAAATGATAATTAAAAGAATTATTCCAGGACATTGGACAGTTTCCAAACTGAAATGATCACTGCTCTCTTGTTTTCTCAGTTTTCCTCCTCATCACCTTTCTCCAGGTGAAAGACTCGGGGTTGTATTGGGAGTTCCTGCGCTTCTGCTCTTTTCCCCATTCTAATAAAGCTGATAATCATTTGTTTCCCAATCACATTAGCATGCCAGTAACGAGAAGGGTAAGTCAACCATTAGAATATGATCCATAATTCATTGTTGACTCCCATTCATTACCCCACTCCAGTGAATGTTTAATAAGAGTGTGTGTCTGTGTGTGTGTATGAGTTGTGGATTTGTGACTTTGCATCTCAGTTGACATCTAGAGTGCCAGTGGATTGTTTGTGCCCATGGAAATTTACATGTTGGACTCTGTAATCTGCTTTTTCCCATATGCATTACGTAACTTATGAATGACGCTACCAACAACTTTAATTGGAAATATATGCAAGAGTGCATTACTGTGCATCTGTTTATGTGTGTATGGGTCTCTCCTGCTCTCCCTCTCTCTGTCTCTCACTTTCTGTCTACCCTCCTGTAAGTGGAGCAGACAGCTGTTATCAGGCGCTGACAGCATCCTCCCATCTACTCCCTCCTTCTTCTGTCAGTCACAGTATATTGTCACCAAGTCACCATTTAAATAGCCCTTTTCTCCTCTATTTACTCAACTAAATGTGCGAGGTGTCCGCACATGCATGCATGCATACAAAAGTGAATAGTACTCCCCTTTCCCTCCCGTGCTGTGATCTCCTCTGCTTTCCCAGACTCTCCCCTCATCTTCTCTCTCTCACTTTCTCTGGAAAAAGACAAACACTGCAGGTTGATTAATACATAAGAATTCCCCAAACACCTTCATTAGGTTCCCTACACTGCAAAATTACTCCCTCAATAAATAAATAGTTGTTAAAACCAGCTGGAACATCATTAATGTCCGGCTCTGTGCCAGAGGAAAGTTACCTCAAGTTGTGTGTGTGTGTGTGCATGCATGCCTTTTGGCAGCCAGCTAATGAGATGCCTATGTTTCCCTCCATTAGTAGTTTATTAGATAGCATGGGTCGCTGAGGTTTGTAAAATACAGTAAGCTTAATTTAGCACATTTGGCACTAGAGGGGCATAGGGGACTTAAGGAAGTATCGGGGCCATGAATAACTGGCATAGCTTGGGATGTAAATTAGTTGACCATAGCCATCCTGTCCTTCAGATAAGCATTTACTTTTTAAACTGCCTGAGAGGTGCTGATGACTGTGAATATAATTGTGTAACCACGACTCGAACCACCCTGTGAATGCTACATATTTTTGTTACTGCTTTAAAAGCTGCTGATCTGTGTTATTTTTAATTCTTGTCAGTGGCTACTGTGGTCGTGCTGAACCTCCCAGAGGTCACACTGCAATCAAAGAGACTCACCAATGCTGACATTTTTTTAGTTTTTTTGCTTACTTATTCTATTAAGGGAGCAGACTTTGTGCAGATGGTAGTCTTTTATTCTAAACAAACAGCTGTTGCTGCCGTTGCTAATGTGTTGAATTATTCACCTTCTCGGTATACTGCTCTCAGGAAAGGACCTACCTGACACTGGATGTTTAAACAGAAAATGCTGCAGAGGCTTTGATGATTTGGTTAAAGGTTGTAGTTCTTTTCAGAGTGATGTTTTAGAGAGGCACAAAGGCAAGGTAGGTGGTTATATATTTGTAAGTAACATACAGTGCACTATATCTTGCCATTTAATTAGCATATAACATGCTTACACAATGCAATGTATGTTTTTTGCACACAGTTTTTGGCACATGTGGCCGAAATGTTATACAATGAATTTTTTAAATGTAATACATGTAATACAAGGCTAGGCACAACAAATACAGCTCCGAATAATGTTTTTTACTCTGATTTTATTCTGAAGCATCCAAACAGACGTGATTAATTATATATATTTATTTATATTTTATTTATTTATATCTCCAGGGCACTGATGCTTCTTATAAGTTGGCTCACTTGCTGCAACACTGTCTTGTTTACCAAAAGTTACACCTCCATAATGCATGCTGTGTCCAGTGAGCAATGCTCTATAATTGCCATCCAGCCATCCATTTTCGCAGCAGCTTATCAAATTCAAGGCCCCGGGGCGGTGGAGGTGGGTGGGGTGGCTCGCGCCTATCCCAGCTGTCAAAGGGCGAGAGGCTAATTTTGGCACAATGAATCCTGCTTTTGCGTAGTTCATGTGTGGTGTAGGGAAGTCTGGGTAGCAGTGCGATTCATTTGTTTATTTAATGACGCAGTCTGACAGATTCCAAAGCAGATCATATGTCAATTTAACATCGCAAAACTACAGTTTTGCAAGCCCCAGCTTAAATCTGTGCCTAATGCAGCCTTGATCTTTAGACCTTTAGCTCAATTCAGTTCAGTTTTATCTGTACAGCGCCAAATCACAACAAGTCGACTCAATGTGCTTTATACTCTGAGATAAAGACCCTGATTCAAAATGTCACATTTATTGTTGTATCCTTTTAAATAGATGCGTGAAATATTGTTTCTGTTACACTATCAACTTTTAATGTAATTTAAGCCACTCGAGGTATTCCTGTTATAGCTTCTTCACAAGAATTTCAATGGATGTGAGGTCACAGCGACCTTGAACTTTGACCATTGAAATCAGTTCATCGTTGAGTCTAAGTGAACATTTAAACCAATGCTACAGAAATCCCCTCCAGGTGTTCCTAAGATATTACCTCGCCCACTCCCAGGGCTCCTGGCATAAAAATGTTTTAATATATACGGTAACAAGCTTTGTAATAGAGCTAGCTATTCTAATGGGCACCAACCCAAAAAGCATTAAAAAGGTATAATAAATTCTTCTTTTTCTGCCTTTCTTTTGTTGCTAAGAACCGTTTGTTAATATGAAAGAAATAAAGAAACATACCACCTGATTTTCACACACATTCACCCAGACACACCCAGAGATACACAATCATTTACGGCTACTGTAGCAGGTAAGTGACAGATAGACCCATTTTCTCCTCCGCTCATGTAACCTTTTCTGCCTAGGGCTATCAAAGGTCACTCCGTCAGTCTTGATTTACTGTAGAAGCATGGTACTCTCGCTTCTTCTCTCTCACTTACTACCCCCCTCCGTTTATGTTAGTCTATCTCTGTATATGCAGTGTATACACGCTGTAAATACTCTGTGAATTCACTATGCTAGAATCAACTGTGAAGAAGCTATTCTCCCTACAAAAAAGTAGAGAAAAAAATCATCACATGAACGCAGCGCAGATTTAATAAACATGTTGCATTGCTGCATGCATGGCTTTGCTCTGTTCATTCATGTCACCATTTTTGGGATTTTCCATTATGTTCATTTTTTTTAATAACATTTACTTACATGGCATCCAAAAAACCAATACTTCACCATATGGATAGATCTTCCTGTGAACTATTATTTTTTTCTCTTCGTTACCTTCATCTCCTCAAAGTTTCTTTGTGCCGCGCTCATTTCATCTTGTAGGTTATTTGTTGTTCCCGCTATTTAGCCCTGTTCTTTCTTTTGTACATTTTCTTCCATTCTTCCATGTGCAGATCTTCTTCTGGAAAAAGACGGGAACATTGTCTTCTTTCTTTCAAAACGTTATTCAACTAGAAGAATGATTGGTACAGTCTAAAGCAGAGGCAGAAAGAGGCGGAATTTCAATTCAAGCTTTTTTTCCCCCCAAACCGAGCTCTTATTTCATTGTAATAGTTTCATTTGCAAAGTGTGAGCTGGTCTGACCGCCACCACACCCCTGTGACGCAAAACCCATGCGTCATCGTTAATGAGAAGGATCGGGCTTGAGCTCAGAGTAGTGCAAAACTCTTTCATGCACAAAGATTTACAATAGTTTTGACTGTGATGTCTGGATATGGGATGAAAAAAAGTATGCATCAGGATCTATGCAATAGGAATGGATATGTAATGGCAAGGAACAGAAAAGACTGTTGTGTCACATTATCATTAGGCACATAAAGCTGCTGTATTGTATCCTTACATCTGTATGGGAGGGCTGGGAGAATGGATGGCTTTATTGTTGTTATTCTGGTTAGACTAACTGGGAGGCTTGGGCTTGTGTAAAATAAATAACTCCTATCTTTGTCAATCACTACGAGCTGAACAAGGATACTCTGGTATTAAGGATTGAAGGAAGAAAGACAGATGCATGAGTTCTTGTATAAAGCAGCTAGTGAGAGTTTCAGGTAGAGTAAGCTCACTCAAGCCTTGGCTTTGTTTGATCTAAACACCTTTTTTCTATTGACAAAGCTATAACAGTATATCTGTTTTAAGTGACCTGGGGAAAATGCAAATACCTTATCTCATGTTGATGGAGTGCTGTTTGCACTCTGGCAGAATGGGTAGAGGTAAGATGGACTAGATGAAGGATGGGAATAAATTTAGCATTATTCATCCTTTGATGCCTTTGTCTCCCCATTGCATCGCCTTCTCTGATGTCATGCTTCTCTGCATCTCATCTGCATCCGTTCGTTTCTTTTGACTCCTCTCTCAGGTTCGTTGGCATCGTGAAACCTCGGATTTTCTTCTTTATTACCTAATTTCATCATTTTTCCCTTTCTCGCTCTTCCCCTGCCTTCTTCTTGTGTTCTCCCCCCCCCCCCCCCCCCCCCCCGCGTCCTTTGTGAGACTGTTATTGCGGATCAGTCAATATTCACAAGGTGTGACAGAGGCCTCAGAAGCTTTCATCTTCATAATTAACTCAGTTCCTCATTCTGCCCCCGTAACGTGTGTTTGTGAGAGGAACATATTACTTTATTTTAAATATGCCCCGGCAGCATCACATTAAAAGTCTCTCCTTGAGCTGTATTGGAGAACCACTGTTCACTTAGAATATTGATTCATTAGTTGGATTTTTACACACAAAGTCTGTCCCCCTTTTTTTTACCAGTAGATTTAAACATGTTGGCAGTTCCCTTTGTGGCTGCGTCAGGCACTGTGAGTGTGTGCGTGTGGCTGTGTGGGCTGCAGTGTGACTGTGTACATAACTGTCAGGAGCTAAGTGCTTTGAAGTTCATCATGCTGTGTGGCGTTTGGAGAGAACAATAAGCGAGTATTAGACTCTCTTGTTAAGCCTTCCGGGAACAAACAAGAGCAACAATAGAACACTTGTTGAGTCTCTTCCTCACTGAAATTACCAACACAGAGTTACATAAAGCGGCACGGTGCTCTATTTCTATGCATATTTATTGTAACAGTATAGAATATCGATGGATCACACTGTTTGTTGCACGTGCACTGGATTTAACCCCTGTTGTTCATTAAAAGAGGATGCATATGACATTTATAAAGAGCTCAACTACTTAACAAGGAGCTGTACCCACAAGCCCTCCCTCCCTGTGAGTTACTGTCCCTTATAGGCCGAAGTGAGTCTGTGAAAAGGCAATACAGCGGAAATGCAGTATTACACCATTTAGGCCTGATACATTTACACCTAATCTATGAGAGTGTTTAATGCGACAGCTGTCCCATAAATAACTATCAATACTTCTCTTCATTGTGGTTATTATTATTACTATGAGCTTTTCTGTTAGAGGGCTCCTTTTGCCAAAACCCATCTACGAGGCAAAAAGGGGCAATCTGTCACTCTGTTTTACAGCCTTGTCTCCTGAGATGGAAAAAAAAGTGCAAAGTCCTAATATGAAAATGCATATTTAATTCACATAAAGGGATAGAAACATATTTTCCTCCTCCTTGTACATTTTACGTGAAGGACATGCATCTTTAGATACGATTCAGTGTGACATTGCAATAGTGCTGGGCAACCCTGTCTCCCGGAAGTCATGTTTCTACACATCCAAATTATTTTCCCAGACACACGGGTGCAGCATAATCCCTGGTAGGATTATGCTCAAAGGTGTTTGAAATTTTATTTAAATGAGTGAGGCGTTGTATTTTTGAACTGCATCAGAGTCAAAACAGTATGGTGGTGGTGGATAGCAGTGCTGCACAGGCATCACATTTCTGTTTGTGGGTTCAATCACTCCAGACACTGTGGAGTTTTTCTGAATTAAACCACAGCCTTTCTCTAACCTTGACCAAGAGCTCTTAGTACCATAAAAGTGCTAATAATGCTTCGGGTACTACAAGTTGCTTTTGTGTATATTTGGTCTTTAAATTTATTAAACTCATTAACACTATGTTATCTGTATGTTATTGATTCCAAATATATCTGATTTCTGATTTGGCCAGCTTGGTAACTATTCAAACTAACCAAAAGACTGCAGAATATTAAAACTCTTCCTAAATGAAAGGGTTGCGGTGCATGTTTGATTGTCTAACAGCAGCTGATACCTCCTCCCGCTACACCTTCCTGACAGCAGAACTGCACCCCACACTGTGTCAGATGACAATTTTTCATTTTTTCAGCTTTCAGGAAAGAAAAACCTGACGTGCACACTTCATGCAGTGATTGACTAGATGCGTAGGGTTTTTTCTTTCTACACATGAAACTACTTTTGTGTCAAGAAAAGCTTGTCTGAAAATGCGGGCTCACATCCCCTACTTGTTCAATTCGGGAAAACAAAGTCATGCTGTTTTCATGTCACCTCAACAATCTGCACAAGCAGTGGTCCTTCCCTAATCTTGGCATTCGCTTTGCTCATCTGTCTGCTGTTTTGGTGCAGAGAACATTGCACAGGTAGGAGGAAAAGCAGAAAGTGGAGGTGGAAGGCTTATTTTTGTAATCACCGAACAAGAAGAAAAAACCCACACCTTTGGCTGAAGATTTAACTGGCACTGATCTACAGCCAGAATGCTTCTGGAATAAATGCAGTCAGTGGGACTGAAACTGATGCTTTAAATTGTTGGTTGGCTCCAGTTTTCATGAATGAAGACCAAAGGTTGTTACTCGAAGCTCAAAATACAAAATTTAAACCCTGAATTTTGTCAAAAATGCCCAGATGGGGACAGGCACTAATTTTGCAGTTAGTTAGTCTTATTTCTATTTGACCCCTTGACCTCTAATCTGACATTGGATTTGACCTTTAATGCTACAAATGACAGTTTTTAAACATGTTAAAATACGCCACAGTTAAGATTTTACATTTTCTTTCACAGCGTGCCATTGAACATGCTCGAACTCACGGAACTTCCACTAGTGATATGAACAACTGCATTTCCTGTGTCTACATTGTTAAATACTTAAATATGTTTGGCTGTGGAAAAACCCAAAGTGATGAAACCAATATATCTACATGCCATGATATCCTGGGTAATTGTTGAAACGGATATTTCTCCATGTCACAACATCCCACCTAGACATCCTGACCTGGCAGAAGGGGCTCTAAATTCATCACGGGTCTTTTGTTATGAAGTGTGGTGGAAGAACCTGCTATGCTTCCTTATATACAGTATTCTGTCATAGTAAGCCTTCTGTAGTTCTCCAGTTTCAAGTGCATAAAGAAGAAAAGCTGTATATGGTCACAAAGGAGAAGTGACCGTATACAGTATACAGCTGAGAAGCCATAAGCTTGCAATCTATTATTAATACTCACCATATAGGTGTCTTTTATTATGGAAATGGAGCCAATCAGCTTAATTTTCTTCACATTTGGATAAAGCACATCCAAAACCACAAGAAAAAAAAAGCTTTTTATCTCTGAAGCAAGCAACTTCTAAACTAGTGTAGTGTGTTTATGCAGCTCTTTACCATTCAAACAGCAATATCATTTACAGAAGCCTCTTTCCATTTGATGAGCTCTTGTTTCATGTGTTGTCACAACAGATAGAGAGAGAATTCTTTACAATACATTTACAGTACTTTGTACTTTACATGGCTGTGTTCCTCTTTCTGCGCCTCCGTGAGTCATAGTAGCAGTTACACTCTGAGTCCCCCACACGGTAGTTACAGTTGTAGACTATTTTCCCAAGAAATGTTTCTTAGTAAGTGAAATGAACTGTATCTAACCGTATCAGAGCTGTTTAATTCTCTAAATGGTAAGGAAGGAGACTTAAGTGCTTCATGTCTTATCTCATTTAGCATAGGCTAAAGTAGACCATCAGGGTTCTGAATGAAAGAATTCCTTATCACCTACACTGGACATTTTCTGAGCAGTTTCTGAGCAGGAAATATAAACCCTGAGGTGACTTCAACCTCGCTGTCTCCCATTTGAACTCTTTCTTCAAGGTTAGACTTTATGTCAACACCTTTCTGTCTCTGCTTTTCTAATTGTCTCTCAGGCTGTCTGTCTTTCTCTATCTCACTGTCCTACCTCAGATCAGTGGTCTGGTATATGTGACAAAGTTTAGATGTTTTGTCTGTGTGTGTCTGTGTGCGTGTCTAGTGCAGGTAAAGTATTGCTCACTCAGCACTGTCCTGCCCCTTGGGCACTACCACACGCCTGCCTGCCTGCCTCCTATCTAGCCACAATCAATTTCACAATCCCAAGCGCGTGTGCACACTCGAAGATACACACACACGCACGCACGCACGCACGCACGCACGCACGCACGCACGCACGCACGCACGCACGCACGCACACACACACACACACATAAATAGAGAGCAGTTTTAATGAAACAGTTTTAAGGACAAATTTGATTTTTATACGAGTATATAAAACACCGGAACAAAACACTGTTAAGATGTAACAAAATGGCCTGATTTGATCAGTGCTATCAGATAACAATATTACCAGATATAACAGCGAGGCTGATTGTTTAAATCTTATATGTGAATGTCTCTGTGGGTGTGTCATGGCAGAATCTGGTCCTGGTAAGACCTGCTAGAGCACAAACTACCAAAAAGAGCAGGTGTTTAAATGTCTCTCTGTGGACATATTCTATCAGTGCAACAGCATTAAAACTACTGTCACCCAATTCTATGAATGTATTTCTGAAGCATTTCCATTAGAGTATCAGGATATAATGTGAATTACACCTGTAGGGATGAGCTGCTAGGAATCAAATTATTAACTTTGTTCATAGTGAATCATTTAATGCTGACATGGCGGCATTAATGCTGTTGTTTGATCTAGTTTGATAAAAAAAAGTTTTTGTCAAGTAGTTACTTTTCAGGTACGGCTCCTATCGATGACTAATGTGTGATATTTCTGAAGGTCCCACAGTGCATGAGAAAACAGATCTTTAAGTGAAGATGTCCCAAAGCAAAAAAATCAACTCTTATGCATTTAAAGAATTTTGGTAGTCCAAGTATGTAGTGTGGAACTGAAAATGTGTCCAAAGTTTTATGGCGATCAGGAAAAATATGTCATACTTTGGCAGGTCAGTCTCAAAGACTTTAAATTTATTTTACGTATCAGTGTCATTTTAGCAAATCTGTAATCTGACTATTTGAATACTTAAAAGTATACCTTACAAGTATGCATGAAAGTTAGAAATGGGATTAGATACGCAGTTACGATCCAGCACCACAGTTAGCATTTGATTCTAGTGTTTGTTCATCTGAGTTCGTGAGAGTACAGTGAGGCAGCTGCAGCATCGGCCCTCTGATTTTATGATTACCACATTTCGTGTTTCCTGCCCATAATTGTAGACTATGTGTTTGCATATCTATATTGGTCTGCGAGTGCGCTCAGCGTGGGCCCTCGCTCCAATCAGTGTGAGATTTCACTGTAGACAGATCTTGAACACATGCAAGTGAAAAAGAGCCTGATGAACTGTAAATCTGCCTCATCCTCAGGAAGAGAGAAATGAAGAGGGAGAGACCCCACAGTCTTTAGATGGCATGGGCCAGGTGGTGTGAGTGAGTGCTAAGGGAGATGAGTCAAAACTGTGCGTGCGTCCGTGAGTGTGTATGAGGTGGAGTGGGGGTGGCATTCAGCAAGCACCTGGTGCTGACAGGCTCTATTGAGACTGCGATCCGATTCAGGTTCAGCCCCTGATGCAGCTTTGAAGGGCCTTGTGACAGCTCATTTCCTCTCCTCTCCTCTCCTCTCCTCTCCTCTCCTCTCCTCTCCTCTCCTCTCCTCTCCTCTCCTCTCCTCTCCTCACCATGGGCGTCCCATCATTACCTGCTGATTACAGAGCTGTCATTCCTGACAAGCTTGCTGATTGGAATGAGTGTGGGCGTGTGTGCTCACTCGTGTGCCTTGCATCTACCCGTGTGTAATGCCCTTTGTGCGAGCACACTTTCCTCAGTCTATGCATGTGCCTTCACCCATCTGTGTGGGCACCTGTGATGGGTATATGTGTGCAACTATCCCTTACTCTGATTATGATTGCAGTGTGAGTGTGAGGTGGTGCTCAGCAAGAGAAGGGGAAAGAGGAGGAAGTCAATCTTTTGTTCTAAAAGTACTGTCGAGTAATGTTGTCTCAGGTAGTACTATGTTGTAGACCAGCTATGCCACACCTGCGCATATGTGATTTATTACTAAAGAAATGGAAGAAGAAATGTGCAGGGTGTAGTTCACGTGGAAGTACAAAGGTTGAATGTAAATGCAGCATTAAGTATCTCTCACAGGGGTTCTACAGATTCCTGGGGCATTAATGTGTGCCACAGCAAGGTCATTAAAAAGTGCCAGTGAAAGGAAGTGGCCTGATTGGTTGTTTGACCTTTAAAGGGTAATTGCCACTTTTAAAAACTAATAAAGATTCTGTGAGGCTGAAAGGAAGCAAACCCATTTTACAGGAAACAATAACCCCAAACAATAAATGTATGTTTCTCCATAAAAACATGGGACAAGTTATTGGGGAATGGCTCTTAAAGGAAATCAAAGTGAAAACTGCAGCTTTTTTATTTCTTTCTCTGTCCCCTCACCTTTAGCTCTTAAATATTTCAATCATATAAAGTCTTCCTCCTGTACGTTGTAATGTGCAATGTTCTTATTAATAGCAGAGGTTGCTGCATTTTGTAAAAGTTAACCCTTGAAAGGTCTCAGGTTGTTAAAAGGCTGTTTCTTCAAAGCTTAATATCCACTTTTTCAGAGTGCTAAAAAGGGAATGAGAGATTTAAGTAAAAAAACTTATGACACTTTTACTGGCTCTGAGTTAAAAGGTGCCCTCTATTCAGCTAGCATGAAAGTCCAACTTTGAACAGCGGCGTTTTGGAATATAGATTACTCTCAGTACCCGGACCATTGTCACTTCAAAGCCTCTTGTGCTCACAAGCCTTAGAAATGGTTACTCGTAAAAGAGGAATAAAAATAGAGTGATATGAGACTGGAACCAGGGATGGTGATGGCCTGAAACCTGAAGTGCAGGACAGGATAGATAGAGGAATTAATGGAATTAGTCAGAGAGCTTTAAGGCACCTGAACTCTTAAAGAGCACTGAGTCATAGAGGAAACAGACAACACAGAGAAACATACAGACATCAGGCATCAAAGAAAATGGAGTGAGGTCAAATGAGACATAGAGAGAGGCAGATAAGATAATAGCAAACTTGTTAAGCTTCGGTGAACAGAACAGACACGACAAAAAGAAGTGCAAGAGTTGCAAAGGCTGACAAAAAACATATACAGCAGAAAAGAAAACATCCACTAGCCCTAAAAGTAAAAAATATATAGAAAAAAATGAAACTAAATAGCTGAATGAGAGAGAAATGTTCACAGAGTGCCTGGTGACAGTTGTGTTGTCCATGGATGGTATAACTCTTCAATGACAGTGCAATAATTACCACCTAAGTGTTTCTCCTTAAATGTGCCCATGACAAACATCATGACAGACCACTGACACTGCCATCACCAGGGTGAGTAGCAGGCACCCCGAGGTGGTGATTCAACATCATTAGTGAACACGACTGGCTGTGGGCATTAGAGACGCAACATTACACCACACCATGCCTGGTGCTAATGATGTGGAAAACTAGATACCATATCTTCACTTGCCATCCTTCACTCACCGAATCCTTTTGAACCAAAAAAAAGAAAGAAGTGGAAAACTGTAGGCAGAAGAGAGAGAGAGATGTGCCTTCGACATAAGTCTTGGGTTTATGTCTTTATTTGTGTGTTTAAACGTGTGTAAAGTGCATATGAAAATAGAAGAAAATAAAGAAAACCCATATTGTCTTCAGCCTTTCAGGTGTATTTTTGCAAAAACCCATATGTAACAGTCTTCTCCTTCTTTCCTAATCATAGCACATCACACACAGGTAGCCTTCCACGGTGGCTTTGTGAGCTCCTCTGCATCTGGAAGTAAACTGGCTGCCTGCTAGATCTGCCACTAGATATAACATCTGGGAAATGGGTAAAATGGTGGAAAAGCCTATTTTCTAAAAGACATCACAGCAGGGCTCACTTATCTGTGAGGACTGATATAGCGAATGCGTTTGAAGGTGTGCATTTGTGTGCTTGTGTGAGTCTGTCTGGGTAAGTTCTATAATATTTCAAGCCAAAGATACCTCGTCTACGTGTATATGTGGGCGTGTGTGTGTGTCCCAGGGAGTGTGTGTGCATGGGAGCAGGCCACAGTGAGCACTCCCACATCCAGGCTATCATCATCTCACCTCCTGCTATTATTACCACTTCTGACAGCCCACTCCTGACTAAATTAATTTCCCCCTCCTTTCCAAGCGCTCATCCCCCCTGCTCAAATCTCTCTCCGTCTGCCATCACCACCCTGACCAACGCATTTTTCTGGCATTTGCGCTCATCCACTTTCTTTTTTTTTTGTTCTCCCTTTTCCTCTGTGTCTTACAACGCAAGGAAAAGCCAGTTTTCCACGCCGTTTTATTCATTTATACCTCCTAAGAGGTTGCTATGCCTTACTGAGATGTGTCTACATTGAGTATCTAACGTCTGCTGGACATACGCCTCACCCACAAAGACAAACGGAGAAGGGAAAGAAAGAGAAAAAGAAAAAGCAGAAATTGAGAGAAAAAATGGAAAGGAGGCTGCAATTGTTTGGAAACCAATTGGTTGTATTCACTTTGCAGAAACCCATTTGCACATCATTTCCATTTTAAAGCGGAAGACAAAGACTTAGATGGTGGCTACGCAGTGGTTTGAGCTTCTGTAATTTACATGTTTTCAGGGTCTCTTTGGAATATTTTTTCATTTCTGTCACATGCCTGTTCCTCTGGAAAACCCACTTATGACTGTTACACATGCAAATCTTAAATAAAATTAAGTCACAGTCAACTAAGAAAAGGAATCCAGCTCAGACAATTAGACACGCCATCTGTCTCGCCTTCCACCAGTCCCCTATGTGATCGAAGTAAATATCTGCCAAGTTTGTTAAATAAATGCCACCGACCCTCTGCTTCTGTGTTTAGAATGGATGGGCGATTATTAATACGGTTGTATTGTCTAGTATGTTGATGTATGGGAGTCCTCTATCTGTGATGCTTACCGAGAAGGGCAGAGGTAAATTGTTAGCTTGATTAAGCTGGGACATATGCTTCAGTCACAGCGAAGAACCCAGAAAACTACACAAAACAACAACAGCCCTGAATCACAATGAAGACGCACTCATTTGCCTTCTGCTCACATAGGATGCACAGGACCACACAAGATTTGTTGCCTTCTGTCTCCGTAGGCACTTTGCGTTCTGGCGTGTAGCTTAAGATGCAGCTTTATGACAGAAAAGTAAGTATTTTCCTGAGGCAAGGCAATACATGCCTTTATTTGTGCTCTTTTCATATTTTAGTGACTCACTGTTGAACAGCAAATTGGAAGAAGCTGTTTGCGGAGAGTCCCTCTGCAGTGTCATTGTCAAGGTAGATCAGGGCTTGTGCTGATCAGCAAGGAGGTCAACAAGGCTGATCAAGTGCAATTATGTTACGTGTTGTGCCACGAACTTGAGTAATGTTTTAATGAATATGTCGATTTGTTTATGGAAGGTATCGCTGAAGTGTGGGATCGTATAACGTGAGAGGAATTTTATTACGAAACCAAATTAATTCAAACTATTGTTGTCAGATTTTGTGAGAGATAATAAACCTTATTAAAACCAGCCAAGAATGACGCAAGCGATTTTTGTAAATCACTATATTTCGAGTCATTATGCACTGCTTACAAAAAAGCCACCTACTATGATATGATTCAAAAGAAGGCAGGCACAAAGTAGGATAATAACGTTCTGTTACACAGCCCATAGAAAACCAAAAACCTTTCCTAATGATGCAAATATGGATAATTTCCCTCTTGACCTCTTCCAGCCCCCCCCACACTATTTTTTGGATTACTCCTTGGAAGTCCTCTTAGTGCATAGTCATCTCCGATTTCACTGCATCATAGTGACCTTATTATACACTCAACAAAAATATAAACGCAACACCTTTGTTACTGCTCCAATTCCCCATGGGATGGACGTAGAGACCTAAAATTCATTCCAGATACACAATATAACCATCCCTCCCAAACAGTGGTCACAAATCAGTCCAAATGTGTGGTAGTGGGCACATCTGCTATATTGAGATAATCCATCCCACCTCACAGGTGTGCCACATCAGGATGCTGATCTGACATCATGAGTAGTGCACAGGTGTACCTCAGACTGCCCACAACAAAAGGCCACCCTGGAATGTGCAGTTTTTTGCGCTATTGGGGGTCTGGGGACCCAGAACCGGTCAGTATCTGGTGTGACCACCATTTGCCTCATGCAGTGCAACACATCGTCGCATGGAGTCTATCAGATTGTCAATTGTGGCCTGTGGAATGTTGGTCCACTCCACTTCAATGGCTGTGCGAGGTTGTTGGATATTCATGGGAACTGGTACACGCTGTCGTATACGCCGGTCAAGCACATCCCGAACATGCTCAATGGGTGACATGTCCGGTGAGTATGCTGGCCATGCAAGAACTGGGACATTCTCAGCTGCCATCTGCCCTGAACAATGTGAACCATGATTCATCCGTGAAGCGCACACCTCTCCAACGTGCCAGACGCCATCGAATGTGAGCATTTGCCCACACAAGTCTGTTACGGCGACGAGCTGGAGTCAGGTCAAGACCCCGATGAGGACGACGGGCATGCAGTTGAGCGTCCCTGAGACGGTTTCTGACAGTTTGTGCAGAAATTGTTTGGTTGTGCAAACCAATTGTTCCAGCAGCTGTCTGGGTGGCTGGTCTCAGACGATCTTGGAGGTGAACCTGCTGGATGTGGAGGTCCTGGGCTGGTGTGGTTACACGAGGTCTGCGGTTGTGAGGCCGGTTGGATGTGCTGCCATATTCTCTGAAACGCCTGTGGAGACGGCTTATGGTTGGGAAATGAACATTCAATGCACGGGCGACAGATCTGGTTGACATTCCTGCTGTCAGCATGCCAATTGCACGCTCCCTCATTGCTTGTGGCATCTGTGGCATTTTGCTGTGAGACAAAACTGCACATTCCAGGGTGGCCTTTTGTTGTGGGCAGTCTGAGGTACACCTGTGCACTACTCATGATGTCAGATCAGCATCCTGATGTGGCACACCTGTGAGGTGGGATGGATTATCTCAATATAGCAGATGTGCCCACTACCACACATTTGGACTGATTTGTGACCACTGTTTGGGAGGGATGGTTATATTGTGTATCTGGAATGAATTTTAGGTCTCTACGTCCATCCCATGGGGAATGGGAGCAGTAACAAAGGTGTTGCGTTTATATTTTTGTTGAGTGTACGTCAAGGATCATCACTGGTGAAGAGGTGGCACGCACCACCTAACCCCGTGGTGGTGGCCACATTGCACATGTTTTTTTAGACACACCAACACAGTTTTCTCTCATCAGCCCCACTCTGCCCTGCTCACCAGATTTCTCTCTCAGCGACCTTTGAAAGGTCACTGTTTCGACTCTGTATGAAATCCAGGAGGCGTCACAGTCGCAAAAGCACAAGTGGTCCGAATGAGACATCCAGGGAGCGATCTAAAAATAGCAGCTTTGCTGGAACCATTGCAGAAGTGCCCAAAGAGATTATCTGGAAGGGAAAAATGGACTAAAACTTAAAAATGAGATTTTTTTTTTTTTAGTGGGTGCACTTGCAGATCCGTGATTGTACAAGGTACGCTGGCGTGGGGGTGGAGGTGGGCGACTCTTCAGTTCTTCAGAAAGTCTTCACTCAAACAGTGCTGTTTCACCATGGCAATGCATTCCTATATCTATTCTTAATAATGGATATTTGAGTACCAGAAAACATAACTTGATTCTGATCACATCTTGTGTGCTCTGTTCTTTGTTGTCTTGAATATAAAAAATGTGTCTAATCCCATTCTATAGGTTCAAGGTTCTTTATTTGTCACATGCATAGTTATACAAGTATAACACACAGTGAAATGTAGCCTGACACGCTCCTCGAAATGTGCAAAAAAATGGGGGGGGGGGGGGGGGGGTGTAGAGGAAGAACATGATATATATATATATATATATATATATATATATATATATATATATATATATATAGCAGCAAGCAGGTGAATTCTGTACATTAATATGAATAGACATCTGACTATTTTACAGGATAGACAATATAAACATATTTAAAATTAAAGGAATTGAAATTGTAACACCTGCTTAGTATAGTAGGATTAAACTTATAGACTAGATTCGAGAGGAGTAAAATAAATTTGAGAGAATTGAGTGTTGAACAGCCGGCAGATTTATTACAATGTTACAGTGGTGCAATAACCCAATGTAAACAGCATAGAAAATTAACAGAAAATCAACAGAGAAGAGCGCTCTTTTGAAAATAACAACAAAATAAAATAAAATAAGTAGTCTCTTTAGACCTGACTCCTGATGAGCAGGATATTGGGAGTTCAACTGTTTCCCAGAGAAACAATCCGTATCAAGTAAGCAGTTTTTGTTCTTGCTTATCTGAAATCCTGCGATTCGAAGTAATTCAGACTGTAACTCTACTCCTGCATCCAGAACAGCTGGCCACACTGCTTTTGGATTCGCCAAGAGTTTTCACAGGGTCTGGCTCGCCATCCATATCCAGAACCACTTCAGATCCAGGATCACAAAAAACCAGTCTGCACATACAGTACAGAGCAATAAACAAAATAGTTCTTAACAGTTTTTCTAAATAAAATGAGATCTCATAAAGTTTTCAAAATCAAGTACACTGTTGTTTTAACATTGTTCTGTCTCTATGAATTCCATTTGTATTGCTTTACAGCATTACAATCAATTGTATTTATATACCCCTTTTTAAGGCATATGTAATCACATCATGAAATGTTTGTAACGTAACTAGTTTTAAATAACTTATTTACATGTATTAACCTATAACTGAAATTACAAAGTGCAGGAAAGGCACTGCACAACATTTATGGCTAAAAGAAAAGTGCATCCTGCATTAGTTTTGCGCATTTGTGAAGATGCCCAATCAAATAGACAATAAAATAAAATACGACATTCCATTTCACACACAATTCAAGTACTCCGACTGGTTTTAGCTTTTTTTAGACAATACAGAATTCGCACTGTTGCAGTGTTTACCACATGTACAATTAGCATAAGTTTTCCTGCTAACTTATCATCTCTAGTAACTCACCGGAATTCCCAAGAAACAAATACACGCTCTGCCTGGTTTTGGTCGAGAGTAAAACACATAAAGGCCTCTGAAAAGTACATAACTTTAAGTTAGAGACTGTTGAAAATACTTTATAACACTTATTTTATACCGAAAGACTCACTGTGTAGCTTGTTAATTGCTCTCGGGTGTCTTGCTCCGTTTTGCCTAGCTTAATGCAGCAACGTGCTTTTGTTGCATTCACTGAACTACGGAAAATCAAAGTGTGTTCAAGGGGTGTCGGAAATAATATTACCAGGTAAAAACAAGAAAATACTAGTAACCATGTCTATAGGGGTTACACCCTCCCCCTTTGAATAAACATGAGTCCCTTCATGTACTTAAAATGTATCTAAACATCATAGATTTGAGTGTTTTCATAGCTACTAAACGACTCAAGAGCTTGGTTAAAGTTATCCAGAAATCGTTGTGCAAAGGATATAAGGGGTTGACCCAACTGGGGGTAATGAAACCGTCCTGGGGGTCGCTTTAATCTCTCAGATTTTCTCACTTGAGGTGTTTCAGGAGTTATTTCAGGTGTTTGTTCAGCATGTTGGTCAGTGATATTTTCACTATGCTCTGTGTTTTCTATCTCAACATCTGGTTCTCCTGGAACTTGGACATTATGATTCTCTCCCATGATGTTAGAGTGAGATTCCTCATTCAGCAGTTCAGGTTCAGTTTGATTTCCCTGTCTATGGTCATTCTTGTCCGAGATTGTCTCTATTGGTTGAAGCAAAGAGTTGTCACTTTCGAGCGTACATGGATCATTTTGAATTTCGGAGCTTGTTGTCTCATTTTGCACATTGGAATGGTTTTGAGTTTGGTCACAAATCCTGATAAACGTCTCGGTTTGGATTGAGGGATGACCTGAAATGCATTCATACTCCTCCTCAGACTCTGACATTTCTGTATCTTTAGGTTCAGAATCAGAATCAGAATCAGAATCAGAATCAGAATCAGAATGGGTTTATTGCCAGATGTTGAGGTTTACAACATTAGGAATTTGCTGCGGTGCTTCAGTGCAAACAATAAGAATAAGAATTAAAGTGCTATGTAGAAAGAAAGATATGTGCATGAGATATACATGAGAATAAGAATTAAGAGTGCTACGTAGAAGGATATATACATGAGTGCAGGTGGTGATCAGTGCCAGACATGAAATGATGCAGTGACACAGCGTAGGGTCATGTGTGAGTGGCGGGGACAGTCATGTGGTTATTGTTCATGTGTCCAACAGCAGAGGGGAAGAAACTGTTCTTGTGGCGAGAGGTTCTGGTGCGAATGGACCGGAGCCTCCTGCCTGAGGGGAGCAGGTCAAACAGACTGTGTCCAGGGTGAGAAGGGTCAGCTGAGATCCGGGCTGCACGCCGCAGTGTCCTGCAGGTGTACAGGTCCTGCAGAGATGGGAGTCTGCAGCCAGTCACCTTCTCAGCAGAGCGCACAACACGCTGCAGTCTCTGTTTGTCCCTGATAGTGGCTCCAGCGTACCACACGGTGATGGAGGAGGTGAGGATGGACTCGATGATTGCAGTGTAGAACTGCATCATCGTCCGTGTTGGCAGGTTGAATTTCTTCAGCTGCCTCAGGAAGTACATCCTCTGCTGGGCTTTCTTGATGACGGAGGTGATGGTGGGCTCCCACTTCAGGTCCTGGGTGATGGTGGTACCCAGGAAGCGGAATGAGTCCACAGAGGTGATGGGGGTGTCAGTCAGGATGATGGGGGGGAGTGGGGCTGTGTGCTTCCTGAAGTCCACAATAATCTCCACTGTCTTCTGGGCATTCAGCACCAGGTTGTTGTGGCTGCACCAGGACACCAGACGTTCAACCTCCCTCCTGTAGGCAGACTCATCCCCGTCAGAGATGAGCCCAATGACGGTGGTGTCATCTGCGAACTTGATTAGCTTGACAGACTGGTGGGTGGAGGTGCAGCAGTTGGTGTACAGGGAGAAGAGCAGAGGAGAAAGAACACAGCCCTGAGGGGAGCCGGTGCTGATGGTCCGGGAGTCCGAGACATTCTTCCCCAGCCTCACGTGCTGCTTCCTGTCCGTCAGGAAGTCAGTGATCCACCGGCAGATGGGATCAGGCACATTCATCTGGGAAAGCTTGCCTCGGAGATGGTCTGGAAGGATGGTGTTGAAGGCAGAGCTGAAGTCCACAAACAGGATCCTGGCGTAGGTTCCTGGGGAGTCCAGATGCTGCAGGATGAAGTGTAGGGCCATGTTGATGGCGTCGTCTACAGACCTGTTGGCTCTATATGCAAACTGCAGGGGGTCCAGGAGGGGGGCCGTGAGGGTCTTGAGATGGGAGAGAACTAGGCGCTCAAATGACTTCATGACCACAGATGTCAGAGCCACGGGTCTGTAGTCATTTAGTCCAGTGATCCTAGGTTTCTTGGGGACAGGGATTATGGTAGAGGACTTGAAGCAGGCAGGCACATGACATGCCTGCAGTGAGGAGTTGAAGATGCCAGAAAACACTGGGGCCAGCTCGTTTGCACAGTGTCTGAGGGTGGCAGGAGACACACCGTCTGGGCCGGGAGCTTTCCGAGCATTCAGATTCTTAAACTGCTTCCTCACATCTGCTTCATGAATATGAAGAGTTGTGGTCGGAGGAGGTGGTGTGAAATCCTCTTTTGTGTGGGGTGAGGAGGGGGGTGTTGTAGGTGAACAGTTTGAAGGTGGTGATGGCTCTATGGAGGGGGGAGAGGTGGGGGAATGAGTGTCCAATGTGCCTCTATTGTTGGGGTCGTTGGAGGTGTGAAGGCTGCCTGATGGCTCGTCAAAACGACAGTAGAAGTCGTTGAGGGTGTTGGCCAAGAGCAAGTCGTCAGTGGAGTGGGGGGTTTTAGGCTTGTAGTTTGTAATATTCCTAAAACCTTTCCACACAGAGGCCGAGTCATTCTCTGAGATCTGCTGCTGCATCTTCTCAGAGTGCTGATGTTTGGCAATGTCCACTTCCTTAGTGAACTTGTACTTGGCCTCTCTGTAGCAGTCCCTGTCTCCGCTTCTGAACGCCTTACTCTTTTCCAGCCACAGCTTTTTGAGTTTAGGGGTAAACCAGGGTTTGTCATTGTTATAACTCACCCTGGTGCGTGATGGCACAATGCTGTCCTCACAGAAGTGGATATAGGAGGTGACAGTGTCCGTAAACTCGTCCAAGCTGTTAGAAGCAGCCTTCAATGTGTCCCAGTCTGTGGTCTCCAAACACGTGCGAAGCTCCTCCACAGCCTCGTTGCTCCACAGTTTTTTGGTCCTCACGACAGGTTTGGAGAGCTTCAGCCTCTGTCTGTACGCGGGGATTAGGTGGATCATGACGTGATCAGAAGGGCTCTGCCGAGTCTTAGGTCGACGTGGAGGTTTGGGCTTTGTCTCAACCTCATCCTCAATGTCTGCGAGATCACCACATGCAAGTAAAAGGTCTCGATGAAGAGTCCTGCTCGGACCACCACCCTTCTCCGGTTGGACCACATACACAGGAACATTTTCCAGTCTCTTAACAACACGGTACACCATGTGTTCCCATTTATCGCCAAGTTTGTGTTTACTGCGCAAACGAACGTTCTTGACTAAGACTCTGTCCCCAGCTTGAAGTGTGGACTCTCTGACTTTTTTATCAAACCTGTTCTTGTTTCGCTCAGCAACTCTCTTGGAGTTTTCGAGTGCAATCTGGTAACTTTCCTCAAGCCTAGCTTTCAGATTGCGCACATACTGGGAATGGGATGTTGGTGAGTCCCCTGTAACTGGCAACCCAAAGGCAAGGTCGACTGGTAACTTGGGTTTTCGACCAAACATTAGCTCGTAAGGGCTAAAACCAGTAACCTCACTCTTTGAACAGTTGTAGGCGTGGGTAAGAGGCTTGACAAAATCACGCCAATGAATCTTTTGCTCATCCTTCAGGGTGCCCAGCATACCAAGCAGGGTGCGATTGAATCGCTCAACGGGGTTACCTCTTGGGTGATAAGGACTGGTCCTTACTTTTTTAATGCCTGTGGTTGAGCACAATTCCCTAATCACATGTGACTCAAAATCCCTCCCCTGGTCACTATGGAGGCGTTCGGGGAACCCATAGTGAACTAAAAAGTTTTCCCAAAGGTTTTTTGCCACAGTGGTTGCCTTTTGGTCTCGGGTGGGCAAGGCCACTGCATATTTCGTGAAATGATCTGTGATGACCAACACGTCTTTGGTACTCTTACTGTCGGGTTCAATAGAAAGAAAGTCCATACACACCAATTCCATTGGGCGTGTGGTTTTGATGTTAACCAGTGGTGCTGCTTTTTCAGGCAAGGACTTCCTTCTAACACAACGACCACAGTTCTTTATTTTAGTCTCAATATCAGCACCCATCTTAGGCCAATAAAATCTTGCCCTTACTAGATCATGAGTCCTCTCCCACCCCATATGACCCATATCATCATGGAGCAGCTTGAGAACGGTAGACCTAAGAGAGACAGGGAGTACAAGCTGGTAAGTTGTAACTGAGTCACACTGTCGTTTCCTATACAAAAGGCCATTTCTCATTTCAAAACGTTTCCATTCTCTGAGCATCAGTTTTATATCAAATGTTTCAGACCTGTTTTCACGTGGAACATCAGCACCAGATTCCAGTAACTGAATGACGTGGTTTATGCTTGGGTCAGATCTTTGGTGTTCTTTAAGCTCATGCTCAGAAAACAAGGGAGCAGCTACTTGACCAGATATTTCAGCATCACTGTATGCATCAGGAATGGCATCAGCACTCATAGCCAAGGACTCAACCAGAATGACACAAGGTGAGTTCTCACTGTTCTCATTGAGAAGATGCTTATTACATATAGCTGCTACAGTGTCAGGGCATACACTGTTAGAGCTTGGAAGGGATCCGAGAAGACGTGAGGTGAGTTGTTGAATCCTGTTTTCCTCTTCCAATGTCACACTATCTGCAGCCAGAGTTTGATGAGGCCTCCGTGATAGGCCATCGGCATCCTGGTTAGCCTTCCCAGCTCTGTATTTGATTTGGAAGTTGAAGGTAGACAACGCTGCTAACCAGCGATAACTCGCTGCGTCAAGTTTTGCCGTGGTCAGAATATATGTAAGCGGATTGTTATCCGTTACAATGATGAACTCGTTACCGTAAAGGTAATCATGGAATTTTTCGACAATGGACCATTTCAGAGCTAGAAATTCTAGCTTATGAGCTGGATATCTGGTCTCGCTTGGTGTCAATCCCCTACTAGCATAGGCAATGACGCGCATTTTACCATCCTGCTCCTGATAAAGAGCGGCACCCAGGCCCGTGGTACTAGCGTCAGTGTGCAGAACATATTGGAGCTTTGCATCTGCAAACCCCAATACAGGGGATGATGTTAACTTCTCCTTAATGCATTCAAAGGCTGACTGACAAACAGGCGTCCATCTGTCTGCAAAGGGTTCTCGAGGATTGAGATATTTGGAAGTGCCTGATTGCTTCTGGCCTTTTCTGAGAGGTGGATAGCCACATGTGAGATCGTTTAAGGGCCGGACTATCTTTGAATAGTCCTTAACAAATCGGCGATAATAGCCTGTGAACCCTAAGAATGACTTCAACTGTTTCAAGTTTTGTGGCACTGGCCAGGTCTTGATAGTAGCAACCTTTTCAGGATCTGTTTGCACACCATTTTTGGAGACAATATGGCCCAAATATTTAACTGATGTCTGGAAAAAGCGACATTTTTTCGGGGACAACTTTAAGCCATATTCACGAAGACGGTCCAAAACATGCTTTAGCCTCTGTTCATGTTGCTCGAGGGAGTCTGAGAAAACAATCAAATCGTCTAGGAAGACGAGTACCTCCTTGAGATTAATGTCTCCCATACACCTCTCCATTAACCTCTGAAAGGTGCTGGGAGCATTTGTGATGCCTTGGGGCATTCGATTGAACTCATAAAACCCCAGTGGGCATACGAAGGCTGTTTTGGCTTTATCCTCCTCCTCCATCTCTATCTGGTAATAGCCTGACTTCAAGTCCATGACAGAGAACCAGTTTGAACCAGATAGGGCGGAGAAGGTCTCTTCGAGGTTTGGCAACGCGTAAGCATCTTTAACCGTTTGCACATTAAGCTTGCGGTAATCCACACAGAGGCGTACCTCACCATTCTTTTTCTTGACTACAACGATGGGGAATGAGAAGGGAGATTCTGACTGTCTTATTACCCCAGCATCGAGAAGCATTTTAAGGTGTTTCCTGACTGCTTCGTAGTCATTTGGACGAATGGGCCGCGATCTCTGTTTTATAGGCGTTTCGTCTTTAAGCTTGATCTTATGCTTAACTTTAGTGGCATGGCCAAAGTCGAGGTCGTGGCATGCAAAAACGTCACGGTAGCCACTAAGACTCTGCGTGACCCGACTTTTCCATTCCTCGGGCAGAGGTGAATCGCCAAAATCAAAGGTCAACTGGTCACTGGGTGATGAACATGAGTCTGCAGACAGGCTGCAACAGCCTGCAGAGTTTGCACTCGACGTGGTTTGAGTTTCAAGGACTTGGTCTGCAATGTGTAGTTCAGCAAGAACGCAGTTGCCAGGAAGGATGATATCATGATCGGTTTCGTTTCTGATCCAAATAGGATGCTTGTAAGGACTTTGACGTGGCACTGTGATAAGGCAGCAATCGACAAAGATTCCTCCCGGAAGGGCTGAGGAAGTTGGATGCTCTACAACTGCCCATCTGTCAGTGGGTGGTGAATTTAGGTGGGCGTAACTCTCTAGGCAAACCCTTTCATGAGCTGGTATTACGTAAGGTGTGTTGCCCCTCAGTGTCATTAGTCCAAGCTTTCCTGTGCTTTTTGTTTCATGTCTATGTTCAAGGATTTTTAAAATCTGACTATAGCCATAGACAGCTGATGAAATGGGAGTATCCCTACAGTGTTCCTCATATAAAACATCAAGGGCATTTGTACCAATTAAAACTGGTAAGTCTGTGCTGGAACGTAAATCAGGGACAATGAGAGCTAATGTAGAAATTTGGGGCTCAGACTCAACAAACTCTTTTGGAAAGCCAATTGGAACTTCTACATACCCTAGATAAGGTACAACTTGTCCATTTGCACCCTCAACATCTAAGTCACTGATTGGCTGGATGGGAAGATCAGACAAATGTCTCTGGTAAAATGAGTGTGAAATAGTCGTTACTTGCGACCCAGAGTCTAACAAAGAATTGCAACTCACTCCAGCTATGTTGACATTAGCTGTGCACTTCTTGCCAATTAAGCCCTTTGGAAAGCTGGAATGACGCATACTTGTTTGTGCACAACACTTTTTTGTTGGGCGGTTTTGAGTGGGACTTTTGTCGCTTCTAGTTCCAGTTTGTCCCTCAACTGAAACAGGAACTACCGTATTTCCCGGACTACAAAGCGCACCTGAATATTAGCCGCACAAGCTAAAATCAGGGGAAAATCCTGTTTTGTACATACATTAGCCGCACCTGACTAAAAGCCGCAGGTGTTTCAATGTTGACTTATCATATGTAAGAGAATATGCACAAAGGGAATTGTCAGGAAAGAGATGGCTGTTTGGAGACACACCCCTTTTATTAATATTTTGAAAAACAAGTTATGGGTACATATTTGCACATGTAGTACATAACAGTAACCTACAGCACACCAGAAAAATAGATTCGGACTACCTTTTAGGCTCAGGTGCAGTGACACGGCTTTAACAAGAAGAAAAGTCAGTCATTCACCATCTTTCTCTTCTTCCTGCGCTCTAAAACCACCAAAGTCCTCTTCTCCAATGTCGGAAACGAACAGGCTCAGGATGGCTTCGTCATCCACTCTCCACTTCTCTCCTTCGTTATCACTTTCAAAACCAAAGAAATCCTCGTTGTCAGTGTCAGAGTCGAACACCCTCAGAAGGGCCGTGGCAGTGTCCTCTCCATCATGCAGCAGTCCAGCCCTTCAAAATCCGTTGGTGATCGTGGATGTTTTCGCACTTTTCCACGCTGTCAGAATCCACCGGTGGAGTTGGGCATAACTTGCTTTTCGCAAGTTTATCGCCGCTCGTCATCCACGCCTCCCGCTGAATGCGTAGCGCTACTTTGAAGTTTGTTTTTCGCGCTACTTCGTACGGCACTACGTTGCCTGGCGGACGGACATGTGACTAACATACCACTCTTGAACCCCGATCCTTCCGCCAGGCAACGTAGTGCCGTACAACAGCGGAACAAACAAAACAAATCGTCTTACGATATCACAAAAATCATGGAAAATCCATAGAAAAGCCGCACCTGACTAAAAGCCGCAGGGTTCAAAGCTTGTGCAAAAAGTAGCGGCTTATAGCCCGACAATTACGGTAGTTTAAATCAGAGTCACATTGGTCTTCCCAAGCTTTTTGTTTTACCCTTAGCTCTTTCCGCTTGGCCTCAACAGTACTGGGATTCGGCTCATTGTCACAAGAGGGAGCTATATGGCCATCCTCGCCACAGTTAAAGCAGAACCATGGGCGAGGCTTTTTGTTTTTGCCAAAGCCTTCATTTTTCAACGGAGAGTTCTGTGTTTGTGCCTCCTTTAGCTGCTGTTTCTTTACAGCTTTTGGGAACTTTGCCTGAGGTTTCTTTGCAACCATGGTTTCCATTGAAGCTTTTAAGGAACTTAACTGTTCTTGCAGCTGAGCAATTTGCTTTTGCAGTTTCTTGGCAGATGCTTGAGCGGAGCTGTCAGCAGCAGCAGCAGCAGCTTGAAACTCAGTGTTTGGATAAACATTTAAAGGATTGGACTGCACCTTTACTTTTGAAATTCCCAAGTGCTGCCTCATGCGAGTTGACTTGGCTGCCTGCTTATCTTCCTCTGTTCGCAAGAGTAAAAGCAGCTCAGAAAAGGAGGGTGGACTGGATTTCTTTTGCTCTAGATGGAGGCTAGCGATTAGGTTATCATCCCAGCATCCCCTACAGAACTGCTTCAAAAGCTGCCGATCGAAATCACTAACTGGGACTCCTCCCCCTTTTACAACTTTGTCAAGGGTAGTCTGCAGCCTGTGCACATAGGCTGAAGGTTTTTCGCCAGCATTTTGGTTTGTACTCAAGAATTTTGCGAACAGCTCATCAACGTCATCTACAGTTCCATATGCAGAATCAAGCAAGCTCAAAAAGTCTTTGGGGCTGGACAAGGGACCCAATTGTTTAACAATGTTTGCAGCTGGCGGTAAGAGGCTATCAATGATCTTCCGTACTACTTGTCTTTCAGGAACAGAAGAATCTGCAAGATAAAACTCAACATGACTTCGCCAAGTGTCATAGTCAACCTCCGTATTAGGGCATGGAGTTTTTCCAGAAAAGGACCTGAATTTCGCAGAGCTTGGATAGGATTGGGACATGTCAGTACTTTTGACAATGTGCTCCACAATGACCCTCTGGACTTCAGGTGTGGTCAAGTGTTCAGGGTTCAAAATAGGAGCTGGTCTGTCAGTAAGGGAAGGATTGATGGTGTCAGTGGTCACAGTGGGTGGGATAGTTTCACTGCTTGGTCGTCTCAAAACAGAACCAGGTATTAAAGGGACTGGGTCATCTACTGAAATGACCTTAGAGGGGGCTGTACCCTCCCTTTCCCCAGCAGAGGCCTGAAGTTTGTTAAGTTCACTGAGTAGCATTTTCTCATAATCTACCCCACTCACCTTAGCAATACCCTTTAAATTAGAAAGGTAAGACTCTGTAGTACTAGCCATTAGCTTAGCACTGTAAATTGGGGATAAGAGTTGGATGCTGTGAACTACATTTGGGTCAGATGTTGTTCTGTGACAGGGTAGTTCACCCTGAATCGATTCAATGGCTGTGCCATACTCAAACTCAACTATAACTGTATCTTTAAAGTCAGGGTCAGAACTAGCAATTTTCACTGTTCGTGCAATAGAACCATAGTGTTGCAAAAACTTAACAACTTCTTCATCACTCTCTGTACCAGAAAACCCACTGATTAGTACAGCATTTGGTACCTTGATACGTTCACGTTCAATGACATCCATGTTACTTCAGTGGAAAAATGAGCAAAAATTGTCATAAAACTGCCAACTGTGTGCCAATGATTGGATTAAAGGCATTAAATGGCCAAACTCCTCCTGGCTGGCTCGCCACTTTTATGTAACACCTGCTTAGTATAGTAGGATTAAACTTATAGACTAGATTCGAGAGGAGTAAAATAAATTTGAGAGAATTGAGTGTTGAACAGCCGGCAGATTTATTACAATGTTACAGTGGTGCAATAACCCAATGTAAACAGCATAGAAAATTAACAGAAAATCAACAGAGAAGAGCGCTCTTTTGAAAATAACAACAAAATAAAATAAAATAAGTAGTCTCTTTAGACCTGACTCCTGATGAGCAGGATATTGGGAGTTCAACTGTTTCCCAGAGAAACAATCCGTATCAAGTAAGCAGTTTTTGTTCTTGCTTATCTGAAATCCTGCGATTCGAAGTAATTCAGACTGTAACTCTACTCCTGCATCCAGAACAGCTGGCCACACTGCTTTTGGATTCGCCAAGAGTTTTCACAGGGTCTGGCTCGCCATCCATATCCAGAACCACTTCAGATCCAGGATCACAAAAAACCAGTCTGCACATACAGTACAGAGCAATAAACAAAATAGTTCTTAACAGTTTTTCTAAATAAAATGAGATCTCATAAAGTTTTCAAAATCAAGTACACTGTTGTTTTAACATTGTTCTGTCTCTATGAATTCCATTTGTATTGCTTTACAGCATTACAATCAATTGTATTTATATACCCCTTTTTAAGGCATATGTAATCACATCATGAAATGTTTGTAACGTAACTAGTTTTAAATAACTTATTTACATGTATTAACCTATAACTGAAATTACAAAGTGCAGGAAAGGCACTGCACAACATTTATGGCTAAAAGAAAAGTGCATCCTGCATTAGTTTTGCGCATTTGTGAAGATGCCCAATCAAATAGACAATAAAATAAAATACGACATTCCATTTCACACACAATTCAAGTACTCCGACTGGTTTTAGCTTTTTTTTAGACAATACAGAATTCGCACTGTTGCAGTGTTTACCACATGTACAATTAGCATAAGTTTTCCTGCTAACTTATCATCTCTAGTAACTCACCGGAATTCCCAAGAAACAAATACACGCTCTGCCTGGTTTTGGTCGAGAGTAAAACACATAAAGGCCTCTGAAAAGTACATAACTTTAAGTTAGAGACTGTTGAAAATACTTTATAACACTTATTTTATACCGAAAGACTCACTGTGTAGCTTGTTAATTGCTCTCGGGTGTCTTGCTCCGTTTTGCCTAGCTTAATGCAGCAACGTGCTTTTGTTGCATTCACTGAACTACGGAAAATCAAAGTGTGTTCAAGGGGTGTCGGAAATAATATTACCAGGTAAAAACAAGAAAATACTAGTAACCATGTCTATAGGGGTTACAAAATGTACATTGTGCCTTGGTTTAGTGTCTGGAAGAGTCCTGACTCAGTCAATTATAGATGATGTGAGAGGGCGGGTGTGTGTGCTTAGGGCACGGATGGCTTGGGGATAGAAGCTCCTCTTGAGTCTCTCTGTCCTTGCCCGGAAGATGTGGAACCTTCTACCAGATTGCAGAAGTTGGAACAGTTTGTTGCCAGGATGGGACGCGTCCTTCAGTATCTGCGCTGCTCTAGTCCGGCATCTCCTGGTGTAGGTGTCCTGAAGCGGGGGGAGAGCAATCCTGCAGCAGCGTTCTGCTGTACGGATCACTCTCTGGAGAGCTTGTTGGTCCTTCACACAGCTGTTCCCAAACCACGATGTCATGTTATGTGTGAGGATGCTCTCCACAGCGCCTGTATAGAAAATCCTGAGGATCTTTGGAGAGACCCTGAACTTCCTCAGTTGTCGTAGGTGATACAGGCGCTGCCTAGCCTTTTTGGTCTGGACCTGAATGTGGGCAGCCCATGTCAGGTCTGAGGAGATGTGAACACCAAGATACTTGAAGGACTGCACCCTCTCCACTGGAGCTCCATTGATGATAATGGGCTTGTAGTCTCTGTGCTGACTCCTTCTGAAGTCCACCACCAGCTCCTTGGTCTTGCCGACGTTCAGCTGGAGGTGGTTGTCCTGGCTCCACGATGCCAGATTCTTCACTTCATCCATGTAGGCCGCCTCATCGTTGTTGGAGATTGCACCCAACACCACTGTGTCGTCAGCAAACTTCACAATGGTGTTGGCGCCATGGGTGGCCACACAGTCTGAAGTGTAGAGGGAGTAGAGCAGTGGCGAGAGGACACATCCCTGAGGTGCTCCTGTGTTGATGGTGATGCTGTTGCAGAAGCACCTGCCCACCCTCACCACCTGAGTTCTGCCAGTGAGGAAGTCCAACACCCATGCACACAGACGGCTGTTAAGTCCCAGATCCCTGAACTTTGTGAACAGTCTGCAGGGCACTATTGTGTTAAACGCTGAACTGTAATCAACAAACAGCATTCGCACATAGTTACCCTGTTTCTTGTCCATGTGGCTGAGAGTGGTGTGTAGGACGTGGGCGATGGCATCCTCTGTGGATCTGTTGGATCTGTAGGCGAACTGCAGCGGATCTGTGGTGTCTGGGATGGAGGAGGAGATGTTCTTCAGCAGCCTCTCAAACACCTTCATTACTACCGAGGCCAGTGCAACTGGCCGGTAATCGTTCAGGGATGAGGGTTTGCTGTTCTTGGGCACAGGGATGATGGTGGATCTTTTGAAGCATGTGGGGACCACAGACTTCGCCAGGGACTCGTTGAAGATGTAAGTGAACACACCTGGTTGCTGGTCAGCACAGCAGCGCAGCAGACAGCCGGTGATGCCGTCTGGCCCCGCTGCTTTCCTTGTGTTCACTCTCCTCAGTGCCGCTCGGACGTCATGCTCTGCGATGCTGGTCACCGGTCTCTCGCTGATGACGTCACTGTCCTCGGTAGTCAGGCAGTAGATAGCATTAGCCGCCTGGCTAACCTCGAGACGGGCGTAGAACTGATTCAGCTCGTTGGTGAATGCAGAGTCAGCGTTGATCAGCGCAGTGTCCCTGGCTTTGTAGTCCGTAATGGTGCGTAGTCCGTGCCACATACTCCGTGTGTCGCCCTGGTGGAAGTGGGACTCCACACGTTCCCGGTACCGGCGTTTGGCATCTCTCACCGCGCGCCGCACGCCGTATGATGCCGCTTTATAGGCGCTCATATCGCCAGTGGCGAGACCCGCGTTGTAGGAGGCGGTCCTGGCGTTTACTGCAGTGCGGATCGATCTGTCCATCCATGGTTTCTGGTTTGGGAATGTGGTGACTCTCGCAGTGGGGATAATCTCCTCCGCTAGCATATTGACGAAGCATACTGCTACTTCCGTAAACTCGTTGATGTCGCTGTGCATGCTCTGAACATGTCCCAGTCGACGTTGTTGAGTGCGTCCTGTAGCGTAGCTTCTGATTGGGCAGTCCACCGTTTTACCTCTCTCGTGGTCACGTCTTCCCTCCGTATGCTTTGTTTATACTGGGGGATGAGGAAGATGGCATTGTGGTCAGACTTCCCAAAAGCCGGGAGTGAGACAGCTTTGTACCCCTGCTTGTATGGCGTGTAGCAGTGATCCAGTGATATATATTGTATTATATGTATTGTTTTGCCTTTCCGTGTTCTTTATCCCTTATTTTCACCTTATTTCCAAATAGTGCACTGTATATATTTCCTTCCCAACGTATATATTCCTGTACTTCCTTGGGGCATTTTTTCTGCCCTTTCCTTCACCTCTTTTCCTCCCTCTCTCCATCACAGCATGCTGAACTGTGATGAATTAACCTTTCTGAGGAACAATGCCATTACAAGCATGGGTGCATCCCACTATGCATGTGTATGTGCGTCTGCAAACGCGTGTCGTTGGGTAAGCTTGTGTGTACATGACAAACGGCGCACACACAGTCGCAGAGAGTCTTCCTGGGGGAAAACAAGGATACAGCCTTTTGTTTTTGCTCTTGTTTCAGATTACAGTTTGTTTTATTAATGCTATGGTAATCTGGGATCCCCTCCCTGTCTGGTTGTTGTGCTTCTCGAAATGGAGGAAAGCTCAAAGGAACCCACTGATCTCAGCAACCCCAGAGATTTTGTGCAACTCAGGCAGTTTCTACCGTGTCAGTCTTTCATGGAGGTGGAGGAAAGTGGCTGCTGGGGAACTGCAGCAGACAATACGCTTAAAACAAAGGCTTAAAACTCAGCAGAAGGAAAGGCCCGACCCTTAAGGGGCTGCATGGCCAACTTGTTTTTCATTATATGCTTATTTACACCGCTGTTTTCCACTTGACTGAATGAATGCTACAAAATGCCTGCACTAAAGACGTTGCATAATAATAGAGGTAAAAAAAATAGTGACTGTGTTGCTGTCCTGCTGGATAATGTCAGTCAGCATTTGATTTCATACTTCAAGAAGATTTCACCCAACAAACAATGCATTTAATCCTTTATATGACTAATTTCAGCAGTTTTGGGAAACGCCATCTTTATTTAAAAAAGCAAAAGAAGCAATACTTGAAGTGAATCCTGCAGATTATTCACAAGCACTCTGATATGTACACATAATCACATGTAGTGCATGTTAGCACATAGAAATTTACATATTTACACAATTTGAATTTGTTTGTCTCTTCTTTTTCTTTTCTTATTTTCATCTCTCCATCGAGTCTTCTTTTTCTTTCACCTGCAGGAGACAGCCTATGAAATATTAATTATGATGCACTATCAAGACTATGTGCTTGGCCTACTGAGAAGCCCCTGTGTGTGTACATGTGTGCCTTTCTCGGGGCTACTGTTCTGCCTGCTAATGACCACTGTTTTTCAGACCTTTTGCCCTTTTTCTCTCTACTCTTGTCTGTCGCTTCCTTCTCTGCCCCTTTCCACCTCTAATCTCGTGCCTCATCCTTCTGTTACTTCTTCCCTTCTCCCATTTCTCCGCTGCCCAACCGCACATGCAGACTCAAACACTAGCCTCGAGCACTGCTTACCCTTCGTCAGCGCAAACCAAATCTTCCCAAAACTCTCGTCTCTTAGCTGTCTCTCTCTGTTTTCACTTTGTGTCAGGGATTATGTGGTAATGAGGGTGTCTTGTTTGTAGAGCAAGGCCTTCCTAACCCTGCTTCTTTTGCTCTCTCTCTCTCTCTCGCATGTCGTCACTCTCTCATTCTGTCCTCTCCATCTGCCTTCCTCCTGTTTCATTAATTACAAGTGTACGTGGTTGTGTGTGTGGGCCAGAGGTGACCTGTTAATGTGAACAGAGAGACCTCAAGGCCTGGTTTCAACTGGTTTGTGCTCAAATGTATTTTTAAGTCATTGTGGATTTTTACATGACTGAGTATGCGAGGGACGGCAAGAAATTAGCCTATTACAATTTTTATTAGAGATGACTCTCTGTTTATATGTGTATACGTGTGTATATAGTGTGATGGGCAGTAACCAGAGATGGGCAGTAACGCGTTACTTGTAACGCGTTACTGTAATCTGATTACTTTTTTCAGGTAACGAGTAAAGTAAGGGATTAGTATTGCAAAAACAATAATTAGATTACCGTTACTTTCCCGTAGGAACGCTGCGTTACTGCGTTACTAAAACCGTGATTTTTTTGCGAGAATGTCTCATGGCAGTGATGTAAGCGAGTGCGACGTTCGTGACAACAGCTGTGTGCAGATCAACAATGGATAATATGTCGAGTGCGGGAGAGAGTATGAGCGTGCAGCGTTTAAAGCGTGGAAGTACTGACCTTACTTTGAGTTTGATTCCATAAAAAGTGACAAAAACATTAGTGTCCGTTGTGCGTGGGAAGAAAACTTGTTTTTAAAGCGAAAAAAACCCTAAACTTCCAAGCAAGCACCGAGTGCGCAACGACGGAAACTCTTTTAGAAACTCCTGGATTCTTCCACTGACCGCTGTGGCACACCTGCACCAGGGTAAACCTCCGCCTACACCACTCCTGCTTTACAGGTGAAAATAGAGCAACAGGACCGCTAGTCTTTGATGTTATTTATTTTCTGCTGTGTTTTACTTGCATCTATTTGAAAGAGTGAGTGTAAACACACACAAAAAATATTTTATGTGCTGGAATGTGCAGAAAATAAGTTTAAATGTTAAACAAATTTCTTCCAGTCAGTGAATGTTGCATATAATTAAATTTTTGCTTGATGCATGAAGTTAAAAGATTAAAACTGATAAAACAAGTTTTAAAAAGAGACTTTTCCATTTGATTACATTTTGTATGATGGATTATGTAGAAAAAGTAGAATTGAGCTGAAAGATCTATCGCTTTATCACCTATTCAGGTTGTAAATCGTGTTTTTAAAAAGTAACTAAGTAATTAATTACTTTTGAAAATAAGTAATCAGTAAAGTAACAGGATTACTTTTTTAGGGAAGTAATCAGTAATTAGTTACTGATTACTTTTTCAAGTAACTTGACCAACACTGTTTACAATACACAAGTATTGGCCATCTTCCTGATTTTCTACTTTTTTGGATATTTGTCACACTTTTTCTCTTGCCAGTCTGACCAGACTTGTTGAATCAAGAAATCACTTGATTTAGGCTAAACAACACATCATGTCACAATCTAAAGAAGCAGCTGAGAAACTAAGTAATTGACATCTATCAGTCTTTAAAGGGTTACAAAGTTAACTGGGACTCCAGTAAGAGACATAATCCATAGGTGAAGAAAACCTGGAACAATGGTGAAGCTTCTCAAGAGTGCCTGGACTACAGTACCAGTGCTCTTTGTCCAACAATAAGATTGGGATAAAATGGTATCCATGGGAGAGTACCAAGTTGGAAACCAATGCTGATCAAAAAGAACACAAAAGCTCATCAAAAAAACATCTTGATGATCTCCAAGACTTTGGGGAAAATCTCCTGTGGACTGACGAGACAAAAGTTGAACATTTTGGAAGCTAATGCTAAAAACTAATGCAGCATTTCAGGAAAGAACATCAAACTGACATTTGATGGTAGTGTGGTGATGGTCGCTGTTACTGATGTAGACATGAATTCTGCTCAGTACCAGAAAATCCTGAAGGAGAATCTCTGGCCCATTGCTACAGGCCATTCGATCCCTATATAACCGTTGCAAGAGCTTGGTTCGCATTGCCAGCAATAAGTCGGACTCATTCCCGCTGGGTGATGGGCTCCGCCAGGGCTGCCCTTTGTCTCCAGTTCTGTTCATAATTTTTATGGACAGGATTTCTAGGCGCAGCCAAGTGGTGGAGGGCTTTCGCTTTGGTGGCCTCAGAATCTCATCTCTGATTTTTGCAGATGATGTGGTTCTGTTGGCTTCATTGGGTGAGGGCCTCCAGCTCGCACTGGAACGGTTCGCAGCCGAGTGTGAAGCAGCGGGAATGAGGATCAGCACCTCCAAATCTGAGGCCATGGTTCTCAGCCGGAAAAGGGTGGAGTGCCCACTCCGGGTCGGGGATGAGTTCCTGCCCCAAGTGGAGGAGTTCAAGTATCTCGGGGTCTTGTTCTCGAGTGATGGGAGAAGGGAGCCGGAGATCGACAGACGGATTGGGGCTGCAGCTGCAGTAATGCGGACGCAGGTGAAGAGGGAGCTGAGTGTAAAAGCGAAACTCTCAATTTACCGGTCGATCTACGTCCCTACCCTCACCTATGGCCACGAGCTGTGGGTAGTGACCGAAAGAACGAGATCGCGGATACAAGCGGCAGAAATGAGCTTCCTCCGAAGGGTGGCTGGCCTCTCCCTTAGAGATAGGGTGAGAAGTTCGGCCATCCGGGAGGGGCTCAGAGTAGAGCAGCTGCTGCTCCACATCGAAAGGAGCCAGCTGAGGTGGTTCGGGCATCTGACAAGGATGCCCCCTGGGCGCCTCCTGGGTGAGGTGTTCCAGGCATGTCCCACCGGGAGGAGGCCCCGGGGCAGACCCAGGACACGCTGGAGAGATTATATCTCTCGGCTGGCCTGGGAACGCCTTGGTATTCCCCCGGATAAGCTGGAGGAGGTGGCTGGGGAGAGGGAGGTCTGGGCCTCTTTGCTTAGGCTGCTGCCCCCGCGACCCGGCCCCGGACAAAGCGGATAAAGATGGATGGATGGATGGAGAATCTCTGGCCATCAGTTTGTGTCCTAAAGCTCAAGCACATTTGGGTTAAGCAGCAGGACAACGATCTGAAAAATACCAGCAAGCCCACCTCTGAGTATTTGAAAAAAAAAAAGGTTTTGGAGGCATGACCTTAAACAGGCTGTTCACATTCAAAACCCCTCTATTGTGACTGAATTAAAACAATTCTGCAAAGACGAGTGGGCCAAAATTCCTCCAGAGTGATGCTTGAAATGCTCGGTTGCAGTGGTTGGTTCCAAGAGTGGCACAACCAGTTATTACATTTACTTTTTTAACACAGGGTTAGGTAGGTTTGCATAACCTTTGTTTTTTTCCTTGAATAAATGAGATTATACTTTGAAAACTGCATTTTGTATTTAGGTTATCTTAACCTAATATTACAATTTTGAGTATCTGAAACATTTAAGTGTAACTAATATGCAAAAATGGAAAAATCCTGGCTGTACAGAAGCTTTTTAGAATAAAGTTGGACAAAACATTATTACAACAGAAACACATGAATGGACAAGTTTTGATCAGTCATTTACATTAAGGTATCTTCCTATCTGTGATGTATCGAAAAAATAGGCATATAATACTTTGCTTTACAGCAAATAAATTATTTTTGTTTTCCATTTTTTGTTGTCTTTTTTTTTTTTTTTTTCAAATGAACGGAAGGTGGTCCTCTTAAAGAAACTTATTTTTCTCTTTTTTCAATTACCTCATTCAAACCCATGTAAAATAATTCCTGCTTCTTAACCGTGCCTTCCATTGCTCCCTCATTTTCCATACAAATATACATGGCATTCAAGGAGGCGGTGAAAAGATGTCCACATATAATGTGTTTTTGAGTGAGACAGAAATAAATGGTCTTTTTCAGTTACAATCTATTATCATGCATTTGAATCCTCAACAAGAGCCTGGCCCAGCGTGGTAGAAAATGTCACCTGTCACATTAGATGATAATTGTGCCAAGATGAAGGCAGCGGAGACAGTAGCCCTGCTAAGCTTTTCAGCTTGCAATGTGACTGCATTAGAAATGCACATGCAGGATGAAGGGTTTTGCAAATGGCTCCCCACATAGAAAATTAGATCCTCACTTCATGTGTTCACTTGGTTGGAAAGATTCATGCGCTGTATGTGTCTTGAAAAGAGAGGCTAGAAGGATAGCAATGTGTACAGTGTAGCATTTTTAGAGGCATATAGATGCATGTTGCCCTTTGAGCCAGCTGTGCAACGAATTCCCATGGTGCTCATGGTGACTGACTTCTGGTGGCAGATGACTATTAGTGTCTGTTTGTGTGTGCAGGATAGTGTAAATATTTCTTCAAATGAGGACATCATAAAAAGAGAAGATGTAACAACACAGCCTGCAGAGTAAAAAGATATCTTCATACATACAGTACTGTGCAAAAGACTTGAGCCAACCTTTACTTCTTCATAATTTTCTGGGAAATGGGAAATAGATGCAGTGATTAATCGAAACATGTGCAAACATGCATGGAAGTAAATGAGGCAAAAACAGTGCCAGACTTGTTGAAGGATATTCAAAGTTCTTCTACAGAAAACGCTATGAATGGAAGTAATTTCTTTCTTGTGTAAATGTAAATGTGTATATGCTATTGTGTAAATACTTATGCTATTGTGTACTTCACACACATGGAGAGATGCCAAACTGCCTTTCATTGTTCTTGTAACAGTGACAATAAAGAGCTATTCTATTCTATTCTATTCTATTCTATTCTATTCTATTCTATTCTAAAGAGCCAGATGCATCTCTCAGCTCCTGTGTCAGATCTTTACTAACTTTCTGCCTGCCTGTTTCTTAAGAAAATTAATTTCAAAATCTTGTTCATCTGCTGTAGATAGTTTTTTGTTTCCATGTCTTTGTCAAGTTTCTTTGAATTTTTAAGGACACGCACAGAAATTCAATGACAAGTTGTCGGCTAATAGCTTTTTGGGAATCACCTTGTTGGTGCAAAAACACAATTTTATGCCTGTTAAACTGTTATCTTTGGCATTTTTCATAGATTCAACTAAAAAAATGAAAACAAATGATCTGTTTTTGAGACAGTCTTAGTAACAAAGTGCTGAAGATACAATTTAAAATTGTAGACGGAACATCGGTTCATCGCTTGCGTTAGGCATCTCTTTTGTCCTTGAATGATTCATAGGTCAGTGTGAAGTGGGCTTACCAAACATTTAGCCAAAAATGGTCAGGTGCAAGGACTGGACTGAAGATGAGTGAAAAAGGATTGGCATTCATAGAGAGTGTGAGGGTCAGGACGGACTGGAGCTGGTTCTGTTGTTTTTTCCCTTTTCTTTTTGTCTGTGAGCAGGTGTGCTTGGGCCGAGCTGCCCAGCTGAGGTGTTTCACTCAGCTGTGCCTGATCTCCCTCATGAAAGTGCTGTGCTTTTAGAAACAGAAATGCAGTATCTCGACAGATGCTTACTCTGGATGGCTTTACCCTGATCCCAAGAAACATTGTGAGGAATCATGGAGTCATTTTTGACCAGGATGTGTTCTTCAATACATGTACTGAACAAATATGTCGGACTGCTTTCTTCCATTAGTCCAATATCTTTGAATTTAGAAACATTCTCTCTCACAGTGATTCTGAAAAACTAGTTCATGTGTTTATTGCTTTTAGGCTGGGCTACTGTTATTCTTTATTATCCTAGAGTATTTCAAAGTAGAATGGGTTGCGGCAGATGGCGGCCCCTTCCTGAGCCTGGTTCTGCCGGTAGTTTCTTCCTGTTAAAAAGAAGTTTTTCCTTCCCACTGTCGCCAAAGCGCTTGCTCATATGATTGTTGGAGTTTTCTCTGTTTTCTTTGTATTATTGTAGGGTGTGTACCTTACAATGCAAAGCGCCTTAAAGCAACTGTTGTTTTCATGTGGTCTATATACAGTTTCGCCAAATCATTCTTGGTATCACCCTTCCTGGTAACATTAGATCACTCTAGTCTTTGCTCTAACGCCTCTGTTTCTAGTTCTAACCTTGTTTTTTCCTGTGATATTTCAGTCACCCTGCTCTCTCCTGATTCGTGGAATTGTATTTGACTTTCCAGAAGAACTTCACCCCTGCACTTTTCATACACCTGGCTTATCCACTCACCTGGCTGCCCTCCCTCCGCTGCCATCTTGTCTGTCCATCCTGCCCTCTTTCAGTAACCGGCCTCTCTCCTCTCATCAGTGTGACATGTAGGCGCATTTGTTTGTTCCTGTCATTTTATTTTGATACTCTTTGTTATTTCTAACTCTGGCTCTCTCTCTTTATCAGATCCCTCCTTGAAGTGAAGAGCTGTGTTTTTCCAGGTTTCACACTATTTTTATTCTAGAGAGGCATTACAGGGTTAAACTAAGAATCACACCCCAACTATACTTGCTATTAATTATTTATTTTGTGTAATATAATCATGGTCTATACTTTAGCTACCTCAGTCTACATATAATAGTCCCACTGGAGGTTCTTAACCTGATGTCTTTAGGTACTTAAGATATATTTAGCAGCACAGTTATGTCATAATGGTGAAGCTATACCATTCACCTTGTTAAGCTCCTCCTTGTGCAGGGGCAGGAAAGCACACAGTAGTTAGAGAGGTGCTTCCTCTTATCCACAGCTTAAGATAATTACACATTTCTTTTTCTTTTTCTTTTTTTTACAGTGAAATGCAGACCGTTCCCTGTTAGATTAGTGTAGAGTTAACTCACAGCCTTGATGCATTTTCCTGCTGTTACCACTGAATTAGAGAGAATGACGCTGGTTGTTTTGGCCAAGAGAGACGTGTGTTTCTTCTGTGTTTACATTTGAAACCAGCAATAGAGGCTCCAACTACTCTACTACTACTGACCCAGTTAGGAAGTGAGATATGGAGATAGATCTCTTAGGGGAAAAGTTTGCTGTAATGGGTAACGGCTTTCTTTCTCAGCTCAAAATGAAAAGCGCTGAAATAGCTTCTTGTACAGCAAAATGCACACACACTGTTTTCACACTCTTAGTTCATGTTTAAGTCATGACATTGCACAGCTCTTTTGCTTACATCCATTAAGTTTTTGCAAATTCACTTCACCCTTGACTCCCATCCTTAGCAACAACCCTCTAAACTGCATCTGAAAAATGTCCCTTGCCATTTGTTTGGATTCATAAATGAAAACCCCAAAGTTACTGTGTTTATACAGTTGTGTTTTTTTAGTGTACAGCTAAGCCAAACCCCTGCAGAAAATGAGCAGTTGTTTACAGTAATGCACTGCAAGTCTTTATTTCATGAAAAAGAACAAAAAAGAAATTAAACAGTGGAGGTGGCAACGTGCAGAAAATACACCTTTTACTTGGCTAGTCTTAGGATATAATTGGCTGGCGGGGCATTCATTGTCAGCTGGTGACAATTTTAGAGCTTGATGATGCTTTTGAGTTGAGAAAGATAGGCATGTCCAGTTGATTGGACAAAAAAATCCTAAAAAGCAGGTTTCAAAGCACTTAAAAGGAACTTCTCAAGACCATTTGTAATGTTTCAAATGTTTGCTTGGAATCGGTCTTTTTTTCAGACAATTGAATGTGCATAGTCTCTCTAATAAGACAATATAACATATAACAAACAGAAATTAACTCTTTCTTACTATGCCAGGTGAATTCACCTGCCCGGAGTTCTCAGCTGGATGTGGCATCAGCTTTCTCATAGAGACCTGGCAAATAAAAGACAGACCAGCATGATTTTCACATGCACCTCTGTCAAGTACTGTCTAGATCATTTTTGTCCTCATACTACTTGCGTTCATTCCTTCGCCCTACAGCAACAAACCATATCTTCAAACTAAAAGTAGAGGCAAGAGAAAGCGTAATTAAGTTTGAGTATAAACTGTGCAAACATGTCCTCCCAAGTAATAAACACACACACATTACATTTTGTAGCTGAGTATATGGCGAGCCAGATAAGCACAATCAATGCTGGCTAATTATCCTTGTTGCTCTACGTGATTAGCTGTGCATCAGAGTGCCCTCCCTGCATTTATTTGTGTGATGTGCTTTTTTGATAGCTTAATACTGAACTGTTTCTGCATAAAGTGACCATCGGTGTTCTTCGTTATCCGTTGGGACTTGATGAAGGAGCCTTGGTGTATTTTTCTGCCTACTTGATGAAGTGTTTGTAGTTGCAGTGTTCACGCCTAAAAGCTGATACACATGCAAACAAAGTAATGAGTCTTCTGATGTAGATGATACCAGAGGTGTGGACTCGAGTCACATGACTTGGACTCGAGTCAGACTCGAGTCATTAATTTTATGACTTTAGACTTGACTTGAAAAAATGTTCTAAGACTTGTGACTTGACTTGGACTTTTACACCAATGACTTGGGACTTGAATTGGACTTGAACCGGTTTACTTGAAAAGACTTGATATTTTACCCCAAATATAAAATTTAACATGCATATTATATAGAGATTGAAAATGTGACGTCATTCACGGGTAGAACCGCAAAGGATTCTGGGAACTCGTGGCAAGCGGTACTAGCGCACGCAGGCTTTCAATTGAAATCAGTCACACAGCGATAAAAAGAAACACAAAAATGTCAAGAAGCTGTTGTATTATTAACTGCAATAGCCGGTCGCATGACAGCCACGGGAAGCCGACGGGTAAAGAGATCGGTTGTTATCGGATTACGTCGTTGAAGAGAAATTGTTCGAGCCATGTTTCCAAAGTAACAAAGAGGCGACGGATGGCCTGGATTGCAGCCATTCAAAGATCAAATATAACGTCCCAGAACACTCCAGCTCACAGGTTAGTCTGCTCCAAGCATTTACACGAAGGTCAGTGTTTTTTAGTAGTTAATACGTCATTTTCATAACATAATTGGTGATATAGGTTACAAGCAAGTCTGGCACTGAACAGAAATTGTCGCGCTATGCTCCTTTATTTATTGTGCATAAATAGTGAATTGTCCTGACACAATATTGCGTTTCGCTTCTGTTATTATGGTACATTGACAAAAACATATACTTTTATTCACAGGATAAAACGGGTTTTTTGTATCACTAATTGCCCAGTACGATTACAGCATACAGTATTATTGTCACTGCTACATTTCTGTAACGCGTACCAGAAATTATTTCCACTACTAATTAATTACCGTTGAGCTCAAAGGTCCTATTAATAAACGGTTAAGGAATGTGTATTTATGACGACGATTTGTGAGACTGGTAAACTTATGATAGGTACGATGGTCTTTCGTTCTACACGGTGCATTTCAAGGTCCTGTACCCATCCGTCGGTAAACTGTACCTGGGCTTGTTGCAGTGACCGGAAGTTACTAAACTTCATGAGTGTGTGCACTCACTCCAAGAACCGTATGATTATAAATATGCATATAAATATGCTACGATGAGATAGCTGACTTCATCTAACTAGCAAATGTTTTCCAGGCTACGTTGGTGATGCAGTTTTTTTTAATATGTATGATATTTTTGTCATGCGATTTTAAAGCCGGTCCTACAACCGCATCCAAGAATAACATGCAGCTTATCTCAGAACTGTCGGTGAAAATTATTCTTGGAGCTAAGTTTAATTGAGCTGCATTTTAAAGAGGTGCAATTTCACAATTTGTGTATATTTTCTAAGTTCACTATTTTGTCATGTGTTGAGAAAAACACAGATTAAAAAATTACATGGTCTAATATTTACATTTAGCATATAACTGCAACATTTTTTTTTCGTTTTTTTTTTTTAAAGACTCGAAAGGACTTGAAATTCAAAGTTTCAGACTTGTGACTTGACTCGGACTTTTACACCAGTAACTTGAGACTCGACTCTGACTTGCCTGACATTACTTGAGACTTGAGGATAAAGACTTGAGACTTACTTGAGACTTGCAAAACAATGACTTGGTCCCACCTCTGGATGATACAAAGCGTAATACTTATGATGTGTGCTAGGTTTTTTCCCCCCCAAGGCGTTAAACACCTTTGGAAAATGCCTTTTTCAAGGACAAGTGTCCATTTGCACTCATGTCATGCCCTCAAAATGGAACATGAAGATGATAAGGTCAAAAGACTCCCAGCAGACTGTCATGCTGTTTGTAGCCAAGGTCAACATTTCTCAGTCTTTGTGAGAATAAAACACAACGAGACAAGATGTGTTAAAAGTCTAATAGAGATGAATTGTGTGTAAACTGAACGAAATGATAGTTTTCATCTGTTTCTAGAAAGAGGGAGAGAGAAAAAACGAGAAGGAGAGGAAATCAGACAAATAAATCAGGGTCATCCCTCTCTTGCTCTCTTTGCTCGGGGTGATTCATGAGTTGAACACCTCAAAATGGGGCTCCATATTTAATAACCTTGAACGCCTTTCCCTTCTTCCCTCCCCTATCACATTAGCCCACATCCATTCCCTACAGTATAATGTTCACTGAATAACTGCTTTTACTGCTAGTTTGGGTATGATACAGTGTAGGAGGCGGAGAAGGTTAGACCAGGAGGCCAGGATGAGGCATGCAGGAGGAACTCTCTCATGAATTATGGATAGAAGCAAAGGTTCTGTGTAAGACTTGAATATGAATGGCCTCCCCTGCAGTCACCTGGTTAGATCAGTGCTCATACTTACACCTCAGGGAGGTGCTTTGAATGTTAACTCTCTCTTTCTAGTAGGAGGTCATTACACCTATTCTGATAACTTATTATAGGTGACTTGCTGTGGAAGACTACTCCTAGGTGCTGTTAAGTGTTCTGGAGAAAAAATGGCACTTGCAACTGATATTTTAATATATCAGAGCATATCCTGCATTGAACTGCTGAAGCAGAGCAGGTTGTGAATGGTTTTTTTTTTATATTTTTGTCCAGTGGTTCTGGTTAAAAAATAATGGTTTACAATATCAAACTTGTCTTCTGTCTTTAAAACTCAGAAATTCGGTACATAAAACATGGATGCAGCTTCCAGGTCAGAAAAATTAAATGAGTGTGGAACTGCCTTAAAACTGCATGTTATACGAAGGTAAATGGCCTGTATTTATATAGCGCTTTACTAGTCCCTAAGGACTCCAAAGCGCTTTACATATCCAGTCATCCACCCATTCACACACACTGGTGATGGCAAGCTACATTGTAGCCACAGCCACCCTGGGGCACACTGACAGAGGCGAGGCTGCCGGACACTGGCGCTGTTGGAGCCAAGTCCAGGCCAATATTTTACTCAGTTACATCATGCCATATTTAAGTATTTCAGAATCAGAATCAGAATCAGAAAGGGGTTTATTGCCAAATGTTGAGCAGGTTTACAACATTAGGAAATTGCTGCGGTGCTTCAGTGCAAACATAGTGTCATAAATAGCACTTAAATAGTGTCATAAATAGCACTTAAATAGACATGAAAAAATAAAAGTAGGGATAAGAATTAAAAGTGCTACGTAGAAAGATATGTGCATGAGCTATACATGAGATATATACATGAGAATAAGAATTAAGAGTGCTACGTAGAAAGATATATACATGAGTGCAGGTGGTGATCAGTGCCAAACATGAAATGATGCAGTGACACAGCGTAGGGTCATGTGTTAGTGGTGGGAACAGTCATATGGTTATTGTTCATGTGTCCAACAGCAGAGGGGAAGAAACTGTTCTTATGGCGAGAGGTTCTGGTGCGAATGGACCGGAGCCTCCTGCCTGAGGGGAGCAGGTCAAACAGACTGTGTCCAGGGTGAGAAGGGTCAGCTGAGATCCGAGCTGCACGCCGCAATGTCCTGGAGGTGTACAGGTCCTGCAGAGATGGGAGTCTGCAGCCAATCACCTTCTCAGCAGAGCGCACAACACGCTGCAGTCTCTGTTTGTCCCTGATAGTGGCTCCAGCGTACCACACGGTGATGGAGGAGGTGAGGATGGACTCGATGATTGCAGTGTAGAACTGCATCATCGTCCGTGTTGGCAGGTTGAATTTCTTCAGCTGCCTCAGGAAGTACATCCTCTGCTGGGCTTTCTTGATGACGGAGGTGATGGTGGGCTCCCACTTCAGGTCCTGGGTGATGGTGGTACCCAGGAAGCGGAATGAGTCCACAGAGGTGATGGGGGTGTCAGTCAGGATGATGGGGGGGAGTGGGGCTGTGTGCTTCCTGAAGTCCACAATAATCTCCACTGTCTTCTGGGCATTCAGCACCAGGTTGTTGTGGCTGCACCAGGACACCAGACGTTCAACCTCCCTCCTGTAGGCAGACTCATCCCCGTCAGCGATGAGCCCAATAACGGTGGTGTCATCTGCAAACTTGATTAGCTTGACAGACTGGTGGGTGGAGGTGCAGCAGTTGGTGTAGTAGTCATGTAGCAGTCATTTGTCATGATCTTTAAGTTTTTATTATAATCTTGATCATTTTATATTATAATGTAATATGCTGTGCTCCATAAATTAATCCTGCTTTGTTAGTCTGTTGTTGTTGTAAAGTGTTGGTAGATGTCGTAAAGGGGGTGTGTATTTGGCCCGCATGCGGAGGGGTGTGGGTAAAAGGTTAGGTAAGCAAGCAGGACGTGGAGCAACAGTTTTCTGACCGTCGCCGTTTTAATGTCATTTTTTGTTGTAACACAAAGGGAATATAAACGGAGCTCCCACCAGAGGCATTTGTTTTGTACCTTTCGATTTGTAAGGAAAATAAATGTTTTGCCCCTTTTTTCCTTCGCCTCGTTTTTTGCTACCGGAAGGCATCCAAGAGACTTAACAAGAGCACGAGTCAGAAACTTTACGTTCTGCAGAAGCGGCAAAGAAGGACCGAAGGTTGCCGCTATAATAGTCAGAAAACTGCTCCGAAAGTGAGAGGATTACGCACGCGTCACCGGCGCACAGAGTTAATCGGCCCGCGGCGCGGCAAGGGAAAACTGGAAAACGGGACGTGAAAGAGGATGCGCTTCAGTCTTCCCGTGTTTCCGGATCCTTTCGGCAGTAAGAAAACCCCGCATCTGAAAAGTAAGAGGCTGTGCCTGCTTTACGGTTTGTGAAAATTCCTGTATGGTTAAATGGTACATGGCCTGTGTAAAGGATTAATTGCATTGAAAGGTTTATGGCAGCGCAATTAATATGGAGCAGCAGGAAAAAAGAGTTTCCAAGCCAACCTTTAAAGCACAAGAGGAAAAGCTTCAGCATCTTAAAGTGACAAGGAAAACCAAGTTGGGTTATCTTACTAGAAAGATAAAAGAGATTGAGGAGCTTATGGAAGATGACGGCAATTTTGAGGAAGTGTCTGTTAAATTAGCCACTGACTTCTCAAAAATATATATTGAGTTTTGTGAAAACAACGATGCAGTTAAAAATCACTTGACTGAGTCGGAACTTCTTCATGATCAGACACAGTGGTATGAGCCAAAGGCTAGCTATTTGAGAAGTTTTGTGGAGGAAGTCGAGAGATGGTTAAAAGGAGTGGAAATGCAAGCAGTTGAAGCAAGAATGGTTGATGCTGAAGTTGAGCCTGCAGACAGTGCTTCAGCAATATCGTCCAGACGCAGTAAAGCACATCGAAGCAGTCGAACCTCTTCTGTTGTGTCTTCGACCACATATTCTGCCAGGCTAAAGATTGAGGCAGAGAGGGCTGCTCTGGTAGCGCGTGCTGAGGCATTAAAGCAAAAGATGGAGATTGACAGACAAGAAGCTGTTCTTAAGGCAAAAAGGGAGGAATGGGAGTTGCAAACAGCTATTGCTGCAGCTAACGCAAAGCTTGAGGTGCTGACTGTGAAGGAGCCAGCCCATAACACTTCTGCTGACTTGGTCAACAAAATGGCTACCTGCCAAAGAGCTCCGGGCCAAAGTATTGGGGCCAGTTTTGGTTTGGTTCAGCCAGAACATGAAGATGTCGGTCGAAGATGTGAGTCAGAGGTAATGCAGGGCTCAGAAAGGAGTAGCAGGCTTCCTCGTCCATTGAATAAGAAGGATAATAGCCAGTCTATTACTAGTCAAGGCAGGATGACTGATGTTAAAGACTTGTTGAATGTCATGAAGCGACAAAACGAGATTACAGAGCTCCTAGTAAAACAACAGAAAGCATCCACTCTCCCTCCTTTGGATGTTCCAGTATTCAGTGGGGATCCACTGGAGTTTGGGTTTTTTATGAAAGCGTTCGAGCATGGGATTGAGAAAAGGACAGACAGCAATAGAGATAGGTTGCGCTTCCTGGAGCAGTTCACCCAAGGGAGACCCAAGGTTCTTGTTCGTAGCTGTTCGCACATGTATCCTGACAGGGGCTACGCTGAAGCTAAGAGGCTTCTGCGCAAGCATTTCGGGGATGAATATACTATTGCCTCAGCCTACATTGAAAGAGCTCTAAAATGGCCTGTAATTAAGCCAGAGGATGGTGATGCACTGATGGAGTTTGCTATGTTCCTCACTAGTTGCTGTAACACAGTAGACAGCATGGAGTACATTGAGGAGATGGATAGCCCTACTAATATGAGAACAGTTATCTCCAAGCTTCCTTTTAAATTAAGGGAAAGGTGGAGGGGTTTTGCCTGTGACATTCAAGAACGTACAGCAATGAGAGCTAGATTCGCTGATCTGGTCAGTTTTGTAGAGAAGCAGGCAAAGATCGCTTCTCACCCATTGTTTGGTAACATTCAGGACACCACTTTGTCTAGAGACAAGGGCAAAGCAAAGGTGTGCAAAGAGAATGCTCTGAAATTCAAGGAGAGGGAAAGCATCTTTGCTACTAATACGGCACCTGTGTCAAACAGTCCAGAGCAGACAAAGAGGGAAAGGGAAAATGTAGGCTCTACAGGTGGAAGACAGTGTCTTTTCTGTCATAAGGGAGGACATAACCTCAGTACCTGCAGACTCCTCAAGCAAAAGCCTCACAGAGAAAGGCTTGATTTCCTCAAATCAAAGAGCTTGTGTTTTGGTTGCCTGTCACAGGGGCATCTGAGCAAAGGCTGTCAGCAAAGACACACGTGTGAGACTTGTTCTCAGAAACATCCCACGATTCTGCATAAGGAGCAGTACTCTTCTCCTGATAGTGACAGTAAAAGTATCAGAGAACCAGCAGCAAGTTTTTCTCCAGCAGCAGGCAGTGAAACATGCGGTTGTACTGGGGCTGGCGAAGCAGTCTGTGCACTTTCAATTGTGCCTGTGAAGGTCAGATGTTCAAGGAGCAACACAACAGTTGAATCATACGCGTTCTTAGACCCAGGAAGCACTGGAACCTTTTGTACAGATGAGCTGATGAGGGATTTACAGGTCACAGGAAAAAGGTCCAACATTCTGCTCCGCACCATGGGAAAGGAAGCGACAATCAGTACTCATGTCGTTAAGGGTCTCGAGGTCAGTGGTTTGGATGAGGATAACTTTTTGAAGATTCCCCAGGTTTTCACACAGGCAGAGATTCCAGTAACAAAGGAGAACATTCCACAACAAAGCGATGTGGACAGATGGCCTTATTTGAAGGAGGTTCAGCTCAAGCAGATTGATGGAAATATTGGTATGTTAATAGGCACGAATGTACCAAAGGCGCTTGAGCCCTGGAAGGTTATCAACAGTGAGGGCAACGGCCCATATGCTGTAAAAACTGCACTAGGCTGGACGATTAATGGACCTCTGCTAAGAGAAGAGGGTATTGCTCAAGGAGCTGTTGAGTGGCCACCGGTGATGGTGAACAGGATATCGGTGACAAAGCTAGAGGAGCTCTCACAGCAGCAAATGAGGTATGATTTCCCTGAGCATGAGTTATCTGAGAAAATGGAAATGTCGGCCAGAGACAGACAATTTATGGAGTCTGTGTCACTGTCAGTGAAGCAGGTTCATGGTCACTACAACATTGGCCTTCCTTTAAAGAACAAGGGGGCTGCATTTCCAAACAACCGTGTTGTGGCGGTACAAAGAGCAGAAGGCCTGAAACGGAGGCTGTTAAGAGACAGTGAGTTTCATCAAGAGTACACAAAGTTTATGACAGAGACACTGGAAAGGGGCTATGCCGAAGAAGTTCCTGTGGCAGAAACTTGTAAAAGTGGTAGCAGAATATGGTATCTCCCACATCATGGGGTCTACCACCCAACCAAGCACAAGTTGAGAGTGGTATTTGACTGTGCATCCACGTATCAAGGCATGTCACTGAACTCACAGCTGTTGCAGGGGCCAGACTTAACCAATTCCCTCATAGGTGTTTTGATGAGGTTCAGGCAGGAACCAGTTGCCTTCATGTCTGATATTGAAGGCATGTTTCATCAAGTCAGGGTTCCCGCTGAAGATGCTGATCTGTTGAGATTCTTGTGGTGGCCACAGGGAGATCTTGATAAAGGCCTCAAGGAATACAGAATGGTAGTTCACTTGTTCGGCGCAACTTCTTCACCAAGCTGTGCATGCTACGCGCTGCAAAGGTGTGCTGAGGACAATCAGGCGAGGTTCAACCATATTGCAGCGAACACTGTTCTGAGGAACTTTTATGTGGATGATTGCCTGAAGTCTGTCAGCACTGAAGAGCAGGCAATCTCACTGATTCGGGACCTCAGGACTTTGTGCACTGCAGGAGGTTTCAAGCTCACTAAGTGGATTTCCAACAGCAGAGCGGTGCTTGCATCTATACCTGAGGATGACAGGGCTAAAGAAGTCAAGGAGCTCGATCTTGAAATGGACTGCCTCCCTATTGAAAGAGCTTTAGGGGTTCAGTGGTGCGTGGAGTCTGACACGCTGAGATTCAGAGTTCTGGTTGAGAGCAAACCACTCACAAGGAGAGGACTGCTTTCAATGGTAAGCACTATATATGACCCACTTGGAATTTTATCCCCTCTGATCTTGCCAGTGAAGCACATCCTGCAAGAGCTAAGCAGAACAAAGCATGCATGAGATGATTTCATGCCAGAAGCTCTGTCTATGCAGTGGCAACAATGGGTCGGCAGTTTGCACCACTTAGCTAGGTTTGAAGTAGACAGATGTGTGAGACCAGTCAACCTTGGCAAGATCTCTTCAGCTCGACTTCATCACTTTGCCGACGCAAGTGAAAGGGGGTATGGCATAGCCACATACCTGGTTTCAAAAAACAATCTGAACCAGCCCCATAGTGCTTTCATTATTGGTAAAGCCAGGGTTACACCATTGAAGCCAGTGACCATACCACGGCTCGAGCTTACTGCTGCAGTGGTGGCAGCAAAGATGGACAGGATGGTAAGAGCCGAACTGGAGTTGGAGTTGGAGGAGTCTGTCTTTTGGACGGACAGCACGTCGGTGATTAAGTACCTCAAGAATGAAACAGCGAGGTTTCGTACGTTTGTTGCCAATCGAGTTGCTGCCATCAAGGATAGATCAGCTGTCTCTCAGTGGAGATATGTGAACACCTCGGCCAATCCTGCAGACTTTGCTTCCAGAGGGCTCAGTGTTGGTGCCTTTCTCAAGGCAAAGACATGGATCACGGGTCCAGATTTCATTTTGAAACCAGAAATGGAGTGGCCAGAAATGCCAGACAGTGTATGCCAGCCAATCTGTAACGACCCAGAAGTCAAAGAAGCATCGGTATATGCTCTTGTGGTTGAAGAAGCTGCAGACGCCACCTCTCAGCTCATTCATCATTACTCAAGCTGGCGTCGGGTTAAAAGAGCCGTTGCATGGGTCTTGAGATTAAAAGGTGTGCTGAAGCTTCTTGCTCAAAAGAGGAAGGATTTAAAAGCGAATCTCTATGATGGAAGGTTGGAGCAGGAGAAGCAAATGACACATTTCAAGGCTAACCTTCCCATCTTGCCACTTTCTGTGAGTGACATGGCTGAGGCAGAAGTGGAGATCGTGCGCTTCAGTCAAGGGCAGCGGTTTGGCGAAGAGATTGCCAAGCTGCAACAAGGAAAGACAGTGTCAAAGGATAGCCCTCTTTGTCAGTTGTCGCCAGTTGTACAGGATGGCATTCTGAGAGTGGGTGGCAGATTGAGCAGATCTAGCATGCAAGAGGAGTTAGAACACCCTGCAATCTTGGCTAAGGATCAGCATATAGCCACTCTCATTCTCAGATCTACTCACGAGGATCTTGGGCATTGTGGCAGGAATCATGTCCTATCAAAGGTACGGCAGAAGTACAGGATACTAAGATCTCATGCTGCTGTCCGGAAGATTTTGTCCCGGTGCGTCGCCTGCAGACGGCATCATGGGAAAGCGGCAAGTCAGATCATGGCAGTGTGGCGTGGGTGTGGTCCTTGGCCAGCTGCAGAGGAGGAGTGACGCAGTGAGCTCCCGGGGCGGCGCAGGGGCGGGGTGAACAGGTGTGCTGGGATCTGACAGTGATTGTGTCTCTTTATATGTTGGCAGTGACAGACGGAGACGGAGGTGACAGCAGAGAAAGAGAGCGCGGGAGCATATGTGTCCACGTACAACCCCGAGTTTAATAAAAAGTTCTGCATTGTCAAAGTCGCTCCGGCTGGTATTTCTTGGGTCCACCGTTACACTGGTGCCGAAACCCAGGCGTGATGTCCGGTCCCCTGCCGGCTCCCCCTGCTCCCCCGGCGGCGCCGCCGCCCGCCCCGCCGCCCGCCCAGCCGCTGCAGATCTTGGGCCAGATGATGGTGGACATGGCGGCGATGGCGGCTCGTCAGGCGGCCACGCAGGACCAACAGTTGGCGTTGCTTCGCCTGCAATCGGAGCAGCAGACCGCGGCTCTGGGGCAGCTGCTGGGGAATGCGGCCGCGCCGGCTCCCGCCCCTCCGCTGTCGGTGACGTTGCACCGGATGCGGGATGGGGAGGACCCGCTGGTTTTCATCGAGGCTTTCCAGGCCACGGCGGTGGCCTGTCGGTGGCCGGAGGAGGAGTGGGCCGCCCGGCTGCTGCCGCTTCTGTCGGGTGAGGCCCAGACGGCGGCGCTGAGCCTGCCCCCCGGCTCGCGGGGGGTGTTCGAGGACGTGTGCCGGGCGGTGCTGGATCGTTTGGGGCTCTCCCCAGAGGATTACCGCCGTCAGTTCCGGGCCAGCAGGATGTCGGGGGGGGAGCGGCCGTTTGCCTGGGCTCGGCAGCTGGAGGATGCGGCCGCGAGGTGGCTGCGACCGGGCCCCTCGGCTGGGGAGACGCGGATGCTGAACATGGTCGTCCTCGAGCAGTTCGTGGGAGGCCTGCCCGAGGCGACGGCTCGTTGGGTTCGCTGCCACCGCCCGGCGGATTTGACGGCGGCGGTGACGCTGGCAGAGGACCATCTGGCGGCCGACCCGGTACCGGGCCGTGAGGAGCCGCGGCGGGGCGCCCGTGTTCCGCCGCCCAGGCCACCGGCGGCGGCGTCGCAGAGGAGAGGCGGCGGCCCTGCGGGAATGGAGCAGGCAGCAGGGTGGAGCCCCAGGAACCCGTTCCGGCCGCTGCTTCCCGCCGGAACCCCGGCGGCCGCCGAGGTTGCCCCGGAGCCACGGGGAGCCGCACAGACGCCGGGGCCGGACTGTTGGAAGTGTGGGCGGCCGGGGCACCTGCGCCGAGACTGTCCGCTCATGGAGGTGGGGCAGGTGTTCCGCGTTGCCGGCGCTCCAGCGCCCGCCCCCGGTCCAGGAGTGACGTACCGCGTGCCGGTAAGGTGTCAAGGGGGTATTCGCCATGCTTTGGTGGACACGGGCTGCACGCAGACTCTGGTCCACCAAAGTTTGGTTCGCCCCGGGGCATTGTTGGAGGCTGACTGGGTGGAGGTTAAATGTGTGCACGGGGATATTCACAAGTACCCAGTAGTGTCACTGTTGCTGAAATTCGGGGGCAAAACGCATAGAGTGAAGGCGGCGGTTAGCCCGCGCCTGTCGCATCCCCTTATTTTGGGTACGAATTGGCCGGGGTTCCACAGCTTACTGGGGCAGTACGCGGGGATGCGATCGCGGTCTGTAAATTCGTGTGACGTTTGCGCGGCGCTCGGCGGTGACGCGGGGTCGACCGACGCTGACTCTGGGGGGGAGGAGGAGGCGGGGACTTCCACGGAAGCCCCCGCCGCCTCCCGTTGTGTACCCCACGGAAGATTTTCCACTAGAGCAGTCTCGGGACGACACCCTACGCTCAGCCTATGACCAAGTGATGGATATTGATGGTCGCTCGGTGCGCCCCGACGCTGCGCGAACGTACCCTCATTTCCAATTGCGGAACGATCGGCTTTATAGAGTGAGCCGTGACACTCACACTAATGAAATCCGCACACAGTTATTGGTGCCGCAAAGCTGCCGGGAAATGATTTTCCAGGCGGCTCATTCGAACCCCATGGCAGGGCACTTGGGTGGCGAGAAAACTCTGGAGCGCATAATGGCCCGATTCTATTGGCCGGGCATTTGGGCCGACGTGCGCCGCTGGTGTGCGTCGTGCCCCGAATGCCAGCTGGTTAACCAGCCGGCCGTGCCAAAGGCGCCGTTGCGCCCATTACCGCTGATGGAGATCCCGTTTGAGCGTATTGGCATGGATCTCATCGGGCCATTGCACCGGAGTGCACGCGGCTATCGCTTTGTGCTGGTCCTGGTGGACTACGCAACGCGGTACCCGGAAGCAGTGCCGCTACGCACCATTTCAGCGAAGAGCGTGGCGCAGGCACTGTTTCAGGTCATCTCCCGAGTCGGTATTCCGAAAGAAATACTGACTGACCAGGGCACGTCGTTCATGTCGCGCACATTGCGGGAACTGTACGAATTACTGGGTATTAAATCTATTCGGACCAGCGTCTACCACCCTCAGACTGATGGGTTGGTGGAGAGGCTGAATAAGACTTTAAAATCCATGATTCGTAAGTTCATTCGCGAGGATGAACGCAATTGGGATCGCTGGTTAGACCCTCTGTTGTTTGCAGTGCGGGAGGTGCCCCAGGCCTCCACGGGATTTTCTCCCTTCGAGCTGTTATACGGCAGGAAGCCGCGGGGGGTGCTCGACCTGATTAAGGAAAACTGGGAGGAAGGTCCGAGCCCTGCGAAAAGTGAAATTCAGTACGTGCTGGACCTGCGAGCAAAGCTGCACACACTGGGGAGGCTCTCACGGGAGAATTTGCTCCAGGCCCAGCAGCGGCAGCGACGCCTGTATGACAGAGGGGCTAGACTCAGGCAATTTTCACCGGGAGATAAGGTGCTTGTGTTACTTCCTTCTTCCAGCTCTAAATTACTCGCCAAGTGGCAAGGACCCTTCGTGGTCACACAGCGAGTGGGGGACGTTGATTATGAAGTGGTACGGTCGGACAGGGGCGGGGCCACGCAGATTTACCACCTCAACCTCCTCAAAGCCTGGAGGGAGGCGGAGACCGCTTCTCTAGTGAGCTTGGTAAGAGGGAGAGATGAGTTGGGGCCGGAGGCGCCAAAGTCTAGCATCCCCGCCTCCCTCCATTGCAGTGACCATCTCACACAGGCCCAGAGGGCGGATGTTGCTGCATTGCAACAGCGCTTTGCCGACGTGTTCTCCCCCTTGCCCGGCCGTACTTCTCTCATAGAGCACCATTTTGAGACGCGGCCTGGCGTGACGGTGCGTTCACGGCCCTACAGGCTGCCGGAACATAGAAGGCAAATTGTTTTCCGGGAATTGAAGGAAATGCTGAGGCTGGGAGTAATAGAAGAATCACACAGTGCTTGGTGTAGCCCCATCGTCCTTGTAGTAAAGAAGGATGGGTCTATACGGTTCTGTGTCGATTATCGCAGAGTGAATGAGGTGTCACGTTTTGATGCTTATCCCATGCCCCGGGTCGACGAGCTCCTGGACCGGTTGGGCACCGCTCGCTTTTTTACGACTCTGGATTTAACCAAGGGCTACTGGCAGATTCCCTTGTCTACAGAGTCCCGGGAAAAGACGGCCTTCTCCACTCCGTATGGGTTGTAGCAATTCGTGACGCTTCCGTTCGGCTTGTTCGGCGCCCCTGCCACTTTTCAGCGCCTCATGGACCGGGTGCTGCGGCCCCACGCTGCCTATGCTGCCGCCTACCTAGACGACGTCATCATTTACAGTGACACGTGGGCGGGGCATGTGCGGTGTGTGGCCGCGGTGCTGGAGTCCCTGAGGCAGGCGGGGCTCACGGCCAACCCGAAGAAGTGTGCGGTTGGACGGAGGGAGGTACAGTATTTGGGGTACCACTTGGGGAGCGGGCAGGTGCGACCTCAAGTGGAGAAGACGGCGGCGATTGCATCCTGCCCGCGTCCCAAGACGAAAAAAGAGGTGAGACGGTTTCTGGGGCTGGCCGGCTATTACCGGCGGTTCGTCCCAGGGTTCGCGGACCTGACCAGCCCCCTGACTGATCTCACCCGCAAGGGTGCCCCAGATCTGGTCCAGTGGACGGAGCGGTGCCAGGCGGCGTTTGTGCAGGTGAAACGGGCTCTCTGTGGAGAGCCGCTGCTGTTCACACCTAACTTCTCCCTCCCTTTTTGTCTGCAGACTGACGCCTCGAGCAGAGGGCTGGGGGCCGTTTTGTCCCAGCAGGTGGGGGGAGTTGACCGGCCGGTCGCGTACATCAGCCGGAAGCTCACGGACCGCGAGTCACGGTACAGCACCGTGGAGAAGGAGTGCCTGGCGATCCGGTGGGCGGTCGACTCCCTTCGCTACTACCTCCTGGGCCGCCCGTTCACCCTCTGCTCGGACCACGCCCCGCTGCAGTGGCTCCACCGCATGAAGGATGCCAACGCCCGGATCACTCGGTGGTATCTGGCCATGCAGCCCTTTAAGTTCAAGGTGATCCATAGGCCGGGCGCGCAGATGGTCATGGCCGATTTCCTCTCTCGCTCGCGGGGGGGGAGTAGGTTCGGCCGGATGGGCCCCGGCCTCAGTCGGGCGGTGGGGATGTGTGGCGTGGGTGTGGTCCTTGGCCAGCTGCAGAGGAGGAGTGACGCAGTGAGCTCCCGGGGCGGCGCAGGGGCGGGGTGAACAGGTGTGCTGGGATCTGACAGTGATTGTGTCTCTTTATATGTTGGCAGTGACAGACGGAGACGGAGGTGACAGCAGAGAAAGAGAGCGCGGGAGCATATGTGTCCACGTACAACCCCGAGTTTAATAAAAAGTTCTGCATTGTCAAAGTCGCTCCGGCTGGTATTTCTTGGGTCCACCGTTACAGGCAGATCTTCCTTTTTTTTTTTTTTTTTTTTTCTTTTTTTTTTCTTTTTCTTTCTTTATATTTACACCTGGTATAGCAGCCACAATGATAAGAAGATGAAGATGAAATAAATTAGATAATAATTTAGATAGGAAATTTACACCTAGTTTTTTTTTTTTTTTTTACCTCATTCAGTCGAAGGACTTTATGCAGTAGTGGTGCGTCCGTTACCGAAATCACTACTTCTCCTAGAGTATTGTCCAGTAATAAGTAACCCCTGCACACAATCACCTAGCCTCCTGGAGTTTTCAGTGGATTTTAATTCTCATTAGTTTAGATCCTTTTCTCAACCTGTTGCATGTATAGTTAAAGATGCTATGCAGCTTGAAAAAACAAAATGAGAAACCCGTAATGAAATGTTGCCTAAAAACACTTCTAAAGTTCATAAACTCTATAGAGCGCCTTTAAGAAAATCTTTGGAAAACGAGTGATGTATCGTGATAAGGAAAACAATGCTCTTCTTCCCTGCTGCTCTTCTTCAAGTGTATTAAAGAAGATATTTAGGAAGAAAGAAAGGATAAACTGGTGATCACAGGCAAATCCACATTAAATCTACCAAATTGGCTGATTAAAAATAAAAATCTCTTCCAACCTCCAACCCTCTTCATACCTGACACCTCTGGGGCTTCGGTCACTCCCTGCCAGAGAGGCTGATGAGAGTCAAGCCCAGTGGTGGGCAGGGTGAGCCAGAACACTTGCGGGGTCAATATCACATGTGACCGGGGTTTTGTATTTAATGAGAACTGCTGTCACTTTGCGTCAGGTCAGTCAGAGGAGAAAGAAGGAGAGAAGAAATAAATAGGCAGAGAAAAAGGATGTAGATGGATAGAGAGCTTCAGAAGAATACTTCAGACATGACATCAGCGATGTAGGGGACATCACACTATACGAAACTGTCCTCCAAAGTTAAAACAAACACCAATGTGACACCTATAATCCCACCTCTTTCTTTGTGTGCCTCTCCTTGAGGCTCTCCTCCACCAACATTCCCCTGATACTCTAAAACCTCCCGCCCCACCCAGCTCTCTCTTCCCAGAGGCCTGGACCCTCATTAGGTCATGTGTACTCAATCCTGTTGTTCCTGCGTCCTGTAATTTCTACTGTTATGGGAACAAAGAGAGGCACAAAGCACATCGCAGCCCCGGGTCCTTGCACTCAACCTCATTCGCTTATTACTGTCTCCACAGAAACTCTCTCCTCATCACCTCCAGGCAACCCCTCCTACTGTGTGGACAGACAAATAGAATTTCTATAGCACTTTACATGTGACAGGTAAGTGCGTGTGTTGTTGTGTATGGGAAAATCTTCTGATACTGTGTGATTTTTCTATTTCCCCAGTGCATGTGGCCCACATGACCATCTGTATATGTGTATGAAAAGGAGCGTGTGGCATTAAGTGTGATATTCTGAGACCTTTTCCTGTCTGAACTCTTGACAACGGGTCATTAATGGCGGACGCAGAAATATGAGGGTGTGGATCAGGTGATAGGTTTGTAGCATAAACCTATTCGCTGGAACGTTAAGACAATATAATTACACTGCAAGCAAGACGCGAGTAGGCAAACTTCTTCATGGTACTCGTGCACGGGAGAGAACCAGACAAACGCCGTTCCTTCGCTTGACCCCAGTAGCTCTCGTCCGTCCTCCCGTAACACTGTCCTTTTATTGAGGTTACATGAATATGCATAGGTTCATTAACATACGACGTCTACATACAAACAAAGAGTACCTTGCCTGTGTGTGTGTGTGTGTGTGTGTGTGTGTGTGTTGCTGATCAAAGGGTCAAACATCCTTGGTCAGGAAGAGGGTAGACTAGACCCCCCCCGGTGAGGAAGTCCAGCAGTTCATCTAAACAGAAAAGCACTTAGACTAGAACAGACGTAGCTACGTTAATCCTACCATAAAACAATTAAAACAAGATGCGACCTCTTCCCGTGCTCCCAGGATGTAGGTGTGCATTCTAGTGTGGAATGCACACCAAGCCTCTGTAGCCTGTTAAAGATCACACAACTTATCACTACACAATTGATTATACACCTCTAAGCATCTATGGTTAAATATTTCTAAGCATAAATAACAATCAACAATACAAACTCTAACATCAGGTTTCTTGACACTGGCAGTGCTCCAGACGGCAATATTGGAATGAAGAGGGATTTTGAGTGAAAAATATTCACTTAGTGGATCAGCAAACACAGCAAGTCCATTATTTTTGATTAATCTGGCCACTGGTATTTACAGTGTCAGAGACTTATGATGAGTGTGTATGTTTTACATATTAAGCTCAGAGCTGCCTCACTGTTTCTTCTTTGTAAAGTCTGGGAGAGCTGTTTTTCCTCTCAAGCATCACTGTGTCTGTGGTTTCTGAACAGGGAACCATGCTTTTTTGAAGCTGAGACTCTTGAAGGCTGTAATTTCTCTTTTTTTGTGCCCCCCTGTGATCTCTGTGAAGGGAGGCCTTTGCGGTTTCTTTTTTAACCAGTTTGGAGACTAAATATTGCATTTGGGGTTTTAAAAAATATATATACACTTTAAAAAGCTCACTGACTGATTGCCTGTAGGTGTTGTTGTTCTAGAAGCACACCTTTAACTGTGCACTTTCTGTAGCGTGACATGAATGGATGTTCAGAGACAGGCACGCAGAAGAAAGGGCTCCCTCTGCTGAGCTCTACGTCCATAGCTCCCTCAAGCCCCCCTCAACCACACTCACCTGAACTTACTGTCTGTACTAAGCTCTTTCTCCTGCATCGCCACTTCCATTCATCATCATCAGTTAGCTAATTGCTGCTTTCTTCTTCATGCAGAGTTCGCAGGCAACCAAATGGCTCAGTATGTATATTCCAAAAAGAGTAAAAAAAAAAGAAAAGTAAATGATCTATATAAATGATTTTAATGTCATGAGCATGAGTGACCAATTCCTTTCCAAATGCCTTCAAGTTGTGAAACTGTAGTTAAAAACACTGGAACACAAGACCCAGAGTTTCAGTATTTGAATTCCTCTCTAGTGTTCAAAACTTTGAAATTATTAAAATGTAAGAATCAGCACATATCTTTAACATAATGTACATATATATATTTAACAAAATGTATGGGTTTTCCATGAGCTCAAGCTTTCACTCCATTTAAACCTGGAACAACAAAGGAGGAATCCCCACATTTTTTAGCCCGGGAGATAACCCTGGGTCAGGCTTACCTGCAGCACATGGGATAAAGGTGGGATTAGGGCAGAGCTCAGGCTGTAGGGATGGTGTTTGGTTTTTTTTCTTTAAAATGTGTATTGTGATGGGAGCACAGTCCCTTCATGCTTGCTCTGGTCCTTCTAATGTACTTTAGGAACCATTCCCATTTTAATAGCATGTTCTGTTCTTATTCAAACAGTAGAATCACATGATTCTGTTTCCTGCTGTGTATTAACTGTGGCTAACTTTTGATATCAATATCCTTAAAGATCAGACAACTCTTATGCACTCAAACTAAAAAAGTCAAAATGTAAATGTGAAACTGTTTCAAGAGACACTTTGATTGTTTTTGTCTTTTACTTTTACTGCCGTGTAAAGCGATGCTTTTTTTTTTTGTTTGTTTTTTTGTTTTTTTGGCAGATCTTCCTACTGAAAGGCTCACGCCCGATGAGCCACCGTTCACAAGTGTCGGTGTGGACTACTTTGGTCCCTTCGAAATCAAAAGGGGTAGGACCATGATCACAAGGTATGGCGTGGTTTTTACCTGCTTGACAGTGAGGGCTGTGCATATTGAGCTGGCAAATTCGTTGGACACGGACTCTTGTATTCATGCCTTGCGGAGGTTCATTGCTAGGAGGGGACAGGTTCAGTTGATGCGTTCTGATAATGGAACAAACTTTGTAAGTGCAGAGAGGGAGCTGCGGGAAGCAGTGCGTGCTTTGGATAATGCAAAGATTCAAGAAGCCTTGTTGGTTAAAGGCATCACATGGATATTCAACCCCCCAGCTGCCTCGCATTTTGGAGGAGTTTGGGAGCGGCAGATACGGTCCATACGCAAAGTGCTCAGCTCCGTTGTGGAGCAGCAGATCCTTGATGAGGAGGGTCTGCACACACTGCTGTGTGAGGTAGAGGCGATTATCAATAGCCGTCCTATCTCAAGAGTCTCTACCGATCCGAACGACCTGGAGGCCTTGACGCCAAACCATTTGCTTTTGATGAAAGCCAAAACTCCGCTACCTCCTGGAGTATTCAGCAGGAGCGACTTGTACTCGAGGCGTAGATGGCGTCAAGTCCAGTACTTGGCAGATTTGTTTTGGACACGGTGGATCAAGGAGTATCTGCCAGACTTGCAAAGGCGACAAAAGTGGGCCCAGCCACAAAGAAATATCAGTCAAGGTGATATTGTCCTCATCGTGGATGATTCCGCTCCAAGAAATTCATGGCTAATGGGTCGAGTGATTCAGACGTTTGAGGATGCCAAAGGTCGGGTTCGTCAAGCCAAGGTGAAGACCAGCAAAAACATTCTCCTACGACCTGTGGCGAAGCTTTGTGTGCTGCTAGAGTGTGATATGTAGCGCCCCTTCTACATATTACTCAAGAGACAGCGGTAAAGGCTGGTCTCCTACGGTGAGTCATGTGCTTGAACCTCTGACTCCATTCCCTAATCTCCCCAACATACACACATACACGCATCCGCGAAGACATGTTCCAGCTTAAGAAGAGTTCCTGCTGTAACAAGACAAACGAAGTTTCTGTTGGAATAAGGACATTAATGTGCCATATGAGCAGTTCAAGTACTTTGTATATTTGCCTGTTCGTTATCTGGAAGGTTTGATTTGTTGTTCTGAACAATATATTAGTGTATGTATAAGAGTAATTGTTTTGTGGCTCACAAGAACAATTAGGGGCCAGGATGTTGGAGCCAAGTCCAGGCCAATATTTTACTCAGTTACATCATGCCATATTTAAGTATTTGTCATGATCTTTAAGTTTTTATTATAATCTTGATCATTTTATGTTATAATGTAATATGCTGTGCTCCATAAATTAATCCTGCTTTGTTAGTCTGTTGTTGTTGTAAAGTGTTGGTAGATGTCGTAAAGGGGGTGTGTATTTGGCCCGCATGCGGAGGGGTGTGGGTAAAAGGTTAGGTAAGCAAGCAGGACGTGGAGCAACAGTTTTCTGACCGTCGCCGTTTTAATGTCATTTTTTGTTGTAACACAAAGGGAATATAAACGGAGCTCCCACCAGAGGCATTTGTTTTGTACCTTTCGATTTGTAAGGAAAATAAATGTTTTGCCCCTTTTTTCCTTCGCCTCGTTTTTTGCTACCGGAAGGCATCCAAGAGACTTAACAAAAGCACGAGTCAGAAACTTTACGTTCTGCAGAAGCGGCAAAGAAGGACCGAAGGTTGCCGCTATAATAGGCGCCACCGGGCCCTCTGACTACCACCAGTAGGCAACGGGTGAAGGGTCTTGCCCAAGGACACAACGACCGAGACTGTCCGAGCCGGGACTCGAACCGGCAACCTTCCGATTACAAGGCGAACTCCCAACTCTTGAGCCACAATCGTCCCAGAAGGCCACCAGATGGCCACCAGATGGCGATGGCTGTAGTTGTGGACTCATTGAACTCTACAGGAAAACGGCTTTCTGACTTGACCTATCCAAACACTTTCCTGCTGAGTTTATGGTCTCAGACAATCGTTTTTCATTTTATATTGAATAAGAAATCAAGTCTTTTTTTGTAGGTGTTGCATATATGATGTTGTGGTATGAAATGTCACAGCCATTGGCCAGTGAGAATAAAGTTTCATACCACAGTTTTCTTTTTTTCCAAACCAAGATGGAAAAGGAAATTCTCATCTCAAGGCTGTAAGAGGCTTTAGGTACTTCGGATGATGTCAGCTGTAACTACGTCCATTTATTATACCGTCTGTGGTTGTTTTTCTTTGTTGCTGTGTTTTTAGTTGTGTTTCAGGAGCTCAGAGTTGGCTCACTTTCAGAAACTTTTCTTCACTCTCAAACCGATGACTTCACTTACTTTTGGGTAATGAACAGTTTCTGTTTTCAAAAATTAGACTCATATATCACAAAAACATGAAGCAGCAAGCGGATCCCCCTATCTTAGTAAATACACATGCACACACACACACAGGCAGGCACACACGCGCACAGATTCAGACACAGGGATTAGGTTTTTTTGGTCAGAAGCCACTGATTACAATATGTTTATTGCTCTACAAGCCAACTGCAGAGCTCTTATCAAACACACACACAAACACACACACACAAACAGAGTTTTTTTGCACTGCTTGTGAACTGCAGAGTTCTTATTAAAAATTGATCTTCAAGCTGTTGTGTGTCGCTGCTTCGCTGAGGAATTCATTACCGCCTTACAATGCACCGCTGTAGCTCGCGCGCACGCGTGCACATACAGACACACGTGGAAGGCGCGCACAGTGCAGACGCTCAGCGTGCCCACGAGCAATCTCGACCTGCCGAGTAAAGCAACACTCTTTCATTTAGAATATTTGCGATGCAAACAAACAAATGCTCCATTGGGAGAGGGGGTGAGACAGGCTGAAGGAAAATGATGAAGACAGACAGACCAAAACAGACACAGGATGAGGAGAGGAAGAAGCAAACAGGCATCGAGATGGTGTGAGGTTGATGAAGAGGAAGACGCGATGACAGGGACACAGCCAGCGAGGAATGGGAAAGAGCAAAACACTTTCCTCATCAGATTGTTCTTTGATGGCAGCTGTTTTAAAGGGAAGTTTGCCTGTGTGTGATGGTATACACGCCTCTCTCTGCATTTCACCCCCTCCTCCCGATTCTTCTGTGGCTTCTCCTTCTCTTACCGCTCTTTCATCTTCTCAAACCCACTACTTTGACAAATCATTCCTCCATCTTTTTTCATCATTTTCTTCTCTCCATCCTTCTCCCCATCTCAGTCCGCTCTCTGTCTCTGCTATAACAACTTCTACTCTCTTCACCTCGCTCATCTGTTGCTTAAACCTTCTCTCCTTTCCCCCCCTCTTCAGAACTGTAAATGTGAACAAACAAGGCGTGAGCAGTAGAAATTGAATTCTGGTTGGATGATTTGCTCGATTTTTACCCACTGTTCTTGTGTATTAACTAAAATGATCCTGATTGAAATTCAGCACCATGCCCTGCAACCTGCCAAGTGTCCCTGAAAACCTTGTTCAGAGTGGAGTGCAGATGAAGACACACATACATACACACGCGCACAGACACACACATCGAGATAAGGGAAACAGAGACAACGATGAGAGGGACCAATCGGTTTTTCTGCCTGTCTATTCTCCTGCCTGTGTGTCTGTCTATCTCCTTTGGTCATAATGACCTCTCCACATGATCAGTGCACCTCAAAGAATAGCTATTCACCTTCTCCTGGCACTGTCATTTTCTTTCTGGCTGCCACTTCTAAGTCACTCCCTTTTTTCTGTAAATCTCACTCTGCTGTAACGATTTCATCTAGTTTCTGTTTTCTGTCTTATTTTATGTCTGAGTTACTGGTTGGCCATATTACATCTCAGAATCTCTGTAATTTTCTTCTATCTCTTTAATTTCACACGCTGCTCTACCAGTCTGTAGCCATCTTGTAATATATACACACACACAAAAGAGTGAAAAGAATCCTTTACATGTAAAGTTAGGTCTATGTGTTTTTGGATGATGACACAGTTTTGTAATTTTGTTTCTGTACACCACCAGAGTTGATTTTAAATCAAGCACTCAAGATGCGATTAAAGCTTTAGTTCATGGGATATTCAAAGTATTTTAATATGTGTTTAGGAATGACAGACATTTATATACACACTTCCCCATTTTCAATGTTTAAAAAATAATTGGGCAGCAATTTTATGACCCGGTGTGACCTGGCCTGTTTTATTTTGTGGCAAATTAAGGGAAACAAAAGATCTGGAAATGACTCCAAGTGTTAAACTTGCTTTTCGTATCTTTTCACGGGCAGGCAGTATGAGGCCCAAAGACTGAAAAACTCAAATAAACATATCAGCAAGATAGCAAAATCTTTTGGAGTGGACATATCTACAATGTGGTACATTCTTAAGAAGAATAAATGCACTGGCCAGATCAACAACACCAAAAGGCCTGAAAGTGGAAATAAAATTCTTTCCTTGGTTAAGAAAAATCCCTTCACTACGGAGCCCCGCAGGGGACATGGGAGAAAAAAAAATTAAGACGGACTTTTGCGAGATCTCGCAAAACTATCTCGGGATCTCGCAAAAGTTTTGCGACCTCCCTCCTGCTTGGTGGTTGCTGCTTTAGGCTTTGTTTGTAAGCAGGCATGAGGAAGATGGCAGCATGGTCCGATTTTCCAAATGCCGGCAGGGGCTGAGCCTTGTAACAGTTCTTGAACGGGGTGTAGCAGTGGTCTAATGTCCTAGTGCCCCGGGTGGGGCAGTTGATGTGCTGGTGAAGGTTGTGAAATGTCCGTTTGAGATTCACTCTGTTAAAATCTCCCATAACAATGAGTGCGGCATCTTGGTGAAGTGTTTGTTGATGTGTGAGAGCCTCATGTAGCTCACATAAGGCAGTGTCCGAGTCCGCGTGAGGCGGAATGTAAACAGTGCAGGCAATGACCGCAGTGAATTCCCGAGGGAGATAGAAAGGGCGACATTTAACGATCAAAAGCTCCAGATTGGGCGAGCAAGAGCGTGTGAGTGGGGAGATGTTTGTGCTGTCGCACCATCTGTTGTTCACCATCAAACACACTCCACCACCTCTTTTCTTCCCCGACTCCATTGTCCTGTCCATGCGGTAAACCGAAAAGAACCCCGTCGGCTGCACGGCGTGGTCTGGTATCGCTGGGTTCAGCCAAGTCTCGGTGAAGCAGAGGAGGTTGCAGTCCCGAATGTCTCTCTGGAACTTGATTCTGGCTCTGAGGTCATCAAGCTTGTTCTCGATGGATTGAACATTGGCTAGCAGGATACTGGGCATGGGTGCGCGGTGTGCGCGAGCCCTTAGCCTGTTCTTGATGCCGGCTCTTTTTCCTCGAGGCCGTCGCTTAGTGTTGCGTCCTTTGTTCTCTCTCAGGATCTCCTTTGGCCAGGTTGGGTCCGGAGTTAAACATGGTGAAATGTGCGTGTATTGTAGACCAATAGAAACCAAAGTGTCTCTACTGTAGCGGATTTGTGTGTTTTGCATGATGCCCATGCAAGATTATGGCAGACATAGCAAAAAGTGACGAAAAACTGCAAAAAGTGGAGAAGTTGGGGCAGAGCATCCAGCACGGCAGCCGACCTCACCGGCGCCATTTTGATATCACCTTTATCAGTGGAAACCCTCAAGAACAAGAAGGCCAGATTGTACGTACTTTGTCAGAAAACATCTAACAGAGCCTGAAGAGTTTTGAAAATATCAAACTAAACCAAGATGAACTTGTACCAGAATGACAGGCAGAGAAAAGTATGAGAAATGAAACAGCTCATGAAACGAAGTGCAACACGCCATCTGTCAGCCACTATGGAAGCAGTGTTGCGATATAGGTATGTATAGCTGCCAGTGGAACTGGGTCACTAGTGTTTATTGATGTGATTCCTGAATGAAGTAGCAGGATGAAGTGCACAGGGTTATACTCACTGCTCAGATTCAGACAAACTAATGGTGCAAATGGTTAATGAGTCAAAGCAACCCAACAGTTTCTGAAGGCAAAGTAATGGGATGAATCACCTGGTGTCAGCTCAATAGATCAAGCTTTTCTGTTACTGAAGACAAAGATCCACAAACACACCAGAAGCTGAACATGTTTGCAGTAAAGCCCTCATGGCTTCTACATTTCAGGAGGTCATTGACTGTAAAAGTTAATTCCATTATTTAAAAACAACCCTTATATTTAAAATAATGATCGTTTGTCCAATTGTTAATAAAATTAACTGTGGGTGATGTAGAGAAACAAAAAAACAAAAACAATAAAACTATTGTCTCCAGAAAGTAAATTTAAGAAAATTAGAGTTTTTATTTGGCACGTGTTTTCTGGCTCTTTAAGAGAATCAATGTATTATTTCCTTAAATACTGGAAAGCAAACAAAACTGCACAAGAAGACAAAAACAAGTGATGCCACCAAAGTTCTCATAGTGTCATTGTATTGTGATTTATGATGAAAAACGTCTGTTCCTCCAACATGAGACAATTTACAGAGCTACTCAAATTTGAATTTTCTCTTTTATATGAATGATTAAATTGTTTGAATCCACCAACAGTTTATGAACCCCATTAAGGAGTACTTGACTTTCTCTTATCTAAGAAAACGAAGTCATGTACTGAGCGTGTATCTGACCAAAGATAACAAAATCTGACACCAACAACGTGGAGTTGTTTCTTTAATAAGTGTGTTGTTGATTTTGAGTATGCAAGCACACCGACCCACACGTTTTATTTTTTTCATAGTATTAAGTCATTTATAGAAATTCTAGGCTAAAGCAACAAGTGCAAAGCTGGGCTCCCCCTGAACTGCCCTGATTGTAAAAAAAAAGATTGCAATTGTACCTTGCACAGCAGCGACCGAGCCTCAGCTCTCAGATCTCCTTTTGCTCCTTTGCTTTGTGAATTTATTTAGTACAAGATAAGCAAAAATAATCTCAATCACAAGCATATTCATAGTCTTGTTGGATTTTCACAGCATGCTTTTGATTTTGAGCTGATTAGGAGATTATGAAATGGATGTTGAAGCTCTTTGGTATGTTTTATTACTACACATTGATCTTTAGTGCTGGCTGCATGCTGCATTAGAGCCGCTGCTTATCTACAAGCCCAAGGCCGTGGGAAAATCTACCAAGTCAACCTCCAGCTGATTTACAGTTATGGAAGTCAAACAGCATCAGAGCTTCTCTGAGTGCAGTTCAGTGATGTTTAACACTGCAGTACCAGCATGAAGTGTACACATGTGAATTACGAAGATGGATGGTTAATAGCACGTTGGCCACAGCATAAAAAAACACCTGGATGATACGAGGTAGTTCTACTCATGCTTGATTTTACAAGATATGGGCACCATGTGGACACAGGACCATGGGTCCTTTGGTGTCTGACAACAGGAAACTGGCAGACAGTGGATTATTTGGATTATTTGGGGCAGTGAATTATTTGGCTTGCTGGGTCAGGCCATCGTGGTTTGGATGCTCAGTCATATTTGAGTATTGGGAATTTCGAGGTTGAGTCTTAGGCTCTTTGTCATTTTTCTTGGGTTGATCCAATAGTTTTCACAGGATGGCAGAGTGAATTGTCCTGCTGGGGTGTCTGCTTCTATAACGTATAAAAGAATGCCTGTCTTCCCAACAAACATTGCATTGTAATCCGATTATCCATTTGATTCACTTCAACCTGCAGCGTAATACATCTGCGTGAGGTTTACAAAGTTTCACCTGCTATGACCACATCCTCATTTAGGTTTGACAGCATTTCTAGTAGATAATGGCAGATGGCTTGAGCATTAATTAAGGCTCCGGTTTGCGGAAGCCCTCACAGGGGACTGGATTTGGCTCCCCATGGACTAATGAGAGGTGAATGAATTGAAAAAGGGAGGGAGGGTGGGGCTCGAAAATAAGAGCAAACAGTTTTTAATGCAGGGGTGCCATATATAGGCAGGGAACCAGAAGGTGGTGTGTATGAGGTGTGGTCCTGCTCCTGAAATTCAGGTAAATTATCTCAAAAGATAGGAAGCCTCGCCCAATAAAACCCAGTAAAACCGAAACACAGTCCTAAGTTTTCAAGAAAGAATCACCAGCCACAAAAACTTGAAATTCTTATCTTCTTCTCCTATCTATCGCCAGGATTTTTGCTTAGCCACCTTGCCCAAAATAACTTTGGTATGCAAGCTTTACGGGGATGAATATCCTCAAATTTTGGAGCAGTCAGCTCATAAATATTCCACACTCTCACCGATTTTAATTTCACAGAGAGCAAGTGCCATTTAGAGTTTTTGTGCACAGATGAAGGAACACATTTCGAATGTTTTGGAGACTTGCGTTCTTCAGTAAACAAAGCCTTTCCAAGTCTTTTTCTGTCTGTCAAAGAGAGATGGAAATCACCCAAAGGAGAGGCCCTGGCATGCTAAGATAATAGGATATCTGCTTGTCTCTGTGTTGGTTTTGGTCTTTGCAAGAGCCAAACCTGCCGCACTAAACACTTTTGAATTCTTCCTTCATGAAATATGGATTTGTGTACAGGCGGGCACAAATGCTAATCACTGGGCAAGTGTGTAAGTGTGTGTGTGTATATCTCTTTGTGCACATGCGTAAATGCTAGGGACTTTGTGTTAAGTATGTGTACGCGTACGTGTATGCACATGTATGTGTGTATTTCACCCAGGCCGAATTAGATTTGGGTTTCGAGGCGAGAAAAGGAAGAGACGCATGGAGGAATTTAGCTATGAGGCTCATAAATAGTTTAGCCACCCAGAGCAGATTCATCAAGTAGCGTGAGGGATAAATCATATTCCTCCCCTCCTTCCTTTACCCCTCCTTCCCCTTCCTTGGCTCCTGTCTCACCCTGAAGAGAGGCATGGAATAAAAGATGCTACATGGTAATCCTGAGACTTCAGAGCACCTAATACCTACTTGTGTTGCTCAGATCCTTGATAGGCATCTAACTGCATGCTCCAAACTGCTTAAGTTTGCTGTGGCCAATCATATTCCTCCCCTCCTTCCTTTACCCCTCCTTCCCCTTCCTTGGCTCCTGTCTCACCCTGAAGAGAGGCATGGAATAAAAGATGCTACATGGTAATCCTGAGACTTCAGAGCACCTAATACCTACTTGTGTTGCTCAGATCCTTGATAGGCATCTAACTGCATGCTCCAAACTGCTTAAGTTTTAGACATGTGCTTGCAAATGCACATAAATGAACAAAACTGCGCATCCACTTATGTACACATTTTTTGCCAACATGTTCAGTGCACTTTCTCTTGCCTGTGTCAGGGAATCTAGCATCAGACAGTATTGACACTAATGAAAAATCATCATCTACACGTAGGTTGATATACTCTACCCATATGGAAAAGATATATATAAATCTTATAAAGTTTGTATCTGTCTTGTGTGAAACTTGTATGAAAAGCATATAAGTGTGAAAACAGATATAAGATCCCTTGAAAAATTATATAATGAAACTTGTATGTTTTGGATACTTACTAAAACAATGTATGAAAGTAATGCGAAAGTGGCCACTTTCATGAGTAAATCATAAGTTTTTACTATTTCTTTTCCGTATGGGTAGTTTCTCCTTTCTCTCTCTAAAACACACACACACACACACACACACACACACACACACACACACACACACACACACACACACACACACACACACACACACACACACACACACACACATTCTTTTTTTTTTTTTTCTTTTTTTTTTTTTTTTTGGCCTGTCCCGTTTGGCTCTTTTGCCATCAGAATTGTTGTCTAAAGGCAAAGAAAGATGCCCAATGGATTTACTTTACCAAATTGACCATCCCAGCCTTGCCGTAATGGTCCATTTGATTCACCTTTTATTGTTTATTTTATTTTCACTTACTGAATACGGGACAGACTTGACTGGGGGAAAGAAGGGGAGAAAGAAAGAGGGAAAGAGAAACAGCTGGAAACAGCTGAGAAGAGGGACGGGGGAGAAGGGCAAAAGACAAAAACCAACAGAACGGGCAGAAAAAAAAATGCATATATCAATCACCTGGATCACCTGTTGAGAAAGAAAAAAGAAAACAAGCAGAAGAGAACAAGAGTAATAGAATAAACAACATCACAATGATATATGGGAATATGACAGTAAATACTAAATATTAAACATTATTGTGCAGCACATAAGATCAACAGAACACAGTGTGCTTTGAGGTAGGAGCCAGAAAGGGTGTAGTTTGTGGGTGTGATCACCCGTGTGTACACCTGTGAACATGGACGCGCTTGTTTTTTTTAAAAGGTTCCTTCATGTAATGATCTGCTAGAGGGTGTGGGGGGGCCACAGCCCCGTCCTCCAGGGCATGAAGCAGGTATGGAGGAGATCAAAACTCCAGACATCCAGAGGCCCCCAGAACACAAGAGACCAAGGAAGACCAACAGAGGGGCAGCCGCGCCACTGTCCCAGAAAGAGCTGAGGAGAGTCCCTGTCATGAACCGAAGTTCCTCGCACAAGCTGGACCCAGGAGCAGAACACACACACAGAGGTACGAGAGAACAAAAAATAAACTTTATTATAACTGAGGGTGTCCCGGGAGGGTAGAAGGGAAAAAAACACACGGAACCAGAGAAACCGAGGGACCGGGAGGCGAGTCGCGCTGGAACGCCGAGAGCGGGACTGTGGGAGGCTGAAACAGAAAAAGGAAAAAGGATTATTGGGGTGCGGAGAAAACGGCAGCATATGAGGGGAGGTAGAGTACGCGTCTTACGATGATAGCGGGGCCGAGGGAACCGGAGGGAGGGGTGAGGGTCCGTGGGGAGAAGCTCCAGAAAGGTCGAGGCAGCTGGGGCTGATCGTGATCCAAATTTCCGGACGGGCAGGTGGACAGGCTGGTGGCTCAAACACGCCGAGCTGTGATCTGAGTACACAGGGCAGAGTTAGTGTTAGTTCACACGGATAGGTTTGCATAAGGGCTTTCCCGCAGGTGTACGTTACCGCTGAAGGACGACTACGGACTGGCGTGGAGCAGCAGGCTGGGCAGGATTAAATAGTCCACCTGGTGATCCCCTGGGATGGGATGCAGGTGTGGAGATAGCAGCCACGCCCACGGGAGTGGGCATCCCATCAGCACCTCGGACGCCGGGCCACGGACCATGACAGTCCCAGATGAGGGCTCACTCAGCAGCCGTGGAGCAGAAGCCAGGGCGAGTTGCAGTGACGCGCCCGTGAGCTCCGCCGGCAGCCAGCCGTGCCTGAGTGACCGAGCCCCAGGCCGAGAGGCCAGGGGCACCCCACCTCCGAAGTGGCCCGAGCGAGCCCCAGGCTCCAGGCCCCGATAAGCGGCCGCCAAGGAGTGAGTCGGTGTGTACCTGGACGCCCATCCCCGGACACAAAGAACCACCAACGCACCGATGTCTGAGGGAGTCTGCCACTGGCAGGGGAAGTGGTGGTAGAGGGAGATAGGCCTCCAAACCTTGGAGGGCCTGAGATGTCCCCAGAGAGGTGGCGCCTGACACCCAACCTGACATATAGACACAGAAATACAGGCACACACATATACAAACATCCATTCCCACCCTCATGCTCTCATATGCACTTACTCCACACTCAACCAACGTGAAGACAGACATAAAGAGACGCTGTACACACGATCACACTCCCCAAGCGTACTCTAAGAACTGGGTCTAGGTACCCTTGCCCCTGGAGGGGGGAACTGCACCCAGACCCAGGTGGTGTTACCCTTTTCCCTGCGGTGGGGGGAGGCAGACCGCCCCGACTCTGCAGCAGCAGGGAGGCCCCACACTCCAGACCGCAGTCGGACGGCCAACTCCTCCTCCTAGCCCCCCCCCCCACGCTCCAGCAGGCCGCAGAGAATGGGGGTGAGAGAAGACTCCAAACCTCCCTCCACCCGCTCATTGTAGTGTTGATGCATGTGTGTTCTAAGGTGCATTTAAAACCCAGGAGGGCATGGAGCTACCTGCCAGAGAGCAGCAGGTAAGCGCATGGTCCCTCCTGCTAGCCCTCAATGTCTACGTGTATTTAAAATTGAGAGGTGTCAGGAAATCTAGCATCAGACAGTATTGACACTAATGAAAAATCATCATCTACACGTAGGTTGATATACTCTACCCATATGGAAAAGATATATATAAATCTTATAAAGTTTGTATCTGTCTTGTGTGAAACTTGTATGAAAAGCATATAAGTGTGAAAACAGATATAAGATCCCTTGAAAAATTATATAATGAAACTTGTATGTTTTGGATACTTACTAAAACAATGTATGAAAGTAATGCGAAAGTGGCCACTTTCATGACTAATCACATATAAGTTTTTACTATTTCTTTTCCGTATGGGTAGTTTCTCCTTTCTCTCTCTAAAACACACACACACACACACACACACACACACACACACACACACACACACACACACACACACACACACACACACACACACACACACACACACATTCATGCTGACATACCGACTTCACGCAGCAGACCTTTTCCTGTGAAGCATGTCACGTAAAACCCGAGCAGTTCAATCGATAGTGATATGTTGCTCTGGATTGTCCAGTGACGTGACAAATATCCCTGTATGCTGCTGCGAGCAACAATTTCCCCCAAATTGAAAGGCCCTGAGGCCCTCTAGGCACTGGTGTTATTTGGCTGCTGTTTTCCCCTCATGGCCATCCAAGGAGGATGAACCTCTCTATATATCATCTCTGTCTCTTTGGATAGAGCCCAAGCTCCATCACCATAGCAATGGGTGTTTAGCCTACATCCCAAGAGACATAGTCATTCCGCAGATTGCCTGAAAGAATGAGATTGTGTGTGTGGCGATGGGTTTTGAGGCTTTGAAAGTGTGTGTGCATACGACTTGTGTTCCTGCTGGTGTTGCCTCCATTTGTCGGTATGAATTATAGATCAGGGTAGCCGTGGGATTTACGATAAAGGCCGAAGAGTCTCCCAGTCACACACCTGAGCCCTGTCGTCTAATTTGAAGCAAGTGGCAACAACTTTGAGGCAACCTGTTTCATAGCAAAGTGCTGAGATGACCACATGACTTTCAAACAATGTATCCTTTTCCAGTGACTCCAGGTAGCTTGTTCTTCACCTCTGCTCTTAATGTCAAATGCATGCAAATGTATATCCATGCGTGACTCATATCCCCTGCCCCCAGTGCTCTCTAACCTGTACTATCTCCTCTCATTTCTTTAGCTCCCTGTCTGTTTCCATTCCTCTGTGCTCCAGACACACTGCTTTCTCCAAACTGCAAGCTGTTTGCTCCTTCATTACTTCATTACTTCACTCTCTCATTCCTCTTCTTCCCAGTGTCTCTCACAGGAGGACTACAGTGGGTTTTCATTACTCAGCAAGCCAATCTTAATCAGAGTGTCCTTTGTGTGCTCTCATTAGCTCAAACGCACATAGTCCCAAACAGATGAATCCAGGTGAACTGCAAGAAGAAGAAAAGAAGAAGAGTGTGTGTGTGTGTGTGTGTGTGTGTGTGTGTGTGTGTGTGTGTGTGTGTGTGTGTGTGTGTGTGTGTGTGTGTGTGTGTGTGTGTGTGTGCGTGTCTGTGTGCGTGTCTGCAGTCAGATCCCACATTTAACAGTATTTGGCCTGCTGGCTCCATGGAACAAACTACAAGATTTCTGATTGCACCAATGTATGAATAGCACAAATAATAGTCCCGTGTATTCACTACTAGTAAGTGGGTGTCATGTGCCCTGCTCCTTTTTCTACACAATGAAGTATTTACAATAGTGCACATCAGAATATGTGGGAAATGTCTGACAGTTGTCTGAGAAATTGTCCAAAGTTCGTGTGCGAACACACCTTAACAGGGTGGCTCATACTAGAATAAGCAGTGAGACATCGCACATATTATAATATATAATGTGGAATATGTTGTCTTTTCCCCGAAACCCATTAAGTTGTAGTTGCTATATTGCTTATCTGCAGTGGGCCTGTGGGAGAGCAAAGCTGCCACACAGAATACCAAGTATGAGTACATGCATATTTACACTTCTCGTTGTTTTCTGTTTGCAAAGAAGCATCATTGTGGAGGCTTATAGTTGAATCAGGGAGATGATTTCAAAGGCTGTATCTTTATACATGCATTGTTTTGAGGCTGAGTTAGCTGTAGCACAGTGTCTTTGTGTTTGTGCTGTGTTTGTGTTTGTGTGCGTGTGTATGTGTTTATTTGATTACTTTTGTCTACTTAGCAATTAATTTGGGAGAATATAAAGTACTTTTTTTCTTGCATGTGCCTCAGAGACCTCGCTGTGTTTGATTGTCTTGAAAATGAACTCCAATGCACACACAAATACACACACACACATATGAATTTTATCTCCCCTTGTTTGGAACCTCCAGAGAAGAGACAGTCTGTAGCTGGCTATCACCTTACCACTGAGACAGAATCTTGTTTAGCATTTAGATTGGCCTGATCAACCACCAGTTAGCCACTGTGTGTGTGTGCGCGTCTATGTGTGTAGGCATCTATGAATGTGTGCACCAGTACATATGAAAATGCATAGGCTGCTCTGTTTTGTGTGCATGTGTGTGTATGTGTCAACACGTGTCTGCACACCTTTGTGCGACAACTTTTGCTTATATATTGCACAGCGGGTGATTGGTTTTTGTGTGTATGTGCACATGTGTGCATGTGTGTGATGAGCCATGCCTCACAGCACTTGGTGAGCACTCCAGGCCAAGGTTGCCAATGAGACTTAGTGAGGCAGTGAGCCGGGGTCACACAAAGTTACACATTAATCTTTTAGAGGAAAACTTGGCACCACCATCACCAGAGTGCACCACAGCTTTACCGCACAAGAAATCCCCAGCACTATCTACCTTAATCCTGCTCATACCTGCAGGTGAAAAGCTAAAATAAAATATAATAATCATAACCATAACACTGTGCAAATTAAAAGAAAACAATTTTATGTGTTTTTTAAAAACTTTTTTTTCAGGGAGTACATATATGTTCGCTATGATCATCCCTTGTGTGTCTGATGTACAAGGGGAATATGGCGGTGCTTTTCTCCAATCCATAATTGATGGGGGATTTCAATAACACTCAATCACTCAGCTGTATTTAAGGGAGGAGGTTTGTAAAGGTTAATGGGATTCTGACTACAGGCATGCACATGCACACACATGCAGGGTTAAATTGAGTGTGTGTGTTCTCGGCTTGTGTACATTAAAGTTAAAACCCCATAATTTAAGATTAAAAACATCATCTGTATGTGTCCAAGCACATTGCACCAACCTGCAGTTGGCCACACACTATTTGTCATAATACCACTGGGTGTTTATGTGAGTATCTGTCCGTGCACGTGAGTGGCACTGCCTCTCACCTCTCTTCTACCCCGAGTTCAACCAGAGTTCACAGTCTCCCCTACGCCACTTAATGCGTGTGCTGAGGAAGAGAAAGGGAGACACGGAGATACTGTGTCTGCGTCTGTCTTCCGTTCATGCCTCGAGTCTCCCCAAAAGCCACTTACGTGCTCACAAAGTTATAACTGTGTGGAAAGAGACAATTAGCGTGTGTACGTGTGTTCACTGTTGTGTTTATGTCCTGCCCAGGAGTGCGTGTCGGCGTTTGTGACAGATGTCCGGTCTCTGAAGACCTGAGGTTCTGCGATATTGTTGCCCCTGAGCGTCTGTTTTATAGCTCACTATGACATTATGGTTTCAGCTCTATTTCCCTCTATTACACAGCTGACGGATGTGCGGTGTTTGACAAATTACATTAGCTTCTTTTAATACTCCTCCAGAAGAGTTCCACGTGCTTACTACAAAGCAACCGTCCAACTTCTGTCCTGTCGTTCGTGTAATGCTTTGCCACTGGGTGATTGTGAGCCAGCCAGGAAAGATGAGTATGATGCATTTACTCTGTGTGCACACATGTGTGTATCGGGCTTAAATAATTCAGCCCAGAGGTGGTGTGCTGGTAATGGTGTGCCCAAAGTGAGCCCGTCTTTCTCTTCCTTTCAGGAAAACACACATCACCACAGTCACAGCGATGTGCACCTGTTGTGGTCTGTGGGGAAGAAGGCAGTTGTGTGTTGATGTTCATGTGACGGTAGCAGTGTGCAAACAGGACGGAGAGCTAAAGCAGATTTGACAGGCTGTCCACAGCACTAACGCCACAAATGGCTGCTTGGATGGAAATATCTTCATCATCCCAAACAAATAGGCTGTCCCTCATTCCTGCAAAAACTCCTGCAGTGAATCTTGCAGGTAGACACCTTTTTTTTCTTTCTCCCAAACCATCACTTTTGTTTCCATGATCTCTGTTCCTCTAGAGTGAGAGAAACCCCACATTCTGCACATGCATGTGTGGAAAAATAAGTGTATGTGTGGGGGAGATCATAAGTGAGGCAGACACGTGGCCTTTGTTTGAAAAATGAAACCGCTCTCAGCTGTATAATATTACAGCAATAGAACGGCAATCAGACGTTAATTGAATCTGGGCTATGACTTTTCTGTGTTCTTACTCAGCTGAGCGTCTCTCCAATTTTCCCTTTCTGTCTGTCTCCCTCCCACTCTCCTCCGTTTCAGTGACTCTTATTTTCTCATTTTTCCTGTATCACCAGCTAGCTCACTTTCTAACTATCCCAAACATGTATCTCCTGCATCCTGGCCCTATCTCATTTGAACTAATATTGCAACATTAAGCGTGGTCCCCTCTGCTGTTTCACTTATACCAGTCACATTTCATTAAAAGGCCCTTTGGTGAAATGTCACCATCTCAACTACCCTTTGACGTGGGCCACTGATTTCAGAATCTGGACCGATGGGTGTCTTTGTGCATGTAAGTGTCCTCCCATGCATGTCATGGAATCTGCACACTTTCATACTGTCTGTTGCTCTGCGTCTGCATGCCTGTGTGTTCATTTATTCATTCTCACACTAAAGCTAACACTACTTATTACACGACAATATGCGTATGTGTGTGCGTGCGCGTGTGCTTCTCCTCCTTCACGAAAGCGGAGACTATCTATTCAGCCTGACCTTTTCCTTAATTGCTTAGTTTGGGTTCTGTCGCAGCTCATTTCAGGAATAGCGGTCTCCCTAAAATGACTTCTGACTCCCAATTGTCTCCGGCAAAACCTCACTTTACCTGTCGCAGGAGACATCCCAAAGACCCAGGTTTGAGCAGAGATGCAAAGGCACACATGTACACCGGGAAAACCGGGAAAGTAAGGCAATTTGTTTTTACTGTCACTCAAGGTCATTTGAAAGTATCGATCATGGAGAATGGGGTTTTATGTCATATCTGCATCCTTCTTTATGTTTCATTATGTTTCGGTAGCTAGTACACCTTCAGTATCTATGCTTTGTCATTTGTACGTTGTCTATTTTCTTATTATCCCTCTTTCATATGCTCCTTTAAGGGGTCACCATAACAGATCCCCAGTATCTTCCTCAGTCACACCAACCCTCTGCATGACCTCCCTCACTACATCCATGAATCTTCTCTGTGGTCTTCCTGTTCTCACCCTCTTCATCATCTTGCCACCTCTGAACCTGCCTTCCTCTTCTGTTCCTTTGTCTTTGGCCAACAGTAGTAGTTTGCTACTAGTAGTAGCTTTGAAACAGATCGCTGATAATAAGCTGGATGGTCCATGTTTTCCAAATATGAGGTGATTTGATTGTTAATGATCTCGTACCACAAAATCACAGATAGTCTTCGTCTTCTTTCTCTTTTTCAGAGCTATTTTCTGGATTTAATGCATTTGAGTTACTCCTGTTTTACAACCTTTGCGGCAAAGGGTAGCTTTACAGTGCAGGTAGTCAATGCTGAATTTGCATTGGCATTGGTGATGGAATTTATAGATTCATGCATACTAAACAAAGGCAAATGAGATGTGCTTTTAAGAGTTTAATCAATGCCGGGAGAGCAACGTTAAAAATCTAATTCTAATCAGTTAGTTTAATTTAGCATCAATGCATAAAATGTGGTGCAATTAAAGGGCAGCGTAGACTAAACAGGCAAAGTTTATCTGGAGGTGATTAACTGAATGCAGTTTTTGATTATTCAAATCTTTGAGATATTTGGGTTAGTGTTCTGCTGAATCTTGCCATTTTTGCATGAGGTCTAGGAGACTTTTTTCCCTTTGAAAAACGACTTGGAGGAGCAAGTAGTAATTTCTTTAACTGCTCAGACACTACAAGAATGAATGTGTACTCTAATAAGGACACATTTTCAGGCTAGTAGAAGAGATATTTTGAAAATGGCAGACTGATATGGGCCAAGTGCTATGGTCAGTTTAGTGAGAAGAAAAGAAGAAAAATTTGAGATTGTCTTGTTTCTCTGTGTTATTCCGTTTGCTTCAAATTGAAGAGGCAACTGTTTCCTCGATCCCATCATCTAATAAAGGGAATCTAAAACCACTGCTTCTCCTTCTTAGCGCACACGGTAGACTAATCAGCTTGCACTTTATTAACCTTGTTAGGTGCACCTGTAGCGTACTAACTCCAGCTCTTGGCACAGTTGCCAGCATTCAAACCAAAGCACTCCACAAAGCTGGGAAATAATGGCGCAGGTTGATTATAGGGTTCATCTGAAAGACATTAATCAGATGAAGTATGATCTAAATCTGTAGTTTATTTGTATAAATTGTTTAATGTTTACATTTGTGCTTAATTAACTGGTTGATTTTATTAGATATTTAAAGCTGGCCTTTAAGATTGTACTTGTAGTCTGAGCAGAATGTGTTCTCAAAGAACTACAAAGCACTATCTCGGACATATTGTCTGGGCTCTAGTTGACTTCTCTAAATGAGCATTTCGGCGCTGCCAGCCTACCTAGGCTTTCCTCACTATCTCGTCTCTTCCTTTTTCTCTGTCTAGCTGACAGTCTAATTGTCATGTGGGCAGCCTCTGCTGCATGGATTTAGTGTCGCGCTTGCCTTAATTTAATTGAAAAGCTGCGGAAAGGAAGGAGGAGGGAAAGGAGGGTGGGGATGAAAAACAGATAAATAAAAAGTGGAACCAATCTTTGCCGGGTGCGCTGGGCGGTAAAATGGCTGTGTGTGGTGAATAATGCATGGGGGAGATGGATAGGTCTGTGTGGTTAGAGCCCAGGACTGCTGGCGCTTCATTACTGAGGTGTTTGTATGCTGATGCTGTGATGCTGGTTTCTTCGCTCTGTGACAGAAAAGTGGCTGCAGAGGTGGCACCTCCCTAAGCTATTGCATATTTTGTCATTTATCCCCTCTTTAGGCTTTTTTTCCTCACTCTTCTGTAAATTTTAACACTTCATTTCCCACAATATTCTTCACTCTTGCCTTATATGCCTTAATTATTACCTCATATGCTCAGATGGTCACACGCACGCACACACAGACACACATGTACACAAAAACAGAGCTAGTTTATGGGAAAAACAACCTCTGGGAAGAAAGAAAAGTTCATGCCAGCCAGTAATGATCCTTCCGCAGGTTCACCTACGGAAACCTTGTTACGACTTTTACTTCCTCTAGATAGTCAAGTTTGATCGTCAAAAGTTCTCCTTTGACACATGCTGCTCCTGTTCTGTTTGTCCTACAGCTCTTCTATAACAGTCTCTATACATTATTATTTCTGCTGTAGAGGTTCAATAACAACTGGTTGGTATGTTTGTTTTAGCTTTAACCACAAAGGGTGTGGGACATCCCGCTTTTTAACCAAAAACATGTTTATATACCTAAACGTAACCTTATTAACTTAAAAAAGCTTTGCCAGGCAGGTTTTGAAATCTTGTCTCGTGGTTGGGTTTGGTTGTAGTTTTTTTCTTCTTCACAGGAAAATTGCATTGAAGTTTGATGAGAGTGCATTAGCAAATATATGCTGAAGATTTTAGGTTCTCTAAGACCAAAGATGCTTGAAAAGGAGTAAAATGAAACAGTGATGTAGCAAAAAATATTGCTACATCAGTGTAGTATATAATAATATTGTATTATATACTAATATATACTAGTGTAGTATGTAATAAGAGTGTGTTGTCTACTTTAAAGAGAAAGAAGAGAGCTGAATTGTTCTTGATAATTAGATCCACTGGAGCATTGGATTGTGGTTTTTTTCCTTTACATGATGCAATGATATTAAAGCACAAACAAAAATCAATCATCAAAAACATATTTTAACGCTCTCCGATATTAATATGAATACCACCCAGTGATTTAATTTATAGCAAACTACTGTACAAAGAAAGCAGGTGCTGTGTTCTGTTTGTACTCACTTTGTTTTCAGTACTGTGACTGTTACATTTGAGCAGGGAATGCTGCATGTTAGTCAGACAAAGTAAACACCTCACAATGCAGAAGGTACTCTGGAGATTTTTGTTGTTTTGAAAATCCAGGAGACGGGCGAGGTTGCGTTGCTGTTGTTGTCTGTCTCCCACCTTTTCTGCCTTTTTTCACATGAAAGAAAAGCAAAGATGTAAATGCAAATATAGGGGAGGATGTCACTTTACCTCAAGCTCTGATTGCAGAGATTTTGATTTTAATTATCTTGAGGCCGACAGCGCGTTACGTAGCTATCAATAGATAGAGCAAACGTGGAAAAACAAGTCGAAATTTTCCCCAGTGGTTACTCCCGGAGTAGAAAAACAGTGCAATATGATTACCCCGTACGCAATATCAACCCTTATGCACTCATGTTACTTTGACTTACAAAAAAAGAAGAAGAAAAAGAAGAAAACGAACAACTCAATTCTGTCTTGTAGCTGTGGTGGGATTTTGTGAGAACCTATTGGTATGCTATGTCGAAGCAGCAGGTATCTGTAAGGACAGGCTTATGGTGTTCCAGCATCCTGTAATGTATTCCTTTTCATTATATTCAACCTCCCAGCCTGCTCTCATCAGTGGATCAGGAGTGTGCCGTCTTGGAGGCATACTGAGATATAATTACTTTCTAACTCGTGAAGAGCAGAGAAAGAGAGTGGCAAAGAGGCAGGGGGAGGATGGAGGAATGAACAATGAAGTTTAATTATGCTTTATGGCAACAATTATGGAAAGAAAACAGTAAGTCAATAGGCAGAAACACTGTCTCATTTTCTCTGCTGAGGTGGACTGGGTTTTCCACGGGACCCGAGGCAAACCAAAATAAGAAACAGTCAAGAGGAAACAGAGAAAAGAGGGAGAACTATGCGGGATCGTATTTATTAAAGAAACAGGAGAACTGGTGCAAACTCCATCTGCAATCCCCCCACTGCTCCTCCGTACTTCCTCATGCAAACCAAGAGCACTGCTTTTGTTAATTGCACCCTTTGCAGGAAATTAGGAGACCATAGTGGACTCCACTTGTAGTCTCTCCACCTTGACACCTCGTAGGTGTGCAGTTTTGCCCTGCTCTGAGAATTCAAGGAGCTCCACATGCTGCATAAATCCTGCCACTTATTTCCAGAGCGCTGGGATCACTGGGTCACATTTGCAGTGTTGCCTACATACAAAGTCGCCCACACAAGTACACAAGCACACTGTGCGCTCACACACACAGACAAACACTCGCTCAGTCAAAGGTAGATTAATTAAAGGGAACAGTCTAATTAGTGCCATTAAGGAAGGAATAATAGAGAGGCTTGTACATGGGGATAAGAACAGAGGCAGGCTGTCAGTGTGTTTACACACACACACACACACACACACACACACACACACACACACACACACACACACACACACACACACACACACACACACACACACACACACGCAGACATTCTAGGACACAAATCCCCATCTCTCCTACATGACTTTTCCATTTTATTGATGCCCTTAAGAATAAATAGTGCATCAATTTGTTTGCTGGTGTTTACCTGTGTTGAATCAATAATGCACTATGTAACACATTTGAGAGGGCACAAGTCTTTTTCTTTTTCGCTCCATTGTTCACCATCGTGCCTCTTTTGTGTCGGACCAGAGCAGACAAAAGTGGACACAGCTGAATTTTTCAATTGCCCAAAAATGCCTCGTGGACTGTTGAACTCAAGCGCCAAGGAGCCAATCAGTAAGATGGTTTCCAAATGCAAATATACAGTTCAGACTGCACAAAAGTACACACGAATACATGCGCACACACACACACACACACACACACACACACACACACACACACACACACACACACACACACACACACACACACACACACACACACACACACACCTGGGGTTACAAGAGGCAAAATTTATACAAAAAGTAAGATGCCTTGTAGCAGAAAAACCTCTGAACGCCCTCCTCTTTCTTTTTCCTCCCCCTTCATACTCTCATAGAGGCAGACATGAAAAAACAGAGCGTCTCTCTCTCTCTCTCACACACACACACACACACACACACTGCTGATTTTATGCTAAAGGCTGCATAAATATGAATCAGGGGTGACAATGGCGTGCAGAGTGGAGCCCTGTGCATCCTATTTTCATCATTTACCTCAGGCTAAATGGATTTGGAACACTGTTGGATGGCTCACCTCTCACATCGGTTTGCCTGCTTAAATGTGAAAAATGGTACAGTTCCAAACTCAACCTTACTTCCTTTCATTTTCCCCCCATTCTCTCACTCGCCTCCGCTCCAGCACTTACTACCACCGATTCAAGGACTCTTTGGGAAGAAAAAAAGATGACCAAAAAAAATTGCAGAGGTATTATCACTAAAGTAATATGCATTCGCGCCGACGGAGGTGGTTGATGTGCACACATTTCACTTGCAAATGGAGTAGAAACGGCATTAACTGTTACAAAGTGACAAAAGTGGCTAAAAAAGTTTTTTTTTTCCTAGTTTCATGGTTACTCGTAAAAGAAAAGTTGTTTGCAGTAACACCGTATTAAAATGATTTTTTACCTAAATTAATGAAATAATTTTTTGAGGAATGTTTTGGTTTTTGCTGATTTATTTGGAGTCTAACATGTTTGTCTCCGAGCTTCACCGCAGTGCAGTGAAGGTGACTTTAAGTTAATGTTTAGAAAAAACCTTTAACGTCTTCCTTAGTCATCTTCCCCTCACCTGCGTCTGTGGGAGTGTTTTTGTCGTTCTCACCTCCTCGTTTTCACTAACCTCTTCTATGCGCTTGTCCTTTGTTGCAACTCTTTACCCTTTCTCCCAGGTCCTCTATTTCTCTCCATGACTCCTTCTCCTTCACTCCCTGCTGATGGTAACATGTTTATCCATTATTGATATTCTGACTGGGCTCACTTCCCGCCCCCCTGTTGCCCCACTTTCCTCCAGCCTGCCCTACTTCACCAGAGTCCTCATGAGACACACACACACAAATGTGCAAGTTTGTGTGTGAGACAAAAGTTGTGATAACCTTGAGTGTTTGTTGAGGGGTGTGTGCTTGCGCGCGCCTGTGTGTGCGTTCAAGCCAGTCAGACAGAAACAGGGAGACTAAGTGAGAGTCCACAGGCAGCAAGAGCAGAGTTCCTATATTTAGGTCCATATAAGAGACTGTTCCCGGCATCCAACTGTGCATACACAAGTCTCAGTAATACATTATTCTCTCAGGTATTTCATCTGTGACCCTGCAGCTCTGTGGTGCCGTCTCCGTGTGCCTTGTGTGCACATACATGCAGTTTCACATACATTAAAAACAGCATTTTCCCCCTAAAAAAGCCTTTCACAATTTTTAAGGTTCTTTCTCCTGTTTGTTTGCTTTTTTTAAATTTATCTGTGAGATTTATGTTACGTGATGAACAAAAAATGGCTTTCAGTAGACTTTGTGAAGCTTTTGAAACATCAACACATCTTTGGGGGTTTACTGCAATTAACAGTTGGCTACCTTTTCCTTTTATACTCATGGGTCTATGTGCAAGGGCTGTGTGTGTGTGTGGATCACGGGAAAATGAGAAAAACATATGAACATACATCATGCAACACGGATATACACACATACTGACTGACGTGTGTGCGTTCATACTCACCCACTCCGAGGCCTTTGATAAGCCAGACTGTGGAGTGTATTAACTTTATGATTCTTTGAAGAGAAAACATAAAAATGTTTGTTTTGCTTGGAGCAAAAGGTTTGTTTGTAGCTGTCACTGGATTTGGCTCATTTGGGCCCTCCCAGTTGTGGGCTGTTTTTGAAGCTCTTATCAAATAAAGATTTCACAGCTTCTGCTTTTCTCTAGCAGCAGATTGGCGTTAAGCTCTATTGAATCATCTTCCACTTTTATGTACATAAGCTTTGTGGTGATGTGTTCATTCGTCTAAGTCTGGTCTCCTTGAATGTCCTCTGTAAGACTACATTTGCACTTGAGTATTTGCTGAATAGATTAGTAATATTAGTGCATGCCACACACACACACACACACACACACACACACACACACACACACACACACACACACACACACACACACACACACACACACACACACCTCAAAAAGATCTTGTAAGTATATGCAGAAAAAAGGAAGGGGGCAAATACCTAATGTGTGTGTATAAATTTTTCCCTCATGCTGACTTTTAATTGTTCAGTGCTTCTGAGAGTGCGTGTTCAGTCCAAAGCAATTGATCTGCAGAGTAATGATTGGTGAATAGTCCGAGGTCTTCAGAATCACGGTCTGAAACTTTTTATAATTACCTCTGGGAGCACTGGCAATGATGACGGGAGTAGGAGACAGAGTGAGAGCAAATATGTGCAAAGCACACACATGTGAGGCTCATCTCATGGCAGTAAGAGGTTTCAGAGATTCTTGAGAGCAGATGGGTTTGTTGCCCATTTGTTTGTCTGACTGAAAGAATACACTGATCCCCACTGTGAAAGAAAAGCTCAAAACTCAACAGGCCATCGCATGGTAAATCAATTACTACCTTTGAAATGTTTTAATATTCTTTCCAGTTGGGTATGGGTAAAAATATAAATATAAATAAAATTTAAATTTCTTTGAAAAAAATAAAGAAAGCATGACTTCTAAATATTCTGCAGAAGCCCTGCAACACACTGTTCAGTGTGTCTAATGACAGCTGGGATAGGCTCCAGCCCCCCACAGCCTTGAACTGGATCAGCGGTAGAAGATTGAGAAGAACAGGAAGTACACGGTCTGTATGTCTAGAATAAAGGTAGCGAGTGTTTTTATTTTGTTTGTGCCAAGATTGGAGTTCAGGCCACTTTCTCAGAAGTTGTTAAGCTATTAAGAGGAAAGCAGCTCAGTGTGTGTAAGTTTGTGTGTGTGTGCTGCGATCCAATCAACATCTGACATCCTTGTGCAGGGTAAAGGCCAGAAACAAACACACTCACACACACGCTTCTGAGTTATCAATGCTAACAAGTACAGGGGTGCAGTGAGCTCCCAGCAGAGTTGCAGGCTTTGGAAAATTGTTTAAGGCCTCTGTCATTGTTTTCTTCTTCTTTGTGCATGTCTGCTTTAACGCGTCTTTTCCTGTCAACCGCACAACGTTCAAATTTGAACTGATCCAAATCCAATAGATAAAGGTGAGAACTGATTCAGTGTGTCTTGCGAAGTGACGATGCTCATTTCAGGGGTATTCATGCAAATGGACTTGCATACACAAGCACACAAACACATTCGCCTGCAAACACGGGGGAGATGAACATCATCAGTACCTCCAGCGGTAAAAGCAAATAGCTTTTGTGTCGTTGTTAAGGTATCATCATTTCTCTTTCTCTTTTATTCCTTATCCGTAAAGAGATTACATCGGAAAAAAGCCGGCAGATGAAACCGTGGAGCAAAAGAGCAGAGGGAAAGGGGATAGAAAGAGCGACTGTGCCGAAATGAAAATAGGAGATTACCGATCGACGGGTAACACAGGATAAATATTTGATTCAGCCTTTTGTGATGTTTTCCCATCTGGAAACACATAATGTTGTTATATTGGTGTGTTAAGAACAAGCAGCGCGGGGAGGTTCAACGCAGACGCAGAGGATTATTGTTAGATAGAACATTTAAAAATCAGCAATTTTGAATGTTGCTGGGGCACCGGAGAGGCTCTGTTGGTGGTGTCATGGTGAAATTGTGTTTCATCTAACAGAGATTTCAGTGTTTGTTCCCTTTTGAATCAAATAAAGCCTTTGGGGCGTTTGAGGCACTTAGTGCTGAACCTTCTAAACTACCACATTGTTGCTGTAGCTTCACACACACATATATAACTAGTGTCAGTGTGAGCCATACTTTAGAAGATAAACCAATGTAAACTATGGTACTGATTTAGAAGGGATTTATTACACTACGTGTGCATTACTGGGTTGAAATTACTGCAGGATAAGGATCATGTCCTTGTACTGGAGATCATCTGTAAGCAGTGGTGCATATCAGAGGGCTGATGACATATTAAACATTGATGCAACTTTGAAAATAACGTATTAGGAGTTTATTGGCTTTGAGAGGTAAACGCTGGCAGGTGTGCTTGTGTGTGTGTGTATATACAGACGTGCAGAGACACACTCACCAGACATCCCTGTCCTTGTAATTGCTCCTCTCATTGCCCCAAGGCACCGTGAGCTGGCATATAAGCTATATAATAAAGAGTATTATCCTGGCTGGTAATGTATTCCTGCCTCCTCTAGCCTGATGACAGCTGGAATTGAGCAATGCGTGCTGCAGAAGGTGATCCACACTAAATTCCTTTAGGCAGCTTAGAGGTCTGTGTCATAGTCCTGACCTTCTCCTGACAACTAGCGTAATGAGTTTTGGAATAGCAGCATCTTTCATGAATGAACAAGGTTGCTATTTAGGTTATTACTTTGAAGTCTCTACACCTAAGGCTTTGATTTCAACCGTCCAGGAAACCTCTGCCTCTCTATATCCTCTAGAGCCAAGTTCGGCTGAGACAATTGAAAAAAGCAGAAACTTCACTTCCCCTTTAACCGTACTTTCTAATCACAGAAGTTAAGCGAGATCAAGGACTTTGAAAAAAAAAAGTGCACAAACAAAAGCAGCAGCATGCCAGTCGAGTAAAGTGATGTGTCCCATTTTGCTCTGATCCGTGGCATGAAAATCAGCTCCAATCCATCTGTCAAGTTGTAAAGGGAGCTGCAAATAGAGTTTTCCTGCCACTCATTTTGTATCCACCTGTACTTGTACAGCTGTGCTTTGACACAACACGGTGCTTTTCCAGTGGAGCAAAAATGCCTGCAGTTTTGGTGATTCTTTGATCTGAGTGAAGCAAACTGTCAGCTGTGCCAGGTTGAAGTGTTTGGTAGTGTTACAACGGAGAGACAGGTGAAGTCAGTCAGAGACAGTGGAAATAAAGCCACAAATAATCCATCCTTTTACTTGGCTGTAATATGTTGCTACTCTACAGTATATAGCAGGACAGCTTTCACGGAGCTGTGACAGATGGAAATGTGACTGGTCACTGACTGTATATAAAATATGAATGCTGTGACCTTGATGCCACCCATTGGTTATTGGATTAGACTTAGAAGCCTCAAGTTTGGCCAAGATGGCAACACATATTTTGCAGCCAGAAATGACCATAAGGGGGGAACGTGCAGCATTATGAGCTAACTGGCTTAACAAGGTGCATAGATACTGTATAGATAGCATAAAACATAAATGTGGCTTCTGGGGCAGAAAAAAGTTTGTTAAACCTGCATCTAATCTGGAGACCACCAAATGGTGATAGCTGTGGTGGCAAAAGGACTTTAAAAGGTCCTGTTATAATCTATGGGAAAGCACAGACTGGAAAGCGTGTTGTTTTTTAAGTGCTCTATAAATAAAGTTGGATTGGAATTGAATTTATTGAATATTTAAAATGCTTCAGACTGCAGCAAACACTGTCAAGAGGTTCAATTCAATGGTTTGAATTAGTTAATTTTTTACAATTGTTGTATTCGGTTGCAATGTTTTGTTCACATACAACAATTACAGTAGTAATTACACTGATGTCTTAATCGCTTAAAGCTCATCTAAACTATTATCACATGCACAGCCTTTGTTAAATCTGACCCATCAGGTTAATAATTTCATAAAATGTTTGCTAGTTTGAGTCACATTTCAGTAATTTCATTATTTGCATTTGCTGTCAACAACAACTAAAGACAGCTTAGCCTCGGTTTTTGTTAGAGGTTTTTTCATCGTGTGCTTTGAATTTTAATGTCTTTTAAGCTGAGGGAAGTTTAGATGGCTGTCATCAGGAATTAATCCAGCATTCATTTCTGCTTCTTCAAAGGGACACCCAGCTGAAAGTCACATTACTGCTACATGCACCTGCTGTATGCAACTGCCTTTAAAAATGCTGTTGATAATTCCTTGTTTTGCATATATAAATATCAGCGTGGTGGTCTTCATAGTTTGGGATTTGTGTCAGCTGTTTTAATGATGGATCTAAATTCAGGTAAATGTGGTTTAGAAATATATGTATATATATATAGTAGGGGTGCAACGATATTCGTATCGATATTGAACCGTTCGATACAGTGCTTTCGGTTCAGTACGCATATGTATCGAACAATACAACATTTGTAATTTATTTTATCAATTTTCCTTCTGACGATGCTGTCTGTGTTGAGCGCTCAGTGAATCTGTGTTCGACTACTCCGCCTAGGCTGCACTGTCGAGCGCAGATCCACTGAGCGCTCAACACAGACAGCATAGTCAGAAGGAAGAGCGCAGGGCAAGCTAGCGAGACAGAAGTTAAGCTCTCCTTGCAACAGGCAAATTGAACGTCATTCAGATCTGGCGTTTGGAATTATTTTGGTTTTCATGTGACGTATGACCCTGAAGGTAAGCGAGTCATGGACTAAAGTAAAACAGTATGTTGAATGTGCCATGCAATGCTCAATTACATTGGTGTGAACTAGTGTGTTAGCGCAGTTAGCTCGTTAACGTGTTGGCCGTCTAGCCCCATGCACGGAGTGATCGGCGGTAGCTCGTTAACGGAGATTTGCCGTGTTGTGGCGTTAAGGTCATTTCAACGAGATTAACCTGAAAGCACTAGCGGGAACACAACGAATATGACTGCACATTTACGCCGACATCATCCTAGTGCAAAGACAAGTGGAAGCAGACAAAAAAAAGCAAGCATGCTACTAACTTTAGCCGAGTCATTTAGACAGCTGTTAGCACATGATTCTCCTTATGCTGCTGAGAATATAGCCCAGAAGAAGCGGATAGTATAGCTTTTATTTTGGAAAGAGACATTTCTCTGTAATAAACTCTCTTTTCCAAAGATGAGTGATTCCTCAATCAGATACAGGGCTTGCAATATCGCTAGCCCGACGTCCCGGAGCTAGCGATTTTTTCAGTCGGGCTACCAAAATCTATCTCTGCCCTGCCCGTCGGGCTATTGTAGGAAAAATATATGTCAATGCTTCTGCATTCTTTCGGAAATGTAGCTGGGTAATTATGTCATTGGCATCGGTGAGCCACTGTCAATATGTGACATATTGAAATCGCGTTTGAATTTGCGCTTGTTTTTTTGCTTTCACTTTGCAATCGTGCGAACTGTGTATAGAGAGCGACAGCACTGATCTGTGAGTGATGATAATTTGTGCACCAATTCCTCTGACATCGTCTTATTAATCGTTAGCTTACTATGCGAACATGACAAGTGAAATCTCCCGCAGCAAGCTTAAACATGTGAGAGGTTGATCGCGCAGAGAATCGCTGAGCTTATGTGAGTGAGTGTGTAAAAGCATTTCAGTTCTGCTGAGCCAAATAAGACAGGTCAGGGTGAAGAAGTGACAGCCAAAGAAAAGCTTACCACAAAACGGAGAAGTTATGACAAATCAGACTATAAGGCAAAAAGAAAGTGCAGCTTTATGGTTTCATGGACAAAAGAATTTCTGTGGCTGCAATATGATGAGCTAAATAACCAGGGCTGCACATAAGTGGTCCGCAGGTGGGCATTCGCTGTCAAAATAAAAAACACGCACAAGGGTTAGGGTTAAATTTAAAAACTGTACTTTTGAGTTAAAATATATATTTATAATTTTAATAAATGACAAATTAAAAATGCATGAACATTTTTTTGTATCGAAAAAATATCGAACCGTGACACCAAAGTATCGAACCGAACCGAACCGTGAATTTTGTGTATCGTTGCACCCCTAATATATACACTGTAAAAAAAAACGTGCTGTTTTTACAGGAAAACCCTGGCAGCTGGGGTTACCAGGGACTTCCTGTAAAAACGCTTTACAGATGCAACTTGTAAATTGATTTACAGTGAATGAATCTCAGATTAAAACTGTTAAATCTACAGGAAAAAGAAGTTAATTCCACACATAGATGTGATATATAAATACACTATTTCCTGTATCTTTTACAAGTAATAAATGCTTTTTGTGGATCCATAAACTGCAAAATTAACAGGAAAATATCGTACAAAGAACTAATTTAAAATGGTAGAACTACGGTGAAACTGTGCATATTAAATGGAGCTGCTCTGTAAATTATACATAAAATCTATGCTGAATATTATGTTTTAATGTAAAATTTTAACCATAACCCAGCAAATTTCTTACTGCTACGCCTACACCCAAACATGCAAAAATACACATGAGAAAACACAAGAGAGGAAAATATCACTTTTGGGAAATTTATTTTGCAGCCACATTAGCAAAATGACAGCAAATGGATCCATTTTTCCAACTAACACAATATGCAAGGCACACAGCAACTACACAATTCAATCAAAATATAGGCTATAAAAGCTGTGGAACATTCCTGCAAAGCAAGAACCATGTTCATGAAACAAGCATTTGTTAGACCCTCCACCAGAAAAAGTTAAATAACCTGTTAAGACTTTAAAACAAAAAACACATATTGTGCCAAAAATGATCATAATCACCGTGCAACGCAACACGCACCCTGCTGTCACCACAACCATGGCCCTGGTCAGAAAACATCAGCAAAACCACGTGGTGAAACAAACCTACACATGTGGTCTAGAAACACTGCAGTAGCAGCATGTTGTTTTTTTTCTTTTCTTATGTAAATAAAGAACATTCCTACAAAGAAAGAACATCTTCATGAATTGGCTTCATGCATTCGACCAGTAAAAGGTTCCAGTACACATTGTGGAACAAAATTAACAAAGTAAAACTAACAGTCCACAGAGAGTCAAGATTTAGGCTTAGCGCCACTCGTGGTCGGCGAGATCCTAAATCAGGGTGAGGACTCGAGGGTTCACACTGAGACGACGCTTTGAGTTTTTGTTCTCTACTTTGGTTCCTTTTTCTGGGTTTATGGAGAAGAAACACCTGTAGAATAACAATCATATAAAAGTTTATTAAGCATTTTTATAATTGATCAGTTAAAATACACATACAAAGTAAGTAAAAATTAAGTATATACATATATATACAGTCATGGCCATGACCACGTTCAAGACAAAGTATAACCAAAATGCTGTGGGGAAGTGAACAATGCATGGTCAAAAGTATTGGCACCCTTCACGAGTGTCTTCTGCAGTGATATGTCACACTTTAGCATTGTTAAAATCCAAAGCAAAGGTTATAGGTAGTCAGACGTCAGTTGACGCTTGGTCTAGCCCTGAGTCTCGGCCAGGCTTGTACCCAGATTCAGACTGTTAATGTATTTAAAAAAACCAAACAAACAAAAAAAACAACAACAAAAAACAGAAAAAACAACTGAAACCGGCTCCAAAGCCGACCGAGACTCAGAGCCAGACCTGGACTCGAACCACATCAAAGCCAGACTCCAGATCCCAGAGTCTCAGTTATGAGAAATAACAAAGCCATATTTGTTCACCTCTGAAGAAACTCTAAAGTGGAAGCCAGCTCAGATGGATAATGGATGTTGAAATTGTAGTAGCTCCCGAACATGAGGCACAGTGCAGAAATGAAGGAGGATATGTTTGTGCTGACGAGGTGCCGATCAACACTCAGCATGTATCTTCTTGAGGAATAGCAGGACTGTCCTGTGAAGAAATTATTTAACAGGTTATATCAATAAACACGGCAGTCACATGACATTCTATAAAAAATGCACTTAAAAAAAAAAGAGAGAGAGAGAGCTATGAAACAGACTTACCACACATGATAATAGTGGGTGTCAGAGGCACTTGCTCCAGTTGTACCTCATCTGCCAGACATGTATCTTCAACACAGAGAAGCATGGACTCCTCCTTCTCTTCAAAGTAGCTGAGTAGCTGTTTAAGGTAAAAGAGACACATGTTTCTGAGATAAGAATGACTATCCTTCTCTGGCATATCACTGGCTGAACTAGCAGATGCCATGGTTTCATGTGTGTTTTCTGAATATTCTGTACTGTCATTTGGGGGCTGAGGACGAGATTCCTTGTACATGTCATCAATACCATCTGGGGAACAAGCTTTATGCTTCCTACACATGTGAGAAGTAAATGATGACTTTTTTGTAAACATATGCTTACAACCACTTACTGGACATGACACAGACCTGCCCCCTGCAATATGATCATTTAAGTGAGACACTAGCTCTTTCACTGTTTGAAAATGGCGGGCACATAATGAAACTGCACATTTTAAATCTGCAACAAGAGCTTTAGGAGTAGCTTGAAGTGCAGGTGCATTGTGCACACGATAAAAATGCCCCTTGAAAGCAGAGTACGTGGTGAATGTTTGGCTGCAATTGGCGCCAACACATTTAAAAATACAACAAGGCTCATTCTTATGCACTCTGCAATGTAGTACATAGCCTCTTAATGTGACCAATACCTTTTTACAAAAGACGCAGATGATCATTTTTAGTATTTCTAAAGTTTGCCTGTGCTTTTCAGCTGAACTAGCATGCTAGCGCTAGGTTATGAGCCTTGGTCTAAATATCAACTGGTGCTTTTATCTCGAAAAAACGTCGCCAAGATATTGAACTTACCGTGCAGACTTTCTGACGAACAAACACAGATCCTCAAAAAACACTTGAAATCGTATGTTTGTAATTTGTCCTAACAACGTAGTTGCTGAAAGTTCGATGTTTTCTTCTCCCGTCTTCTCTCTCGTGCTGGCTCGTTAGCTATAGTCGTGAACTAGGCGCTCTTCTCCTCCCGCCCTCACGTCATTATCCAATCAGAGACGAGCTTCAGATGCACATTCAAAATTAGGCGCGCTCAGTGCAACTGTGAGTGGCCTGAAGTAGCTTACAGCTCTGTGGAGATGAGGCACCATAGAGATCCTATGGGAGGCACTGTAAGTTTGTTTAGCCTTTAATAATGAGACATTGCTGACCTAACCCAAAAAAGTATTCTAGTCTAAGTATCACATTGCAATTAAAAGAAACATAAAGAATACAAGCATTATGACAGAAGCATTACTTAGTCGTTAAATAATAATTTCTTATTGGTTACCCTACAATAGGCTGCAAATGATTTAAGAAAAAAACATGATGTAAACAATTTTAATTGTATATTTTTATATAGCCTATAAATGGAGAGGCAACCTCTCAGGTTCACAATGACATCTTCTGTGAAAACATTTTTATTAGTCCAATCCATGACTTTGCATCATTTCATGAATCATGTTAAAAGTAGGCCCAGTACATCCATGCAGTTGTAAAGTGACTTACATATACGTCATGTGTTTTTAAGAAAAACTGACTAAAACTGTGATTTTTACAGTATTTGCATGTCAAATTAACATGATTGTTTGGTTATGAGTATTACGGTGTTTCACTGTTTTTATTCACAGTATTTGTAGTTTTAACCAATAAATTTGATTATAATCACACATTCATGTTGTAAATATAACAGGAACATTCTGTTTAAAGGTTTACAATAATTCACTGTGATCGAAACAGGAAAGTTGTGTTTTGGGGTTTACTATACATTTCTGTAGGGGTTTTACATGGTTTTTATGTCAATTTCACTGCCCTTTTTTACAGTGTAGGTATAGATATAGATATAGATATATATAGATATATATAGATTGATATATTTTTGAAGTTTACATTTCATTACACAACAGGAAGTGCAATTAAATCACTTATTAAAGGAATTATTCTAGTAATGTTATCCTGTTATATGAGGCGATATGAAGTCTAAGAGTATGTTACACTTATTAATCTACTTTGACATTTAGCAAAGCATCAACAAAAAACATGAACTACTGATAAGTATCAGTGGAATCCTAAAACAGCTTATACTGTAGATGGTAAAGTCTGATAACTTGCCATTGTTTAATGCAAAATAGATGATCTCATGTAATTTACTTCTTAAATAGAACAGAAGAGAATGTTAATCACAATACAGACAGCTTCAGTGGTTAAACAAGTTTTTTTTTTCTGCAACGGGTACATCGTAATAGATGAGGTGTGTAAAAAATGATAGTGTAAAAGCGAGCGTGGCTCCTGCTGTATTCTTCAGTGGTCTGAAGGTGTATGATTCATGCACCATTGTGCTTTTTGTGTCTGTGTGGGCTAATGTTTGTGTGAGCAAACTGATACCGGTGTAAAAATGCCCCAGCGGTATACTTTCGATGTGTATAAAAGAAAAGTGCTGGGGGTTTGCGAGGAGAGAGGGGGAAATGTGAGAGAGAAAGTGTGCGCGTGTGTGAAAGAGAACAGGGGTTATTTAATGATCAGAGCAGTGTAATTACCTCCCAGTGTGTTTCAGCCTTTTAGATGGATGATTATTCAAGGGGAGAAATCTCATTTGCATCTTGTACAGTAATATGTAAAAGTGTTCATTCTACACTAAATTAAATTGCCACATTGATTTTTTCCCCTCCCCTTACTTAAAGCACTTTTTTGTCCTTTTTCAGCAGAATTATGGTTTTTAATGTAAATTTATCTGTGAGCCAAAAAAAAACAAAACAAGAGAAGACTTACTACATCCATCAGTTTGTATCTCATCGTGTCTCGGGGGTTCAACTCGCAGATCATTAACAAGGTTTTATACTCTGTACTTTATGATAAGGAGCTGGGAAAAGAGACACCATGCAGGGAACCTGTGTCACGGCCTCGCTAAAACTAGGCAGGGAGTACCAGTGAGAATGAACAGTTTCTTGCCATAATTATCCAAACATCTGCAGTACTTAAAACTGCATGTCCTCCCCTTTTCACTCTCTGTAGTGTTAGATTTCACACCAGCCACCCACACATACATACACGTAGACTTACACACACCTACACCTGCTCTTACACACACACACACACACACACACACACACACACACACACACACACACACACACACACACACCTCCCCTTGGCAAGTGCACGGTTGGCTATCAGTCTCTTCAAAGTATGAAATCAAGGACCCTACTTTCATTCACAGCACCTCCAATTACAGTGGGAATGAAATAGCGCAGAGTGAGTGTAATGACAGCAATCTAAGCCGTGTGTGGGGAGTGGAGCAGCACATCTTACTGAGCTCATGTCACATTTGTTGCTGTGCCACCTGGGGACAAACGGAGAGCCAGAGGAAAAAGAAGGCTTCAGGGGGTAATATAACATTAGGCTTTATTGGATTGTCAGGATAAGAATGCGTAAATAAAGGTGGAGAACAGAGAGAGGTGTGGTGAGATTAAGAAAAAAATAGAACCCCAGGATGATTGACAGCGAGCCATCTGTTGATCTTCATGCTTATTTGTGTTGCTCTGAGCCTTTCCCCTCCCAGCTAGTCCCCTGCGTGGCTGACTGGGGGTCAGCTGTGACTGATACTCTGCGCTCCTGTTTTCGGCTGACAGATGGGCGCAGGGACCGACTCTGGTGCAGCCTGAAAAAGGATTCTCCATGCCTCTGTGTGCTGCCACAGCCATTTTACGCAGCTGTCAGTCACAGACAGCATGGTTGACTTTATCAGTTGTACTGCGCTTAACGGTGGAGGTCTGCTCAGAACTGCTGCTGGGTAGGAGTCAAATGGAAAAGACGGTGAGGCTGGGAGGCGACGGAGAAGATGTAGGCACAAAGCAAATGGGTAGAAGTGGGGGGGAAAAGAAAAAGGGTGAAGGCAGGTATGAAATGGAAAATGAAGGAGAGCTATGGCATGTTAGATATGAGTGCAGAGTAATTAAAATGACATCAGACGGCGGGGCCACTAACACTGTCTCCTTCTGTAGACGCACACTTAATGAAGATGGCTTCCAAGGCCTTTGGCTCCGCACCAAGAGCAGAGGGGCTAAAGATGAAGTACAACAAGAGAATCAATTCACTCCTCCCTCCTTTCTGCTTCCACTCAGGGAGAGATTTACAAGCCAAGTTATGACAGTATACAATAACGGCAGCCATATTTTACTCCTGCTGTCTGACAACAGCATCCGTGGCCAATCAAAACTACCACAAAACCAAAGTTGTTATCACTGATGGGTGTATGCGTGCGTGCGTGTGTGTGAGCACGCATGCATGCATGTGTTTGGGTGTTGAAAACTGCTTGTCATTGCTAAATGTGATTGTGCCACACTGAGTTGATTTGCTCAATTTATTGCTGTCAGAGATAAGGGATCCTGAGGATAAGGAGACTTTTATGGGAAACACATTAGAAAAATAAACACCCATAAAAGAGCCGGTTTCAATCACTCAGAGATAAATTGAATGGAAACATGATCGGGAAATGCAGTATGCTCTTAAAAGTTCACCTAAGTCCTAAAGGGGGGGCAAGGGAGATGGAAAAAAGAAAGAAATATGAGCGCGCAAGAGAAAATACGGGATACTTTTGGAGCCTGGACAGCCAAACAGAATGAGGGGGGAAAAAGAATGAGAAGAGGAGATGCAGAGAAAAGGGAAAACAGCAACCAGAGAGTTACTTAAAGCTGGATGAAAGTGTGCATGGATCAATAGATATGGATGTGAATAGGGAGACTTTTAAATAAGGCTCTCGCTTGTGTCCTCAGATCCTGTTTCACAAAGAAACTCAAACTCTGCAGATCAATACCCAGCTCATCTCTCTGGTCTGAGTCCTGTAAAGCCTGTAGCCAGTGGCTCCTTTGTATGCCACTGTCTGTCTGTTTGTCTCTCACAGCACTTGAAACCCACTCAAACAGTCTCTTTATCTTTGCATTCCCTGGTTCCCTCAACATCCACACCACCTTTGCTCATTTGCTGCTTGTTTATCCATTTCCCAACAAAGTAACCATCTTTCGAATGACTGCCAAGCAACGATTTGCCATATTTCGATTCCATTTAAATACATGCCAGTTCTGCTCTTCTCTATGGCAGTTTGGTATAACAATGGCAGTGATTCCAGTCTGTACCCAATTCAAGACAGAAAAAGGCTTTATATAATTGCTGTTTTGACATCTGGTATCGGGTAGGGCTTGGAAACCTTTAGAAGCATTTTGGTAGTTTTATAGTCCTGACAGCAGTTGGATTTGCCATGAAATTTTGTACACGCATTTAATGCCACCCCCAGGATGAAATCTAATAGCTGGCTTGTCATATAACTTTTTGCATTGAGCGCCATTATCAGATCAGATTTTTCGATTCATCCTGTAACGGCCAAAAAGAGTTAGCTTGATATGTTGATACAGATATTTGTAGATATGGTGAACTTAGAAAACAAAGCAGTGCTAGCCAGCCAGTTGCCTGCTAAAAAAATAAAAATAAAAATAAAATATGCAGCAAGGATGAGACAAAAACATAATTAAAGAAGACAGATGTCATTTAATAAAAGACTTACATTTGCAGTACAGAAGAACACACATTTTTCATTAATTCCTGACCAGCTAGTGTGAGTCATCGACAGCCCTGGGACGTCTGTTATTGAGATGCAGAGAGACTGCCAATGGTTAGTTTAAACTGAGGCTGTGCTCCACTGCTTCACAGTAGCCTCTGGTCATGTGTGCATCGATACTCCGAATATGCTACATTACAGCTCTGTTTGACCCGAGGCTTTTTGGATTTTGCTGGGTGTATGCGTGCGTAAGCACAGGTGTGTCAGCATGCACTCCTGGTACTCAAGAAACATTTTATTAGTCACATCTGAGTCAAACAAGCAAAGACACTGTTTTTATGGACCAAAAAGGGTGTTTTGTTACACATGTGTTCGTTTCTCTGTGTGCGAACATACAGATGTAAGGCCATCTCTCTGCCCGCTTTCTTCCTTGTTTTTCTCATTAGTAAATCGTCATTATGCTGTGGCGGTCAGTTCCCACTGTGCAAATGTCACCAGAGCCCTCTCCCTGTGTCACCTCTGTCTGCTTCCTGCTGTCCACTTTGACACCTCTGGGACCCTCCATGCCCTTTCTCTGACAAGGAATCCTGATGAACATGGTATACACACACACACACACACACACACACACACACACACACACACACACACACACACACACACACACACACGCACACACACACACACGTACTTTTGCACATGGGCATACAGACTCACTGATGAAAAAATACACAGATACACACACATTACCATACTAGATGACACCTACGATGTAGCGCGTTGTGCCTGTGGTAAATCTACTTCACACTCCGACAGCGAATCGCTTTGACACAACCTACCTACACAACAAATCCAGCATGGCCAAATTAACACTGTCAGATTTGATTTAAACACTACTGTCGTGTCTATATGGGTCCACACCAGAGAGTGTTAATTTAACTCTTTTTGGAGAGTTGGTATATTAGCTCTGATTTAGTGTTAAATACCAAATTTGTCTGGAGTTAATAATTTAACACTTATTAACACTAACTAGAGTTTATATATTAACTCTCATAGAGTATTTTATCTTAACTACATACGAGTTATCTTCTAATTAATTCTAAAAGGTGTAAAATTGACTGTTCTGAATTGTGTATTATTGTAGTGTCTACCTTACAATATAAAGCGCCTTGAGATGACTGTTGTTCTGATTTGGCTCTATATAAATGAAATTGAATTGAATTTATCAAAGGGTCTGACGTAGGTGAGATTGGTCAATACAAATAACAGCATGCTCATTACTCTTTTCTTCAATACGATATGCATGTCCTCCATTAATCACTTTGTGGAACTTTAACATACTTCTGCACTCCCCCATTTTCCACCTTTGCAAGCATATACTGTGTGGAGATTCAATAAAAATTTGTTGTGCAGTAGTTAATTGCACAAATAATCTGGTAAACAACTGCAGCACAGTAAAAAAGAATCATTTTGAGCCATAACTTGTGTAAAGTATTTTCCTAAAAGATAATTCTAGATTCCAGATTTCATTGCCCATATTTAAAGGCAACATTATACCCAGAACACATTTGTTAAAATGGTGCTCTCTGAAACAATTGAAGAACACAGACAACAGTTAATGCTGAAATAAACATTATGCCAACATTTCATGATTTAAACATTGTTTTAGCTTTGAGTTTGAGTTTGACTGGATATTCATATACAAACATTTTTTTTCAACACTATAGTATTTGCCTGCATACAATAAATTTCAGCGAGCTAAAACAGATTATTATGCTATCACTGAGCAACATGGCTAATGCCTTTCACACAGCTTTACTTCAGCTCAAAAAAAGCCACAGAAGCAAAAGCTGATAATAATGATTAAAACAATCTCAGAAAAAAACAACTTAACAAGCATGACAAACAACTCAGAAATATGGAGGGTAACACGTTCTTCTTGCTTTAGCTTCAGTTGGAACCTGTGATACTGGGGGTTGCGTCTGTGAACTTACTCTGCTAGTGTTGTAGCCCCTGTAGGAGTTCAGAGTTAAGAGGTCAGGAGTTAATATTTCCATTGTAACACCTCCAGATATGATATAGAATCGCTCGTTTTTAACACGATTTTAAATAATATTATTTTGCACCTCAGAGTTTCATGAAAAGAATGTGGCTCTACTTAGAGTAAAATTGACTCTACTTTTCCACAAAGTCTATTAACACCAAAACGTTTAACACTTTTAAATTTGCTGTGTACTATACAACACAATACAACTTTATTTATATAGCACATTTAAAAGCAAAGGTACATCAAAGTGCTTCACAATAATACATCCATCCATTCGCTTCCGCTTATCCTTTTCAGGGTCGCGGGGGGCGCTGGAGCCTATCCCAGCTGTCATAGGGCGAAAGGCAGGGTACACCCTGGACAGGTCGCCAGTCTGTCGCAGGGCTGTTCCAGAGGTTAGGCGCACCTGAGACAAAAGCACGATTGCCTCTGGTCCTCAGCTGAGACCAAGAGTAATTGACTTGATGATCTTAGCGCTCTAGTTGATCATTGAAGTGACCTGGAAAGTGTTATGACCGCAACAAAGATCTGACTAAAGACAAACCTAAATACTGCTTCTTATTGTAGCTGGCTATTAGCACCATGGTATTGATGTGCCATGTGATTGTGATGCTTTCAGTATCCTTCCTGTAACAGTTTACAGTACAGTCTGTTGTAAAAACATTTTATTGCCATGGAAGACTCAAGAAATGTAAACACTTCAGTTAAATTCAAATAAATACTCATGTGCAAAGTGTTAAGGCCAATGTGTGAACCACCTGCCACTGGAACACAAACAGAGAGGTAAATGTGGGTAAGAGCACTGTGTAATAACAAAAACTAACCATGTCTTTTTACTATTTTTAATTTACTTTTTATATAAATAAAAGAATTGATACAAATATGTAGCTACAATAGTAATGAGAAAAGCCCAACAATCTGACTATGAGCAAGCACTTGGCAACAGTGGGAACGAAGAACTCCTTTTTAAGAAGAAGAGATCTCCAGCAGAAGCAGGTTCAGGCCATCTGCTGTGACCAGCTGAGCAGTGAGGCGAAAGAAAAGTGAAGAAAGGAGAGACAAGGACAAAACATAATCTGTAGGAGGTGAGTGAAAACAAGGGAACAACATGAGTGGAGGAGAAATGGGAAGTCCCTCAGCAGCCTGAGCCTATTTCAGCGTAACTAAATCCAATTAAGTATTTTACTGTCGACATAAATCATATTTTTATAATAACACATAAAAAAATTAGTAATTCAGCATGATTAATAAGATTAATAAGACACATCAAAACTCAAATGATAAAACACGTTTTCTGTTAGTCGGTTTAGAAAGAAAAATGAATAGAATGTATGTTTTGTTGTTGGATAAGCCTTTCCTGCCTATATTATGCCTTCTTATTTGTGTAGCCCTTTGCTATGCTTACAGGCTCCAAGAGCTTTGCGAAAACGCCCACAGTCTGATAACAGTAAATGAAAACGACATTGCTGATGTTAGAGTGGCAGTGACAACAAGGGGAAAAACTCCCACAACAGCATCAGCAGGAAGTAATAGATCCTGTGCTCTGATCTTCATGTGCAGAGAGCTATTCAAAACTGTAAATAAAACTATATATATTTTTAGCTCTGATTATGTATTTTCATAAAGTGGTAACTCTACAAAGCAGTTATCTAGATAGTGTATCCATACCTCAACAGGGCTTTTCATTTTTGTGAAGTTATTGCATTATAATGCCTCGTGTGAATCAGTTTTTTAAAATTTAGATACGTTTAAATTTCTTTTTTGTAGCATTGTTGGCACTGAAGTAGTTTTTTGCTGCTCAAAATAATTGGGCTGAAGGAGGAGTGTGAGGCAGCTTTGACCCCCGCTGGTTGCTAAAGGGAGTTGTTTGACTCCGAGCTGACCAAGCCTGGCTGCTCGCCAGCATGCCCTTACAGCAGTCTGGCTCTTGCCTTCCATGTTGTTCATCTCTGTAGAGAAGCTGCTCCTCAGAGGAGAGTATATAAGACAAGAGAGCTGTGGGGGAAACCCCGCTGTGCAGCAGTAGACTGTAGTTCATCTGATGAGAGGATTTAGAGATCAGTAGTTAAAGCGTTGTAGGTACGTAGGCAGAAAGCTGGAAGAATCTGAGAGTTGTTGAAACAATAGCTTGTCTTAACAGCACTGTGGTGTTGAAAGATAAAGACATGGTGTTTGGCACATGTTTACTAAACCTTTTTCTTGTTGCGCTGATCCCCTACGCAACAGTTCAGTGCCCTTCCAAAATATGCCTGTCTGGAATTAGCTGATGTTTTCACAAAGCCATCAGAGATACGAAATAGTGGCATGGCTGAGAGTTACAGAGTCGACACAACATGCAACAATCTGAAGTAAATGTCGGTCCATTTGCTCTGGCAAAATCCTGCTAGATTTTCCTACAGGTTGTAAATTAACCGCTGGAGATTGATCACAGTGCATGCAAAGAGTCACACACTGATATATGCAGCCTACATTGTATGAAAAAGTTTTGCTCTCTTTCTGATTTCTTTCTGGTTTTTTGGATATTTTTTAAACTTCCATGATTCAGATCATCAAACAAATAAACAAAGACAACCTGAGTAAACACAGTTTCATTGTTTCATTCATTAAGAGGGGAAAAAAGCTAATTGGCCCTGTGTGAAAAAGCAATTCTTCACCTTTGTTGAATAGTGAATTAACTTTGATTAACCACATTTTTCGAAAAACTGAGTTTAATTTCACCAGCCATAGGCCTGTTGATTTAAGAAATCACTTAAATAGAATCTGTCTGACAAAGTGAAGCAGGTTCAAATATCTCAAAAAGCAACACATTATGCTACAATCTATTGTAAAGAAAATCAAGAAGGGTTACAAAGCTATTTCTAAGGCTGAGAGCCATCTGAGAGCCATTATCCACAAATGGAGAAAACATGGAACAGTGGTGAACCTTCCCAGGATTGGTCGACCTGCTAAAATTACTCCAACAGTGCATCAACGAGTCATGCACTGCTAACAAAAGAATCTAGAACAACATCTAAAGATCTCAGTTAAAGTCAGAGTTCATGATCCAACAATAAGAACGAGATTTTGAAGGTGAAAATCGCTTTTGGCTGAAGAGAACACAAAGGCTCGTCTCACATTTGCCAAACACATGAAGTAGTGTTTGGCAAAAGAGTGCTCAGGAGAAAAACCGAACTTTTTGGAAGGTTTGAGTCTCATTGCATCTGACATAAAACTAGCGCAGCATTTAATAAAAAGAACATTATGCCACCAGTGAAACATGGTGCTGGTAGTGTGACGGTCTGGGGCTGCTTTGCTGCTACAGAACCTGGATGACTTGCTGTAACCATGAATTCTGCTCTTGACTACTCTTGAGTGCTCAGGTTATGCAGCAGAACAGTGATACGAAACACACCAGCAAGTCCACCTCTTAATGGCCCACAAAAAACCCAAAATGAAGGTTTTGGAGTGGCCTAGTCAAAGTCTAATTGAGATGCTCGAAAACCCTCCAATGTCGCTGAATTAAAACAATTCTGCAAAGACAAGTGGCCCAAATTGCCTTCACAATGATGTGAAAGATTTATTGCCAGTTATCACAAACACTTGATTGCAGTTCTTGCTGTTAAGGGTGTCACAACCAGTTATTAGGTGTAGAGGATATCTTTTTTTCCCTTAATAAGTCATTTAAAAACCACTTTTTTTCAGGTTGTCTTTCTTTAATATTAAAATTTGATGATCTGAAACATGTCTGTGTGTTAACTCAGGAATAGGGTGGATACTTTTTCGCAGCACCTTAGGCTATCAGTATGGTGAGCCAAAATACGATCACAACAGTTCAAAATCTGTCAAGAAGCACAAAGTGCACAAACTAAAATCAGAAATATTACTGGACTTAAATGATTGCTAAATCAGACAATCGGGCACTCAGCATGACTTTACTTAGTCGTCCTTACACAATGTAACTGCCTCCACCAACACTGGGCTTTGTTTAATAGGAAATACTAAAAAATAAAACAGAAACACACAAACACAAAACAATCCTCAAACAGAATTTCGAATGAGTTAAAAAAGAAGGAAAATAATGAGGTCAAGGACCTTAACACTAAGGAATATATTGATCTCATTCAGATGAAGATAACTAATCAGTACCTCTTCTTTTTATAGTCTTTGTATTACTGTATGTTTTTAGCCTGTGTAGTCTGTATTGTGTGTTATCTGTGACAGCACCAACCAAATCATGCCATCAGTAGCCATTGATGAATGTGCTACACTGTTAAAAAAAATTCCGTTATAAAACGGAAAAAGTGCTGGTAATTAATTACCAGCACTTTTTCCGTTATTGTACGGGCACTTCCGCAAACCTTAAAACGGATATTTCTGTAGATTTACCCGAGTTTTTCTGTACCATTGACGGACATTTCCGTCAAACCTAAAATGGAAAATTCCGTATTTTCCATAAATTTCGGCGTTATTGCACAGACAATTCCGTAAACCCTATAACAGATATTTCCGTAGATTTACCTGACTTTTTCTTTACCATTTACGGACAGTTCCATCAAACCTAAAATGGAATATTTCGTATTATTTAAGTACTCAATCCATACCATTTACAGACACTTCAGTCATCCTAAAATGTTTAATTCTGTACCATTCTCTATACCGTTTACCATCAATAAAGCACAAATGTAGAATCACAGCAATTATTTATTTCCTTTAACAGCTGCCAGTGCTTTAAAGTGATTTCACTTTTTGTGGTGAATGATTTGCAATATTTACACTACAACCATTAAAACATTCAGAACATCACCTTCACATTCAGAGAAATTTTACATACATAAACCAGCTGTTTTCTCAAAGAAGTACAGCCATGTCCTTTAACAGGGAGATGCCAAATCTAGCAACTTTTTAGCATCCACAGGCTGACAGGCATTAATAACAAATTGATTTGTTAAAGACAATGACAAAATAAGACAATAAAACTGCCAGCATTGCTGTTGCTGTCTCACCTGTCAGTGCAAAATGAGGAGCCCCCTCCAGGAGGATGCAGAAACCTACACCTCCAACTCCACATATCACACCGACAGGCAGAGCTCTGCAACCAGTGGCTGACCTTTCTACAAAAAACAAATAGAACATTAGAAGTATTACATTATACAACTTTTCTATAAAACATCAGTGCAGCAATAACAACCATGACCTTAGAAGGATGACTGTGCAACATGCCATAAAGAGATTTTTAAAACTCTTAAAACAACTTAAAACTAAAAAAAAATTAAAACTTACACCTCCAACTCCACAATGACAGGAAAAGCTTAACTGGAATGACAAATATCGCCCACCTTCCCTCCCCCTTAACATGGGGGATTTGAAACTGCAGCATGTGTGTTGTGGGCATCTAGTTAAAACATCTGAACTCACCTAATACTGTAAAAATCTGTATTTCTACTCCCAAGCCCCATGTTTTTGGATTTGCCTTTGTGTGTGTGTGTGTGTGTGTGTGTGTGTGTGTGTGTGTGTGTGTGTGTGTGTGTGTGTGTGTGTGTACATTCAGTCCAAAAAGGTATTTTCTGAGCTCTGAGAACAGCTCAAATGGCCCATTCAGATTCCTTCTGCTTGCATTCAAATTCCTTCAGCTGAGAAACCAGCTTGCACACCTGTGGAGGAATGAAGTGCCGTTTCTTCCCCTTCTTCTCTGCCTTGGAGCCTCGCTCAGGATTGACCCCAAAGAAAACTCTGAGGGAAAAAAAAAACAATAGTGATATGCAGACAAAGTTTGCACATGTAGTGTGGCTTGACAGGAGTGGAGCAGTTCAATAAAATCCTACATTTGTTTTCTTCAATATGCCCCTATGTGTGAACCTCTCTATCATTCTAGTTGACCATCTGTCTAGAACCCAATGTTGTTGTGGTGCTGGTGCCAGTGGCTAAGCTCTCTTCCTTTGTCTTTTCAAGACACATGCATTCACACTGTGCATATACAGAAATGTTTGCAAGGGTGAGAAGTCTGCTTATCACCAACACATGACAGCATGCATCCTCAATGTGTATGCAGGGATATTATAAATGCACAGAACACAGAAGGGGATAGAAAACACAGTTGACATTGTCCTATCAAAAGGTGTAACAGCACATTTGAACACGGACTGTCCTGGGGGTTATTCAAACATGGAGTGGAGAAACTGTGACATTCAGTGCACGTTACACATCAGTACAAGTATTAACATTTGGGCATGAATCCACTATGTAGTATTTTTTAAATTAATATGTTTAGTCTTTCCTTCGGGGGGGGGGGGGGTCCCTGGAACAACATATTTTGAGTTTGGGGTCTGCAGCCAAATAAATTTCAGTTTGTGTGTCTTTGACATGAAAAGGTTTGACCACCACTGACATAACCTGGTCTCAGGTGCTAATGGTTTTAAAGAGATAGCTCAAACGAATTTTGTGTCAACAAACCATTCTGAGAAAAATATGTTTTTGCTCCATTTCCCAACTGGAATCATGTTATGTTTGTTTTGTTATTGATTGACTTAGGACACTATTTAAAGCAAAAAGCATGTTACCTGCCCTTTAAAAAGATATGACACATTTATTCCAACAATAGTCTTCAACAGGGAGCTACAAAATCTCTGAACAAATCCATATTCAGGGGGATCATAAGCCAATAACAGCTGATCTAAAAGCTCACAGCATGTGACGACACATTTTGAGCTTGTACATCTCAGACAAACGGGTTTAGTGTAGATTGACAAAAAGCAGGTCAGGTGCAGAAAGGCACGGCAAAGTCACATTTACAAAGTATTTCCAAACAATGAGTGCTTACCTTTGCATGAATTCGAGAGTAAAAGCCATCTCCGGTGGGTATTGGACGTTCCAGACATAAAACATGGAGAAGACGTAGCTCAAGGCCACAATGGGAGAGGTGATGTGGTCATTGACAAGTAACCCATCAACAGCAATCTTGAATTGCTGGTCACCTTAAACACAGATAAAAACCATGTACCATTTACAAAAAAAAAAAAAATCCTATATTTTAAGGCAAGCAAAACATTTCTTTAATAAATATGACACAACAACAGCTTATAACAACAGCTAACAACAGCTTGCTGGGATACAAAAAAAGATTTAACTACAAACCTCTGATTAGGATGCATGGGGTCACTGGGAGTTCGACTTCAGGATCTGCAGAGATCTGTTTTGGTGACAGACATGATACATGAATTAATGTTTCCAGTACACACAAACCTGCTGGCAAATTGACTATCTGCTAGTGTCTTCATCAGACAGAGGTAGCCATTATGCACAAACATTAATGTAAATAGTTTATAGATAGAGAGTTTATAGAGAATATCAGCAGCACAATTAGGGGAATCTATACTTCCTACTGTGGTTGGTTACTTGGTTCACCACTGGATGCAAATAATTATCTTGCACACAGTTTAAAATCTACAACATCTACCTCTTTTTTGTGGAAGAGTTTATAAGAGTCTTCCTTGAAGTATTTTGAAATGCCACAGATGAGCTGTATTGGACCTTCGCCCATCTTCATCCCTTTGGAGTCAAGGAAGTCATTGATCCCCTTTACTTTTTTGGAAAGTTCCTGTTCAAGGTTCAAGGTGTTAATTTTGTACAAGTACATAAGACTAACACTCATTTTCGTTTGGAGCTATGGAGAGAATTTTGAAAAAAATAAAAATAAAAATGAATTATTTCATTTTCATTTGCAACCTGTTCTGTTTTGATCTCAAATGTCCTGCTTTTTTGGTTGTCACTTCCTGATTTTTGGTCTCAAATCTATTCCATTTGATTGTTCATCCAAGTTATTCTATTTGATTGGTTGCCAGTTTATCTTTTTTGGTCTCAACTCTCTTTTTGGTTGCAAATCTTTTTCTGATTGATTAATAAAGACAAAATTCTCTCCATATGGAGCAGCACAGCACAATCATAATAATAACAATAACAACACACCTGTGCCAGCTTGTTTTGTACAGAGAAGCCAAGGAGTTTAGATGCATGATCAAACAGGTGAGGAACTTCAAACAGGAACGGCCACTCGTCCTTTACAACGGCAATAGTGGTATCATCATCGTTGAGGATTTCACGCTGAATGGGATATGTTTCAGTCATCAATTTTCGAACAGATGACTCCTAAAGATATGAGGCAGTTAGACAAACAGTCGAACAGTTAGTCAAACTAACCAATTAAAATAATAAAACAGGGTATCAATTTCAATTGACTATGGGCATAGTGATCTACAGACGATCTACAATTTCACAATGTGTCCTAAATTGTACTTGGACCCAGACCTTATCGCATTACTCCTGCTATATACTATTGCTGTGTGAATGGTTGTATGTCTAGATGGTGGACTGTAGGAACCGAATTGCCCTTCGAGGATTAATAAAGCTTTCTGTATCTGTAATGGATGATTGCAGACCCACCTGAAGATCCTGGGTTTGAAAGGCACGTTTCAACTCATCTCGTTTAGACAGCAGGTCTTCTCTACACACGGCCCCCTCAATGATTGGATCCCACGCCACACATCCATACAGATCTGAATTCCTGGGCCTTTTCTTTGTTGAATTTTCACCCCCTGCTTGCCTCTTCAGTGAGCTTTGTGGCCTCTTCATATTTTCAATTCTGTGTTCCAGCTGACGAAAGAGAGTTTCAGAACCATCTTTTGCAAAAGGTTTGTTTCCAAACGGCTCTGTCAGCTTGAAGGAGGCAGGATATTGTCCTACAATCATACTGGCGAGTTCCCTCAGCTTTTGTCTACCAGGTCTTCCTGGGTGTTTATGGAGGTAATCTTCAGCGACGATCCGAACCATCTCTCGTCTGTCTTTCCCCATTATGTACTTTTTTTCACGCAACTCATCCATGACTTTTGAGGGAAATTTGTGCCATGGTACTGAATATGCGTCTTGGGATGGGGAGTCGGCTGTCTCAGGTGGTGTTGAGGGCAGCTGAAACCTCTGTGGTTCAGGTGTTGATGAGGGGCCAGGCCGGGTGAACTGCGGTGGAGTTTGTGAATCTATGGATGACATGACAAACATCTCCATAAATTAAACACATCACAATTGTTGCAAATCAATTAATACATTGGTCCTCAATGTCCAGTTTGGGTCAACCAGGAATACAAATGGACCTAATTATGAAAACCAATTATAGAGTAATTATTGCCATGTACAGCTGATGGCAACTTTTATTTTGCATTTTTGGAATAAACCTTTGTAGTTTCAGAAAACTTGCATTAAAACAGAGGGGCAAAAACTCACCTGCTTCCAATGCTTTGACAGCTCTGACGAATCTTTTGCACTGAATGAATGGCAGAGTGTCTTTAATGTCCTCCGGGTCCACAAGGCTCAGGTCATCTACAGAGAGAACTCCTAATTCCTCCAGTTTAGCCGTGAGTGTATCCATCTGATCGCTACTGAGCGATGGCATTGCTTTCTTGACATAGTTTTTCACAAGTTCCATGTTGGTGTGTGTTTAAGAGGAATGAGCCACCGAGTACCTCTCTGGTAAGAATAAAGTGGATGATAATCATCAAGTTTGTTCAAATCATGGCAACTGAACAGGTCAGAAGCATTTTCATCAAGTTCATAGAGTCCAAGATCAGGTATCCAGCTGGCAGTTTTCCCTCGAAGCAAAAGTAGGACAGTAGTTTCATTTTTTACAAAAATGCTTGCTATTTGTCCTAACTGCAGTAGTCCTTTTGCGTAGCTCAGTAAGACCAGCATTCAATTTGCATATGTAGTGCCTTTAACCTGCACACTCTCTGTGACAACTGAGTTACTTGAGTTCAAATCAAATTCTCCAACCACTGTCTTTATGTTCTGGTCATAGAGCTCTGGATAGAACCGTGTTGAGTCTGAGACATGAACCTGGGAACGAAACAAGGTACCACAAGACTGATAAGCCTGAAGCAACTGGTGCCGTTCAGCCAGAGACTTGGTTACATTTATGAAGTTCTTACTTGCCCTAATGCACCTTTTAAAATAAGAATGTAATGCCTTGTGCATAGGGCTCTGCTCGTATATACTATTCCCAAGAGATGTTACAGTCTCCCTTGGAACACCATACTGCCCCAGTTCACAGGCTAGTGCATCCACAGTATATTCCTGTTGAATATCACTTATAGTTCTCATTTCATTTGCTATTTCTGTTATTGTGGAGGCTGGAACCAAATATTTTGCCTGTAAACCCAAGTAAAACTGAGCAAGACTCTCTGTGAAGTTGTCTTTCACTTGATCACTGCAGAAATTATCACTTTGTTCTGCATCAATGTTAAAACTTTCAGGTTCTTCAGGTTCTACATGTGATCCTTCACCTTGGAAAGACCGTTCTGTTAGTTCACATATATGAACTGGGGCTATCTTGGTAACATCCCACCCTTTATGGTATCTGGAAATATGCGTTAAAAATGATGACTTTACATTGAATGTCTTAGAACATCCATCAAAGGGACACGTTACAGTCAAACCCTCATCTATGTGACCACTCAAATGACACTTTAAAGTTTTAAGATCATCATATTCACTGCTGCAAAAATTAAACAAGCACCTTAACTGTACAGACACATTACGGTTCCATGTTTGTGTGCTCCTTCTGTCTACATGAGCTCGTGACATATGCACAGCAAGGCTACTGTATGTGTTAAACTTCCTTCTGCAATCCCTATGGCCACATAAAAAAGATACATTATTATTATTTCTGTGTGTTCGGCAGTGTTTCAAGTAATCAGTCGAAGACCGAGCGTTAAAGCCACAAATGTTACAAGGCAACATTTTTAAGAGATTGAATTTGCCAATTGACGGATAGCCAGAATCAGAACAGAATCAATATGAAAACAATAAATTTATATCAGCACAGTGAAGCATATTCACTTTTCAGGTACCTTCAAATAAGTAATCTGCGTTGGGCTGCATGGGCCACTCTCTTTGGGCTGCAATGTTTTCTGCAATGAAATCTGATTCTACTTAACTATCACCCCTTTTAATTATTACCATGTTCAGTTGCATGCTAACGTAACACAGTGAGCTATAACAATACACACATGTGGCTAATTTACACACACACACACACAAGCGCGCGCATCCAACTTATGGGCTAACGTTAACTTTAGTTGGGCAAACCACGCTTCAAAATAACGCAAAACCCACACATTCAAATGTTACCATGAAACACACACGGCTACCAACTGACTATCGAGACCAAATTTCATGTAAGAGGGAGGGAAAAAATGGTTTTTGACGTACTTACGAAGCGCAGGCGGCTAGCTAATGCTAACGCAGCTAGCAGCAAACGTCCACTCACATACACACCACTACCAACTGCCTATCGAGACCAATTTAATGTACGAGGGGGAACAAGGTGGCACTCCATTCTCATTCTCATTCCACACAACCAACCTGTTTCCAACTTTCCTTGTGACTTGCAGAAGTTTAGGTAGGCACTGACCGCACTGAAAGTAATGGCGTCGGAATATTCTGGCTGGGGGAGAAAATTCTGCCTCGCGCAACAGCAAACTTTCCGTATTTCGCAAAACGGAGCGAATCCGTAGCAAATCCACGGTAAAGGGACCCCTAAATTTACGGATTTTTTTAACAGTGTAGAACTTTGAGCCCTACACTTAAAACATCAAAAGAAAGACTCCAGTAATTGCAGGTGGTGTGTTCAGGGTCAATTATCCATTGAAGTGAACATAAAGGAAGAGCGAGTGTTTAACTCTGTATTAAGATTGTGTATAAGTCATTTAACCTTTAGCTTTAGGCAATTATGAATTGCCCTGTCATGTTTGACCAATGCTACTGAACGCTGTTGTTAGGACTGTATTAATTGGACTCGTCAAAAGCCATAATTTGGTCACCGTGAGCCTGCATCTGCATCCCAGGAGAGGTTATCGCCAGGGATCAGAGCTGAATGGTAATGAGGCTGCATGGGCAGGAGAGATAAACCCAGAGACACGTATGTATGAGAAAGAGAGACTGTTTTGTTGTCTTTGTGGGTGCATGCGTGTTGCAGAGGTACACTGGAGGCTGTGTGTGTGTGTGTTTGGAATTTAAATGATGACACCACCTACTGCGGAGTACACTATTGTTCACAAGCATAATACATTCCCTTCACGTTTTCCTTTTTCCTCCCCCTCTTTGAGTGTGTTTATGTATTTGTTTTAATCCCATCATGGAAACACAAATCTGTTCACATTGTCACATTAATGATTGTTAGCGCTTACTTTGGGAGCAAAACGCTCCTCCACAAAAAATACAACTTTTTCTTTGGTCTAATCAACATAGCTATACACAGCTACGTGTAAAATATGTGAAACAGCTCGTGGTGATTAAAACACAGAGCTCCTGCTATTTTACACTGATTAATGTGTAATGCTGTTGTTCATGTGACTGGGCGCATCGGCCAGCTGTTTGCAGTGAAAAGGCACTGATAAACGAACTGTACACATGCTGTCTGGCTCCAAATGCTAAATAGTGTAGTTACAACTACCTGCTGAACATAGTGAAGGATTTAGTTGCTAAAAACCTGTAAATTTTTCTCAAGAGTTGCTGAAGACTAACTGAAAAGAAACATACGCTTAAGATGTAATTTATATCTGCCAGATGTGTAAATAGGTAACTGCTTGCTATCAATTCAAGCTTACAAAAGCTTAAAAAAGTGGATTAATTTTCTGTGCATTTTAGTACACAGGAAATTCCCATTTTTGCTCATCAGCAAATAAATGAAAATAAATGTTTTACATGTTCATGGCCAGATACATAATTTGTTTTACTTATCCTTGAGCTACATCTAGAGCCTGATTGGAGTGTGATAAACTGAAATGACTGGGTGCAAATTCCAGGGAGCTTTCCATGGTGTACCAAAGAGTACACAAAGAGCAAAACTTTTTTTTGTCTTTTGTAAAGTCCACTCATTAATTGGAAATAGACAGATTTTGTACCTTTAATTACCAAAGGTCCATGAGTTCTAGAGTTGAACAAACTTAATGAATGAACAGCAAGGGCTTTATGTGGCCAAGAATCTAGTGATTAATAAGACAGAGATTGTGTGCATAGGCTGAAGAACCTGCTTGAAGGACAACCGTCTCAGCAGCAGACATCAATCAGGACTTTATGGTACAGTGTCCATGGATAAGTCTCTTTTGACTTCAAGGTACCTGACAGCCTGCTCAGTTGATTAAAGAATTCAGAGATCACGAGAAAAAACATTCTCTTGTCTGGGGAAGATCAAACTTTGCTCTGGAGGGACTTCTGAGCAGCAGGAACAGCAAAACTGGTCAAAAAGAGTGGAGGTTGAATGCAGAGAAATACATGGAGAAAAAAGTCTGCAGATCTCATTAACCCAAGACTGGGTCAGCAGCGTACCTTTCTGTGTGTATTCACTGAAGCATAATGCCAACACTGGCTTCAGGACTGTCGTCAGCATCAGTAGAAAAACATGAACATGGCACTTCACAGATGATAATGCAATCTAATGAATCTGGAGAAGATAAACTCCACAAATTGAGGTGACTTGCGTATACTCAAGGTGGTATTATTTCCTCTCTGAATTCATTGCATTGCGGATTTAAGGGTAAGGTTAGAGTTAGTATTTATTTCAGGTCATGAGTGATTAGTTTTGGTATCAATGGGTGTGATTGGGAGAAGTCAGAATCCGGGGAATGATTAAGAGCCAATAAAAATGTATCATGAGCCAAAACAACCTTGTGTCAATTGAAGAATTGCTGGGTTAGTCTTTGCATGTCATGCAAACAGTTTTGCCTTCTTGGAGACAAATCTGTTACTCCAGCTGCACACTTTGGATTAACATAAGTTACGTTATATCGAGAAACCAGAAAATAATGAAGATCACCTTATCACAAGGACTTTTAATTTCTTGCTAAATTACTTAATCATGGGTGAGTGGAATCATTAGATTGCAGTATGCAATATAGTATAAAGCCTTAATGTATGATGTCGGGGTAAAGCCTTAGTGCATAGAGTTTTGCTGAGTGTTGACTGTGTGAGTCTATAACATCAGCGATGCGAGGGCGGTGGGAAGGGTACATTGCTGCCACACATATTTACAATAAAAGTCAGAGGAAACATGCACACACAACGCATTGATTTGTTTGCAGCTGCTGTTTGCTGTTATGGATCGATACAACACAATGACCAAAACCTCTCTTTCTTTTTCTTTTTTTTTTTGCTGTCATCAAATGAAACATAGCTTATAAGCTCAAAATGTATTAAATTACCTGCTTTGTGAAATAGAACGTTGATGCTTTTTTTTACTTCAGGTTGGGCTGTTAGATGGGTTTTCAGCAGAGTCAGCTTATTCTAAATAATTTTTCTTGTTCCAAATCTGTAATCTTTCCACACAATTCATTGTCTTGATGCTTTATTCCCATTCCGTCCAACAATCATGCATGCAAATAACATGCATTCCCTAAATTTGATCAGGTTTCCTCTCCAGCTTCAACTGTGTGGCCTTAAAATCGGCTCTTACCATCCATCACACTTTACAGCACATCACGCATTATAACAATCTGGGAGCACCTAAGAGAGGCAGGGAAATTCTGAAACAGCTATGGTGGGAGGGAGAGGATTAAAAGGAGCAAAACAGCAAGGGAATGTGTGTGTGTGGAGGGGTGGGTGGAGGAAAAAAAATTGAGGAGTGGGGGGGAAAAAAGCATCAACCTTTTCTAATCAATATCCATTTCCCCGGGCTGTCATGTTGTTGCGAGAGTGGCTGTTGCATTACCAAACAGAGAGCGTCTGATCCTAAATAAAATATCACCTTCAATGCAAACCATCCCATTCATCTTCATTTAACAAACGCTCAGCTTTTGGCAATACCTTTTATGCACCCTCCCTGCCACAGTTAGAATGAATATGTCAAAATGACAGTTCCTGGCACCTGCATATGGGAGCATTTCTTCACAGAACAACACTTGACTGTTGGTTTCATTATTGCATTGCAGAATTCATGCAAGCAACATGCAATTTCATTTACAGTTCATGACTTATGAGCATATGAGCAGCATATTACATTACAATAGTTTTGCTTTTTTATAATGAATTACTATGCAGCAAATCCAAATAGGTTTTTTTGTGTCTGCAGGGCGTTCAATTCAGTTCAGTTCTTTTAGCGCCCAATCCCAACAACAGTTAAGTTATATTGTAAGGTAAAAACCAAGTAATATTCTGGATAAAACCCCAACCATCAAACGATCCCCTGTGAGCAAGCACTTTGCGACAGTGGAAAGGAAAAACTCCCTTTTAACAGGAAGAATCTAGCAGAAGCAGGCTCAGGGAGGGGCGGCCATCTGCTTCGATTGGTTGGGGAAAGAGAAAAGAAGAAATGGAAGAGAGAAAAAGATCGCAAAGGGAGTCAGGACAAAACACAGACTAAGGGAGAGAGAGAAGAGAGTGAGAGTATGCGGTCATTATTTGCTTTATTGGTAAATTCAGTAAAACACTGTATAACATGCACTTTGTGTCTGTGTGTGTGGGTATGTGCTATAAGTGTCCTAATGACGCAACATCAGTTTAAAAAAAAAAACAGTTTGTGCGTATAGCTGCGTATGTGTCTGCTTGTGCATATCGACTCCTTTAAATACATCTCGACTGACAGCTGACCTTATCAGCAGAAAGCAGGACCTAATTTGTGTGATGATAAGTCTGAGAAAAATATCTGAAGGCACAAATTGGCTGTCCCCTCTCTCTCTTTTCCCGTCCTGGTTTTCCCTCTTTTTCTCTCCTTTCTTCCTCCGCTCTCTGTCCATCCTGAGTATGAGGACGGTATTATGTAAATCATCTGACTGTGTATCAAAAAAAAAAGAAGAAGAGCATAATGTCATTACTGACATGCTTCCGTGATTCTCATGGCTCTCTATCAATAGGGTCTCTGTAGAGGAGAAGAAAAAGAGAGACTCCTTTGGACTGGTTCGTCTCTCTGCTACTGCTCTTGAGTTTAATGCGAATGAGAAGAAAATTGAGTTTTTCGGATGCTGTGCAGCAATTCTGCTCATGTCGCTTGCAGCCTTTCTCTGATTAGTCATCGCAAATGCCAATATCACTGATCAAATTCAGCTGTTATCGTTGTACGCATTAAGATTTCGTTTCTAACAGCAATTTAGCTGATGTCTATCTGCAACTGCACAAGGTTAAAAACTAGCAGTTGCAGCATGGGAATATGCTGAATGTTGCATCTCTAATGAGATTTTGCACACCTGCAGAGCATTTAGTTTGCACAGGGTCCCTAAACCATTCCTGTGTATACCTTCCTGCTCTCCTCATTTGCTCAGTACCTTTCTTCACAAGTAGGCTTAGCACATATTTTTAACAATGTGAAGAAAAGAGCCTCTTCTGGTGGAATTAAAAAAAGAAAACAACTCCCAAAACATTGGTTTGGGTGCATGAAATCAGTTCTGGAAGTCACGTTGAGAATGCAGTGCAGCTGCTCCAAGTGGGATTACGACATGATTTTAATGTTTGTTCAGTATTCCAAGAACAAAACCGCACAGCAGAACCAAATCAGAGTTTGGCTGTAGTTGTAGCAACAGTAACAAAGGACACAATGGAGGCTTAACCGGTTAACGTTAACACAGATTTCAGTTGGGATAAACACTGTGGTCGGGCATCCTGACAGGGGAAGAGTTTAGCTGTTGTTACTCGTGTTTATGTTTACTTAACCTTTTTATCATCAGTTTTCAGTGCAGATCGAGGTGACTAGAATTTTTTTTTTTTAAATGTGTGGACACATGAGGTCTAAACTGTTTTTAAGATAAACTGCAGACATGAAAAAGAAAGCAAAAGAGCCCTTCATGTATGAAAGCACTCATTTGTCCGTCTTTGTGCTGTCCTCTGCACTCTGATCTGTGGAGCAGAGACAGGACCCTGATCCTCAGAGCTGCATCTCCACTTCAAGTGCTGAGGCAAATGACCCGCTATGGGGCAGGAGGGTAGGACAGAGGATTATATGCATGCAAGCACATGCAGACACACTTGCGCATAAAACTATAAGAGGGCTTGCGAGGTCTTAACTCATCCTTGGGGTCTGCCCCGAGATGTCATCTCCTCCAGCAGGCAGTTGCTAAGCAGTCCATTTCAGCCTCTAACCCTGCCTGGGGCCAACACCTTTGAATAGAGTACTAATGATGCCTTCTTTATGTCTACGTTTTACTCCCTCTATTTCTCACTGCCTTTATTACTATTTATCTATCATATTTACCCCTCATACTATACTGTACAGTTTTTGCTTTTTCATAGCATTTGTTTATAACACTGCCCGTCGCTGGCCGCACCTGTTCAATATTCCTGTTTGTGAGCATGTCTGTAATTATGTGCACAGCCTCCCATTTGCAGCTGAACACATCTTTGTAAACCTCAGTGTCCATTAACATTGCATTTACTGTCTCTGTATCATTAAGGACCACAGACGTGTGTCCTAGTAAAAGACTAGGACATAAACTGAAGTGATGTAGCCACGGTCAGACTCACATTATTCTCTGTTCTATTTCCATGGCTGCCTGGGAGCCTAAAAGCCTTCATAAATTACACTGTTATTTGGGTCAAACCTCTGTTAGTAAGCACGTGGCAGATTTAGAGCCTCAACTGCCTACCCTTAGCTGAAAATTTGAGCTGCATGTGTGTATAACCATGTTACTACACACACACACATGCATGCACAAAAAATGCACTGTTGTAATGATATAAACAATGAACATTCATTCATGTCACACACAGTTCAACAGCAAGAAACAGACGGGGAGAACAGTTTAAATGTTTTTTTGTTTTTGTGAGCAGACCACAAGAGGAGTTGGAGTCAGCAGTTGCACAATGTTTTAGGAACCCATCTTGTGTGGTCAAACATCAACTATCCCAGCGTGTGAGCTCAGTCCATGTGGTTATGGATGGTGTGTGTGTGTGCGCGCATATGTTGGTGGGCCTCCAAAGTCGCTGTTAGTTTTCCATGACATTTTACAAACCCCATGCTTGTGGTTTTACACTTCAAAAACCCACCGAGAGTTATTCCTCTCTCAAACTTATAATTTGACTGTCCTGCTGTTTTTTTTCTTTATACCTCATTTTCTTCAATTCTACTCAAGCTGCTCTGTGATTGTGTGCGTACTACTATGAAATGAATGGGATGATTTAACTGAATAGGTTGTCTGAAAGCTACATTGGTTTATAACTTAAACATTGTTAGTCACTATCTATTAAAAAAAAACGTAACCAGAAGGCTGTTAACATCATGTTGCCATAGCTGCAGTACACAGACAGCTTTCGGGTGCAGCACTGAGTTGTAGGATGTCAGAGAGCAATACATAGTAGGGGTAAAATGTGCATTTTAAAATGACTTTTTGGATACAGGAAATTATTTTGCCACCTGTGTGTACAGGTAAATTCATTAGTATATCTTACTGATTTTAACATTAAGGTTGGAACATGTTCATGAGTGCGGGTTTTTACCAGGTATAATGTTTGTAATATTAATCGCTAGTTTGCCATGTTAATAATTAGCCCTAAACAAAAGGTTAGCATGTCTTCTTTTCTGTTGACCGCTCCTATTAAGAGTCACCACAGGATCATCAACCTCCATCTCACCCTATCCCTTGCAACTTTTTCTGTCACACCATTTCTCTACATGTCCTCCTTCACAACATCCATAAATCTTCTCTGTGGTCTTCCTCTTTTCCTCCTGCCTGGCAGCTCCATCTTCAACACCCTTTGTCCTTTATGTGCACTATCCCTCCTCCGCTCATATCCAAACCGTCTCAGCCTTGTCTCTCTAACTTTGTCTCTAAATCAACCAACCCGAGCTGTCCCTTTGATATACCGGCTTCTAATCCCGTCTATTCTGGTCGTTTCCAATAAAGGTTAGCAGGTATTTACCAAAGTATTCAAAATTTTGACCTGACTGTGGCAGAACCAGAGCAGTAGATCTGGGGCCAGCTAAAAATTAGGATTCTCACCTGAGACAGGAAAACTTAAAACCAGCAAGATGCCAGTGTGTAGATGTTATGTTGTTTTAACAGTTTCCTTCTTCATCCAACCTGTAATCATTTTATATGCAAGAATCTGAAGATTTAAATTCTACTTAGGTTTAATGCTTGCAATAGCTACTTTGCGACAAGTGACATTTTAAAAAAAGTTATAATATAAACAAATAAATGAATAAAACTTTTTTTTTTTTAAATTCCTTTATTTATGTATTTTATTTTTTTTTGCAGGGAAGTCAGTTTAGGTACTTTTTATACTCAAAATTTACATTTCCAACACCATTTTGATGAGCTCTGATTAGCAGCACCTCTCAGCCATGCTTTCCTTTTAAGACACTTCGCAAATTCCCAGAGCCATCACCAATCAATCAAAAAGTAGACATGCCCACCTGTCAGTGATGGCCGTTATGTTGATGACAAACTGTAGGGAGTAGGAAGAAGAGGAGATATGAAAGAGGAAAACAACCAAATCAAGGTAGTGATTTATATAAAGAAAAAAATTCATCCATACATCCCAAAACTTCACCAAATCCTTCATGTAATCAATCATAGCTCCTGACAGAGTAAGAATAATACCACAGCATGGAGACAATTGTGTAACAAAGGCAGCTTTCCCAACCTAATGATGTCTCTCAGCTTCAAATGTTTCCAAACTGACAGTAAAATGTTGAGAGCGTTCCATTTAAAACTTTGGAAAATTTGACAGACCACTCCACATGTCTGGAATATCATATTGTGGTAGCTACCCAACGTTCTTCAAAGGATCACAACTGTTACAAAGAAGTACTTTATGTTGGCTCTGATACTTTATTTAATTGGGATTCTGGTGTGCTATGACACAATCGAAAGCAAAACAGTAACGCTGCAACAGCTGCTTCTGCAACACCGTTACTCCATAATCATTCCAGATGGGAAAAAAAAAATGATTGTAGCAGTTGATGAAGATGAAACAATAAAATAAAAGCAGCGTGTATATCCAGGCTAATGCACAGAACACAACCATATTGTTTTAATGCCTATTTTGCTGTTAAGACATTACAGAGGGCCGCAGATAACCTTGTTTAATGGGCTACAGAAATGCAAATAGTCATTTGTTGGCCCCACAGGTTCTGCAAATCCATTTAATTTAGAAAACAATACCTTTGGATGCTCCAGCAGTAAAACTGCTTCCCCTGGCCCAGCCCCAGCACAAGGAGGGGGTTGCTCCTCCCTGTAACACCAAAGCTTGATTGATGGCACTTGAAGAGCTGTGTTTGATTATACGGGATAGGAGAAACACATAAATACGTGGTGTGTACAAAAGAACTCTAATGTCTCTGCACCTCACAAACACATGTACACATGCAGGCATCAGACGTAGGAAATCATGCAATGTATCAGCCGTCAGACACACACACACACACACACACACACACACACACACACACACACACACACACACACACACACACACACACACACACACACACACACACACACAGTTTACGAAATGATTTTGCAGGAAGGCAGAAGCAGGCTTGTGCATTTCTGAGTAGGAAGATGTTAGACGTATGTTTATGTTTAAATAAATAAGGCCTCTAGAAACACCATCACCCCGCATGAGTCACTGGATCACTCCATGGTTCGTGTGTGTTTATATTTCAGAGATCAGAACATGTCATCTTGCTACACTAGGATTAAATTGCGATTTTCATCATTTTTCTGTGTCGATAGAGAGCACGGTCTGAGCGAGAACAAGCTCACCTTTGGTTCGACTCCTATTTGAGTCAGCCAACAGCAGTTCAGCATGTCAGATCTGCCATGCATTAAACAGTGATTTCCACATCTGTAAAGGATTATGTGGTCAATATTATCTCAGTCCTTCCAAACCCCTCCAAGTTTTTCTTCACCTTTTTTCTTTTCCCAAACTCAAATGTTATTTATTTATATCTGCCTCTGCTCCATTTCGAAATCTGTTACTGATTTGGAGAAAGGGGTTCAATAAGGCAGAATTCGTGCTGATTTTGTGTTTCTTGTTAGCTGTTTGGCTTGAGTCAAAATAAACAGCATTAGAAAATTCTTCAGTTTTTTTGTTTTATTTGTGATAATCATGGATAGATTACAAGGCGGTCAACTCCACTGCACAGTCTCTCTTCTTAGGGGGTAGTGCCTTGTCACCATCGTTATGCCTTTTTGCCTTTTTATTCATTTAGATCTTGCTATATTACAGTATTGCAATATTTAAGTTTTACAGGTAAGTGTGATGCAGGCTTTTCTAGGAGGTTTTCTGGGTAGTAAAAGGACACAAACAGGTAAGAACACGGCTGATGAACACTGATCAAACAGGTAAGCAAAGTAAAAGGCTTGAGCTACACTACCACATGAGCAGGATAACAATCTGTGGTGGATTGGTGGAGACTGGGTTTAAATACTGCATCGACTGATGATGGAAAACAGGTGAACCTGGCAGGGGTTTCCTGAGACCACACCCACTACTACAAGAGATCGATTGTTCACACCTAAATTCACAGAGACAGGAGACAAAAAGAGGGGGAGAAGACTGAGAGTGGCCACGACAAGTCTGTCACTGCAGAGCCTTTGCCTCCGTGTAGTTTTTATCTCAGTGTTTCTCTGTTAAATGATTTTCATTGCTTTATCAGTGAAACTCTACTATTTGCTGAAGGAAAAAAGCTGAAATCACAGCCCTGGCAGCATCCATTTTCTTGTTCTACTGCATTCACAAGAACTTGTACACACACTCAGACCATGATGCAGACATACACCCGGGGTGGCGTCTCGTTCCTGTGGCTGATGAGAGCAGGCATGATGGGAGTGAGGCATGTAATGAGATTTATAGAGCCGGGCTCACTTTTCAAATTCAATCAGGAACTTTGATTACTGATGAAAATTTGAGACAGGAAATCGCTTTGATAGCAAACTAAAACCTCATGAGACAGAAGAGCACTGATGTGTGCATGTGTGTTCAGACCCGGGGAATACTGAGCCTGTCTGAACTTGGCCATATTTGATTAGAGCGAACACACGCAATGCAATCAAGAGCTGCAAAGCAGGAACTTCTGTGATTTTTGCCAATGACTGATGAAATCTTCCTCGTGGATCAGATTTTATCTACTTCTCTCATTTTGGCTGCACAAACTCAAATACTCAAAGTAAATAAATAATGTTAAATGAAATTCCGTAAAAAGTCTAATAACTATACTGAATATTTTTAGTTCCTGTGAGAGTTTTTATTGTTTGAGTTAATCTAACCACCTTTTAAAATAAAATAAAATAAAAATGTGGCCCATTTTGTGGAACAGAATAATATTTTTCCACTTATTTCTGCCATATGTCTGCTAAAATCTGCTCTTGCCCTTTGTTTTTTTGTAGCATCCTGAGTAGGCGTATTGGGGAAGTTCTGGATTTGCAGGAGCAAATTAAGGACGGTGGCAAATATTATGCTCATGTTGCAATAATGACGCGTTCTGCTTTTGTGCCATTATGGTTGAATCTCAGTTGCTCAATTTGTGCTTTATTTCACTTCACATTATAGCAGAGCTGTGACACTATTACTTCAGTGGGTTGATGAGAATCGTGTTAGCACAGAATTTGACATGTGCAGAATAAAAAATTTGCTTTTTGGAAAAGAAAAGCTCGACAAGGCATTGTTAAAGAATGACTTAGTCCCATTGGTGAAGTCACAAAAAAGTCTTATAACTGATAATATTATATATAAAATTGATCTCTTTGCCTGACCCTTGGCCGAGGTGGTGGATCTATCGATGTTTGCTCCTCTGTGTTATATTAATGGCTGCTGTTGCACATGAGGGGACACTAACCCACACCTGACATCATGACAGAGGAGCCCAATTACCATTCACAGGGGAATGTGTTTCCATGTGTTCATGTGTGTCTGTGGATCACAAAAAAAAAGACAGAGAGGGAGAGGGACAGAAACAAAGGCAAAGACTGGAGATGAGAGATAGAGTGCTTGTGCATGTATGTGATACAAATATGACAGGCTCATCAGTCACCAATGGCCTTTTAAAGTGTTCTCCATAGGGACATCTGACCTTTTCACATGATGCCAACAGCAGCTGCATGATGAATCAATCCTGTAAACCTTTGGCTCCTGGTAGCCTCTGTTATCCAGAGCAAATATGTGAGATGACATTCCGCCTGCAGAGACACCTGGAGACTAAAGCCCAAAGTTATGGATCTGCCTTCAATGGTGAGAGGAAACCCATGGTGATAGCAGTAAGACAGAAAGAGGCAATGAACCTCAAAGAGAGAGCTCCATGTGGAGAAAAGTTTTGGATGGATGAGTGGTTGTATAGATGGATGGAGGTGAGGGGAATTAAAAAGCTATGAGAAAAGGGAAAAAGCAAGGAGAGGAAGATAATGGGGTAGTCGAGGTCAGAGAACTGGCCACAACCTTTCTGTCTGTCTGCACAGGATGGATTGGAAGGGGGAGGAAAAAATGGGGATGCACAAGGGCAGCAGGAAGATTAAGAAGAGGGCAGTGGGAGGAGATAGATACTGAGGAAATGGCGAACAGGGCCTGCATTTTTTGCATGTCACGCCTTGTGTGAGTGTGTGTGTGTGTGTGTGTCCGTGTGTGTAGCGATGGTTGAAAGAGGGAGACGGAGTGAGCGAGCGATAGGGGAATATGGAGCCCAATATGATGGGCTAAATGAGGTGTAATGGTGGTAACATAGAGTGACAGCAACTGGGCCAGTGCATTAAGGGGTTAACCAAGGCCAGAAGTCACTGACCTTCCCTTTCCCCTGAGACAGAATTATCTCTCAGTAAGGAACACACACACAGCACACACACATTGATAATGAAGATGTGGTTGCTGGGCTGCTTTATATTGCCATTCAAGAATGTTATGATGGGAATTTCACCAGCGCTATCACCATTAGAGCAGAGCTAGGGACAAAAAACCCCCAAAATAAAACACCTTTGGATTTGCCAGCCATGCATGGATTTTATGGTAGGCTGATACTCACCAAAACAAAATTTTGTACTGCACCCTTTGGTACACATACAGAAAAATAACCCTTCACAATACTTTCATCTACACATCATTTGTATTTTTTCTTGTTCCACTGAAGTCTTATATGGAAAAAAATATATTAATAAAGCTGACTGAATTTCTTTTATCTGAAACCTGTAAGTAGTATGTGACAGACAAAACACAGACTAAATCCTCAGTATTTCTTCTAATATAATAATATACCTGGACGTTACTTTAAGTTAGTTTCCTCATATATGATTTTAAACTGTTATATTAAATGTGATTTAGGCAAAGATTGTTAAAAAAAAAATCTGCAGGTAATGTATATAAGTCCCCCAAGACAACATCATCAGTAATCATGTGTTAGAAACCAATAATCAAATATTCAAAATGAACAATAATGAGATAATGAGTTGTAGGTTACATCTGAATATAACATATAAAAACTTCACCTCATCACTGTGGCTTTGGCTCAGGTGGTAGAGTGAGTTGTCCACTAATCAGTACTGGAGGTTTAATCCCTGAGCCAAATCTTTTGGCCAGACAGTGAAACCACTGAACCCAAAGTGTCTCCCAGTGGCAGGCAAGCACCTTCCCTCGAAGCTACCATTGCTCTCGCTCTCGCTGCGGCTGTGTGTGTGTGTGTGTGTTTGAGAGAGAGTGAGAAAGAGAATGGGCAAAAACACTGTAGAGCACTCAGGCTGTTATGATAAAAACGTGATATAAGCGCAGTGCATTTACTACTAATTGAGAATTTAATTAAAATGGATATATGGAAAACATACTTTGCCATGTTAGTTTATCCAAACAATACACTTATTATTATAAATCATACTTGTATTAGTATGATTCATAAAACATGACTTAATGTTTTATGAATCATACTATGAGAACTGATGAGATACCAGTAGAAATATTGCTTCAAGTTTGTTTTTAATTGATGTTTGTTTTGAAATTTTACTAACAAGCACTGCTTGCCTTGGTTGTTCTCACAGAATGCATTTTATATAAAAATCTCTCTCTCGTCCCCTCTGGGGTAATATATGTTTGTTCTTCAAGCTTGGGTCCTCAACCTGAGGCCTCAGCGTTTGAGGGTTCTGTGCAGTATCTTAGCTTTTCCTATGATTGCACGCTTCTGGACAGAAACCTCTGACTGGCCTGGAGCTGTTGGAGTCACTCTTATAGTTTTGACAATTTTTCTGGCTTTTGTGGTTGCCATTCCCATGTCTATCACAAATGCAGTTTTCTGCTTCTTATTGCCCAACACTATTTCTTGTTGGCTGGCCAGCAGTTGCTTGTCTGTCTGGAACTCACCAGGGGTGTTTGGGGACATCTAGTCTGTATGTGGCACCAATGTTCCTGTACACTATGCCACCTGCTTGGTTGTGCCTCTCAGTGTATGCTTTCCCAACTAGCTTCTTACATGTTGCTACTATGTGGTGGGTTTTTTCTTGTACCTGCCTCTATGGGTCTGATGTTTAAGGCCTATTCTTGTGCTGCCATGATCAGAGCCTCTGTACTATCCTTTACATTGGCTTTTTCTAGCTACTTGTAGGATTTCTTGACATCAGCCACTTCTTCCGTCTGTCAATGCTACATCCCATGCAGGGGCTTGGTCATCCATGATAGTTCCTCCTCCTGTTGCTCACCGTCAGTCTTCAGCTGTTTGAGGCTTTCTTCAAACCGCTCATATCAGGGGGCCATCTTAATGATGTGTTTGGGGATGCTCAGTGTTTCATCCTGGATTGTGGCTCTTATTTTTACCATTCAACTGGTTTCTCAGCCCCTTCTGGAAGTATTTGGCTATGGATAAGATTTGTGCATCTTTATCATGGTACCTGTTGTGGGAAGCCTAAGTACTTGACGTCGTCTTATATGTTTGCTATTGTACCTCCTGGTAATTCCACCCTTTCAGTCCAGATCACCTTCCCTATCTTGCCAAACATTTGTCCACACCTATGAGCCCAAATGACATCCCGATGACCTTGCTGTAGATCCTGGTGAGGTGAATCAGTCAATATCTTGTTCACTCCCAGCATACAGTTCGATGTCATTCATGTATAGAAGGTGGCTGATGGTCGCATCACTCCTGAATCTGTTTATGTAATAGTGGGGACAGTGCATCACCTTCATTTGTCTTCATTTGTTGATGATTTGTGCAGTTGCCTTGGAATTGGCATCCAGTCCTTAGGAGTCCAATTGGGTTTCTGATGAATGCTATTAGTGCACTATTAGCCTTGTATAATGCCAAGTACTCCAATATCCATGTCTGTCATATAGTCTAAGGAGCTTGGAGAGAAAAGTGTCTGGACTTCTTTAAGTTGATTCAAGCAATTTAAAGAAGCAACTTAAAGAAGTCCAAACACTTTTCTCTCAAGGCTCCTTAGACTACCATGACCTGGATGACTGAGACCCTTCACAGACATACTGTCTGTCATATACTTTTGTGTAGTCAATCTAGGCGGGGGTCAAGTTGTTCCAATTGATCTTAGAGCCCTGTTGTACTGCTTTATCAACCAGGATCTGGTTTGGTGTTATTTCCAATATCTGAGAGGAGCTTCTATGTTGTTGTGAGGGAGGTAATCGGCTGCCGTGATCAGGATTGTTTTGCCCTGTGTTAACCAGTCTGGCTGAGTAGCTGCTGTTAGTAGTTTCCTTATTTGTGGTGCTAGGTGACCACTGACTTCTGTTAACTACTTTAGCCAGTAGACATGAATCATGTTAGGTCCCGGTGCTGTCCAGACCTTCATTACGGAGACTCATTGTTGGATATCTGCCTTTTTAATGTCACTCCGACTCATGGAAGGTGCTGTGATTGGATCTTAGGTCCACCAGCCACTTGGCGCTGGTGTTGTTTGCCATCACTGTTGTAGATATTTTATTGTCCTTCCTTTTCATCCAGGACCTGTCTCTCATGTGCCCATCTTCTTCCTTAATAGTGGCTTCCAGCCTTCTTCTCCATGGGGAACTTTCTCTACATGCATGCTTTATATTATATCCAAGTGCCACAGTAATCCAAGGATTACTGTGGCAATATATATGAGCTCATTGGTTTCAGTGTTACTGACAGTGGGGATGGTGTGTAGAGCAGTGTTCACATCAGCAAGCATCTACTGTAATGGGACTCACTATCAGTATATATATCAGCCTCGATAGTGTAGTGATAGCAACATTACTGTCATTACTGTCAACACATACAAGGCCAAGGCTGAGAATATGGAATTAATGGAATACCAGCCGACCCAATGAGATGCGTTTTATGCGATACGTGACAACTATAAATGAACCGAAAGCCATCATCTACACCTGCCCAGAAGCACCTAGTAGCTCAGTTCAATAAGTAAAATAAAACGTTAGATGAATGCTGGGACTATATTTTTTTTGTATATATAATATTTGTAAGTTTTTTTCAATCTTCTCTGGGATCTTCTCTCTGAGGGAGCAAGACAAGCAGGAAATGTGTTGAAGAAAAAGACACTGCAGGCTTCAGGTGAGAAATTAGAAATATTAGCATATTTATTACAGCGACATGAAAGACATTAAAATGCCTACACCCTTTACAACAAGCAACGCAGAGGAAATTGGCATGGGGACAAATAAGCCTTGTATGATGGCCAAACAAAGAGAGAGAGGAGGACAAAGAGGGAGATAGAGTGCTAAAAGTCTCAGATGAGAATCACTCATTAACATTTACGATACAGACTTTGTGGAGAATGGATACAAACACTGTATTTAAGTTCAAGCAAACCAGCCCACATAGCTAACCTTGACATGGTGAAAAGTGATAAAAACCAGGGAGTTCAGAGTAGAAACCAAAATGGTTTCTTCTAAAGTGAGAGTGCTGATGAATAAGTGGGTCAAAAAGAGGACAATGTCAACAATTCACCATTATTTTGCAGGCAGTAACATAATGTTAAAAATGCAAGAGGAATTTGGCACTTATAAAGAAAAGAACTGAAAGCCAATCATATTCATAATTTGCAAATAAATAACAACACTGTGATTTTCCCCGTCCACTTTTACAGGTCTTCATGTGTGACGGTTCTTATAGTATCTACTTAAAGGTATGGAAGTTATGATGGTACAGTTTGAGGGGGCCTCTGGGATGTTATAAAACCAGGGTGTTAATGTGAGGTTACCTTAAGAACACAGATAAATACACTTTACTCTCAATATCCCCTGTATAGGGCAACAAAACAGAAAAATAGCTCAGAAAATAAGGCATCTAAAAGGCCAGCGGTCACGGGTAGTGCGCTAGAGTGAAATCATAGAGTTAGCAAGAGTAGAATGAACAGTTTCAAACTCTGAATTTGCATCTGCGGCTTATGCTGAAAAAAGCAGAACAGTTTGTCACGCCTCTATTTTACTAGTACTAAAACATTGGGGCCGAACAACACAATTAAAAAAGCAACTTTTCACTGGCAGCAGAGTGGCTCAGATTTTATAACTATCAGGCCTGTCTGGATTTCCCTTCTAGCATGGTGCATGTTACTAATTATATTTTTGAAACGTTAGACAAACGTAGGTTTCTACTTCAGAATAACAATATGCTAAATTACAACCACCAGGGGCACATTTTATCTGTTGTAGATAACTAATCAAGTAAATTTACAGGTTTAGTCAGAGGCGGTACAAAAAATGAAGATAGCTTCTGGGTCCGAAAAGGACTTTAAATCTACATTCTATTTATTGGCCACTGGGGTTGATACTGGTGGTTGCAAAAACACTTCCAGTCTTGTAGGAGTTGATAGAAAAATGTCACTCTGCTCTAACCTCAGGGGACAGTTTCCTCAGTATGAGGAACGGTGACTCATTTGAAGGCATACTGAATACAATGAATAGCATAATTCATTATTATTATTCAGAATATGATCACTGGCTAATGACATGTGATTGACAAGCCATTAGCAAATGAGAGTGTGGTTTTCCCTCATTAAATCCAGTTTAAAAATGCCAAGATGATGATGAGGTAAACACACACCTTGGGGCTTCAAAGCAGAACTTCACGCACAAAAGTATGTAAGCACATTGGCTACGTCCATCTTTTATACCGTCTATCGCCTTAGCTAAGGTCTCTCTTGGCTAACTGAGTTTCCAGGTGACTTCCAAAGCCACATGTACTGATTGGACATATACATGTACTGGATTTAAAATACCCTGTAACTCCAGAAAATAAAGAAATTTAGTAAGTAAAAGATGTACTTCTTAGCCTTTGAAGTAAAGTCTTGTTACAAAGCTAATAGATAAGCTAACAGTCACAGCTCACTTACATTAGTTCCGACAAACATGCTGCAGAAACCATTTCTTACACTTTTACTCTTTTGCTCTTGACTTTAGGGAAGCAGCATTACCCTTCATACTCTTCACCCTCTAAAAATACTCTTATACCATGCAAACTACTGCAGCATGTATAGAAATGCAATGCTTGACAAGTCTGCTAAGCTCAGCTATCATTTCTAGGGTAAGGAGAGAGCAAATGTTCAATCTGTGATATCAGATCCAAGTTTAAATGGAGGATTTTTCGTGTTAGACTTTTCGTCCTTCCCTCTCCTGAACAAGCATCTTTTTAAAATTGTGTTGTATGCAGTCCAAGGTCAAAAAGTGCATGTAACGACTCTTTAAGGTGGATATGCAAATGAAGCCAGTGTATCAATAAAGAAAGTCCATTCTACTCATCCTAACGCTATAGTAGAAACTGCAGTCACTCTCACCTGTCAATAAAAGCTGAAGCTTTGCACCATGCTACATTCCTTTGTTCAGACCAACGTATCACCTTCACCTCTGTATGACCCACCCCTGAACGAGAACTTCAGAAATCTCTTTTTCACAATAAAAGTACATCATAGTCATCATCATTGTTATCATTACAAACATTCTAACATTGGAAATCAACACTGTACATATTTTACACTATGATACAATCATATATTCTGTACTTTATGCCACTGTTGGTCCTATGGAGTACCACAAATATTAAAACTGGGTGCAGAAATACACTAAAAGCGGGTTCAGTGCCATTATTACAGTGTACACAAAGAGGGTCCCTTCATATATTACTGTATAATTATTGTGATAGTTATTGTGATAAGCTGCAGTTTCCTTCTAATACAGAAAAAAATGCTTCTTTAGGTTATGGGTATTTCTTTTTAAATAAGGGTGTTCAAAATGACAGATACCAGGGAAGTGATAGAATACAACACGCACAAATCATCTTTCTTTTTTTTAAAGTCAAATTTACCCTCTTGTGGTGGCACCGCTGAAAGTCAACACTGCTTCTATTTCATTTTGCTGAAAAAGGGTCCAATGCTTCTTTTCATCAAGCAGACTATTTGGAAAACACAAACCACTGTAATTATTCTAACTGGCCTTGTGTAACCATCCAGCCACGGGAACTGATGAAAGAAAACCATAGAGTTGGAATGGTGGGTCGTTATTTAGATGAACATTTCAAAGTTACTGTACATGGCACAACACTGGAAAAACAAGTCATACGTCCTTAACAGTGTCAAGTCTGTCACGACATCTGTCCTGACATCTGTCTGCATCAACTTTGCTCTTCACAAAACACTATAAACCTCTTAACATACCTGAAATACTGGAAGGCAAACTTCTGGGCTGAAGTGTTTGCAACAACACCATACTATAACACCTGTGATAGACTGCTGTTTGGAAAAGACGACGGAAGAGTAACATTTTCTCTGTGCTAACTGCACCGTAGCTGTTTCTGCTGTATTCTCTGCTGTTAGTTAGGTTGTACTGTAAATGCAAGAGTACTTGCAAACATGCACTGGGTATAGTTTTTATGGAAGTGTGTCTGGGAGCAGTCACTAAGGAAGCCCTGGTCTTGGTCCAATACACTATTTAAAAACGAATCATAGTTCCATCCTATGTGAGCTAGCAAATCTATATCCCTCTCTATCCCTAAAGGTCCAGTTTTTCAGTTCCCCTCTCCCCAAACCCAAACATTCATTTAATTCAAAATCTTGGCTCATTCACTGGCTTTCTGTGTACAGAGAGCAATGCAAGGGGCCACACGCGTACTAAGTAATTACGTCTGTTAAGGTTGAGCCTATAAACCTCACCAACAATACAAACTTTAGGTCCATCTCTATGGTTGTGAGACACACAGCCCATATAAACATATATCTACACATGTACATACCATCTGACCCTTTTTAAACTCTTCAAGGTGAAAACTCAAAGCCAACAAAATGACAGAAAAAACAACTGTACACCTAACAGACAGTGATATTATATTCTAATTTGTTTTTTTGTCATTTCTTTTGTTTAAAGTCTTTCCCCTCCTGTTTTGTTGAGTTGACACAGTGTGAAATGATCAGGGATGCTTCAGGTGCAGCCTTGCAGTTGGAAATGTGTCTCTTTGATGCTCCATAATGGTGACCGTATTGCTGGGACTCTGAGAGCTAAAGCCAGAAGTGCCCACCAAGGATGGTACAAATGGGGAAACTGCGAGAAGGTGAAGGAGGCAAACGTCCATGTCGTCTCCATCTTAATGTGTCTCAAAATCCAAGAAGGCCCAAGCACAGAGCTTACATCACAACTCTGTTGCTGTGGGGAAACTCTTAACAGGGGCATCCAGTTTGACTTTGTCTCCTCGTGTTTCTCTAATGTTGAAAGTGTTATACTTGGACGTGCGTCCCCTGGGTCTGCAGGCTCTGCACACTGGACAAAATCTTCTTCTGGTGGCCAGCCAGGGACACTCCCATCTTAGCCAGTTCACTAGATGGAAAACACAAAAAATACAGGCAAAGTATTACGAAGCTATTTTGTTACGAAGAAAATGCATCTGTTTTACATTTAAAATACCAAGTTTCATGTCCAATTCACTGTCTTCACATTCAAATGACACCAAAGTAGATTGTGTTATTACTCATGCTGAAAATCCTGTAAGTCTGCACCTGACACTGATGTAAAGGATAGAGTCCAAGCTGACATATCCAGCACTGGAAAAGTTCTCCTTGTAGTGGCCCATCTTGATAGCATCTAACCACTCATCCACTGTATTAACACTGAACTCTGGCGTGGACGGGTCCTCCCTGCTGGGATTTAAAAAAAAACACAAATACAAATTCAATGAAGCTTTGGCCGGTTTATGGCTAGAAAAACAGTTTGTTGTCACTGCCGAAGTCAATAATTTGTGCGTAAAAATAAAAACTATTCGCATCAGTCTTGGTTCTGCCGACAGAATCATTATAATTCTGCAATGACCGCAGCACGACAGCCTCAAATCCCCGCTGAAAAGAAAAACATAAACTTTAAACCCAACCATTAGCGGGTAAGTATGATTAATGCTGCCCTCACCCCAGAGCAAGCTTGTGTGGTATTACTTATAAAACCCTTGACTTGTTTGCTTGCTTTTTTTTCTTATAAATTGTTAGAAATGATCTATTTGTCATTGCACACTCAAAGGTAACACAATCTTTTTTGCTAAAAGAACTTACAATATTCACTTACATAGTGCAGTATATGCTTTTGTGTAAGCCCGTGTAAGTCTTTTCGTCTTGTTACATAGTTCTCTGAGTCTGCTGTGTTCTGCATTTGTTTTTTTCTGTTGAGTATGTCGGAGTGGAAAGGGATTGGAACGTCTGCATGCTGTTTTCATTCTGAGGGTTAGCTAAATGCCTGAAGTTACAAAATGCAAATGCACAAATAATTATATTCAGTGGATGAGTGCAATATAACTGGGGATTAGGGGCATCTACACTGAATGTGAAACAAGCACGCGAGTCTGTATCAATACATTTCCATTTCATAAATACGGCTTTGTTTATAAAAGATAATAATGTTCTTTCATGTCACCTCATTTACTGCTTTGCACTTTGTACCTCTACTCTACAATTTAATCCAGGCGTGCCAAGATTTATCAGTGAAATTTGCAGTCATAATTCACATCTTTCTCTTACTAACCATGCTGAGCTGTTTGCCAGCTCTCTGAGACTGGCTGGGTTTCTGATGAGCTTGTCCAGGATTGTGACAATCTGTGCAAACTTTGGCCTGTCGCTTCGCCCCTTCTCCCAGCAATCCAGCATGAGCTGGTGCAACACCACAGGACAATCCATAGGAGCAGGAAGACGGTAGCCTTCGTCTATTGCTTTGATCACCTGCAGGGAGAGAGGTATCGAGTTCTGTGATCAGTACTATACAGGAAAAATGTAAAATGTGCAAACTTGTTGTTATAGATAGGAATTTTACTGAAGACTGAAAAAGTAGCTCTTTATCGCTGGCAGCACTGTGTAAGTGCACTAATTTGATTAACATCGAACCTGAGACCGTGTGTTTATGTGTGACTCACATCCTGGTTGGACATCTCCCAGTAGGGTCTCTCTCCATATGAAATCACCTCCCACATGACAATGCCGTAACTCCACACATCACTTGCTGAGGTAAACTTCCTGTAGGCTATTGCCTCTGGAGCTGTCCATCTGATGGGGATCTTCCCTCCCTGTAAATGGTCCCAGAGGCAGTCAGCATTTATTCACATACTGAATATCAGCCGCTCTGGGCCCACTGCATCGTGCTGCCAATAATAGAGTGAATACTTCAAGGCTGTTGTATTAGCGCTGTAATAAATCAAGATACAGCAGAGTACTGTAGAGGAGAGAAAACCATAAAATGGTTGCTGCAAAGAAGCCTGGTGCAGTGCTGTTTTTAGGAACAGAGCAGGAGAGGTTATACACTAAGCAGCGCTCTGCTTTAATATGACAACAGGGGTTAATGTTTGCTCCAGTGTTTGTTCTTATACTTGTCTTTCTTCTGTTATCTTTTTTTCCCTGCACCACCGCCCCTGCCTTTGTCGTCAATCCTCAGATCAAAAGGATTCATATAGCCCACTGTATACACACAATAGGCAGCAAGAGCTCTCGCTCTCTTTCACTCTGACACACACACACACAGACACATTGTACCTCTATAGGCTCCGTTCAGCTTTTTAACATGCGGCAGCTGCCTCTGCACCACCTAGCATCCCCCATCTCTGCTCGGTCAAAGTCAAATAAAAGGTAAAGCTTCCAAGTCACTCTGCACTGTACTTTTGTTTCCTCCACCTCTGTACACACCTACCGCACCCCTTTATCTCCCCCCTCCTAACTACGCTTACTCCATCCTTCTGCCACCTTCCCCCCTTTCTCTCGCTCTCTGTTCTCTTCCTGAATCATCTTCGTTTTCGGGCTCTACAACCCCCACCTACTCCCCCCTGCACCCCTCAGTGCCTGCAGCTCTCCATCTACGTCTCCTGACATCAGTAGGAGTTTGTGTGTGATTTCAATAGAGCAGTCAGCGGCTGATACACTCCTCCCAGGGCAATGCTAATGCCATATTAAAAATAACATCCAACCCTTCCTATGAATATGAATAATGTCATCTCCTTGTGGACATTTTAGATGAGTTACTACGCAGTGGTTTAACTTACTGACATTTAAGTTTCTCCATTCTCTCCGAGCTCAGTGAGAGGATGCTCTCGTTGCCAAAGACTGCTGTGATTTGACTTGACAGCATGGGTTTATGGTATTGGCTGTGAAAGCCTTTGTAGAACAATGTTCAAAACACACTTGCCCAATGCAGTATAGTGTGAAACCGTACATTCAAGACATTGTCTTTTTTCTTACTTATTAAAGCTTGAGCTTGCATCCTTGAAGAAAAGGGCCAGTGAGGTCACTGCTGAGAATACTGGGAAGGAGAGGCAGAGTGCCCACTTTGCATCTAAGACTGTATTCCGGTTGCACACCGTGCAGTAAAACTAATTTGAACTTCCTGAAAGTGGAAATCTCAATAGTGACGAGTGCATGAAAGCTTTCCGTCTACAGTGTTTTGCCTTAGCTGGCTCCACTGTGAGAGTGTGTCTTACCCTTGTAGTGTAGGCGGCCTCTGGGTCGTCCTCCAGAACTCGGCTCAGGCCAAAGTCGGACACCTTACACACCAGGTTGCTGTTCACCAGGATGTTTCGAGCTGCCAGGTCTCTGTGCACGTAGCTCATGTCTGACAGGTACTTCATACCTGAAGCGATACCACGGAGCATGCCGACGAGTTGGATCACCGTGAACTGGCCGTCATGTTTCTGGAAGGAAGACCAAAGAGAAAGGTTGATTGAATTGTGCCCAGTTCTAGTATTTCTGTCCTGGGACTCCACTAGAGAATCTTTACACGAGTCGCAGTTCAGCGTATCTTTATTCATCCTTGGTTTTCTTTTACTGGCCATTTATGCAACCATCAGTTTATCCACTGTTTTAGCTCTTAATGCCTTTAAAAGCCCACTTTCTTCTGATTGGTAGGCTTTGCTGAAACATTTGTTTTGGGGCAGCAGAAAACTGGTAGATCCATAATACTTGGATAATATTCCCAAAAGTAAAATTTAACACAATTTGTCAAACTTTGACAAATGGCAACTTTTTAATATCCATCCCTTCATGTTTAAATAATACACCGTATTCATAATACAAGCAATGTGTTCAGTAAATTCCATTGCTTACCTGCTCATTGTAAATCATGACAGCCCCACACAGGCTTAAATGTCAACTGAAGTGGAAAACGTCTGCCGTCAGATTATATGAGTAAAATGTTATTCTGTGGTCACCAAATGACCAGTAAGTCCCAGGATTTGAGCTTCCGCAGTGTCAGCAATACACACTTAGCAAATGTCCTGGTGTAAGGCTGTGAATCTCTTTTAGATCCAGCTAACCCCACAGTTTAACCTCCCTTTGGAGCATGGCAAGCAAAAGATGGATGTCGCCTTCCAGGGATCAATGGAGGATCACATAGAAATCCAACTTGCAGAGGATTGGACCTGACAGAGGAGACAAAAGTTTCCTCTCAAACGCTGACCGCGTGCCCATGCAGAGCTCACTGGATTTCAGATTTGAGCTGTCTTTGGCAGAGAGTGGAGGCCGTTGATCGATGATGGTCCAGCTCACCTTCCTGTGCCAATTATTTCTGCCCTGGGCCAATGGTCCCCGTTAAAAAACCATTCATGTTATCAGTCACCCTCTCTCCTTTATATCAACTCTCCTTCCTCTGTCTCTTTGTTCTCTCTATCCATCTTTGTCTCTCCTCAAGACTGTGTCTCAGAGAGGGAGAAACTCTGTAATACTTTGACTCAGTCTCGATCTCTCCATCTATCTTCCTTCATCTTTCTGCATCTGTGCCTCCCCTACACCCTCTTCCTCTATCGTTTCTTTTCTCTCTCTCTCTCACTCCCTCCCTCGGCAGCTGTGGACTAAGTTAATTAGCTGGTGGTTTTGTGAGATGCTGATTGATTGGACTGTCTAACAAACCTACAGACTTCCTCTATCAATCTGCCCACCACGTTGCATTGCCAGTAAAGAGGAGGAAGAGTGGAGAGGACAGGGAAAGAGAGATGAGACAAATGCAGGCCAGAGAGGCTGACAATGAGATGAATGAAAGAGATGAGAGAAGCAAGAAGCGGGAATATTAGGCTAATTTGGGCATGTTATTTTATAATAATATATATTTTTTGTTACCTCAAAAAACAGAACAAAAAAATTAGGAACTTAATGGACCGTAAACTATAACCAACTATAAAGATGACTCCATGTTTATACTGCTCCCTGTGGACACGTTTAGGACCCTCGCTACAGTACATGCTCTCACACAAAACGTGTGGCTGTGTGTGGCAGTCACACTGTGCCTGAGCCATTTTTTTTTTGCTTTTACTGTGTTTTGCTTCAGTTTGCTACCAGGATTGGTGTCTATTAAGCAATGGGTCTATCATCACAGCCTTAATGGCTCTGAGCACTGCAGTGAATTTACTGCCTGACAAACGACACTGAATCTAAATCTGTTCAGCTCGGTGTATGGAAACCGTGATTCAGCTAATTTACTACACAATCTTTACTACTTCTACTATATTTCTATTTTGTGCTTGTAGATATCACAATTTTAACATTTTCATAATGCTATCTTTGCCGTCTGAGTAGTTCATTAAAGTATTCAGTCGATTAAATAAAAATATTCACATAGAAATCTGTTACTTAAAGTTAAAACAGAAGCCACCGCTACAGTTTCATTGTTGTTTTTAATATATATCCTGACAGAGCAAAATGCACAAAAAGCAATATACTTTCTTTGTTTTATTGCCTACCAGTCAGCATTCGGATGCAGTTTTCCCCCCTGGAATATGGACTCTAAGTGCATTTCATTGACCGATTATCAAAAACTGTGTGAGGAAAACATTACCCATCTAAATGTTTCTGTTTGCTTTGCTTTTCCCCCCCAAATTGTTTGTGTTCGTGCTCATAACATGACTACAAACCCTTCTTAAATTCTCTATATATTGTAACCATGACGACAGTGATATTATCCTCCTTTAACTGTACCATTAAGTGAAAATGTGTCTTTTTTATAAAAAAAAATGTCAGGTGTTTCCCACCTTTTACCCGATAATAAAGAACATAATAATTTTAGATTCTGTACAACAAAAGCCTTTATAGATATTTTGTTGAAAACTACTTAAAATAATTCCACCAAAGTGTTGGTGGAATGAATTCTTCAGCTTTAAGAGATGAACAACAACTTAAAATTTCAATGTCTCTTCAGCTGGGACATCATTTTCTTTGTGGCATCTGTAAAGACTCGTGGCCCTGACCTTGGAAGAAAAGATGTATTCCTTCCAGCTGAGCCGTGACTCACCTTGAGGAAAGTGTCCAGAGATCCATTTTCCATGAACTCCGTTATGATCATCACTGGCTTACCTACAGAGGAACATTACAAGACAGCTGTTAGTAAGGCTGAGTTACAGCCGAGGACAGAGAGGAGGCAGAGTCCACAGCTGTGACCAGCCGTTCCCTCCGTCTCCGTCTCTCTCTAGGGGATAGCATGGCATGTCGTCATCAGTCACACTGACAGCTTCTAATCAGCCCTCTCCATAAACGCCAGGAGATAATTAGAATAGACCAATCCACCAGAATATGTGTGTGTGTGTGTGTGTGTGAGTGAGTTTAAGGGGGCCTCCTGAGATCTCATGAATACTAATCAGCCTCAAGGGAAGGGGGTTGTGTTGTTGGATCGCTGTGCACCTGCACCTGCATGAGTGTGTATGTGTGATGAAGGCGTGGGTTGACTGACAGGCCCTGTGCACTATGGTCCCCTGCATGGCATCTGGTGCGGCTTACAAATGATTAACAAAGTACCTGCAATCACATACACACCCATGCACGCACACACGAATACCAAAAACTGCAGTTGTCCGTGCTTTAAGGGGGTTCTCCCTTGGTACCACCCCCTACAGCCGAGCTTTGCCAATCACAAACAAACATACAATGTGCAGTTACAAATGACTGTGCGTATGTGTATGTAGGTGGGTGTGTGAGTAGCTTGTAAACATGATGAATAGGTCACGTTTCCCAAATCAGGCCTCAGAGATGTTGGGAAAAAAACCTAAGGGAAAGATAAATGAGGGAAAAAGTATTTTAAAAAGAGTCTTTCTTGCTTGTATGCATCGAAGTACTTAGCTCAAGTAAGCTCAAGAAAGACAAAAACCATTGGATCAGAGAAGATGGGGAATGATGGAAGGGTGGGGTCTGAAAGCAATGAGGAGACAGGAGGAAAAAGGAGGAAAGGAAAGTATGGATGAGCGAGAGAAGAGAACGATAAAGAAGAAGAAAGGGAAAGCAGGGGAGAAGAGACGAGAGGAGAGGCGGAGGGATGGTGGGAGGATGGGTCAAAAGCATGTCGTGAAAAGGCAGGAACAACACCACCGAGGCCTACAGTAAGATTGTAGGTAAAGACAGCAATACATCACCTTAAATGAATTCAGTATCTCACCACAGCAAACACACACACACACAAACAGAGTCGGCCGGTCTCTGGTGGTGGTGTCTTCTTTGACAGTAACATTAGTCTCAGGGATAAAAGTGAAAGAGAATTGGATTTTCTTCTGCTGGGGGTGAGGACTGCTGGTCACATTTATCTCCACACGGGGCCTGTGTTGTGTGTGGCCTGTCGCTGTGCTTGTGTGTGTGCGTGGGTGTGTGTGTGAGAGAGAGAGACAGAGAAAAGGAGAACTGAACTCAGGGGTGAGACAACTCAATGATGACTGTTTGATTTCAGCTCAGATCATAGGTGGAGAACGTATGCGTGCGTCTGCGCATGTAAACGCAGCACTGGCAATAATCTGATCCTGAATGATGACTGAAAGAAGCGCTGACTCTTCATACCGTTTTGTTTACCTGCACGAGATGTGTTTGTTTCAGTTTTTGCGAATACTTAATTGCACTTTGTGGACTCCATAAACGTGAATGCATGTATGTAATTCTGCGACAAGCATCTGTGCATATGGTATTCTACAAAGCAGACAGCCATGAAATGGAAAAGAGCTGTAAAAAACTAACCCTAAAAACCAATTATGTGTTTGAGTGTGTGTGTGTTACATGGGTGTCAGCAGCATGTATGTATGCTACAAGTGAAGACTGCCCTCAGGTTTGCAGTGTTGGAAGCGGTCAAGAGTGAAGCACAATGAAACACATTCATCCTTTTGTCTCTGCCTTGTGGGCCGTGTTAGTCTGGCATGTACTCACACACACACACACACACACACACACACACACACACACACACACACACACACACACACACACACACACTGCTATCACTAGCCATCATCTGTACACCTGCCATACAGAATTACCCCTCCAACTCTAAAAGATAACAGAGGTTACCAATGAAACGGCCACACACACACACACACACACACACACACACACACACACACACACACACACACACACACACACGCACTCATGTTATATATTAGCTCATTTCATCTATTTTTTGTCAGGTGCTCATGCAAACACACACGTGCACACATACACACACGCAACGGTACAATGAATCCCTTTTACTTCTTGCAGCAACTTCATCACATGCCATTCACACTTCACTTCAGCTCGTCATGGAGCTCTCTCAGCCAAATCTTCGCAGGCGCTCCTCAATTTCCTCCTGAAAGCACATAATTAACTAATCACATTCATATTCATTCGAATTTATTGCCTTTCATTGGCTTCAGAATTAACACATCCGTTTGCAGAGCCGAAAGCGCCTCCCACTGTATGCACGTACGTGTATGTGTATTTTAGTGCAGACTGCAGATTGGGTCTTGATGTTTTGTGTGCTTTAGTGTGTTATGAAATGGATCAGAAAGGAGTTTGCTCTTATTTTACATCACTTTATTAAGTGAAAGAAGAAAGTGTTGTCTCTTCTCTCTCTGGGATAAAGGTGGGATCATTTAGGCGTTGCACGCATGTGCGTGTGTGTGTAGATGCGTGTGTTTGTGTGAATCTGTGAATTGCCGTGTATATATGAAAGTGATAGAGACAACATATATACACTCTATCTGGCAAATTACATTATGAGAGGCTGTTTCTGTGCGTGTTGGTGCGAGCGTAAACAAAAGTGATAGACTCTGTGTGTGCGCCAGTGGGCCGCATTACCGCATTATTGAATGAGGCGGCCCAAGGTACAAACGAGAAAATGAAATAACTGCTGTATTGATTAATGTTAAGGGTCTGAACTAAATTATACAATGCTTTTAACACAGGACAGATCTCTGTTCTGGGAAGAGCCACGCGAGGTTGTGGGGGAGCGGAGCAACAGAAAGACAGAAACTCAATAACCTTATCTCCTCTCTTCACCTCTCCTCCTCCCTCTTTGCTTTCTCATCTCCTCTCATTTCCTCACATTTGTCTCCTCTCCATCTCTCCTCTCCTCTATCTGCTCCCTCCTTTCCTCAAATCTCTTTGCACATCTTCCCCCATCACCCTCATTTATTCCCAAGCCCCATCCTCTTTCATTTCCTCCCTCTTGTATCCTCTCTCATCCATCCATGCCCCCTGCTTCCCCACATCCCGTTGTCACCTTTTCTCCCGCTTCCCCGTGTCGTTGTCTGTGCAGTCCAATCTACAAAGCTACATGCATATTCAGAATACTTTCAAAGAGTCTGACAGGAAATATTGAAACACCTATTGTTCAGCGCACAAAGGTACACAGTTAAAACGAATCACTAGTTTCTTCAAACAGAAGACGAGAGGAAAATGTGGTTTTGCAGGGTTTAACAGCACCTTTGTAGAGCAGCCTTTTTAATGTTTGTGCGTGTGCGTGTGTGTGTGTGTGTCAGATGAGAAGGACTTCGGTAATTGAGGGTTTTCCAAATGGGCCAATTGTTGCAGCGATTGTAAAACGCATAGAGGATGGATGGATAAAATGAGGGACGGTGGAGATAAAAAGGAGATAAGGAGATGGAGAGGGGCAGGGAGGAGGGGATGATGGGATGGGGTTAGATTGCTGCACTTTTCTGATGTGCAGTGAGACAGACAGAAAAAAAGAGCATTTTTTCCCCTTCCTTTTCTGCATGTGGCCCTCTAATTAGCATGACAATAGCAGCAATCAGGTGATAGACAGCAGAGCAGGTTATTAGTGTGACACATAGGAGCGGATGAAGGCTTATGAGGTTTTAAGCAGTGAACACAGACACACATACACTCACACTGATAGTCAGAATATTGTGCCAGAACTGTGCCAGATTTGTTACTACTACCACAACTTTGGTTGAATCAGCCACACTTTTACTAAAGATACTTATAGTACTTTTACTATTGGCACATCACAGCCATTTAGATAATTAGTACAACAAAGGCTCCTATTGTACTTCATGTAACAACAAGATTAAGAGCCCCAATGCCGCCAACAGTTAACATTACTCCTGTCTGCACTGTTGAAACAAGTAATCCATTATCCAATTAAAGATCAAAAGAAAATTATGCTGCAGTTATTAAGATAATTTAGTGACTTCTCAAGAAAAATATTACATCATAGCAAAATAGTGTTTGAATTCCGGACTACTTGCAAAAATATGATTTTAGCCTTGAAAATGGAAATACTTATTATCAGGAGTTCTGCTGCAGTGCATTCTGTCATTTGTATAAGAAAGTATTGTGCAGTACAACACGACTCCCTTCAAGTTTGAGCTTCTCCGTAATTACACCTACCTACCTACTCCTACTCAAACCAATACTCCGCCTTCTACTTGTAAGTCTGCTACTGTTTACACCAACACCTGAGTCTAGATCAGCTGGAGTCAGCCTGTCTGATTAGACTGAGGGTGGTGTAAAAGGACCAGCTGGGGCCGCAGAAAAGGGCCTGAAGGAATTATTGACCCCTCTCAACTCTCACCCCCTCGCCCGCACATGCACACCCGGGGCTGTGACCTGTGAAATTACTGCTTTGCTCGTGAGATTTGTTTCTGAGGGGCTCTATCAGCTTCTCAATGTGCCGTGAAGACAGGTGAGAAGGCAGACACAAAGTAATACGTGTAGAAGAAGGCGAGCGCTCATTAAATACACTTGCTAAAAGCACGCCAAAGCGCACAAACGTATTTTTACATTCAAAGAACATTACGAAGTAATGAGTACTTGATTATGTTAAAGCAAATCACTTGTCAAGTCGTTGCTCAGCTCTTTAACCGTCTCCTGTGTCAACCCCGCTGATGTCCTCTGACCCAAAACGTCAAGGATTTGGCAGTAATTCTTCAATTAATTCTGTTTTTTTAAAACAGAATAGTGGCAGTTACTGGAAAAAAAAGAGTGCTATAATTACACGTTTACATGTTACATGTCTCTCATGTCTGAAAGATCAAGAGAGATAGACACAGACAGAGCGAGAGAGAGACAAAGAGAGTGACAGCACAAGAAGAAATTAATAAGAAATGCAGTGAAGTCTCATTTGTAATATGCATGCTGTTGAATATTCATGGAGCCAAATACACATCCAATTAACTTTATGAATTATTAATAATTGCAATAAAAGGTCGTGTATATGCACTTGCTCTTTGTTGGCCTGAGTTGCACTGAACAGCTTGGTGTGATGGACTGAAAATCTTTGTTTGTGTCACTAAGCAGGAAGAGGAGGGAGTCAGATTAGGGGAAAAGCCGAGGCTTATTTTGGTGCCTGTATCTTTATAAATATGACGATTCTCTCTCTTATTTGCTTGTCTATAGACCGCCCTCAAATATCTGTCAGATCAGAAGAAGCTTTCAGATTGAACCTATACTGTGCTGTAATGCAGGCGAGCTAATTGTTAGGGTTGACACATTTTCAGTATTTGTAACTGGGCATCTTAACCATTATAACGTGACTGTTATGCAGTGCTGCACAGCCAAGAGAAATATTTCTGTAAATAGCTCTTAATTTGTAAATTAACAGTTAATTAAATATGTAATAATCCATAAAGTTAATTAAACATGAGTAATTCATGTTACTTTGTCGTGTAATTAAAAATCATTTATTTTAAAAACTTTATGTTGTACTATATGTTAAGTAGCAATCAAATTCTGATGACATCAGCACACATAAAATGATATTCTTTAGTCATTATTATCATTTTGTTGTAAAAAAGTGTTTTATTCCCATAGGAGGGTCAATAGGCCACAAGCAAGCAGCATCCGAGAGAGATGGACAATGTGATGAGAATAGTGAGATGGGTGTCAGTCATCATTGATCTTCATTTATATAATGATGCTTGGGCTCTTAAAATCACATTTTAACACAGTGGTAACCTAAGTGTCATTTCTCATCCCACAGGGTCATGTTTGTGAATGGGCCTATTTTGTAAGTGAAAGAAACAAGCAGGGAATAAGCTGTACAATTATTTTTAACTTTAGCGATCCAAATACTGTTTATAGATGCATTACACTGTATTTATTAACAATTTCCAAGGTGCTTTAAACATTAGTTGCAGTTTTACAATAATATCTGATTCATTATAGATGATTTACAAACTAATTATTAACTAATTTGATTACGATGAATAAGAATTAGTTCATTGTTTGTTAACATCCAGATATTAACTGAAGCTGAATCAGCTATAAATGTGCAATTGTTGAGAAATGAAAAATCTTCTTAACTTTAATGCCTCCAGCCACTAACAAGCGTGTATGATACTTATTGTAAAATAGTTTTGCAGAAATCGAAAAGTTGAAATTATGATGGGACCACTGACGCAAACAAAATATTGTAGATTACTCAGGCTACAGTCTCAAAGAGCTAGAGACAAGGAAAAATGTACATTTCCCAACTGTTTGGCAAGTAGTTTCTGGAAAATCGGCGGCTAAAGCCCAGTTACACAGGTCTAGAGATTGATCTGTCAGTCCAGTGCAGCTCCATATACCAACCAGTGCAACCAGTTACCCATAGTGAATGCTAGAAACCTCCAGTAACTACTTACCAACTAGTTAGGGAATATGCATTTTTCCCAAGCCTGTGGTTTCCAGGAATTTAACCTGTAAGCCTGAGCGATTGAAACCATAGTACAAAAAAACAGAAAAGATCCTTTTTTTTCTAAAATTAAAAATTGTGACATAAAATCAATAAAATTAATAATTATCTGTTGGCTGTCTGCTCATAGTCACATGTATATTTGACATTTTCCTTTATGGATTTTGGTTGTGAACCTGTCATAAGGGCAGACATATCCAGACATAGCAAGAATCAGGATTTCCTTCGAATTGCTTTGATGAATCCTTGCACTTCTTTCAATCTTTGGGCTCAAAGGCATTACGTTGATAGAGATAGTCAGCTGGAGGTGTCCGTGTAGTATTTTCACATTTATCTGGGTAAACGTAGCAGTTACGTTGTCAGACATGGAGTGAGAATGACAAAGAGAGTGAGAGAAAGAGAGTGCTAGAGGGTGAGGAGATGAGACTGGGATTAAGTGAATGAGACAGACAGCGAGAATGGAATAGAGCGAACCAGGGGAGCCACTGAAAGAGAGGGATGGACACTGACTGAGAGAGAAAGCAGCAGCGCGAGATAGAGGTCTGAGACAAGAGCCGAATAGATTTCGAGAAAGATGGAGTGAATGATCGAGAGAGCGTGGCTCAGTGATAACCAATCAACTGTTGTACCAGCACTGCCTTATCTAACACGAACACACGCACTCATTCTAATTTGCCTAAAAACAATCCTGTGAAGTAAACAAATGGTCATTTAAGAGGAGGATGGTTACATCACATGCACACTGCCATGCATCACCGCTGTGTTACCATGGTAATGGAGCTTTTATCTGATCCAGGGTCAGCTTCGATTTACATCACTGACAGCTCTGCTAAGTCTCAAACAGGTGTGCGACACACAGAGATCGACACAAGAGAAGGGAGAGGGGAGCGAAGGACTCCTTAAAAACATCGTCGTAGTGTAAAGGCTTCGTCACACTGTTGCCTTCACTTACATCTCGTGACGACGCCCTCCAACCTGATGATGTTCGCGTGGTCAAACTGTCCCATAATGGAGGCCTCAGACAGGAAGTCCCGCCTCTGTTTGTCAGAGTATCCTGCTTTCAAACTCTTGATGGCAACGTAGATCTCTCTTTTCCCCTGCATACGCAGCCGGCCACTGCACACCTCGCCAAACTCTCCTACACGTGTGCACAGACACATACATTGAGTTTAACATGGTCTTTTATTGACTCCTTTTAATCCTTAAAATTAAGAAATCATTTAATCCCTTTTTCCTTTATTAAAGTAGTCTACTGCTGGGTTTGTTATGCCAACTCACCAGCTCCGATGACTCTCTCTATGCGAATATTGGAAGCATCTATCTCTTTGGCAAAGTCTCTGACAGCCTGGTTGGGGTCTTCATAGGTGTGAGGATGAATGTAAGTCCTGCTGCCTGGAAGCTTGACTGCACAAGTGGAAAAGTGAGGAAATGGGCACAGAATTTAATTTGCTTACAGCTTAAAAACATGCACTGTAAGAAAATCCGGCCATGTTGGAGATATGGTCTGGAATATTAGGAAAGTTCATGGAATCTTTATGGTAGTTTGGAAACACTTTCCTCAACACTGACTTAGTGTCTAAGCAGATATTTGTACAGCGTAAATTCGTGTTGAGACGGGAGCTTGAGCGCTTTGTCTGAGTGACATTACAAATTATTACATAATAATAAACACATATCTACTTTGCTAGCAGTGGTGTGAAAATGACTCAGAATTTTAACAGGAACCCATAAGGCGCTTCGCTCTGCCAGCAAACATTTATGCAAGAAACTGTGAAACAATGTGGTTTATTCGGTTAGGATGTGAAAAAATTAAAGATTTCTGTTCTGGCTCCAACTGTTAAAGTTCTCATTGTACATTTCATTTACAAACAAAGCCCGACTGCATTACATGCATGTGAAAAAATAAGGGGTTAATTCTGAGGACGTTGTCACATTAGTGCTTGCCTTTGTTCATTTACTGAAAAATATTCCACCATCTGTTTGTTGTTTACAGCCATAAATACACGCAGTGATATGATTCATAACATGTGGGTGGCAAGTCTGGTTTTAAGACAAATGACATGCAGATAATATTTATCTAATATAATATTATCTGGATCTGCACATGCTCGTGTCTTTACCTCGCCCATGTTGGAACTGCATCTTTTCTTCATCGGGGTCTTGCTTGGCTTTGATATATCCACAGTGCCTGAAAAAGAGATCATTTTTATTCTAATGCTGTACAATAAGCAGCTCTAAGCTCACAGTAGTGACTATTCTTCCACCACAGTAACGCCACCATCTTCTACACCAGGGGTGTCAAACTCAAATACACAGTGGGCCAAAATTCAAAACTGGAACAAGGTCGCGGGCTAACATTAATATTTACTGAAAAAAAAAATCTTCCTCCAGATTTAAGAATGAATCTCTTCTTATGGACTCAAACAGGTTTTGCTGAAAAACTGAATATGGAACAAGCAAAGCTTAATACTAAACAATATATATATATTAGCTGTATAATACCAGTAGGCCAGCTCTAATAATAATTTAGTATTGGCTTCGTGGGCCAAATGTAATTAGGGCCAAATTTGGCCCGCGGGCCAGAGTTTGACACCTATGTTCTACACCAACGAAGGGCATGCACACTCACTGGCCACTTTGTTAGGTACACCTGTTCAGCTTCTTGTTAATGCAAATATGCAATAAGATAATCACATGGCAGCAACTCAGTGCATCTTTGGAACATCATGATGACCTGGGGTACTTTAAATGTAGCATCAAAATAGGGAAGAAAGGTAACAATGAACTGAGCAGGAATGGACTGACTACTCATGGTGAAAATGTCTTATAATGCCACTGGTTAGAGGAGAATGGTCTGCTTTGAGTTAACTGGAAAGCAACAGTAACTCAAATATTCACTCACTACAACCAAGCCATGCAGAAGAGCATCTCTGAATGCACAACACGTGGAAGAAATATGTGGAGGTGCCACAGATGTCAGAGGACACCTAGATTTTGAGGCAGTTTTGAAGGAAAAAGCGGGTCCAATCCAGTACTAGTAAGGTGTACCTACTAAAGTGGACTGTGCAGTATGTATGTAATTTGCACATATCTGTTTGCTATTTTAAATCAATGTTATTTTCAGGGAAATCTCTCCACACACCTCTTTCCTCTGAATAAAAGAAGGCTGGAGAAAAAAATAAAAACAACCATTTTTATATTTCTCTGCTTCCAGCGTTCATTGCAGTCCTCCTCGCTGAGCTCTTATGCCCGAGGTTAGAGAATTAATGTGTTTGTATATGTATATGGCAGAGATCAATGCACTAATGCACTCCTCTGTACCTTCCCTTGGACCCTTCTGGCCATCAAGCACCGCTTTTAACTGTAGCCACACACACCCACATTTATGCCCTTTCCCCAGCCCCCTCTGGGCACCCTGCAGCAAGGGTCAGCCCAATGATCAAGACAAAATATTGACAAATTGATCAGCTCAATCTTGCACTGCAGCTGTGTGGAAGTGTTAACTTTTTCTGTCTTACAGACCTCGCGGGGGAGGATTTGTGCTTCTGTGTGTGTTTGTGTGTTCCTGACAGAACGGTGTATTTTCTCTCCACTTTGTTGGTCGTTTGCCTCAAACAGTGTTTAAGAGCTATAATCAACCATAACACTGTCTCTGAGATTTACCGCACCTTTAAATTTAGATCAAAACTTCAGGACAAAAACATAAAATGTAAAAGCAGTATCATATAATGGTTCACTAACCACAACATAAATACCACATGGTTTCTATTTTTCTCTCCTCCTCTTTCATTTCAAGGTAATTTACAATAAGTGAATTTGTGGATGTTTATTTATTTGTTTTTTCTTTGCTTTGTATTCTTTAGTTTATTACTATAATCTAAGAGGACTGCTAAAGGTCATAGGTCTCCCCTCCTTTCCTCCCTTTTATCACATTCTCCTTGAGTCTTGTACAGGTAAAGGAGGACTTAGCCAGTATGTCTGTCCATCATGAAGACAAAATTGATTTGGGCTCAGGGCCAGGAGTAAGAAATCTGAAGCATAGACAGCGCGCGATTTAAGAAAGCAGTGGAGAGGAGGACGAAAGAGAAACGGAGACTGAAAGAAACAGCGGGCCAAGATTTGATAAAGCAAAGGAGAGGAGAAATGAGATAAAGACAAAAATAATAAAAGAGAGGACTACTGAGGGAAAAAGAAATATGATGTGCTCTGACTAAGAATGAAGCACACGGCAACAGAAATGCAGAAAGGTGGGGTTCCACTAGGCTCAGAAAATCTCAGTCATTTGGTGTTTAATCCTTGTGTTGATTTTACACAGCTGAATGCATGGCATAACCCAGACATCAATAGGCTGTTTTGGGAATACACACAAACACACACACACTTAACGGCAGAGACTGGTTACTGGTATTTGAGGATAAAGAGGAGGGGGGCATAATGTTCTTATGAAATGGGAGGTGGGGCCCACCTGGTTATCAGCTGAGCTCAAGCTAGCTGAGCACCAAGGGACTATCATTACCCCCTTGACTCACACTCCCACACACAAAGAGCTTTGGGGCATGCGTTTAAAACATATGGGGAATGGGTACATGGGTCACACCTCGACTCTAGCTGTGATAATCTCGTGGGGATGCGTACACACACACACGCAAACACATACGTGTGTATATGATCAGCAAAACACCAAAACCAATGGTTGAAACACCTCCGGATCACTCTTTTAGTTTGTAACCATGGGTGCATGCTGCTTATCTGTGAGTGTGTGTGTGTCTGATGGGAAATGAACACATTTCCATAGTAATTACAGAGCAACTCATTTCTCCTCTCCAGTTAGAAGTGTCATGAATCATTAGCGCTGCAGTTTTAAACACGGTGCAAAACCTGACATGGCTGTGGCTTTTGTTTTCCCCTGACAGCTGTATCTATGTGTGTGCGTCTAAAACAGATATTTAATATCTCCAATTAAATGCAGCTGACCTGTGATTGCTCGACTAAAGACGCTGGAATAAGACCTTTCCATTTCTTTACTTGCTAATTTTAGTGATTTTTCACGTTTCATTTTTAAACGAAAATTTACGAATAGTAATAGAAAAATTGCACAGCTGAAAACAAGCATTGCACTGTCGATACTTTGCCATGTTTAAACAGTTTAAACAGTTCATCTGCTCCTCCAGTCGAAGGTCATTTTTTCCCCCATACAGTCTAATCTGTTCCATCCATTGATCACAGCTAGTGATGTGGTGTGGTTAAAGTCGAGAAGATTTACAAAAATCTTAACCAAACAGTATCTGTTTTAACAACCTTCCCCCCGTCTGTTTGCTCTCAGCGTGTTGGGTTTGGCGTCCCAGTTCAAGAGCTAATAAGCAGAGCAGTGAAAGACATCGCAGAATAGCACAGCTTGGGGTGCTTTAGTGGCTTCACAACTTAAGATAATTTTGTTTCTCCTTCCAGGCATCAACACAGTGGTGCACAGTTTCAATGATTTATCCACACACTGCATCCACCCGCCTTTCTGGCTTAAATTATTCATTTCCATTTTGGAATCCATGTTCTTGTCATTCACTCGGGATTAATTAACCAAATCTTAGAATATCAGTCTCAGATACTGTGTGCTGTAGGTTAAGATACCCTTCTTTCTCTTTACAAGTGATACAGGAGTCAAGGAGATGATATAATTGTGTTATGTTATATAATTATATATACACTGACCAAAAACCGACTGAGTGCAACTGCTTAAAACACTGTGTTGCCCGTGACGTACCCTTGTTCAATTACTAGTTTCTTGCCGCATGGATTTACCATACGTTATGAACACTCATAGAGTCTGGTGCAGGAACAGACTTTATAATGAGGAAGTCCTCCTGGATTTCCACTAGCGGATCCTCGATCATGCTGTACTGCACTGTGACGTGAACGGTCCTGGGCTATACTTTGCTGCGTCTGATTTAAAGTACACCCACCAATCACGCAAAAACACACATTAATGGACTTCTGTATCAGTATCAAAGCCGGGCTCTCACCTTTCTCTCTGCCTCACTGTTCCACTTCAGTGAGGACAACAGGCTATCCCTGTCCTCCAAAGCCACACACTCCACATTTGCATATCAATTTGCTTTTTAATATAATACTCTGTCACTCGAGACCCATTTGTCATTCGGCGAGAAAGCTTCTACCCTCGCAGAACTCCATCCATATATTATTTTTGTCGTGGCCCCTCCCCGTTTTCTTCCCTCTTCCTTTCCCCCGCTGCACTTTATCTCTCTGAGGTGTTAAATTCTTCCCTAATTCTGCCTTTAAGTGTCTGACTGCCAACATGTCCTCTCTTTCTTCTTTTTGTTGCAATCCATTCATCCTCTCTGAACAGGCCCTGACTTGTGCTCTTTATGTAGTTGTGCTGCTTTCTTTGTCAGAGAGCAAGATTCACCACTAGGAGCTGGAAGGGGGGGATAAAGAAAGATATAGGGAGAAGGAAAGGGAGATTGAGAACGAGAGTGCTGACAGGCAAGAATGCACAATAGGGGTCCAAGCCTGCATACCAACTAACAAGCAATCAGATGGAGGGGAAGAGTAAGGCGAGACAGGAAGGCAGCCGTAGGAATAGAAACTCCAAGGTTAACATAAGTGATGTGGACAGAGAGCGGGAGAGCAGGGGCAGCGTTTGTGCTGCAGCAATCTGAGCTGAAGCACAAGCAGAAGAGAAAGAAGAGATGCAAACAAAAGGGGGAAAAGTTAAACAGATAAAGCAGCAAGGAGAAGTAAAATCTGGAAACAATCCAGTGTAGGCTATCCCCAGTTCATATATGAACTGGGGATACAAGGAGACAAGCATAACGGGATCAGCAAACTGCTGTTCACCCCTTAAGGAAAGAGAAGAAAGAGAGAAAGAATAAAAGACTTGATAGACAGATTGAGAGCAGATGACAAAAAGAAGAGTGTCAGGCACCAGTTTGGCTGCAGGACATGTCCTGAGAAAGAAATGTTATGTGTCTTGGCTAAACCACAAGGTAATAGGAAAAAAGAAGATCAGAAGAACTGGAGAAATTAAGGAGTCGATTGGACAAATAACAGATGTGTTTACTTCATCTTATACATACATATATATACATCATATTCACTCAGTTTTTATTCATCCACGCATTCCTGCTCTAAATTAAAGGAAGCCAGATCATTTCATATTGTTATCATTGCAGATTACTGCAGTGTGTGATGGCAAGAACACACCAAAAAACCTGGCCAGGTTTCCAGTTCATTACAAGACAAGCAGAAGATATATCCACACTGAAATGTACTCAAACAGACACTTTGGGGTAGTCGGCCCACTTGACTCTGGGAGGGTAACAGAGCACACAGAGGTTAACTCACATGGACACGAGGTGAATGCTCGATATCAGACTGTGCCGTTGACACTAATGTGGGCTAAAATATCAGACCTTCCGATGCATGCATCCGTCTTTACTATTAAAGTTTAAGTGATACGTCTCTCCTCAGGAGGTCAGGATTGTAAAACCTGTAAAATCATCTGGCCTCCTGCATGGATTTTGCTTTGCATGTGGGACATATGCACATTTTAATTTTTCTCATTCTAATTTATACTTTAACCAATTTAATTTTTGTATATATAGTTAGCTATTTAATTACAATAAAATAAAATAAAATCTCAGCATTTATGTTGTTTTAGCCGTCCCTTGATCACTGAGAAAATATGGTTAAAAGTTGTTACACAGAGGTTTCTAACACATTACACACACTACACTAACCCCTGCAGCGCCCTGTTCCAATAAGTCATTTTGTCCTCGTCCTGGATATGTCTTTTTTCAGTTGTTGTCCTGTTTTGTTCATAAACAAAGTAAATTAAAAACTATTTTTAATCTTCATCAGTATTTCACAGTAGCCCAAATATAGATGCCACATGTGTATGAGTGCAGGAAGTGTGAAAAAGCAAGCCCCGTCTTTCTCTGATATTGTCAGTGTTATGCCAAGTCTTCATTTTTTGGTCTATTAGCCTCGGGTTCCATTGCTGCTTCCCATTTTCCCCTCAGTCTGACTCCAAACTATTGAGAGAAAGCGAGTGGGAGACAACACCATCGACAGCAACGAGCTGTGCTGATTTGTGCTTCCTCTGATAATTGAATTAAGTAGTCAGTGATTCTGCTGTCATTTTATTAGACCGGGGCTGGACTAGGTTGCTAAAGCTCATCAGTGCAGTGTGGAATTAGGACAATGACCACTGTCAGATATTGATTGTGTCCTCTGGTCTGTAATATGTTGTTTCAGAGGATGCAATAGCCTGCAGCTCGTAAAAAGCTATTTTGTCAAAGAATCATTAACATCTCTCTATGCTAAACACTGAGTGTAGCATAGAGAGAAGAAAAAGAAAGCTTGGAGTTGGAAGCGCATGGAGCAGCAGAAATATGAGAGCGACGAGTTATAGCGAAAGAGTGAGAATGCAGGCAGGGTGGAGTGGGTGGAGATGAGTGTCAGGGGTGATTTGTGACAGAATAGCGGGAAGAGTGAAAGGGAAGGTTTACAAGCTGGTAGTGAGCTATGATGTATGGTTTGGAAACGGTGGCACTAACAAAAAGCCCGGAGGCGGAGTTGGAGGTGGCAGAGCCGATGATGCTAAGATTTTCATCTGAAGTGACCAGGAGGGACAGGATAAGAAAGGAGTATATCATAGGCACAGTTCAGGTTGAGCAGTTTGGAGACAAAGTTAAAGATTCAAGGCTGAGATGGTTGAAAGAAAAAGTGGAGAGTGGAGAACAGTGCCACTTGAGAAAGAACCAGACAGGGACGCAAACAGGCTGATCAAACGAAAGGAAACTTTGGCCGAACAGTATGAGGAGATCGATTTTTCACAAAAGGCAGAGAGAGTTCGAAGGGATGAGAGCGATGCAAATACAGATGGTGGAATAACCTTGAAACTGAGCAGGACAGAGGCCACTCTTTGAAAAAGTATAAAGAGAAGGTCCAAAGACATAAACAAAGCAGCAATGTGAGGCAAAGAGAAGAAGCCAAAGATGTAACCTTCGACTAGTTTTAGCTTGAACTTGAATGTTCTGGGGGGTAATGACCAGCCATCTTTTATAAGAAGTTAGAAGTCGGCTGTCGACTAAAAAATGGATACACTCGAAGGTACGGAAGAGTCCAAAGAGGATCATTCATGTAAAAACTGCATTCATTTCCTTTCCTCTCTTCTCCTCCTCATCTCCTCGCCTGTCACCTCCTCTCTTCCCTCTCGTCACCTCTCATCTCCTCTCCTCTTTCATTTCCTGTCTCTCCACATTATTTTCCCACTGCTAATCAGAATGACTAGAAAAATGAAATCAGTAAATCATTAGTCACCCCTCCAGCATGACACAATGAAATGACACATCTATCCACACACATAAATAAAAACACCCTGCTGTGGGCATCTGCTCTCGTCATTACTCGTGATAATGGTGATTCCATTTAATATCAAGCTATTAAATAAAAAATAATTACTGGGAATGAAATCAATGGATTAAATTCACTCTCATTATTTTCGCAGCAAAACCGAAAACCTGAAAGCTTGAGCGGCGACAAACACTGAGGTGATTGTGGATAATTAATTGAGTCAAAGCAGCATGGAATCAAAAAAATAAACAAACAAACAAAGACAGACTGATTTTTAAAAGTTACTGAGCGTCGATGAACAGAACGAGCGAGTACGATTTCTTCTTCTGGCTCTTTTCACTCTCCATCTTGGCTGCGTCTGGCACCAGCTCAGCACTCTCTGACCACAGTGTAAAAAGATTTACTCAGCTCGGGCTAATTATTAGGAAGGGGAAATGATTAGCTGAAGAGTTATGACTAATAAATCTGTCTATGTTTCATTAACACCCTGTTTGGAAACATTTCATTCCGGTGTCTCTCATTAAAGAGAGTGGAGTCGAAGAAGGAAAGGAAAAAGAAGGTAGGGGAAAGAAAAGGTAGGACGTGAGGGAATCCTAGCAGTGTGGTCTGAAGCCGTGCTTTGGTAATGGGTGTAATGTAGAAGAATCTTTAACAGCACGGTGAAAGGTCAAATTGTACAGGATGCAAAAAGAGAGGGAGAAGCATGTCATCTGTATCATTAAGTGAAGTGCATTTTGTATTTGCAGCGAGATCCGTGTGAAACTAATTTCCCTAATGATGTTACTACACCGACGCAACTTGATTAGGTCATGTTCGTAATATGTGCGCTTATATAAGTGTGTGTGTAGTGGATAAAAGCTTTTAAATGCACCATAAAACCCTGGATGAAAACAGTTTTTGAGGTTTTTCAGATGTTTATAGGGCATTTGATCTGTCCCACTGCAACATCTGCTCATTTGCATAGATCCTGCCTGATACATTCTTGCACCTGCGGCAACTAGCTGCTGTTATTGCACTGTTTGCACGCTACTTTCTAGGCATTCTGCAGACAAAGCTGTATTTGGCTACACCCTACAGCTTAGCTGCATTCGCTGACAGCGCCGCCATCCAAGCAATACGTACAAATGACACCCTTGCATATGTCTACACGCGTGTCGCCAAACCTGGCCTGTTTTAGATTTTTACACAGAACCTTCTGGCTAACAAACCATTATTAATGTTATTATTGAGCAAACAGACCAACAGCACCCACAGGGGAAGCTGCATTGGCTGATTTTAACCTCAATCAAATTCACCGTTTGGAAATAGCAGGTGTGTTGCTTATGCCCTTATTTTTTTTTCTATTTCCTGGGGTGGGGGGGTTCTAATCTTTTTCATTTTTTCGAAATACAAACTGAATATCTTTTTCTCACGGCATCTTTGAAATACAAAAACAGCCCCCACCCCCAACACGCTTATACATTTTCGAGCTGTTTTACACTCAGCGTTGTAGATCTTCAGCCTCCTTCTCTCAATGCGTCTTCACTCTGCTCTCTCCTCTCTCAGCAGCGTGTTTTCATTAGCACATGCCTCACGTTTTTTTCATCCTTCCTCTCCTCTTTTGTGTCATTAAGTTTTTAAGAATAACCCTGGGCTCCACAACAGATGCTGTGGTGGTAAAAGAGCTTACACGCACAGACACGATTGCACATCAACAGGATATGCTATTGTGTTTGCGAGGTAGAGCTGTTACCGCTCTCTGTTAGTGAGACTGAAAAGTCTTTCTCCTACTATGACAGCTTACTTTCCTTTGTGTTTCTTTCTCGCCGCCTTTCACCTTTTGTTATTCCGTACTCCGCTTTTAAAAAAAAGTTTCCTTTCTCAGAAATAAGAATAATACATAACAATGAAGATGATAAGATTCGAAACACTGCAAGATGGCGATCAGCAGATTTCTATTAGATCCCAATTCAATGGATTGTGACCCTTGACTCCCTGCCGGATATCTACAGCTCTGACAACAGATGTGCTCCACGCATGGACAGACTACAGACGAACCAACTTAAAAAAAAGGGGCATGACATAGATGGAACAACTTCACGCAAACTTCTCGCCAAAACTCCTACTTTAAAAACACGAAAACAGAAAGAAAGAGAAAAAAAGGCATTCAGGAACCTGGCATGTAACCAAAATCTACGGCTGTTTGGAAAAGGAGACGGTTGTGAGGCCGAAGGATCATTAGACTGCAAACAAAGCAGAAGCACAAACACACACACACACGCACACCGATGCTGAGAGGCAGAAGCTGTAACATGTTTAACAAGAAGAACGAGAGAAAGTGAGGAACAGCGGAGAGAGCGTTTTCTGCGTGAAAGGCCATCTGCTGAATCCATGGCTATGCCAGTCGCTTTCTAGCTCCCCATCGTTCGCACCTGCCAGCACGCCAAAGCACCCTCAGGAGGACAAAAGCACCTTTGCATTTTGCACGCTTTCGCACACAAACACACACCGTAACGCGTGTACTCGCCTCACAATAATGGCACGCACACAGCAATAGCGGGTGTGATTTGTCAGCGCAGCGCTGTGTCTGAGGAGCTTTCGATGTTTTTCCATGTTTTCCCTCCTGCGGTAACAATAACATAACTGCACTTTAATAAACGAGAGCAGGATAGAATAGAATAGCTGCAAATCAAACCGTTTATGAGGCTGAGCTGTTCAGCGTGCAGCCAGGAAAGGCTACAGTAAGCCTGTATGTGCTTCTGTGGCTGTGAAAGTTATATTATAGTTGAGCGATAGGAAGTGCTGATCACATTGTTCAAAATGTTGTTAGCATTCTGGACTTAGTAAGACCCTTTTTACACATGGTTTTAAAATGTATTGCTAGCAATAAGTTTAGAAGTGTACAGTTAGGAAATAGTGCCGTTTGCACCTGTGTCATCATGATCCTCCAAGGACTTCCTTACTGTATATGTCAAAGAGCCCCTGTGCATCCCTTCATTTGCTGTCTATTGCCAGCCAAGTTCCAGGCTTGTTTAGCACGAGCTATAAAAGACAACACAATGGTTTGAGAAGAAAGGTGTGATTTATTTCAGCATCTGAGACTGCCATTTGTCAGGGCGCAGGATAAGATGAAAAACAGCCGCCACATATGGACACATTAGCATTCATACCATGTTAAGAAGTTGGATCAAAATGCATTTCTGCAGTTGCTTACATTTTGTTCTTAGCGCCGCCCACTTGCGATCTGACTGCACTTCCATTCAATTTAGTGATTACTGGGGGAAATTTTTTACACAGCGAGTAAAGGTTGGGGAGCTATGGAGAAAAACGCACCACACACGTCTCGTGGAAAATCAATCAAGAACAGAACAGGAAATGAAAACTGAGGAGCCAAAAGAAGTTCAAAATAATGAGAAAAGCAGAAGCAGAGAGAGTGAAATTAGAGAAGAGAGAATCTGACTGATTGACAGATACGATGGAACGGGTGAAAAGAGAGAAGAATGGACAACACGAGGAGACATTTGAAAAAATAAAAATGTTCTCCCAATTCCTCAGAAACCTCAAGGACGACACTTTTATTGCACACAGAAGTGCAATCGCCCACCCATCAGCTCTCCTAGTCTTACTCCACGTCTCTCTCTACTCTTTCAAACTCGCTTGTAATCTGCCTTTTCATCTTTTACCCCTTGCACCTCTGCCTTCTTCCCCTGGCTCTCCTTCTCCTTCCATCTACTTTTCTCTCCTCCTCTTTAAAGCCCACCTCCTCTTTCTCTCTATCTCTCACACCATCTGAAAATGTAGCTCTCTTGTGGCTCAAACATACTTCAAATGTACTTCTCCCCCCCTTTGCTGCAGCCTGTCATTCTCACTGCCAATCTAATATGTTTATTCTCCACTTGTGTCTCTCCTTTACCTCGCTTCTGTCCATCTCTCTCCCCCCTGAGCTCTCTCTCTCCCGCTCTTGTCTCTCTAGTGATGCGGCTTTGATCCTCGCTTCCTTCCCCAGTTACAAATGCACTCCACCTATGCACGCATGCACACAAATACACACACGCGCACACACTCTTGACAGGTGTACAGATGTTGTTTAATAGAAAGCAGTAATCAACACTGCCTTCTCCCCGGCATCCACACCTCTGTGAGTAAATGAAAGAAAGACAGATACAGAGAGAGAGAATAACAGAGGAAGAGAGGGAGACCTTAAATTGATGGCAGTGCATCGACCCCTCTGTAAAACCTAGTTAACACCTCGCCAGCCTGTGAAACCCGATTAGACAAGTGGTAGTGTGTGTTTGTGTCATCGCGTCGCGTTCAAAGCACAAAATGTTGCACAGGTTGTTTTTCTTTGCAGACGGACAATCCCATTACAGGCTCTTGATTAAAAAAATGTTGATGCGATCCTGTTCACGTGCCTTGAGTGCAGTGTGCGTCTGTGTTTCTTTGCTGATTACCTTCCTCTTACTCAATAGTGAATAGAGCACTCAGCTTGATAAGCAATCACCTGAATCAATACTAATCTTTTAAGCGAGTGCATGTGCATGTTTGCATGGATGCATAGTAGCAGAGTTCTTAAAATGTGGCTAATCTCCTGTAATTTGAACTCATACAGGATAAACATTTAATTACAGGTACAGTGAGTCACAAATGCCTGTCATCCCTACTTCTCTCTCCTCATCCATTTCTTCCTCTCTAAAGAGCCTTCTTTTAACTTACATCCTTTCATCTTCTAGCCTCTCAACCACTCTGCATTCTTTTACTTTCCTTTCTTCTTCTTCTCTCACGTCCTTCTCCTCTATGGCCTTCTGTGAGTCAGAGCATTACCAGCAGTCTAACCTTCAAAGAGAGTGATCATTGAAAGTCCATGCTCTTCACATACAGAATAACACGGCCTTTAGTTGGACTTTGGCGCCTGTGTAAATGTCAAAGTTGGAGGGCCTGCTTTGGCACACCCATGCGTAATCCCTCAGAGACAGACAGAGAGATATGAAGAGCGCTTAGCTTGCGTGTGCATGAATGCACATGTTCATAGGGCTCACTGAATTTAAGCTCAGTCAATTTCAGCCTAAATCTTTTTTGTTGGTGACCCAATAAAGTAGAACAACTGAGAAAATAGCTGTCTGGAGTTTAGCTCATTCGCTGTGTTAGAGTGGCCAAAAAACTGTATCCTATCAATTTAAAGGGTAAAATTTCTGATATTTTAGGTTCTTTTTATATCTTTCCTCAGGCAAGCCCACTGGTTCATACTGAACATGGGAACTGTTTAGTCAGAAATATTATATAATTTTATTTTTTTTAAATAACAAAAAAAGCATTTCTTACAACTAGCTGATTTTTTTCAACAATTGTTATTCCAAAGGAGTAAATATTGTGAAAAGAACTTGAAATTGTGGCCCATTTTCAGCTGCGTTTAAGTGCGCCTTTGAGCAGCACTGTGTGAAACTGACTCCAAATAAAGTCGCCACATTCAGTGCATCAAAAGAACGTGTCACCCACAGCAACAGTGTAGCTCATAACTGTGCTTTTTAATAGTTGTTGGACAACAATAAAGGTCTGTGGCCCAGCGAGACAGTAAGATGTACCAGGCTTTGGCTACAAGGATTATTTCCAATACATTTAAGAATGGTGACAAAATGACATAATATTAACAGGGAGGTAATTGCCAACCCCTTCTTACTGCTGGCCCTACCTTCCGCTGACAACGAAGCAAGTCACCAGGAAGATGAGGAGAACAATTCCCCCTGCGATCGACACAGCCAGAATGGTAGACTGATTAGGGTCCCCTATGGCCAAAACATCTACAAAAGAGAAAAAGTGAAGACTGTTATTTAAGCAAGCATAAATGAGATTGGGAAAAAAAAGTCAGCAATGTTTTCTACAGGGGAAAATTGACAGAAGAAAATACTAAGGAAGGCTGGGAGTTAAAAAGATAACAAGTGAGAGTGAGAAAGTGGCGGAGGAGGATAGAGATAGAATGAAATATGATAGCAATAGAAAAAGAGGTAAAAGACAGAGGCTGAGGGAGACTGAAAAAAGAGAGGGCCGCAAACGAGTAAAGGAAAGAAAGGGAGGTGGATGGAATAGTAAGTAAGGTCCTTGATGAAAAGCGCTCTCCCTCTCTACATTCCCTGCGAGGGTATGAGAGTAGACATGAAAGCTATTCCCATTCTTCTGTGCTGTCCAAATGGATATGTTAACATTGCACATAACAAGGCTACCACCGAGAACTTTCTGCAAAGATGCATCGATTTTTACGCCACACCAATCGAGCCATTACTCAAAACAAATACCTCATTTATCTGGTTTAGCTAAGCATGGGCAGACATGTGCGACTGAGTGTGTATGCACTGCATATATGCGTGTGCTTGTGCCTGTGTTGAAGAGGCAAATTAAAGCTCCAAGGTAAGTACAGATAAGCATTGATCTCCTGTTATATTTTGTGGTGCACACGTACTCACCTCTTCTTTAACAATCAATAGAATTGATCTAATTAGATTACTGAGATATTGGATTAGCTGCATAAGGCAGATCCTGTATTTTAGAACACTGAACTAGACTGTGAACCTTTATTTGAAGGCACAGCAACAGCTCTATATACTTTTGAGCATAGAAGAAGTGAGATCAGAATTTTCCGCGGATTCATCAGCTGACATTCTATAAACCACGGAGTATTTTGGTGACAGCCAAGAAAAGATAATTTACACCTTGTTGTATTCATTAAAATTTGATACTAGGAATTGAAACCATAAACTCAATAGCACACAGATTTAAAGAGGATACAAATTAATTTAACTGTAGGTATATTTTCCTGTAGACTTGTATAAACTCTAATTTCTTTTTGCCCTCTACTGTCAACCTTAAAGAATGCATAATTTGCACAACTTACGTAATTATTCTCATTTTTTGTGTTTTATATAAACGCTCTAAATATTGAGATGTATATGTTGCATTAGTAGGAGCAATTTAAAGGCATTTGTTGCAGGACCAAGTTTATAATTACTTTAATTGATTACTGAAATCTGAGGCCATGGTTCTCAGCCGGAAAAGGGTGGAGTGCCCACTCCGGGTCGGGGATGAGTTCCTGCCCCAAGTGGAGGAGTTCAAGTATCTCGGGGTCTTGTTCGCAAGTGATGGGAGAAGGGAGCCGGATATCGACAGACGGATTGGGGCTGCAGCTGCAGTAATGCGGACGCTGCACCGGTCCGTCGTGGTGAAGAGGGAGCTGAGTGTAAAAGCGAAGCTCTCAATTTACCGGTCGATCTACGTCCCTACCCTCACCTATGGCCACGAGCTGTGGGTAGTGACCGAAAGAACGAGATCGCGGATACAAGCGGCAGAAATGAGCTTCCTCCGAAGGGTGGCTGGCCTCTCCCTTAGAGATAGGGTGAGAAGTTCGGCCATCCGGGAGGGGCTCAGAGTAGAGCAGCTGCTGCTCCACATCGAAAGGAGCCAGCTGAGGTGGTTCGGGCATCTGACAAGGATGCCCCGTGGGCGCCTCTTGGGTGAGGTGTTCCAGGCATGTCCCACCGGGAGGAGGCCCCGGGGCAGACCCAGGACACGCTGGAGAGATTATATCTCTCGGCTGGCCTGGGAACGCCTTGGTATTCCCCCGGATAAGCTGGAGGAGGTGGCTGGGGAGAGGGAGGTCTGGGCCTCTTTGCTTAGGCTGCTGCCCCCGCGACCTGGCCCCGGACAAAGCGGATGAAGATGGATGGATGGATGGATGATTACTGAATTACTTGAACTGTCATCCGTATGTATGCTATTCGTATGCCTTCCAGACAGCGTATAGTGCAGTTCCAACCATTTACACATGTATCCCCCTCTACTTTCCTCCACTTTGTCTTGGAATCATTGATCATGTTGAAGAACACATTACGCAACCTCTAAAGTAGAAAATCCTAGCACGCACAATAAGGTGATAATGAAAATGAATGACCCCAACCTTAACATCAACAACAACAATAAAAAGAATGGATGAACACGGGGACTTTGGAAACAACATGACAGAGAAGCAACACAAAGCTGTTTATGAGGCCTGAACAACCCCGCTGAACTTAACCAGGCATGGATTTGCCTTTGGTATAAATTCCTAGTATATTAAAATCTAAGTATAAGGCATGTATGTCATGTATTAAGCTTTTGCCTTTAATGATGACTGGATATAGATCTCCAGTGTTCTGTGCAAATCAAGATTTTCAATCCAACGGCACATCCTTCCTTGTGAAACTGGCTTGTCTCCCTTTCACCTGATAAGTATTCCACAAAACTTTGGAGCCACTGGTTCAGATACATAGATGACAACCTATGAGACTGCCAAGGTGTCTCTGTCTGACAGCAGAACTGAAGAAGCTGTTCGGATGAAAGTAAGATATTCCATAACCATACAGTCGATTGATTTAAACAGCAGGGATGACTTCAAATCTTAGTACACTTGATATAATATGGATGTACATTTTGCTCTAGAGGTAATCTTTGTCCCGTTTTTTTTTTTTTTACCAGCACTTTTAGATTTCTAATATTGAGAATGCATACTGCATTTGAAGAACAGGCATGTATTAAACATGGACTGGCTGCTATTCCAATTTTCAGCTGACCACATGGAAATTTAGTAGGAGGAAAAGAGATGAAAAAGAAACAAATCAACTGGACAAAGTGGGACAAAACAGCTGGGAGGAAAACTGAAATATCCGATTCCCTATAAGTAAACAAAAAATCTATTATTCCTTGTTTTACTGTACCTTCGTGACTTGTTTCTAGCTCAATCTCTCCACCATAGCTCCCATACCCCCCATCAGTCCGAGCCCGGACCCTGAACACATAAGTGGTCCCAGGTTTGAGCCCTTCCACTGTCATCATGTTGGAGCGAGTCTTCAGAACTGTATAGTTCTGTTCTCGTTGGTTCTGGAGCAGAAAAAAAGAGTTAAACAGTGAGTGAAAAAGGAGAGAAACTTAAAATAGATGATATTAAGTGTCCAAGAAATTAAATGAGTCTGGATTTTAAAAAATGGTTGAATATACAAAAACCTCTAAAGAGGTTTATACAGAGCAAATAATAATATATAATATAATAAACAAAAATAGTCTGAAAATAATAAAAACCTCAAATTGTTGAATTTAAATGTCTCCAGGGTCCAAATACACCTCACTAAGTTTTCATTTGTTCATCGCTGGACCATTGAGTGGCATTTATACATGAGCATCTGTCAACTCTCAAATCTTTTCCTCTCCACACTCCAAAGCATTATGCGGTTACTAGTCCCGCTTCACTTCCTTCCTCAACTACCTTGTGGGTGTGCGTGCACTTATATACATGTGTGCAGGAGGATGAATAAAGAATAAGTGTGTCTGTCAGTAAGCTGATTCCCTGCAGAGAGGCTGATACTCTACCTAATGGAAGACACTTTACAACACGGATTAACACTGTTTTACTGGTAATGCCTGCCAGCCCACACACACTCATGATCAGATAGCGTGCACGCACACAGACACACAATCTTGTTCCATCGTCCACACGAGGACACTCATTAATCTAATGCAATCCCAAGCCACTTACCCTGACTTAGAACATCAAATTTCAATGCTTTTTCCTAATCCCAAACTATTTCTCAACCCTTTTTCTAAAATAAAGTTTTAACCCTAAAAAAAGCACCTATGGGGACTTGTTTGAATGCTTGTCCTTACTGTGACGCAAGTCCCCATACGTTGGTAAGTATTTAGGCTTAAGTCCCCGCCGGAATATAAAAACAAGCTCAAAACCCCCACACTCAATTTCATCATCTCATCCAGGTTTTACGAGGTTTGTTCAACAGATGTTTGGTTAATTAGCTTGGCATGAACAGTAAAGGAGACGTTAGTGATAAGGCAGTGAAAACATAGAAAGGGAGAAACTGAAAAAAGGCATTGTAGATGTTTGTAATGAACAAGTCATTAGTGATATACCCAAAGGCTGCAGTACAAACAACAAGAAGATTAGAAAATATGTAGTGTTACGGGGTACTCAAGATATTTTCAGCCGTGCATAATGACCTTTTGGGAGAAATACTTATTTAGGTAAGACAGTTTATCCCACTTGTGCATTTTAGTGTATGTGTAGGTCTTTATCACCTTCTCATAGTAGATAACCTCATATTCCACGATCACTCCGTTGGGTCTCTCTGGGCCCTGCCAGGCCAAAGTCACACTGTCCTTGCTCCGCCTTTCCTTCAACACTACGCTGACTATAGAAAATAGAAAAAACAAAGGGAGAAAGTGTGAGTAAAAGAGAAAGTAGAGCTCTGCAAGACAGGCTGGTGCAGGACCATGACACGAGAAGACCCATACTGCAATATGTCAGACATTTTATTGTGTTAATGAAACAGCTTACAAGATGTGTGACACTCATGTTATCATGTTATCTGCTCATGTGATCAGTGCAAACCCCAAACCCTACGACTTCCGATCCATTCACACATCGGAGCAGATGCTTGTGCGGTTTGAAAGTGTGTTTGCTTGTGCATGTGTGTGTGTGTGTGTGTGTGTATGTGTGTGCATAGTTGAGAGCGACAATCAAGGCATGTGGGGATTTTAATGAGGTTAACAACCTCCCACACCCCTTTCACCTTCCTCCCACCTCTCATACACAGTAGTGTGAGACCTGAAAGAGATCGTCACCTTGCTACACTTCTGTTACGCAGTCCCTGCATGTGACATATGCAAATATGATTGCACATGCAGGCAAGGGTGCAAAGATGTCATTTAGAGTCAGAGTGTTAGAGATGCTTCACATCAATGTTTATAGTTCTCACATAAGCATGATGCTATTTATAAACAGAAAATGTTCAGGCCACATAATATGTTGCTTTTTATATATATATTTTTATATTTAGATATTTTTTATAAGTATTTACTGCATATTAAATCCCCAAATGTCTTGAAACATAATAAATAATACTGTGAAAGAGCTTCCCGGCATCAACAAATACATTCATATGCAAATTGGGATCTCTTTGTTTAGGACGTGCACATGTTCTCACCTGTCTGCGATGTTGTGACATTTATCACGACTTTTCCCTTGGGTGTTGGACTTAAGGCCGACACTCCATTCTCACTCTCAATTGTGAAGCTGTAGTTGGAGTCTGGCTCCAAGTCGGTAACCAACACGGTTGTTGATGACAGACCAAAGTTCCTGGGAACAAAATGGACGTTGCTACCGCATTTTGTGCACTTCTTGCCATCACCAGAGCACTTTGTGCAATTGAGGTTGTAGATGATGTCTCCTCTGCCTCCGGTGTCTCTGGGTGGTGCCCACTCCAAGGTGACGCAGGTTTCATTCACAGTTGAGATGGGATTCTCAGGAGCAGATGGAGGACCTGAGAGAATACAAAGGCTCTGATCAGTTTCTGTATCTTTTTACTATTCATTATTTATTTATTACATTTTTTTAAAGTTCCTTTTAAACTGCTTTAACAACACTAAATCTAGTGTAAAGGTTTCTAAATGGAAACCTTGGTGAAACTGTGCACAGCATTGGTTAACCATCATTGTCACTGCCTTCAAATGTTGCTTAAAAAGGACTACAAACGCCCAAAATCTCACAGGTTACAACTGGATTTAATAATGCACATCCAAATATATAGTCATCTATAAAATAGTATTACAATACATGTGGCACCCTGCTAATTAATCCAAGCTATTCTAGCTTTTAATTGGTGAGAAGCATGGCATAAAACTGTCTTTATCAGAGCCCCTTCTTGAAATACAGACAAATATTATTTTTTGAAATATCCAGTCTTTCAGTGTGCATCGTCTTCATGCTCATTACCAAATGAATTGCGATTTCTATAAAGAACAGACATCACGCTGATTAAATTACAAATTTAATAATTGACTTCAACCACGAGGTGCATATTTTTCCAGTCTGTTAATTAGCTTTGAAATCGACAGTGATTGAAAGAGTTTGGCAGATTGTCACATCGAAGAATACTGTATCATATTGCACTTTCCAATTTCAATCTTAAAGCTTTAAAGAGAATTCATATAATATTAAATAGCCGATACTTGACTGCACAAAGATTTTTTACCATGTGAAATTAACTCACACCCTGATAGTGCTCTGCAGATAATAAATAGTAAGAGGACAATGATCTATGGAAAGTGCCCAAAGTAATTCTCAAAAGTCAGTTGCATTTTATGATTTAAGTGGTTAAAATCACTCTGAGCTTCAGCTGAAATAATTAGTTTATCAATTTATTTATTATGTCAGTAATCATTCTCAAGGAACCAAAGAAAGTTACACGCAAATGCCCTCCAATATACCTTTAGATGCAGTGCATTCTTCTTGAAAGACAGATTAATATAATATCCAGTGTTTAACATTCAGAACACCAAACTTAGGAAAATATATTTTATATTTCATTAAACTCTTTTATAACCACGGATATATCAGTGGAAAGGTCAGTTCTGAATCTGAAGAATCCTTGAAACACAAACACATCATCAAGGTAAGCTATTCCTGTAGCATGAGAACCACTCATATAGAAACCCCCGACTGTGGATACCCACAGCACAGCAAGGTGCCAGTATTTCAACCATATGGAATTTGGCAGCACATTCCATGCTGACATCTCATCAGGGTCCTGGCTGAGCCGTGAGCCCCAGGAGGGGACCAGCAGAGCTTGAGACTTTCTTGACTGGCCCTCCCAGTGCTGAGACCCGGCAGCATGCGACGGAGCCCCTACTACGTATAATTGAGGCCGTTGGTTATAAATCTTCTAAGAGAGTGTGCTGACTTATTCTAATTCTGTCTTTTTTTTCTTTTCTCCATCCTCACTTCCCTTGGCTGCACTTAACTGTCCATCATCACCGTTGGTACTGATCGGTCTTTTATGACACTTAGATTATATGCCTCTGATACTCAACGATTTCCCCCACTGTTCTATTCTTTTCTTATGTCTCGAGTGTCACTCTCCATCTTTCCATGACTAACTCTCTCACCATTTCTCCTTATTTTCTCATTTTCCTTCCTCAATCCTCCATAGTGCTCTTCACCATTCAAGAGAGATGGCGTGCGCGTGTCTGCCCATACATATTTGAACAAACCGTTACTCATTTCCAGCTGATAACACCTGTCACATCTCACCTGCTACAACGATTAATGAGTGTAATCTACCATAACCTGATAATGGGTTTGAGTATGCGTGTGCATGCTTGTGTGTGTGTGTGTGTGTGTGTGTGTGTGTGTGTGTGTGCACGCGTTCCTCAATATTTCTCAAGTTCCGTCTCTTTCCTCTGCCATGACAATGTCCTTTCCCGCCTCCACTTCCCTCCGTCTATCTTAATCTATCTGTTTCTGTTTCTCCTGCACACTCAATCATCCCCCATCTTTTTGCGTCCTCTCTGTGTCTTTCCATGACTATGTAGCCCAAACTCTCTGGCTGTATGTGTGTGTGTGTGTGTGTGTGTGTCTACGCGTAAGAGAGAACTGAAACCGAAAGAGAGAGCATTTGAACCACGTATCTGTGTGCTGTTCTTGCAGCAATTGTATCCATGGCAAACTGATTAAATGAAAAGTAACTAAATAATTTCATAGCCCAACAATAATTTCACTATAGTGAACTGTAGTGAATATTGTGACTGTGATGGCTTGAACTTTCTGACAGTGTTTGAATCACTCACGTGTGCAAGCCATTGAGCGAGGGTCGTTCTCAGCACGGTAGAAACCTTTCTCACAAATGCACTCTGTGGCTTGTTCCTGTGGGGAGGAGCTGTGAGGGGGGCATTTGGTGCAGTAGGCATCTGTAGCTGAAGCTTTGTAGGTGCCAGGTCTGCATGCTGGAGCGAGGAAAGAAGATGAATATGGAATAAGAAGTTGTACCATTGCAACAAACACAATACACAGTCAGCATTTATTAACCATAAAGAAAAGTGTTGCCAAACACTTTTGTTGTGAACACTTAAACACCAATTTACTATATTGTTGTTTGTAATGTGATGATAAAAGCTAGTAGTTGCAATTGCAGCAGAAATCCCTGCCTTGCTACAATGTGATTGTCTAAATTTGGCTGATTTGGACATAATACTGTCACTTACTGTGACATTGTACAGGCCAAAGAAACTGCTGAGCTCTTAGAACAAAGCTGTGTTGCTAGAGAAACAAGAAATACACACAATCAGATGACTACTTTTGTTTTTATCTCTCGATCAAAAAAACCCAAACAATCTGAATTTATGTCTGCACGTGTCTCATCTGTCATGACGTTTTGTTGTCAAGTCCCCAAATCTTACTTTTAAGTTAATATTGCTATCATAATTTAAAAACATAAATAATACAGAAAGTATACAGAATTATACTAGAAGCCTGCACATAATAAAGAGAAGTCAGAGAAAAACTTACAAGTGTCCTACCCTTCTCCAAAAATGGTTATTTTTTGTCTAAGTTCTTATTTTGACTCTTAGTTATTATGTTTTAAACATAAGGATGGTCAAGTGTGTAACTGCAAAGTAACATGTGTGCTGGTGTTGCCACTCTTAACTAAAACTACATTCTGCTTCCTAACATAGACCAAATGAACACAAATCACATTTTTTTCCTCTCAACCAAGTAATTGCTTTGCCTAAATGTAACCAAGCAGTTTCAGTGTCAGTGCAAAAACATGTGAAAATAAAAGCAAATGGTACGATTGGAGCTTAAAAACGATCTCTTTGAGACTTCTTAACACATACTTTTTTGGCCTTTTGCAGTAGAAATTGTCTTATATCTCATTTAAAGATCAATATAATTGCTCGTTCAGATAAGATGGTTACAATTCTATAACACGTACCAAAAAATACAAACAATGCAGTAAAAGATTTTTCTTTTCTTCTTTGTTTTTTGCAAAAGATAGATACTACAGATACAGGTGGGTCACAGAATGTGCCATGCAGCGCTCGTGGCAAAGAACAGGAAAACAAAGTCTGATTTAATATGTTGTGACAATAGGTCTATGTGAGCGCCTTTCACATGAGGCCAAAAGACTGGTGTAACAACAGAGTTGTACGATACAATAACACAGTTCAACAGCAGATCAACTGTCATTCCTGTTATATAAGCATTAGATCTTCGGGCAACCGAGGGCTCAAAAATATATACAGCCGCAGTCACAGCAATAGTTACAATAATATAATATGACTACTGGTAGAGCTGTTACAGTAGCTGCACATTAGTCATTATGTGGAGTCATAAAACTGGGGAGGGAAAACCGTGATACCGCTCAACAGGAGCAACCTACTGTAATAGACTGGGGACGTGAATGATTTCCCTTTTGCATCCTAGGCAGGAAAATAGAATTCCTGACTTTCCCTTTGGTAATCTGAATATAGATTACGCATGTATTTATTTATACATTCATAGTCCTGGTATTCCCGTTATTGTGAGGCTTTTTCTGCCACGGTGGTAAATAGTATTACAGTGTACAAAACTCTATGTAAGGAAAATGAGGGTGTCTCAAATGCAATTTGATAGGCGCCTGGCGTGTGTATGTGCACGTTTGTGTGGATATGTATACATGCAGCTATGAACAGGTTGGATCAATGATGCGACCGATTCCACCAGGTGCTGACTGCACCAAGCGCTCCTGTGTGAGAAGGTGTTAAGTATGCAGCGTGTGTGTGTGTGCGAACGCATGTGTTCGCCTGCTGATTGCTTGTGCTGCTGGTGAAGGTCATGGATTTAATCAAGCTACGCGTCACTTGTCCCAGAAAGGCTGTATATTACCACGCTAACACACACACGCACGCATATTCAATGCCGCGGTTAACCTGCAGACAGCGGAATAGAAAAGTGGCCTAAAAGTAGTTTGATTTCTCACTGTGCAGGTAAGTTCCTCCACCTGGATGCTGTGTGCTCACATACAGACAGTATTTTTAGGTAAATCATTCATCATAGGGGAGCAAAGTCCACTGGCACAATCCCCAAAAGACCTGAGAGAACACTGAGAGAAAAAAAAGGGGATGTGGGTGTGTAGGTGTAAAAATGAGAGAAAGAAAACGAGAAAGAAATGAAAGGAAAATAAAGGGAGTAGTAATTCTCAGAGGGTTTCTGCTCTCTTTCCTCCTTCCTGTCAGCCTTTAAGGTAATGGGTGCCTATGTGCTGTGCTGGTGACTGTGTGTGTTCCTGTTGGCTGGGCCGTAGGAGCACGGTGGAAAAGCGTCTTTTCTCCTGGGGGGACGCTGCATCCGGAGAGTCCTGGCTACAGGCGCTAGCCAGCCACAGAGGCACAAAGGGCCTCAGCGGTAAAGGACAGACAGGGCACCCTATGCCAGCCTTGGCACACATACAACTGCCTGATCAAAAACTTTGTTCAAGAATGGTGACTTGGCCAATATGAGGAGAGCTTCCTCATGTGCTGCTTTCTACTCCCCTTTTCCACCTCTTTTACTTTCTTAGTAACCCTTTTCCTTCTCTCTCTCTCCTTCCTCTCTCTCTCTGCTTCTCTCGCTACTTTTCTCAAGCTACTCCCAGAGTCTGCCCCATGGGAAATATGGTACTTGAGTTGGTTCCCTTATGATTAATGATTTACCACAGATATAAAAAAAAAAAAGGGACAAGAAGCCTGAAGCAGTAAGACAGTGATCGCATAAACATACACACAAAGCAGACACACACAAGAGCAAAAGTTTAGACACAAAAACTATGTCGTAGAACTATGAGCTAACTCCAAATTAACATTTTCCTCAGCTGACGGTGTTGTGTGTGTGTGCGCGCGTGTTTTTCAGATCTGTGTATGCATTTCTGCGTATGATAAAGAGTGGCCTCAGATCCAGTGTCCTATTAATTATTCATGTGGTCACTAGAGAGAGTCGGTGTATTTATGCCAATCGATAGCTCTTAGATATGATATAGTACTGCTACTCAAGACACACCCTCAGTCACCATGCACTGATTGAGATGGGAACAGCACAACTTCTTCCTTTGGGAAAAACACTGTACACAAGAGATGATTGAGTTCTGTTCCACTCCACATCTTATTGTTTTATAGGACCACAAAAACTGATTAGTTCTATAAATCTATTACAAAATGCCAGAAGAAAATAAAATAAACATATTGCAGTTTCCCAGGGCCCTTTGAAGTCCTGTGTGTACACAAACTCCATAGAAAAGCTATTCTTAGCTGCCAGGTCTGAAAAGAGTTGCCACTGCTGAAGTGCTCTAAACCTGCAATTATGCACAGGAAGTGACTCCCTTCCAGTTGTAGAGAAGTCTATAACAAAATGACTTTACGTCCTCAGATTTAATACCTTAGTACTTTTATAGTTTTTTTTTGTGGTCCCAGTACCCAGTTTCAAATCTTATGGAATATACACAGTGTTCATTTTGTATATACACAGTGATGGAACCCTTCGAGTACCCCTCAAGTGCCCAAGAATAAAATAGGTGATTAAACAGGGTGTGTTTTGTGGGATGGCAACCTTGCAATCGATAAGCCGTTATCATCTGAGCTTGTGGTGTCATCAGTTTCTCAGTCAGAGCCACTTCTTCTCTTAACTTACAGCTTCACAAACTATAGCCAAAGCTCAAAACTTCAGACTTGAAACGCAGGAGTCAATAAACAAACAGGTCCATCATCTATATGGTGTTTAAAGGCACTCAGCAAAATATATATTCATCATCAAAGAATTTTCATCCTCTGAGTTTTTTAGTATCTATTAACTCATGGTTTAGGTTTATTTTCCTCACAGTCTGACAGTTCTGGTTCACTCCCAGCACCCATCATCCTTACTTTCAGCCCAAGGAGACAGTTGTTTTCAGTTAAAAGGTAGTGCGAGGTAGTGTATAACAATGGGGTTTTATAAACCCATTGCTCAACACCAAATGACAGACAGTTAGCAGCTAAAAAAGCCAGTAAAGCATTTAGCAGATGAAATAGCGAACACCTGCCTCAGGAATCGCTGGAGGGAAAAGAAACGCAAATGTTCGGCTACAAGAGTTCATCAGGTGATCAGATTCTTGAATTATTTTTTCTTGTGTTTGCATTCAGCATATGTGACTCTTTTCATACAGATTTTTGAGGTTTAATGATTAAACCTGAGCAAACGCTCCTTGAATCTCATAAGAAAAAAGGAAAACTGCTAATGTTCACATGCCAGAAGCTGTGACAGTTTGTGACCATTTTTTTTCTTGACAAACGACTCAAATCGTCACCAAAATAGCAGTTAACGTCCTCTTTACTGACAAATTACATGCGCGTTTATTCCCAGTCACTTTCAGTAGGCATAAAACCAACGTGCTGTGTTAGAACAGTGGTTCACAGCCTTTTTATTCCTTCCCTCGAGGATGAATATATTACAATCTCATCCTACACTTCTGCACACGTAGCCTTTACAGTCAATTTAAATTATCCTGTTCAAGGGTCACGTATATATGGAGCTGGTTGACTTTGTCTGTGGGCAAAGCTCTGACCTATGCCGTGATTAATGATTCCTGGCAGCTTTGATGACCCCTCGAGCCAGTTCAGGATACATTCTAACATGTTAGCTGTGTTTCTCTATGAACCGCTACGCTTCAGCAGTGATTAAATGCTTACACGAAAAACAGAAGCTGCTGACTGCAATAGTTCAGGAAATGTGTTCCATTAATGTTCAATAGGGCCTTTACAGATTTAGACGCAAGTGTACGCACAGGAACGCGAGCCCGATATCTCACCGTCAGAATCATTACACGCTAATTGCATTCAACCAGGCGCCTCTGAACGTATGCAAAATCACCTCCGCTGCATTATTCTGACACAAACACTTCCTCTGGATGACGGTGAGCGCTCTCCTCCTCTTCACTTCCCTTACAAAAGTTTAAGAGCTAATTGCTCCGTTCTTTTGCTTACTGTCGCGCTCGGTTCAAGTCAAATATTGGCTCTCGGCCGGATTTACCATAAAGGGCAGAAAAGAGGAGAAAATTGTGCGTGTGTTTGTGCATAGGTGGGGGGTACACTGTGTGTGTGAAAGGCCATGTTCAGCTGGGAGGAAAGTTGTGTAAAGCTTGCTGGCCCATGGGAGATGAGCGCCATAATTGTCACCATGGCAACAGCCTTTCAAGATGGAACCCTTCGAGTACCCCTCAAGTGCCACAGCTCCCGGAGCACAGAGCAGTCTGTGTTCGAGTGAGAGTGTGTGTCTGTGTGTAAGTGCGTGTGTATATATACACATCCCCGAGTTGAAGCCAGCTACTTAAAAATTGATACATCAAGCGTCAGTGGAGAAATCTGACGAGATTGAAAGTGACGTCCTTTATGGCCACCGGGGTCACATCTGTAGGTGGGTTTGTTTGTGTTCATGCGTACATGCCTGTGAAACGTGTTTTCAGTCCAACTGACATTGTTGTCACACAAAACAAACCTCAGAAAGATGGTCAAAAATAGCATACGTGAAAAAAATTATGTGCAATAAAAAGAAATGAATAAAAATGGCGGCCATCGAGCCAGGTTTACACCAAACGTGTGATACACAGAACAAAATACACAGTTCCATTACACGCTTAATGGTGCTTCACTATATAAACACATCATTTTGATTAATTGATTAACTGGAGCACAGCAAAGAGTGTGTACCTTTTAACAGCGGCAGAGGAGCATAACCCATGTGACTTTATTAACTGAAAATGTGCCGGTGACGTAAGTGATTTCAAACGTTAATAAGTGGAAGTAGCGTATGAGGTGTTGTGTGCGGTGTAGAGTTCTGTTTATAGAGACCCAAGTAAAGTGTGTGTGGAGCTCTGTGTATGTGTGTGTAGTAATGAGGAGATCTGTGTGAGATAGAGATGTCAGCATCCAGAGTCCAGCCCCCTGCTGAGATCCTCTAATCCTTAATCGGAGTTCATAACAACATTTAACACCATAATATTCCCCATTACTACTAATCCTGCCCCACACATGCACGCTCACACAAACACACAATTCCCGTGGAAGCATTCTGGGTTAAGAAATATCCCAAAGAAAGAAGGTATGTGCCTTATTTTAAAGTCAAGTTTGACACAAATCTATATGAAATTATTGGCAAAACTGTCACCTGCAAGCACAAGTTGCATTGCAGAGTGCATAGGCTCATTTGCAAACACACTAAAGCTGACAGCAATGCTAATGTAAATGTTTGTTCACTAGCATGCTGGGATTCAGTGCGCTAAAAAAATACATTTTAATGACTCATTCGAATATTTGTAGACTCTGATTTTTTAACATCAGAAAGATTTACTTGTTCTAGCAGGAAAGGCTACTGAAAAAAAAACAATATATTGCAAATAGGAAACAAACAGAACAGACGTTGCCAGTATCAAGGGATATTTGCTGTACATGCATTTAGCTGCATAATTACAATAAATGAAGAAATGCCATATGAGATGAAAATCTATGTGTATAGACAGTCCATCCCACCATAGAAAAGGTGTTAAAATACACTGCCAAGATGTTTATGATAGAATCCATTTATTTACAAATGTAGGACTACGAGGGATATGGCTTATAGAAAAACACCTCATAATTAATCAGAAGCATATCTGTTCTCTGTGAGTGACAGTTCTGGAAATGCTCTGCTGTTAAAGACACGGGCCTTGAGGTTTTAGTGTACAGTGAGTTTACATTACTGACACCCAGTTCAGCTGCTACTGCTCAACACATGTGAGTGAAGCTCACAGTGGGGTTATTCTTGAAAGTCTGATGTTTTCTTTGGAAGCACATGATGTATAGCAGCAGTTGCTTTTAACAGACTCTGGCAAGTTAGGATCACATGTTTGCAGAGCGGGCATGAGCCGTGACCACATGGAAGCCATAGACCTCTATGATTGATGCCTCTGGACAGACCCTTACTCTATTTATGGCGTCTTACAACTTCTCTGACACGCGTGCGCATAAAGGCACAAGACCACTGTGGATATGAAATGGTTTGTGATGTCCAGTACATGAAGCACATGAGTACACCCAGGCTGATTTCTGATCTACTCTCTGTCCCTTGGACATCAGCCAATTACTGAGAGCGGCCAAGGGGAACTACAGGATGAAGCCCTCTCTCTCTTCCTAATTCTCTCCATATCTGTCTTTTTTATGCCTTTCTTTGTTTCTGTTTTTCTCTAACTTTCTGTGTCCCCTACTGTCTGTCTACTTATGTTTTACTTCCATTCTCACCATCTCTATTTGATTCTCATTATGCATATATGTGTGTGTGTGTGTGTGTGTGTGTGTGTGTGTGTGTGTGTGTGTGTGTGTGTGTGTGTGTGTGTGTGTGTGTGTGTCAGAGAGAGAGTGAGAGAGCAAAAGAAAGACTGCGTATGTATGTGTGTCTTTATTTCCCAGTGGGCTGTCTGTCATACTTTGACCCTGACCTTCTCCAGAGCTCTTGCACAAATATTTACTCTCTCGCTGACAGGCACACACACATACACAAACCGCTCAAAAAAAAAAAAAGAAAAAAGAAAAAAAAATCAGGGAAAGAGAGCGAAACAGAGAGAGCTCAATTTCAGTACAATTAAAGCAAACCACATCTACACAGAAACGCACTTTTCTAGTGGTAACCCAAGATGATGGCACGCTAATTTTGAGCCTGGGTGATTATCTTGCTGTCTAAAAACAGATAAAATAGATCCCAGGTGCATGTGTGTTTCTGTGTGAGCAGGGTCATGGGCGAGGGACGGAAAGAAAGAGAGGGAGAAAGCATGACAGGCCAATAGAAGTCTGCTGGGAGTTTGACTCACAGTCTGAATAACTTATTCTTCTGTCTGTTTTGCCATCAAGATAAAAGGCTGTAGGAACACAGCATCTCCTTTTGAACAAAGCCCACCAGACCGACACAAAAACACACGCAAAGAACAAACTTTTACTATTAACACACAACTTTTTGCCTCAGTAGCCACGTGCAGCTTAAATATCTTTATTAAAACATTACACACACACACACACGGCAGTAAACGTGCCCACATCGGCCGGCCCCGTGACCAGAAGAGTGTGTGTAGGAGGGGCAGTGAGCCTCCTTTACTCATCCACGTTATTTTCAGTTCATCACTCTCAATAATTCATTTTCTGAGGCAGGCAAGGAAAGGAGAGCCCTGTGGCTGTTTCTCTGTGTCAGTCATAAACACACTCTGCCAGATGTACCTGTCATGTGGGACGCCATATTTTCACTGCCTTTAATCTGTGTGTGGGCAGTGGATGACTTTGTCAGCCAAACTCGCAGCAAATCGAATTGAGATAGCACAAATTTGCACTTGTATGTTTCAATCTCTTTCAAAGTTGAAGACCGCAACATGGTTAGGATTTAGAAAGAGCTAACACTAAAGCAGCAGAAAAACAATGTTTAAGCTTCCTGCCTTCCTCAAGGTCACACTGGATCAAAAAAGTTTTTATTGTTAGTTTCTAAGTGTGTGCAGGGAAAAGGGAAACACCACCTGGGTCTGGGTGCAGTTCCCCCCTCCAGGGGCGGGGGCACCTAGACCCGGTTTGTAGAGTACGCTTGGGGAGTGTGATCGTGTGTACAACGTCTCTTTATGTCTGTCTCCACGTTGGTTGAGTGTGGAGTAAGTGCATATGAGAGCATGAGGGTGGGAATGGATGTTTGTATCTGTGTGTGCCTGTATGTCTGTGTCTATATGTCAGGTTGGGTGTCAGGCGCCACCTCTCTGGGGACATCTCAGGCCCTCCAAGGTTTGGAGGCCTATCTCCCCCTACCACCACTTCCCCTGCCAGTGGCAGACTCCCTCAGACATCGGTGCGTTGGTGGTTCTTTGTGTCCGGGGATGGGCGTCCAGGTACACACCGGCTCACTCCTTGGCGGCCGCTTATCGGGGCCTGGAGCCTGGGGCTCGCTCGGGCCACTTCGGAGGTGGGGTGCCCCCGGCCTCTCGGCCTGGGGCTCGGTCACTCAGGCGCAGCTGGCTGCCGGCGGAGCTCACGGGCGCGTCACTGCAACTCCCCCTGGCTTCTGCTCCGCGGCTGCTGAGTGAGCCCTCATCTGGGACTCTCCTCAGCTCTTTCTGGGACAGTGGCGCAGCTGCCCCTCTGTTGGTCTTCCTTGGTCTCTTGTGTTCTGGGGGCCTCTGGATGTCTGGAGTTTTGATCTCCTCCACACCTGCTTCAAGCCCTGGAGGACGGGGCTGTGGCCCCCCCACACCCTCTAGCAGATTATTACATGAAGGAACCTTTTAAAAAAACAAAAAACAAGCGCGTCCATGCTCACAGGTGTACACACGGGTGATCACACCCACAAACTACACCCTTTTTGGCTCCTACCTCAAAGCACACTGTGTTCTGTTGATCTTATGTGCTGCACAATAATGTTTAACATTTAGTATTTACTGTCATATTCCCATATATCATTGTGATGTTGTTTATTCTATTACTCTTGTTCTCTTCTGCTTGCTTTCTTTTTTCTTTCTCAGCAGGTGATCCAGGTGATTGATATATGCATTTTTTTTCTTTTTCTGCCCATTCTGTTGGTTTTTGTCTTTTGCCCTTCTCCCCCGTCCCTCTTCTCAGCTGTTTCTCTTTCCCTCTTTCTTTCTCCCCTTCTTTCCCCCAGTCAAGTCTGTCCCGTATTCAGTAAGTGAAAATAAAATAAACAATAAAAGGTGAATCAAATGGACCATTACGGCAAGGCTGGGATGGTCAGTTTGGTAAAGTAAATCCGTTGGGCATCTTTCTTCGCCTTTAGACAACAATTCTGAGGGCAAAAGAGCCAAACGGGACAGGCCAAAAAAAAAAAAAAAAAGTTTCTAAGTGTGTGCTTATTTATGATACCTCTATTTCTCTCTGTGTGTCTGTGCTTCAATCTATATCTGAGAGATAAAGAGTTGCCTGGTTAAGAGTAAAGTGTTCCATAAATACATCCCCTTACTATATGTATGCCCCTTACTCAAGGTAAAGCAAGTCAAGGTTGTCACGGGAAAAATACCAATGCATGTTTTACATTTAAAAAAATGCTCAATTCAGTCCTGCAGAAGCTTTTTATCTGAATAAATATCGACAAAACAATTAGATCTCCGGCCAGATCAACAAATGAAGCAGCCTTGAAAGCTAATGACACCCGTAGACCTAAATGATGTCCTTTTAGCATGGGAATGCAGCTGGGTGGCAAGAAGCCATAAGGAGAGGACTGTGCCATTCATGCTGCTATTTTCAGCCTAATTTAAATGATTTAGACTCAAATTGTATGTTTGCAGTTTGTTTGTTTGGAGATGTTAGTCTCTTGTTCTTCAACAACAATTCTTTATAACCTATAATACATTCACGAGTACAACGAAACAGTGTCCTTGGGTTGTCCTTGTTGCTCTTGGAAAATAAAATAGACAAACAGACACCATTAGAAGTTTAGCATAGCAAGCAATGTGCACACGATATACTGAAGTTTTTCAAAACTTGATCAGCTAAAATATCGACAAAAACATTTAGGTGTGATTATTAGGTAAGTTCTAGAGGTTTATGGAGGATCTATCACGTAGCGTTCTCATTTAGTCACACAGAAAATTACAATATTAGAAAGAAACTCCAATGATCACATGACCCCCTATGAGCAAGTGCATGGCGACAGAGGGAAGGAAAAACTCCATTTTAACAGAAAAAAGATTGTGGAAGGACCAGACTCAGGGACGGACGCCCATTTGCTGTTGGGTGTGACCAGAAGGAGACAGGATAATAGACACACTATGGGAGGGAGTGTTTAAACACAGTAATAAACACACACCTCTAGTGCAGCCTAAACCTTTTGCAGGGATGTTCAGGTCACCGGATCCAGCCCTAACTATCACGATAAGGAATGTATTACTAAATATAGTTTTATGCCTAATCTTAAAAGTAAAGTGTCTCTTTCAGGAGGGTGGCCTGATAGCTGAAGGCTCTACTTCTTATTTGACTTTTAGAAACTCCAGTAAATGGTATAAGACAGTAATGTCTTTGTATCCAGTTTTGCCAAGACTCCATGAAAAAGTATTTTTTTCATAATGTTGACAAGCAGGCAAAAAATACCGAGTTCTCCTTTTCAGACCACTGACATTCACCTCTGTCTGCAAATTCTTTGCCTCGCATCTCTTCCCAGAAAAAGGCAAATCATTTCCAGTAAACAGTTTTTACTACCTAGACAAGGCGTCCTTCAAGCCAACAGGCATCGCTGAAAATTTCTACCTATACCACTACAGCAGCTGGTCTGGAAAGCAATATTTATAACAAAGAGAAAATTAATGATGTAACTATGCGCTTTGTTCTTGCTCTTTGTTCCGTCTAATGCTGCAGCTGAAAAGTCCTTTGGAATCTTTGTGAATGTTACCTTCTGGCTGTGAAACAATAGTACAGCTGTAATAAATAGAAAAGCAGCAGCGAATTGAACTACATCTGTACAATGAAGCTGAACAACCAGGCCTGTGCAGTGCCAGACCTATCAACCTGACAGGCTGATCGTACATCTGGAAGTAATCCATAAACTAGAAAGAGAAAGAGGGAGGGATGAGGGGAAAGGGTCAATGGCCGCCTTCCTGTTCTTGTGCTTCCTGTTCAACAAACCCACTGGCTACATGCAGGCGCCTTTGATTTTAAACTGAGAAAACTGGAGACTGATTCAAGACCATAGAAATGTGAAAATTATGAGCTTTCCCATGAGTGCGCACATGTTTATCCCTAACTGGAACTCAACGGCATATGGAAGATGCCAATTAATGGGAACTGTACCCAAAGGAAACACACTCTCCCCTCTATACCTCTCCTCTCTCTCTCACTGCTTCCGTCTGTGGGGAATAGTGCTAAATAAGGACGTGAAGAGTTGAAACATGCGTTAACAGTTTCTCAGTCCTTGGCCTGCTTTTTCTCTTTTCCTCTTAGGGTTTGTTCACACGGTTCAACCCACTGCACCAGACTCAGCTATACAATGTCCCGTCACTTCAAAGCCACCTTTGTGTCCTCTGGTTTTGTTGCTTCAAAAGGCACAAACGCCACCTTGGTGTTAAGGTGGCATTTGGCAGCTCGTCTTATGTGTGGCGAGTGATCAGCCATCGCAGACGAAGCGCTTTGCGACTGTGCATGAATAGACATTATCTGGGTCAGTGTTGTGTGGGTATGTAGATGGGGACTACGTGTGTATGGAGGATATAGCGAGAGCCTAAGCCTTTGTGATTTCATGTCATTTATTCAAACACAAAAGAGAGGAGATGAGAAAGAGGGAGAGGGGAAAAGGGATGGAGTTAAGGAGGGACATGTGAGAGAGAGGAGATAAAGGAGAATAAAGGAGTAATGAAGGAAAATGTGGCTGTCATTAACCAAATAAATGAACAGGGAAGTCAGACAGCCAGTGCAGCAGAAAGGCACGCACTCGCACAGACAGGTAGAAGGACAGAAAACTGGCCTCCACTTGGCACATGTATCCGTTTGTCCTTTAAGAACATCTGGATCGTAATAACACCCTGCTTCCTAACACTTCAGTAGCTTGCTGCCCCTGTGCCTGCAGCAGCGTGCACACGTACACTTCATATACTGTATGCACACAAAAATCTTCTGACTAGCTGTCTAAATCCTTCTGTTAGCCGCCCACTACCTTCCTATCCACACCTACATGCTCTCAAGCTCCCTGAGCTGCCAGCATGAGAACAGCAATGAAATAAGAGGTGTGTGTTTGTGTGTGTACATGTGTGTGAGACATAACATACAGTAGGGAGCTCTTGACCTTCAAAAGTCTGCATCTGATCAAAATAAAATGCTTGCTTTACCCACTGCTTCAACTGTCCACATTAGCCATTCACACATGCACACACACCCACTCTTCTGCTGTTGAGGGTAGAGGGAATAAAAAAAAGAGGTAGGTTTCCTACTGAGCTTTCAGCATACACATGCGCACACACACAAAAGCTCAGTCTCTTTCATAGGTGTGAAGATTAGCCTTTCCCTGTGTCTGCTCCCTCTTTAGACCTTTCATTATGAAGGGAGGACTGAAATCCTCTTATGAGATATAAAGTGTAAAATTCTATTGTAAATATGCTTCTGAGCATTATGCATTTTCCTGATACTTTTGCATGTCCAAAAGTCTTGGAATATCTCCATGTTTCCCCAAACATCTGATTTGTCTGATTCACTGAACGCCTGAGTCGGGGGGATTTTTATTTCTACGTTGACTGACTTTTGTACACTATGTATGAAAGGACAAATTTGTCATTGGATCAACAACAATTTGTCTTTATTACAAGCACTTCAAAAAAGCTTTCGTTTGTAGGATTCAGTCGAGCAAAGATTTCGGTTTTGCTCTCTTTGCATCCTCAGTGATACCAAACATGGTTACCTCCATTCAAAAATGCCCCAACAACAAACATCTTTGCATATAACCACCTACATAACACTCTGTATGTTTCACTATTTTATTTATGCAATGATTGTAAGAAATCCATCCATCCATCCATCCATCCATCCATCCATCCATCCATCCATCCATCCATCCATCCATCCATCCACTGTAACCCCCAGGACACCTGGGAAAGGCTGTCACCTCACTTCTCTAGACGTTGAAGTGGTGTATTAAGAGATATAACAAGTTATTTGTTGAGTTTGAGAAGCTCGTGTAGGGGATTTTATTAACTTTGATTAAGTTTCAGTCTTTATGCTAAGTTAAACAGTTTATACTCTTTTATTAATGAGTCTAACTATTAAAATATTCTGTGTAGCAACCCAGTGTCTCTGTAGTGATAAGCGATCAGATAATTCACACCAAATCAGATGCACATTGGTCTCGTTCCTCAGTATTTCGCGCTTTGGTTTCGATCCAATTGGAGAAGTGAAAAGAACAGCAGGAGAGCTGAGTGGAATCAGTATGAGGAATGTGGTGTTACTTTGAAAAGTTCCTCTTGTAAACTACTTCATGGCAGCATCAAAAAAGCAAACGAATAAGAAAAAGGGGAAAAAAGACTATCAGACAAGTGGACGGACAGACGTGTGATGCTGACCCATATTATTTTCAGCTCAGAAAGAAGGAGAGAAGAGGAAGGGAGGAAAACTTGTGTTGAGGTGACATGTGTCTGCCCTCCTTCAATTCGTCTCCTCCATCTCTTCACATCTGAGGCAGTAATTGGTGCTGTCAGACCCACAGAGAAGGACAGAACACACGAGCGCACACGTAGGTGACACAGCTACATACATACACACCCACACACGCTCCTGCCCTTCAGCATGTACCCCTAGGGCTTAAAGCAGGAGAGGTTTGAGAGGAGTATTCACTACATCCCCTACTAGCTATGAAAGACAGAGACAACAGGAGAGGGCAAGGGAGTATGCAGTGAAAATAGAGGGGATAGAAGAAAACAGTGGCAGACAGAAACAGAGAGGGCGAGCAGGACTAGAATGCACAAGAGACAAAGGCACATAGAATAAAGAAAGCAGGAGAAGGAAAGAGGAGGGAGTGGAGGAGCGGGGCTTTGGCTACGCAGACAGAGGCTTCTGCATGGGGTGGAGAGAGACGGAGTTGAACTGACAAGGTAGTGCAAAAGCTACACAGAGGGAGAGAAGGAGAGAGAGGGTGATTATGCAACTTCAGTAGTGACAAAGCAGATGAGTATGATTTCTTGAGACTGAGCAAAGGAGTTAAAGGCCATTGCAGTAACACTGCTTTTAGTGCATGGCTGAAAACACAACTAATGGCATTACCAGAGTGCATCTACTGCCATAGCCAGGAACCTGAATCAAAATTTTTTAATGAAGGTGATCCAGGTCAGTACTAAAGGTTAGTCAGTTCCTTCTTGGTAGATGGTCCCTTCTGTTTTTAAACTTTATATTAAAAGCCCCATAAGTTTCTTATTAAAAAAAAATAGAGGGGGTATAAGACAGCATCTTCAAGAATGAACAATCAAGAATAAACTTTAATTCATCATATTGGTTATCACAATATAGAATATTTTAGTCTATGAACCAAAAAATGTTCCAGGGACTTTTGAAAGAAACTCCTTTGAAAGGTTGATACCTCTAAAAGTATTGTTTCTTGGGTCTTTCTCAGAAATAGAAGGTGAAGGTACCGAATTAAACAGTTTACTTCCAGGAAATCTCAGAAGAATTTATTCGACCTGTAAAAGTAAAGCAAATAAATCTTTGTCCCTGATTTTAATGACTGTCTTTAATAGGACTGGATAAGAGTGAGTGCCACAGGCAAGTTAGCAAAAGCCAAAAAGCATTACCGTTAATTTGTTTTGGTCCTTTAATGAGATTTCCAGGCAATAAGAAGAACATGGAGTCATATATCATCACTGTCGCATTAATTATGATAACTCAGTAAAAATATATCAAGATGATAGAAGACTGTTTACATCTCAACCTCGTGGTTTGTTTTTGCTTATGTTATTCAAAATTAAGACCACATTTCTCATGAATACCACTGTATCCTATTCCACAGTCTGTTGATATGTGTGCTGTTTATCCTGGACAATGTATTTCCCCTTATATGTCATGAAACAACCCGCCGGATTAAATCTAGCACAGTGCCCTCGGTTAACAAGATCAAAACACACATATCCATACATTTAAACACACTTAGTTTCACACTCTCTCCAGGGAACGGGAAGCATTGGGTTGGAAAAGGGAAGACGAGAAAGATGAACCCATGATCTATAAATGTTTAACAAGTGCAGACAGAGGAGATAAGGGCTGCTAGGAGGAGAAGTGAGACAGAAAGAAAAATGGTGAGGTGGAAAAAAAAAAGAAGACAATGGCAGAGGAGGCGGGTGGGGAGCAAAATGGGTGGCTTGTCGAAAACGAGAGGTGGAGAACAGTCCCATAATAGAAGGAGACATCACAAAAATGGTTAGAAAATCGACAAGGGGAGGGGAAAGAGACAGAAATTGTGAAAAAAAGCTGTAATTGGAGGTGCCTGGTGGTTGTCTAACACAGAGGGGCTAGTAATGATTCCATTAGCGCTTTGCACCGTGAGAAAGAAAAGACAGAAAAACAGAGAGAAAGGAAGGCAGAGGGAAAGAATGACAGAGAGAGAGAAAGAGAAGCCAAAGACAAGGAAAAGATTCACAGAGAACACAGGACGATAACGGTGAATGTCAAAGGTGCTAAATGGTAGAAAAGAAAAAAAAACAAGCACAGAAAAGGAACAAGAAGGAAGGAGAGAATTGAAGACATCCATTAAATGGCTCGCTCACTTGTGCTACAATGACAATTACAAAATGCCCTCCTGAAGCTCTCCCCCCGAACCTCACCTCTTCATCTTTTTGTGTGACAGCAAACGTGAGCGGATGATTTAAATGCATTAGCAGAGTGTGTTTTCCCTATGGAAGACCTCCAGACCTCCAGACTGTTTCAGGCCAGGAACCTTTTGTTTGGAGCTGATGCAGAGCGCTGAGAGGACCCTTTAAAAGCCTGGCTGTTGTTCTCTCAGGAACACATTAAAGTGCAACGTACTGAGTTGATGTACTTTTTTTTTGTTGTGTGTCCTCTCATGTCTTTTGTGAATCCGCTTGCTAAAATGAGGCTGATTACGGATGCAGCTGCATTAGCTGGCTAAGTGAATTCTGACAAGGTAAGGTGATAGTATGAAAATAGAAGCATGTTCATGCAAACGCAGCACAGGCACAAAGTTATTTAAAACAAAAGAAAGACGGTTTCCAGGGAGTGAATTTTTGGCATTATTATGTTTGGCTGATATGTTTGGCTGACACTGGTGGGACAGCGAATTCTCCTGCTGTATGAGGAAATTTCATTGCTATGCAAATCCTTCCCATGATCCTACAAAAAATGTTTTTCCTAATACCGAGTAGGTGGCGCAGACATCCCTGCGGGAGGGAAGATCCAATTCACCACAAAGGAATTAAAATCTATTGAAAATGTTTATTTATTTGTTTATTTTTGTTCCCAGAATAACTATTACATATGAACTGAATACAGAAACCTGGCTTTCCTTCCCATGTTGAACGCAGTGGACACCTGTTTTCCCTGCAGCTCTGGTGACCCTAACCTATTAGACATGGGCCGTATATATATTCCTGACATGTGACCTCAGACTGTCAATAAGACTCCATCATTACCTTTGCACGCAACTGCAGCACACACACATACGTGCGCACACAAAAGCTAGACTGTTTAGATTTTAGAGTTTAAGCCAGCTTGTTAAATGCTCCTTTATTACTCTATTTATTCTCTCTGGAGTGAGAAGAGTCAAGAATCTGGCCGACGAGGTCATGGAGATCACTGAGGTCAAGCACCCTGCTGTGTCAGACTGACTTTAAATAGTTTTTAGTACTGTGACAAAGACCTGCGTAGTGTAAACATCTGCCAGCTAGCTCACCTGTCAAATAACTACAGTGTGTACGTTTACAAGACAGGCATGTAGCTCAACAGTCTGCGTTTCATGATTGAGATGCAGCTCGAGTTCTGCCACAATCTGCGCACATTACCAGTCTGCAAACTGCAGAGTACAGCTTGTTCTTATTCACTTGTCTCTAAGGCCCAACTGCCAAGTTTTCTGGGCGTCTTGGCTGCTGCTTCTCCCAAACAACTGAAATTGCATTATGCGCACCGATTTCAAGTCTGCAGTGATGAATATCTACGATTCCATTTTCTTTTCGGCGAGGAAGTGAGCCCGTAGGGACAGGTGACAGCATGAGCTTAATACAGCTTGCTCACTCAAACGCATGCATGCACAGTATGTACACACAAACTCACACATGCTGCACACACCATCTGGGGAGTTTTACAACTCAATAATCTGCTTCCTAAGGCATACCTTTTCCTCCCCTCCTGCAACACAACACACATCAATAAGCAGTTTCTCACACACACTCATACTGCTCGCCTCTACTTGAGAAGGGAAAATGAGACGTTCAGCTCTGTCAGACACACACACTCACACACACACACACACAAAAGAGGAGATGCCTTAAAGCAACTTCTACTCTTTCCTCTACAAAAGCTGTTTTCACTGTACTGGGAGGGATGACACACACACACACGCAGTTAAAAAAAAACCACATTCACACAGAGTGTGTCCCTAACCTAAATACATAGAGTCATTGTCATTCCATCCTCTGTGTCACTGCAAAATTCACTACAGTGTATCTGCACGCAGAGGCAGCCACATAGATATGTACACACTTTTATACACAACACCACTTCCAAAAAAGTGGGGACACTGTGAAAAATGTGAATCAAAACAATAAAATAAACTGTAAATCTTTTAAAACTACTCACAGTACAACCTTTGAAAGTGAGATACTTCAGTGTTTTGGGAAAAACATGAGCTTATTTTGAATTTGATGGCAGCAGCGTGTCTCAAAAAAGTTGGTACTGAAAGTAGCAGCAAAATGGTGCAGCGAGAGTGCAGACAGGGACTAGAAAGAGAGCATATTTCTACCAAACTGGCTTTTCTTTATCGACTCTCTTTTAAATTTAGAATTCTCATTGTTTACAAGGTTTTGAATAATCAGGCCCCATCTTATCTTAAAGACCTCATAGTACCGTATCACCCCCATCAGAGCACTTCACTCATAGACTGCAGGCTTACTTGTTATTCCTAGAGTATTTAAAAGTAGAACGGGAGGCAGAGCCTTCAGCTTTCAGGCTCCTCTTCTGTGGAACAGCTCCCAGTTTGGATTCGGGAGACAGACACATCTCTCTGCATTTAATCATTAGTTATTATTAATCTCTGTCTGTCTTCCACAGTGTGTCTTTGTCCTGTCTTCCTCCACTCACAGCCAATGGCAGAGGTGCCCCTCCATGAGGCTGGTTCAGCTGGAAGTGTCTTTCTGCTAAAAGGGAGTTTTTTTTTCATTCCCTCTGTCGCCAAAGCGCTTGCACATAGAGGTCATCTGAGTGTCGGGGTGTTCTTTGTATTATTGTATGGTCTTGTACTTTACAATATAAAGCACCCTAAGGAAACTTTGTCGTGATTTGCTGCTATATAAATAAAAATTACTTGAATTGAACTGAATTGAATTAATCACCAAAACATGTCAGCACCTCACTTTTTCCTCATTTGTCCTGTCTCTGTCTGTCTCTCCCACACAAATGCACAAACACTTGCACGCTTACATTCTGTCCCCTACATGCCTGAGGACCCCAGCCCCACTCACGTTGGCACATGTCCTTGTTCTCTTCGAAGCCTGGTTTGCACACACACCTCCCGATGGGAACCAGCCATCCGCCGTCTGCACTGCAGTACATCTTGGGAGGCTCAAACTCCTCAGAGGCGTTCACACACACACCGTGCACCTCAACCAGTGCCGTTTCTCCACCCGTTATTGTGTCAGGAAACTGGGCCAAATTTAGCACAGTGAGTGGACATTTCTTGTAGAAGACCCTCACGGAGACCAGAGCAATGCAGGCGCCCAGGTCCTGGAAGGCCAAGTAGAAACCCTTTTTACTCAAGTTGTTGATGGTCCGCACTTCCGTGTTTAGCTTCATGACACGGTCGCCAACGTCCACCTGTGAACAAAAGATATATTTTACATGTGAGTTTGGTGAATGGGATAATGCAATCTTTAGCAAACTGAAAGCAATTGAAAGTGTTCTTATGCTCTCTCTGTGCGAGTATCCATACCTGTGTAAAGCTCTCATCTGCAGCAATAGTGTCAATTTTGATGTACTGACTTTCCTTGATAAACCACAGGTTTGCATTGTTGGACTCATAGTAGTACATGTTGAATGTCTGCAAAAACAAACAGCATCCATCAGAACGACGCACAGTTAACCGAGACAGATAAAAAGTATGAGCGGGTCCATCCAATGTGAAATTTTAACAAGCCATCCACTGTTCTGCAGCTCTTCAGCAGCTTGTCTCCGTATCTCAGTGCATCTGTCTGGATTGAAAGTCAGCAACGCTGTCTGCAGCTTCATGAGAGCGCAGCTCTAAACTGTCACATTAAGCCCATTATTTATTCTGGAGATGTAGTAAGACTGAAAGGCATATAAGGGACAGACGAATTGAAATGTATACAGAACAGAGCAGTGTTATAAGAGAATGGAGGGCGGGAAAAAGATTAATAAAAAGAACGAAAAAAGCCTGTAGAATAAACTTTGATTTATTCTCCAGCTATTGCTTCGTGTTATTTTTCTGTGTTTCCCTGTTTGTGTTTAGTATTCTGACTGGAAACGGATGAAAAATAAGTTATTTTGTATTTTTTAACTACATTACAGTAACTAGATTACACACACCTCCTTTTGACAGACCTGTTGATAATACACATGTTAACAACCTTCATATAAGAACAGGAAACACACAGAATGGTGAGGCGATGGTCTTAAATATGCCTTAAATGTGCTTCCATTCATACAATTCACAGCACAGCAATAAATAAACTGCATTTAATGTGTCTAATTTGTAAATGATCTACTTAGTGGTCTAATTAAGATGTATCTACTAAGTCACACATTTGAGGAGTTAAAGAAGATGCTGCAAAAGCTGCCGAGCACAGTGGATAGTCAGAGAATATTCTGCGGGAGTGCAAACAACTGCAAACAAAAAACCACTCAACTTGAAATATAACTTACCCGTGTGCTATTGATCTAAAAAAAAAAAAAAACCCACTAAGGAAATGTATTCTTTTTTCTTCTTACGTCACACCAAAAATATTTCAAAGAGCAGACAGCTACACAGCAGAAGCCACGGAGCCTATCAACACTCAATGTTTTGCTCAGGATGAGTGGGCAAACGAGCGGAATAAATGCAACAGGAGGCCTTAAACACAAACACACACACCAGCTGCATCGGCATTTGTTATCTAACCGAAAAGCCCACATGCTGATCATGTGTTTATGAAGCTTGCTTGTGCATTATGCTTGTGTGATGCAAACCTCTTTGCAGGTACCAGGGACCCCGGGTAGACTGTTACAGTCTCTTAGGGTGAATTTGATCTCAATGTGGACGCGCTGCGCTTCTTCCCGGCTGATGTGGCGCGTTCTCAGCCAGTTGTTTTGGTTGGCTTCCATGACGTTACACACCTGGTAGGTCCTCATCGGGGTATTCCTCTCATCCATGACACTGATCTCCTCCCACTGAGAATAAGAAACAGGAGGTAAATAGAGATGATTTATAATGATGTTTTCATTTGCTAGTTTAGCTTTTTCAAGCATATTTGGGACATTGCATATTAAAATAATTCCATTATTTAGCTTGGGGGCAAAGAAAGAATTAGGGTAAAAGGAGAAAGATTGCATGAAGCTGCAAAGAAGAGGGAGGGAAGAAAAAAGGAAGAGAGAGTGAAAGGGGGAGTAAGTGGATGAGTGATGAGGGGATGGAGGAAGGAAAAGAGAAGTGATGAGGGCTGCTGAGAAGTATTTGTGTTAAAGGGGAAATCTCTTTAACTAAAACATAAATTTCAAATCAAAGAGCAAGGGAACGTGAAACTGAGTCAGGGTGACGCTCAGCGGCACTGGGCCCAGGCTGACAACAGCACCACTCCCTTTCATCGTTAGCGCATGGACAAAGAGGATCTCAGTTTTAAATACTGGTTACAGGGAAACTGGGTCTAAGTTCAATGAACTGTGGTTTAGTGCAAAGCAACACTGCTCTGCAAGTTCTGTTTTCATGTATGGGTGACTATGAGTGATGATGTGTGTCAAGATCACTGAAGGACTGTCTTTGTCTATGCTGCACGTGTTCGCAAAGTGGGTATGTTTTTCCTGAAGTGAACGGGCGATTTAACGCTTAAGAGGTAGACGTGTGTGTGAGACGTGCAGAGAGAGAGAGAGAGAAAGACAGAGAAGGAGAGAAAGAAGGAGTAGGTAGGACAGAGCTACTTTGTCTCCCATCATCCACTACCATCTGTTTCCACTTCTGACTACGGCTGTAATTGAGAACACTTCTCGCATGAGCAGGAAAACATTTCTATCTACTCACACATAGACAAGCACCCACATGCGTATACCACTCTCAGACAGACACACAAAGAAAAAGAACATTTTTATTCCTTAAAGAAAAGGAAGATATCTGATCCATTCAAGAGGACGCTAACTCAATTTTCTTTGACACACACACACACACACACACACACACACACACACACACACACACACACACACACACACACACACACACACACACACACAGGATAGGCTCTAGTTTGTGGCTAGGACTGAAGAGACCACCATCTTTGTTCTGAGCTCCTGTCATCATCTTAAGGCTGAAGCCTTTAAGCTCCAGAGTGACGAGCACAGAGTTACTTACATGTTCTCGTTACCCACCGTACTACAGTATACACAAATACGCTAACCTGTGCAAAATCAAACAACAGTGGACCCAGACCACGACCCACCAAGGTAAACACCAATTATCTCTGACATGTCCCAAAAGTCCAGAGAAATAAAGAAGAGACGGGCAAGGAAAGAGCCGAGTAAGCAGCAAAAATGCAGAGAGAAACTTTCAGACAAGCGAAGTCCAAGCTGAGGTTGAATTCTTGAGGTTAATCTGATGTGACAGCCCAACAACCCGGCAAAAGCCTGACGCATTTCACCTCGAAGTCCTGAGCACTAAAACAGAGCCACATAAAAACACACATTCTCACACACATTTGCGCTCACTCGCCAGCTCTCCTGTGCGCTCAGATGCTTTTAATCTCCACAGCCTCTTCTACTGTGTATGAATTGGAGCTTGAACAAAACCAGCTCTCTCTTGATCCTGACCTTAACAGTACTTCAACAGACAGAGAAACTCGAAGAAGAAGAAGAAAACAAGAGAATAAGAAGAAAAAGAAGAAGCAGAGGATTATTTAAGATGCTACAGTCAGCTGACACAAATGTCCCTGACAGGCAGTTAAGAGTTGGAGATTATACACAGCATAAAGGACGTATTACAGCTCGACGATTTTACAAATGCAGCGGCTGAGACTCGCTGTGATCAGCTGCACTCGATTCAACTGAAAGAACAAAAACGTAAGACCGAGGGAGGGAAAAAAATGAAGAAACACAGTGAGAAAAAGAGAGAGAAAGAGGAATGAATGTTGGTAAATAACAGGCACGACTGGCAGCTAAATAGATCCATCTGTGCAGAGCGGAGACCAGTCGGACATCACAGGACGGTCACACATACCCACCCACACAAATACACAAAGCTGAGTCCCCGGGGAGGGGTGATTAAAGCATTTATGGGAATAGTCATTGAGGGATAAAAAGGGCTTTATAATGTCTTTGTTTATTTCTTTGTAGGCAGAGATTGGAGTGGCTGGATTGCTGCCACTTCCTGTTGAGCAACTTATTTCCCTGCTCGCAAAGTCTGCTCGTTGTCACTTCTGCCGGGTGTGAGACGCAGGTGTGCTTAGGAAGTTGAGAACAACCGGGCTTTGCTAATTTGCTAATGATACAGATACGTCACACAACTGAGAGAAAGTCTCCTAAAAATACAACTGAGGAAACGTTGGGATAGGCTCAAGGGCTTCAGCTTTCTTGTTTAAGACGCAAGTGCACAAACACACATGCACACACAACTTATAACTATTGCCAGGGCTTTGTTGGCTCAAATTGAAACCCTCCTCCCTGAACTCTTAATCACCTCGGCCAATCAGCGCAGAGCCAGCTTGATTGCTTTGAAGTGAAGCAGAGACGTCGGCTCAGCGTTTAGATTCAAGCATTCACCGGCTTAACATAACATCCCTCCTTCTGCAATCATCTGATGGGTACACCTATGAGGACATAATTGGCCGCCAAACTCTGGAACAAGCTCTGGCTTAGCGAGGGGGAGAAAAAAAAAAGAAAGACAAATGACAGGGTAGGGGATAAAAAGTTGAGAATTTATGTCAGGGGACCAGTGAGGGCTGGGGAGCCTCTGGGGAAGCCGAGAGGCAGTTGGGCCTCCCATTTTCAAACATCATTAAGACATATCTGTTTTGTGTCCCTCACTGCTTTGTGGTGACATAAATGGGTCGCTCCACTCAGTCTCAGCCACATCCGGCCCTGCACGGCTCGGATTAAGCGTGACCCGTGAGGGTCAAGTGTGATTTTGGACTAATTCAGGTAGACATTGGCCTGATATTGGTGGGAATTGCCTCTCACTGAGAATAATCCTCAGGTTTAAAGCTTAAAGGTCAACTAGATAATCCCCCTGATATAAAACACAAGGCATTCTCACCACCCTAACACATTTTCTCTCCTCTCTGAGTCTCTTATCGCTCTATTACTTCTCTTCTACACAAGTTAGTAAATCTTTACGACATTCATTTTTAGACATATGCAGAATCATCATAAACAAACAGCACTTTTGCCAGCACGATTGGCAGCCCTTGTTGGTCTCTATACTGTTTTTTTTTTATGTTGAATGCCACCAGCTGAAAATTAAATAGATAGTTTGCAGTTTTACAAATAGAGATACAGTCCATGACTTGAATTGTGCAGAAATTGCAAGCAGTAAGCTCTTGTGGCAAGAAATTTTTAGCTTTATTGGATCTTGTAAGAATAAACTTCTATATGTCAGGTTGGGTGTCAGGCGCCACCTCTCTGGGGACATCTCAGGCCCTCCAAGGTTTGGAGGCCTATCTCCCCCTACCACCACTTCCCCTGCCAGTGGCGGACCCCCTCAGACATCGGTGCGTTGGTGGTTCTTTGTGTCCGGGGATGGGCGTCCAGGTACACACCGGCTCACTCCTTGGCGGCCGCTTATCGGGGCCTGGAGCCTGGGGCTCGCTCGGGCCACTTCGGAGGTGGGGTGCCCCCGGCCTCTCGGCCTGGGGCTCGGTCACTCAGGCGCAGCTGGCTGCCGGCGGAGCTCACGGGCGCGTCACTGCAACTCCCCCTGGCTTCTGCTCCGTGGCTGCTGAGTGAGCCCTCATCTGGGACTCTCCTCAGCTCTTTCCGGGACAGTGGCGCAGCTGCCCCTCTGTTGGTCTTCCTTGGTCTCTTGTGTTCTGGGGGCCTCTGGATGTCTGGAGTTTTGATCTCCTCCACACCTGCTTCACGCCCTGGAGGACGGGGCTGTGGCCCCCCCCCCCACACCCTCTAGCAGATTATTACATGAAGGAACCTTTTAAAAAAACAAAAAACAAGCGCGTCCATGCTCACAGGTGTACACACGGGTGATCACACCCACAAACTACACCCTTTTTGGCTCCTACCTCAAAGCACACTGTGTTCTGTTGATCTTATGTGCTGCACAATAATGTTTAACATTTAGTATTTACTGTCATATTCCCATATATCATTGTGATGTTGTTTATTCTATTACTCTTGTTCTCTTCTGCTTGCTTTCTTTTTTCTTTCTCAGCAGGTGATCCAGGTGACTGATATATGCATTTTTTTTTCTCTGCCCGTTCTGTTGGTTTTTGTCTTTTGCCCTTCTCCCCCGTCCCTCTTCTCAGCTGTTTCTCTTTCCCTCTTTCTTTCTCCCCTTCTTTCCCCCAGTCAAGTCTGTCCCGTATTCAGTAAGTGAAAATAAAATAAACAATAAAAGGTGAATCAAATGGACCATTACGGCAAGGCTGGGATGGTCAGTTTGGTAAAGTAAATCCGTTGGGCATCTTTCTTTGCCTTTAGACAACAATTCTGATGGCAAAAGAGCCAAACGGGACAGGCCAAAAAAAAAAGAAAAAAAAAAAAAAAGAATAAACTTCCAGTAGAAGGCCAAACTGTGCCAGGAGCTACTGTGAAGACTTAAACAGTGCTGGCGTATTGGTTTCCCTGAGGATAGGTGGCAAGGTAAATGCATTTTTTACTCCAAGGACCATCACAATGAAATAGAAAAGTAAAGATTCAGCAACTGTAAAACTTTGGACTAAAAGGTTTAAAGTAGTAATTTTGCCCATGGCCTGCCTTAAAAGTTTTTCTCAACCAAACAAATTAAGAAAAAACAGAAAACCGATTAAAAGAAGTAACAAAAAACAAAATCATAAAGAGCTGATATGAGTTATGCTTCAAGCTCATTTGCTTAGTGCTTAAGTGGATAAGTACAAAGTGGGATGAAAAGTAATGTGAGGCAGAGGCTTCAAATAAAATTACTTTTATCAATTATAAAAGTTTGCCACAACTAAACTGTTGAATTTCGGGTGATTTATAGTGGTTACGCTTTGCAAGTCTCAAGTTTTTTAATTTTTGAGGAGTCCTTCAGTTGCACTCCCTTTTATTTGCTCTGTACCTGATTACCCTCAAACGTCAATAAAGAATCGATTTTTATTTTTGTGGCAACATCATAGCTCACTGTAGAAACTTGTATATTTTCTTAAATTACCAGATGAAAAAGAGCGATCCAGGTGGGAGATAACGTCGGCTCTGTGTATCAAACGACAGCATGAGATGGGCAATGAAAGCAAAAGATTTTACAAACTAATTTCCGTGATCTGATTAAAGAAGCAGATAAAAAGTAAAGACTCTAAACACTTTTATTTTTGCAAAGTCTCGGGTGGATAAAAGGAGGCTATATTTATAGTATTTATTTCACAGAGGTATTGTGTGGAGACCAGCGTCTCCCCATCTGACAGTCCATGAAAAAAAGATATTCAGGATGGGGTACGCTTCACTTTCCAGCCAACACATTTCTTTGAGGGTAAACTAACAACACGTGTTCACCCCAACCTGAACTACATATTCAATAAAAGTAACTTAAATTAGATTGACCTGCTTAGTTTAGCCACAGATGGAACACATTCTGCTCTTTCTGCAGGGACCGCAGAAAAAATAAAAACATTCACAAACATCTACAATATGACCGCACAATAAGAGCATTTCAATTAAGCGAACTCGATACCCTTGATTGCCTGAGAAAACAACTTTGCCTGGCTCTGCACACATCAGCTGCCTCTCCACTTCACACAACCATGAAACCGCGTGTGGCATCCTGCAATTTAACACACTGATGCTGAATAGTGGAGAGGGAAGACGAGCGAGAGAGAAGTGTGACTCAAGAGGAAATAGAATTAATTCAGTGCCATTCAACAGCCCCTGCACTACAGTGACATACAGAATCCGCTCTATTGAATGCACTTCTTCATTCTTCCTCTATATGCTCTTCCTCTTCTCACTGCTCTGATTCATGATAGCTGCACTCCAAACTCCCGTGGTCCCCCATGACCAAGAAAGTCTAGTTATGCAACACACCCACCCTGCAAGCACATGTACACAATGCAGAAACACTAGGATGCATATGCCATCTCCTCTTATGTAGGAATATTTACTCCCCCCATCGTGTCCCTTCACTCCATCCCAAAAATTGCAGCCTGTAATAAATGCAGGCTCCAGCACCACAGCAATTTCAGCGTAGCAGAAATAATTTGTAAATTCCCACTGAAAACTCCCGATTTAGCAAGGACTGCTTATGAACCCAGTGCTCTCTAAAACACACACTCCAGTCCTCCTGATAGCTTTGAGTCCTTACCTCTTCCCCTGAAATAATGCAAGCCAACATAACATCTTATTTTGTGCCAGATCATATATATCTATGTGTGTGTGTGTTGCACACTGCAGGTACTCACCCCCTCATTAGGATAAGCCTCCCAGCCCAGGTCGGCCAAAGCTGACATTGAGTCCAGCAAAGTAACTGTGACAACACAAGGAAGATAAAAAAAAAAAAAAAGAGAAAATGTTAACAGACACATACAGGACATTTTTGTGGCATTTGTTGATCCCTGCCTCCTTAAAGAACGACTGATGTTTTCCAGACATGGTGCGGCATGTTTCTCTCTTGAATGTATAACATAACATTATGTCGCATTGTAAGTTTTCCACAAAGACACTTTCAAAATGTGTTCCACAAGGGCATCTTTTGTTGTGTTGGAGTACACCAGCAATGGAATCAGAAGCACTGGTGAACCTATAATTTTAACTCCAAGATTACTGTGGTTGCGCTGCAGCTGTTCCAGTTCAAGGGGACACAAAGTCATTCAATGAAGCCGTAAGAAAGACTGTATTTACAGTTGAAATTGGCTTCAGACAATATAGTGAGTAGTCAGACGAAAATGCTGGTTACATGTTATATATATTTTTTAAGGCTCACTTCAGTTCAGTCGGTGGCTAGAAGGAGATTATTGTGCTGTTAAGTGCAGGAATAGTACAATAATAATCTGTTTGCCTTTTGATGCATTATTTTAAGTACATTTGTTGTTGATTGAAGACGTGTGCATGTCTGGTTTACTCTGAATTCAACGTGCTGTTTCCAGTGTGTGGTCTCTGCATAACAAGAGGAAGTAGAGGGGGGATGCAGGAAGGTGAGAGTGAAAAGTGAGAAGACGCTGTGGCAGGCTGACCTATGGGAGGCACAATGAAAACCTGTTTAGATTGCACAGCACGGTTCTGCACCTGTGTGTGTTTATCACTTGTTAGTAGAGCCTGAGCGATATAGGACTTTTAAGGCTCATACTGATATTTAATTATTTCAAAGTCTGATACATTTTTATCATATCTTTGTTTCTTCTAGACACGTTCCTGCAGATTTCCCCGACATTTGTAATGTGCAGTTGTTTAGGAGTTCCTGTTAAGAAAATATGGCACAACATTTCATGGATTGCTCTTTTATGCGGTGCCAAACTCTTCCAGACTTGCAGAGAAGTTGCAGCATGCCCTCTTGCAGGCAAAGTATGCAACATCAATGCTCATAACATGGTTGAAGGGTGTCTCTTCTTTATGTTTTTAATTTTCATTTATCAGCTGTTATAAATGCTGATACTGGCTGATACCAATGTATCGCCAAATTGCTAATACCACAGATATATGGTCGTGGTACTTGTTAGTGCATTTATAGATGAGCGGCACTGTTCATTCTTGGCTCACTCAGGTCCTAATCAAGCCTTCAACACTGCTGACCATCAATATTTAATCAGTATCCATCTGCAGAGACTTCTGCTTTGCTCTTTCTTCTCTTTCTCTCATATTGTGTGTGCTTCACAGGTTATCCTTCCTTTGTGAAAAGGTTTGAATGTATGCTTTCAATCCACAGATCCAAGATCAGCTGTGTGAGTCGCTGATGTGACACAATTTAAACAAGAAGCATCCCTCTTAAGCAGCGCACTTTCATATTCACTCCAATTTTTATAAGGTAGGGGCAGTGACCTGGAAAAACTACTGTAAAGTTTTCTCTCTTGAATGCAAATGAGGCTAATCGCTCAATTGAAAAGGGCTGAACGTGTCTGTTTACAAGGCCTCTGTGTATCCATACTGCTAGTAGGTATAACAAAGGGACTGTAAAATTGGTCCAGCCTCCTCTTTTCCTTCCCTTCTCTTCTTCTTGTGCTCATGCTGCTCATCAGCTCTAACTGAAACCCAGCCATTCCCCTCAGCTCAGCACACTGTGTGACAGCAGGGAGGCGTGTCATGCTGTAATAATGCGTGTATATATATGTGCACTGTGCTCGTGTCATAGCACACATATCTGCGTGTGTCTGCTTGCACTTGCACAAAGCGGTATGCGAGTGAGAAAACAGCCACAAAGAAAGTAGCGCGCATGGTATAATGAAGCAGAGAGAGGCGCTGCACAGTGGAGCCGGGGTGAGAGAGAGATAGATTAAATGAGAGGGATGAGACAGAAACAGTGGTGGAGAGGTGCTGCGCAGCGAAAGGTCAGACGGAGCCTCCAGCCCATGGTGTATTTAGAGGAACTAAAGACCATTTAGACTGCTTTGCTCAGTTCATGGGCTTTGGAGTGGCACAGAGAAATGGGACATAATAGTATAATAATATATGATTTCAGAATCCAACAAAGAGGCACACATCCACGCACACACACACACACACGTTATTTTCCCCCACACTCTCATATCTCTGCGCGAAGATAAAAGCTTCCTATCAACAAGGAATTTAGCAAAATTGCCTGTTTCAAATACAAGCAATTATGAATTATGTGATATTCTCTGTGATTCACTTCTTTTAGTACCGTTTTATGTATTTCACAGAGAGTATAACTGAGTACCTTTGACAGTTATAAAGGGTCAATTCACCCAAATTACAAAAAAGACCATTCATCTCCACAACACAGTGCAGATGATTGGAAGATTAAAACTTTAAATTAACTCAGCTGAAATTCTGAATCACCGTGTCTGTCTATAAATAAGTTACTTTGTCTGGATAAAATACAGGTCACTTTGTATTAATTTTCTTTCTCAACTGCTTTCGACCAAAGGAACTGTCTGAATAAAAAACGTTGATAATATTTTGTGGAATATATACCTGAAATTTGTGGAATTTGACAGCCAAACTGTCCTGTAAAAGCTCCCTAGTCTAAAACTTGATTCTGCCACAGATAAGTTAAAGTTCATGTCATTATCCAAATTTTGAGTTTTTTTCTTAAAAGTTAGCATTATTAAGTCAAACTTTTGAGATATGTAGTTTGAAATTGTGAGATAATGACCCTTGAATAATAGTTTTAAAGGTTGAAGCAAACTTCCATAACCTGGTGACCTTGAAAAAGGCAGCAGGTTTAAGACACTTTTATTATTCTAGTGTATGGAATTAGCCTAGCCTAGCAAACAGCTAAATGCTAAAACTTACCAGTTAACATCTTAGGGGCCAGATTTATATAGCATATAAGCACAATATCCAAACAGTGCTCATAGTGTTGGTTCGTTTTACAGGCAACTTAAAACGAACAAGTTGCACTATTTTCTAAACACAGCCAGAATCTGTTTATTTCAAGCACAAAAAATGATATGCATTTTTGGTATTAGCAGTTAGCATTAAATTGCAGGTAGCAAACATCATTAAATCCAACTTCTTGAAATGTTCTGTCTTTGTAAATATCCGAAGTAACTAATCCTTTTTTATGTCCAATTTAGATTTTGTCTCAAACATGTGAATTTTTTTTAAATTTTGTTTGTTTTTTGTACTTGCTGCTTTTTTCTCATTATAGCAAAATATGTCTTATTGTTGTCTAGTCAGCTAAAGCATTACTAGGTCAATACATAGACCTACTTTAAAGCCATTTTGCAGCCCACTGGGAAAACACAACCACATAAACCTACAGATCAACACTTTTTCTTTTCTCCCAACACCTGTCAATACCTCTTATCACTTGTAATCATTGACTGGACACATCAATAATGTATTAGGTATAGTTTCCTGGCTGCTGACACAGCCAGCATGTACAGACTATACTGTATGCATGGCTGTGTATCTGTACGTGACATGTGTCAAAGACAAAGATGCAGAGAAATTATGTAAATACATTCCAGTCTTCCCCAAACAAACACAAGGCCACACCTCAGTCTATCTAAACACTTTCATCATGTCTCATTTTATCTCTTCTTCCCCTTCTCAGGGGAAATTGCCTGAATTGTGTGTGAGTGTGAAATCTAAGCCTGGTCAAGACCTGCCTTGGCCCAGAATAAAAACTCAAAGCTCATCACTCAGTCACTCAGACCAGGTTCATATTTGATCTAATGACTGGTCTCTCTCACACACACACACAAACATACACACACAAACATGCACAGGCAATCTTCAGGCTGTGAGCATCTAAACATGACAGCTGAACATCTTCCAAGTGTGGAGAGACCATGTGAAAGCAAAGAGACATCTACTAAGAAGGTTTTTCCCAACCTTTCTGGCTAACAATACGCCTTCCGGGGGACCCAACAATTTCGCTCACGGACACCCAAACATTACTTTAATTGCCTGAGGCCTTTGTCAGAGGACACAAGTGCACAGATCCGTAGTTGTGCACATGTGACCCGATTACTGTGAGAGTTGTTTTGTTACAGAGAAACAAGCTGTCGTATTGATTTTCAACACCAGACTGTGAGGTTTACATTCTGAGAGTGAAAGATGAGGAGGAGGTGGGGGTGGAGGGTGTGAATTTGTGAATTAGAAATTCCTGTACAAAAGCAGTAAAACACTGAAACTGCAACTACTTATAGAACAATGCGGAGAATGTGCAAAACTTTTTTTTTCTGTTTCTTTGTCTCTTCATCGCCTTCTGTGTCTGTCTATTTTTCCTTCACACTCCCGCTTCCTCCCTCTGTGGTGTCTGTCTCTCTCTGTCTTCCTCTCTCTTTCTTATCCGCTGTCTTTTTAGGTCTCTCGACCGCTCGCTCACTGGATGGTATCCACCGCTTCAGCTGGGCTGCAAGAAGCTGTGATCCACCTGCCAAGAATCAAACAGCACTGCCAACAGCCAGACTGGTGCACAAAGAGACCAGGATGCTTACACACACACACACATACCTTAAGACTGTGCCAGTGCCACAAAGAGAGGGACTGCACAATAAGACCACCACACAGACTCAATCTACAGGACAATATGTCACTACATAATGAGTTTATAAGATCCTTTTCATCTCAGAACACATCATATTAAACTGAAACGAGTAGGCTTAGTGGATCCTGAAGAGTCCTGCTGACACTACATTAAATATGCTGATATCTCACTGTCTTCTCCTTCTATAAATATAAAACCCCGGCTTTTATGCTTCTGTTTTGTGTTACAATAAAAATGTTAATCACAACTTGCAAATTCAAACATACCTGATAAATTCAATTGCAAATTCAGAAAAAATCTAAAGGGAGATAAATGAGATGCTGCGAAGCTTAAGCAAGCAGCGGCTGCACTTGAATGAAGTTTTTAGAATTTTGCATAAAATCAGCCAGTTCCAATATGATCATCACAGGCTTAAAAAACAAGCAATCAAACAAACAGTATGGTCCTAGCACCAACAGTAAACTGACTAATTCCATCTTTTATATATAGTCTGCCTTAGCTATTTCCCACATGACTGAATGATAGTGTTTTCGCAGGTAGAAAACTTCCATAATCAGTAGTCGTGTAGCTATATTATAAAGGGGTAATAACTGTTACCTTAGCGCAACAAAAATTGTGGAAACAGGGAAACAGCTAGCCAAGAATGTAGGACCATTCCTTTGAGTTCAACAAAATGTCAATAGGCTTTAAGAATACAGGACAAATTTCTCAACACATAAAACAGCTAAAAAAAAAAAGAGCATGCACACAAACACACACACCTTTATCCACGTTCCACTCCACTGAGGGTGCAGTTCAACGAGTAAGAGCGTTGTCAGGGCAACAAATGAGCTGATGGAGAGCAGGATGAAGGAGTGGGAAGACTTGAGCCCTGAACTTTAGGAATACACTGGCGTCACACCAAGACTGCTACCCTTGCTGTCTTTTCATCATCCCTCTCTCCAGTCATTCACCAACCACTAGGGGTTCTCAATCAGCCCTGTGCTTTTCTCTCTCCATCTGCTCTCTCATCCTTGCGCTCATGCCATTTTATTAAAACTGAGCGATACAGTATATCCTTTGTATCCTTATCTCCAGTGACTTCCCGGCATTTTGTTATACACAACATCCCTTTCCCCTGTTTTTATGTTTCCATTGAATGCCACACGGAGGCAACGGTGAATAGAGTCAAGTATTTAGGTTTATTTGTACTGAGCACCCTGGATGCAGAGCATGTTAAGATAAAAGTTGGAGCTGTGAGGGCAGCACTCTGTTGTGGTGGATGCCGTTCGAAATATCTCTATTATATAATCAGCAATGACAAGACATTAAGTCACTCGACGTTCACTATAAATTTTTAATGGATTACCTCATAGCTTCGATGGTCTGTTTTAACCTTATGAGCTAAAAGCAGTTTTCCTTTTATAACTCAGACACATGAACATCATTATGTCACATATGGAAAAGTTTTTACTACATTTCAGGCAATATTATGTGCCCTTTATGGATGTGGCGTTTAATTATTTCTTTTATGAAAGAATCCTAAGAAGAAGAATGTTATATTTTCTTTATAACTGTCTGCAAACCGAATGGATCTATGAATAATTCAGCTGATTTGATTTAAATTCTAATCCCGATCCTTCATTAAGTCAGTTCTGTTTCTTGCTGCTTTCCCACTATGCATCTGTTCAAATAACTTATGTTGGTTTACTACACTTCAACGGGCGCAAAATTAAGTCAGCTTTAATCAAAGCCATGTCGTCAAAAGCATTCATTCGCTCTGTCTTTATCGTGAAGCTGCAACAATTTCTCTATTAAAGTGATTCAGCAAAATCAAACACAGAGGCTTGTTGCATTCAAATCAAGCCATCTGCACAAAAACAAACCTGACAAAGGACAGAAAACCTACATCATTTGTAGGGAGAACTTTTCATAATACAGAATCACCTTTTGCCAAGTAAAAATGTATTCATTTAAATGTAATTTTATTTATATAGCTTCAATTCACAACAACAGTTGCCTCAAGGTGCTTTATATTGCAAAGTAAAGACTCTACAATATTAGACAGAAAATCCAACAATCACATGACCCTCCGATCAGCAAGCACTTGGCGACAGTAAGAAGGAAAAACTCTCTTTTAACAGGAAGAAACGTCCAGCAGAACCAGGCTCAGGAAGGGACAAACATCTGCCACGACCTGCTGGGAGTGATGGGAGGGAGAAAAGAGAAGAGAGACGGGATAAAAAGCAAACTATGGGAGGAAGAGCCAAATTTTACAAACTGTTAATTATAAATATAGTAGTAGTGTATAAATACACAAGGAATGAAAAGAAAAGAGTGAAGAAGAAACACTTAGTGCATCATGGGAAGCCCCTCGCAGCCTAAGCCTATTGCAACATAACCAAAGGAGGGTTCAGGGTCACCCGATCCAGCACTAACTATACGCTTTATGAAAAGGAAAGTTGTAAGCCTAATCTTAAAAGTAGCGAAGGTGTCTGTCTCCTGAATCTAAACTAGGAGCTGGTTCCACACGACGGGCCTGAAACCTGAAGGCTCTGCCTCCTGTTCTACTTTTGAAAAATTCTGGGAAACATAAGTGAGTCAGCAGGTTGAGATGACAGCCATGAGATACATTTTATGAGGAGGTCAGGAATAAGGTCAAACAATGTTTTAGAAAACCCAATTCAATGCAATGACTTTTGTGAAGTTTTTTTAAATTTATTTTTAAAAAGGGGAGATTTGAATGGGAAAAAAAGCTCCAGCAACCTAAAAGGCATATCATGCAAAATCCCCCCAAAATATTAAAATATTCAAGTATGTGATAAACTTCGGCTTGTTCAGCTTGCACTTTTGGAATTACATTGTAGCAGAGGGCAGATTAGCCTACTCTGCTATTTCACAAACTGGAAACAGTAGCAGGACAGAAACAATGATATTCTGACAGACTATGACAGGAGCACTGCCCTAGTTTGTCGCTTGAAGAGGCTCTGGAGTGCGAGCGTGAGGGCACGGCTTCGTCTGTGCAAGTTCGTCGAATGCTTACGGGGTTGAAGTGTGACACCCAGTCAGATCCAGACACTTGTTTTCTTTAATAAGCTTCTTCCACCAGTATGCCAACAACTCATCAAGGGCAAGGAACGGCAAACACACAGACACACACACACACACACACACACAGTGATGTGCACACACAAACAAACGTAAACCAGAGACCCTGAAAATTCAGAAATAACCTGCAGTAGAAACAACCACACATGCTGTATGCCTCCACATGTGTCTCACACACACTGACACTGTGGCACGGATTTAAAAATGCTTTTTTTCTTCTGTTTTGTTGTTGATAAAATACAACATCTGCAAACACTTCCATGCTTATTTCTCTCCTTTTTTTGCTTTTCTGCTTCTTGTTGATCTTTTTTTTTTGTGCCCTGTTAGTTCTTAAAGACATTCCTGTTGATCAGACAAGAGGACAAACACACACATTCACACACACAGAGACAGGCAGCTGTCACACAGTGGTTGGTCACAGGAGGGCAAATTGGCCCGGAATCTCTGGGGTGATCCTCAGCAGTCGAGACAGAGGAAATCACATGTCAGATTAAAGCGTGCTCACCCAGGTTTTCTACTGATGTTGCACCCGGCCAACTATCAGCACATGCACACACATCACTGTTTGTCTTTACCACACGCACAGTAGATGCCTAGCAGATTGCGTATCTGTTACAGCGCCTTCATGTGACAAACAGAAAAATCAGATGGAGCTAAAAAACGACTGAAGTTAAAATGCTTCAGCAAATGCTGTTTGACGTTTAAAACAGGGAAAGACACTGTAACTACATTTGATCCATTTCAAATTCAAGGGTAGCTGTCAGTATTTTCTGGAAGCATTCCAGGTGTTTTGCTCTCAGCCGCTCCTCTGCACAAAAAAGAAAAAAAAAGGAGAAAAGTCTGAAGCACTGGCCAGTAAAGATGTTGCATCAACGACTGAACCAAATGCTAAGATGTTTGCTTGCAAAGCTGGTTAACGTAGGCTTTCACAGCCGCAGCAACAACCACAAAAAAGACCGAATATGAGAGAGAGAAAGGAGTGAGGAGACACGGAAAAAACCTAATTCAATTTAGCCAAAAATAAATAAATAAGCAAAAACTAACATATCCGGGACGAAGGACGCCAGGGGTGTGCTGTGTGTGTGAGTGAGGAAGGACAGTTAGAGGGAAAAGAAGGAGAGCTTGAGGGTGGTGGGTAGATGGTAGTCAAGGCCCAGTGATCAGTAATTTGACCAGCAGTTAAGGGCTTGTTCATATCAGAGAGGGGGAAGGGGTCAGCAGATGTGGTGGTGGCAGAAAATGGGGGAGGGGCCACATAGCCAAACTTCACTGCAGCCATCACACATCGCAAGCCAAGGAAGGTTTCCTTTGACATTAATGAACTCGACATCTGAAGGGAATCATTCAAGCCTAAAAACTGTTCATGTTCAAGCCTCAGCTGGTTGAGACTTGCACATATTCATCCCCGTGGTGGGAACTGAGATAAAAATAATCTCCTGTCTCACAACACTTCTGAATATAAAATACAAAAACAGCCCATATCGTTTCCAAAAGTGAAAGTAAACATATGGATACACAGGAAATATGCATATGGCATTCATAATTTAGATCCTTATCTTGTCTTTTTTTTAAGAGCTGCTTGAAAGATCTATATCTTGTTTCTCATACATGAATAAACCCGAGTGCTAAAAGAAGGTATGGCTGTTTTGGGGGGAGTGATAATGTTCTGAATTGTAACATGAATGGAAACTTAATATATACTTAAAATTATTTTTCTGTCTTTAAAGGAATAGATTGAAGAACATCTGCCACAGTCACATCTGTACAACACACATAAATCCCAGTAAATAAAAATGATGGTGGACTACATGTTGGCAGTGACCTAACTAAGAGACCGAGATCATCAGCGACACTACTGTACCATGCATAGCCATTTTTAGACTTTACACACACAGACAAAATAAACAAAATAAATACAGACAGACATAATGCATTAATTTGGGGGGTTTAGGGGGTCAGACCAGAGTGGAGTTAAGCTAAGCTGGCTAGCTTCTGGCTTGGGCTTCATGCCTGGCACAGAGACATGACACTGATTTCAGTCTTCTCGTCAGACTCTCATCAAAAAAGCAACTCCACGAAACTCCACGATAATATTTTAAAAAAACTACTAGGTTAAGTGTAATACAAACCCTCTTAGCCACCGATGACTAAGTATGACTAAGTATAACACAACACAAAGGCTCTTGTGGGTGCTGTTATGGATGCTCTGCTCAGTAGGGCTCAGAGATATGGTTGAGCTCTTCAGCTGTTTTTTTTTTTAACTACATTCCCCCGTCTGTCTTTCTTCTTGTTCTCCTTATGCATTTTGCTTTGTCTCACACTTTTTAAAAAATCCCAGTCTCTCAGCCTTTCTCTCACTCACGTACACACTTAAACACACACACTTAAACACACACAGCCTCACACACAATGAGTCCATGAGGTGAAGCGCGCACAGCAGAATCATTCTCTGTCACTGAGTTGTATTTATAACCCCATCTATCAGCCAGCCCCCGGAATATGTGCCACTATTCTCTGGACCGAGACCACCAAACTGCCCCCCAGCCATGCATTAAGATAGGATAAGTGTGGGAGAGTGTGTGCACGCGTGTGTGTGTGTGCACGAGTGCGCACACATCCATTCGCGCTCGCGTGTGAGCCTTTGTTAAGCAGTTGTAGGAGCTCCACCTGATTACAGAAAGCGTACGGGAGCTCCCACCTTACTGTTACACTGGAGGTCAGAGAAATAGAGAAGGAAGAGGAGAAGAAAACAAAAGATAAAAACAATCAGGGACAAAGAGATGGAGGCCACGAGGGAGGCTGATAGAAAGGAGAGAAGGGCAGATATAAAAGACCGGGATTAGAGCGAGCTCGGAGTGGAGGCAGAAAAGAAAAACAGGAGGGTGCTCGCACTTGCTGCTTTCCTCTGCTGCTCTCTGATGAGAAAGGAGATCTATATCCTCTTCTGTCCAAGGTCATGGCTGTTACATGGGAGCAGAACAATCTCATGGACTCTCGCGTGCACACACACACACATACGCGTGCGCGCGGCGGCACATCGTGAGGTATGGTTCTGCCGATAACTACAAGCAGCCATTATAGATTAAAGCAATTAAACCAGATGAGACCTTTGACCCAACATTATACCACAGTCAGGATCTTGTGTGAATCATAATGTGAATGTGTGTGTGTGTGGAAACAGAGGGCATGCTTTACATATGCTTGCCTCTGCACTAACTGCTCACCTCCGTGTTAACCTTAAGAAGCAATACAGCAATCTCTCGCAGCACCCTAAGGTCAATTCAATTTTTAAAAAAAGATTCAAGTGCGTTCCCATGAGCAATTACAGATTACAGTAAACCTCGAGACTAAAAAAAACCCCTCGGTTAATTCATCTGTACGTCCACTTGCACGGGGATTTACGCTTTAATATGAAATTAAATCAACATCCAGAGTTGGAATGGAAAGAAGCACGGGGTTCCTTATTTTCTAGGAGTGAGGAGGTAAATTTAGAGGCAGAGAGGAAAGACACAAAAATAGAAAGGTGTGATAGTCTGCTCCTTTCCCCAGCACGATTCGGCACAAGAAGGATGAGAGAGAGAAAAAAAATCGCAGGGAGAACTAGGTGCAAAGCAACAGAGAAAAGAAACAAGACATGTTGTACCTCTGCATAAGAGAGGATACAGACTGAGAGCAAAGAAGGGTGGGAGATGGTACGGCAACCAAGGGGGGAAACCTGTGAGCATCCACCCTGCTGTTACATCAGTATGCCCTCGGGGTCCAGACAGAGGGAATGGAGGGCTCCCTCTGCTGGTGCGCAATAACTCACAAAGTCCTTTTCCTCCGTTCACTGGTGATAACAAAGACCTTCAGACCAGTTTTCTCACTCTTTATCTCACAATTTATGAATGAACCCATTTTTGCAGAGTCTTATGGGCCCCATGGAGATGCAATTACAGCAACAATTTCAAGCGGTTCTTTCAATTTTACCAAAGCCCTCTGTTACGACAACCGAGTTTCTTGTAAATGCCAACCAATTTTGGAGCGGATCAATAGCTCTGGTGGTAAACTAAGCTTTGTGACAGCTTAACACTATTTTTCCTGCTAACGCTATCATGTCTATCAAAGGGATTGTGTTCTTAATTGAGCCCTGAGAGCTGTATCTCTCCTTTTATGACAGCCTCGCTTCTAGTACGAGACAGACTCAGAGGGAAGATTTCCTGGAATAACACGACTACCGAGAGGCGTGGGTGGAGAGTATGCACACTTATAGGCAAACACAGGGTACACACACACGCACGCACGCGCACACACATAGACACACACACTGGCACAAAGAAGCACAATCCCTTAGCTAAGCACGTGCGGTCACAGCAGGAAAACTGGCAGGCCAAAAGGTAAAAGCGAGCCACAGAGTAGCTGACAAAAGTGGCTTCGTTGGATTACTGTCCCACTGGTGAATGTATACACACACACAGACCAGACACCACACACACGGAGCAGTGGGCTTAAAGGTGCCAATTAGGCCAACAGTCTGAAACAGCAGGAACTGGCTGGAGGATGACTAACTTGTAGCACATTATTTAAAAAGTGCATTTAGAAGTAATGAAAACCCTCTGACCCGTCAGTCACCCCACATGAACATGATCCACATGTGCCTGCAAACATTCACAGCGGCTCACATGCTTCTGTGTTTATTTATCGAAATCAACAGGAGTTTCCTTTGGCTTCCAGATGGTTTCATCATTCGTGCTCTCTCCACTGAATATTTCAGCAGTGTGTTAGTGTCTCCTTCACATCCATTGTCTCCTGCAGTTAAAAAACCCTCCTGCTCCTCCACTCCATCTCTACTCTCCCTCTCGTCCGCTGCCTTTCTGTCCTTCAAAACCTTTGTTCTGCGTGAACTCCTCCGGGCTGTGACATACATTTAGCAGCAATGTATGTACACGCAGCTTATACTGTTAAGTCAGCCGGAGACAGGAGATCCCATTTAACCTCAGTGGGGCCTGTCATTGTATGAGTGTCCCAGAGCTCACTGTTTAATCTATGTAAGCCTGGAGTTGAGGTCTCTCCGTATCTGTGTATGTGTGTGATAGTGATTGAGAAAACACAGAGAAAAATAATATAAATGAAAGGCAACTCATAGTGACAGAAAAGCTTTGTTGAGCTTCAAAACAAGACTCAGTGGAGCTTTTGGGGGAACACTGAACAAAATGATTCACAGGATGACAAGTCACAGCTGTATCATCTCCAGCCAGACTGTCTGACAGCCAACAAGCAAAACAACACCACAGACTTCCAATTTAATCCAAATAACCTGCTTCATAAACTAATAATTGTTTTGTTTTTTGTTTTTCTGGCTATGACTTTAGCACATTGATCTGTTGTTTTCTCCATTTAGTGCAAGTTCAACTTCCCTTTAAACAAGTCAGCCCCCATGTTTCAACCCAGCAAGCAGTCAGGAGTAGTTAGTAAGTAAATACATTGGCTAATTTCAGGCTGAGCATCGATGTTAATACAATAACCGAGAGAGGCTCAGCAGCAGCGTGTGACAAATTTAATGTAATTGCAGCTCCTCATTTGCAGACTGAGGCAGTGGCAACAGTCCACGGCAGAGAAGAAAACATTTATCAGTCTGTAATAATAATGAAGATATCTATAATTAAGAGGAATTTTGACAGAGATGCCAATGCTGCTTTGGCATAATCATTATAAGTTAGTATTCTTTGACGCAGGGAAAAATAGTCCACTGATTAATAAAATGTCACAAAGTGACAAGTCGACCTCAGCATTCTCTGGATGATACACGACAGGTTTGCCTGCGCTTATATGTCATAAAAATTTCATGTCAGCATGCTCGGAAAAGAAAAAAACGTGACGAACACTATTTTTGTCTCTCTTACTCCCTCTCTCCGCTTTCCTTTATGCATGATTTATAAGCAGCACTTAACGGGAGTCTCCGCCGCTGCGCTCCGCTCCTTCGCCGGCGAGTGGAGAGCCGCGGGATGGGGCTCCCCATCCAACAACTCAGCGCACGACCAAGTCATCTAAACTCACTCGACTTTAAAGCTCCACGAAACACGTCGGGGGCAAAAACCCACCTTCATTCTCCGGGTAATTCCGTAAGGCTCGGCATGGCGGAAAAGCGTGGAAAAGAAGCAGAGAGGACAGGAGGGAAAGGGACGGATAGATCCACAGTACGCGTGGTGATGCCATTTTTCAGGCTGCGCTGCGCCCTCGCTGCATCCCTGTTCGCCGTGTCGAGTCGGTGAGCGCAGCCTCGCAATTGAGGCAGGGAGAGAGAGCAGAGGAGAGGACGGGAGAGCAGAGAGAGAGAGGAGGAGACGTTGGGAAGGAGGGTCCACAGTCAGCCAAGTTCTGTCAATCAGCCGCCTGGCTTTTTGGGTGATGTAAAAGGCCTGTGGAGACTCTGTATTACACTGCAAAAAATCAACATATGATAATGTGATTTGGCTTCATGTTGACTTTTATGAAAAAAGTGACAGAGTAAAATTTCAAAGCTAACTGAGCGCAGTAGCCTTCATAGTTGCTCTTGAAGAATAATTATTGGCTGAAATGTCACAGCAAAACCAAACGTCATTCATTTCTGTAAATCCAACTTCGTAGATCTTGAACATTTCAAAGATTATGTATTTATAGCAAAGATACTTTTATCTAGCTCACTGTTTAGCTCATTTATATTAATAGCAATGCATAATTTGACATTTGTCACCGGTTATGTTGGTAATGAGAACTGTAAGCACTGAAAAATAGAAGCTAATTGGCAAACCCCAAAGAGGCCTCGTTTAAGGGGTGAATTATGCCTATTAAAAATGATGCCAGATCATTCTCTTATGGAAAATGCCAGAACAATAGTCCTTGGCAGAGCAAACTATTACAAAGCCAGTCATCTCATTACTGTTTGGGTAACATTGTAGGAAATGCTGTCAACTATTTTGTTAAGAGTCGTGGCCTCACAGTGATTACTGTACAGGTATCAGCTCGGCCTCTTTCTCTCCATGTGCCTTTGCCCAGTTCCTGGTATTGTTGCTTTGGAAGCAACCAGCAGTAAACAGCATTGGCATGCACAACAGATCTCCTTATGGAGATTTATTCAGCCCATATTACATGTATGTGTGGGCTGGGTATATGTGTTGGTAAGTCTTGAGCAAGCTGTCCTTAAACATGAATAAATAATGTGTTTGTCCTGTCATATGAAACCTGAGGAAGAGCTGAGAGTCTGCAAGGTCGACCTTTCTATCTTCCACTTTTTAGCACGTCCCACTGTCAGAGCTGGTGGGACGTGCCCCTGAAGTTAAAAAAAATGTGACATTTCACCTCCTGAGAGTGTCCATTTATGTTTGTATTCATATACAGAATCTGAATCATGGTTTTAAATTATTTCCCTGAAAACCAGACATCATTTCACGAGAATATGGCACATATAAAGCTAAAGTTACTAACAGTTAAATGAGACCTGTGATTATTCTGAGCCATTCAATTCATATTATTAGCAATAGGGCCTAATTGGAACTACTAAATGCAGTATCCCAAGAAAAATGCTTATTTACTTTATTGCTAAGAGGTATAAGAATGATGGCACTCTCAATTACATCAACCTAACTTTGTTATGTGAGCTTTCAGAATATAAAACTTCCTAATAATTATGGATTCGAGTCAGACAGAGAAAGGCTAGAGTTTTTCCTTACATTTGGGCTTTGTGCTGAACTAGTGCGGTTGGTTACATTTCAGAAAGGAGAGTGGCATCGGTATTCTCATGTAACCCTTTTACGAAGAAAGCAGATTACCGCACTTCCCCCAAAACAGACTAACTATTCCTTAAATAGCATATCTGTGTACATATTCTTGGCACGTTTCCCTCTGTGAATTCCCAGTGAGAAAAACTAAAGCAATCTTAGGTGACTTGTAGGTCACCTGATGCGCTCGGATTTTTTCCCCCTTGTGGAGCCTCCAGGCAAATGTGATGTAACCATCCCCTGATTTATTGAAGGACCATGACCACAATTATATTTGCCACGGGTAACGTTCTTCTATCACGCTTCTATCCCAAATGAGGCTCCTGAAAGAGCTATAAAACTGTCAAACATACCCTGATTTATGCTGAAATTCTGCTTTACCTCCTCCCAGCCATGTGCGCCGTTTTGCATTTGTGTTTTGGCTTTTGTGTTTTTCTCTCGTTCGTGTGTATGTATGTGTGTGAATCCACCACCTCCACACATTTGTTAAGGCTCCAATTATGATGATGATTTGTTCCTTGCAATGGTTTTACTTGGATGACCTAATTTCCTTATTGAGTGTGGGAAGAAGAAGAAGAAGAAGAAGAAAAAATCTTCCCTTCCTTCTACTCACTCCATCCCCGCGCGTTTCTTCCACTTCTCCTGCTTCTTCTGCTGCCATGATGCTGCAGCCATCCATGCGCTGACAAAACAGTGCTGTCATGACTTCCCGCAGCGATGGAGTGACACAGCCCCTCAAACTCGTGTCACCCCCTCCACCACAGACATGCACACATGCATGCACCCAAACACACACCCATTTTCCATGCTTTGTGGAAGACTCTGGTTTTGCATAATGACACGCCGAGGACACAGACACACATAGACACACGCTAACACATGCGGTGACAATCCACTGACAGAGCTGACACTAGTCTAACAAATGTTTGAAATGTTGTCATGTGTTTCTTTATGCCTTTATGCTCATGTCTCTATCTGCATCTCCATGTTCTGACACCTTTTCACCCTCCTAACTTCACATGCATTTCCACAAGGAAATACGGATTTCTTTGCAACCTGTAATTTATTTGCAGACGGATTCTTCTTTCATTCATTTTCCTTTCTCTTTTGACCTCTAGATTCTGACCCTTCACCCTGATTAGCCTGACTGGGTCAGCGATTCACTACAGTGGTCCACTAACCAGCCAACTTATTTCTGTGCCGTTTCCTTACAAACAAATAAACACATTGTTGGAGCCCTCCCTTTCTAATAAAACTGAGAGAAGTTACAGACTCGGACTAGCACAAAAGGAAGTGAAGCAGGAGTGCGTGCTGCATGCATGTGTCATTGGCGGCGATTGCTTGTTTGACAAGGGGGCAGAGGTGATGGCAGGGTCGTCTGCCTTGCCAGGAGCTCCCCCGCTCACCCTCCACACTCTCTATATACACACACACCCTTAGCCTTATTCAAAGCCACTCACTCATGTGGTAATGTCTCTATTGTGACACCCTGAACGCTTTTTGGGAAACAGCTTGGTGCTGGCATTTGGGCAGAGGCATGTGTGCGCATATGAGCATGTGCATGTGTGGCTGCGTCTGGCTCATGCACTGAGGAATCTGCCCATGCAGAGCTTGAAGCATTGAGTTTTCTGCCTCACCCTGGTGACAAACTGAGGGAGATTTGGGGGACAAGGGATGGGAAATGTTGGCAGCTTCAGGTACTGAGATTAAAGGACACCCCTCCAACCCACCCACCCACACACACACACCTATATATCTGCACGCACACATCAATTCATCTCACTCCATTCTTACTTTCTGATACCGCCACCATCTCAGTGAAGAAGGCAAAGCGATTCGTCATGTCAGAGAGCCCTGGTGTTGCCATACAACAAAAGGTGAAAGGGAGTGTGGGAAAGGGCTGGTGCACAAAGCCCTCCCTGCCCCTGTCTGTCGCCCTGTCTCGGTTGCATATGCGAAGCTGAGAGCCCCTTCAGCATCCCCCACCCTGTAGCACATGAGGCCCCTATCTGCAAAAACACATCCAATCTCCCTAAACTAGGATATATACACTTCCATATCTCAAGCTTGCTTCTGTGGTATCCCCTAGTTGAGGCATTAACACTAACACAGCCAGGAGGGATTTCTATTCTGGCCACTAAGCCTAAATATATATGTTCATAGATAGTGTGCCAAAATATCTCAATATCAGGTTTCAGCAACATCTAGAAAAAAAAAATCCTTTAACTCAGGCCAGACAGCCATTCAGCAAGAGAGATTGAGGAAGGGGAAGACAGTGGGACAGAGGGAGAGAGAAAGAGATAAAAACAGCTATTCAGGGAGAAAAATCTGCTGGTGTCCATCAGCTCTGCCCAGAAAAAGGGAGCAGGAAAGAGAAGGAGGATCTCCTTGAGACTGACGCCAGCTTTGCAGACAGAGAGGCAAACAAGCAGACAGACAAACAAATAGAAGGGCAGAGCGAGGAGGATACTGTTCACACTCTTCCAAATGTCTCGTCATCTGGGCTTTATTTGTACCTGATTTACTCGGGTTGCTCGCATTCAACTGTTTGGGATACAGACACACACACACCGACGAGCACACATAGAGTCGTGCTCAGTCACAGGCAAAGTGAATACTGTTTGACATATAGCTTAGAAAGTATATGTACTGTAAGCCTGCTGGGGAAAAGCAGTCCATGTCTTCCCATCTTAATCGCGTCCTTCTCAAACAAAGGACTGATTAAACAATCAATGAAAACTGACCTTGCCTCCCTGTATCACATTCCCACTGGTGCTGACCTATTAGCCAGCGATGAGAAAACATGCAGATTTGCCAGCAGACGTGAGCAAAAATTGAAATAACATTTGGAATCAAAACAATGTTTCCTCCAAAACATTTTCTCACTGAATAAAAGAAAACCTGTCTTCATGTCGTCTACATTATCTTGAATACAACAAAAAACAAAAGGGAATGAGCCAGAGTGCTTATGTTACCGGCTTCAGCCAATGCCACATCATTTTAATAGTGCTAATGGAAAGGGAAATGAATGGATAAAAGGTAGAATGGAGTCAGCATGATGCATTGGAGCGTCCCCAAACAGTGACAGTGTCTTGGCAAGAGAAGAGGTAGAGATGCCCAATTCGGAGCTCCTCTTGCTCGCTTAGTGCCAGATATCAGTGCAGTGGTTGATATCACGCTGAATATGAAGAAATTTAGACTTCACGTTATATATCACTCATAAAAGCTGGCAATTGATTTCTATGCTGTGACTTTTATAGGGGCCGATCCCTCGATGAGTTACAATTTTACACACTATTGTTTAAACCAGTGAAGACATGGGCAGAGCTGCCTCTGACGGTAAGATTTTATTCCCTTGACCATAAAGATTCTGGAGTCATAAACAGCAGATGTATTTCACTCTCATGTTTTGCTACACTTTTTTTTCTTGTGGCTACCACTCGGACAGTTATGACACAGTTGTTTGTGTGCATGGAGACACTGTGTGTACTTAATATCATGTTTTTGCAACAAGCTCTTTTGATTATGTTTTTAAACATCACATGAAGTAGAATTACCTGAACCTTCTTGCCCAAGTTTCCATGGTCTTTTCGCAAAAAAACAAAACATGTAAATGAAGAGTCGTTGTTTTGTTTGTTAGCATTTCTATGCTTGTAATCATATTAAGAAGTTCTTCAGTCAGGAACTGTCCTTGGCACAGCAATGTGTGACAGGAATGTTGGAGAAATGTGTTAGTTTGTGTGTTAACAAACATTATTATTTCATTATCACAAAAACTAAATAAAGTAAAATACAAGTAAACATAGTGATTTATTTGGACCTAACAAACTGATATGGGTAAGTTAATGTAACACGATTAAAAACAACTGATTACTGACTATGTTTTCCAGCATACCCTTCTTGCCCCCTCACTTTCACTATGTCAGCTTTGACGTAAACAGGGAGGCTTTTACTTGTGATAAGATACCAAGCTGTTGTCAAGTGAACTGAAATGATTTAATTTCACCCACCCGAGTCTGTTCCACTCCATGTTTGAGGAGGAACACAGGGCATGAAAAATTTCTGCTGTGACAAAGACCTTTTGCATCATCACTTTTCATTATGAATTATGAAATCATTTGTTTATAGGTGTTGTTGTAGGTTGTAACTGGTCTTATTATGCTTATTCCTCATTCCGTATTTTTGTTCTTGAAAGTAGCTTCACATGATTGGCGTTGATAATTATACACTGGGCTTTTTAATCAGAATATAAGGTCAAGTCAGTTAAACTTCTGCAATATTCATTTGATCCGTTGAGTAGGAGAAGTGATGTTGATCAGTTTCTGCTGAAATTACCAGCACGTGCAGTGAGACAGCCTCCAAAACAAGGATGGTTTTAGAGGCGGAGACCACTGACATTTTACACTCATCGTCGTTTCTGACAGCTTTTTTCACTGGTGTTGCATTTGGCTGGGGTTGCTACTTGGAGATAAATTATTTGAATTTCAGGAGTGGAGAGTTCACTTCCAAAAAAAAAAAAAAAAAAAAAAAAAAAAAAAAAAATGAATTTCAGGAGTGGGATTACACCTCCAAACACGCCCCTTCTGGGTCTTATCTATATATGACCTCCCCCAGTTCTACAAACTGCTCATTCTCGGTTTCATGCCCGTTTCTCCGTACCCTTTTTTCAATTCTTTCTTTACTTCTCATTAGTACATCTGCCAGGCCTGGGAGCTGCCGCCAGTCCCTATCGAGGCCTTCCCCAAACCGCAGCTCAATTCTTGGTCAATCCATTCATCTTTATCTACTAAAAACTGCCGCCAAACCTAGAATGAGGATGTGGGCCTACAGACCCTACAGATGTTGCATAGGTAGTCTAACTCCAAAAATCTGAAACATGAGGGTGGCCCGAGGGCCCAACATCCTCTAGTGGTCCCTGTGCTCACTGCCCAGTACCATGAAGCCCGATTAGTATTTGCCATAGGATACCAGAATTGGCAAGTCTGCCACTAGTGCCCTGCGCTTTTCATTGATGAGAGCAGGTTCACCCAGAGGACATAATGTGAAAAGAGTCTGGAGAAGCCATAGAGAGTGTTATGCCTGTAACATTGTTCACCATAACCGGTTTAGTGGTAGGTCAGTGATAGTCTGGAGGAGGCATATCTATGGTAGGACACACAGGCAAAGGCACCCTGAATGCCATTAGGCTTAGAACAAAATCCTTGAACATTGTCAGACCCTACGCTGGTGCAGTGTGTCCTAGGATCCTCTTTGTGCACGACAATGCCTCCTGTGGTGAGAGCATGCAGGTATTTGCTGGAGGATGAACGAACTGATACCACTGACTTAACCCCACCACACACTCGTCTGACCTAAATCCAAAAGAACACCCCTGGACATTATGTGTCACTCCACACAGTGCTGCCATCAGTGTCCAGGAGCTCAGTGATACCTTGGTCCAGGTCTGGGAGGAGAGGCCCAAGGACCCCATCCATTGTGTCGTCAGGAGCATTCCTCAATGTTGTCAGGCATACAAACAACAACTTGGGGATCACACAAAATACTGAGTACCATTTTGAGTTGCTACCATTTTGAATTTCTGCAAAACAGACAAGGCAGCTACTTCAGTTTTTCACTCTCATTTTCAGAGTGTCTTTGAATTCAGCCCTCTGTAGGTTGATCATTTTCATTTCCATTAAATGATATGACATCCTTTGGTTCCTAACACATTACCCAGTCCATATCAGTATAGATATCAAACATGATTTCTTTTTCCAGTGAGATCTGATGTGTTTTCAAAGTGCTCCTTTTTATATATTATTACATTTATCCATTCATACAATTTAAATAGTTCAGACTGCATGACAAACTGAATGGTGCTTGAATCAAATAAATGAAGCAGGGAGAAATGTCTACAAGTGAAGAGTAAATATGCTCGGCAGCCTGGTGTCTCTCAGGTGTTAAAGCCACATTAATCATTTTGTCCATTTAATGGCAGTAAGCAGCAACAGTAGCAGGGTACATAATATTATTGTATTACAGGTAGCACAGAAACCTTCCTGCTGTGCTGACTTAATTCGATAACGTGAAGTGCAGACGTACAGAAAGTCTCTCTGTTTGACTCGTGCACGGCAAAACAAAGAGCTCCAACTGGCTGATACCCTTTCGAAAAAGAATGATATTTATTTCAAAGTAACTAAAGGTAAATACATGTTTTCTAATGAAGTATGAGGTGTTTCACATTTTCCCCATTCACAATAATGAACACAGAGCAGAGGCACATGCTGGTGTGATTTGTCACCATCTCCCTAGGCCTACACTAATGGACAGACACTCTTTGTGTGCTAAACAAATTAGCTCCATTACTAAGAAGCAGAGAAGGGTGAGACAGACACATAGGGGGGAGAGAGAGAGAGAGGTTTAAGATAAGGGACATGCAAGGAAATAAATGTAGTGAAAGGTAAGCATAAAAGGGAAGGAGTGTGGGGAAGTGATTCATGTATTCTATACGCTGAATAAGTGGGAAAGAAGTCTTATCTAACACCATTTTGTGCGAGTGTATGTGTGAGCCAGGCTAGACATCTAAGCACTCCGAGCCCTCGTGAGAGAGGGCAAATGTGCATTATCGTCCATCCATCACTCACTCATTACTCATTCACTTACTTACACTGAGAAACACGTGCGCACATACACACACACACACGCGCACACACACACACCCACACACATCCACATACATGAATGCTGATACGCCCTAATACATGCACTTAACACCAGACTGGATGCGAGTGAGACACATTTATCTCCATACAGCTGTGTGGAAACCATTCTGAGTGCATTTGCGAATGTGTATATGTGTGAGCGAACGTGATCCGCCAGGTTTCAGGTCAAAGCAATTCTCTGTTAATCTGATTGACAGGGAGACACCCTCGCCTTCGCCGTCTTCTGTCTTTTTCACCATTTATCACCCATTTTCTCATTTTTCCACCCTTCCTCCTGAATACGTTCCTCCGTTCCTTTCACAAGTTCTCACCTCTTCCTGCCCGTTACACGTTCAATCCTTCAATCGTCACGCTGCTTTTCAGTGTCGTGCCTGTCCTCGCCTCCTCCCTCCTTTTCGCTACTCTTCATCATCCTCCCTCCATCTTGTTTCACCCTTGATGACATAAACACATCATTCTGCCTGCGCCGTGATCGCATTACCTGTGGTAACACGGCTTATAACCACAGCTCCTCTGCCATCCGGAAGTGTGCATGCGTGTGTGGAAACTCCTCAATGCAAGCTTGTGTAAAAATGTGCCCTGAATGGTCAAAGTTAATGAAAAGCGAAGCACAAAGACTTTCCTCTCATTGATGGAAGTGCTGTAGTAGGCCTTGAATCTTTTCACTGGAATTACTACAGTCACATATAAAGTTGTATTAAGTGGAAGGTCATTGCTTTTCAGTGTTAACGTTCTGCAGCATTATGGAGATATCAGCTAGACCTCACGGAAAATTAAATCTGACTGAGTACATTTGTCACACGTCATCCTCACTCTCTCTCTTTTCACTGTTTCTATTTCTAATTAAGGCATTAAAACACTCCCTCCGTATGGTATAAGAGGTGGAATACATACTGAGCAGTGCATCACACAGTAAACATATTTATAACCTGCATTTATTGGACACAGCGATGGGAATGTTGGTCGGATAATTTGGTCCTTTCAAAACATTTGCCAGAAATGTGTCTACTATTGGGTAAACTGTCAACAAAACTTGCTACATATACTAGATTTATGTAATATAAAGCAGGCTTAACAGCAAACCCAGCTGCAACAAAATGACAAGGTTAAAAACTGTGATAACGATGGCAAAGCTGTAATGATTACAGCACAACATCTTTGTAAAATATTCTTCAAGGTATCCTCGTTCACCGGTGCAGTTTTCTCAGAGTTTTTTCATTCAATAGTTTTCACTGGCTAAATAACAGTCCTTGTAACGTGCAGAGAGTGAGCTTCATTTACATATCTGGATAAGCAGCAAAAGAACAGCTAAGAGGGAAAACATCAAAAGAAAGCAAAGAGTCTATATCGATCCTGTGAAGGAAAAAGATCCCCTGAACCACCACAGAGCGGTGAAGACTCTGAGGAAAGATTCTGAAAGTAGTTTTTTTTTTTTTGTTTGTGTGCATTAATCTTTGGGTAAATCCAGGAGTGAAACTGACATGGAGGTCAGAGTATCTGAACCTCTGCACCTATAAGGTTAAAGCTATTGTATCCTAATCAGCAGAGGTTCCACAGCTCTGGCCTAACAACGTCTAACCCCTTGTATGGACGTATTTGAAGTGTGAGTCAAAGGTGATGATGCAACCAGAAGTGCAATACTCACACAAATTGGCTCTTGTTTAGAGGCTAAAAAAGAGAAATGCTTTGCTGGTGTCTCCTTAGACATTATCATAGTGATTTAATGATATGCTGCAGGCCTCATTTAAACTCTTAGCAGCTGCTTGGGATCTATACCGCCATGTCGCTCAGCAATCAATATCCCTTACACACACACACTCCCACACGTACTCATGCCCTGGGAGGAATTTCTTTTATCGGGAAACATCAGATCAAGCTGATACACTTGAATGGCTATTGGGGCCAGATTGACTCACAGTGAGGGGACTCAGGATCAATGTTTTTGCTCGGAAGCCAAACTCGTCCGGTTGTTTTGTGTGTGTGTGTGTGTGTGTGTGTGTGTGTGTGTGTGTGTGTGTGTGTGTGTGTGTGTGTGCTGGAGCGTGTGTAGAGGGAGTGTTAGCCTGCTCAACCAGCTGTCTGCTTATTCATGGCATATTAATATTAAGATGGCAGAGGCGAGGATCAGAGGACAGACCGGCAGCTCCAGAACAGGCCGAGCGCATCCGTGGACTCGCCTGACAAGAAAGGCCCCTAGCTGAGCTCTCCCGCTGGGTTCAAGAGACAAAGACAAGTGCCTGTGTTTCCAAACATCAGCTCCTCTCACCGCCCAGAGGTCAGGAACTTGAAATAATCTAGCTCAAGCAGGAGGGACCAGGCTTCCCTTGTGCACGCGCAGACTTACAGACACACACACACACACACACACACACACATTTAGGGATTAAAGCTTTGATACGACCCTGCTTAACCCAACAGCGGAACAAATGGCGGGGTGTCACAGGGGAAGAGGGGGGCTGAGGGAAGAAAGTTCTTAAGGGTGGGGGGTCTACGTGGGCAGAAAGACAAAATATGGCGGTGAAGGGGATTATGGCAATCAAGGGGCATGTGCTCGACAGACAGATATCTAACGCATGTTCCCTAACAGACTTCAGAAGAAGCAAGAGGGTGATATGGACTGAATGGACTGTATGATCAAAGCAGACAAATAAAGAGAGGATGTAGAGACGGGGGAGACCTTGATGCAGTGAGTTATGAATGAGCTTTGGTGGTCTAAAAGCGACTTGTGCTCTTTGATCTGCCTCTAATAATGTTTCTCAGACACAACCTTATCTGAGATGCCACTGCCAAAGGGAGACAAATGTCTGACGACCAGATACAAAAAAATCAATCAGTCGATTTATCAGCTGTCTGCGCGCTGCATCACTTTTTTAAGCACAACAAACCGCTCGACTTTATTTGTGATGTTTAGAATGGGAAGTCTAAATTATTCTGGGCCCGCTGACATTTTTTGGCCTCACGCTATACTGAAGAGGAGAATAATGTCAGCTATAGCCTAGGGGTTGCAGCGGCTGTATTTTTTGCCACTCTGGTCTACTGGGCTAAATTTGGATGACTCTCTCAGAGCCTGTCAAGTGCCAGCTTTCATTTACTCACTGAAGAGAAAGCACGCCATCTAGTGCACCAGTATGAAAGCTCACAAGTCGAAAAGCAGATCACGCATTAGAGCAGTACATCAGTGTGTGTCATCTATGGAGAAGAAGTGACGCTTTACTGGAGTAAGAAGAAGATGACTGTAGAGTAAGATCTGTGCTGACTCATTTAAGTTCAGTTGCAGCTGAGAAGAAAAGTTGTGCCGATGATGGCTCATAGCACGTTTTATTTACTCATAGTTGGGAAAAGTTGAAAATTAGATGGAGTACTGCAAAGACAATTATTTATCCTGTGGAGATGACAACAAGGTAGGATGTGAAGAATTTAGGGTGCAAATATATTTTAAATCTTTTGTAACTTCCAAAAGTCCCACACTATTTTAATGGTGTACCTCAAATTGAATAAAAATGTGTGTTATCTGGTCTAATGTTGGGTTTTTCTCATCTTGGGAAACAGCCAAGATGATTTAAATGCCACATTATTTTTATTTTCCACAGCTTCACACTGGGATCTCCTGGAAGATACACAAAATGAAATGAAGAATAAATGCAAATGCTGATGTTATCCTTTCTGGATGTTCATATATTACTTTACAATTACATCAACAAAGAAATAAATATTCTTAGACTTGGAACACAGTATTCACCAAGTCCTGATTAACACCACAAAACACTGGAAAAAAAAGCACACCTCCCCCTCTGGACTAATGGGCCCATTTTACCAAATCTATGAAGAGGAGTGGACAATTTGCTGTCTATAATAGCACAGGCCAAAAGAGACAGGTTACTCAGGCGAAGAAACCCCACTCCATCTGAAATGATCATGCTGGATCAGTTGTGGCATTGCGCGTCTCCCAACCGTGAAGAACTGCGAGCCGAGGGCTCCTATAATTAAAGCGCTTATTGATTAGACTTTGCGCTCCTGCGTCCCCTGAACCGTGAGCCAGAGGCACGGGGCGGGTCGGTCACTCTCACAGACATTCAAATCACCCCAGAGCCACAGGGGCAATGTCTATGCTAATGTCTATGGTAATATAGCCCCCAGTTTAAGTCGATTATTGATGCTTTCTCTAAATGGACGGTTGATCCACAATTGAAGCTTTATGTGAACGGGTCAATAGCAAGGAGATTGATACTGGGCATGGGGTCAGTCTCATTTCAACCTCACCGGTTTCAGGAAATGAATTGCGAATTGCTTTGTTAATTGGAGCATTAATTGGAAAGTAAATGACATTTCTCAATTCCAAGTGGGATTTCTGTTCGTCCCTCGGCACTATACAGAAATATACAATATCCATGTATAAAGGCCCCGGGGAAGAGGTCAGAGACCCTCATTTGCTGAGGATCAATCTGTCGCTAGTTTTAATTCAGACATTTCTTTCCTTTTTAATAAGTTTTGTCAAATAGTTTCTGTTTTTTGCACGTGTGTATGTGTGTTTAAGAAGAAGACAGAGGGGGAGAAAAATGAAAAGAGCATAAGAACATATAGAGTACTGCGAGTCCCAAGGTAAAAGTCAACAGGAGAACTGATCTTACGTATATCTGGACCAGACAATAACAATGGTTGATGGTTGATGGACCTCTGGTGGGCGCTGGTGTTGGGGCCAAAGCAGAGCATCGTGCAATCAGTCTGAGAAAGGTCGGCGTATTGATCGGTGCGTATGGCTCCACTGTTACATATCAAAAACATCTTTGCTCTTCCCAACACTGACTTAAAGTACACTGCTCTTTACAACCGTCCGTCCCCAGACAGCCATTCAGCTTGTGAAGCTGAGGCAACATCATCTTTTAGGCTCCAAACCCAGACCTATAGTTCTTTGTTACCACATTTGTGGCCTTTATAGGAGTTCCCCGGCAGTATCTTCTTATTTGTGCTTGAGATAAATGGAAAGATGTCTGTTTGATCACAATAATGCCGCAAAAATTAAAATCTTTCCCAAACTGATTAATATAAGCCCTCAGTGTTAGGTGGGGGAGATTAAAATTAAACCTTGATCTATCTGGAGTCGATTCTTCATCAAACAAAGAGAGGGGACACAGCCAAAAACACGCATCTGATGAGACACTTCTTTAATTACTGGTGTCATTTCCATTATGCCACTCAAACTGTGTCTTTGCCTGTAGGTGCTCTGAACTGTGCTCTAACCACTGATCTGTGTCATGTGGGAAAACTCTATTTTTCACCCCGGTCTGATCCCACACACACTTTAAGAAGCTGGCATAGAAAAGTACAAAGAGGGCACGACCGTACATGACTCATGACGAGGTGTGAATTAGGTCTACACAGTACGATGAGAAAGCAGCGGTTTGAGGCACGGGTTTTTGGCTTCCTTCGTCTTTTATTTGTATGGTTTCTGAAACAACCACTGCAATTAATGCAGCTTCACTTTGCTTCACGTGTTAATACGTTCTTAAGTAGGCCCTCATGTCCACGTATAGGAGCATGACAGTGTGCTTCTCATTCCCATTTGCAGTCGATATTGGATGAGGATATGAGAGTTGGTATTGATTGCAATTTCCTGCAACGCTACGTTCCACTCTCTTGCTTTATCAGGAGACTAATTCCTATCAGCTACGCTGTCGGCCAACCAACAGCCTTGGCTGCTGCCCAGGACAACAGCTAATGAATAAGAGAGGAGTGAATAATCCAGCGAGGCATTTCTCCTCTGACAAACAGGTTGCTACGGGGACGATAATGATGAGTCTGGGATATTGGCTGTGGGGAAATGTGTACGTGTATTAGTGCGCATCAGCAGCCAGGTTGCGTTTGTTTGCATGTGTGCCTGTGCGCTTCAGTATGTGTATTTGTAAGATGTTTGTGCTCCATGCATGCTTGCACCAGCCAAGTCTTCACTGATTTTAATGGCGAGATGTTTGGGATGTCAGACATTTGCGTGCCTTGGGATTTGCTGTTGTTGAGTGAAGTCATCAAGGGCATGAAGCCAGCTGACAGCAGCTGGAGAGCCAATCAGGTGTTTATTTTTGCTATAATTGTGGAGCTAAGTAATAATGTTGTCCTTCCTGAGATGCATCAGGGTCCAGGTATACAGTGAAAGTTTTACTTTTTTGTTGTCTTTTTTTCTTTTCATACCAGTTTCAATAGGAGAATCTCTTTTAAAAAACATAGCACTTGTTTTAGTGGACTACATCCACTGTCCAAACCTTTTTTTTTTACTATATTCACTTTTTTTCCTTTTAAATTTCATCCCTCTTCCTGTTTTTTGTTAGTTTGAGTTTTAAACCGAGTTGATTATACTGTAAGTCTCTGTGGCTGAAATGCTGCTTTAAATCTCTAAATATCCTGCTGCACACATTTCAGGTGCCTACTCTTTTCCATACCACTTGCTTCCATCTCCCCGATTAAGCATTTATCCTTTCTTCTTAGTTATTCTAGTTTAAAATAAAACGGCCTACAATGTCTTTCATCAATAGCTGCAACCCTCTTTGTGTTTTGACTTAGTGTGAAAGTGGCAGGAACATGCAAGGCACCCATAAAGTGATTCAAATGTTTTGTTTTTGTGTTCATGCTGGAAATAATTCTGATGTAACTGTAAGTTTTGACGTGGCTTCCAATATTCCAATAGCCAAAAAAAATTTCAACCTTCTGTTGGGGGGTTGCCAATGCAGGGCCATTAGCCAAAGTGTAGTTGTGTTGTTGATAACCTATTCAAATTCAGTCAGTCACTGATATTAATTCACTAACTGACTGTGAGAAAAGTGTACAGTTCTTGTAAGCGCCAGACGTCTGCTTTATATTTTTATTTACGATCGAGTTCATGTTTGTTTTATAATTCATAGATTCATTACATAAGTCATCTTTTCAGGATTAATAAATATGAAAATATATGTGTTTATGTAAAGTAATTTTAAGTCACTGTTTTGGGATTGGAACCTAAAAGGGGGTACCTCTCACTTTAAGTATGTAAGTGCAATAGTAGCATGAAACCCTATGTGAGAGGGAAGGGGAGGAGCATGGACAGAGAGGTTAGGAGTCTCACGGTTTTCTGACCGTGTGCACAGGTAGTTCTGGATAACTGCTATTTTTTGGAACTTTCATGCTTATTTAGGAAGGAGTTCATTGTTACATCTTCAGTTTGTAATAAATAAACAGTCTTCAAATCATAATGCAACTGGAAGCATTTCTTTTGGAAACCAGGAACACGCGTCAGCCATAGACTCCCCTTTTTGAACTTGGTTTATTGGAAATTACCCTACAGTTCTAATGAAATCTGCTAAAGTTTGTGGCTTGCATCAACTTCTAGCTTTAGTGATAAGTATCTCTGTGTCTATGTGCAGTATATGTACAAGTAGTTATGATCATGCACATGTGGTTTTACCTCTGAGCTCTATATGTCGTATTATGGGTTGGCATGCGGTGAACAGAACAGTTCCTATCTTTTCTGTTTAATTTTAGGCTGTGCAGACCATTTGCATTCACAGAATTGAAGCTTGACTTCTGAAGAACAAGCCTAAAGTAGAGTACTGAAGATGCAGTCAAGTTTGATTGTAGCCGCTCTTCTCTGTTTCACAACCTGGATGAGCTCAGTCTGTGCAAGTGAGTACTGCAAGGAAGAAATAGTTTTTCATTTACTTTATGGTCTGACTGTTTTTAATGGATAAAATTAATGCAACTTTTTCTGTGTGTGACATTTTCAGCCCCTATAAGTTGTTGTGTCACGTGGTCCAAACCCAGAGTCTCACTTGACCGAATTGTGAGTTACGCCATTCAGAGTGAAGATACTTGTCGCATCAAAGCAGTACAGTAAGTTTATAGACAGCTTCACACTATATTGAAAAATATGTACTTGCTCTTCATTCAAAGGTGTTGGCCAGCTGTTGTGGGCGGAGTTTCCTACTCCAGTCCGAAGACATGCTTGATAGATTAACTAATTATTCTAAATTGACAGCAAGGTTAGATGTGAACTTGAATGCTTGTAAGTGTTCATATCGCTTCACATGGTATTAATGTATCCCTCTACTGCACACATTTTAATGTTACTTGATAAAAATGCCTCCCCATCATCTATTGGTGAAAATATTTTCCTGTAGATATCCAACACTAGTAACAAATTCTACAGAAAGCTATGAATTTACAGATTTTTTACATAATGTTAAAAAAAACCATTAAGTAAAAGGAAAACTCATAGCATGACCCAATAGACCCAATAGAAACTAATTAAAAAAACTCACAAGGTTTTATTGTACAGAATGAGTTACTTGCACATCTCAGAAATGGAACTGGGAATGTAAAAGCAACAGATGTAGAACTGAGGAGCATAAGATAGATGCTCCACTCAAAGGTAAGGCCACCTGCTCAACGCAGACCTCAAAAAAAGAGCAAATACAGCAATACAAAACACAAGCGCAAACTAGTGCCTACTACGATGAGATCATGTGAAATTTCAAAAAGCAGTTATTCTAACCTGCAAAAATCCAAATGACTTTCAGTGTACCTATAATCACAAATAACTGATTCACATACAAAATGCGAGGTACTGTCTAAACAGATGTGGGTCATAAGCGACTATAAAAAATTTTTACCAAATTTTCAGTGCAAGCAAAAATACAGGTTTAAACCTCTGTATTCTATTGCACCATTTTGTAATAAAGCAAATTCTTTGAAAATCGTTCACAGAAATTCCAGCAGATCATTTGTAGGGGTTTCTGGTTTATAGTGGATGATGTTGCAGAAAAGGTTTACAAATTCACTGTATACTGGAATTGTAAATTTACCATCAGATGCAATTGAGAAGGATCTGTTATTATTATTATTATTATTATTATTATTATTATTATTATTATTATTATTATTATTATTATTATTTATAAGCAGGAAGTAAGATTCTTCGCCTTGGGCTTGGATAGGTGCAGAGCACAGAGAAAACATGCAAATTCGATTCCTTATCGATTCCCTTATCGATTGTTATTGGTTGCACTTTGAGAGTCACAACCCTCTCTAAGCAGCATATCAAAGAAATTATCATCCAAAATAATAAGAATCAGAATCAGAATCAAAATCAGAAATCAGAATCAGAAAGGGTTTTACTGCCAAATGTTGAACAGGTTTACAACATTTGGAAATTGCTGCGGTACTTAGTGCAAAACATACTGTCAGATAAAGCTCAAATAAACATAAAAATTAAAATTAAAAGTGCTAAGTAGAAAGATATATACATGAGTGCAGGTGGTGATCAGTGCAAACATGGAATGATGCAGTGAACACAGTGTAGGGTCATGTGTTAGTGGTGGGAACAGTCATATGGTTATTGTTCATGAGTCCAACAGCAGAGGGGAAGAAACTGTTCTTATGGCGAGAGGTTCTGGTGTGAATGGACCGGAGCCTCCTGCCTGAGGGGAGCAGGTCAAACAGACTGTGTCCAGGGTGAGAAGGGTCAGCTGTGATCCAAGCTGCACGCCCCAGTGTCCTGGAGGTGTACAGGTCCTGCAGAGATGGGAGTCTGCAGCCAATCACCTCCTCAGCAGAGCACACAACACGCTGCAGTCTCTGTTTGTCCCTGATAGTGGCTCCAGCGTACCACATGGTGATGGAGGAGGTGAGGATGGACTCGATGATTGCAGTGTAGAATTGCATCATCGTCCGTGTTGGCAGGTTGAATTTCTTCAGCTGCCTCAGGAAGTACATCCTCTGCTGGGCTTTCTGTATGACAGAGGTGATGGTGGGCTCCCATTTCAGGTCCTGGGTGATGGTGGTACCCAGGAAGCGGAATGAGTCCACAGAGGTGATGAGGGTGTCAGTCAGGATGATGGGGGGGGAGTGGGGCTGTGTGTTTCCTGAAGTCCACAATAATCTCCACTGTCTTCTGGGCATTCAGCACCAGGTTGTTGTGGCTGTACCAGGACACCAGACGTTCAACCTCCCTCCTGTAGGCAGACTCATCCCCGTCCGAGATGAGTCCAATAAGGGTGGTGTCATCTGCAAACTTGATTAGCTTGACAGACTGGTGGGTGGAGGTGCAGCAGTTAGTGTACAGGGAGAAGAGCAGAGGAGAAAGAACACAGCCCTGAGGGGAGCCGGTGCTGGTGCCTCACATGCTGCTTCCTGTCCGTCAGGAAGTCAGTGATCCACCGGCAGATGGGATCAGGCACATTCATCTGGGAAAGCTTGTCTCGGAGATGGTCTGGAAGGATGGTGTTGAAGGCAGAGCTGAAGTCCACAAACAGGATCCTGGCATAGGTTCCTGGGGAGTCTTTTTTGTGATCAGTTTTGAGGTCATTCAACAAAAAAGTAAAAAAGTAATTATTGCACATATTACACAGAACACTTTTCTTAAAAGTAATGCAGTACGTTACTTTATTACCCCCAGGAGAAAGACATTCATTATACTACTGGTTATGTTGCTTTCATGTTGCTCTGTAAAATGATCTGAACACTGTCTCATAATTACCAAACAGCGATATAAACCTACAGGCTATAGCCCAACATACCAAATCAAATCCCTAAATTCCTAATGAGGACACATGTGATCTTTCTCTTAGTATTTAGGTATATACACAAATCACAAATTGTAGTGAAAGTGCAAGAACTGATAAGCGGGATCGACAGGCAGGCAGAACTACAAGAACTGGTTCTTGATTCCCATCCCAACAGAGGTAACCAATGAGCCTCTCCCATATGGAAAATATATATATAAATCTTATAAAGTTTGTATCTGTCTTGTGTGAAACTTGTATGAAAAGCATACAAGAGTGAAAACAGATATAAGATCCCTTGAAAAATTATATAAATGAAACTTGTATGTTTTGGATACTTACTAAAACAATATATGAAAGTAATGAGAAAGTGGCCACTTTCATGAGTAAATCATATAAGCCTTATATGATTCACTATATGAAGTAGGCCACATCTTATGCAAGTCTTTTATAAGTTTTTACTATTTCTTTTCCATATGGTCTGTGTCTTCAAACTTAACTGAACATCTCTGTGTTTGATTAGAAATAATGTCAAAAATGCACTACAGGTGTCATTAATGACTAACAATTGCAGGTTATGGACCGTGCTTGGAAAGATAATTTTCACCAACCTGACGCTGTGTGGACAAAAAAAGCTACTCAGAAGGTCGACAAGAAGTACTTAAAAGAGAAAAAGAGAAAAAAAACCTTCATAAGCAAGAAGTGAAACTTTTTAGATCAAGAATCTTTTTTGCGATTGGTTCCTCTGTCTAGATAGGTGGTCTGCACCAATCTAGACACAGGACACAGAAAATGAGAGAACATGGAGACTTGCTGTGAGGCCTCTAAATCTGTTTGCACCTACCAGTATATACAAATAATGTTAGAAATGTATTACAATGCCATTAATAGCCAACCAACAATTGCAGGTTACGGACCGTGCTTGGAAAGACAATCTGTGCCAAACCAGGCGCTTACGGGACAATAGGAGCAATGGAGTGGGTGGACAGGGAGAATTCGCAAAAGGGATTCGCAAGTGACATGACACCAACAACGTCCACTGCATCCCCAGCATCAGGAAACATCCCTCAGAAGGACAAGGAGACAGGGCAGAGCCTGATTATGTTTTGTCAAATACACTGCTGTGTAGTTCCATGGACTAAGAACATGTTGTGTCCCACTAACTAGCTAAGCAGCAGCAACAGTAAGTGACATTACACCAGCAGCGTTAAAAAACACACACACTTAAAGACTGGCAGATTGGGGAAAGAACACAGGGAAAAAACAAAGAGAGGAAAAAAGGGCAAAAACATGAAAAGACTTCAAATTTGCCAAAATCAGCTGTTCTTCTGTTTAATTAAACCCATCATGGTATAATTCTACGCTGTCTTCTTATTCGTGCCTCTCTTTTGTGTCTTGTAAACATTGTTTTCTGTTGTCTTCGCATGCATTGCCCTGACCTCTTCTACTATATACAGCACAGTAGTCACTCACTTATTTCCTTTTTTAATTTCACCCATCATCTATTTCTTTGTCATTTTAAATTTTAAAATGAGACAACTTCATTATTGGTCTCCATGACTGGTTGTGAAATGCTGGTGTTATGCTCTAGGACTGGCATGTGCTGCCTCCTGCACACACTATTGATGCCTACTCTTTCCTGTATGCTACTTCCTTCCTTCCTGCTCTCCAATACAGCTTTTACCCTTTCTTCTGGTTTGTTCTACTTTGGTATGAAATAAAACTGCCTGCAGTCTCTCTCACGAGCAGCTGTGAGGGACGCCAGTCATGTTTGTACTTATTCTGAAAATAAAAGAAACACGTATTTAACCCAGAAATATACCCAGAAACTTTGTTTTGTTTATTTGTGGGAATTTATTCTAATGTAAAGTTCATAGTAGTTTACAAAGGGGACAATATCATTGTCCTCTTAAATCCTCTGCATTTCCAGTGTTGAATTACGAGTCCTGTTCTGCTCCTGACTGTGAGGATTTGGTTGATGTTTAAAGTCAGTTTCCCAGGATTCCACATGCTAAAACTGCTGATTTCACGATTTAATTGTTAATTTAAAAGAAGGAAATTAAGCTTAACGGTCCTGCGATGTTAGTCACTACACACCCATACAATTGCGAGAAAGGGCCAAAAATAAATGTAACCTCTTATATGGGTATAGCATGTGCGTAAAGGGCTAATGACGAAGGCTTAGCTGAGAACCACCCTTTCATGTATGATTCTGTGGTTGACAGCAGGATGAAAGAGGTGACTTAATTCTCTCATAGATGTTTTAGATAAGAATGAATCAAATTCAAACACTCACTGAATTCAATTCACTAATTGACTGTGTGAAATCCCCACTTTCCTAATTAACATTCAGTGTTAATTCACGCTCAAATTCAATGTTTCTTTAAGCTAGCAAACTTTTCAAACTCGTAGTGACAGTGGAGGCAATTGTGGCTTTCAGAGTGAGCACAAAGGGAAGTGATGAGTATCTCTGTGTGTGTACAAGTAACTATGTTTATGTGTGTTTGTATTTCTATACGCTGCTGTTTGTGTTGCATTGTGGGCAGGTCTGTGGTGAAAGGACTGTTTGTCATTTTTAGCTTGTAACAGATGAAGTCAATATTTCCTTTCCCCACTATGTGGCCATAGTGACTATCCCCCCATGATGAAAGGTCTGGGTGGGGTGGGGGAGTAGCAGAGGGGCTTATGTTTTATAAGAGGCGAGATCAAAAATTTAATGCTCAGAATGACTGAGAGAACTTCACAAGCTGGAAACGTCATATACCCCACGCCTGCTGCGTGAGCAACACTGCTTTGATTCGACACTCCGTTATCTGATCAGAAAGGAGTAAGATTACTTAGCAGGCTGTAAAGGTTTGCACTGACAGAATCAAGACTCAACTTCTGAAGAACAAACCCAAAGCGCAATACTGAAGATGAAGTCCAGCCTGGTTGTAACCACTCTTCTCTGCTTCACCACCTGGATGAGCTTGGCCTTTGCCAGTGAGTATTGCAAGGAAAGAAAAAAAAGGATTTTCATTCACTGTGTGGTCTTTCTTCAGGGTAAAAATTAATGTGACTTTGTCTGTGTGACTTTTTCAGGACCTGGAGAAAGCTGTTGTGTCTCGTGGTCCAAAACCAGAGTCCCACTTGACCGAATTGTGAATTATGCCATTCAGTCTGAAGATACTTGTCGCATCAAAGCAGTACGGTATGTGTTCATAAAACCTCACACTGTACTTTAACTTGTATTTTAGTAAAAAAGTTTTTAGTAAAAATAAAACACGTGCGACATGAAGATTCTGGGTTCAAAGCTGTTGGCCAGCTGGGGTCTTTTCTAGATGTTTCACCAGTCCAAAGACAGGCCTGAGTAACTAGTCATTCTAAATTGACATCAGGTGTAAATGTACATGTGAATGACTGTATGTGGTCCTGTGATGGACCGGCGACCTGTCCAGGGTCCACTTTGCCTCTCGCCTTAGGCTGACTTTGGGCGAGAGTACTTTTCCTAAACCTGAAATGTATGGATGGGTATAAAATAATAAAATTCAGATAACCTGAATGTTTTTAAATTGTCTTCATAAATGATATAACAAATAAATAATTTAACCCTCTAAGCAAAGAGATGGTCCAGGAAAAGTTTGTTAAAAACTGAGTGAATATTGAACTGTTAGAAAAAGAATCCTTTTAGATGAGAAGCGAAACTTCTTCATTTAACTGCAGTACAGTCGCCCTCTTTTCAAGTTCTTATGACTACCATGACTTAGATGACCAAGAACGGACTCCGACAACGTAACACTAGGTGTAACTGAGAGGGAACAATTTTGCTATAAATATTAACTTTTATTTTATAGGGGAAGTGAAACGTTTTAGACAAAAAACTCTTTGTGGGAATGTCATTGGCCTAGAAAAGCGACTATTACTTGTAATATTATTGAGAGTCAGGAGAAATCAGAGCACAGAGAGAACATGCAAACTCCACACAGACCGTGCCCAGATTTGAACTCAGGGCCGCCACACAGTGAGGCAACAGAGCCAACCAGCCTCTTTCTTTAAACTTAACATGTACCAAATATGCCAGAATATATTTAGAAATAATGTCAAAACTGTATTTCAGTGCAATTAATGACTGACTAACAATTACAGGTTACGGACTGTGCTTGGAAAGACAATATGCGCTAATCCCAATGCTGACTGGACAATAAAAGCAATGGAGTGGGTGGACAAGAAGAAAGCACCAACAACATCCACAACAACAACATCCACACCAACAACATCCACAACAACAACATCCAAACCAGCATCCACACCAGAAGCATCCTCACTATCAACATCCACACCAACAACATCCGCAAAAACAACATCCACAACAACAACATCCACACCAACAACATCCACACCAACAACATACAAACCAGCATCCACACCAGAATCATCCTCACTCTCAACATCTGCACCAACAACATCCACATCAGCAACATCCACAACAACAACATCCACACCAACAACATCCACAACAACAACATCCACACCAACAACGTCCACACCAAGAACATACAAACCAGCATCCACACCAGAATCATCCTCACTCTCAACATCTGCACCAACAACATCCACATCAGCAACATCCACAACAACAACATCTACAACAACAACATCCACACCAACAACATCTGCACCAAGAACATCCACAAAAACAACATCCACTAAAACAACATCCACAACAACAACATCCACAACAACAACATCTACAACAACAACATCCACACCAACAACATCCACAACAACAGCATCCACACCAACAACAGCCACAACAACAGCATCCGCACCAACAGCATCCACACCAACAACATCCACACCAACAACATCCACACCAACAACATCTACAAAAACAACATCCACACCAACAACATCCACAACAGCATCCGCACCAACAACATCCACACCAACAACATCTACAACAACAACATCCACACCAACAGCATCCGCACCAACAGCATCCGCACCAACAACATCCACACCAACAACATCTACAAAAACAACATCCACAACAACAACATCCACAACAACAACATCCACAACAACAACATCCACAACTAAAACATCTACAACAACAAAATCCTCACTATCAACAACATCCACACCACCAGCATCCGCACCAACAACATCCACAACAACAACATCCACAACAACAACAACATCCACAACAACATCCACAACAACAACAACATCCACAAAATCAAAAAATATCTCTCTGACGAAGTGCAGAAGAAGGAAAGGACAGAGGAAAAGGCCATGAGAGGGAACAAGAAACGATGTGTTTGAGAAATCACAAAACATTTCAAACTTATCATAGTCGGCAAATGTTGCTCTTTTTTATTGTACTCTTCCTGCTTTATTTCATCAACAGTACCTGATAAAAGTAACATTAATCTCTCTATATATTACCATATATCACCATTCTTTGTTTTCATATTGTTGTCATGTACAAAAATGTATTTTAAAGTTTTCCCACTTTTAACTGCCAATAAAGCACTTTCCAGCAAATATTGTGTTTTTGTCATAATCAGTTAAAACAGGATTTAATTAGAATTATTCATACTCTGGTCGCTGTCGTTGCTCGTACCTTTAACTGCACACTAACCTCTAATGTTTGTCAAATGAGGAAACTCTGCTTTCTGAACCTACTCACTCTTTATTTACTATAATAAAGTGATTTTAATTTAATCCAATCTCTCTCATTTTAAAAACTGACTCGATTACATCATCAGTTTGCCTAGTGATGTAATCATTAGTATCAGTCTGCTAAAACTTCTCAGACTGATGCTTTTCAAATTCAATCACTCACTGATCTTAACTCACTTTCTCACCGTGAAAACTTTCCATGGTTTAAATTACCACGCCACATGCCACCTAAAATGCAGGTCACCTGTGGCTTTCAGATTGAATATAAAGGAAGTGGATTAATCTGTTTCTGTGCATGCACATAGTTACGATTATTTATGAGTTTGTATTTCTGATGCTGTTGTACTTGTTGCATTGTTAACAGTTTAAATATAAATGATGAACTCAGTGGTTTTTTACCCCATTGTGTTGGTAAAATGAGAACGAGCGCAAAGGGGCCTTTTTTTTTTTTATTAGAATCAACATCAAAACCTGATTGCTCAGAAAGACCACACTAGGAAATACCATGAACGCATGCACTGCGTCTGCCATGTGAGCAAGACTCATTTGATTCGATACTCTGATAAAAGCTCAGGGAGGCACAGAGATTATTTAACAGGCTGTGAAGGTTTGTGCCGACAGCTTTGAGGCTCAGCTTCTGAAGAACAAACCTAAAGCGGAATACTAAAGATGCAGCCCAGCCTGGTTTTAGCCGCTTTTCTCTGTTTCACTACCTGGATGAGCTCAGTCCGTACAAGTGAGTACTGCAAGGAAGAAATAATTTTTCATTTACTTTATAGCTTGACTGTTTTTAACGGATAAAATTAATGCGACTTTTTCTGTGTGTGACATTTTCAGCCCCTATAAGCATACGCAGTTGTTGTGTCGTGTGGTCCAAAACCAGAGTCTCACTTGACCGAATTGTGAATTACTCCATTCAGACTGAAGATACTTGTCGCATCAAAGCAGTACAGTAAGTGTTCAATAAAAAACCTCACACTGCATTTTCCTGTGGTGATATCCAGTCATTCTGAGAAGTTTGGTTCTACATGTTTGACTATTCAAATACAGTGTCTGTCTTTGATTTTCACCACTATACCAATTAAATTGGCCAGTTGGGACTTTAGTAGTCATGTCATTCCTAACGATCCAAAAACCTGTCAGCAGTTCTCACTGAAACCTCTTTGTACTGGAGGAAATTCTTTGAAAACATGTTCACAGGAAGGCCTTCGAGTTTCAGAAACCACTCTGTAAAGAGATGCTGCAGGGGAAAATATTTGATAAGCAAATTTACTGTGTACTGAGAATGGAGATGTTCAATACAAGCTAATTGCATGCCACTAGCTGCAACAGAGGTGAAAATATTTTTTTTTATTAACTTTTAAAAGCAAGAAGTGAAGCATTTGAGAATCAAGACTCTCTTTTGTAAGAGTGTCCTGGGTCTAGATAGGTGCCAACCACCTATCTAGACCCAGGACCCACAACATGAGAGAACATGCAGGCTTGCTGTGAGGCCTCTAAATCTGTTTGCACCTACCAGTATATACAAATAATGTTAGAAATGTATTACAATGCCATTAATAGCCAACCAAAAATTGCAGGTTACGGACCGTGCTTGGAAAGACAATCTGTGCCAAACCAGACGCTGACTGGACAAGAAAAGCAATTGAGAAGGTGGACAGGGAGAATTCGCAAAAGGGATTCACAAGTGACACGACCCCAACAGGATCCACTCCAGCAACATCCACACCAGCAACATCCACTGCACCCCCAACATCAGAAAAGATCCCTCAAAAGAATGTCACTTTGGGAGAGGACACGCAGGATGGAGGAACAAGGAGCAGTGAAAATGTGTCTGAGAAATCCCCCCCAAATTAAAGCTTACTAAAATCAGTGCCACTCTACTTAGCTTTACCGCTCTTGCTATATTTCATCATTAAAGTTAAAAAAAGGAATACTATAGCTACATAGTATAATATAATATATAAATATATATAAATATAAATGTCAGTTTGTCATGTTTCATTGTCATAAATATGTTTGTTTTAAAAAAAGTATATATTTGAAGCTTTCCCACAATCAATTAAAGTTACTTTTAAGCAAATGTTGCGTTTGTTGTAAAATATGAAAAATGTGGGTGAGGAATGTTCCTGGGAACTCTTGTTCTTACTAAGTCTCACTGTTTTTGTACAAAAATGGAAATAACCAATGTGCAGGAAGGAAGCCAATATAGAAATGCAGCTAAACACTGATAGCAATCTGGAGATGTGCATCATTTACATCATTAGGGCATGGTAAACAGACTTGTGCCAGCTGTCAAACAAACCTTGCACCAATAACCTGTACTAAAAGTTGAGTGATAGTTTCAATGCCAGTCTAGGGGTTAAGGGAAGGTGGTATGTGTGGTTTTGATCTTTATCACTTTGCCTTTGCCAATACCCTCAAAGCAGCTCTACTAAGGAGTCTCTTCACTTTTCTTTTCACTTGTTGCTATAATTTTGCCAGATAATAACATCACCCAACAGTGCAGTGTGCTAACAATTAACAACCAACTAACCAGATGTTAAACCAGCTAGCACGTCTCTGTATCCTCCAACATGCTGCTCAACCAATCAAACGACAACATGCTTAGAGTAGTACCACTCAAAACTATGCTGCTAATCGCTGTCCTAATCACTTAAGCTAACTCCGTTGTCTCACCTTCATAACTGCCAAAGTGCAGTGTAAAACCTAAAATTGTAACTGATATTTCTTTTACTGTAGTTATAGGTAAAGAGGAACATTTTTATTAACTGACCAATGCGTTTCAGCTTGTGGCCTTCATCAGGGTCATGATGGGTCAGGATGGTGAGGAATACCCTGATGACGCATTGGTCAGTTAATAAAGTTGTTCCCTCAGCAACCTTTAAGTGTTGCTGGAGTGCCTGCATTGTTAGTTTCTCATCCTCTCCATGCACCTTGGAAGTAGGTGAAGTTGTTGCTATCCTTTCACTGTAGTTCTAAAATTAATATGCAATGACGTTATATATTTCCATTATGGAGATTGCATGGTAATTTTAAAGAAAACTGGACATCACATGGTCTGGCTTAACAGCTTGTTCTGATATAAAGCTGACTTTCGCCTAAAATAGCAGAGAGGCTCACGTACCGTGTTAGTATCAGGGTGTAAAAGCTGCAGTGTTTTTCCTTTCTATTTTAATGCACAAGTCAGGTTCATGCAAACAGTCTACTTGTTATGGGTGTGCAGAAGAACAGACACATCTCTGACTGATCACCATGATAACTGGTGACATTTGCTACTCACGTACATTCAAAAATTCTAGATAAGCTAATGTTATAGATAGTAATTGCATTTGAGAATTATCAATTTCGCAATCTGTATGGGTTTTTTTCTTTATTTGTGACGCACATAAAATGCCACAAAAACACCTTGTGGTGCACAGAAACCCAAAATACAAGTACATATTATAAGATGTAAATAGGAATTATATTAGTTGTATATTATATGTTAACATGTAACTTTTTCCCCTAATGACTGTTTGTTAATGGAAGACTAGTTTTTTCCATGAGTAAGAACAAAATGAGATAGAAAATTCAGAGTAGGTGTTGTTTCTTTCAGCATGAGCATAAAGGTTTTAAAAGTTTAATTTTGCTGGGGCAATTTTTTTTTAATATAGGTCATATTCCTGCAATATTTTTGCATTTATGTTTCAGGGTCGAGTTTGGTTTTCTCTGAAACTGGGGGCCTGTGATACCACGCTAACCACCACATCCTGAGTACACTTGAGCAGGTGGGATGAGTTTACGCTTACGGGGTCTAATTTAGCAGAAGGCTAATATAGGGGCTATTTCCTCTCTTCTAAGAACATTAGGCATGTTTCAGTAGTCCGTGCAACATGAAATAGCTGACACAGACAAATATGTACAAGGTGTATTTATAGGAATACTTGAATACTTTGTCATACTTTTGCCTTAACAATAGAAAAAAAATACTGTGTGCTAGGTGACAGATGAGAGATGAATGTAGATATAAATAAATGACAGATTTCAGCATCTTTTAACTCACTGTTTTGGTCCTACAGCCTGCGGTTTTGAGTCATTCCTGCATTTGTCATCTACCTCCACAAAGCATGTAATGAGGCATTAAAAAGGATTGAATCAAATCCATTGATAAAAGGTGAAATCTTTGGGGGAATGAATCCTAAATTGATTTCACATTTACAGCAGCATTGATCTGGCCTAAGACTTTAGCACCTAATGTAGGTTAAAAAGCATTTCAGGAAGTTGTTCATAGAGTTGGGGTCAAAAGGCGACTCAGGAATCGTGTCGATGCAAAAATTAACTTTTGACCTGCATTTGTTATTAAAACTGATAAAATAAGTTGGCCGAGGTAAAAGGTAGGATTATTTTCTTCATATAATCTTACGTCTTTTTGCCTGCAATAGTATATATTGCCACATATCCTCTAGTATTCGGCCCTACATATGCATTTTGTGGTAGACCCGCACAGAGGAAAGTGTGACCTCACGTAGTTCTTTTGGCTCCGTGCAACGTGAGTATAATTTGGTCGCTGAGGCATAGGAAGTTATTCATTGTCACCTTCATACTGCACATGCATGCACCCACACAAGCATTTGCAGTTTTATGAAAAAGTGTGAAAAATAATGCAATACAGTACAAAGTAAATAAAACTTCACAGAGATTCTTCTGAAACCTACTGTAAACTGAACCGTGCGCAGTACTTTTGACTCGACGGCACATGAATGTGACAACTGAAAGAAAAGCCTTAGCGCCAGTGTTTTTTTTGCAATGTTTACGCCACACTTTTGTTTAACTACGGTTTAATTTGTAGTTTAGGGTTTTTGCTTAAATGTTTAACAGCTCTGTCATGCAAATAGCAACCATGGCGGACCACTAAGGTGGGTTCAGGGCTGGGAAAAACCCATTACTCTTTAGCGCGAGTAAAATGTCTCATCGACCTCAAACGCTCTCAGCCCCTCAGACCTCCCCCAGCTCTAGCACACTGAGACAGAGCTGTACTTTCTCTTTCTACCCACACATAGTAAACGTGGTTTTTAATAGCTTTTTTTTTTTTTTTAATCACACATCATTGTGTTAGAACACCGGAATGGAGGAAACATGCAAAGTAAAGCCCCTAAAACTTCCACCTGGTCTGCCTGAAGCCCACCACGTCTTAGTAAGGGACATGGAACACGGTGACCACTAAAGAAGCAAAAATGATTAAGCTGTCAATGCAAATGACTCAGCCAAGATCGTGAGAAGATTCAGACTTTTGATCAACAAAAATGTGTTTGTTTTGATGTTTTGCTTGCGGTTTTAATTATGATTTATGAAAGTGGCTTTAGAGACAACATGTACTTATGTCTATTTTTATGTGTTTAAATCCCCGTCATTTTGAAAATTACATATTACACTAGTTATCTATGACTGCATATCACAGGATAGTTAAAATATTAGAAACATTAGCTCACTACTACACTAGTTGGCAGGTCATCTGGTCAGTTTGTTGGTCGATATGCCTAAATTGAAAACCATTGGCTGGACAATGCCCACTCTTGCTTTCATATTGAGAAACACACTGAAAACCTTCATTTTTATTTATTTGAATTCTTCCAAAAGAGACACTCATTTAATACATTTACTAAGTCTTTACTCTGAATCCTTCCTGTCTGCAGTCCCTAAACAGTGCAGACTTGAGGATGGACAAGGAGCATTTGGGCCTGTCCATGCTTAGTTGTGTGAATTATGTTTCAATCTGTGTACAGTCATCGTAAAATAGAAAGCACTGCAGTGATCAGTTCTAAAGTTTTCTGTATCAGAACATTTAAAAATTGTCTGGTCCTAAGCAGGCCTTAACTTTAGGTAAATACAGCCTCAGACGAACAACAACACATGACATGTTACACTGTGTCCTTATTCGTTTAACAGAAACTTGGACAACACAAAGTGCATCTCATTATTATGGCTTGCAGAGCCACCCTTGACAGCAATAACTTAAGGTGATCATTTTCTGTACTTCCAGTCTGTCACATCATCCTGGACCACTCTTCTTTACAGTTCAGTGAGGTTTGTGGGTATTCAGTTATGCACAATTATCCCACCACAGTATTTTGGTCAGGTTGAGGTCCGGACCTTCACTAGGCCACTGCAACTCTTTGATTCCTTTCTTCTTTTAGCCATTCCTTGTACATTTGGGCCTATGCTTGGGATCGTTGTACTGATACCTGACCAAATTTCGGCAGAGCTTTAGCTGTCGGACAGATGGTCTCACATTTGACTTGAGAATACTTTGGTTTACACAGGAGTTCATGGTTGACTCAGTGACTGCAAGGTGCCCAGGTGCTGTGGCTGCAAAGCAAGCCCAAACCATCCCCCCTCCTCCCCCTGTACTTGACAGATGGTATGAGGTGTTTCTGTTCATGCGCTGAGTTTGGTTTTTGCCAAACATCCCGTTGCACATCGTGGCCGAACATCTTCACTTTGGTCTTGTGTTGAAGATTGAGTCTTGTGGTTTGCAAAGACTCAACTTCACAAAGCCTCCTTCCGTTAGAATTTATTTAAAACTTCCCCAACCATGTTAACAGTAAAAATTTTATCATCTATTATTCCATCATTGACAATCTATTTAGTAAATGTATGATAAAGCTTACTAAGCCATTGGACATCACACTTACCTTTACTTAAGCAGCATTTTAAATCACGTTTAGAAACCTTCTAGCATGGTTTCTGTCTCTATTTTAGTAAAGGCCTTGAACTATAAATGTTTTAGACCTGGCAGATCTTTTAGATGTGGGATGTATTTTGGATCGCTTCTCCGTTTTAAAACTCTCTAACATCAGTGCTGAGGATGACATTCCTCATCGACTTAGCCATCTTACTAAAGGAACGTTTTGGTTTTATCATATTCTCATGAAGATGAGACATTTAGAAACATCAGATAAAGAGGTGAAGAAATGCTCAAGATATAAGCTTTTCTCGCTGGACGCACCTAGATGCAATAGTAATCTTAAAAAAAAAATACAGTCACCACAATATAGCCATTACAGTGTGACACCTTTTATTACCCAATCTCAATCCATATCATTTCCAATATATGGACATACACAATAACATTATATTTACATATTTACATGCAGAAATCCAATGAAGACATTCAATGTCATATTAACTTCACGAAAGTTAGATAAGGTAGAAAAATAAGCAAATATTCAAGGTCCGTGGCAAAATCTGTAGTTTAAATAGTAATGTCAATTTTGGGTGAACGTAGATTTTGTGTCACTATTTCTTTGCCGTAATATTTCGTTTTTGCCAGTTTTTTCCATCGAGATAGGCCATGCTGTTCTGCGTCCATGTTTTCAAACTGTCCGAGCAGATTCTCCTGCCACTAATTGTGGTGAATCTGTTGAAAATCACAAAGAGAGAAAATTAACAGTCAGCAAGGGAAGAATATACATGAACAATTTGGGCTCAACATTTGAAAAACTTAAAGATACTTTAATATTGGATCATTTTTCTGACTTACACCACTGCAGGTATAGAACACGACGGCGGCTGCTGGATGTAGTAACTCTTCAGCAGGTCTCGATGGATTTGGGTGTTCGAGGTTCTCTGACAACAACTTGAAATCCCACCTTGAAATAAAGATAAAAGATTACAGTGTTATCATCGGCATGATCCAAATCTAACATGAAATCGTGCAAAAACGAACTCGATATTCATCCATAGAAGAATCCATGCATTACCTTGGGCAGCGGCTGTAGATACCATGATAGCGACAAGCAAAAGCGAGATAATTGTAAGTCCCTTCATCGTGTGGCCGTAGCTGAAACAGATTTGACTTTTGCACTGCTCTGCAAGCCCTTTTAAAGACCACCGACACATTCAGCATTCAGTTATTCCGCTTGCAGCAAGGTGTGAAGCACCCACAGATACGCACACGGCTGGAAAGTAGTAGAACAATTTCCTCCCACAATAGCTCACCAGTGTTGCACTTTGTTTCTCCACTCTCATCAACGGTGGTCTGAGGGTGTTAAGGCATTTTCCACTGCAGTTGAATGTGGTCTGTAACGATCATTATAATTTATTTTCATAATGAAAATTATATGGAAAATACCTGTAGCTACAACATGAAGATCTTAGAACACCATCTTAACAACTATGGCAAGTGGATATGATGGGATTCCTCTTTGTTTCTTTTAATTTTTAATTAAAAGAAGTGATTTGTTGACTCCTTCACATAGTTTTATTTCCATCATTAAGTGACAAAGAAGCTGGTGAAATATATAAGTACTTTATTAAACTCAAAAGAATCTGGAAAATGATGTGGAAATAAGGAATTTAATATAACTGCATATGTTATGGTGAATTCCTCTCACTTTCTAGCACGGAAGCTTTCTACTGTTAGGTTTTTGAGGCGAGCGTCTCTCTGTGCGCTCAGTGCCGATGTACTCATTTCTGCAACCACACTGCAGAAATACATTTCCCTGTGTCGGTGTCATGGCATTTAAGAGTATATGTGAGGTTATACTTAAATCGGCACTCGAGCAGTGATGCTGGAAATGTTACATCATCCCACTTTAACCTATATGGTTTAAGGTCATCCATTCTTCTGGAAGAGCATAGGAGGAGTTATATTTAGCTCTGTTGTGTCATGGCTGTTGTGCAGTCATGGTTGGAGAAGATATGAATAAATGTTATGAAGTGGTAACATCACTACAGCAGGTCACAAAATCCCACACCTGGCATCAGGGAGATGTGAGAGCAGTCATTCTTTCACAAAAAGAGAAAGACTTCTTTAATTAAGGTGATACTAACATTAAACTAAAGAGTTAACATCCTCATGGATATATGGAGACTCTGTATATTTACAAGGGTTAGACCTACCAATCATACAGAGTGTTTAAGGAATATAAGGAATTGTTGCATTTTTCCAAGCTATCCATGGGAGGGCGCTGGCACTTGAAGATATCTGTGAGGAGAAGGAAAGAAAACCAGCAGAGGTCAAGATGCAAGGTACCCAAAATATTTGACTGACATTTACGACATATAAAGAGATCTAAATGTTTGCATCCAAATCTAAAATGTTGTGATCTGAATAAATAAATTGTGAATGTTTTTTTATGCTGCTGTTAGCTTACACACTGATAGCCTGTTGAATCATAGCTGTGTTTTCTAATTTAAACATAGTTTAGGTTATAAATAAGAATGAAATAGAAAGATATATAATTTAATGTGCAATTGGAAAATGAATCTTAGCTGGATTTTGTATTCTTTGCTGATAAACAAAGTTGCACAAATCTTTTTTTTTTTTTGCTTTTCTGGCCCATTGGTCCCTACTTAACATGCTCCAGTGACCATTTGATGCTTCAGTCTACCCTAGGTCAGAAAGATGGTGGTGCTGTTAGTGTGGCAATGTAAGCAATGTAATATGAACTCGAACTTGTACACCTCTTTGTAACCTAAAGCAGCGGTCCCCAACCTCTGTATTTATCCGTGACACCTTAAAGGCCGGTCCGTGAAAATATTGTCGGACATAAACCGGTCCGTGGCGCAAAAAAGGTTGGGGACTGCTGAACTAAAGAACATTTAACAATGTTGGCGATTACCTGTGCAATGTTAAGAGGGTGTTACTGTACAAGAAAACCTTCCAAAAATCAAATCATGTATAAAAAAGCAAAAATGTTACATTTTTATTGAAGAAAATTGAAATCAAAGCTTTCCTTCTCACATCACTCATGAAGAAACTCCATTAAATACATGTACTAATTAGCATTTTAGAGCCTTTTTAGGTCTGTGTTTGGTGAAAAGGGTTTCTGTCTGATTCTGTGTCAGTGAGGTCAGTGCAGCTGTGCTAGCACACATGAAATACCGCAGGGATTTATTAATGTAGAAAGGAAACCACTGACATACAGCCAGCTCAGGGCAACAAACAGGGTGTCAGTGACTAATTTTCTGCAGAATTTCAAAATGGCAACTAAATGGTATGTTGTTACTCTTTGGACTAAGCTTAGCAACAATATAGCCATCTTAGATGGTCTAAACTTTAGACCATCAAAGATGGTTTGCAATATTTTTACAGATGTTATGATGTGTTGAAGATGCAACAGTATAGAGAAATAACCAAAATGAGGCAAAGCAGATTACATGAACTTTAATTTGTGAAGCTGAGACACTGATGTACACTGCTGACTAAAGACACACACAAACTCAAATCTGTGTAGAAGTGAAAGAAAATTTGAAACAGGAATGCTTTGGCATACTGAGGAACTGTTCACGCCCTACTTTCACATTAACTTCATTCATTCTGTTGTATTAAAAAGCATTACAAAGAGCCAGAAATATGCAAGGCTCTGCTTGAAACAGCTGCTTCCTAATTTATATAAACTCACTGATGTGTTAGATTATTGTCCTGCAGTATGTTGTACATTGCCAAAACACTGTATCATGGTAGAGATCTTTTTCATTGGTGTACATCTCATGATAGCATTGTGTTATGATGTATCTGTTACTGTATGTACTGTCTGATTCCCTCTCCTAAATATTACCTATTGCAGTGACAGATCATAAAGCAATTATTTAACAGTTGTTCATAATGTTTAACCCCTTAATGCCTCGTGTATCATATTTGCTACTGTGACACAGGACCCACATACACACAGGTCTGGGTTATGCTTGTAACTGTGCTTTATTGAAAAGCACAGTTACAAGCTTTTCCTCCAGCGGTTTCCGGCACCAGCTTCGGATGCAGCCACTCCGTCACTCCCAGTGAGTGCTCCTTCTCACTGCCAAAGACATAAGACAGGTCTCCCTCATTAAACAGTCCTGTACACCTGTTCCCTCCCCGCCTCCGTGCTGCCCTGTGAGCTCACTGCGCCACCCCTCCTCTGCAGCAGGCCAAAGACCACACCCCCACCACAGTTACATACAGTTTTTAGATCTTTTGAGACTACTACACCATCAGTTTTCCCCCTGGAGAAACCAAAACAAAGAGCACACTACATTTTTAAGGAATAGATTGCAAAAAAATAATAAAATATAGCAAATATGATGCAAATTAAAGCTAAAATATACAAATTAAATATTGAATAACATTGAATTTTCAAAATATTTGGATTTCTGATAGTTATTTCATGAGTCAGGCTTTAAAGAGTTACAGGCAAAAAACATTTTTTTTTTTCATTTCTAACAATTTAGTGGTACATATGTGTTTCATAATATTTTTTTTTTTATAATTTAGCCATGTGTGTTTTACTTATTATACTTTAAAGAACACATAGGTATTTGTTTAACTGCTATAACACAAAAAGCACCATGGATACTGGCATTATGCTGGTATGAACGTGGACTCTTTTTTTGAGGGACTTTCCATCAAGATAGGCCATACTCATCTGTGTCCACAGTCTCATGGTGTCAGAGCAGATTCTCCTGCCACACACTGTGGTAAATCTGATACAAAGTACAGACAAAACAATGCGCTACAGCTTCAGCAGCTTCTGTTCTGTCTTGCAAAAAGGAGCAGATACAGGTACGTCTGCTGTGTTGGTGCTCTCCTTTAGTCCTGTTCAGTTCTCCCTGTGTAGTGTCACATATCCTGGTATCAGCTCCATACACTTGAGACTCTGCTGGAAGACAAAGCACACCTTCTTGTGATGGCATATATGGCATATATTACATTAAAACAAACATAATATGTAAGAGATCCCTCATGAAGAACCTACATTAAAGTGCATTTTAGAATAATTTTAGTTGTGTGTTTAGTGAAAAATTGCTTTCTGTCTGATTCTGTGTCAGTGAGATTACTGCAGCTGTGCTAGCACACATTACTCTCACCTCTTACATTCTGCCACCGCAGGTATTTGTTAATGTCTATAAAAAACCCAAAACAGATGGCTGAGGGAAACAAATAAAATGTCAGTGACTCATGTTCTTCACATTGCTAGCTATATTTTGACTGCTGTTGAAATATGTGTTATAGATGCACTAGTAGAGAGAAATAACCAAAATGGGGCAACAAAGCTTACATGAACTCTGAATTCTGAAGCTGACACCTGTGTGCATTGCTGACTAAGTAGCCAGAGATGGGACGTAACCAAATACAAATAGTGTTACTTTTACTCCCAACATTTTTAAACCAATGTCTGTAATATCCTTTCTCCTCCTTGCATTTTCAAAACAGACGCGTTACTTCGTTACTTCTTCCAAAGCATTTACACGGGTGGGGGGATTTAAACCGGAAGTACAGCAGGTGTGTCCGTATGCTGTGTTTGTGGTACTTCCGACTCTAGCTAGCGCTACAGAAGAGGAGGAAGCATTAAGGAAGTGAGGGTTTTTTTTCTGTGTAGATCCACAAATAGCAGCAGGTTAGCTGATTACAGCACCTACACTAACCTACATAACAGATTGAAGCTTTCACGAGAATTCAAATTTAGATTTGAATAATATTTGCATTCTCCTGTACTAATATTGTTTTATATTATGTTATAAATGTTATGTTGTATATTACATAGCACAAGGTTCAGTTACTGTTTTGCAAAAATGATTATTAGAATTGTCCTTCAAGGAGCTCATTTTTACTTTCTTACTTTGAGTACATTTCAGAGCCTGTACTTTTTCACTTTTACTTGAGTAAAGAGTTGCTTCAGTACTTCAACTTTTACTGGAGCATTTCTAAATCCAGGTGTCTGAACTTCTACTTAAGTAAAGAAAGATTGTACTTTTGCCACCTCTGTAAATGGCACATATGAACAGGCCATCCTGAAGGAGCTGGTTTGCTTGTGTTGCTGCCGATGCCATCTCTTACTACCAGTACTGAGAAGGATACTAGCATCAAGCGCAACGTCACTCAGCAGGGATAAGGAAAGGGTAATGGTCTGTGGCCACCATTCCAGAATGTGCTTTATTATTTAGGACAAACTGAAATCCCTGAAGTTGAACTCAATGTATTTGATCTTACATGAGAATTATTATCTAAGTACTTTTTGTTTTTTGGCTAAACACACATTTGTGACATTTCCTGCCATAATATCAGTCCACTCTGTGCAAGCAGTGGGGAGTCATGCCACCCGTCTACAATGCTGCTGGTAAATTCACCGACAGATACTTGTGAAACACATGTGGGATGAGGTGCCACATGGTGCTGTTAGTTTCGGGACTGATAAAGCAGTTTTTGAATAATTGTGTGGCTGCCCCCAACTTTATGTGCCTCACAGTGTCTTTGTCACATTGTCCAGAGAGTAATTTCTGGAAGTCAGGCTTCTCTGTGCGTTTTTCAGCAGCTGTGGAAAGTGCGCCTCAAGGACTGCATTGTTGTGAAGTTGCCAGTGCACTGTGGTCCTTCCTGTTTCTTTTAAATCTCTGGAAATGTCAGTGGTGACTCAACTCCACTCAGGGGCTGCTTCCTTATGATTAACCTAAAACAGAAGTTTTAAGCTCCAACAAAAGTTGTAGCCCATAAAGATATGGCACAGCAGATAGTAGTCTGGCTGGATTCCTGAATGATCACATGCAGTGACACCTATAATGAAATAGTGGATTTCATTGTTAGATTGGGAACCGTGGTGTTGGATACAACCTGTCTTTTTCAGTTTCTTATGGTCATGCTTCCTTCCTCATTGTGAGTTATCATTTCTGCTTTCCTTTGACAAGTATTTTTAACATTATTGAAAATGACCAGATCCAGTGAAGTATCCCATCAGCTGACATTACTGTGACTTGATGTCATTGTGCTGTGAAGCATGTTACAGAGCCAAGAACTTTTCACATATTTAGTAACTCTTAATCTCAAAAGTCTGCTACCAAACCCAGTAAATGAAGAGATGACATGCTACGCATTTTGTGCTGTAGCTGTTTGAGATCTAATAATATTTCACTTTAAATGTTAAAGGTAAATGGGGAAATATCTTTTAGCATTTTAAAGCATTTATACAGCTATGTCTGTTGAGGATAACTCAAGACTGAGACCATTGCATTTATTCATTTCATTAAAAAATACCTCAATATTCTTGTTAGTGACACCGTGTCACCATATAACCGTGACACGGTTATATGGTTAATATGTTCAGGCCACACAGTGGTGCAGTGGTTAGTACTTTGTGTCATATTAGTCAGATGGGCCTTTCTGTGTGAAGTTTGCCGTTTCTTCTTCCATCTTTGTGTATTTCTTGTGGTTGCTCTGGTTTTGCCCACAGTCCAAAGACATGCTTGTTGGGTCAACTGGTGAGTCTAAATTGTTCTAAATGTAGCTGTCTGTCTCTCTGTTTTAGGTCTGCGATGGGCCGGTGATCTATTGAGCCTTAAACAGTGAGAACATTAGGCAGCAATCTAAAAGTCCTTGTGTAATAAAGGCTACATTACAATGACAGCTTGGTGAGATTAAAGTGAATTGGGGGTAACTGAAGGTTAGGAAGTGCAGACAGAGGACCTTCTGTGAAATGATAAAAACCTGTATTTGAAAGCAGTTGTTTCATTTATAACAATGACAGTGGTTCCCTGAGCAGATTAGACTTGGGGATATCTGAATATCAGATTCTAATGAATGTTTCTGAAATACAAAACATAACAAATACTACAATCTGAATTCTTTTTTCACAAGTAATCTCCTAATTAAAAGACTAGTGGTTTGATCTTTGTTTCTTACACATGAACCACAGGCCAAAGCCTGTCACTGTCAACTGACTTACATATTTAGAAAAGTTATTAAATATAGCCTGTTTACAATCAGCGCAATTTTATATTAATTCACAAGGCAAATAAGTGCTTAACTTTGGGTGAAGTCTTTGCCATGAATTTATGGTTAAAGATTTGACCAGATTTGCCTAAATAGTGGCCACAGACCTTTTACTTCCCTTTTAAGACAGGTAATCTTTAATGAACAGAAATTTCAAATTAAAATGTAACATTTAAAATATCCAACGTATTATTTAATATTAATAAAAGCTACGGCGAGCAGGTTCATTCGTTCTTCTTTTGCTTGCAATAAAAGCTTTTAACTAAAAAATTGGTATTTCAAATAAAAGTAAATAAATGCTCCAATTTGAATATGTTATTATCATTTTATAAGAAAAAATATAGTTATAGGTTTGCATTTTTTTTTTTACTTTTCCTACTTGGTTAAATCTTGAAGGATCATTGAACAAGTTCAGACATGTAGCTTTACTTAGAAATGACGGAATGACCAAATTTGGATGGAGGAGGCTCGGAAATCTGTGGTTTGTGGTGGAACCCTTAGGAAATGCTTCCTTCCCTTTTCCTTGTACTTGTAATAGCTGTCAGCATCAGAAAAAAAAGAGGGATAAAAATGAAGATAGAGATTGTGTCAAGTGGCGTTCATGATATGACGCGTAATTGCTTAAATCAGCAGATTTAACTAAAATCTTATTAATGCCTGATTATTAGACAAAGATTAAAAACTGTCAACTTTAATTTGAAGTTAAAGATAACAGTTATCTAAATGCAAATGCCCACCAACTCAATTTATCCACACTGCGTTCTTGCTTACCTTGTTAACAGTAATACTAATAATAAACAAAGATTACCAAGTGTCCTTTAAGTGGACATAGTGTGCCTTAATATAGGATCAGAATAATTATCACTGGATTGCTTCAGGTGTGTGTTATAATATTTGCAATGCACATCACTTTGTTATTTACTTAGGTAATATTAAAAAAAGTAAAATAAAAAGTCATGAACATGATTTCTTAACTCCTGTGCGAAAGTGGTGATGAAATTTATTTAAAAAAAGGAAATGAGAGTCTCAGTGTCACCCGAGTCATCCTGTCCCCCACCCTGATGCAAATGGATACTGTAGAAAAAGAAAGACACAATTCATCCGGTCAGTATGGCCTGATTCCTCTTTTTTCAACGGGATAAAAGCCAGAGGTCTGCTGCAGGGAGTCAGACTTCATCTGCAAGATCTACAGGTCACCTGCTGCAAAGAACCTCAGAAAGATCTTACGCGATAACCATGCAGCTGTGCATCAGAAGACTCGCATGCCAGGCCTTTCTCGTCGGGGTTCTGTTAGTGGCTGCAGCCGCTGGTAAGTTTCCTGTCAGACTCCTCCGCAATATTGTTCTTATATTTATGTTATAGTTTTAACTCTACTGTCTTCTGCTATGACTATCATTACTTGTAAAGAAATGTTTTGAAATTCTGTTTTTGTTTCCTAAAAGCAGAGACCAAGACAAGTGACTGCTGCAAAGTGATCAGTCTCAATCCCATCACAGCTCCAATCATTGGCTACAGGATGCAGAAGAAGGACCCACCCTGTGTCAACGCTGTCATGTAAGATTTATCTCCCTGTTTTATCAAAGAAAGACATGATTAAAACATTTTCTTGGAAAAGCAAGTTTATCAAAGTAAGCCGAGTGAAAAATATGGGCTCAAGTTTGAGTTTTTGTCTTTTCTCCACCCAGATTTGAGACAACAGAAGGGGAAGTCTGCAGCCACTGGAAACAGGACTGGGTATATGAAAAGATCAAGGAGCTAGAGTGAGTATGCCTCCTTATCTCAGCTTGTTTCCTGTTTCGAGAAGTTATTGGTTTCTTTGCACATGAATTTGCTGAGGTATACCACAAGCTTGTTTTAACCATTATCCACCGTGTGTGTATTTTACAGGCATGCACGCAGAGCAAAGAAGACTGCTCTCAAAACTACTGCCACTACCACTACTACAACTTCCAGCCCATAGAGAGCATCCCTCTTCACTCTAAACAGCTAGAAACATTTGTTTTAATCTTAAATAATTTAAAATGCTTTCTAATGTTATCTGTATGTCATATTTATAATTGGCGGTATTTATTTTTTCTGTTGTCTCTTTTTCTTTATGTTTCTCTGCCTATGATAGTTGTTCGCTCTGTGCAGAGAGACATCTTTATGATGAGACATGATGAGATATGGTGTTTGTTATAAATAAAAGGATTGATTCTGTCATCTGTCCACCGTCTTTGTTATTCTTGCCAATTATCTGGTTTTGTATTATTTATCTATAAAATGTAATCTTGTCTAAATCTAAGCTTATAATGAACATTTCTGACTTTATTGAACATATTCATTGAGAAGACACCAAATATGTGAGCATGTTACTGTTCGTATTAGTAATCAGGAACTATTTATTACATTCATAGTGCTTATAGTCCCCCCACGGCTCGTGATACACAGACAGACAGAGATGGACAACAACTATATAACTATTACCGTTTGATTAGCATAAACAGATTAACTTAAATGGATACATAGAAGCAGATCATTTCAAAATGTTTTATGCACCTTAAACATATTGTAATGACTACCAAGGTGTACGATGTACCTGACTAAGGTATGTTGTTTTAATGATTAATCCTGCCATCTAGTGGGTGCTTTGATTGATAGCCATGTTCTTTCAGTCGAACAAGTGTCTCATTGAGGGACTTACCTTGTCAGATAAACCCTTTCAGGTGTACACAATGTGCTCATGTAGTGTCATACAAGTAAAATACACACCATCTGCATCATTTATGGATCTCCTGTCACTCACTGACTGGAAAATATTCCCTAAATCAATGATTGCGTTTCCATCTGAACTAAGGATATTGCACGTTACATGATTTTCTTTGTTAAATGTACATTATGGTGATAGAGTATTGTTTGATTAGATAAACATAGACAGAGTTTCACTGCTGTGAAATAAATTCATATATTTGTGAGAAATGCAGTTGGTATATTTTAAGAGATTAATTTGGTTACGCAGCAAATCCATTGACAAAACAGATGTTCATATAAACATTTATTGACAGACTGATCAAATAAGCACCATCATTTGTTTAAATCTGTTCTTCTCAGTTTTGATACTGAGTACTAAGTCTGAGGCTGATGAAGTTAAAGGATAAAGTAAAAGATAAGGTAAAGCACAGTTTGTCAGTCAGTTTCAAGAGATAATATCCTCAGCGTTAACTTGACGGCACAAGCTTGAGATTCTTTTAGACTAAGATTTGGAAACTGAAATTTTTTAGTCTGTTTTTTGCTAATTGCTGTTAAGGAAAGCCTCTTTTATACAGAAAAAATATCCACGTTGAAGATATGCGTACGTAGCTTATTTGAGAGTTTAGAAATGTGTTAGGTAGGATGTAGAATTATTGTAGAGACGCTGACACTGCCCTGGATGCAATAAAGGCCTGAGTGTGTCATGAATTTAGGAGTAGATTTCTAGGAGGCCCTCCCCCACTTTGAACTGTGAAAGTAAGAAAAAGAGAAGTTATTGTTGAGTGGAAATTCCCCAGGGGAGACCTGGGTGCGGGCCTCAATGTTTGTAATATGTTAACTCTGTTTTCTCTGTTGTGTAGAGGAATTTGGTGTAGCTTGGGTGAGGAGATTACTTTTATGACCGGCAGGAAGTCACATACACAGAGACACACACACAGTGCTTTGACTGTTATGACGCACCCACACTTACATGCACAGTCACTCACCTGCACTCACATAGACACACGGGTATGCGCACACACAGGCACTCACATGCTCGTGCATACACACACAGACACAGAGTTTCCAGCACACCATGAGGGTTTTATGATGGGGTCACTTCTACAAAACTGTGTTTCACAGACAAAGCAGTGAAGATCTGCAGAGGGACACCGGCCTTGCATGTCTTCCCTTCTAGAAGATGCATGCTTAAATGAAGATGAATAAAGGTTTTGTGAAATGACTACTGAGTTCCGGTGCCGTCTCTGGATGCCCGAGGAATAAAAAGAACCGGCTGAAACTGATTTCATAACAACGTCCATCACCAGCTGAAGCATTTCCAGTTTTCTTCACTGATGTTTACCTCCATCTGAGCCACCCTCGGACATGACCAGTTTTAAACTAAAAAATAAGTAGTTCTCCCAAGTGATATCCCAAAAACCAAATGCTTTTTATTTAGATTGATCATGCCTGCAGAGATCTTAAGCAACATCTAATTGATATTTAAATGTGAGTTAGCATCTCATACTGGAGTATTTCCAGAGTTTCCCTCACCCACTCAGCTTTCAGATTTGCACACACCTGCTTGTTTGCAATAACATACTATGACCATTATATTCAAATATTATAGAGTGAGACTTAGAGGTTGCAGGCAAAGTTGGATGGCTTGGAAGAGAGAGTATTACATGATATATATGGTAGTCATCACTATATTTTGCATCCCTTGATACAGGTCAAACGCACTGGCTTCAGCTTGTAGCTTGCAAAGTGTGTTTTGCTCATGTGGGCATCTGATGCACACACACATGCACCCACAGGACATCATAAACATCAATCATATTGGTATTATTGACTGACCAAAAGTTAAATGTGACAAAATAAAGTTAAAGGCAGGCAGAACTGAACTTAGCATGCTCAGTATGAAATAGGAGAAGGGACATCAGGGTGACCATAGCTCTTGGAGCAATGTTGACAATACAAAATACGAATGTGGCAGAGCATTCACTGACATGACCTCTGTACATATATATGAAGAGTCACTGTACTACTGATGCTTTTTTTTTGTAGCCTGTGGCTCTTAAACTGGGGACAGGAAGCCCAGTGTTGTATCACAGCAACCAATACTGCATATTTTGCACCTTGGTTACAATTTAGACATGTATGTATTCAGTTCATATTTCAGTAAAATTCAGCACACGGCTGCAACTTTATCTCTCAGTGTGTATGGCTACATTTACACCTGAATGCAATTTGTTACACATGATAATGTCTTTTAGTGTTGCAGTGCTACAAAAGAAAAAAAAGACTGGCATAGCCTTATTCATGCAATATTTTGACATTGTAGCATAAAGCTGCTGTCAGGATGTTTTACATCACCAGTAACTTTGAAATTGTTTTGTGGTGAAAACTCCCCGCCCCCTTCCCCTGGTTACCGTGACCTATTTAGTGTGCCAAAAGGGGAGAACACAACTGCAGCATCTTCAAGTGGTAAATGCTTTCTAGCATACAGTTTATATGAAAAACAACAAGTTGTTAATTAATAGATGCAAAATTAACACCTGACATTAACTTCTGCAATATTTAGACAAGAGTTTCTGAATGTTTTGCAATTAACAGGAGTTTAATTGCACCACATGCTCTATGTGAGTGGCCTTTTCAGTGGGAAATCAGGAGTGTGAAGGCCAGCAACACATCACTACCACTTTTGTTGAAAGGAATTCATAGCCTTGCTCAACGACACTTCAGAAGCACACATGCTTGTTCACACAGTGTGGAGAAAGCTATAGAGAAGACTACTACTCGAATACATGTTGAAGGTTTTGCTTGGTTAATAAACATGCTCTTGCCAGAAACTGCTTATTCATGTCCAGCCTCACAGAGCAATTTATGTAATTTTCATGGCAAATGTTTTTCCTATTATGTGTCTTTGAGTATAAGGTAATTCATTCATTAGTAAGTATAAACACCGTAGTTAAAATATGAGCAAATTAATGCTGTAGGTACGATAATCATCCTATATTTTTAAAAGAAAAAGATCTAGTTCAACTCTTCTTTTGTAATCTTTCTTACTTATTGAAATCATAAAAGCTTACTAAGCAAGTTCAGACAAGTAACGGAGGATGAAATGACCAAATTTGGATTAGAGGACACTCAGGAATCTGTGGTTTTTGGTGGAAAGCCTTAGGACCGCTTTCCTTCCCGTTTTCTTATAATAAACATAACTGTCAACACCAGAGAAAAGGGAAGACTAAGATTAGTGATTGGTGTCAAAATTAAATATTAAATATTTCTTTGTCATTGTTAATATATATAATATACCAGAGGCCTGGGAGCTTGAGGGTTCTGCGCAGTATCTTAGCTGTTCCCAGGACTGCGCTCTTCTGGACAGAGATCTCCGATGTTATTCCCGGGATCTGCTGGAGCCACTCGCCTAGCTTGGGAGTCACCGCACCTAGTGCTCCTAGTTTATGAAAGTAAGCCAGGTGAAAAATATGGGCTCAAGTTTGAGTTTTTTTCTTTTCTCCACCCGGATTTGAGACAACAGAAGGGGAAGTCTGCAGCCACTGGAAACAAGACTGGGTATATGAAAAGATCAAGGAGCTAGAGTGAGTATGCCTCCTTATCTCAGCCTGTTTCCTGTTTCGAGAAGTTATTGGTTTCTTTGGATATAATGTTGCCTAAGTATACCACAAGCTTGTTTTAACCATTATCCACTGTATGTGTGTTTTACAGGCACGCACGCAGAGGAGTAAGACTGCTCTCAACTCCAGCTCATAGAGAACATCCTTCTTTATTACGAATAGAAAGGACTACAGACATTTGTTTTAATTTGAAATACTTTTAAATGCTTTCTAATTTCATCTCTATTGTATATTTATAACCAGTGATGTTAATTTTTTCTGTTTTGCCTTTTTAATTTAAATTTCCGCTTATGGTATGTGCTTGCTCTTTTCAAACACACCGTATATCTCCATGACAAGAGTAATACAGCTGAGACTTTTATGGTGTTTTTCATAAATGAAATGACTGATCCCATCATGTATCCACAGTCTTGTTGTTATCTGATTTTCTTTGCTCGGTTACAACTCCCTTACTTGACTTCACTGAACACATCCATAAAACAGAGAAGTGATGAAGAATGCAGCAGATTTGTTGCAGTGAATGAAACAAAACAGATGTTATTGTAAAAATTTATTGAGAGAATGAACAAATAATCAACAACATTTGTCTCAAATCTGTTCTTAATACAGTCTTAATACAGGAGTACTGAATTTAGACTTGAGGCTGAAGAAGTTAAGAGCGAAAAGTAAAGCAAAGGCATTACACATTTTTTCAGTTTTTCAAGGGACAGTGCCCTCAGCATTAACTTGATTATAAATGCTTGAGTATCTTTATAACAAATGTATAGGCACACTGGCTAATTCTGCATGGCGATTTCTTTACATCGAGCTGTCTAAGGTGACACCTGGTTTTTGCTAATAAGCAGTGAAAGCCTCTGTTGCAGTGAGGTCAGATCCACTTCCATCACGACCTGAAGCGTTTCCAGTTTTCTTCACTGAGCCACCCTTGGACATGTTCTTCAGTTTTGCGCTAAAAAAATAAGTAGTTCTTACATGTGAAATGCCAAAAACAAACCTTTTTATGCTTTTACAGATCTTCAGGTGAGCATCTAAACAGCCCCTAATTGACATTTTAAAGTGAGTAAGCATGTCATACCTGAGTTGTTCGAGGAGTTTTTTCACCCATTCAGCTTTCGGATTGGCACACATCTGCCTGTTTGCAACCGTGTAGAAACTATAACAGCGAGACACATCATTAGAGTAACACAGAGTATCATAGTACTAGTAAGTGTATTCATTTATGCTGCATGTATATGTGTTGGTATATGATAAATAATAACATATGCCAGACCCCCTATGCTAAGCAAGCCTACCGCAGACATGAGCGAGACAGATAAATATGAAGGCATGCCGGCTCGGATGTCGCCCGGATCAACAAGGTCCGCATCAGGTGTTGAGGAACCAGGGCACCCTGACGAAAAGTGGGCTACTGGAACAAGAAGGCATCGGTGGGCAAGAGACGAAAACGGCGTTGTTGGAATGCTACTACGCAAGTAACCCCGGCGGAAGGGGCTACATGAATATAACAGCACATAACAGCAGGGTGCAAGATGCTAGCAGGCAAGGCATACATGGAACGCCATAACCAAGTGGCCGGCATAGTGTACAGGAACATCTGTGCCGAGTATAACATGGAAGTCCCGAGGTCAAAATGGGAGATGCCCCCAAGGGTGGTGGAGAATGACCGAGCTAAGATCCTGTGGGACTTCCAGATACAGATGGACAAAATGGTGATGGCTAACCAACCGGACATAGTGGTGGTAGACAAACAGAAGAAGACGGCCGTAGTGATCGATGTAGCGGTTCCAAATGACAGCAATATCAGGAAGAAGGAACACGAGAAGCCGGAGAAATACCAAGGGCTCAGAGAAGAGCTCGAGAGGATGTGGAGGGTGAAGGTAACGGTGGTCCCCGTGGTAATCGGAGCACTAGGTGCGGTGACTCCCAAGCTAGGCGAGTGGCTCCAGCAGATCCCGGGAACAACATCGGAGATCTCTGTCCAGAAGAGCGCAGTCCTGGGAACAGCTAAGATACTGCGCAGAACCCTCAAGCTCCCAGGCCTCTGGTAGAGGACCCGAGCTTGAAGGATAAACCGCCCGCAGGGGCGTGCTGGGTGTTTTTATATATATATATATATATATATATATAATAAAATTCTACACACTACCTCGAAATGGAACAGATACAAATAAAACACACACACATACATATACACCTCAAGATGTTCACATATGTTTAAGATGTGAGTAAAAGGAGTAAAAAAAAAAATGATGATAGGGACAGCGAAACAGTGGTGAGGTGTGCAGTAGGAATAACGGATGGTTTCAAAGCGGGGTTGGGATTACATCAGGGATCAGCTCTTAGCACCTTCCTGTTTGCAGTGGGGATGCACTGCTTTATAAGTACCAGCCCATTTACCAAGTCAGTACAAGCAACACAGTTCCCCTCCTACAGGGCAGGATGATGTCTTTGCAGTCAGTTTGTCACTTCGTTATTTACTCTATGTGCGTAATCAGAGTGTGGTTTGTGTTAAAAGCGTAGGTGGGGGGTATGTTTTTGTTTTTCCCATGTAAATCCCCTATCCCCCACAGCAAACTGAGTCCTGCATGTAAAAACAAAATAAGAGTAATAGTCACAAACACGAGTGCTGAAGTCCTCTGTCAAAGTCATAATGAAATCACATCAAACGGAAATGCAGTGTCATCCAAGTCATCCTGTCCATCACGCTGATGTAAACAGACACTATAGAAAAAACTAATACGGAATTCACCCAGTCAGTATGGCCTGCTTTCTCCATTCATGAGATAAAAGCTACAAGTCTGCTTCAAGAAGATCAGTTTTCTCCACCTACAGGATCCTCTGATCAGCTTATACAGAAGCCATACAGCTGTGCATCAGAAGCGGTCTCTGGTAAGTTTCTCATCAGACTATTATTGTTACAATTTACATTACAGTTGTAACTACAGTTCTCTGCTATGGCTGTCATTACCTGTCAGAAAATGCAAGGACTTTTCATAATATTGAACAGCTTTATTGTTTCCTAAAAACAGAGATCAAGACAAGTGACTGCAGCAAAGAGGTCAGTCTCAATCCCATCACAGAGGAAGAACCCACCCTGTGTTATGTAAGATTTATTTCCTTATTTATTTCAAAGAAAGACATGATCAAAACATTTTACATTTATAATTTTGATGCAGTTGGAAAAGCAAGTTTATGAAAGTAAGCCAGGTGAAAAATATGGGCTCAAGTTTGAGTTTTTTTCTTTTCTCCACCCGGATTTGAGACAACAGAAGGGGAAGTCTGCAGCCACTGGAAACAAGACTGGGTATATGAAAAGATCAAGGAGCTAGAGTGAGTATGCCTCCTTATCTCAGCCTGTTTCCTGTTTCGAGAAGTTATTGGTTTCTTTGGATATAATGTTGCCTAAGTATACCACAAGCTTGTTTTAACCATTATCCACTGTATGTGTGTTTTACAGGCACGCACGCAGAGGAGTAAGACTGCTCTCAACTCCAGCTCATAGAGAACATCCTTCTTTATTACGAATAGAAAGGACTACAGACATTTGTTTTAATTTGAAATACTTTTAAATGCTTTCTAATTTCATCTCTATTGTATATTTATAACCAGTGATGTTAATTTTTTCTGTTTTGCCTTTTTAATTTAAATTTCCGCTTATGGTATGTGCTTGCTCTTTTCAAACACACCGTATATCTCCATGACAAGAGTAATACAGCTGAGACTTTTATGGTGTTTTTCATAAATGAAATGACTGATCCCATCATGTATCCACAGTCTTGTTGTTATCTGATTTTCTTTGCTCGGTTACAACTCCCTTACTTGACTTCACTGAACACATCCATAAAACAGAGAAGTGATGCTTTGAGAACACACCAAACCCAACATTTGAATGCAATACTAGCTGTTACACTGCTGATGGAAGAAGTAAGCAATTTGACATCATTCTTCCCTCCTGAACCACTTATCAGCCATCTTCTTAGGATGTCAGTGACTTTCTTGAGGTTATTCCAAAGCATTTAAGCCTGGGCTCTGTCAGATCTCTCAAAGTGTTGTTCTGTAGTGGATTAACTTCAGTCTTTACAGTCATTCTCCTACTGCGAACTTCTAGTGAGCTTCTGGCAAAAGAAACCACAAAGCATGATGCTTCCTCCTTTTCATGTTGCTGTGTGTCTTCCCATGTCTCATTTTTGTCAATCTACTAAAAACAGGTGAGTGCTGTTGTGCGCCTGAAGCATGCAAGCTTTCTTCTTCTTCTTTTTAGCTTCATGGTGTATATGCAACCCTGAATTAGTATTTATGTGAGGTGGATATTTGAAGAGACATTAAACAAGTCAAATTATTCCTTTAAATCGCTCTTATTCTAATTGCCTTTTTTAGCTCATAGCAAAGTAGCTTTAAGACATGACTAATAACAACTGGTTTAATGAAATTGTGGATATAAACTCCTCTGACTTCTCTCTGTTTGTGAGGCATAGACCTTGAAAAAGAGAAGAGCCTTGATTTTTTGTAAATAGAGCATTTCAAAAAATGTTCATGTCCTTGTAGCCAGACTATCAAAATCTCATGACGCAGCAGACAATGGTGTTATTCTCAGATTCATTCTGCCCTCTAGTGGGTGCTTTAAGTGACTGCAGTGCATATTCAGTCAAAGGAGTGTGTCACCTTGCATGACTGGTACACCAACCTCTTGGGGTGTTAATCTGAAATAGCACAGGAAACTGCCTCCCTAACAGCCATGTCATACATTTACATGAGCTCAGAGATCAGTATTGCTCATCAAGTTTTCACCATCCAACGCTTAAGTACAAGTGCTTAAAGTGTTCCTAACTTAACTCATTAATTGATTGGAAAATATTCTCTAAATGAATGGTTGGGTTACCTGAAATATTTTGTGAAACTGGTTAACAAGTTCTAAAGTCACTCAAATAACTTTAAAATCCATTCAGTGAAAGTGACATGGCGGATTTTAGCTGCAATTTGACTAAAGAAATGTAGACAACAGCGTTACATTACCCTGAAATAAATTCATTTACTTGTCTGAAATGCAATATATGTATATTTTACCTCATTCATTTGTTTATGCAGCAGATTTGTTGCAGTGAATGAAACAAAACAGATGTTATTGTAAAAATTTATTGAGAGAATGAACAAATAATCAACAACATTTGTCTCAAATCTGTTCTTAATACAGTCTTAATACAGGAGTACTGAATTTAGACTTGAGGCTGAAGAAGTTAAGAGCGAAAAGTAAAGCAAAGGCATTACACATTTTTTCAGTTTTTCAAGGGACAGTGCCCTCAGCATTAACTTGATTATAAATGCTTGAGTATCTTTATAACAAATGTATAGGCACACTGGCTAATTCTGCATGGCGATTTCTTTACATCGAGCTGTCTAAGGTGACACCTGGTTTTTGCTAATAAGCAGTGAAAGCCTCTGTTGCAGTGAGGTCAGATCCACTTCCATCACGACCTGAAGCGTTTCCAGTTTTCTTCACTGAGCCACCCTTGGACATGTTCTTCAGTTTTGCGCTAAAAAAATAAGTAGTTCTTACATGTGAAATGCCAAAAACAAACCTTTTTATGCTTTTACAGATCTTCAGGTGAGCATCTAAACAGCCCCTAATTGACATTTTAAAGTGAGTAAGCATGTCATACCTGAGTTGTTCGAGGAGTTTTTTCACCCATTCAGCTTTCGGATTGGCACACATCTGCCTGTTTGCAACCGTGTAGAAACTATAACAGCGAGACACATCATTAGAGTAACACAGAGTATCATAGTACTAGTAAGTGTATTCATTTATGCTGCATGTATATGTGTTGGTATATGATAAATAATAACATATGCCAGAGTCTCTGCTTCAATAATTTAATAACTCAATTTAAGGATTTTAGGTTTTATAATATAAATATAATATGAATCAAAAGTGGTTAAGTTTTGTTGGATTAGACTGATTCAGAACAACCTCAACTTTAATTAAATTTTGATTTATGATTTAACAACATTAAAATGTTAAAAATAAAAGTCTTATTTTTATTCCACAAAAATCTGCAGAAATAACTTTAATACGTCTCGCCACAAAAAACTACCAATGTATTTGGAATATTTTGGAATAGATCCAATCCACCCCATTAGTCCCCACCAATCCACTTGCAAATGTTTGGCAATGTTTGCTATGATTGTTCTAGTCAAGTATTATAATGAGTAATTTAGAGGTTGCAGGCAAAGTTGAATGGTTTAGAAGAGTCTTACATGATCGCCTCGATGCGACAGTTTTCCCAGTTACGTTGTTCTCTGTATCCCTTGATGCGATTGAAGGACACGGGCGTCTTACTGTAGCTGGTACAGCAGGATGCACGGGCACCTAATGCACACACAGACACAGATGCAAAGGCACCAGATCATTAACATGTCATCTTTGAGTCGTTATGTGATATTGTCATTATTAACTGACCAAAAATTAAATGCAACAAAATAAACTTACATTCAGCTGGAGCTGGACAAAGTATCCCCAGTATGAAGCAGAGGAGAAGGGCCGTCAGGGTGATCGTACCTCTCGGAGCCATGTTGACAGTGCAAAAAGGGTGGCCGGGGACTCACTGAATACATGGTCTCTGCACATATATATATACTTTTTCCACTACTGATGTTTTTGCATCTTGTGGCTCCTAAATTGAGGACAGGAAGCCCACTGTTGCATCATGCTGCAACTTTGCATCTTCATTACCAATTTAGGCATGTACCATGCTATTACGCAATGCTAGGATTTGTTTATGTGGGATGATATGGGCCTGGTGCTCTGATGCAGTTAGTTCATATATCTCCTTTGGCTCTAATATGGATTTATACTTTCTGCATATGCATGTTATACTTTCTTTCTGAACAGTTGTGCAGTGAAGTTCTCCATATATGGCACAGCAGATTTGAATCGTTATATAGCTTAGCTTTACTTTGATTTCTCTTGATTTCATGGCTGCATCTTCATGTGTGAGTGCATATGGCCACATGGCTACATGCGAATGCACGTGACACTCACATGCGATATTCCCATAGCGTGTTGTAGTCCTACCAAAACATGACTGCCATAGCCTTTGTCGTACAGTAGTTTCACATTGTAGCTTGAAGCGGTTGTCTATCTTGGGTTTTTGATGTTATCAGCAATCTTGGGATTGTTTTGTGGTGAAAACTCAAAGTGTATGTGAAGGTTGTCAAACTTCCCCGCCCCCTTCCCCTGGTTCTGGTTAACATGACCTATTTAGTCTGCAGAAAGCTGACAATTTCAGATCTCGCTCAGCTGACCTAGATAGGTGCAACAGCTTCAAGTTGTAGCACATACAATAAGTATACCATATGTTTCAAAAACAGCATAAACAGGTTGTTTACATGTACGTGTAAAAATAAACAGCTCCATTACAGTAAAATACTGATATCTACAGTATTTTATTTAGGGACAAATATGAATGTTTTGCAATCAACATGAGTTTATTTGCACCACATACGCCACGTGATTGGCCTTTATCAGTGGGAAATCAGAAGTGTGAAGGCCAGCCACGCATTTATATCCAGTGCAGTTGATAGGAATCTGTGGCCTTGCTCAAGGACACTTCAGAAGCATAAATGCTTGTTGACACAGCATCTATAGAGAGGACCGCTACTTGAGTAAGTCTTCAGAGTCTCACTGAGTCAACTGTCAGCTGTTTGATTAACTCATGTGCTCTTGCCAGAGGCTGGTTTTTCATGTCCATCATCACGGAGTAATTATGAAAACGAGTCATTTTCATGGTAACCATTTTCTTTCCCCTGAAATTTATGTGTCTTAGAGCATAAAGTAATTCAGTAATTCGAGAACAAAATGCCTAAAATGTATTTATTTTCATTGTTGTTTATGCATGCTGATAGCTTTTATAAGGAGTCTGATGAGACAGATGAGAAGTCATCTGAAGCCTGAAGTTGTGATCCTAAATTAATTCTGACTCTTGTGAGCTTTGTGTCATTATGACTTGCACAGCTCCTGCCCTTCTTGAAACCTTTGCTGTCCTCCTACTTGGCAGGCTGACCCACACATCTAATTTAAAGCATCACACATGCACGGACCACGCTTGTTGGTGTCCTCCAGCAGTTTTTGCTTCCTTCTTTTATCCCTTTATCCATAGGGGGCACTGTGGTCATGGCCCGTTGATGGATGCCCAGCAAGATTTAATAAATAGAAATAAAGCAAATCTAGCCACTTTTTTTCTAGCCACGGCAGTACAATTGTTTTTCATACCACCAACAAGAATTGCCTTGTATTTGTAAAATTCTAATTGTTTGTTTTATTTTTTCTTTTCTCTTTTTATATAAAACATGTTGTGGGGCAAGCAACTTTTCTCAGCAAATTTTTATTTGTGTCATTGAGTAAAAGAAATGAAGAAACTCTCACGGTACCAAAAGAAAGCGTGTGGGAGTCACCTACATATCAAAATCAAAATGAGTCAGGTTCAAATCAACACAAGAATTAAGGTAACTCATTAACATCCCACCTTCTATTTTAACCTCTCTGTTTCTACACATGTAGGCGTTTGCGTGTGAAATCTGCAGCACGCACTGATAAAGGGAAAGGTGGCATGATTAACTCAGCAACGTCTGGTTTAACAGCCTAATCCCTGCTAATCCGACATAAAACACAGCCTCTTGCCGTCCTGTCTCCTTCACTTAAAGAAAAACAAACACCTTCCTGTGAGGTTACAGCCGCACTGCGTCTTTATTACAGAAAATTTACTCATCGTTTTTAAGGACCCAGTCAGCTGTTTGCCTGAAATCACTCTAATAGTCTTTCATCTATAAATTTATATTTTATTTTATTTTTACACATTATCGAGAAAAGTAACCAGTTAATGCAGAAATGCCAGGATGATGATTATTATTTAAGCCTAAAAAGATCCAGATGAATGTTACACCTTGAAATAGTTTTCTTGCTCGAAAATATTAACTACTGTATTTCATTGTATTGAAGTAGATCTGTGTTTTGGCGCCATGCGAACTATTAGTCCACCTCTAACTGGTTGTTGCTTTTTAACAGCTCTTACTATCTGCCTCCACCTTCTAAATACTCCAATAAATACTTGATAGGCAGTGCATACAACTGTATGCCATTGCACAGGTAGTACAGAGTGTTTCTCACTGAAAATGCTTGCTTTATGTGACTTGAAGCATTGTTTCTGCAGCTACAGTGAACAGAAAAAGTGACACTAGCACATAATTCAAACAACACTGTGTCACAGAGAGGATTTAGCAATTTCCTTGTGGGCGGATCACTGTAAATACCATCTTTTTCAATAAAGTAACTCCTTCCTTATATTGTTGTTTCCTGTATTGCCCTTTTCATTTTTCTGTTTGGTTCTTATATTATTGGTTTGTTTGCTAAAGTGCTGTTATTATTTTACTCTGTGAAGTAGTGGTTAGTTATGTGAACCTTAGGAAAAATGGTTGCTGCCTCTGTAGCAGCTAATTGGGATCCAAAGAAACCAGAAACAATTTAATGAGATGCAGATAAAGATCGTTTGTGATTATTTTCAGTTTGACTAACTTTTTGCTCAGCTAGTTTTTGTTATTAGTCATGCTTTATCACTTGTATATACATAAACTACTGCTTCACAGTCAAAGGGCACACATTCACACACACGCACACACATTTATCTATCTATCTATCTATCTATCTATCTATCTATCTATCTATCTATCTATCTATCTATCTATCTATCTATCTATCTATATATATATATATATATATATATATAGATATATATATAGATATATATATATATATATATTCTTGCATCATCTTCTTTTTATAGATGTATCTTTGGTGATTGTTTGCTTTAGAGTGGGTGTGAAGTAGACTTTTTCTCCTCATAGGCCCCTCTCCTTCGTTTTGAACTTATGCTGTTGGACGGAGGACAAGAAAAGAGAGAAAGGGAGGAGAGACGAGAGGGTAAGGGGGTGGTGGTGGGGACGGGGAGTGGGGGGGGTCACCATTGAGTTGTCCACCCACACAAGGCCCCCTCTGGTCACCTGCGTGGGTTTAGGCCGAAAGAAGGGCGAGGATGCATGCACACACGTGCGTGAGCACACACATGAGCACACACGCACACACACACAAAGAACAAAACGGCAGCTTTTCTAACCCCAAATGTCAAACGTACCAAAGTACTTTGGAATAAAAGCATTTTAAATGAGCAAAAAAGAACTTCCTCGAATCAACGGAGAGGGGGCATTGTCAGGATCCTTAAAAGCACTTCACAGCAGAGATGAGTTTAGCCAGAGAGAGAATCGGCAGAGAGATTAAGAAAAAATCTCCCAAAGCTCTTGGCTGTGGCATGATCTTCAAAAAATCATCATAATTAGTATCGTTCCAGACTGTCGAACCCGTGAGGCACGAAAAAAACAATGCACTCTTCAATATTTTATTGCGTTATGGTAAATTATTTGATGTGTAATTAAGTGAGCCCGGCAGATTCTGTCCTCATCGTTTTCCTCCTACATGCCATCTGCCCCGTGTGTCCAGACTGTGGGTGACTGAAGTAGCTGCGGGGGGAGATGAGGAATTATTGTGGAAAATTATAAGAAAACTTGTGATGTAACAGTCTGAGTTACACTTTTGTTGTTCAAACCAACACTGCAACATCCACGGCCTCCAATAGAATGAGTAGTAGAAGATGAAAAGGGGGGAAAATATAGAATTAGAAGACCTCTGTGACTCTAGGAAGCGCCCAGAGGTATTTTAGTCTGGCAGAAGCTAACTCCTGGCCGGGGAGACTCCGGAGGATAGAGTGAGCCAGAAGAGGTGAAGCGAACAGAGGGGAAGCGAGTAAGTTGGTAGAAAGATGAGTATTTTTAGGGTGGTCTGTTATCTGTGGAGACGAGGGCGTGCGGTATCAGAGCCGGGTCATATCGCTGAGGGGGGAAACAGCACGGGCTCTCGGCTGGGACGATAGATAAGGAGGATGGGAACAATGAGTTCTTTCTCTGTCTCTTGTACATGCATACACTCATACAAAAACACACATGCACACTAAAAAACAAAAAACAAAACAACCACATCCACAGGAAGATACACCATAGCTTCACTCATACACGGCTTCTCGCAAATACTTAGAAACCCTCAACCGTGTTAAAAGATGGTTTCAGAATGGAACCAGAGAGCTGTTACAGGTGACCCAGGAGTGTGTATTTACTCTAAAGAGTGTACAACAAAAACCAACAATATTGCAGAATCTCGTCACTGCACTACTTATCTCGCTTTCTTGCATTTCCCCTATCTGTCTCTCCTCTATTGTAGCCCTCTTAAGATGTAAATGCCAGCAGAACAGATGGATGGAGGGAACATCTCATCACTCTGACACCATGTTTATGCAATCACATGCAAACACACCACACAAACACACGCGGCATGCACGCGCACAAACACATATACACTCCATAGAAAGATGCTGATGGAGATTTCTTCAGTCATCAAAGTGAGCACATGATGCACAGCACACATACACACACACACACTTTTGGTGTTTTGGTGTTTTTGATGAAACCTTCTGTTCGCTTCTTCCTTTGTTGATACTGAGCGCACGTGTGCGTGGACACGGACGCACATCCACACACGAATTGAGTAATTCGCCAGACTAGCAGCTGTCATGGAGAAAACCGGGTACCAGCGAAACGCCTCTGACATGCTAATGACGCTCTGTCGACCCAAGGAGTTCAACCACACACGCTCGCACCATACAGATTTAGAAAATCTGATTATTAACTGTCATGTAGCCCCGGGAATATCAGCCTGGTTTTGTGAATATTAAATGGTTTTAGCTCCCAGTGCGATGTAAGCACTCTGTGTAGGACTGCAAGCCAAATGAAACCTTAGCTCGCTCCAGGAATATCTTAGAGAGGCTTTGAGGGAAGATCCCTTTTCAACACCCAGCCACCCCCCACCCTCCACACGCACACATACACCACCACCACCCACCCACCCAATCAAATCCTCACTGGCAATGCGCTGCTCCTCATCTCTCTTCCCTGCTTCTTTTGTTCATCTCTCTCAGCCGCCCACACACCTACCGTCCCTCGGGCTTTTCTCTTAACACTCTCACGCACATGCACAAATTTACATTTGGCTACTTTGTATGTACTTTGCTTAAATTTCTTCCTCTTCTCTCTGTTCTCCTCATCGCTGTTTGACACTTGGCGATTCTGGATGTCTTTAAATGCTGGTTCTCATGCGTTCATACGCTAACAAGCGCCTGTATCTAGTGGTCAACAATACACATGTGTGGGCAGGAGCCATCTGGGGCCTCGCAAGGAACAAAAAAGCGTGTAAGGATGTGTGTTTGTGTGTGGCGTAGGGCTAAGGGCCAAACGTAAAGTAGGGGTTCGATGCCGGGGGATCTTTGTGCAAACCCCCCTCGAGAAAGCTGTGATTCTCAGGGGAGAGTGGGAAAAACATTTCGACCGTCATCAATCAAAACTTTGGTGACACAAATGACCAGAAACAACGGAGCATTCTCCATCGATGTCACCGTGTCCCCTCCGCCTCGCTGCCATGTCCCACCCACCTGTGCCGCTGCCCCATTGGCCTTCGCCATACGACGCCCGATGCGATTGGCTCGCTGGTCCCCGAGCGAAATCGTGGTCCCCTCTCGGCTAATTGGGCCTTTGTGATTGCGCATTCTATCGTGGGCCTGGCGAAGAATGAAACGTGAAAACGTTATTATGGCGGGTGGGGGAAGAGTGGCAGGTCGATGCGGGGAGATCGTTTTTGCCGCCTCAAAGTGCCAGATGCTCTTCCTGGGTCCATTATGATGCCACACAGGGCTTTGAGATGGTTTCGGCGTAGCAACTGTGCAGACACAAAAGCAAGATGGAGACCGGCTCGCACAAACACATACTTGCAAACGCAGGCACGCACACACTCACACATGAAGTCTCACATACAGAGAGTCCCCAAAAAAGTCCTAACAAACACCTGCCATTTAGTGCTCTTTGTGGCTGGTCTTCAACAGGGGTCATCACAGCTTACCTTTGTACGTGTTAAACAAGGACTGAACATGATGGAGCAAGTCTTTGCTTCACCTTTTGTTGTTAAAATGGATGACAGAGGAGAGAAAACCAGACTGGGTCGATATAAATTGAAGAATTTACTTCTTCAAGCTTCAAGCCCCTCAGCAGTGATTCGTTTTCCAGGGTCTCTGAGAGAAGGAGCATGTAGGAGGACAGGTCATGAGCCTGGCTCTTTGTGCGCTCCATCACGCTTACACACAAGGCCGGGCTCTTGAGCCTTTTTGTTTACGAGTGTTTTTCTTCTTTAATTAAGAACATGCTCATTTCTTTACATCCATGTGGGATTTGAAAAAATACTAAAAACTGTAGCTGACAGACGGCAGAGAAATGACTGAAGCTCCATCAACCCTCCTGTTCTCAGCCTTAAAATAACCAACAGCCCACTGTGAAATGATCCTGACCATTCTTTGGGTTTCTCCTCCTTCACCCGGCAACCATCAACAACAGGTGGCGCTGTAGTCACATTCATGGGTATTTCGCTTCTCAGGACAAAGGACAACCTCAACTCCAATCAGGCACTTCAGGCCTTTATCAGGAGAATGTGACATATTCATGTTTTGAAATGCACGTGACTATGTGATTATTTTTTAAGTGCAGCATTGTGACGTTTATGGCCTCCTGTACCCCAGCTGGCCCTCCTTTGGGTTATCACTGCTAAATGCCACTTCTGACGTGCGCCAGATAGCTTCTACTGACTACAGCATTCATTTACTCCATCATTATGTTTCCCAGATTAGGTGTTTTAAAGTGGGCTGACTAAGTTTTGTGGTCGAATCAGTGAAAAACGTCTCAATTATTATTATTATTTTTAAACAATTTTATGCAGTTTAAATTTACAGCCAGAGCGAAGTTATTCTTTTCAACTAATGTCACCCGTTTTTAAACGCAGAAGCTGCAGATCTGCATTTGCCTTCTTAGAAACGTTAACAAAGATGCTGAAGGATAACACACCGACGCTCGTATAGTCTAGAACAGTCATTTGCCTCGTGTCATTTATCATTACTGGAAGCATAGGAAGTGTAGGAGACCGCCCCAGTACCCACTGCTGCATCCAACTCGCGTTCACACTTGGTTTCATTCAAACACTTTTTTCCCACCGGGATGGAGCTGCTAGAGCGAGTGCGCGGAGCCGACGGGGAACGCACACGCTTCCACGCTGCACACATGGCTGCAAATCTGTGGCGAACGTTTTCTTCTACTATCTGGATATTAACATTAGTTTCAAGTTCGAGAACAAGGATTTATCCGCCAAATGAAGGTAAGGAAGGAGGGACTCGAATCCGTGTTGCTTGTGTGGCACAGTCGGGTCTTTTTTTTCCGCTGTTGCGAGCTGGGAGAGATCCTGCGTGCGCTCAAGGCGCGTCCTAGGATAGCAAAGAACAGGGAAAAATTTGCAAACATCTAGAAGAGGAAAAAAAGTTGAATTCTTAGATATCCTTGTAATATTTGTGCAGTCCAGCTGTGAGCTTTTTCTTCCTTTAAATATGTTTCCCCTTTCTTCTTTTTTGTTCGTTTCTTTATGTTTGTGGGTTTGGTCATGGTGGAGAACACTGAGCACCTCTGTGTTTTTGTTATAAACAGTTAAACCGTTGAATTCATAGTTTGGGGTTTGGGGTTTTGTATATGAATAAAGCTCCGAGGTCTTAAATCAACAGTTTAAAATTCTGTGAAAAATATAAATGTATGTGATATTAAATGTACATATATGACTCTGTGCAGTGGAAATAAGATAAAATTTTTAAACCTAACAGTGCCAATGGACGCCTGCTTTTACTTCCATAACTGTTCACAGCTTAACCATCACTTACTTCTTGTGAGAAGTCTGTCAAATTAATTTTCTCTGCTTAAGAGCAATTTAAAAAAAATATTCCAGACTGGTTGTCCTGAGTACACCTGCATGTGTGTGTGTATGCAATTTTAGTGACCCTGCTGGATACCAGGACAGTGCCAGGAGAGCTGAAATGGGCAGCCAGTCCTGCAGAGGGAGGGGTGAGTGGGATCTGCCTGTTCTTTTTTCTTTTTTTTTCTTTATGAATACACTGTTTACAACCTGTTCTCTCTTTGGAAAACACACTCACACACCCTCTCTCGTTCCTCACACGCGCACATGCACACGCGCGGTCTGGAAACTGTAAATAATCATCCCACAGATTTTGAAATGTGCTGTTGTTCACCAAGCCTAAGTGCTAATATGAGACTGCTGCCATTGCGTTTGGCACAAGTAAAGGCATAAACCAGCTTGGTGGTGGGTGTCATTTTTTAGGAATTTTTACTACCGTACAGTTGCCAGAATGAATCCTGGTGATATCTGTTTCAGATTTGATCTTCTCTTTGTGTTTTTTTGTCATTGTCGTGATCTGCCATCCATAGTTCTTCCTCTCTTTCTCTCTCTCTCTCTCTCTCTTTCTTTGTCGTTCAGTGTCTCTCTTACCTCTTTTGTTGGTTTAAGAGTTAGTGGTGAACTTGCCACTTGCCATTGCCCTTATACTCTCACATGCTGCTTGATTGACAGGGTCCTGGTCTGCACGCACTGAGCTTTTGATTACAGGCACTCCCCCCACCTTCCTCACCCCTTAGCTACACACATACATACAAAACTCCATTTCTGTATGTTTTTTTCCTTCTCCCTTGACAGCTGCGTAGGCTGACAAAAACTCTGAAGGAGACTAGACACAGAGACATCATACCCCATGTCAGCTTTTATACAGCTAACTTCCTCAACCCGCAAAGACACTACAACAGCACACAAACGCTGACACTATGTGGGCATGTGCACACCCTCACACTCACACACATTTTAACACACTGTACATAAAGAAATGCGTGGCTTACAAAAGATCAGTCTCGATTAGATATTCCAGGCCAATAGCAGTGCTGATACATTTTGAGTATTAAATCAATAAAGAATGGGCTTAAAATGTACATAAAACTGTAAAGACTAACATATTTACTGCACCGCTTACAAATCACCCAACATATACATAATATTATTATTAGCTGATAGCATATAGGCAATAACCCCACATTAGACAACGAAAGCGACTTTGATGGCATATCGATCAGTCTAAAGACACACACTGACACACAAGCATGTCCTTCAAGCACACACACACACACACATTCTTCTGTCATTCCTCTCGCTCTCTTTTTCTCTCTTTGGACACGGTGCATTTAGTGTGTATACAGCTCTCACTAGCAGGGAGAGAGCAGATTATTATTCAGTGGCAATAAAAAGCCAATTTGGACTTGGGAGGCTCAGCGGTCATTTGAAGGGTCACAGTACAAGGCAAATAATCGGCTCTATTGAGATGGATGGTGCGGTGAAGGTTGAGCCTGCTTCACTCGTATGGAAATGTGCCTGCAAAAACCTTGGAGTCGCAACAAATCTGAACCACCGTCCACTGCAGAATATTGATACAAGAATGAGCATTAGCCCGTGAGGCTTCACGCAGCAGCGGTGAATCAGAGGGTGGACACCGGCATCTGAAATTTATTTTGTATATATGATGACTAGAAGTACCCCCCAGTGGACAGGCAACCTAAGTTTTTTACAGTGTGCACTTTTTTGACAGCCACGGCTGCTTATGTGTGTGTTTAAAGCTTGTGCCTACGCTGAAGAGTTCAACTTTATGCGGCGTATGCAGTCATTTTCAGTTCACGCCAGCACAGTATGAAAATCAACTTTCAGACACTTTAACATTGCTGCCATCACAGCGGCTATTTAGATGCTTTTGTCAAAATTATATAACAGTCTGCAGCTGCCAGCATGGAAGGGTTTTGAAAACCCTTCTCTGTTGGTGCATTGTGGGAAATTAAACTGGCGTGTCATCTGAAATTTGAGTGCCAGCAGCCTTTTTAAATGACTGCTGCTTGGCAAATGACTTTTTTAATTTAAAAAAAATCAGACTATCTTGAATTAAGAGAAGTTTGGGAAAGCTGTTCTCCACATGACAGTTACATTTCATTAATATCAAGTCATTCATCAAGGCAACTTTGATGGAACATCTGCTTCAGTTCAATTCCAGTCACTTCAAAGTTGGTCTTCGTGATGTTGGCCTGAACTAAATGCATTTTTCGAATGTAGTCTAACGCCTGTAGGCAGCAACATATGTCTTACATGCACAATCATTGCTCTAACTAACGCAGTTATACAAATGTGCTTGTTTGAAGTGGGAAGAGGTGAGCATTATGGATGAGAAAAACATCCCCATCAGGACGTACCAGGTGTGCAATGTCCTGGAGCCCAATCAAAACAACTGGCTCAGGACAGACTGGATCCCTCGGTCTGGAGCTCAGCGGGTCTACGTCGAAGTCAAGTTCACCCTGAGAGACTGTAACAGCCTCCCAGGGGTCACCGGCACCTGTAAGGTACGTGAAAGCGTGCTCAGGATGTGTAGCGTGCTGGTGAATGTATGGCCTGACTGCGGTAAAAAGTTTTAACAAAACAGCAAAGAATTCTGATAAAGGGTCTGACCTTTTTTAATATGTTAACTCTCATGATAATTACTTAATGGACAGACTGCCGCTAATGGACCTTTATTTTATATTACAGCTGCTGTTTATTCAAGCACAAACCCCACTTTGACTCATTATCATATTAAGAGAAAAGATGAGTGCTGGTGCTGACGATAAATAGGTGCCTCAGTCTGTCCCTTTTTTTTAAATTCCCCTTTTGTCTTGTAGGAGACATTCAATCTGTACTACCATGAGTCAAACGAAGACAGAGAGAGCTACATCAAAGAGAGCAGCTTCATTAAGGTGGATACGGTGGCAGCAGACGAAAGCTTCACCCAGGTAACACCGAACAACTGAGTCAGGCTTTGAGTTCCCTCCGCCACTCAGTGTAATTTGCTCCTATGTGGAAAATAAACCCCCCCAAAAGCACTTAGCTGTAATGTTTTTATTTGTTTTACAAGCACTTTTATCTTAGATGTCTGTTTTGCTGTCCCGGGAATGTTGGCAAGGTGCTTTTGCTCAGTCTTTGCTAAAGTAACTTACATTCTAATCTTGCAGGCCGTAAAGCTTGTTTTGCCTTAGCAATCAATAAAAGTTATTCTGAATCGGAGCCAAGTGCTGAAGATGTGGAAATCAGTGGCGGTTCAATTGAAACGCCCACTTTAAGTTGAACAAGCAAATTGAATTAATAAGGGGTGACACGGTTTACTGCACTGTTTATTAATGCAATGCTGTTTCCTCTCAATTCAGGTGGATGTTGGAGACCGCATCATGAAACTGAACACAGAGGTGCGAGATGTAAAAGTCACGACCCGGAAGGGCTTCTATCTAGCCTTCCAGGATGTGGGCGCCTGCATTGCTTTGGTTTCTGTCAGAGTTTTCTACAAAACCTGCCCGCTAACCGTTCGTAACCTGGCAACATTTCCCGACACCATTACCGGGGCCGACACGTCCTCCTTAGTGGAGGTCCGGGGGTCCTGTGTCAACCAATCGGAAGAAAGAGAGGAACCTAAAATGTACTGCGGTGCTGATGGAGAGTGGTTGGTTCCTATTGGTGGATGTCTCTGTAACCCCGGATATGAGGAGAGGGGAGGTGCATGTAAAGGTAAGTGGTGCTGGCTACAGCAGAGCTACTTCTCTTTTGTGCACTCCTGAATTAATGTGTTGTCACTTTGAAGTTTAGCATCTCTGTGAACAACAATCACAAATGTGCTCAGCTTAACAAGCTACTCTGATAATATTGATATTTGGTTCTTTTCGTTTTTAAAGGGGCACTCGCTAGCTTGGCAAATGTGGTTTAGAGAGGACACCATAACAAATTTTATTCTGTTGCAGAAACAGTAGATAGTGGCACTTTTTTAGTGTTTTGTAAGGTATCCAACTGAAATTGCAAATTACACAAAAGAACACAAAAGAAAATTGACCTAATTCAAACTCTAATAATATTCAGATTGCAGGTTACAAGCTGAGAACAGAGAAAAGAGATAAGATGGGTCATTCTGAAGGTGATAAAATCCATTTATGAACGTCTTTAATCAAATTAATGGGTTTTCTTTTTCTGGTGTTTCCGCTGGATACTTAGCAACTGCACGGCAAAGTCAAAAAGCAATGTGTAAAAGTGTAATTTTCACTTGATTTTTAGTAAAAATTCAACAACTTTTAAAATCAGTGACCTTTAGTGGTGCAGTCCATATTGGCCTGCTCAGATCAACAGGGTGGCATGCACTGGGAGCATTTATCTGTATGGACACATGCCCAGCCATCATTTAGAGTGGGTTAAATTAAGACCGATCTTTTTGTTGCAAGTTGAAGTTCTGCTTTGTGTACTGAGCGCTAAGGTCTCCATATGAGGTGTGCTCGCATAACCACAGCCATCTGGACAAAAATGTCTTTCTGTCGCTTACAAATTTGGTCTGAACTTTACTTTAACAAATATGCAAGCTGTTCACACCTTTCACCGACTCACATGTGGCTCGGATGACGTGTAATATTTGGAAACGACTGTTGTGATAGTGAAGACTGCAAATGTCCGCGCTTATGTGACAAAGTGGGGTGAACGGGGTTGGACAGACTTAGTGGAGACACTTTTACAACATGGCTCGACTCTCTCCATTCATGTTCACTCAAACACACAACACACATACACAGATGGACAGAGACCAATAGAAGAAGAGCTGTGGGGGTGGGGGTGAACGATTCACTGATGTGCTCCCTCGGTTTTATTTATGAAGCCCATCCCAGCAGGCTAATTGTATAACAAACAGACCCATAATTCAAAGAGAAAAGAGGGGACACTGAGAAAGAGAAATATACAGAGATGGACATAAAAAAGAGCGATGCATTGCCAGTTGGCCAGTTGGTGATTAAGAGAGAAAAAAACATGACTTTTTTCTTTGCAATGAGAGATGCAGTTGCCAAAATTCTGTATGAATATGAATAGTATGTCTCAGATGTTCTCTGAAACCGTCACCCGGCTTAGCTCATTTGTTTCATCTGAAAGGAGGGGGAGGTTTGTGGGGTGGTCCCTGAAGCCTGAAAGATGTTCCTCCTCAACTAGATTTAGGAGAGACCCTTGACTCTGTTGAACCTCCAGCAGATGTGAAGTGCCATCTATCTATCTGCTGCTCTCTTCTTCATCTCCCTACTCTCTCTGCCTGTCAGGTTGTTGGCTGGGCGCAGCTGCCTCAGTGGAAATTCATCAAAGTCTGAATGAATACAGAATGTATCTCTCCAAAACCTCTGACCCGACTGAATTAGACGGACACCTTAACTCTTCTCCTATTTTAAGTTTAAAATTTGCAGAGAGAAACAGAACAGGAGGGCGTAGCGGGATGGAGGGAAGAGAAATAGATTTCGGAAGAGATTAAGATGATCTGTCTCTCAACATGTCACACACACTAAGAGATTTCTGGATCATGTAGACTCATGTGCCATCTCTGAGTCGGCACAACGCGTTCAGGTGAAGACAAAACCAGGCAAACTAACCTTGGCTGGCAATACGTCATTAGAAGCTGGGCTCATTTTGCACTTGAAAGACAATCGTATGTCTCAGTTTGGAGTCTTCTCTTAGCAGTGCAACTTACAGTTGTCATGCTTGTAAGTTAGAGTTGTCATCTAATGTAGTAATGTTAGACCTGTGATGCACAGACCTAGAGACCTGTCTAAGATTATCTATCAGCCACCAGTTGGAAGGAAAAATGTATATTTACTATGAAATTGATTGCGTTTCAGCTTGTGTGTCTTGTTCAGTGGTGGTGATGTCATTAGACCACACCCCTTCTCATTACAGAGATGCACATCACCTAATATGCTTAATTGGTAGTAGGCTTTCGAGCCTATACAGCTTGGAGTAAGACAACATGCATGAAGAGGATGATGTGGACAAAATACTCATTTGCCTAATAATTCTGCACTCCCTGTAATTTGTTGTTACACTGATAAGACACAACTTTGCACAAGTTTGCATTGCACTTTTTCCAACTTTCAGTACAACTTGGAGAGGGAATTGGGTGTATTTGGAAGACAAGTCAGCATCTTCCATGCTAATTACAGCCAAGAGTGGCAATCTGCTATCAACCAAAGCGATCACAAGGAGGTTTTTGGCGCAGCACTCTTTTTGCAACCAATTTCACCTGGTAGAAACCACTCACCCACTTGTCAAGGAATAGAAAATTTGCCACAAAAACCAGAGATTACCGGGGGTTGGTGACCTGTTTCTAGGCCTGTGCAGCGTTATCTCACGTTGAACATCAACATCAGCTGTCAGCATCTTAAAAATGTGCTCTTAGCTAGCTAGCAAGGATTAGCATTAACAACATTCCTCTTAATGCTTTAAAAGATTTTGGTGATTCATCCCTCCTGCTATACAAGCTCAAGCGACCGTTGATGGGTCACACTCAGGTTTGAGAGTTATCACTAGACAATCTAGGTTCTTGTAGTGCACTAAATGTCAGTGTGAGTGCACTGAAATGGCAACTGTCAGTGTGGAAGTATGAGTTCTGTGACGCAGTAAGAGAAAAATAATTCACACACGCAAGGATTAGTTTGATTACCTCCTAAATAACTCCCACTTTCTCTTTTTGCATGAGTTTTTAAGGTGTTTATAAAGACACAGGAGAAAAATCTAGTCTGATAGTAAAACACCAAACAAGTACATTTAATTTTAAATGAAAAATCTATGCTTGTCTGCTGGAAATGTTTCATAGTTATATGTCTCCTGGTTCAATGGATTGTTACCCACATTAATATTATCTGCATGTGCACTTTTGCACTGGTAATGCATTTAAGCTTCTGCGACAGTTGCGGTTAATTTAAACTGAAACAAGTGTAGATTTAAAGGAGTAAAATGTGAGAAGTTCATTTTCAGTGTTGACGCAAAATAATGAGGATGGAGAGGATGAGCGGAGAAGCTCTGGAGAGGAAGAAGGGATTAGATCATGAATGGGGTGAGAGAGGGGTTGAAAGAAGGCCACTGACAGCAGAAGGCATCAATACAGAGCTCCCCCTCCCCTGCTGGGGGTTTGTCACTTGGTGCAAAGGGGGCGAGTGGAGAAACACAAGAGAGAGGGAACTCCCCCTCTTTCTAAACCCTTGGTTAAGACCGAGGTCATGACTGAGCCTTATGAAGACGTCAAAAACTTTGGCTGACAGCCACACACACACACACACACTTGCAGAAAGAGTTTAGTCGCACAGAGCGGGGTCACGACCGAGGTGGATGAAGACGTCAAAAGTTTGACAGCTGCGATCCGTCTGGGAGGATCGGAAACGAGGGAGGAGAGACAACAGAGAGAATGTGAAATGTGAACGGCTGAAGAGGTGGAATGAAAGCGGAGCCTCCTGGTTTTCTCTCTCTCTGCTGGCCTCCTTTTTCTCTGTCGTCCGAATCTCCTCAATTCTGCTCAGTGCCTGGGAGGGTTGGAATGTTTCTGTGTGCGAGCGTGTTTGCATGTGTGTTCCCTCCATCCAGAGAGATTTCATGGTTGTGCTTCTTTCCAATGCACCTGCAGTGTCTCGTCAACAGCAGAAAGCAGTTGGACAGAAAGAGGCAGAGGGAGAGACGGCAACACTGAAAGAGAGATGATAGAAAGAGCAAGCGGATGATAGAATGAGTGCGTAATCGCTGTATTCAGTCCCTCTAATTATTGCATCGCATTTCTGGACTCCGGACATGTTGGACTGCTGACTTAGAGTGTGTGTATGTGCGAGTGTGAACAAGTGCACGTGTGTGTGTGACTGTGTCTGTCTGTCTGTGTACTGTATCTCTGATTTTCTGCCTAACAAAGCCCTCCTTCCAATATACTCACAGTTTGGAGGACTGCCCAGGAATGCCTAGAGAAGAGTGTGATGGGGCAAACAGAGAGGGAGGAGTTTGTGTCTCTGTGTGTGCATGTGTGTTTGTGTATATGTGCGCGTATGGCAGGTGACGAGGCAAGCAAAGACACTGGAATAGCACGAGTGATTGTTTGAAGTGAGCCAAACTCAGGTGGGGGAAATGCTTTGCATTCCTCCATAACAATCAGAGTGCGTGTGTGTCTGTCTGCGTGTGTGCTATTGTCTGCCTCTCCCAGGTTGTTCTTAATGTACAGGAGGTTTGCCAGCTTCACCAGGCTGTGTTGTAGCTCCCTGGCATGGGCACAAGCTCCGCTCTCCCTCTCTGTCTTGCTCCTATTATCCCTCCTTCTCCAACTCCTCTCCCCGATCCACAGTCAGGGGGTGGGGGTGTTGCTGCTGCTATGGTGGTGGTGGTGGCAGGGGGTGATGTGTGTCTGATAGGGAGGGGGGGTTATTGTTGCAGAGTCCCTTTCACATGCTAATGTTCAACACTGTTGGCTTTAGGCAGACACACACACTCACAAATCCACACACTTCTCGCTTCAGACCACCAGTTTATGTGAATATTTAAATTTAGACAAACTTAAAGCTGCAGCCTCGTTTGACGTTTTAAATGCAAGACTCCATTGACCCTGTGAAATACAAGCTAAAATTGGCTACAGGGGAACTTTGATTTTGGAGCCAGGCGGTCCATTCTAGGAAGTCCTACACTTGAAAAGGGTAAGGATCCGATCCTATCTTCAGCCTCATCTCCAGCCTTTCCCCCAGCGTTTCCTTGGGCGTTAATTAAAATGGGGCATGACCCCTGCGATTAACAGCGTCCCTCCTTCTCGCGTGACGGTCTATCAATCCGTCAATCCATCCCTCCCTCCATCCATCACACAGACAGGTGTCAGACCGGAGCAGTGAGGGGTACTTCCTCCATCTCCACCCCTCTGCTGGGAAGAACCAAGGGACGATGACAGCTAACACGGGGTCAAGGAGAATTCACGCAAACGCACACACACCCACCCTCACACACACACATGCATGCACGCAGTGTGCCGACGAGGCTTTTAGTTGGATTTGGAATGAGCTGCATTTGCATTTTGGGTAGCAGAAGAATGCATATGCAAATGAAGACAATGCTGATAGTAATCAAAGGGCACCTTCTCCTGCATGTCTCTCCCTTCTCCCTCTCACTTCGTCTCCCCTCTCTTCATCTCTTTATCTTTCGCTTCTTGTCAGTGTTTTTCTCGTGCTGCCTCTCCCAGTCAACCTTCCCAATCCTTTACACTCTGTCACTTTGTCTCGCTTGTCTCAAGCAGCCGAACAGCTGATTGCTTTGTAATTATCGTCCTGTCTAACAGGCAGAATGTTAATGTGCCCACAGACACACACACACACACACACACACACACGCGTCTTTGTTTTTTTTTTCAAATTTCCACCTTATCAGTAAGCGTGCTTTACCGGTCAAACCCAAGCTCTCGCGCGGCCTTCGGTAGCGTAGGGTTAATGTCGGGTTAATGACACCCTCATGGGCTCTCATTCCAGGTCACCAAAAACCCACCCTCCTCCAGTAACCGGTGCTAAAGGAGACACAAAAGACTACAGAGAAAAGAGAGAATAGAGACATAAGAGGGCGCTGAAGGAAGTTTATGGCTTCAAATACTTGCTTGCTTCTTTCTCTCCCCCCTTCAGCGTGTCGTCTTTGTTTGTGAGGAGGATGGAGGATTAGATGGGACAGAAACAAAAAGCAGTGTGCTACCCCCCTGGCAGATTCTTGTTGAGCCTTGTAATCAACCTCTAAGTCCTCCTCAGAGGTTCAGATAATTTTCTGTCTTACCTACACTGTTGATAAAGGAATGCGGAGAACAGCTGGAGAATGACTGTATTTTTATCTTGCACTTTATTGTCTAAACTGCCACAACACGATGAGTCACTCGCCACATGAAAGCCGTTCTTATCAGCCGTTTTATGAATTTACAGGTTTCGACCGAGTAGTTTTCAGCTGTGTGTACTTGTGCGCGGCACCCCTGGTATCGATATGGGGGTATAAAGAATGCCAGCCAACGCTTCAAAGGTTTCTCGTGGCTTGATACTGCGAGAGGAGAGCGATGTATGGAGAAGAGTTATCGGAGAAAGACAGATAAGTGGAGGTCGAGGAGGAAGTGCATGGGGAGCGAAGGAGGGAGACTGTGAAATGTGAAAGGGAGGGCAAATGAGTGTGTGAAAGAGCAAATCTGTGGAGGCTCACACAGATGGGGCAGGATGGTTGGTCTGAGTAGATTACAGAGGAGACTTCCTCCCTCTCATCTACCGACGAGAGTGTCATAAAGCATACTAACGCACTTAAACACAAACACGCACACACACACATCATTCCCAGATTCCTATCCACTCTCACTGGGATGTCTTCATCTCCCTGTGCAAATGTGAAAAGGGCTGGGGGGGAAAAAAGCGGAGAATTGGGAAAGACGGTGGGATCGAGGAAGGAGAGTGAATAGGGTGTGATGATGAAAAAAGAAGGTGTTGAAAAAATGATTGCAGTGGAAACAAATAAAGGATTTCCTTCTGACAGTAAAGAGAGAGAAGAAATTGCTCTAAGCAGCCATGCCTTGCCATCTCTTTTGCTTCACCAGTGGATGTCAAGCAGTATAATTATGCACTCATTTATTGTATTGTTGTTCTGTCAATGCATGAACTCCCTGGTATACAGAGAGAAGATGTATCTCCCTCCACTCTTCCTCTGTCTCTCTCTCAGCCCCTCTCCTTCTCTGTTTCTCCTCTTTCATATATTTAAATGTCAATTATATTTGTGTGGGCTGCCGGCGCTGAGGAGTTTTGATGTATTCAGTTCTAGTGTTTCTGGTTTCTGCGTGTGAGTGGGAGCTGATCAGTAAGTGTTCTTTTAGGTGTTCCTTTCTTTGCTCATCAAAGTTAAAGATAAAAGAAGTCAACGTGCCCCTCCCCCCTCGCGCTGGATCTGTTTCTCTCTCCAGATTTTTCCTTAGCAGTTGTTTGTCTTCGGATCAAAACGCTGTCCAAGGAAAAACCTACTCCGCTTGTCAGTTTGAATTTTGCAAAGGCTCTCTAAGCATTCAATACAGGCAAAAACAAAGAACTGTATCAAGGGTTAGGACCTTGGAAGTAAATGTTGACAGCACTAATTGCAGCCTGCCGCGGGGTGGACTTTAACTCCTATAATCTCATTATTTATTAATATGTTTGTAAAGATATCTTGCACAACGTTTCACACCAAAAATTATTGGGTGTATATTTGGAATCTAATACGCTCAGAATGTATTTCACTGCCTATAAAGAATTTATACATTTCATTTCAAATTTATTAGAAGTTATGAATTGAATTCATGAACTGATTTTTAAACTAGATGTGTTTGGCATGTAATAAATGTAGAAAACTGCATAATGCCACCTGTGTGACTGGGCGCACAGTCAGTCGGAGCCAACATCAGAGCGAACTGCATAAATCCCAGACAGGTTAACACTAAAACAACACAATTATTTTCTCCACTTAGATATACAGCCCTGTGCAAAAGTTTGAAGCACCCTTTATTTCTCTATATTTTGCTGGGTACATGGTAAATACTAAGAGATAGTGCTTTTCTACTCGTTCTGCAACCTCTGTTTTACACAACATACCTCGTTTATACAAATACATTTTTTTGCTTAAGTGCTTTCCATATAACATTTACACTCTGATGGATGCATCGGAGAGCACAATTTTAAATTCGAACCTGTTGCCACTGATTTTCAGTCCAGCCATATCAGGTTTTTTCAGCTAACAGCTCTTTGGGAGTCACCTTGTTGGTGGAAAGATTCTATGTTATGCTTCTCAAATTGTGATAATGTCTTCATAGATTCAACTAAAGAAATGGGGAAAAAACAATGTGTTTTTGCATCTAGGTTGCTAGTAACAACGTGCTAATGATAGAATATGAAATTGGTGCTTTGCCAGGTTGTCTGTTATGTCTAGACACAACACTGGTTTGTCCTTTGAGTTAGGTGCCTTTTATTCTTGAATGATAGGTCAGTGTTGACTTAGCAAGCAGAAGATTATTTCCCTGAAAATGGTCAGGTAGAAAGACTGGACTGAAAATGAGTGAAGAAGTTGCCAATGTGGAAATCCTGAGACACCTTCAAAAAGCCTGGAGAATAATTCCTCAAGAACACTTTAAAAAATGAATTTAATTTCATCTGAAGTTGTCCTTTATTCTTTGTAGCACATAGTGAGCTAAAAATAGTGAGGTTCAGACATGTTTCACCTCTGAAAATACTCATTCACAAAGCAAGGGTGGGAGGAAGGTGTGATGCATGAGGTCAGCGTTTTTATGTTACGAAGTAGTGGACCAGCACAGCAGTGCACCTGGAGCAATGCAAATGCAGTTTTTTGTGCTCTCCAAAAAATAATGTTCATGTTTGAGACAGTGTGGCCTGTTTTTATCATTGTTTTTTTAATGCAGATGTTTCAAATGGAATCTTTCTTTCTCTGTGTCTCTGCAGCCTGTCGTGCTGGTTTCTACAAGGCCAAGTCTACAGATCCAGGATGTGCCAAGTGTCCTCCACATAGCCACTCACTCAGAGATGGAGCAACTATCTGTGATTGCCATGCTGGATTCTTCCGTGCTGATACTGACCCTCCCTCCATGGCCTGTACCCGTAAGAGTACACACGCAGACACAAACGATACGTGTATGCATTTGCACAAACAAAAGCAATAAGCACAGCCGTCTTTGCCCAAAGTCTATATCTCTAACAAACAGAGGGGCACACAAATGTGTCTGAATGCCACTCCTGTTTCACAATCCCATTCCTTATGACTAAGCCACCATCTACATTCTGTTAGGGAGTGATAACTAAAGACATCAGGAAGTGAATAAATGCTCCCCCCTTTCTCTCTCGCTGTGTAAGTCTATGAGTAGGTTCTGTGTGACAGACTTGGTGGCCTTGGTTAGCGTAATTATGCCTATATACAGCACATGGTTTTCTTGGCCTGGGAAAAGCAAAAACACATACACACAATCTCTCAGGCACACGTACAAAAAAATAAAGGCCACAGACGAAAACATCAACCCCATCAAAAACATCTCACAGCCGTATGATTTTCAGTCTAATGCCAGATGTCTGCATTTTAGGCTGTGCCAGAAGCCCCGCACATTCCATTTACTTCCACATTTTGAATTCACAGTATATGGTTGATTTCATTTATGTTTATGCCCTCCCCCCACCCCTTACGCTCTTCTTTCAGAGCCACCATCAGCCCCACAGCAGCTCATTTCGGTGGTGAATGAGACCTCAGTGGTCTTGGAATGGACCCCCCCTCATCGTTTGGGAGGAAGAAGTGACACAAGCTACAGTCTGGAGTGTCTCATCTGTCAGACTGGGAGCCACAGCCACACTGGTGGTAGAGCCATTCCTAGGAATCGCAGCATCTCTCAGCCTGAGGCTCAGCATAGTGGGCTGGGAATGCAGTCAGACCAGGGGATTGTGGGACCCGAAGCTTCTCATCTAGGCAGAGGTGTCTTCCAGAGCAGGCCTGGAGATTTTCCCCGGCCTGGCTCTGCCGGCAGCTCCGTCTCCAGCTCTCAGTTCTGCGCGCCCTGCGGCTCAGATGTGCTCTTCTCTCCCGGTCAGACGGGCCTCACGACCACCAGGGTGGTGGTGAGCGAGCTCAGGGCCCACACGCACTACACCTTCATTGTCCATGCGCGCAATGGGGTTTCCCAGGCCAGTGGTGCAGGGGCAGCACAGAGCGTGTCTGTGAGCGTCACCACCAACCAAGCTGGTGAGAAAGAGAAGTGTTTGTTTGTGATAAATCTGTTTGTCAGATTGTTGACTGTAACACAAAATCTGCTTATAGATGTTGTCCGTAAGTGGGTCAGCAGAATACAAGCCACTACTCAGTGCGTGCGAAGGCCTACGGGAAGTTCGGTCGCATGAGTAAAGCTCAAAACTGTAGATTGCACAAGCAGATATGCACATGCTCTGCATGTAGGTATACTGCATCTGTGTGTATTGAAAGTAGCATCTGCTGTAAGCACTTTAAAGCTGTAAAACAATGGCAATTTTCCCACTTGTGATAGGAAGTAAAGGTACATATTGGTTTGCAATGAATGGAAAACACAGTTTCATTTGAAAATTGAGAAGGTTCTGGATAACATGTGAGAAGCAGAAACATGACGGCCAGTGGGGCTAAACCTTTCTGTATGTGAGAACGCAAATGTACCACACAATGGGATATTTTAATTTAGCTACTTGCAAGAATTTAGCAGGTAATGATCTGGTGGATTCACAGTGAGCCAGCGGTCCTGTCTCCTGCCCCTCTGCCTCCTGCATGCTTTACTTAGGAATACTTTGTTTAGCTCCTTGGTTAAACAGTATCCTGGTAGTGAGATCACATCTAAAAGCAGACTACTACTTTTAATGTCATCCTGGCTTCATTGTCTCCACGTTGTTCAGGCTTCATGTGTGAAAACTGGTTAAGTTGTTAATGGAGAAACACACGACAAGGCCCGTGTCGTGCTCTCTTCCAGCCGGAAACTTGTTCTCTTACTATCACTGTCACAGTTGCCATAGTTATTACTCTGTCCTCCTACACCTAACAACAGCTGAATTAATTATAGGGGTGTTTTCAAGAGGATGTCAGAAAGCATTCTGGAAAATGTAAATCACAGACTTAAAAACAAATAGAGAGAGTTGGTTAAAGGGGGAAACGGATGCAATAAAAAGTAAATCGCCACACTTAAATAACTGAGCAGAATCGTGTCGACACTCAACAGCGCCGGCGTACCAAAGGGTGGGATTTTCCTCTTTTTTTTTTGCCCTAAAATGCTTAACCGCAAAACTATTTGAAAAGTCACTCACATTTTATGAAGTGTTTCATTTTAGTTGTGAAGGTGTCAGCTGGTGTGTGGCGTTCCTCGCACATGCTCTCCATTAGTTTTCAGCGTTTGCTTTTCTTTCTTTCTTTTTTTGATGCTGTTACATCTCAACTGTCATTGCTGTAAGTCTTTATGGTGGCATTTAGAAAGCAGCGCACCTGCCTGGTTCCAGGTGCCCCGGGGAAATAACTTAGCAGCGTGTGCACAGCATGAGAGCGTGCCTGGGATCTGTCAAGCCCAACCTGCACTACCATATGGCTCGATATCGTATGAGCAGCCACAAAGGAGGACAAAGAGAGAGTTAAAAGGAGGGAAATGTGGAGGGATTTAAGGGGAGAGAGTGCAGAATGGAGCTTGTCTCTGTGGAATAGGAAGGAACGAGATGTAGGTCAGTTCTCAGGTGCACTGGGTCAATGGGACTGTTGATAAACAGCCATTCTGAGCTGTGTTCAGTGACGCCAAACTATCATATGGTTCACCTTAGAATCAGCATTAGAGCATATTCAGCTTGTCATTCTGCATATGTTATACTGATGCTCCTCAAACTTTCTTTAAATAATGTAAACTATTTAAAATATTTCAAGGCCAATATGATGTAAAAGTGTCAGTGTCAGTTAATAAAAATACAAACCGTTACATTTTGCATTTACCGATTGCAAAAGTGGTGGAAATCCACCAAAGACAGACGGAATTTCACTGAACCGAGTCTTTCTTGTGGGTTGCACCTCAGATTTAGTAACAAACAGGGACTCGTGCATCACTGAGGATTTTTGTCATTTTCTGTGCCAGAGAGGCAACTGCAGCGATCAAACTCTTTTCCAGGCACAGTCGGTGTCTTTGCTTTGTTTTGATCAGAGTCATTACACAAAGAGAAGCTTAGCACAAATATATGGATCACCTCTTTTTCTGTGGTGTCTGTACTTGTGCTACGCTTGAAACTCTGTACCATTTTCACGATTTTCGTCTGTCATTAAATATCTGGATGTGGTTCTGTGCTCACAGTAGACGGGATTGTACTTGGTGATTTTTCCTTCTGTGAGGTATTGCGGCAGCTGGATGAAAATAGGAATATGGAAAATGAAATGTAGTTCAGCGAGCTTTTGTTATTGAAATAATTGTTGCTAAAATATGTTTGGCTCATATATCATTAAATTACCATTTAGGGAAAAAAAAGTACCTCCTGCAGTACTCTGAAGTGCCCCTAGGGGTATGAGTACCATTTGAGAAACAGTGGGTTAGACTATTGTCTTTGTATTAGTTCTCATCATGTTTCTCTCCTCTCAGCACCCTCTCCAGTGTCGTCTATCCAAGCCACTGATGTCACCAGGCACAGTTTGTCGTTGTCGTGGCAACAGCCGGATCGACCCAACGGGGTCATCCTGGAGTACGAGGTCAAGTTCTATGAAAAGGTGAGCTGCCCGCAGGTTAATTCAGCTCAGGCAGCTGTTTGGAATGTCAATATGCCGGCTCGCTGTTCGCATTGCACTCATGGTGAGGATGGATTTGCATTCAGACACTGAATAGATACCCTTCTTTTTGTCCCGGCTAATCAGGATCAGAGAGAGAGGTCGTACCGCATAATGAGGACCTTCTCTCGGAGTGTCGATGTCACGGGTCTCAACCCCCTCACTGTTTACGTGTTTCATGTGCGCGCTCGCACAGCTGCTGGATATGGAGAGTTCAGCACTCCCTTCGAATTCTCCACAAATTCAGGTATTCAAACAGCGCCGTTCAGTAGTGGGAGTTTTAAAAGAAGCAGCTATCACTTTTTGGTTGGTGACTTCTGTGTCCTTCCTCCTTAGATCCCTTCCCTCTGATTGGAGAAGGAGTCAACTCTGCCTTCCTGCTGCTGTCTGTCAGCGGGGTTGGAATTTTACTGCTGATATCTGCAGCTGTCTTCATCATTAGTCGCAGGTATATATACACACACACACAGACACACACACAGCAACACAGACATACAAACACAAAAGATCCAGTAGCCATACACACCTATAGACTTGTTAGGCCAGCTAGAAAGCAGAGGTGTGGACTCGAGTCACATGACTTGGACTCGAGTCAGACTCGAGTCATTAATTTTATGACTTTAGACTTGACTTGAAAAAATGTTCTAAGACTTGTGACTTGACTTGGACTTTTACACCAATGACTTGGGACTTGAATTGGACTTGAACCGGTTTACTTGAAAAGACTTGATATTTTACCCCAAATATAAAATTTAACATGCATATTATATAGAGATTGAAAATGTGACGTCATTCACGGGTAGAACCGCAAAGGATTCTGGGAACTCGTGGCAAGCGGTACTAGCGCACGCAGGCTTTCAATTAAAATCAGTTATACAGCGATAAAAAGAAACACAAAAATGTCAAGAAGCCGTTGTATTATTAACTGCAATAGCCGGTCGCATGACAGCCACGGGAAGCCGACGGGTAAAGAGATCGGTTGTTATCGGATTACGTCGTTGAAGAGAAATTGTTCAAGCCATGTTTCCGAAGTAACAAAGAGGCGACGGATGGCCTGGATTGCAGCCATTCAAAGATCAAATATAACGTCCCAGAACACTCCAGCTCACAGGTTAGTCTGCTCCAAGCATTTACACGAAGGTCAGTGTTTTTTAGTAGTTAATGCGTCATTTTTCTTAACATAATTGGTGATATAGGTTACAAGCAAGTCTGGCGCTGAACAGAAATTGTCGCGCTATGCTCCTTTATTTATTGTGCATAAATAGTGAATTGTCCTGACACAATATTGCGTTTCGCTTCTGTTATTATGGTACATTGACAAAAACATATACTTTTATTCACAGGATAAAACAGTTTTTTTGTATCACTAATTTCCCAGTACGATTACAGCATACAATATTGTTGTCACTGCTACATTTCTGTGATGCTACCAGAAATTATTTCCACTGCTAATTAATTACCGTTGAGCTCAAAGGTCCTATTAATAAACGGTTAACGAATGTGTATTTATGACGACAATTTGTGAGACTGGTAAACTTATGATACGTACGATGGTCTTTACTTTCTACACGGTGCATTTCAAGGTCCTGCACCCATCCGTCGGTAAACTGTACCTGGGCTTGTTGCAGTGACCTGAAGTTACTAAACTTCATGAGTGTATGCACTCACTCCAAGAACCGTATAATTATAAATATGCATATAAATATGCTACGATGAGATAGCTGACTTCATCTAACTAGCAAATGTTTTCCAGGCTACGTTGGTGATACAGTTTTTTTTAATGTGTATGATATTTTTGTCATGCGATTTTAAAGCTGGTCCTACAACCGCATCCAAGAATAACATGCAGCTTATCTCAGAACTGTCTGTGAAAATTATTCTTGGAGCTAGGTTTAATTGAGCTGCATTTTAAAGAGGTGCAATTTCACAATTTGTGTATATTTTCTAAGTTCACTATTTTGTCATGTGTTGAGAAAAACACAGATTTTAAAATTACATGGTCTAATATTTACATTTAGCATATAACTGCAACATTATTTTTTCGTTGTTGTTTTTTTTAAAGACTCGAAAGGACTTGAAATTCAAAGTTTCAGACTTGTGACTTGACTCGGACTTTTACACCAGTGACTTGAGACTCGACTCTGACTTGCCTGACATTACTTGAGACTTGACTTGAGACTTGAGGATAAAGACTTGACACTTACTTGAGACTTGCAAAACAATGACTTGGTCCCACCTCTGCTAGAAAGTTCTCATCAGTGCAAAGCTGACGTCAACACGAGTGCAGCCTTTCTGTTAACTACTGCTTCTGACCAAACTGCTTCAGCGCACACAAACAACAGCCACAGTTCCCCTGCTATTGTGGGCCTAAATAATGTGTGTGTGTTACCTGAAGCTTTTAAAAGGGATTAAAGTGGAGACAGTGATAATCCCTTTGTCCCTGACTTGTCATTACAGTCTCTTCAGCAACATAGCATGTGTGTCAGCTTCCGCTGGCGTGCACCCTCACCAGCATGCGCAGATGCCCACACACACACACTCACGCACACACCTGCTCAGACACAAAGGTGTTTTTGACAGTCTCTTTGTTTAATGGAAAACACCTTTTATCTTGCGCTACCTGAGGCGTTGTGCCTCCTCCCTCTCTCGCTTAAATGCTTTGATCTGGTCGTTCTATGCTTTCCTGCAGCCCGTTGCTCTGCCTTCCTCATTGTCACTGCTTTCTGTTGCGGCAAATCCTTGAAAATCCAGCGAAAGGCACAGCCCTGCTAGAAGAGAAAGCACACAAAGTTAAAAGCAGTGTGACACACGTGGCCTTTTGTCAGGTCAAATGACTAAAAATCACAGCACAAAAGACCCAATAAATGAAAAAGATGGCTACGAGCTCACTTATCTTCATTGTCTGTCCCTCATTTATGTCTCATCAGGAGGAGCAAGTACAGTAAAACAAAGCAGGACTCGGAGGAAGAGAAACATCTTAACCCAGGTACTGCATATGTGCACGTAAGGTCTCGTGGATGCTGTTTCTCCAACTATTCCTTCAGATCCACCTGCACATCTTATATGCATACCGCCAAAAGATATTTACATAACATATGCAGTTATACAACAATTTCTCACCCTCCTCTGCATCCCTCCTTCTCCTCCTTCATCTCGTCTCCTCTCCCGCCTCTCCTACCTTTGCAGGAGTGAAAATCTATGTGGACCCGTTCACCTATGAAGACCCCGATCAGGCCATCCACGAGTTTGCCAAAGAGATTGATGTCAGCAGTATTCACATTGAGAAGGTTATTGGCATGGGTAAGCCTGGCATCGGTGCTCGCGCACACTCACAAACCCACACACACATGCTTACTTGGCGCTGACGCTGCTGTTTTTGCTATCTCTGTGTGTGTGTAGGAGAGTTTGGGGAGGTGTGCAGCGGTCGGCTGCGTGTGCAGGGGAAGAGGGAGATCTATGTGGCCATCAAGAGTCTGAAGGCAGGATACTCTGACAAACAGAGGCGGGACTTCCTGTCTGAGGCATCCATCATGGGACAGTTTGACCACCCGAACATCATCAGGCTGGAGGGTGTCGTCACGAGATGTGAGTAGTGCTCAGCTTAGAACTCAGTGTGGAGATTTTGCTTGATATTTATAAAACTCTTTACCTCTTCAGGTAAACCATTGATGATCATCACAGAATATATGGAAAATGGATCTCTGGATGCATTTCTTCGGGTATGGGCCCTTTTATTACGCTGTCATCTCCTGTTATGAAATGAATATAAATTTTGGTTCTGAGTTGTATTTAAAAAAATGTGGTAAAAAAGATTTAAATCACAGATGAAATGCAGTCAGTCATGACTGTACTGCTAGCTGTGGGTGTCTGTGTTAACTTGCCTTCCTGTCTCTGCAATTGTACCATTTCAGAAACATGACGGCCAGTTTACAGTGATCCAGCTGGTCGGCATGCTGCGCGGCATCGCCTCAGGTATGAAGTACCTGTCAGACATGAACTACGTGCACAGAGACCTGGCAGCACGAAACATCCTGGTGAACAGCAACCTGGTGTGTAAGGTGTCCGACTTTGGCCTGAGCCGAGTTCTGGAGGACGACCCAGAGGCCGCCTACACTGCAAGGGTAAGACACACTGTTATTTTCCTCATGTTAAAACAATGCTTTGCTTTTAATGATTGCAAATTCATTATTCTTTATCACTTACATATTTCATATATATATGTGCTATCACATCTTCAGTTCACACATTTGTTGTTAAAGGCGGCCAAAAAGCTGTAGAATTCATCAAATGAATAGACGCCGCTGAAAGAGCGACGCTTAGAGCAATAAACATTAGCAGTGAGGAGGTTTTTTCGCCCCCGACTGATTAAATGAAATCATAAAAAACATAAATTATTCAATTAACCAGTGTGACTTTTACTGCTGTTTTAGGAGGCCACTGGGACTTATCTTTCTCCTGGGGGGAAAATCCCCATCAGATGGACTGCTCCAGAAGCTATAGCCTACAGGAAGTTCACCACAGCCAGCGATGTGTGGAGTTATGGTATCGTTATGTGGGAGGTGGTTTCATATGGAGAGAGACCCTACTGGGACATGAACAACCAAGATGTGAGTAATTTTAATATTATTGAATCCATGCGATGCCTTGTAGAAAAAAAGAAAAAGAATGCTGGAATTCTTGATGTGTGTGAATGATCTTTATCCTCGAAGAAAGAGTGAAAGTAAAAACAATGGCTTATGTGATGTAACACAAAGCTGTGTTTTTGGACATGTGATCAGCTCTGAAGCTAAAATGACATATACACATATACTACAGCTTCTGAGCCACAAGCATTAACATTAATTAGAATTTTCGCAAACAAGTTGTGAGCTGTGACTTTCTCTAGAAGTCAAATTAAACTTTTGCTAATGTTCACACAGGAAATGGGACTTAAATTAACCCCGTCTACACAACACACCCCACTTCTTTTGCATATTTCAGACAAAAATAAACTGTCCTCTGTGCACTTCTCTCTGAGCAGTGTCTTTGACCTCTGTGCTGTTTGTAAAATGCAAAAAAAAGTGCAAAATTTGGGTTTGAGATCCTTGGGTAAGTTGAAAGCAATCAGAGGACGTTTTATTGAAGATAAATATTGAGACATATATGAATTGGCTGCTTAGAGTCATTCCTCAGCCAAGCCAGGCAGTAATTGTGTTTTTAGGACTCTGCACCAGCGACAGATGCAGCTGGAGGCACTATGTTTTCTGCTTTTCCATCCATCATTAGTCTCTCTCTTACTTGTTAACATGATATCTCAGGAATGCCCTCAGGGGAATTTTTTTCAAGTCTGGCACAAACGTTCAAAGGTGAAGGTCACTATGGCGGGAAAGGATTTCATTACATATGTTTACTTGGATTAGACTGATTTTCTGGATAAACGTCACTGTGACCTCATAGAACAAGCTTTTTGGACATAGCTCAAGAATTCATACGCTAATTACACTGGAGAGGGTAAAGAGATGAAGTGATTAAATTATATATCATCATGCGCTGCAAATGTGCTTTCGGTGTTGTAAGCCAGTAATAGAAGGAGAAATGGATGTAAAATATTACTTGATCTGTTCGAGGAGATACCGACCGAGTCGGCTGTACTTTGTAAACTTTTATCGACATATGAAGAAAAATGGTGTTACAGAGTTAATTTGGAGTAGTTGAAACAACTAAGATGACTTGTGGACATGTCTGCAATGTGATGGATTTCATCTGCAGCACTGTTTGGATATTTAGTTGATTTTTATTTTGTCCAAGTATTAAAAGGGGAAATTTGCACAAGCAGAGGTGCACTATGCACTTTATTAGCTTATTTTTTGTAGTGCATAGATTTATATTATAAACTTACTTCACTAACAGAAACAAGTGAACTTTGTTTTCTTTCTTTATGAATATCCCGGCTATACTTTTCATACCGAGACGGGTTTTGAGTAGCATTTTAGTATCGCAAAGGTTTACAGATTGTGTTGCAGACATGTGCTGCTTGATATCTGCACTGCACACAGGAAAATGCAGAGCTGCACACATCTGCAGGAAATTAAAATCAATCGCAGTTAGTGGTGAGACGACTTTGGGAACCGTTTGGAAAACAACAAGCGAGTAATAAATCTTCAGGGAGAAGAATTTGCTTTGCTATTGGTGAAGTTTAAACGGCAGTCGCACGATTTTCATCATTTCCTTACAAAAACCACGGATTTATTTAAAAGTCTAAAAAAAAGTGTTTTCTGACAGTAAGTATACACCACAGCATTTTTTTTAGCTAAGTGACTGTACAAGTTTTAGATGGGTTGCCATAATATTTTACCCAGATATTTGTGGTTCACAGAGAATGAATCATAATAATATTTGTCATCCTTATTTTTTCTGGAGCTGCAGAAAAGCAAGAGCGGGTCAAAGTTGGTCACTAAATGTTTGAAAGCTATCATCCAAATTTAAGATGATGAACATGGTGAACATTACACATTGTCATTAGGTAGATTAGTGTAGCGCCCATTCAGTGAGAGTGTAACCCGGGTTATTTGGCTAGAATTTACATGACAGGCTGTTACCATAAAAGCTAACAGATAAGCAGCTGATGCTACTGCTTTGAAAAGAAGGACAATTAGTAAATGGACGTTTTATGCTTCTTAAAAAGCAACACATGAACTGTGCTCTGCATGAGGATAATTACCAATGCTAACCAAGTCAGCTGCTAAGTAATCAGGAAAGCTCATCTTATAGCTTCAAATGACCATTTAAACATAAACAGGTGCAGTTTCACATTTTCTTGTGTTTGGTCTGCGTTTAACAATTTTCACGTGACCAAATTTTTGGAACATCTTGGGTTTTGGGTTTTCTGATAACAATGTGAAACCTTTTTTAGGTGATCAAAGCAATAGAAGAGGGCTACCGACTGCCTGCACCCATGGACTGCCCTGTGGTGCTGCACCAGCTCATGTTGGACTGTTGGGAGAGGGATCGAGCAGAGAGACCCACGTTCAGCCAGATCCTCAACATGTTGGATAAACTCATACGCAACCCTGGGACTTTGCGCCGGACAGGAGGGGAAAGGTACTTACAGTGCACGAAAGCAAAGACAGAAATTTCCTCAAGCAAAGTAGCAATTACATGCACATCCACACATATCCACATTCATATTGTGCTCACACCCACTCCCACATCTTTATGATTTTTTTTCTTCAGTTATGACTTCACACTCCTATTTCAGTCCCTTGCCGCCACCAACCTGCTGTTTTTTTCTGCACATATAGACCCACAGGCACAATACTGGAGTCAGGGGTGGGTTCAGAGGTGTGTGTGGCGGTCATACCGGAGATGTGTGTGCCCGAGTGGTCGCTGTGTGAGTGGCTGCAGTCCATTGGGTTGGAGAGGTACAGAGACACCCTTGCAGCAGCGGGTTACACCAGCCTTGACAGTCTTCTGGCTCTCACACACCAGTAAGTGTACCTTCATGTGAAAATGGATTGAAATAGGAGCCACTCTGGCATTAAAAATGTCTTAAAAATGGAATCTGTGATTTTTTTAAGCATTGGGCATAATCGAGTTAAAACTAGCAACAGAAACCCACTCGTATTTCTGAATCAAAATTCAGTGTCATGAAAAGCTGAAACAGGGTGTAAGAAATTTATTTATTCTGTATAATCGCAGCTTTCATTCTGTCCTGTAATATTTAACACTTTAATGATCTCAATGCTTATTAACTGAAAAACGTCAGTGATGATCCATATTACAGTCTTTTTAAAGTACCTTCTGTTTGTAAGCCTTGTTTAGTTTAACCAGAAACATAATTAGGGGGAAAGTGAGTGATAAAAGCTACTCATGACTATAACATTACATCATTTAAAAAGCTAGTGTCACCTCATAATCTTACAAATGCTTCTTTTTGTGTTAATTGGGTGTTCTCATTAGCAGCGAGTTTAGCTCGCACTCACTCTTAATGGCATTAAAACAGACCTGTTTTGCATTTGTAGACTGTATATAAAAGAAGGATGCAACCTTCTGTGATGAATGGTGATGAGACAAACCCAGCGTGAGGCACAGAGGCAGGGGAGGTAAAAAGCAAAAGAGACTTTGTTGGCAGAGAGTCTAAAGGGTAAAAATTAAGCATAAAACTAGAACCAAGCAGAAACAGCTGAGATTATAAAAATGCGTCATAACGGAGAAGAAGACAATGACTATAAATACGCTGTGAGCTAATTACACAGCAAAACACAGGAGGGAGCAGGATAGAGGTGGAAATAATGAATCCCAGGTGAAACAAAGCAGGAATAAATAGAGAATCACAAAGATGGAAACAAAAGAAATAAAAACTAACCTTCAATGTTAACTAGGGATTAACCAAACGACAAATAACACTGATAAAAGTAGAAAGACGACGATACACAACTCGTGTAAGGCATGAGTTACTAGGAAGAGAGAAGGAAGAGGGAAACGCTGGGGGGATTATAAAGGTAATAAATTAACTCAAGAACCAGAACACAAAATCAAAACAACCCAAAACCAAAGGAAGTTAAAAACTAAAAATGTCACAAACTTCTCAAAAACATGGGACTGTGACACATCCATCCATCCATCGTCCTCTGCTTCCTCACTTCAGGTTTAGCTCTGAAATGCTGGATTCTTTCTAATAGTCAGCAGGGTTCAATCACTCCAGTTGCAGAAAAGCAAAGGTCCAAATCTTTTTTCTAGATTTATAAACCTGTAAACTGAACCACTATTACGAAGACCTTTTTTTAACAAAGAGTAATGTTTATTTTGTAAATTTTAGTCCCATTTAAATGTAAAAGGCAGAAATGTTTTGTACGTGGCTACACTCCAACTGAGAAATCATTGACTAGCTCGTTCTCACTCCCGAGGCATAATATAGGCGAGGCGTTCCTGAGTAACGCGAAAGGTGACCTACTGCGTTCTTATGCTACACGGTAATACACATTCCAGCCATGTATTCGAGCCCTAACTCTAACCTTATCCCTAACTTTAACCAGCACTTTAATGACGTTAGCTAATGTTTTCCAAAGCGATTTAAGTTAAACGAACATATATGTGTAGATTAATTCCAAAAGGCTCTCATGTTTCCTCCTTTTTCTGACCTCGTAATATAAGGATGTGTTGGGTGGCAGGAAGCGTATTAAACTGACGATTTGTCACCTAGCATAAAATGTTACGCTTTGGGAATGAGAACGTGTTGCATTGACATGTGAGCATGCAGTGTCCTCGACTTCTAAGCCACACCCACTCATCATGTCTGCTTTTTTTTTTTTTTTTTTTTTTCTTAAAGCAAGTAGGCGATCATTTCAATATTTCAAGCCCCGAAGATGGGAACCCACAGACCAATTCACGTTAGACATCACATTAGCTGCAGTTGCCATCTTTTATACAGTCTTTGTTTTATTAGCATGTGGTTTCTTGATTACGTTGCTTCGTTTTGTTGCTTTACTCTTTTAGTGCTGGGAGACAATGGTGTTTGCGGTGCAAAGGCATGAAGTATATTAAACTCTTCATATTACGGCTGTAGTTTAATTGATAGACCGCTGGCCTGTTATTACCCAGTGATTTAAATGCATAGTTGAGCAGATGCAAAACCCTAAATATCTCCAAATGTTTGTGTGTGGTGAAAGTCAAAGTGTGGGTCAATTTAAAATAAGTAGGCTCGTGATCAAAAGAAAATAACAGCCAGCCTTATCCCTTAAATACTGCATATTGTGCCTTTGTGTGTCTGAATATTTATCTCTGTCTGTGCACCCACAGGGAGATGGACAGACTTGGAATAATCACACCGTCACATCAGGACATACTAATTGCTAGTGTGCAGCAAGAAATATTCTCTCAAATGCAACACATGCAGCACACTATGGTTCCAGTCTGAGCTGGCGAATGGATACAAACCTGTTTCATTTACCTCATCTGTGCACTTTAGAGGGACTTTTCACCAGTGGAAATATAAAGGAGCGTCGTACAGTAGAAACGCAAAGCGAGACGGAAGAAAGGAAGATTGAAAAGCAGCACTTTTTGTGAACTTCCATCCTGTGGAGTTTTCTATAAACCGTGATCTGGACGTGGTCGCCGATAGCGTTGAGCTACCGGCAGCTTAGACTGAAGCCTCATCCTCTTATCCAGTTTCACTTCTTCTCCTCTTTTCTCATCTGTTTTCTGAAGGCTGACATGTGCATAAGCAGAATGGCTTCCAACCTAGTTTGTCCCTTTGGCTGCTTTTGTGCTCGACTTGAACAAAATGTATTTTGTTTGCTCGTGTGTCTGTGTTTGTGCGTGTGTTTGTGCGGCGTGCGTAGCGTGAGTGCATCCTACATGAATTCTCCCTCGTCAAGATGTCAGCTATCATTGAATAACCTTAATATGCAACGTTAAAGAGGGAGCAGGAGAAGCCGGAAAGAATGTATCATTACGAGCTCTTACTAGTTTCATACAGGAGGATGATGCTAACCAATTGTATGATTTCGCTTGTGTTTTTCTTTTTTATATTCATGTTTTTATTTTAAACTGTATGAACTTTTGATTCTGTTGAAGTAAACATTTAGATTAGGATGTTGTCCATCGGTGTCCGTGTACTTGTCACTTGTTTGATGCTAAGAAATAGATACATGAAGCAGTTTGTTTATTTATGAGCTTTTTTTTTAAAAAAAATCTAGTTTGTGCATAGTAAAATAGAAACACTGAGAAATGTTGTAATGAGTGCCATATTGCATTGCAATAAATGCCAAACCATCAGTGTATGTAGGTTTTTAATTGTGTTTTAACAGAAGTTTGGAACTGTAATATATTTAAAGTTCACTGTAATGCACTCTCCGGGCTCTTTATGTTTATAATTTCTCCGTTTTGGCAGAAGAAAGTGTCCTCTGTGAAAGTCGAGACTTAGTCAGAGGTGCCTGTAACAAGGAAAACAACTCCAGAAGAACACCCAGCTGAAAGTCTGCTGGTGTTATCGCACACAGTGTTGCGTTTGAGTGGGTACGAAAGAGAAAAGAGACACAGAAGAAGAGAAAAGAAGGAGACAGAGTGGGAGAAAGGAAAAGCTGTGAGGAGAAAACAAACTTAAATTAAAAGAAGAGAAAATTAAGAGTGGGCTGTCACCAAGAGCATCTGTGTGGCCTCGTGCTTTTTTAAAAAATTTTTGGTTTCTTTCTTTCTTCTTCAGTTTTTTTCTCACTAAATTGGGCTGAGCCTGCAGTGCAAACATGTCAAATCAGCAAACATCTGTCTCCCGCTACACCGCCACACAAACATACACTGCATATATATGTGTATACTGCGACACACGCAAACACACACCAGCGAGTTGATTGGAGGAACCCTTTGATATATATATAAAAAAGGTGAAGATATGATTGGGTATCATTCTGGCAAAAAATGTCAATGTTTTTCCGTCCTAATGAGAGTTGCCTGCGCACCAAGAAGTGAATACACACACACGACCCCCTGCCTCCCTCTCAGTACGTCCAAATCACACACAGCAAGCAAAATGCTGATGGTGGTTAATGAGGCGGAAGCCTCTGAGTAAGAGACAGAAAGAGGAAGAGAGAGACAGAGGGAAAGAGTTGTGTTGGCTCGGAGCAATGAAACAGGCAGCTTTCGTCAAATAATGAGACACTGACACCACATTTAGCAGGTAGCCTTTTGGAATGATGCATCAATGCACTGAACTCTACCTGGAAAAAAAAGAAACAGAGTAGCAGCTGTCTTATTAAGAAAAACTCTTCAAAGGTTGAATAAACTCACTATCCACTGTTTCAAACTTGGCTGTATGGATGTAGCGTGTGTGACTAAGCTGGTAGATGTGCTCTGCAGGTGACTCTGTTGGTTTTGTCGTCACTTAGAAATTTGAATCCTGCTGATTTTGGTGATTACCTGATATTTCCTATAGTGGTGCCATCAGGCAAAAGCACGGGAAAGAGCCTCTCCCATCAGTCGTTCCCGTTTCTCTCCCTTATCTCACTTTTTTTTAAGTAATGAAAACACTGTATCTCAGCTTCAGTCATTCCAGTCCACTCTTAGGACATCATCGCTAAAACAACACAGTCCGACTTGTTCCTCGCTTCACTGTGTTGCTTTTAATTTGAAATCGTCGTGTTATTAGCCAGACGTCGTTTTTCTGTGTCAAACGCTACTTTTAAAGCGTAGCACCCTACTTTTAAGGAGCTTTCACATGGCACATCAACACATTTTAACCTTTAGCACATCTTTTCAGACACTTTCATCGCCACTATGGAAAGGTCATGATAAATTAGCATCAGTAAAGTCAAAACTTTACCGCCAGTAGGGCAGGTGTTTATTAGTCATAGGTTCAGGAGTTTGAGTCTTCTTGGTTTGTGAAATGTCAGCAGCTGTTGAATGGACAGTAATGAAATTTAATGCAAACATTTGTAATTCAAAGACGATGTTATCTTTTGTTTTTTGCTCCAGTGTCAGCATGTTGATCCTTTCCCTCTCTGGCTTTGACCAATTAACTTTTGTTGTCTTGTGTTCAGTGTCAAGCACAAACTGTTAGCATGTCAAAACACTAAGATGTGAACCATCAATACGTTAGCGTTAGCTTATTTAGCTCTAATCGCTGTAAACCCTTGAAAAGATTCACCTTTGCATATCCAGAAGTCTATGACAAAGTTTTTTTTAGCAAAGATATTTCATGCACCACTTTAAGGTTACATTTTCATTGCATTTATTACTATAAAGTCGCCTGTAGGCGTTCCGAGTTGTCGTCAAATTGATCAATCACGGGGATAAAAAGGACACAGTTTAGTGCTGAATCCACATTGACTGATGGTAGAGTGAGCAGTAGATATTTTAACCCTAAAAGACACTCTTGTTATATCGAGAAGGGCAGATCAAATTGAATCTTTCTGTCTACGTGTCTCAGTGGGAGGCGATTGTGGGTTTTTGTCCCTAGATTAGGGTGGGTACAGAGCCAGCTAATCCTACCCGCTCTTCCATGTGGGAGTGGCAGTGGGGTATCTTTGCTGTGCAGCCAGCCGTAATCTAATGGGAGCGAGATCGTGCTTTGTACACGGGCACGCTCGCTCACACTCAGCTGGAGACGCACAACACAAAGTCTAGATTTGTTTCAGGATTAAAAGCATCACCTCAGTAACTGACATAGTGCCACAAGCATTCCCACAGTAAGCCCAATGAGGTTGCCTCTGTGTGCACATGTGCATGTGAGGCCGTGAGCGTATGCGTGAATGTGGCTGTATTTCTATCTGCTGCTGTTGAGTGTTATATATGTATATATAAAAATCAGAGAAAAAAAAGAAATGAGCGGAGACAAATTTATGTACACACTCACATCCAGACACACAAACTCGCAGCATTCAGTACCACTGGAGAAGCAGCTGCCTAAATTGGCAGCCCATGTCCCTCTCATTATGCTGGCCAGTCACTCGTGTCCTGGCGCTCTCTCTCCCCTGCTGCTGCTGCTGGACAGGTAGCATCTGACACACATTAGCCTGCTATTAATAACTTCTGTTGCAGCCATTATCACACACTTAGGGAAAACGATCCCCAGGGTGCCATTTTTGCAGAGACATGCATTAAATATCCAAAACCACCCGATTTTCTCTGAAGTTCTGCAAGCAAAGCAACCGTTTTGTAAGACAAGATTCAGTTTTGCTTAGATGGAAACTCTTGTCAGTTGCAGTGCAATGATTCGATTACCCCTTTGTGTCTTTTTAAAAAAAATTTATGCCTTTTTAATGAAGATAGTAGACACTTTAGGATTAATCCAGGATGTCTGTGAGCTCAGAAGTAAATCCTAAGGAATGTGTGTGGGTGTCGTCCATGGACCTCACCCAATAGAAAGGGAATACCACAGTGATTAAGATTAATCCTACAGGTTCGGACAATCAACACAAATACCATCACAGGATCTCCACCATCAATATCCTGTGGTGCTCTTTCTTGGGTTCTTTACAACCTGATTCAGTGTTGACATTGTGTCTGTTCAAATAAAGGCTTTATTGGGTCATGGAACAATATTTCTTACAAGGATCATGGTGTGTTAGGTTAGCCTATATGTTTACCCTTCTTATAAATGATGCCTCCAGGATTGGCAGGAGGTCAAGGATTCAACCCTTGGTGCAATAAGCCTTTGTGAGTGTATAGAAACATATACAGTGAACTGGGGTCTTAGATGGATTTGACTGTAATACCGTTGTTGCTTTTGGTAGTAACTTACTTTATTGGCGACCGAACCTATGATCACAGGAGCAAAATTCTGTTTATTATAGTTTTTCAAAAAGCCTTTAATATCTTCAAAATAGCCCCTCAGAGACTAGTAGCTATGCTAAAGTCAATAAAAAAAATATATTACGTAAAAGTTACATATTGATTTGCATGTTACTGAGTGAAATAAGTATTTCATCAACAAGCTAACATGACTTTCTGGAGAAATCCTTGTTCTTACCCATAGCAGAGAGGTGTTTCTTGTAGATGATCACTGGGTTTGCATAAATCTCAGGAGTTCCTCATAAATTCTCTAAATCCTTAAGATTTCTTGGCTGCTGCTTGGCAACTTGAAGTTTCAGCTCCCTCTGCAGATTTTCTATAGGACTAAGTTCTGGGGACTGGCTAGGCCACTCCATGACCTTAGTGTGCTTCTTCCTTATCTGCTCCTTTGTTTCCTTGGCAGGATGTTTTGGACTATTGCAATGCTGGAAGACTCAGTCACAAATGATCTACAGTGTGCTTAAGGGAAGGAGGTTCTAGTCCAGGTTCGACAGTGCGGCGCACGGACAGATTCATTGTCTCCTCAACATGTTGAAATCATCCTGTACCCTTAGCAGAAAAACAGCCCAAAGCATAATGTTCCCTCCTCTGTGCTCGACTCAACAAACTTAGAAATTCAGCTGGAGACCAAATCATTGTTTCCTCACATTACTCCCACAGTGTCTCACTGAGCTTTTTTCTATCTGAGGTATCTTCCTGTTAAAAGGGAGTTTTCCCCTCCCGCTGCCGCTAACTGCTTGCTCATAGAGACTCATCTAATTCCTGAGGTCTTCTCTGTATTATTGTAGGATCTTTACCTGTCAATATAAAACACCCTGCGATTACTGTTGTTGTGATTTGGTGCCAATTGAATTGAATTGAATTGAATTGAATTGAATTGAACTGAAGGAGGAAATTGTTTGAATAATTTGAATAAATCTGAAACCTAACATAACATATAACATTTGTCTTATTTGGAATAAGTATGGAACAAATCCACGTCACTCTCCTTTATCTGCTACCCATGCACCTCTAGAGAGAAATAACCAATGAGAGCTGGCACACAGAAACATACAGGACTAGTCAAGCATCCAGTCCAGAGCTTCAGCAATATCTGATTTAAGATCAGGTAGTTGGGGGAATGCTTATCTGACTCTGTTTAAGCAGGGCAGAGGAGAAATGTAATAAGTGATAAGTGGTCAATCCAATCTTGCTCTGCATGCATCTTTGTGCCTCTATGTGTGCAGTGCATTCGTCCACATTAGTCCATTTTAATATACAGGCAAAACCTTGACAGCTCTGCTGGCTTCTAGTTCTGATAAAGCTCCACAAAGGTACCAAGCTGGATTTGTTTTATGTTCCACCGCAAACCACGTTAAATTGACGGGAACCCCACGAGCAAAAGAGACAGATTAAGAAGACATGGGCAGAGGCGATGCACGGCAGCACGCTGTCAGGGAAAGTTTTGTCCTTCATCAGCCCTCCATCCCTTTATTCATCCATCTCATTAAGGATGGCTAGATGATCAATAGGAGAGAAGCAGTAGAAGGGGATTAGGATTAGAAATCGATGGCTTTGTTTTCTTCAGCCTGCCAAAGATAAACACTGCCTTAAGACACTGTCAACGCAGTGGAGAGTCTTTCAAGGCTTTTCATGTGTGTGTGAGAGGGCACAGCATTCCCTCCGCGTGGATGCGCAGACATCTGTTAGCAGCTTCTCACGCCAAGTTAAAAAGAGATGTTTCGATCCCTGCCATGAGACTGGAAAAAGGGGGAGATGGGCTCTGATCCAACTTAGCGGGAATCTTCTATGGTAAGATTCAACCAAGGCTCTAGCTGGGATTTTAGTAGACTTTTCTTCCAGCGCACTTCATCACTCCATTGTCAGCAGTGTTGAACTGTGAGTGGGAGATACAGGTTATGCATCACAGATCAGAGACTGGCTTCACATCAAGTCACCATTTCAAGACTCTCTCAGAATAGCTGGAGATGACTGATGAAGAGGTAGTATCATAATTTGCTGGCTGCAAAGAAAAGTGATGCTCCTAAAAACCTGAGTGGGCTGCAAGGAGTGAGGCAAGGCATTCTGGGTAGGTGAGGCTCCACCTCCCACACAGAGATTCAAAAACATACCCCCTGCTTTGATCTCTCTTTCTCTGCTTTCTCTCTCTGCTCCTCTTCTTCTCTCTTCTTTTCACGTGCATGTGCAGACGCACACACACACTGCACACTCACCCTGTTTGTTCTGGCTTTCGCCCCTCTCTGCTTTGAAAGAACAAAGCCATTTGTTTATGTTTCCTGCAGATGAAAGCTCAGCTTTGTGATGGCCCATTCACCCCAGGTACAGATGCTGCCGCTCCACCGTGTTTCTTTAAATCCACGAATTATTTCGAAATATTTTTAGTTTATTATTCCTCGTCTATGGTCTATGTTTCATTCCCCAACCTTTTTGTTTCTTCTTTTTGTGATAATCACCATGATAATATTACTTTTCAAAGTCACAGGTGTCTGATGTCTATCCCAGCCTGCATGCGAGCAGAAAGCAAGGGGAGGAGCAGAAATAGATTGGAAAGGAAAGATAGTCATAGAGTTTCCAGTGCATCTAATATGCATGTGATTGGCTTTGGAGCTTACAAAACAGCCTCAAGCGGACGTTAGGAGAACATGCAAACTCCATGCTAGGAAACATCATGCAGGTCTGATGCAACTATTTCACACTAAAGAATATTTTTTTTCGTTTTAGGGCTCATCAAGCGAGCCCATTTTTTATCTAATGAAGACACGTTTCTACAAATGGTCAAAAATATAGACCTGGGGTTTAAGATTCAAGAAAACCCCACCAATCAAGAAAGCACTTGGTGACAGTGGGAAGGACAAACTCCCTTTTAACAAGAGCAAACCTGAAGCAGAACCAGGTACAGCCATCTGCCACAACCAGTGGGGGGTGAGAGCGATGTAAGATGTAAAATAATCACTTGAAGAGAAGATAAATGTAGTGAATTTTAATGAGGACTCTTTTTCCATTGCAGGTGAATGTACAGCAGTGGTACAGTGTACGTACTGGATCAGTGCACAGTAAACGGTACCCATGCCATATTCGTTAAAACTGGATAACATGCCTGCTTGTGTTACTGTGTGGATTAGTAATGTTTTACCAGTACATGTTTGACTGTTATGGTGCTCTATGGCAAAGTGGAATAAAGTACTGTTCACTGTTCTATCAAACTTTGGCTACACAGATTTTTTTTTTATGTTATTTGTTCTCACTTATAATTTTTTTTTTTTTTTTTAAAGTCTGCCTGCCCCTCTGTACATCTGGTCTTCACTCCGTTTGGTGGTTAAAAGTTGGTCACTTTCACCAAAGTAACCCCAAAGCAGAGGTTCTCAACATGTGAAAATAAAACTGGGAAAACAAACAGACAATAGTACGATGATGCTATCATGTTGACCTGCGTTTCGATAGATTCAGCATGTATCTTTTATTTTTTTGTTTAAATGATGCTCAGTTGGCACTAAGAGGCCCAAAGCATGCCAAGAAAATATTCCCTAAACCATTACAGCACCATCAGCAGCCTGAACCATTGATACCAGGCAGGATGGATCCATGCTTTCGTGTTGTTTACGCTGAATTCTGACCCTATCATCTGAATGAGCTTGAGACTCATCAGGCCGAGCAATGCCTTAGCTTCCTGTTCTTACCTAACAGTAATGGTGCCCTGTATACTTTCCTGCTGCTGTAGCCCAGGTGCTTCAAGGTTTGACATGTAGTGGATACTGAGATGCTTTTCTGCATACCTTAGTTGGAACAAGTGGTTATTTAACTTGCTCTTGCTTTCCTGTCAGCTCAAAGCAATCTGGCCATTCGCCCCTGACCTCTGGCATCAGCAAGGCTTTTTGGCACGGAGAAGCGCCGCTCACTGGATATTTTCTCTTTTCAGAACATTCTCTGTAAACCCTAGAGATGGTTGTGTGGGAAAATCCCAGTAGATCAGTGGTTTCTCACTTTACTCAGACTTGGCTCATTAGATATTTGTATTAATGAGGCACTGAACAAGTGCACCTAATGAAGTGACCAGTAAATGTGTATATATACACACACACCCACAAACGCACACACAGAGGCTTTTTTTACTCGCAAGTTTAACTATTACAAAAAAATGCCCAGTCACACCGCAACCTTAATTTAAACCTTATTCTAACTTTAGCTCTAAAACCAGGTCTTAACTCTAAAACGGCTGCATTTGCTTAAAGTGTGAAAAAATTTGAGCCAGCCAAAATGTTCTACCTTTCACAAAACTTCATCGCTCTGGGCACTCAAATCGCTTCTCGCTAAGATAGCTGCAAATGTTTTCATTTTCTAAAATGTATTTTTGTCTTTGGTTTCTGTTAAGAAATGACTACAATCACACACCTAGCTGAGCAGTGCTTGAGAAAGCTGCAACCCACAGCCTGAACAAACAGGTTTTTTTTTAACAGGCACAATCACACACACGTTGAGCAAGTGTATCCTTGCAGCTGTCCTCTTTTGAAAAAAGTATCTCGATGATTGCCTGAGTGGACAGTTGTGAAATGTAGCTACAAAAACATGGCTTTAAACATGGAGTTAGTTGCACTTCTGGGTTTGTTAAAGAATATCCTTTTGGCTGAAATTCAGGAAGTAGGCATTAAATAGGATGGAGAGGGGGGGGGAAAGGGTGCGTGTCTGTGTGTGTGTATATGCATGTGCACTGAAAGGTAGAAGGACAAAAAAGTGGAAAATCAAGAGAGGGACAATTTCATTCTTGGACAATTGGGCAGGTGGCTGCTGATCCTTGTCCATCACACATTCCATCAGTGCCCGACATGCCTGACTTGTCACCCTGACTGACATTCACAACTCTGGCCCACACAAGCACGCAGCAATACAAGTGTACCTGCACCAGCAGTCAGCAAATTCACTGCACACTTGATTAGATTTACTCTGCACTTTATTTGTATTTTACTTTTCCTCAAAGCAAATGTGTTCACATGCTTACAAATTAAAGGAAAACTTGAACTCTGAGGCCCTTTTGCTGGCATGATTTAGGTCCACGTTTCCCCTTCGAGGAGAGAGACTGCTGAATCCAGCGATAAGCTTTATCCTGCAGTGAAACATTTCTTTCCAGTGACAGCAGTCTCTTCCGAGATGACGACGCTCCCATTCATGAGGCACGAGGGGTGGCTTGACGAGTGTAAAAATGATGTGAATCATATGCTTCAGCATTCACAGTCACCAGAACAACTTTGGCAGATTTCTGGATCTCTCCACCGCTATCATCGAAACACCAAATGACTGAGTATATTTTGTAAGGGTGCTGTGTCATCTCTCCAGTTGTGTTACAGACATTTAGAGAACCATTATTAAAACACCTTTATGCTGTTTTATCCTTTAATTTGTCCCCCATCTGTGTATAGGCTACACCCAAGTGCGTGCTGTAGTTCAGTATATTTCCTCAGTACTTTTTATTGCTTATAATTAGCATCACTCTGTCTTTCCTCTGTTCTCTGTTCATTATAATAGAAACCACTATGACCAGCATCACTTTATGCAGACTATCAGCTAAAATTTCTGGTGAGCTGTTTTGGTTGAAGCCCTATCTCTTTCGAATGGCGCTGCATTTATAGCAGTAAGTCCTCTGGCGATTTATGAAAATAAATACATAAATACAATCTCCAGAAAAGCAGTCGAGATGTCATATCATTATGTTTGCATGCCTTGAAATGTCAGTGTGATGTGGAGGAGTGGGATGCGTGGCTTTAAATACAAGCCCCCCTTTTATCATCCATTAGAAACACAATAAAATGACCTATAAGCAGATGATATTCTGGTATATGTCTTTATGCAATTTAATTCTACGGTTCAACTAAAAGGGGTGAGAAACACTGTGCGACGTTTCAGGCACTGAGAATTCCTTTTCTGAGACACTCTGGTGCCATCTAGTGGACAACTGGTTTGTGACCGTGATTTAGAAAACAACAACAACAAATTACACAATATAATTTAATTATATTTTACACAGTGATCAGCTACAAACACCGTCACCTACAACGAGGCAGGTTAACTTCAAATAATACAGTGATGTGGTGCAGTGCTGCTTATGGACACAGTCAGGGGGACAAACTTGCTTTAGCCAGCATCACAGTGTGTGGAAGAAGGATAGTATGGCGTGCCTTTTCTTGGATGCTTCAGTTCGTACTTTGTTTAATTTGGTAAATCTTGATTAATCTGGGGTGGCTGAAGACTCGGCCGATTCAACTCTTCTGGCGTAGCCAGCAGGCGTGCAGCTGCTTCGGACTTTCATGGCCTTGAACAGCGATAGCAACTTTTTGACAAACAAAAAATATTCGTTTCCCAGTCACATGTTATACGCATGCAAACACATGCACAGACAGAGACATAAGGGCACAGATGCATGTGGTACAGCACACACAGATTATCAACAATTTACAAAAGACCTTTTTTCTCATTTTTTCCCCTCTCTTGACCTCTTTGAATATGGAAAACGAGTAAGTGCTTGGCCGATTTCTTGTTTAAACTGCTATAAAACGCAGTTTCTCACAGTCGCATATGGATTTAAGAGTTTGTGTTCGTTACATATTATCAGAAAATATGAATAAACAACTGTTACGATTATACCTTAGTTAAAATCAGTAAGGCAATGTAAACAAAGCTTTCATCGTGAGATCAGAGTTTGTCGAGTGGACTGAAAGAGAGAGAACACTGCACGCACGACACCCACAACATCAACTGTGTTTGAGTGTGTTTTCGACCAACAGCTGACGACAAGATAATAAAACACATAATTATAATAAAAAGACCTTAGCCACTGGTACACCGATAAAGTGCTAGGAATAAAGTTACACACAGCTTTGACATGCCTCTAGTGAAAAAGACAAATGGACACACAAATAAAGCATGAAGTTGTAAAGTCAGGTAGAGTCAAAAACAAAGAAGTACCACGTACAGTATGTCCATATTGCATAGCCAGAGCTGGAGAGAGTGATATCTGGACTATGTTGCTTCGCCTGCCTCCAGCCGGCAACCTGATTCTGGATAAGAGGCAGAAAATAAGCACGTGAAGGTTTGGTATCTCTGGAAACTTTGGGATCAACTCTAAAATTTATCATGTTGTGTTTGTTGCACAGAGAGCCCCGTTTTTATAACACTGAAAGCATTCACAGTGCCAGCGTGATACCTCCACTTGATATCAGTAAGATTGTCCTGGAGCTGATGCTTTAAAATGTTGCCTATAATACTGTAAGGTTTTTGATTGTTTCTTCAGCTCAGCTAAATACTTCCAAAAAAGTTCACTCCTTTGGTTTTTATTGGCAAAGCAAGCTCTCACATGCAGCTTGGCCAATCAGCGTGAACTCTTCGTAGCGTCCTGGTGGTTTCATCATTAAAGTCTCACAGATGACCTCTGGCTGCACCCACCGATGCTGCCTCCTCTGTGAGTTACTGGAGAACGAGAAGATTAACATTAGAGAGGCTGGCAAAGCAAATGCGTCCACTCGTGTCTGTTCTGTGATTTAACTTTGACTCATGAATGAACCGTGCACCTACTGGTTCACTCTCCCCATCTGAGCCCCGTCTGGACTCTGAGCTGCAGTGCAGAGGAGAGTACGCCCAGCTCCGATCCTCCTGAGTCTGCTGTTACCAAACACAGCCGGCAGAGGGAAGCGCAAGAAGAAAGAAGAGCAGAGGACTTAACACTGATTTGGGAAACAGAGCTCTGCAGAGACAATCCCTATTCCCGGAACAGTTTAAAGCTGCAATGTGCAGTTTTGCATGTTGTGGCTTCTGAAGGTGATGCATGTATAAATATTAAAATCAGAATCTGAAATAAAAGCCTCATCATCAGATCAAGCCATAGCCATTCTGTCCAAATCATGCAGATCAGCTTTAAGGGCGACTTCTCCAACTTCTCTATCATTTCAAAAGGGAAACTAGGTCTGTGTGAACTAGATGTTACTTCCCCTCTTTGTTGCTTGTAAATTATTTCGCTGCTGCTTTTTAAAGTCACAAATAATTAATGTAATATGGAAACTTAAAACGTTAGCGCCATGGTCATTTACTGCCTCAGAAAGGATGATTACATTCAAAGAGGTTCAAAGAAGCTTGAACATCACTAAAAGCACAAAGCAAGTACAAGTTACAGTCAATTAAATGTAGCACAAAAAGTAAGGACATTTGTGTTTGGTTGATTATTTCTTTGTTGTAACAAAGAACTGCTTCTTGCCAAGGATTTCCTGGTGGAAATCCTGTTTCTGCTGCCACACTTGTAAGGAAAATGCATTTGTGGGTCGAGGCCATGAAAAACTTGCCAAATCTTCTCTGCTAATGCCAAACAGCTTATTCTGCTGTTGACTCTTGTTTCGAGCCTCTGGTACCCCAGGTGCTGACAATCAATTGGCTGATTTGTGCCTGATTAGCAGCACCTGTGAGCATGGACCCTGTTGCAATGGTCAGTTGGCGTCTTCCCCCAGCGTGCCACATTTTACTGGTCTGGATGAGCTACTTGATTGTATGTTCCACAAAACTAAGCTGCATTATTATTTGGAGTGAACCCAAGTGCGATCTCTAAATTGAAGGATACAGCCGATATCTGCACAGTTCCCACTGTCCCAAGAAAATTAATAAAATCCTTTAAGACCCATCTCACCTTGGTCATTTATGGATCTGAAACATCTCGCTTCAGGCAGATGTTTCAGATCCACACTGACAAAAACAGACTAAGGAACAGCTTTGATCCCTCAGCCATCACCACGCTGAATGCTGCCAGATTTTAGACAATCAGATCCAATACCACTTTGATGTACAATGTTTACATTAATACAACACAATATCATGTTTACATATTAACAACTGCAGTTAACATTGGTATTTACATCAACACCAATTTTTTTTAATTTGTATTTTTATTTTATTCTTCATCTAGAGACCTCACTTTCATTGTCCAATGTTTCATTGTTACCACGGCAATATAGATTCTCACCCTGTCAGCACTTAGGAACCGTAGGCATGCCTTTGCCCTATAAATGTGGGACATTTTAAGGGGAAAAACTGGCTTTCCAATGGAATAAGATTTACTGCCAAAAAGCATTGTTACAACAATCAAATCATCAACCAAACACACATTTATCCTTACCTATTGTACTACGTTCATTTAGAGGTCCAGAAACCTACACGTTCCAACTAATCTTTACTGTCAACAAGCTACATGACATGCAGTTTTATATGCAGCGCCCTTTCTTGTGACATCCGCATGAAATAAATCATAGGAAACAGACTTTATTTTACCTTCAAAGATCATTAAGTAGCTATGTGTGCAACAGGCCCAATGGAACAGTTACTACCAGTGTAGTCTAGTATGTACAAACATCACCTGGACTAATGCACAGCTAACTACTTTGATGGTGACTTACATTGTAACTTGAACTAGAGTTTAGCTTACGACGGCCAAGAACTGGAGAGTACACCCAATATCTGCCATCTGCATACTGATGGATGGACACACACACACACACACGGACACACACATGAAAATGAAGTGATCTGAGCATAAAATTATATGGAAAAATAATATGCATGAGAATATAGAAGGAGTTATAAGAGAAACATAAAGCAGAAAATGTGGAATAAATGGAAGAATGCAGCAAAGACAAACAAAATCCCACAAAGGATAGAGCTGTGGAGAGCTGTGAGTGAAGCTGAGAGGAGGAATGACTGCAGATCAGCAGCTAAGAATCATGCTGTGCAGAAAAGGCAACAATCAAAAAGCATGGACGGTGGCTCCTGGCAGCCTCATGCTTCAGTTGAAATAAAGCATTTTGAAAAGCAGGAGCATTTCCTATAGTGCGTGCAAACAGATAGAGCCCCCTCTCCCCCCCCTCACCATCACAACTCTACCACGCTGTCCTGACTGGGCCACTGCAAAAGACCCAGCAGATCAAAGACAAACATCAGATAAAATCATCTTTACTCCCTGAAAATGGATTTTCTCATAAATCAGCTGTATGATCATTGTGGTTTGTTTTACCTACTTTAAACTGGTTAGTATCTAGTGTGGAATATTTTCTGCAAAACAAGAACCAGAAGAATTGGAGTGCGAAAACAGGGGAACTTACAAAGTATATGTCGGAAACCTGCACCTCTCCATCCAGTGAGTCGTGGCTGCTGGAGACAGACAGCTGATTGCGCGACGTACGTGGTGACTGCTGACACACCTGGGGGCTTTGAGGGACAGAGGAGGGGGGCGTCGATGGCAGGTGGTGAGAGGAGTTGTGGGAGTAGGAGTGAGAGGATGCCGGACAGATGGGGGTGAATGCTGATGCAGGAGGAAGGGTGGAGCTGTTTGGACCTGTGGATCGTGCAGCAGAATGACAGACTGGAGAAGAAAGGCTTAAAGACTGAGCAGAAGCAGGAGATGTGAGTGGCTTGGTGGACGGACGGATTGATGAAGTAAGTGTGGAGGATGAATACCCGCTGCACTGAGAGGTGGTGGAGGAGGAGGACACAAAGGAAGGAGGAAGGCTGGGTGATGAATACTGAGAGCAGGGGTTAACAGAAGGAGGAGTGGATGACATAGATGATGCAGTGACAGGAAGCAGAGGATCAGCTGCTGGATGGCTGGATGTGGGGATTTCTGTCATCTGTGTGAGCTCCGTGCTCTTTGGGATTTTACTGCATTAACCAAGACATAGAACAATGTTAGAATACCACATATGAATAAATGGAAACCATCCTGGGATTTTTGCACTGCATATGCATCTACCTGAGCTCCACCTCCACTGTTATGGTGTCCTGGCGTTCACCGTGAACCTCAACTATCTCTTTTTGTGACCTGAAAGCAGACAGAAGCACAGAGCAAGCATGACCGTGGAAGAACAATATCATAAGAGCAGATTAGATATAACATTTTATATTCATCAGATATTCTCACCTGGAAATGTTTGGTGAAAGCATTTGCCTCCTGTAGCGAGGGTGCTCAGGTGTATCGAATGGGGTGGTGGGTAGGGAGTTGTTTGATGACAGAGTGGTAGCGATAGATGCTGTGGTGGCATCTTCAAATGAAGGAGGGGTGCAGGGCGGTTCCTTCCCTGAGGGGCATAGTTAAGTAAGAGATCATGAGCTGTGTGCGCAAGAGAGATGAAAAAATGAACAGGACATAAATTCTTTAAGAAACAGAGCACACTAACATTAAAGGTGCATCTCAGGAGGCTGTACCACAGAACAAAGATCTATCTGAGTGTACGACACTGCACTGCACTCTTCTCTGAACCTCTGATATCTGAACTCTGCCATATGCTTGCAGTGGTCCTTAAACTCAGTTACCTGTGCAAAATTCAAATTTAATTGTCTTCTTACATTCTTGCTCTTACAGGTCTTAGAAAGTTTACAAATGCTCCCTTTTTTACTGAAGTAATATCCATCTGGTATTGTTGTGCACACCTCATATTATTCCCTTCCTGTGTCATCTAGTATTGATTTGTTACTTTTACTTATACTTTGTTTCTGATGCTGCTATGCTGCTGCTTCATCACTGCACGTTAATAATAAACAATGTTTGATTTATTTTACTTAAAGGGAAAAGGAGCACTCAGCTGCAGAAAATAGAGGACGTCAGTGTCAAGGTTAGAAATCGTGTTGCTGTATTAGCTTTTAACTTGGTGTAAAAACAACAACAACAAAGGAGACGTAAGCTTTCTTAAGGAACTTCCTAACACACAAATCACAACAGTAGTTCCGTCAAGGTGCTTTAGACTGTAAGGTAAAGGTAAAGCCCCTAATGAGCAAGCGGTTTAGCGACAATGGGAAGGAAAAACTCCCTTCTACCAGAAAGAAAGAAAACCCTTAAAGGAAACCTTTGTGCACCCTGTGGGAAATATTTCTCTGTTCTTATCAAGTCATTTTTTTCCATTAAAGCTTAGAAAAGGTCATACCATTGTCCTCCAGCATGGGGAAACTGCGAGCTCCTCTTAGGTTCTCCAAGTTGTCCAAGTTTTCTGGCCTGTCATCAGTCAGTGAAGGACGCTGCCCCGTCGAGCTGGCTCCTGCACTGGACTTGGACATTAGAACCCCTCGTCCTCTCTTGGATGGAGACGATCGCAGTGCTGTAAATTCAGCAGACGGATTACTTGGACTCGTTCCCTTTATTAGGACCAGAGGAAACACTACAAACTGCGACCTGTGCACGAACTCACAGCAACTCTTCTTGAACACAACTGTGCTACAGAACTTGTAGAACCTCTCAGCATAGAAGCTCGGTCTGTGAACCGACACAGTGTCCTGTGGGAGAATACAGGTCCCAATAAAGAAAGAGTGAAGATAAAATATATAAACATTTTCTATCCTTAATATATGCCGTAAAACAAAAAACAAGATATGGTTTAGACTGGTCTGTTGGGCTTGGATTCAAACTATTACATAACAGTTACATAAAAGATACTCACTCCATCATGGATGAGGGACTTCCAGGAATGCTCCAGTTTCTTGATCAGCCTGCCAGATGGAAAAATTCAATTATTTATTAGGTGCCGCACATATCTAGCAGTTTACTGCTAAATCAGTGGCTAATATTGCCGACATAAAGCAATCTTCCCAAATAAAAAGAAAAATAGAAATCAACCTTTATGTAGATCCTCATTCCTTCCACCTGCATATTATTATTAAATGATTTTGCAGCTATTTAAAATATGACATGCTTGATGACATAAGTAGTTCCCAGTAAAAAACTAAGGGTTTGAGTATTAACAGTGCATTTTTTCTTAATAATCTTCCCAGAACGGTGCTACTTCTGCACCCAACTAAGCCTTAGTTGTTGCGTTTTCTTCAGTGGCACACTGTCTCACAAGTAGCACACACTGATCACCTACCTGTAGGACTGCAGAATGTCAATGATTCCAATGAACAGCAGGAGGCGCTCCCCTTTAGCACCCATAGCTGGAATGCCACCCATACTAAAGAGAGCGGAAAAGTTACCGTGTGCATATTTGAGGTGAGGATGAGGAGAGGCTTTTTGAAGTGCTGTCTTACGTGTCATCCTGCTCCAGAGTGTCCCTGCATGTGGAGCCTCCCTGTATTGACTCCATGGCACTGGAATACAAGGATCTCTGCCCTGCGGGCCTCTTTTCATCCCCTCCTTTGATGGGTGAGCCCTGAGACTGACGCTCTCTCTCTGCTTGGGTCTTGTTGTGGACCCCAAGCAGCAAACTGTAGTCCATAATCTTAAAACTCTCCAGAACCTGATGTAAAACACATAAAATGCAATAAATATTTGTGAAATCTTTGAGGAAAACTATGAATATTTGAGTATGGAATTAATGTTAGAGCCTTTTAAGCTTTTTTTTTTCTGCTTTCCTCAAATTCTTTCATGAACTACCAGGAAGATGTGTGGTTGGCTTGGCTGCTAGATGCACAGTGTTAATCTACTTTTACAAAGACCAGTTTATCCAGCTCCTTTCTATTTGCCCTCTTACCAGGCAGTCTCTTTGCAGCGTTTTGACCAGAGCGCCGTATGTGTCCTGGTCCAGTGTGAGGCCTTCAGGAATATCACTCAGAAAGTCCAGGTCTTTAAAAGTGGGTTTGGACTTCTCTCTTTCCTTCTTGGATGCTCGCCGCTTGTATGTTGAGCCCTTTAAGTCGAACTTGAGGTGCATGCGCACGGAGCGTGGTAGAATATTGTTCATCACAACCACTCTGATGTTCTTTCCTCCACACTGGACACAGTAGAGGCCAAAAAACTTTGGCAGTAAAGTCCGGGGGTTCTGGTTCAAGTTCTGGAGAGGGATTTATAGAGGGAGGGAGAGAGGCGCAGGGAAGAAAATGTGGCACATTAGTGGTTCATTTTGGTTGCAATCTGTGGCTTCCACCCCATTTCAGTACCATGCACATGCGAAACAGCGTGACTCAACACCAGGCCTCAGCTCATGCTTGTGTTTCTCCACCGTGTCCGTGCTTCACCAATTAAGGAGTACCCAGCCTAACTCCGTGCTCTCACCTATCACAACACCACCACCCGCTGACATCACCGCTAACCTGGGCCAACCGCGGAGGTTTGGATTAAGAGGATAAAGGTGACTCGAAGTTTCTGTGGCATGTGCAGTTCAAACCCAAAGCAAGATTTCATTCTCCAACTCCTAACATATTTTCACACTTATGGAAATCATTCATTTTACTTTCCCAAAATGATTCTAATGGATGAGATACTTACCATGTAGTATCCAGGGAGCAATTTCTGCAGAAACTCAGCCTCTTTGTGCAGCACAGTTTTGATGATAAACTCATCATCACGGGTCACGTAGAAAATTGAGCCACTAGCTCCTGGATTTGACAGCTCAATCAGTGGCTCATTACACAGAGAATACTAGACAGAAGCACAGATAAAACACAGAGTACAATTTAACCTCAATTCAAACAGTCTGACTTTACGATCTCTGGAAACATGTTTTTAACATGCAAATGCTACAAAAGCAAACTAATTCATTAATTTCATATTATGCTTGTGTCACCTGTTTTGACAGAATAATTAGATAGTCAGAAGTTCGTACAATATTCATTATGTCTTTTTTGGGTGGCTGCATAGCTTTGCTCATGTTTGAGCCACTAGAGCTTTCCACCATCCAACCAAAGGACTAATGCATCTACCCACTCACTCGACATTACTCATCAGCACAAAAAAGAAACTATGTGTGTATAGACTGTTGAGATTACTACAAATTAATGCTGTATTAGTCACTCAAATGAACTTACTATCTTTACTGTTGCATTCATTTATCTTATGAAAGTGTACAGAAAGCAGGGATGATGTTTTACCAAAGCTCGTTAAGCTTTAGCCTAATGGAGGCATTCCAGTAGCATCAGCAAACTTCTCACTATATCTGACATCTGAGGTATTTGAGGTAATTCTCTGGTTGGAGGCTGGAGAAATGAGCTGAGAGGTAAGCGCGTACCCTTTGATTGTAGCTAATTTGCCTCACATAGGAAGGCAATTTTCTATGGCTTAGCTGACAAAATGCCATTATCTCATTACTCCACCCCTCCACCGGCAGCACAAACACATGCAGACACAAAAACAAACCGCTCTAACCGTCTGCTGCCACTACTTGGAATTTTAAAAGGAAGGCTTTAGTCAGCTAATCTCCCTCTGGCACAGGTAGAGTGTGAGCTTAAATGTGCTGCTGAGAACACGCTATGTCACCTCATGTGCACATGCACAGTGTGTGAATGGTCGTGCAACTGAGAACTGGGACCTTGATCTTGACCTTGACCTTGGGCATGATTTGAGTGGAAACTCATTAGGTTATCATTGTGTGCAAGTTTCACTGAAATCTGACCAATGCTTTAGGGAGAAGGGTAATTCTTGTAAAAATGTAAAGGTGCTCACAGCACAGCAACTATTACTTTAACCTTGAGCACAACACGGGTGAAGATCATTATGTGTAAGTTTTAATATACTCTGACTAATACTCCAGGATGAGGACTGATATTTAAATTGTGGATGGACACATGATGGGCGCCTTGCCGTGTCACATGATCATCTGAGTTAAAAATATTGCGTCATGTCTAATAACTGGTGGAAATGATATTGACATACTGCTTTTCCCACAATGTTCCTACTATGCAAATACAATTCAAGCTAAATATTGACAAATAGGAGGTCTTGGGCAGGATTATATAGTTTGAGAGAGAACAGTTAAATTACAGCGAAATACTCGGAATCAAGTCACACATTTCAGTCAGGATGACTTTGGAGGTGGGTTACAAAGTGGCTTGCAGAGACAGTGACAATTGTAGGAAGGCTAATGCAACTTAAATAATGTGCTTTATATGAGATTTTCCACTAGGATGTGTAGAAGGATATTAGCTGATGAATTGAGACTGATGGCTAAGCTATGCTATGCTATCTTTAGTTTATGAAAATCTTCACTGCTCATCCCATGTGTAAAGGAATAACAGTTTAGTTACACTGTAATTTAGATGATACTTAAATACACTGAGTGCATTGTGAGTCATCAGAGAAAATAAGTATCTCACCAGGTAATCATCCGGTCGGATCCCAAAAAGCTCTCTGAAGTAGCGGAAGGCCACAGGGGCGTAGGTTTTAAACCTGAAGTCTGGGAAGTGGTGGGCTGGTGTGAGGTTACTGCCTTCGCTGTATGGAGTAAAGTGCGACAACAGAAAGAGGATAAGAAGCAATATCTCATGGAAATTGTATGCACATTTACTGATATGAATGTACCTGGGGAAGAAGATGCTTTCAACCACGTAGAAGTCCTGCATGAGCACATCTCTCTCGGGCTTGGAGCTGAGGTTGCCAACAGTATATCCGATACCCAACTGGATGGCACCTTTCAAAGCAGAGGAGGTTGTCTGGAGGCGGACAACAAAGAAAAGAGCAACAGACCAAGGTGTGGGTGGCAAACAGTTGAAATCGTGATGCCACGAAAACCTACAAACAGTATTAAGAGGCAAACAGGCAAAAAAAAAGAAAAAAAGAACAATAAAAGAAAAACCTTCTTGTAAGTCGTCTCTCCAGAGGCATCGACCCTCCTGTGGCCAATCTTCTTCTCATGCCCTTGGCTTGATCCGAATGGGGACGGCATCTGTCACAGATAATGTGTATTATTCCCATGAAAGTTACAATGAAATGAACTATTCAAGCAACAAATAGATGAGAGAACAGATCGAGCAGATGCAAGACACAGAGACAGGTGAGGGTGTAGAATGTGAAGCAACAATGGCACCTCTGTTATTTGAGCCTTCCTGCTTGAATCTGTGGACAGAAAGAAGGAGAAAAATGTTTAGCTGTAAACTCTTCACACTTCACTCACTCAGTGCCCACATCTGTACATTACTCAGCATGAGTGAGTGTGCAGATGTAGCTTTAACCCTTGTGTGGTGTTCGTATTTTTGTTACTCAGCCAGTGTTCATGGGTCTGGTGGACCCGCTAGAGTTTTGGCTTTCCAAATTAACACTATCAAACAATTTTATGTTAAATTACTCAACAGATGTTTACTTCATCCCAATTACAAGACATATGAACAGCAAACATGGTTAATTTTTTCCCTTTACCTTTGTTAGATCACATTTATGAATTAATGTGCTTCTCGTTTTTCTTTTATATAAAATGTTATAAATAAATCAGTTATAATCAAGTGGAGTGAGTGGAAAGACACAACACATTTACACGTGAAAAAATAATTAATTGTTTAATTTTTCTTTTGAAAAAAACTGAACACGGGTCTCACAGACCCGAACACCATACAAGGGTTAATATCAAGCTAAATAATTAGCCCCAAATTAGACTGAAAGCACACGTCAAATATCCCAAAGTGAAAGAAACAACCAGACTCATTCTGTGGATGCTCAGGATCCTAGTTCAGAGTAGCAACATAGATTATGAGCACTACATGATAGTATGCAACATCAGCTCAAACTTTCTTAATTTTGTAGGTTTTAACTCGAAAAACTTTATCTGCAGAGCTTGAAAAAGCCAGTATAGCAGCATTGTCATTAGCATTCTGTTCCACATTCCTTGGCTCAGGGTCATTTCATTTTAGTTCATTTAAAAATGGAAATGTTCAAACGCTACTTCTGCAGCATTTATTAATCTTGCCAAGTAAATTGGTGTTTAAACTCACCGCAGAAGAGTTTAGTCTCTACAAGTTAAAAATTGTTTGATAATCCAGAAAGAAAAACAAGATACTGGATGCAGTGAAACTGACATCCAACAGTCAGGCTGCTGCAGCGTACCGTCTGTGTTTTCTATTCCTGGATCAGTGAGATTTGTAGAGAGAAGGTAAAAACTCTATTGGATTGACTTCCTTCTTAATCTGAGTGCTGCCATTGGCCGAGGTGTCCAGATCACATCACCGACCAATCACATGCAAGGATTAGGAAAAAATCTTTCCAAGCGGCAGGAAGGACGCAACTAGGCTGTGTTTGTATGTATTTAATAGGATGAGAGAGCAGGAAGCAACTTCATGGTAACTTTCATGTTGTATGAGAGTCAAGGTTAACAAAACATTGCTGAGATAATGCATGAGAAAGCCATGTTAAAGTACACAGCAGACACTGTAGCAGATGTTGCTGTCAGTTAATCATAACAGAGCAGTTTGCTGATCACATAATTTGCAAGTATGATCTCAACTGTCATAAACTTAAACTAACATGCAGAATATTTGATTTAACAAAAGTATGGGTAGCACACAGTCCTCCAAGGCCATTAATACAAGTGTATTCTCCTCTTACCGACTCTTTGCTTCAAAATAGCAGCTGTTCACTATCTCAGTGGGGCGTTTGCTGAGTAGCTCTAAAGACAATGCACAGCTGAGGCTCCAAGGAGTGTCATTAGTTTTGCATGTGTTTGCTCATGAGTACAATGTTCCTAGGTTACAGTTACAGGATGCTAACAGTTAATGGAGTTCATCTTTTAATGGCAATTGTTAGGACCAGAGCTAGAGAAAGATTTTTAAAACTGACACCAATATTTGACAGTTTAGAAATCCAATATATCAGCAATTATTTTCTTCTTTCCAACACATGAAACATAAATAGATCTCTCCAACATTTATTATGTGCAGTTACTTATGAGTTCTTGTTAAGATGATATGACAACACAGTGTAAAAATAATCTTGTTAGTCTATTACTTGTTTATGCTCAGCTCAGGTACCAACAGGAAAGTGCAAAGTGCCCTCTGGTGGACAAACTATGCAACATAACCACTCATAACACAGATGAGCGGTGTTTCTTCCCTCTCTTCTTTGCCTTTGTAACCATAGTTACTCCGCTAGCATTTATTTTTGGTCACATGCCATTTGTGTAACTTTTGCTGTTGATTTATAATGCACATCAGGTTTTATAATACAATTTTATGGTTTTTCATTATTAAGTTTATTAATTACTATTTATCTCAACATACCTATTGCAAAGTAATTTTGGTTCCTACCTTGCAGTGTTTGTGGTGGGATTGTTTTTAAAGTGCAAGATTTTGTGTGTCAGGGAGACAACAGAGAAAAAATTGGAGTACACACTGTTCTGTTGGTATTTACTATAGAAGATATTTTTAAGAGAAACTAAAGCCTGCCATAAACCCACAGCAACAGCCAAAGAGATTGGAGGACACTACCACGACCGTGACACTTTTAAAATGTGTATTTTTCTGATATAATAAATACCAGGATCAATATATTGAAGAATAGCTCATATCGGCTGGTCCATCGCCCCACAAATATATTGGTCAGGCACTAAGTTCAAAGCCTAAAAGGTGAACTGTGTAGTGTCAGTGAAAATGTGAGGGGATCACCAAAGGTGTTCATCCTCCGGAAACAATTATTGGTCATTACAATCAATCCAATATGTGTTAGACAAACTGACTGATTACAACTTGACATCACCATAGGTAAAATCGAAAATGCTCAATCACTATTTTGCACACACACACACACACACACACACACAAAAACCAGTATTTGAACACATGATGCGCACGATTGCACAAACAAAAATAAGTGGATGATGAAGAATTAAATGATTTCTTTGAGGGGTTAAGTGGACTGTTTTGAGTGGCAATGGGGCAAAAAGTTCTGCCTTTTGTCAGGATGTATCCACCTGTAGACTGCAGATTAGTACTGCAACAAAGCCTCTCAGGCAAAACAATGAGAAGGAGTATCCTGGGGTGGACGTGCACACAAAGAGTCTCTGTGGGATTAGGGTCAGGCTAGAATAACGTGTCACTGAGCTGCAAGCAATAAACAGGACAAACCCCACTGGGTCATCTGAGATTAGTATGTGGGTGACAGGCCACCTGTAAGATGAATTTACTTTGAATGTGTAATAAAAGAGTTTAAAGGACATGTGCAGTAACTGAGAGCTCACTGAGGTATTCTTGTTATGACATATTTTGTGTCAGTGTTGAGAGAAATATGCCTTAAGGGCTGTGCGTTTGATGGCAAAGAGGATTATAGCTTTTCCTTATCAGCTGGGGGGAAGAAATGGTGGCCTGTTGCTGTGACATTAATGTGAAACTAGACATGGGGGTAGATTTTGAAGCTCTTTGCATTCAGATATATTTTGTGAACCGCTTACGCCTGAGCATGCACAGAAAGGAAATTTGCTGCAAAATTAAATAACAAAATTAAAATGCCATGGCATGCTCTGTGGTATGTGAAGCAGTGGTGTCCACAGCAATGCCTGAAAATGATATGCATTTAAGAGATTACTGTGTGATTTATGTTTTAATTCCACAAGAGATTACATGAGCCACTCTCCAGATATAGCTCGGAAGAGGACCAGACAGATGGCAAGAATTATGAGGACGGAGAGAAGCGGAGGAGAATAAAATGACACCTGACAGAGACCGAGAGAGCACACAACGTTTACCAATGGATGCTCAACAGCTCACGGTGTGTTTGTCAGCCTGTTAATGATGATGCACATACAAATGACTGCTGTCGTGTGTTTGCCATGCAAGTAAACACTTCCACGTACTCATTTGGGAAAATTAACTTTCATCTCAGCTCAGCTTTATTTGGTCTTGTGGGAATGTGTGGACACATCCCTAATGTGCACCTTGTGCTGGTGCCAGCCTGCGGTGAGTCAGTGGCATTTAAAAAAACACAGTGACTTCAATCTTGAGTTATTCAACCCACCAATCTATTGTTTAGTCCCACACTTTAGTGGGATTACCCTGGGCTACTACTCTGTGGATCTGTTTTGGTGTGATTTTCTCGTCTGTGCCTAGCTGTGTCCACGCACTGTTTGCAGGGTAGGATGCAGCCCAGCTATGCCCAACTTCCCGGGTTAGATCAGCTTTCATAGGCGGCGGCTATTAATAAAACCGCCACCAAAAATGATGGCCGTTTGACAATTTCACTAAAACATACGAACCAGGGTCCCCGAATTCAAGCTGCATAGATGGGCCAGCGGCCGCTGCCTCGCTCGGGCTGCCGTCATCCCCGGTTCCCGCAGTCCCCGCTTCCATCTCCCGGACGGTTCCTGATCACGATGCGCAGCCGCGTCCTTCCTCAGCGGGAACCAGATGTTGCTGGATGCAGAACCCCGGTCCGATGTTTATTGCTATAAATGCCCACCACATAACTCCACGGATGCAGGTTTTATCGCTGTGGAAGTGTAGCGGCGCGGACATGCTCAGTGCCAGCGGTGCCGATCATCTCTGCCGCTGTTCTGCGTCATCGTCATTATCACGCACCGGGTAGGGCGCGTGCCACTACAGCGTGAGCCCGCAGCTCTCAGCAAAGTAACAGCAGGCCGGGATACACTGGAGGGCAACGATAGGCCTGTACGTGTGAGTAAGAAGGTGCTGCTTCAAACTTAGAAAAGTAAGAAGCTTCTGTAAATATAAGGACGTTGAAACAATGGCGCAGAAAGCTGCATTTGGTCACAAGGGAAAAAACAACAACACACGAACTATAAAGAGTTGGATGTATTGGTGCATATTAAAGGGCTGGTATGATGCAAGGATGCCAGTGGTTACACTGTTATGCAATAAAGAGGATGTATGTTGTGTTAAGACACCAGTGGCTAACAAAATATCCACAATAACACAACCTATTTATTCATTCATTATCGCTTCTAAGAAATTTTTTTTTTTTTTTTTAGGTATAAATGAGACAAAGTTCCCCAAAATAAACAATTCGTTTTCACAAGTATTTTAGAGACATCAAGTTGGGGGGTGGATTGACTTTATTCTCAAAATGAATACTAGTTTTTTTTTCTTAATGTGGCCCTAACACTCTGTTATACTGTTTATCTGCTGTAGAGCACTTGTAAGGTCTGCCACTTCTTTTGGCTTCCACTTGACCAGTTTCCACAAATTTCTTACACTGAACACCATGCCGGTAAACCTGTTTTTTAATTTTTAGGAATGACCTCACTGGTGAAAAACAAAAAACTATTTCATGTATTTCAAGCTCTGGGATTTTGCATAGATTCAACCAAAAAAATAAAAAAACAAAACTGGATCTTTGTTTAGTTTTCTGTTATGTGTAGACAACACAGGTTGATGAATCATACTTAAATAATTCATAGATCAGTGTGAAGTTGCTTAACAAACAAGCATTCCTCTAAAAATGGTCAAGGACTGGACTGAAAATGACAGAACAAAACAAAAACCCAAAACAAACAAACAAAAACAAGGCCTTGAGAACTATATGGAAAAATATGTGTTATAAGAATGCTGTGTGGTTCAAAGCTTTTACATACTCTATCAGAAATAAACAGAAACTTCTAGCAATTTAGAATTACCATCATTTACTTCTGTTGTGCAGGTGCATAAGCAACACATCAACACAATATTCACAACTACATTTATTTTCTAATTTCATTATATAAGCCATGATTTTCAGGTTCAACATTTGGCCCTTTGTCGTTTTAAGTGCAAACAATAATATCAGTAGCTATGCAGAAATCTATTAAATTTATTGCCTTCAGTGTTTTCACATAAAACTGACAAAGACACATAAACAAACTTGTCAAAGTAACATTCAGAACAGAGGGTATTTGTATTGGACTAAAAAAAGTAATGGCTGTTTGAAGTATGCTGTGAAGTGGCTCTACTTTGGTTAACCAGTGGATGTTCTCTCTTATGGTCATACGAGGTTTAGTGTGAGTGGGCTCTGGAGATAAGTTGCACGCAAGGGATTATCAGGCCGTGCCCCACCCAGTGCTGGGTTTACAGGCAGGCCGTCACTGGTTCAGGCACACAGACACAACCCTGAAGTCCATAAGAGAGGTCAAAGGTGAAATAAACACATGGGAGATGAGACTGTATTATTACAGGTACGTGGGCAGGTCTTTCTCCACCACCTGCACAGAGAAACAAATGCAAATGTTACTACGGCAGAGTTGAAGAATAACAGCAAATACTACATATAACACACAGATAAGTGTACTGGGCAGACCAGATGGTTACAGAGCTGGGATGCTGAGTGATGAGACGCACTGTGCAAAAGTCACAAACAACCTACTGTCTCAAAATCTGAAGAGTTTCAGTCGTCCTCTGACATTAACATCAGCATAGAAACTGCACAGGGCCTCTTTGCCCATATATTAACAGAAATTACTAGAATATGCACACAGAGGTTGAAAGCGTCTTATACCCCACATCATTCAAAAGGTGCTGTATTCTAGAGAATGCACAAGTATATACTGGAGAAAAAGTGTGGTTGCGGCTTACACTGGGATCATCGGTTGGGCCATATCTCTTCACTACTTGTCCTTCTCTATTTATAAGAAACTGGTGAGAAATAAGAGAGCAATGAAAAGCATTAATTTTCAAATGCAGTTGTAGTTAAAAACAACAACCCCCCCCCCCCAAAAAAAAAAAAAAAAAAAAAAAAAAAAAAACAGCATTAAGTACTGAAGAGCATTGCAGTTCTGAGTTATGACTGTATTAGCTTAGTTACCTTTGTGAAGTTCCATTTGATGTTGCTGTTGGAAAAAAAATAAAGTACAAATGAAAACCATACTGCAAACATTAAAAGTCTGTTGTTTATTTAAACTGGAATTCTGTGGGTTTACACTGATGTGCAGATTTTGCTGTTTTTTGGCTACACCACCTTTTATCCTACTCCCAGTTAAAACATACAAAAAAAAAAAATCAATAATTATGCAAATCCCTGTATATGACAATTAGATTCCTACCCGCAGATGTGAGTAATGAGGATATTCTGCATATAACAAACAATACTTGACATTTCGCATAGCAACACGATCCACGATCCTTATTTTGCCCCTGATACTTTATGCATTTTACTGTATGATTTCTTTGCCTGCTGTTATGTGAATTGTGTTCTTTATTGGAAGGAAAATGTACAAAACTCAGTCAAAAGAAAACAAACAAAAAAAAAAACAAAAAAAAACAAACAGGGTTTTGACGTCCCTTGTTGAGTTCATCTACAACGCAGCAAAGTGTAGACAGTGCAAGAAATGAAATCATGTAAACGTCTTTCTACAAACTCAGCAGAAAACGACAAGAAGCAGGGAGGATGAAGGCAGTGGGATTAAGAGCAACTCCCATTTCAGGGTAAAATGACGTCATGCCTGCCTGCTGTTTCAACACCGCGTGGAACATTATAATAGTTACAAAATACTTTAAACTCAGTCTGTTCCATGGCTACAATTTTAAGCTACCACACTTGAAACTGTGTAGAAACACAGAATTTGTATTTATCCATGACCAGAATTTCAGTCACAGACTTCACTTATGAGATTACAGGTGACACAGGAAGGTTTTGTTGCAGGAGGACATGAATGATACGACATTAACATTGTCACTGTACACTATTAAAAGACAGACATATTGCCAAGAAAACAGAAACATAGAATAACTTACTTTCCCAGGGTTCCCTTGCCTTTGGGCTGAGCCTTCATCCACTTCCACAGAGGGTGAGCGTTGTCTCCATTCACCTCAATCTTACTGAAGAGATCAAACTCAGCATTGTAACCTTTGGCAAACTCTTTAATTTCTGCTTCTGTCCCTGGTTCCTGAATGCCACAAAAACAACAAACAACTACTAAATTAAGCTAGAAAATGTTAGCATGCACAGATATAAATATAACCAATTGGAAAATAGATCCGAAGTATGCAACAGTCTAGCACGCATGTTTGGTACAGAGTGCAAATCAATTAGTACGGTCTCCTCTCTGCCAGCCCACTTTATTCACACAGAACAGTGAAATTAACTCATGTTGCATTTATGGCCACATAAATAATTTGTTTGAGAAAGCACAAAATAAAGGCAGCTGGAGTTTATCCACCTTACCTGTCCTCCAAACTGGTTGCATGGGAATCCCAGGATGCGTAAACCTTTCTCAGCATAGGAGGCGTGCATTCCCGCTAGCTGAGTGTAGTTTACCCTGGTCTTCCCTCATTTAGAGGCTACGTTTACGATTATGCACACATACCCTCTGGCGAAATAGAGCACAAAGTGAGGTTAAAATGCTAATTTCAAGCATTAACTACTGGTGCCAAGTGGTTGATTGTGTTAATATTACTTTTACCTGTATTTCTCCAGAGACACCTCATCCCCGTCTATGTCCTTGGCAGAAAACTCATAGATGGACTTGGCACTGTGCCAGTCTCCCACCTGAGCACACTGCACAGAGGTGAAGAAAGGAAAGCGTGCATGAGTGAGGCTGTGTGGTTAAGTAACAGCGGAGGATGGGTTTATTATAGGGCCTAAGAGAAACCAAGTTAGTCAGTGTTCTCAATGATAGGTGCCCTTTGGCCCATCTGTGTCACCATTCACGTCTCCGCCCATCAGTTTCTACACATAACAAGTTTAATCTGTAAAGGCAACATTTCGTACCTTTACACAAGCCTGCCACTAATAAGCAGAGGAGGGGGTGAGGGGTGGGAAGCTGATTAAAACAAATGTCTCCAGTCAGCCTTCGTTTTAATTCCCAATAGCAGCTTTAATCGGTCTAAATGAGGAAATAAAGCGATTACACAAAAACACGGGCTCTCTCTGACGTTAGCTTACATCACCTAGCTCTCTTATCACCGGGAATGACTAGCAATTTTAGAGGTGTTTTTAATCTTCATACAGACAACCCAAGCATTGTAGCATCACAAAATACATCTATTATAAGCTCGAACAGAGTCCGCTGTGTGCAGCGACTGAGGCTGAACTGTTAAATAGCGCCCCTGGCCTGGTCCGCTATAAACGGGTTTAAGCTAGCGTTAGCAGCTGAAGCAACACAAACATCGGATCCATTTATCTGTTGCACTGCGGTCTAAAAATAGCCACACTTAATGTTTTACAGCGGATATAAGAAGACATATTCGCGTTTTTTAGACTCGTGGCAATATAAAGCAGAGGACAGGTTTTATCTGTGCTATGTCCACTTACCATACTTCTCACTACTCCTCTGTTCCCTACCACACTCAAGACTGCGGACGATCTCCACAGCCACATGATGGGCACACTGATCACGTTACCTTTTCGGCCCTCCGGCTCCGCCCACAAAGAGCCTAGCAAAGGGGTTGGTGTTCCATGGGATCAACTGTGATTTTGTAAGCACAGAATATTCTGCGTAAAATCATCCAAATACAGAGCCCTAACAAGCGACTGCAGCAGCTTCCTTCTCGATGCGTCTTTGAGTGCATTGCACCCCATTGCATCCCATTACAGCGTTATGGCTTGTAAAGTAGACTTTTTTTTTTAAATTAATCAAAGTTAATTAAGTCTTACAGGGCAACATTACTCAAATGGACCTGATATTTAGAACAACATCCATAATATTCCTCACCCTTTTTCTTCCTCTTCTTTTTTTCGTCCTTTTGTAAATTAAATCAAAAGTTTCAGTTTTACATTTCTGTATTAATGTAGGGTCTTTACCTTACTATATAAAGTGTGTAGAGTCGACTGCTGTTGTATTTTGGCGCTATATAAATAAAATAAAATTGAACATTTTCATCTTAAGATTGTCATTTTAGTATTCCCTTGAACAAATTAATTGAAATTGCATCATCCCCAGTTTTCCTCGACTGGAGTTTGTTTCTAAAAGAAATACTGGCAACTGCCAATGCTCCCCCTCAGCCTTTTTGTAGACACATCTATGGTATTAATTTGTCAGCATGGGTGAACTCTTTCTTGAGTTACCACATTCATTTTCAGAGTTTCAGAGGAATTGACCTCTGACCTTGACTTTGACATTTTGAATATAGTATCCATTTGATACTATTTCAGAAAATATGATCTCTATCTTGACCATGAGGTCACACTCACTAAGATTCAAACTCTGCACTGATGGCATCAACATTGCCTTATTCTTGAGTTCTCATGTTCACAAAGATAGATGATGATACGCCATCGTCATCAACCAAAAAAGTGAGTGTGTGATTATGTGTATATGTGGCCTATTTACTCTTACAGTAAGAGCCATTAGTGACCACCTGAAGCTCGACATTCTCAATCAGTTTCTGCGAGCGAGAGCCTTAGATTCAAGTTGTAACAAACACCCACAAAGAGAATGTGCTAAAAAACTGATTCAGAGCTCAAAACAAGGACAGACTTTGTTCCTTCCTACAGTAGCGTTAAAGGCTGAGATTTGTGCTTACTCACTCACTGGGTAACAACTTGCAGTAGGACAACTCAGGGAATACCTCATTTAAGTTTGTGTCTAAATATGCTTGTGAAATCAGAAAGAGACAGATGCCTTGGATGCACAGCCTTGTCACAGCAACAGAGACACACTGATTGTCCATTAGAAAAACTATAATAATGCAGGCTCACCTCATCCAGAGATTACATATATATTTTATTAATTGCTGTCATGTTGTCTTTTTTCACTACTGCCATATGACAAGGAGATGGGAGAAGTCAAGTTTAAGTCATGACATTGGCATTTATATATATATATATATATATATATATATATATATATATATATATATATATATATATGTGTGTGTGTGTGTGTGTGTGTGTGTGTGTGTGTGTGTGTGTGTGTGTGTGTGTGTGTGTGTGTGTATAAACACGGAGATGTAGAGCCTAAAAGATGGGCGAGACTGTGAGTAGTGCTGGCTTAACAGATGCCATTGAGGCCTGAGGTGCTGTCACTCCTGACTGCTTATTTTTGTAAACGAGACTGTGAGAAATGGATAAAACACTGGACTGAATGTGTTTATTCTCTATCATGAGCACACTATATAGGATAATTCATAATACAGCCTATTTTACTGTATGTAAACACATGAAAATATTAAAGAAGTATCATATTTTATATATAATGAAGTGAAGATCTCAAGGACCACTGGATACCTACACTCACTTAGCAGATATACACTAATCTAATGTGATACTTGACTTTTTAAAACCACGTGAGCCTATAATTCATGATGTCCAGAAAAGCAAAAGAAGAAAAAAAAAAAGCACCATAGTTTCATTATTCTTCCAACAGAGGGCACTACGCCATTGTAGAAAAGTTTACTATGTTCAGTTGACAACTTTTAAGTCCTGGAAAGAATGATGAGATTTAAGTTGAGAAAGAAAAACAAGACTGTGGTTTATGAAACTCATTTTTATTTTTAGGCTGGTGGCTTATTCCTTTATACCTTTGATCTGGGACTCTGCAGTGGTCTAATGTCAGACCCCTTAAGACAAAGTTTTGCACCTTTAATTTGGATGCAATCCTTCCTCAAACTAGTTACTGGAGTTGGCTTTAAAACACAAAGGAATAACTTAAAAGTGTAAATCAAGAGGTTATTGTTTACAGAAAAGTTGGCCTGTAATTTCTTTTTCAAATAAAATGTTGTGTGTCATTTTATTGGATTAATAAAAGATTTTTTTAATTTACTTGCTTATTACCACTTGTGATTTCTGTTTTTTAATAAAATGCGACATATTAGAGTTATCTGTTACAAACATAAAGACCTGGATTTACTATATTTCCACTGTATTCATGAGATCTTATTTAATGCAAAGAAAAAGTAAAAGCTACAAGTGTGGAAATGTGAACATGGACTGATAAGCTGGATTGTGTCACATCACAGCGATATAACTGAGTCACCTGAGCAGAGAAAATCTGTAACATTTCCAGTTAGTTACTTTTTTCTGCAATATGTTTAATGAGCTGATGATATGGACTAAAAATTCACATTTTATAAGACACTGAATAATTAAGATTTGACACATAGCGTGCATGTGGGCATAATTTCTGGCACAAATGGAGCCTCGTAGCTTAGAATTTTGATTCGTCCAAATTGGTTTGATAATGAGGGCAAAGGACGGCCTTGCATAATTGCAAGGATTCCCATGCAAACCTGCCGTTAATATTCCTGCACGGCGTAACGCTCAGTGAGTTTGGCTGATGTGGATGCCTTCAGAGGAAAAAAGCTTTTAATTAGGATATGACAAAACGCAGAATCCACCACAGGTTTCCACCTGATTCATTTGAAGACCATAATTAAGCACCTCACATATAGCCAATTAAAACTTGAATCAAAGGGGTTCTTCTGTAAAAGGAATCAGTAGCATCAATGTGGTGTGTGCGTGTGCGTGTGTGTGTGTGTGGACGCTGTAATTAGCTGCTCTGCGTGTACTGCCGAAGTGAATGTTTATGAAATGATACAGTTTTCTGGTGTGCAGGTGGTTTGGGGTTTTGTTTCCTCCGTGTAGCACAGCTGAAACAAATTAGTGTGTAACTGTGTCACATGAACTGTGTTCATTTATAATACAGTGTCAAGCTGAGACAATATTATGCACAATGCATCGCGCCAGGCTGGACAAATATCCTGAAATATTGTTAATATGTATCAACACCTGTTGCAGACAAGCGCACACACAAGCAAAGAGAGTCACAAATACAGGTTTAATCACAACAACGGGGGATAATAAGGTCACAAGATGACATTTCAAACTGATGCATGACACAAGTCATCCTAACGACTGTATAACGAGCTCGATGTTGTTTAAAAGCCTGATAAATAAACGGTTTATTTATTTGTATGTCGACTGTGGCAAAGAGGTTGCTCTCATCTGAGGCAGAACTAAGCAGCCAGCCAACAGCTGTTTGTTATAGGTCAGATATTCACAAATAACTAGGCATGCGTATGGAAAATCTGTGTGCAAGTGAACAACATAGCATTGAGGCAAACCAATTACAGCACGTTTTCAGCTGAAGTTTGGATGGAAAAAGTGAAGGTGAAAACTGCATATGTCTCTGTGTCAACTAAAGAGGCTAATAAATACAAGCATGTAAAAAAAAAGAGAAGAAGCTTGGACTGAAAGTGTGAGAATATTTCCACTCCATCAAAGTCTGTACTGCAGATAGTTACCCCTTGAAAATAGCTGTCCAAACATGTATAATGTAATTAAAAGTATTTATAAAAACAACTTTGCGGTTATTTGTTGTCATTTAATCATCACAGAGTTATGTTGGCTCATACGCCACAGAACCAGACAACCCTGCCCTAATGATGAAAAGTCGTATTTGTGAAAAAATGAGAGATAATGAATAGGAAACGACAGAGAACACAGAAGAACAAACAAGTTTCCCATAAAAAAAAACAAAAAACAGTTGCCTAGAAACAACCTCTGCTAAACCTGACTCCCCCACCCCCCGCAATACACACACACGCACACAGCCACATGCGCACACGCGCACACACTTACACGCAGAGCTATGTGCACCATGGGAGATAAGATCAGATGCTTCAAGAAAAGTTAGGGTTATTTCTCACTGTTCCTAAGCAACAAGTTTGCAGTTTTCTTGCCTTCACCCTCCGTCGGCTCCGCTGGAGATTAATAGTCAGATATAAATTAAGTTGACCACCAAACTTTATGAATTTCTCAGAAGTTGACTTTATTTTTATTGGCACAGTAAAACCACGCATCACCTCACTTGGACCGCTGAGAGTTAGAGGGACGGCTCGATCACATCATTTTACATCAAATGTTCTGGTATTTACTGGGTTTAAATTTTTTACCCCAAATGTGCAGGTCAGCTAACATTCCCACATTGGCCGTTGCTATTAATTTGGAGTATGGCGGATGTGTTATGAGGGCCCCACGTGTGCCTGCTATCATACCCCAGTTCCTTGTAAGGCATAGGATGGTGTTGTAATTACTATCTGAATATGCACATTACTCTCACAGCAAAAAAAAAAAAAAAAAAAGGATCATGCTGAGAAGGGACCACTCACCAGAACACCTACACCACCATGCTACATTCTTCCATGTTTTTGGAATACAGAACAAAAGGAGTGTAATGGAAACAGATGGCAACCTATATTTGCATTGGCAGAGAATCTTTTTACATTTAACCCTCATGCTCTGAGGGGTTTGGTTGGCAAGGCAACATGTTCTGCAATCTGTTTCCCACGACTGCATCTCAACAGTCCAGATCAGCCTGCTTATCCATCTATCTTCCTGGAGAGAATAGTAGTAAGACCAGGCAGGCATGCCCTGTGTTGAAATGTTCGACGTTATGCTGATAAGCAACTGGCAGCCAGCTCACTGCATTTCACTTCAATAGCTCTTAAATTTTTCCTCAGGATCGACACCTATAGTTTCAGAAGCCACTGCCTGACATTCTATCAGAAACCTCAATCTGACTTCAGCATATTATGACTTCACATGTCGTAAACATAAAACTTCAAGGGATTTTATTTTCCTAAATGCCTTTTTAAAATAACTGGGCAAAGACACTATTACAGAACATCTCAAGCCTCATTAAGAAAATATAAGGTGTAACGTATTTGCTGGCGGCCACTTCAGGTTTCCAGCAGTCTCATTTGTTTCCACAGTTTGGGGACACTCTGTTTACCTGCTAAAGAAGGTAACAGCAACAACAAATAAAATCTTCTTCTCACATTTCATGTGTTGTCATTATTACATAAACATATTTGTTCAGAACTGCAGTAAAAGACACTTAACAAAAGCATGCCTAGAGATGACAAAACATACAGCTAATATAGTTAAAAAACAAACAAATGCTCCGCCATCAGATAAAAAAAGAATTGTGGTCTAATGAAACCAGAAATGAACTGTTTGGCTGTAACTGAAAGTGCTATGTCTGGAATCCAGGCACAGCTCATTAAGCATTTAACATTACCCCACAGTGAGGCAATGAGGCGACCGCAGTGTTGCTGAGTGGCAAGGCCATTTGAATGCGAGGTACAGTGGACATGAAATGAGAAACATTTCATATATGCACACTGGTGCTGACCATTTTCCAACACAAGCCAAGTAAGTCTTAAAGTCTTAAAACCTGGTAAGGTGAAGACTTTGCAGTAAAATTGGCAAATTTGTGACACCTTTAAAGATTTGACTAAAGCATTTTACTTTTCCTTGTATTGTTCAGCTTCCCCTTTTGTGTTCATGAGGATCGTTTCTAATTTAAAGCAGGTGTCAAACTGCACTTTTGTGGAACAAGTCGGATAAGCCAGTTTCTTTCTTATTAAAACAGAGGGAAAGGAATTCCTTCATTTTCATCATTACCGCTCTCAGAGGTGAAGAAAGGCCGCGTGCTAATTTAGAATCTCACCTGACTGGTGGGTTTATGGGCTCCATTTCTCTCAGAGTGACACCGATATGTTTGAAACAAGCTGCAGAAGAGTAGAAGCTCAATCGCAGCCTGTTGTGAGATAAATGACTTGAAGGAACAGATTTTTTTCCCCCCCTAAAAGTCAATGAATCAATGAAAACGGATACTTATTTATTTATTTTTGTAGCTTCACTATGACTCAAAAAGAGAAACTGAACACGATTCATGTGATAGACTACAGAGAAAGCACCTCGGTTGGAAATGTACTCGTTCGAATTTGTGCCATTTTATACTATTAAGCTGCCTGATGTGCTGCTGGCTATCACAGCACCACAACTCTGCTCTTTTAAAAGGCGGATGAGTGTGTCAGCAATGTCACAAAAGGGAGCGTAATACACCAGTGTTCACCTGCTGCCTCACAGCATGACTTACCTCAGCAGCTGTCTTTAAATGAGGTCTTTCTCTTTCATGTCTGTTTGTTGTATTTCTTTTGCTTCCTTTACTACTGCCCCTCTGCTTTAAAAAAAAATCCTCAGCATTAGTCTTTCCTTGTGTCACTATGTGTCACGATGTCCCTGATGTGTGTTTTTACGTGGCAGTGTGTGTTTTTCCTGTGATATCGCAGAGTAAAAATGAGATATAAGGCGATTTCTTCTCAGTTTTTTAGCAATTAATAAAAACATTTTGTAACAATGTACAACATGTTTATCTATGACAGTTATTTTCTTCAAATGAAAAAAAAAACATACAGTCAAACTTATTGCTGCACAGACTCAACATTGTTCAGTTTTAAAGAAAGCAAATTGTTTTAACAAGCCGAACTTTCACTTATTCTTGTGAAATTCGTGTAGTGTGTCTCAACCACCTGCTTAGATGAAACTGAAGAAAATGATGTGATGGAACATCGGAAGAAAGTAATATCTCTACGTTCCACCCCTAACCACCTCTGTAAGACCCCTCCAGATATTCACACAGGAATTAACTTGGTGAATATCAAAAAAGACCCCATGGAGCTATTTGAGCAGATTTATTATTTTGTGTTTTAAAGGTATTCAAACTCTGCTTCACAGAAAGGGTTTCTTTGCTATCATGGGAAGATAAATACAGAAAAAAGCACATCTAAAAACAATGTATGCAAACCAGCTTCATTAAGAAAATAATGTTCTCCCCGTGTTTGCGTGGGTTCCCTCCGGGTACTCCCGCTTCCTCCCACCGTCCAAACACATGCAGCTTGTGGGGATAGGTTAATTGGATAATCCAAATTGCCACTAGGTGGGAATGTGCGAGTGAATGTGAGTGTGAAAGGTTGTCTGTCCCTGTGTGTTGGCCCTGCGACAGACTGGCGACCTGTCCAGGGTGTACCCCGCCTCTCACCCTATGACAGCTGGGATAGGCTCCAGCGCCCCCCGCGACCCTGAAAAGGATAAGCGGAAGCGAATGGATGGATAGATGGATGGATGGATGCAACCATGTATTGTTATATATGTTGCATAGTTATTATATTTACTATATAATAATAAATATTACATATGATATTTTGTGAATTAACAAAATTGTCCAGTGACTTTTATGTCTTGCATTACTGGGACTAGAGGCATTGTGTTTTCATGTTCACTGGTGTTGAAAGCTTGAGAGGATTTCTTTTAATTGGTCTTGAACTTTCACATGGATATAATCGGGCAATTGTTTGGAAGTTTGTGGGCAAAGATCTAAGATCTAGTCAAGGTCACCGTAACCTCACGTCATAAACTAATGTCAATTCTTACAAAGGCATCTTGAGGGAATTTCATTACAGCTGACACGATTGTTGAGATGAATGAGTGGAATAAGCTGATTAAAAATATCGTCACAAAAAAATGGATGTAGCAACTGTTATGTCACCCACTGGTTTGCAAAGCCATACGTTCAGGATTTTAAACACTGTATCTTGATTGTTTTAAAATCAGTTTTGCTCGTGACATAACGGACACGTAACCTGCTTTATCACATGTTTTACTCTAAACTGCATCATGATTTACTACATGAACTGAAATACTGTATATGAGAAACTACACAGTTACGACTAGTGGTGCAACGGATCAAAAATTTTAAGTCACGGATCAGATCAATTTTCGGATCAGCAAAAATAGAAAAAAAAAGACAAAAATTCGACTCGCCATTTACTTATTTAAGTATTTTTTGCCTATTAAAAAACATTAAACTGAAGACTCATTCCACACACTTATGTAAAAACAAATTAAGGTGCAATATGGACATTATGGACCATGCTGGGCATCCTCTGCACACGGCCATAAACAACCAGAGGAGTCTGTTCAGTGACAGGTTGCTTCTCCCAAAGTCAAGGACCAGCAGACTTAAAAACTCCTTTGTCCCACACGCCATCAAACTGTTTAACTCCTCGCTGGAAGGGAAACAGGAGGACAAAGGAGGGGGGAACAAGTAAGCTGTAGGGCCTTTTCACTGTGCAATAGTTTTTGTTAATATAATAATTACACAAGCCACTGAGTTTATTTAAAATCTTATATGCTTATATATAACTTAACCGCAGAACAGATGCGTCTTTACGAGGTACTTAAGTACATCGAAGATGTTATTACATATGCAGCACAGAGCATCACTGCCATTACTCAGGCTCTAAGTTTTATTGTCTGTTTTCTGCTTCTACATATGGAATTAAATAGCTGTTTGTGGGAGCTGTCATCAGCATGGGTTGGATTGCAGCGAGGAATTCTGCAGAAGCTGTTAGACCCATACCACCAGAGACATGAGTAATTACACACTCCTGTGGTTATGAAGCATAACCTAGTGAGGAGGCATATATTTGCCATGCTATAAATAAAACTTGATTGAAAGGATAATTATTTGGAAGACAGAACATGGATTAAAACAGACCCTCCCTTGTATTGTCACACTTTCAAATGCTTGAAGGGTACTAGTCAAAATGATTTCTTTTTTTTACCACCCTCTTCTCTGTAATTGTCCACAGCTGACATGGTTTAAAGAGTGGACGATGGAAGGCTTTGACAGGTGGGGATGGTCTGGTGGACTTGACACAGACGCAGTGCATACAATTTCAGGAAATGTTATTTCCCTCTTTCTCAAACACACACATGGACATACTGGAAACAATTCTCTGAGATTTTGACACAATAGCATCATGGAGCTGCTGCAGATTTATCAGCTGCACATGCACGATGCAAATCCCTTGTTCCACTACATCCCAGATTTGCTTTATTTGATGGAGTTCTGGTGACTGTGGAGTCCATTTATACACAGTGAACTCAGCGGGATGTTTAAGAAACCAGTTTGAGCTTTCTGACATGGCGAGTTACCATCAGAGGATGAGTATACTGTGACTGTGACATGATCGGCAACTCAAGAAGGCTGTGGCATTTAACCAATTCTCAGTTAGCTGTATAGAGCCAAAAGTGTGCCAAGAAAATATCCCCCACACCACCACAGTCACTAACTGTTGTCCAATTTCCTGTTGCCCAATCATAGTGAGCCCCTGTAAATTATACAGTTTAGCCTCAGTTAGTTTCCTGTTGCCAGCTGACAGGAGGGTACCTGGTGTGGTTGGGCTGCTGTAGCCCAACTGCTTCAAGGTTCACCATATTGTGTATTCAAAGATGTCCTTCTACATACCTTGGCTGCAACAAGTGGCTATTGTGTTATTACAGCCTTTGACCTCTGACATTAGGCAACAACAAGGCTTAAAAACAGCTTTTTCCCCGTTCTGATCCTTGGTTTGAACTTTAGTAGCTTAAACTCCTGAATTAAAGCTGAAAGTTTGCACTTCAATCACATCTCAATTTCTTTTTAATTAAACTGTGATCAATGAGTCACCTAAACATGTACAGTACAAAATATACACCCCCCCCCCCCCCTCCCCCAGTTTTCTTCACACATCAGTGTTTTTTGCATTACTAACCTTTCAATGTCCATGCAGCTTTGTATCGTAACCTTACCGTTTCACTCATATGGCATGGTATCATCAGCAGCCTGATTATGTCTGAAATGAAATCCTCAGTCACCGAAGATTGGTTTGTCACATTTTCCTAATATATTGGATTAGTCACACAAATGAACCACAATCATTAAATGTTGGGCTACTGACTACAAATTCCTACCCTATTGACTGATGTCATTTTTATCAGTGTTCAGAAATGCACAAGTAAACAGTCTTTCTGACTGTGGCTCCTCAACAATAACCATCTTTTAAAGTCACTTAGCTCTTTTCCCCTTTCATCCTCAATCAGAGTAATCTGAGCTCAGCCACAGAGCACGTGTCATGTGTTCCACAGAGCATGACTGGTTGCTAATTGCTGTGTGGAAACATCTGCATTCACTGCATTCCCTCACTCATTTATTCATATTTATCTTTCAGGTTGTCATCTGTCTGTGCACACAACCCACGGAGGGAGATGTGTAGGCATGTCCATCCTGTATCAACAGTCGCTTGCATAACAGCCGCAATAATTTTTCCATGGTTTTCCACGGTTTTTGAAATCCCAGTAATGAACCTGTATAAAGGCAACCGAGTTACAGATGCTGCTTTTGGTCAAATTTTGGCAGGGGAAAATGTAATCCATTAAAATCATAATACTGATGACATCCAAGTTAGCTGGCACCTGATAAGTCTCCAACTGTAGTTTGTGGGAGTGCGAACAATATAAATAAACACAGGGTCTGTTGTGCTAAGTGTGGCCTGTTATTGTCTCACCACCTCCATTTCCAACACTCTTAAAGCCAGGCCGGCAGTGTGAGCACCTTAACAGAGAAAAGGCGACAGCAAGGACACTGAACCTTTACACGAAAGATTGTTAATAAGATAGCAAAAGCCCTGCTGGTCACATTCACCAAACGTGTAGGCTTGTCTTAAGTCACAAATAACAGCTCTGCACATGAATGAGTCAGTGCGTATAACAAGCCAGACAGCTAGAAATAAAATATAAAAACCAAAGAAAGACATTTTTAAAAAAAATCATCCCTCTGTAAAGCTTTTTACCTTTGTTGATTCTTCAAGCTTATCTTATAATATGACAGGTGCCGCATTTCTCACGGTTACATCACGCACACTGTAACAAGACGACTTCTGATGGTTTTGACAGGGCCTGTCGAGAGAGATGATTTAAAGGATTCTGACAAGCAGGCTTCCCCACATCACCTGAAACTGGAAATTCATGTTGGATGTTCCAAGTGGTGAAATGATGGAGCGATGGTCACGCTTCAACAACTGACCAAGTCCTCCTAGTTTCCGTTCTCAAGCTCTTCAAAACATTTTATACAGTTAATTGTGAAAGATTTACCTCTTGTTTTGTCGTAATTTTGAAAACAAAGAGAGAAAAAAGCAAATATTGGAACAATCTGATCAGTCTGACATTCCTGATAAATTTTTAGTCCCACACGTCGAGTGCCATCTAATTAATATAGTTCATTTTACTACTTCGTAACATATTGTACATTTTGTGATATTTTAATGTTAAGATCAATCGATTTAGGATATTTTCAACTAAATAAAACCTCATTAAACAGTCTTTTACAGAATTTTGTCCATTGGTGTGTTGCATGTGAAGTGTGCAGTGGATCACAGTATGTGCATTCTTCTTTCTTTCTTTTGTCCCTAGCTGGCGGTGGGCAGGGGAGGTCGTCCACAAAGCCAATACACTTGCTTGAGGGTTAGATGTTGTTGCTTAAGATAGTCTTCAGTTTGCTTTATCAAAGTCTTCTTGGGTGCGTGACCCTTGATTGTCCAGTGGGCGGGGTGCTGCTGCAGCAGAAGGTGATGCGGCAGGGGATGTTTGTTCATGCGGCAAATGTGACCAAACCATTGCAGTCGTCACTTCTGGATCAGCTCTTCCATCGAGGGTTGATGGTGACATTGACTACGTATCGCGCTGTTGCTGAGACACGGAGGGATACTTGGAGAATCTGACGCGAACAGCACATTTGGAAGACCTCAAGCTTGTTGAGGTCGTGCTTGAGGATGACCCAGGTTTCAGATCCATAGAGAAGAATGGGCAATACCAGTGTGCCGTACAGGCGGATTTTGGTGAAGAGGGTAACGTTTGTCTGCTTTCAGATGCACCACTGGAGAGAGGCGAAAGCTGCCACCGCTTGACCGATTCTTGAGTGTATTTCTGCCATTGATGCCACTTTCTTTTCTTGCACCAGATACTGAGGTATTTGAATTCCCACACTAGTTCAATTAGCACGCCTTTGAGATGCACAGTAGCTGGTCACCTGTCAGTAGTAAGGACTTTGGTCTTCTCGGCACTGATCTTGAGGACATTTGGTTGAGCAAGTTGGGCGAATTTGTCGTATGTACATTAACCACCCACTTTATAAAGTACCTGTGTTCAGCACTTGATAACAAAAACATCTAAACACATGGCAGCAACTCGGTGGATTAAACTATGTAGACATGATCAAAAAGACTTGCCGAAGTAAAACCAGAGAATCAGGATTTAGACAAAAAGTGATTTAAGTGAATGTTAAATGTGACATGTTTGTTGGTGCCTGATGGGACTGTGTATTTCAAAAACTGTTGATCTGCTGGGATTTTCCCACACTGTCATCTCTAGGGTTTACAGAGAATGATCTGAACAGGAGAAAATATCCAGTGGGTGGCAAATCTCTGGGTAACAATTCCTTGTTGATGCCAGCAGTCAGAGGAAGGCAGCAGTAACTCAAATAACCACTCATTACGTCCAAGGTATACAGAAGAGCTCAAGATGTAAAACCTGGAGCAGAAGACCACACTGGAGGGGGAGGTCATGCCTGTCAGTTAAGAAAAGGAAACTGGGCTCACCAAAATTGGACAACAGTGAACTGGAAAAACACTGCCTGGTCTGATGAGTTTTAATTTCTCCTGTTACAGTCAGATGGTTGAGTCAGACTGTTATAAATAACATGAAAGCATGAATCTATCCTGCCTTGTATCACCAGATCAGGTTCTTTGGTAATGGTGTGGGAGATATTTTCTTGGCACACTTTGGGTCCCTTAGTTACAACTGATCATTGTTTAAATGTCACAGCCTACCTGACTATTGTTGCTCACCATCTCCCTCTCTTTTTGACCACAGAGTACCAGTCATCAGATGACTTCTTCCAGGAGCATAACGCACCATGTCACAAAGCTCAGATCACACCAACTTGTTTTTTTTAACATGAGAATGAGTTCACCATAGGCAAATAGCCTCTAATAGAGCAGCTGAAAAATCTGCAGCAACTCTGTGATGCTGGCATTTTGTTGAATCTGTGCCATGAAGAATTAAAGGAACTCTGAAGGCATAAAAGGAGGTCTAATCCAGTACTTATAAGGTGTACTAAAAAGACAGACTGAAACTGTGAAACAGCTATGACTCTTTACTGCGATCCCAATTATGGATTGCGAAGTGCTCCTGAGAGTCACGCTGAACATCTCCAGTCTCACTGCCCTGCTGTTACCTTTCCCCTTTTCCTGCTGCTGCTTCGCCCTATACAATAAATACCAGCAATCATTCACATTTACTCTGTGAAGTAAGGCAATGAGTCATCCACATGTTGCCCTTATAAAAGGTCGGCAAAAGCACTGTTCAGGATGTTATATACTAAAGGAGCCTTAAGGGTCCACGATTCATTTAATTCTTCCTATCAGAAATGTACTTCAGTCCTTGCCATTTCCTTTTGTTCCCCTCAAGCGCTGAGTTGATGCTGAGTAGTTAATTCGAAGACAGCGGGAAGTTTTTTCTGTTTTTTTTTGCTTCTGCAGACTGTGAATTAATTAAAAATAGGCATTATAAATGGAAACATTTTTTCCCTGTGAAAAGCAACAGGAAATAAAGTGTGCAGAGACACAGCAGACCTGTGATCACCTCGTGTTCAATGGCAATGTGCTGGAAGTGTGAGAATCATGTTAAAGTGCCACTATTTTTATTTTTCACTTTGCCAAAGTCCTAACGATGCTCTGGGTGATTGCGAACATGTCTTACACTTATGCAGTCTTCTAAAAAAAACTGAGCAAGAAAACAAATCCTGCTTATCTCCTTTGACTCGAATTAGATGATTAACTCCTGGAATAAACGAGCGTCGTGGACATCGATCAGTAGTTTCGAGAAGTATTGACAACTGTTGATGGTGGAACAAAATCAAGCTTCTCTTGTCCCTCGGCCAGTCGGCGTCTGCCATGATTCATTCATCGATTTATTTATACTGGTGATGAACCCAGGCTGCTGTGTTTATCTTCTTGTCAAAAATATGCAGTGTACCATTTGGTCGATCTTCTTTTCTCTCTGTCTGTTTGAGAGACACTGTTCGTTGCCAGCATATTGTGTAAGGATTCATCATGCTGTCGTTGTCAACAGATTTAACTGTCACACACTTGTCAAAATGCCAAGCAGTCGCAAGGGATGGAGAGAGCTCACACATAAACACAAAAGTATAAATGCAAAGAGGAGGAGATCCAAAAGTAGCCAAGTAACTGAAGGAGTTCATGCTGTCTTTCAAAGAGGAGTTGGGGGGTGGAGGGGAAGGGGAGAAAGCTCAAATAGACAAAAACACCTTTTGACATTTAAAAGTACATTATAGTACACTTAAATGGTATTGGGCTAGACCTGTAAGATACATTGTACTTTATTTGAAAAGTCAAACCACGTGTAAAATTGTCAACAAGTCTTGACTTAAACGTGGCAGAAATTTGATGCACAAACTGCACAAACAGTTGAAGTCATGTTGCCTTCAGGGGTAATTTGATAGCCTTATATGAATGTATTTGATCTTCTTTTGCCTGTTGATGAATTGTCAATACCTGTACTGATACATGTTGGTAAATGTCAGAGCCGCACAAGAATTCAGATGTGACTTGAAAAGGACAGATATTGTAAGAAAAAGTACCTTCTTTGTTTCTTTTACGAGCTAGAGTGCTCAGGAGACTCAGATATGTATGGCGCTGATAATATCTTTGCTGCACACTCAGAGGTTGACGTGCTGCATGTCCTCATCGCTCTACTGGCCTTTCTTTAGTGCCTATAAAGCAGCTGGAGAATGCAGAAGAAACAATATAAAGACATCTGAAGAATTTTACACACATGCCGCATTAATGATGCATTTTATTGAGTAATCAGTAAGTAAGTACAAATAAGCATGTAACTGTCTGCGGTATCACATTTAAAGGTGGAACATGCACCGATGCATTAACATGGGAGCGTTACTTGTGTAGGTTATATGTAGGTGTGGGCTTTTTATGTAGCAGAGAAAATGTATGCTGTAAAAATAGAAACAGGAGGTATGTTATAGCTGTTGGTTCCTATTTCCTGTGCAGTGGCAGAGAATTTGATGTGACTAAACAGTGGTCATGGCACTTTTTTATCAAGAGTGCTCTCAGGAGTTACATGTGTGTGTGTGTTTTGAAACTTTTCTTTCAAATTAAAACTTTGGATTGTTCATAATTTGTGGTCATTATAACCACGATGCATCCATATTACAGACTGTGGTTAAGGATGAGGGAAGTGAGGAAAGAGTTCTACAAACAGAAGTGGATGGATGGATGGATGGATGGATGGATGGATGGATGGATGGATGGATGGATGGATGGATGGATGGACTCAAAACATCTACAGAAGAAAAGTTGGAAATGTATCCTTCCATTTAAAACTTTAGTAGATAACCAAGCATCTCACTAAAAAAATGAATGATGATGTAATTCATTAACTACCAAATTGTGTGAAAAGTTGTGTTCATGGATGAGCTGTTTGTGTTTGGGTGTATTAATTAGTGTCAGAATGTGTGTGTGTGTGCAGATTGTGGACACGCTCCTTATTTGTGTGAAGCCTCATTAAAAGGGTGGGAATTTGCACTTCAGACATGTTCTGACCATTTTTTTTCTTTCTGTTCTGTTCTATGAGCAGTAAATAAACCTTTGCTGTTCAAATGATTTTAAACTGAGAATAATTTGTGTCTATCGCTGCTTTAAGAACTAAGGACGCCTTATTTCTCGTGTGCTTTTATGCTCGTGTGCTACTTGTGAAACATTGATGCATTCTGGTTTTCTTATTCCTTTCTCGTGCACTCTATTTCTCCCAAATGTTTTACAGATGGTGTTGGTCCACTTTTCACTTTTTACATGCTTGTACTGTCTTCACCCCCTCTCCATCTGTCTTCTCTTTTTTTCCCGTCTTCTTCCTTTCCTTTTTTTTCCTTCTTGTTTACTTGTTGTGCACACTCATGGCTTCTGGTCGGTTGGTCTGTATATGTGATAATCCTCTAACAAATTTATCATCATAACTTCGAATACCAACACTAAGCAGCTCCAGATCCACTCTGTCTTCAGCTGCCTGCGCTTGGTGTTTGTTTACCTCCGTGCAGCCCCTAACCAGATGGGCTGTTTGTCTCCAAGCCATGAAGAAGATATCAGTACAGCAACGGAACGAGTCTTGCGCCAGCCAACATGCTGTTATCTAATAATGTGTATTTTCTGCTCAGTGACACAGTAACTTACGACGTGGTAGTAGTAGTTTACACTGGGATCTTTTACATGTGATGACAGAGATATCGCATTAATGACAGCGGATATTTTTGTTAAAGAAATGTTAGATTCTCAACATCTCCTGTCAGTTATCATATTTTGTCTGCACTGCAAATCACTGTGAAAATGATTATTTTTTTATGTTTGGATAGTTTAGATACAAAGTAATATCAATCACTGTATCCTTGATTTTAATAAATATGTTGAATATCGCTGTGTAACAATAAATGTTTGGATTCTTTCCAAACAAAGTAAAATCCTACTATATGAACATGACTCAGCTCACTACCATCCTCTCATCTCAGCCTCAGTGGGGCCATGACTCACACTGAAAGCTTCTGACTTTATTAAGGGCTATTATCTTATGTGCTCACATTATATATAATTCAATATTCTATATTACAGGCCATAATTACTATAGTCTAGCACTGAGGCATCTGCAGCTTCCATCCAGCGAAGCAAAATCAAGATGGAAGACGTGACAGGTTTTTGTTAACTTTTTTAATACTGAGTCACTAAAAATATACTTGGAACAATGATGAACAAATATAGGAATAAAAAGAGATTAGCACAAAGTACAGTAAAAGTATCTGAAAAAAGTTTTTAACTTGCAAACATAACTTCAGCGAAAATTAAATCTTAAATCTTCCTCTTGTTTCGGCTGTTCCTTTTAGGGGTCATCTGCAGTGACGTTAAAGAAGGGTCACCAAGCCATTCCCAAAAACAATTTCAATCTTAAGTAGAAAACATTCACATCAGCTGTCAATCACCCAGTGGCACCTGCAATTTTCTAATCTTTAAAGGACCAGATCATTTTATTTTGTTCCTTATACTGTACATGTACGTGCATCCACCTGCCAGAAACACAGAAATGTTCATTTAATGAAACTATAATTATTCAAAATAGGCTTAGAAAATAGACTAAACAAGCTAGAGTTTGATTTGGGACAAATTTAGTGTGGAGGAAAATGCTTGGAATCATTGCTCTGAATGAATAAAATGCAATTATAAGTTGTTCTGGGACAAGAAAGAGTGGAAAATGCAAAAGCAAAAGTATTTATTCATCTCGTGAAATTCTGAAATAGAAATGTTTTAAAATGCCTTACAGAAACATAGTAATGCATGCAGCAATAATCCCTGTGACATTTCATTTGACATTTACTTTAAGTTTTCAGTACTGTTTCTCTGAGAAAAATTCAACCTTCAACATTGACTACGCCAGTAATGAGAAATCAATCTTCCGTTCCCGTTATACTTCTGGCACATCTTGTGCAAAGATGAATGAAAAGGAAGAGACGGAGATGCTATTTTCCCTCTGATGGGGGACCAATTTTTGCCTATCAGGCCAATAATAATGACAGCCAAATAACATCCAGTGGTGAATATACCCTAATGAAGGTAATGCTGCCAAAATGTGTGGGTGGACTTTTGCATTTCAGCTATTGTCTACGGTCTCCTGTTTTTAGACCACATTTGTTCTGAGATAGGTGCTCTCTTTTTCTTTTTCTTTTTCTTTTTAAATCATTGGATTTCATTCATCAACCTGTATTGTAAAAGAATCACCTTATGAAAATCCACTGACAGCTTTATAAAGTTATTGGGGCGATATTTTTTTAGATGTATAACACATCAGAGATCATAGTAACTGCGTTCAGCCTGTGTAAAGCATCCAAAATCAATAGTTTGAAAAAAGTTATGCATAAAAATACTATAAAGCATTTTAATATTGGGCAAATAGTGCTTTGAGTTAAATGTTAACATTGACATCTTACTCACAACCATGGTATGTGGTAATAATTAGGAAGCATGTTTACCATGTTCACAAGGTCACTTTAGTGTGTTAGAATCCTGGTAGACTGAACATGAAATATCTGATTGTGATGCAAAATAAAAGAGTCTACTAAAAGGGATTATAATGGATCATACATATACATGATCCCCAAGTCAGAATCACATTTCTGTACAGCATCCAAAGCCAAAGTCTTCTGAAAATAATGTACAATAAAATCACAAAATAATTCAATATCCATTAAAAGTGAATTTGTACACATGGGGACCATTATGCAAATAAAATAGCATAATGACTCTGTTACTGTGTCTTCCATCCTCATCTTTGGACCATCTTTGGACCATTTTTAATAATTTCCTCTTAAATGAAGAATTTATTTCAAAATCTTTTAACACACAGTCATGAATGAGCAGGCCTCATCATATGGCAAAGTCCTCACAGTACCATATTAACCTATTGGAGTACTTTGCTCTCAAAGTGCAGCCTTACTTGTGGTTCCAAAAATAGAAAGAGAGGCAGGGCTTTTAGCTGTCAGGCTGCTCTCCGGTGGACGTTTGGATTCAGGACACAGAATCTGCTCTACCTAAAGGCTCTAAGGGCTTAAAAGTTTCATTTTTTGGTGAAAGGTTTTATATTTAGGGCTGGATCAGATCACCCTAAACCATCTATTAGTTGTGCTGCTTAAGGCTCAAGTCTGTTTTTATTGTAAAACTGGATATGTGCTAACATTCAGCCCTCCAAAAAATGAATAGCAGGTACCTCAGCATAGGTAATGTTATGTGTAAGTCAGATGCTGACTGGTTTGAATTGTGTTGGAACAGGAAAAGGGGTGACAGTGGAGTTCAGCATGAATGGGAGAAACATGACAAAAGGCATCAAAGAAAATCAAAAACTGCTCAAAATCATCAAAAACTGCTTGAGAAGCACAGACAGGCTGAAGTCGACAGTTTTCTTTGTTTGCTTTTAAGACTTCATTTCAGCTCTGTTTACATTAGCTGGAAGGCCAAGAAATAAACTAGAAAGTGTGGCCCACAGGCTCTTGTTAGTGACATGTAGATATCAGTCTACAAAGCTATCTGTCAGCGCTGCGTGAGACCAATGTAAAAGCATGAAAAAGCCTTCTGGCTGCTGGGGGATTTCCAGTGATGCAGAGCTCTATTTCACTCCCCTACTTTCATTTCCCATGTGTTTATATGCCGCGTGTTGTTCTACTGCGTGTTGCCTTCTCGCTCCCATAGTTTGTGTTTCGTACTCTCTCCGTGCTCCTCTTTTCAGTCTCCTCATTCCTTTTACTCCCCACTTTTACTCCCCCTTTTACTCCCCACTTGGTTACACACTCCATGTTGGATTTCTCTTCCAGTTAAAAATCACCTTTTCCTTCACACCATGGCCAAAGGTTTGCTCAAAGAGAGTCTGATGTAATATAGTATAAAACACAGTTTTACATCAGGGCCAATAGAGTTTGACAAACCCTGCTCTAGAGGGTTTTTGCAGCAAATTTTAAACAATTTTATTCAATAGTTGTTAAAATAGCCTCTATAACAGGATATATGAAGAGTCTGACCCAAAAGAAAGCTGCTTTTAGTGAAAGGTCACTAAAATCAGCTGGATTCCTCCTGCAGGTACGCATACTAAATGTCTTGATCATACAATGGTTGTAGAGATAGTCCAGTCTGGACCTAATTGGTGGATTGTTATACAAGCACTGACATCCATAAGTGCTAATGTGAAAGAAAAATAATAACAGAACAAAAAAATAATAAAAGAAAAAAGCCGAAATGATGGAGGACACATCAAACAAATGTTGCAATAGGTAGAACTAAAAGCCAAAACAGATAAACAAAATCCCACTGCTCATAAGAACGGCTCACAATAACAATACATTGACAGTAAAGAAAAAGCCCACATTGATTCCACTCTGAAACATGATTGGTGATTATCTGGATGAGCTGATGCTTAGCTGAAGTGACATGAGTAGCTGAAGACAGTCAACAGCTGACGCTTAATTGGAGCAAAAAAAAAAAAAACAATGCTGAGTTCGATCCTGTAGGTTGGTTGCAGAGGCAAGGAAGAATCGGTTAAGTGAGGAAGGGTTCGTTATAAACAGAAGCACAAAAGCATCGGTCCAATTAAAACTGACAGAGGTACACGATCCTGCTCGCTTGTTTGTGTCTGCGTACACAAATGTCTGTTTACTGTGTTGGTATGATTTGTGAGAGAAGAGTTTTAGAGAATAATATGTATATATGGAGAGAGAGAGACAGAGAGAGAGACAGAGAGAGAGAGAGAGAGAGAGAGAGAGAGAGAGAGAGAGAGGATTATAAAGTAGGTCGAGTTTCGTATATTTTAACTGCCAATATTAAAAATCAAAAGAGCCCAGCATTTATCTTTTCTCACTTTATTCTAAATTCGTGTGTGTGTGTGTGTGTGTGTGTGTGTGTGTGTGTGTGTGTGTGTGTGTGTGTGTGTGTGTGTGTGTGTGTGTGTGTGTGTGTGTGTGTATGTGCAACAGTGCCAGTATTTATCAACCTATATCAAATACTGTATTTTGACAGTTGTGAATAATTTTAAACTGCAGCTAATCTAATGTTTTTATTCAATATGTATTTATATAAATAATGTGAGGTAACGCACATGTTTTCCTTTTAAACAACATAACAGTGCAGATTGAATCTTTATTCCTCTGCATTACACATAGTTCAGAGCTGGATTGAATGTGTTTGTCTGACTGCTTCTGAGGTATCTTTATTTTCTAACGTTTGTGCTAGTTTTAATGGTTTCTATTGTTTTATTATTTATAAACTTTTTAGAAATAAAATCATATAATATCACACAACCCAGTTAAATCATGTTCACTTTGACATACTTTGAGAATATCATGACTGCAGTGATACTGTACAAGTTTAAAATTTTCAAAATAATAGTAGTAGTTCATTTAGAGGTGTTCGCTCTGCTATTCTCTGAGATACACTCTTCCACAGTGCTTCTTTGTCCCTTCATCCCTAACCAGTCACGGCAGACGGCTGCTCCTCTGTGAAGCTGGCTGTGCTGGAGGTTTCTTCCTGTTAAAAGGGAGCTTTTCCTTCCCACTGCTGCCAAGTTATTGCTCATAGGGGATCATCTGTTTGCTGGGGTTTACCTGTATTATTGTACTGTCTTTACCATACAATATAAAGATTCTTGTGATTTGGTGATATATAAATAAAGTTGAATTGAATTGAATTGAATTGAATTGAATGTATGGTTAAACAGTTGCAATGCTTTTTATCCACTATCATCATATTTTTTTTGTTCTTATTATTATTTTGTGTTTTTTATGCAATAAATTGAAAACCTCACTGGACTGCTCGATTGCAGTACATGTGTGTACTCCGTGCAGGGATAAAACATGCATTTCCAAATGGGATCAGTAAATAGTTGCCTGGCTTAATGTCTGCGTTCACAGCTAGACCAGTGGATAATTCATACAAATCTAATGGCTCATCATTTATCTATAATTGACAACGGTCTACTTTCAGAAAAAAAAATAGCATGAATGGCTCTCATTTACATAATTATTTCAGACCTATATTTAGTTCTTTGTCCCATTGGCACAAATTACAGCTGAGACTCTTGAGTATTGTTGAGTAAGTTCACACATCTGCATTGGTGGGTCATGTGAGACTATATTTTCCTTTTTTTTAAGCATTAAAGTAAAAATGTTCTTGCTGTACATCCAGAAAAATGGTGAATGCAGATTGTTCTCACACGCCTTCTTCCTCTGCTTTCCGTGTGAACCCCCTCTGTCTGCTGTCAGGCAGTAAAAATATCAAATATCATCTATTAATATATGTCTGAAAATACTTATTGAGTTTCATCATAATTAGATCAGGTCAAAACTTATACCAAGGCTCAAATGTCTTCTCCTACTCTCTACTCTGCTAATTCACGTTTTCTGAATGCAGTTTTTTATGAGAAAAATGGTTAATAACTATAAAAATCAAATGACTTGAAAGTATATACATTGAAATAAATGTTAAAAACTAATTGGCTTTTATCTCCCAGGAACAGCGCTCATGTGTCCAACTGGTAAGACCTGTTGTTCACAATTGTGCAGATTGAGGTTTTGACTAAACTGTGATGAAAAGAAATAGTCTTTTAAAGGCAAATGACATGGAAATAAATTCAGTGGTTTAATGACGTAAAGACAAAGGTTTGCTGTTGGAGACAGGATTGCCCACTTTCACTGTGAATCAAGCCAAGCAGATCCGATTCTGACCACAAGAAGATTTAAGGATGCATGTATCAGACCCTACGGCGCCTTTAACTGCAACAGTAGTTTAATGATCCAGTCACGTAAGGCCACGTACACAAACACACATATAGTCTTATATCTGCTTTTGCTGATAGACTTAATGTATAATGATGGGCAGACTTTCCAAATAGTGAAAACAACAAGTCATACACACATTAGAAATGTTTGGCAAGGTCTGGCTAGATTGTGGATTTTTGCTTTAATATTTATATCTCCAAGGTATTCAGCTGATTCTCTAAAATGGCTTTGTATTTATTGGCCGTTTTTAAAACCCTGCAGAACACCGACTGGTCCAAATGACTCCTACGAGATGGCTGCTCATACCATGACAGATCCACCTCCATGTTTAACACCTGGCAAAAGACACTGTGGGTTGAGTTATTATTTTTTTATTTTTTTTATTTGGCTGTCTCCAAACAAAAACAGGCCCAGATAGAAGACAAAGGCAAATTGTCAATTAATGTTACTTTTGCATTGTTCAGGGTTTTTTTTTTTTATTTATTTGTTTTACCATTAAATATTGTAGATCTATTGAGCAGTACATGGTTACAATTGAACAAATGCAATGTTTTCAGGAAAAGTGTCTTGACCACTTTCAGGCTTTCAGAGTTGTCTTTCTTTTTTGTTTTGTTTTCTTAGACTTCCCCTATTTCAAATTATGTAATTTTTTTGTGATCAGATCTACTATCCAGGCTTGGCATATTTCAGATGCCTTATGTTGTTTGGAAAACTCAGCAAGTGACTGGCTCTGTTTCACACAGGAGATGCCTTTATTTTTAGCTTTCAAGAGCACGAAATAAATGTATAATTCGGTTGTTGTTTTACTATAGTCCATTCATTTGCATTCATACCCCAGCTCACACATAGCAGAGGAGATATTTTTGCCATTCAATAATGAAAATTTAAATCAACTACATTAAGAAAAGAAGAGACTGTGAGTTATTTGAAAGCTTTATAAACTGTGGCAATTTGAAAATATAAATAAAATCCAAAACAGTGAGAAAAAATAGAGAAAATCGTGAACTGACACAGTCAAAAAAACTGGGGGGATGAATGTTGAAAAGTACTACTAGCAATACTGTTTTTACAGTGTTTTTTTTTAAAGGTCTGGTATTTTGTTATGAAGCACTTTGTGATATTTGTCTTTAAAAGTGCTACAGAAATAAGAAATAAAATCGAAATAAAATTTTACTTAACTCAAACATACTAAAGTAATTTGATGATCGTCCTTGATTCCTGATTCGTTCCTGATTTGGTGATTGGTTAATTGGTTTGAAAATTTCTACAACTTAAGTCCAACAAAGTGAAGATGCTGCTATTAGAGGAGATGAAGAGAGGCCAAACATCTTGGCAGGTTAGAAAGTAAAGCAGTGAATATTTGTACCTGTACGTTTATTATTATTATTATTATTAATAATAATAATAAAGCTTGTTTGTTTTGTTATTTTCTTTTTGGGGGTTTTGTCAGCCAATATTTTCAACATGTTGTTTCAGCTCTAAGTATCCTGTGCTTCATTCATCTGATGTTCTCCTTTGATTTGCCTTCCTCAGATCAACAGGAGTTCCATCTCGAGAGAAACAGAAGACAGCTTTGTCACAGGTCTATGTCAGAGTTTTTGGTACAGAGAGCAGAGAGTCATTGGATCCGAGCTCTTGTTCTCTGGCAGTATATCAGACTCAGTCCATGGTTAAACAGTGGGATTTTAGAGAAATATTCAATGCCTAAGCTTCAAAATGTAATACTGTGAGGTCTTTTTCATTAGTTGAATGTGATGCATAGAAAGGAGGAGCTAAGTGGTCATTTGCCTCAGTTTAACTTGCTTTCTGATGGTCATTAAAATTGTTTTTCATTATGTTTTCTTTCTCTCTTTTTAAAATATATATTACTTCAGTTTCTCTGCGCGAGCTTTCCCCTGCATCATCACTGGGAAATGAGTTTCAGATGGTTGGTATAAATGCAGCATATTGTCAGACCATATAACGCTCAGTTTGCCATCAGGAAGTCCAATTAAGGTCCCCTGTTTGCATGCATTAGACCCATGTAATACACGGTGCACTATCTCACAGTCCATTAGAGACTAGCTCTCACGTGAGTGCCAAATGCAATCACAGTGTTCTCTCTAAAATCCAACGAAGCAGTGAGATATAAAACCCACATAATTTGCAACACTTTGTGGGTGATGAAGCAACAGCTTTCAAAATGAGTACCCCCACTGCCACCCTCCCCTTCCATGCCTGCGCTGGGAACAGTTTCATGGTAAATATCATGGGAAGGCTTCACGATCATCTCATTGGCTCAGAAGTCAGAGACCCCATCATATAAAACGAGAGCGACTGGTCTAACAGCCCTTTCCCACTGGCGAGGGTAGTGGATCACACTTGGGCTCCAACTGTCGGGAAAATACCTTTTACGCACAGAGTGTCTGGAAAGGTTGAGCGAGTCCGCGCGCCAGCGATCAGAATTTTTGAAGCGAAAGAGTCATACAGCCAACAGGTGGGTTTACTCGGCCGCAGCGGGACTTAACTTGGCTTTATCTGGTGGAGAAAAGTTATTTAGACTCGTCTTTGCGCATGCATTTTTAATATTACTTTGAATATTTGCGTTTTCGGTGATTTAAATGACTGCGGAGTGATGAAAAAATAGTTAAACTTAATGAAAACGTTTTTTTTCGCATTGTTCGTTTAAATTATCTAGATGAAATTTAATTTTAGCTCGTGTTCTCACTAATTCCACATTCATTAAAGTCTTCTTTGTAGCTGGTTAGATAAGCGGTTTTTTTTATTGTTTTGTTTTAATGCTACTTCTGGTTTAAAGGTTTAGTCATCATTTCACTCACCCGCTGAATCTGAAGCGTATTTTTCTACTGAGGTGTAAAGGGCAAAACAAATTTGATCTAGGGTTAATGTCTTCTGGGAACCCACGTTTGAACTCCGATCAATGGATGCGTTTCTTTTGATTCTATCTGCCTTTTCTGTGCATCACTCTTCTCTTAATAGAAAAACTGTTAGCTGGGGCGTCTGAGTAGGCATGTGGCTACTGGAGAAGCTCCGCAGTGGGACTCAATCCCAGCCTCCGCAGACAATAGAGGCCATTCCTGTTTCTGTGTATGCCAATGTACTCACTCCAGAGAAGATTCCCGATTTCTTCATCCCACCCAAACTTATCTGCTGCCCCCCAGAAGAATCTGTCACCCCAGAAACTCAGCACTGCTCCAAAATCAGACCCTCAGCCTCTGACCATGCCATCTGCAGCCAGAGCCCCAGAGCTAGGAGCGGCAAGAACCCCTGCAGCCCTCGCCTCTTTTCCCGCAATCTCCAGAAATCAGCCAACCGGCACATCATCCAGATAGAGAGCGCTGATGAGCCTGGTGCTGGATCTATGGACAGGGTCGGTATTGATGTAAACACTAATGCTGACCCACAGTCACAGACTGCAATGTCTCTGCCATATGTCCCAAAGGCTCAGACCTCCTATGGCTTTTCCACCCTGATGGAGTCTCCTCATACCCGACGCAAGGAGAGCCTTTTCCACAGCGACCCCAGCAGCCCTCTCACCTCCCCAAACTCCCAGAGGCGCTCCCAAGGGGGAACCCTACTGGCCCCGGCTGACCCCAACCCCTACCGCTATTTCAGCGGTGGTGAGAGTGACACCTGCTCCTCAGCCGAGTCATCTCCCTTTAACTCACCTCTCCTTTCCCGATCTGCCTCTCTCCTGCGCTCTATTACACAGGAGACACAAGCCAAGGTGAGGACTTGTGCTCTATATGCTCATGTATGGCCACGATGTATAATTCAAAATCATCAGTGAGTGTGTAACAGTTTTTTCCTCCTAGTTTGATTCAGCTAGTGGCTTATTTCTGTATGTTTACAGTTGCTTTTCCTCTCTCCCCCAAGGTGTCTCGTGCCAAACGCTCCCTGGCACGCCACAGTTCCCTCTCCACTGATGAATGCAGCTCAGCAGACAACAGCCCCAACATGCAGCGCCGCCGAATGCGCTGCCCTCCCTCTCCCGCCTTCCGTGGATGTAAAAGCGGTGGCTTGAGGGGAGCAGCGGCATCGGACCTCTGTCAGCGCGAGCACACTATAAACCTCAACAAGGGGGGGAAACTGAGGCTGAGCACTCACTATGACAGGGAGGCAGCCCGGCTGAGGGTGCGCGTGCTCGCAGCTGAGGCCCTTTACGACAGGCAGACAGACCTTAAAAGCATCAACTGCTGCGTAGCACTCTACCTGAATCCTGGTAAGAAGCAGAAACAAAGGAGCACCATCATTAAGAACAGCAGGAATCCGGTGTTCAATGAAGACTTTTTTTTCGATGCTCTGCCTCAGGCACAGGTAAAGACTCTGGCCTTGAAAGTAAAGGTAGTGAACAAAGGAACCAGCCTGAAGAGAGATGTGCTTCTTGGAGAAAGAGAAGTGCTGCTCAGTGAGCTGCTCGCAGGCCTCTAGGGAGCCCCTGTCAAGACTGGCGGACACGAGCTGGTCCACACCTTGAGGGCCCCCAGTCTTTTTATCCCACCTCGCCCTTCTGACAAATACTGGACAGGAGCAAGCACACAGATGACAAGGAAGATGTTTCTTCCACACTGGGTTATATATGCGCACAGAAAAAAATGAAGGTCTCTGTTAAAGTCTCGCTTTGCCAATTCTTCAAATTCAAAATTAGGGGCAGCCCACAATAACCTATAGGCTTATCAGTGAAGTGACTATGTGAACAGTGGGGCTGTGATCCTCGTTTGTGCGTATTTCTCTTTGAGTATTGAGTTACAAACAGTTTTACTCTCACCGATGAGCGTTGTATTGTGGCTCAGTGTCATATCAGTTGGTATGCAATCTTGTTTAAGTTGGAGCTGCTTATTGTTTCGTAATGAATGCGGTGATATTATCTGTAAGCATTTGCACGTCACTGTGGAAATTAATAATGGCTCTGTGTGCTTGAGAGAATTTATATATAGGGAAGATATTCGATTTTAATTGCTAGTAAATGTAATGTTGATATGAGTGTTGTTTTGTGATATGCTTTTGAACTCACGAATAAAAACCATGCTAGGGCTTTTGTCTCGCCTTGCACTTTTTGTCTGTGGTTTTTGTCTTTGAATTAATCCCCAGGATCACATGAAATCCCCAGAAATGATAATAAACCTCTCATTTTCTCACTCGAGTTTTAAATTATTGCAAACAACCCTCAGGTGGGGTCTTCTGAGCCAGGCACAAGCTGGGTGTCATTTGTGAGCCTTTTGATTCCAAATACCCCCCCAACCCCAATATTGTTTCTGTGTGCATTCAAAATCCCTGTTTAATTTTAAAAGCATGTTTCCTATTCAGTCCTCCAGTGAGTTTCTGTTACTGGCACACACTGTCTTTCTCTGGAAATAATCCGTCTGCACAGGGAGGTTAGGTCTCGATTTATGAGTTCAACATTTGGGTTGACAAGTGGAAATGTATTTGTGCTACTATAGGATAATAAAAAAAAAATGTAGAAGACACACTGCAATCCACACTTGTACATTTGGCAGACATACATGGCAGAAGTCCCACTACTAAAAAAGAAAAAGAAAAAATATTAAACGTGGACTTTTGCCTCCTCTGCTGGTGCAACAGCAGAATGACATGCAAGTGAGCTAAATCATCAAAACGTCACTTCATTTTTATAAAATAAGTGCTGAGACAGCCTTTGTTTCAATCACCACCTGCCCCCCGATATATCAGGCAGACAGTTTGGTGACCCAGAGCAGAAAATAATCCAGGATTTCATTAAAAATGTAAAAACTTGGGAGACGACGCTCAAGTTTGTGCACAAGAGTGATGACCCCTATTTCTTCACTGATATAAGCCTGTGGGAAACATTCATCTGTAAGCTAAAAGGAGATGCATTTCCTACAAACTCAAGAGCAGAGCAATAAAACTGAAAGAAAATTAAGTGTGTTAGCTGCCGTAGTGGTAATACTCAAGAAGGGAAATTATGAAACTTGAACCATCTAATAACCTCCTAACTGGAAAAAAAAATCCAGAGCTCAACAACAGCCTACACAATCAAATGAAGATGAAGAGTTTTTTTGTTTTTAACTTGAGGTAATCAAAAGCAGAAATTAAAAGTCCTGATTGTTTCTGTGAGTGCAGTTGTTGGTTTGAGGTTTGCGGGTCTCGCTGGAAAATCTTCTCACACATGCATAAAGACATTTCCACACGGCAACCAGGGTCCATCAAAAATCTCCTTATTCATTAACAGACTGTTTGCAGCACAGTCAGATGGTTTTTAAAAAAAATATTCAGCTCTGACGACTTAAAAAACAAACAAACACTTATGTAAGCATAAAAGCTTTAATTAATTTGACCAAATAATGTCTCCCCCCCCCCCCCCCAAATTTTACTTTTATGATTTCATGAGACAGACTGGAAATGATATTTTTAAGAGGCTTTAAAAGAGAAGCACAGTGGAAGCTTTTATTTGCATTCAGACTGTGTTTCCTCTTCATGTTTTACTGTATGCAAGGACTGAAAATGACTGCCGTGTAGCAGCATTTATCCTCTGAATTCATTTAATGTTTTAACCATCAGCTATAGCAACTCTCCATGCCACAGTGTATTTATACATATGTTATATGTTTCCAGTTTCCACTTTACAAATAAGATAAAGTCATATGAAGCACGTAGGCTACAGATTTTGGCACTGAACATTTAAGTCAATATTCTGGCCCCTGGCGTTGAGTAGGAGGACAGAGTGATGTGACCTAACAACTGTTGGGATCAGTGGTGTAGGTTTCCAGCTCCTTACTGTTTTCATTTGGATTTTTTTTTTTAACTAAAAATGAATCTCATCCCTGCTGTCAAATTTAAAACTGTGTTATCCCCATAACATTAACCTAAGTAATAATCTTCCAAAGTAATATGTAGTCATATGGCAAGTAGGGGATGATGGTGACTGTTTGCTCACAGTGCAGGAGGCCTCGCTGCCTGTGAGATAGGATTCTGTCATTTGATTATTCGGTGATAATCATTAGATTTAGAATATTATGCTATTTAATTCAGACTGACTGAAACTCCTGATTTGAATTAAGAGCTGGTAGGATTCATGCACATTCAAAATGTGCATGCAGACAGTCACAGTTTGGCACGACGCAGCTGTCTAAAGGAGGAGAATCCAACATTTCAGCTGCCTGCAACAGGAGTTTTTTGTTTATCTGTTTTGTTTATTTTTATTGTTATTTATTTATTTTTCATCGTTTTTTCTCAAAACTGACCTAAGATACATATCTTAAGGGATGAACTAGAGAACAAATTTTAAATGGTCTCTTTTGGTGCTTTGTTGCTCTCAGACTGTCACAAAAACAACAACTACTTTGACTGACTCTATGAAAAATGCATAAGAAGATCTCACAGAGGTAACAAGGTGAGCCCCAGGGAACTTTCAGGCACAAATGTGACATCTGGGCAGGATGTGCAGGGTGTCCTTAAAATGTTTGAGGAAACCAGACCAAGTGGAGGACGAAAGAACTATTTACAGCAAATGAACAGTATCTGAAAGTCATATTCTTAAGAAGCAGAAAGAAAATCCAGCAATGACCTGACACAGAACCTGAGAGATGCGTCTGATCCTTTGGTTCATCCACCTGCTGTTCAATGACACATCATCACGAGGACTCAGTGGTTGGCTGTCAAGAAGCCATTCTTAAGGAAGGGAAACAGGGGGAAGGCTGACGTACGCCAGATCGCACCTGGACTGAAAATCAGGGGCAGCAGGTCTGATGGAGTGATGAATGCATATTTGCATCCAAATTTCCCTTCTTTATTTTTTTTTGTTCAAATCATCATTAATATGTATGAAGAAGACATCAATAAAACATGGAGAACGATTTTCATCCACCATGTAATACCACATGGAAAGAAACTGATTGGTGCCAATTTTATTTTTTAGCGTGACAACGAACCAAAACATCCGGATAAGAGCTTTGATTGTCCTATTCCTGAATACTACTTAAAGAAATTGAAAGAAAGCTCAATTAAGGCTGAGTTGAAAAGCAAAACAAATATTGATTCTGTTCGAAGTTTTGTTTGTTTTTGTATATATACTTTTTCCTCGCAAAATATAAAGAAATGAAGGGCGGCTCGAGGCTTCTGCACAGTACTGTATAATAACGGTGTACAGTTTTGTGAGACTAAACTATATATCAAACACAGCATATGTTCTACCAGCGGGTGGATTACACCGACTTTTATTATAAGTAGCCGCTACCGTTTTCATTACAACTCTTTTCGGGTATACTTGCTTTGTAAGCGCGGAATCAGCTGGAAACACTGCGCTTTGTTGGTGCGATCGCCACAACAAACGAACCCATCAGCTGGCAGCTCTTTAACTGACACACATCACGGGAAATGTAGTTTATCTTCCAGGAAACGCCTCCTGCTCTTGAGAACTGGAAATTCCCCCAACACTACATCACCCACAATGCCTCACCGTCATCGTAAACAACATAGACGCCATCTTGACAGCACCCTCAAAATGGCAGAAAGATGTGAGCTAGAAACCGAGTCCAAACTAAGATCTCAGCGCTCTGCTATTTAAAACCAGTCGGCGCCGTTTTTCCCCAACCGCGGGTGGTTATGGAGTTGGAGCCCAGCGAGGCAGCACAGAGCCTGTAACATGGATATATCGACGGCGGTTTTCAACGCGGCCAGAGATGGTAAGCTGAAACTTATCCAGAAGTTGCTGAGCAACAAAAGTCCAGAGGAGCTGGAGGCTTTGGCTGAGGAGAAAACACAGGGGGGAACCCCTTTGCTGATAGCCTCTCGATACGGACATTTAGAGGTGGTGGACTACCTCCTTGAACATTGTAAAGCGAATGTTGAACTCGGGGGTTCGGTGAACTTTGACGGCGAGACCATCGAGGGGGCTCCGCCGCTCTGGGCGGCTTCGGCAGCCGGTCACCTCCTTGTGGTGAAGACGCTACTGAAACACGGTGCCTCAGTAAACAATGCAACACTAACTAACTCAACGCCGCTCCGAGCTGCCTGCTTCGACGGTCACCTGGAGATCGTCCGCTACCTGGTGGAGCACAGAGCCGACATGGAGGTCGCCAACCGCCACGGCCACACCTGCCTCATGATCTCCTGCTATAAGGGCCACAAGGAGATAGCCAAGTTCCTCCTGGATCGCGGTGCGGATGTTAACCGCAAGAGTGTGAAAGGAAACACTGCCCTACACGACTGTGCCGAGTCAGGTAGTCTGGACATCATGAAGATGCTGCTGAAGTGCAGTGCCCGCATGGAGAGAGACGGATACGGGATGACCCCGCTCCTGGCCGCAAGCGTGACGGGTCACACCAACATAGTGGAGTACCTCGCCCACCAGCCTCGTACCTCCAGAGAGGAGCGCATTGATGCACTTGAACTCCTAGGGGCTACTTTTGTGGACAAAAAGCGTGATCTGTTGGGCGCCATGAGGTACTGGAGGAGGGCGATGGAGCTGAGGCAGCCAGGGGAAAAGACCGGTTCTCTTGCCAAGCCCCCACCCGGTCCCCCGATCCCCGCCTATGGCTGCGCACAGGAGGTGTGCACTGCAGAGGAACTCGAGGCTTTGATCACCGACCCGGACGAAATGAGGATGCAGGCCCTGTTGATTCGCGAGCGCATCCTGGGCCCGTCCCATCCAGACACGTCTTATTACATCCGCTATAGGGGAGCTGTGTACGCTGACTCGGGCAACTTTGAGCGCTGCATAAGTCTGTGGAAGTACGCTTTAGACATGCAGCAAAGCAACCTGGACCCTCTCAGTCCCATGACAGCCTCAAGTTTCCTGTCTTTTGCAGAGCTCTTCTCGTTTGTTCTTCAAGACCGGGCAAAAGGCTCGCTGTCAACACGCATCACCTTCCATGATCTCATGACTGTGTTGGGCAAAAGCGTGAGGGAGGTAGAGAGAGCTGTGGCACAGAGGGATAATCCCCCAGAAGCTCCTCAGTTCACCAAAGCCCTCTCCATCATCCTCCACCTCATCTTTCTACTGGAGAAGCTCGAGTGCAGCCCGGAGCAGGAGCACCAGAAGAAGCACACGGTGTACCGACTTCTAAAGCTGAACCCCCGAGGGCGGAGCGGCTTCACCCCCCTGCACATGGCCGTAGACAAGGAAACGACATCTGTCGGCCGCTACCCGGTAGGCCGCTTCCCCTCCCAGGCGGTGGCTGCACTGCTCCTAGAGTGCGGCGCGGACGTTGATTCGCGGGACTGTGAGAACAACACACCGCTGCACATTGCTGCTAACAACGGTTGTCCGGAGATTATAGCGCTCCTCATGAAGGCTGGAGCTCACTTCGATGCCACAAATGCACAGAGGAAGACGGCCTACGAGCTGTTGGATGAGCACAGCAGCGGGCACCCGGCCCTCTACCCGCTAAACTACGTCACCCTTCAGTGCCTGGCAGCACGTGCAATCGAAAAGCACAGACTGCCCTACAGGGGACTCATCTCTGAAGAGATGGAGGCTTTCATTGAGCTGCACTGACTTCCACTTCTGCATCAACCGCCCCCTTCTAATGAAGAGGCATCCCAGCAACTACTCTTCCCGTTCTCGCCTATTCTTTACTGTGACCTGACACAAACTATTCTTTTGGGGGTTTTTTTGCTCGACACAAGTCTCCTCTTGACTTCTGCTCCACTGCTGACTGTAACCAACGTTTTTATCAGACCAAACCAATAGCAATAAACATCCAACCTCTGGGCTTAAGTGTCTGCCAGAGGTCTGGTCAGTTGTTGCTTTATTCTAAAACAGACTTTTAAGGTGATTGTTGGTTTCCACTGCTACTTAATGCCGGGTGAAACGTTAACATCATATAGACTCTATTGCGTCTCCTCTCAGTGTCTCCTTCTAAAACAAACAAGCAAAAAGGGAGCGGTACAAGCTGATGGGGGTTTGTGTGGGTTTGCTAGTGGCTGAAGTGTATGAGAAATGGGCTCGTTTTTACTGACACAAAGCATCTGATCAAAGTAGCCAGATAACATGCATGAAAATGAAGTGTGACTGTGGTAGCTCACTTGTTGTTTAGCAGATTCATTCAGAAAGGAAATATTTGAACAAACTCAACGAGTCGCTGGCATTTTTTTTTCTTTTCTTTGTGCCTGGTTCTACTTGTTCGCATTCGGTGTACCATCTGTTATGTTTCTCTGACACTGGGAACGTGTTGAAAGTACTGTGCCAAATGTTCCGTTACAAACTGTAAACCGGTGGCAAAATGGCAAAAGCAATGAATGTTTTCTTCCTGATTACAAGCAAAAGTAATAATATGAAGTTACAGACATGAACCTCTGAGCTTGAGGAGAACATTGACTGGACTGTGACAGTATTTTGTCAGCCTGCTGCACCGTCTGACTTAGTAAAAAAAAAAAAAAAAAAGAGACAGGTGCCATTATTTAACACTCCCCAGTCTCCAAACAAGATAACCTATGCAGTTGTTAATATTATTCCAAAAATTGTGAAGCTAAAAGTCGCTGCATGAACACGATTTACATGTTGTTTTTGTTTTTTTGGGGTTTTTTCCCCTCTGTTGTACATGTTCATCCTAATATGATGACTTAAATGATTGGGGCTGCTTCTTTAACAATAATTTGGTATCTTCTGAATATTTAAATCTAAGAATGTTTTGTTAATTTCTACTTATTTCTGAATGAACAGTTTCTAACAGAGCCTGACGCGTACCTGCGTGCCTCCTCCCAGGATTATGAAATCCACAAGAAAGACATCCAAGTTAATGCAAAAGAAGCAGCCTCATGACGTTTGCGGGGACAACGACGGACCTTTGAGCGCGCTCTCGTCGCTATAAAAAAAGGCACAAATCAACTGTCGAGGATCATGTGTTGGTTTTTGCCTTGCAGTGAATTTTCCCTTTAACATCAGATGCAGTTCACAGAAAACAAAAAGGAACAGATGGCTCTTTGGCCATTCCTGCATCTCAGTCTTATATTTAGTTGTTTTTCTTGTGTTTTCAGCAATATTTTATTTGTCAGTCTGTGTTAAGCACCACTAAAAAGTTGAAATACACACTGAAGAGGCTCTGGAAGATCCTAAACACCTTATATTCAGGCTCTAAACTGTCGCTGCCTTTGTCTTTCCCAGCAGATTTGCGATAACTCAAGATTAAAAGTGTGTTGGAGATGCCTGAATAAAATTCAGTATCACAACAGAATCCCTGTATGTCGGCTCAGCGTTCCTGTGGCTCTTGTCTGTGTGCAAAAATGTGAATGAGAGTTGTTCTTGACTTAGGCTGGAAAGCTGGAAATGAATCCCAGTTTTCGATGTCTTGATTTTAATTATTCAGTCTGAGCGCTGTTGCTCACATGGCAGCAGCGTTTGCATTGTGATAGCAGCAGGACATAACAGCCTTACCATGCCATTGTGACAGCCAGGTCCATGAAATGATCTAATTTGGACACTGGAAGTGACATTATCTTGGAGTGCACACGTATCAAAAACAAAATCTGCGAGCTCTCATTACGCAGGCTTTCCACAGCTCACATAAACTCCAGCACCCTGAAATAAAGCATAACAGAAACTTGATCTTTCAGAGTCCTGCACTCTTAAAATATAAATAGAGTGCAATTAACGTCACTGCTGCAGGGTAGTGCTAGAGACAGGCCACTTACTCTGCTAATTTTAGGGATCTTTTGGCCTAGCTTCCACTCTGAAAATGGGAATACTGTAATGCTATACAGTCAGACAGGCAGGTCACAGGGTGACTGGCAGAGACGGCGCACGGACAACAGAGACGGCATTATTCTTATAGTAACAGACACAATATTAGCTATCCATCGATAAAAGCTTAACCTAACTACATTAAGTCGGGCAGTGTGGTGGCAGCTAGTCGAGAAACACCAGGTGGTAAATGTAGCGTCTACCCTGCATAACAGTCATAAAATAAGAAACTGTGAACACTGACGTAATCCACATGGTCTCCCATGGCTGACCTGACCCCTCTGTTAAAGGGAAAAATGGTCATTAACTTATTGTGTTAGATAATAACTGTGGAAGTAGCCCTTCTTCATATAAGATATTTACAAGTGGTAATATTGGGATAAATAGAAGAGGAAAGTGTATTTTTGGTACTTGAAGGCAAAAAAAAAAGGAAATCCCAAAGCTCGGCTTCCTTTTAGGAACTTATCTTCTGCAAACTGAAGAGACTTGGCATAGAAATACTGACATACCTAAACCTGGAGTCATGAATTTTCTTTGTTCATATTTCCATCCTCAAGTAAATGTAACATCATATAATAGTAACTTCCCACTAGATGTCACTAGCAACAAAGAAAATCAATCAGACAAGAAGTCTTTTGTTCCTTTAAGATCATGTGAAATGCTCAGAAATGTAGCTCTCAGGCAGAAATGGTGGTGGTGGGTTGATTTTCTTTTTCTTTGTGTCTCTTTCAGCAGAGAGTCTGACTCTGACAAAGAAGTCTTTGTACCGATAGAGAAACAGAATGAGCTGTTGAGGATGGCATTTATTTGAAAAAAAAAGAAAGAAAATGTAAGCACTAAATGTGCATTTTTAGGTAAAGAGGAAAAGAAATCTTGGTAGATGGGAGGCGCTGAGTCTTTTTGCAGGGTTTTCTATGGGGGTCAGCAGAAAGGTTAATATAAAACCTCCTTCGTGACATCCTCAGGTGCCATGCCAACGTCCAGCACCACACTCCAACACCTCACGATCTGCCCTTGTGGCTGTTGCTTTTGTCATGCTGCGTGACCCAAATAGCACCAGATCATTAAACTAGATATAACAAAGTCCTATGTTGAACTATTTCAATTTGCTTCAGGTTAAAGAATAGTGCTTTGTTGCCCTGTTTTTCATTTTTTTTTTTTTTTTTATTGATATTTTAAATCAAATTTGTGGGCAACGCCAGAAACGAAGATAAGCTAATACACCAAATTGGTTACATTACACACACACATTGTTTAACTGCAGGCATTTATCCTGATAATTATATTTCATTTGATTCATTTCTTACATTAACCTGTTCGGCAGTCACTTCCATATATTTTTACCGACCCTTTGCTACTGTGATATTGATTAAATCCCCTGAAAACCATTTTTGATATATATGTACTGTAGATTAAGAAAACCAATGATAAAAGTGCACACATTTGACCCCACTGATATAAATGATCAATGAATCCACCTTTGTTAATATAACAGGACTGAATAAATTATAAGGAACAGCTCATTTATAATAGACTACTGCTAACTCCAGCCTAAAATAGCCAAGAATATCAGTACTGGTATATATGATGTATACGTATGCATCAAGAGATAAACATCAGCCGCTGCTACCAGAACACTCCTTCTCATTAATATTGGTTGATACTGATGCTCAGCCAGTGATGTAACCCTAAAGTAAAGGTAAAACTAAATCAGCAGCTTAAATGAAAGCTGACCATAACCTTGATGAACGTGGATTTGTTGCACTGTTGTTGGCTTTAATAGTTGTTCATTTTAGGCAAGTGAACCTATAAACTTGCTACTGAGTCTGTCTCCAGAACAATAAATAATACTTTTAAACTCCTTCCATCTGTTGTCCTCAGATGCTACTGCGTTATTTACCTCCTGTGGAATTATTAATGCATTTCCTTAACATCTCACCAGGACTTGTATTTCCCTACAATATTTTAGAGTCCAGCTGTAATTTAGTGTGGGAGTTCTGCTCAGTGGGAGCCGTTATGAGCCTCTCACTCTTTATTCCTGCCAGCAGCTATAATTAGATGCTATGTTATGGGAATCTAAGAGGTCTAGGGTGCTTCTCTTCATTTTAGCTCCTTGGGGAGCAAAGTGGGGGCAAATAAATAAATAAATAAATCAGTCACTAATACACAAGACCAACCTGCCACAGCTGCTGCCTCTTTTGCACCAGTCAGCGATACCAGAGAGAGCTGGAGGAGGTGGGGGTTGAAGTGGGGAAGTAATGGGGGTAATAGAGGTGATGGGGGATACGGTTGCTATTGGAGATCTTGCCTGCATCACGTCATGTGTAAGAGGGAGGGGTGGGGGGAGTGCTCCGGTGTGTGCATGAAAGAGAGAGAGAGAGAGAGAGAGAGCTGGGAGGGGTAGGCGAGGAGAGGGAAGGAGGAGGGCATTAAGGAAGAAGGCAGGGAGTATCAATGACATCAACCAGCAGTATCTGAGGCCGCCCGATCAGCAATGCTCTCCCGACAAAAGGGCTGAGGAGCAGCCGTGACCCGCTGCGCTCCGAGAGGTCGGTGGACAGCCAGGACGGTGTGTGGGGGGGGGGGAAACGCCGGCGATGTGTGCATGCACCCTCCACAAAGGAAGACCTTCATCTGAGTGGAGCTGCCACTGGATTACATTTATCCTTGCTGTTTCTAAGGAAGCTTCCAGCTGCAAATCCACCCACATGAATCTACCAGACAGTAAGGAAGACGGAGCACTTCCTACCGAGGTAACCCGCACCATCCATTTATACATATGTATATTTATTTTAACAGTTAATGTTTGCAGTCGTGCACCCCACCCAGGCTGGTTACATTTTTACTTGTCGATTAGCCTTTTGGAAACTAAAGCGGCAAGAGTAGATCCCAGCCCGGATGGAATTTCACCGCTCAGTCTTTCCCGGGGTGTTTCTTTGTGGTGTTTCTCTTTTACTCAGCAGCTGCAGCATCACTTCAGATTTTGTTTCAAGCGTTTGGGTAAAAAAAAAAAACACACACACACAAAAAAACGAGGTTGTGCAGATCAGGCTGGTTGGCAACAACGCTGTGAGTGCGCGTCCCTCTTCATCACCCCCTCCTCCTTATTGTTGGCTGGGCAGCATGAGGGACCCGGGCAGACTGGCAAAGCCTTTGTTCCTCATCAACTGTCATTAAAAGTGGCTTTTATTTTGATGGCCCTTTAAAGCGCTCTCCAGGCGCGACGAGTCTATGTTGAGTCCGTTTTTTTTAAAGACTATTAAAAAAAGAAGAAGAAAAGAAAAAGAAAGAAAAATATAAACAGTAGACTCAGACAAGAAAGAGCTCATCTTTATGATCAAATCTATGTAACACAGGCATCTTGTATATCTGCCAAGGATATTTTTTAAAAGAAAGAAAAAAGGAAGAAAACTCTTAGTTCTGTTTCTATTGTGTCTAAATTTCACTGATGCCACGCCAAAGTAAATATAACACTATGATAATGTCATTATGTCAGCATGCTCAAAGGGGCCCTCGCAGACACATTATGAATCTATACAGGCTATTATACCAGTATTTGTGAATCATTTATGGTATGGAAGGCACCAGGTGGCAAAGCGGATGGACTTATTTAGCAGGACTGGTTCCTAGACAATAGAGTGGTTCTGCTGCTGCTGCATCTGCTACTCTCCAACATTACTTAAAACAAGCCCATCTGCACATATAGGCAGTGTTTCTAGTCCATAGACCTCTCAGATGTCTATAATTATAAACACAAGGTTTTGACTGTTAACACAGCCAGTCACGCGTGCAGGCAGAATGTAATTTAATGATACGTCGATTCATCCTGACACATTTTCCGATGGCTATTGCCCGTTTGGGATTTAATCATGTAAACTTCAAGGGCCTGTTTAGTTTTTCTGGGTTTCCGTTGTGTGGCCTCTGTAAACTAGAAAATCACGCTGTCGTGGTGAATTTGAGGGAGGTCTTCCTCCTCACACACAGATGGGAAATGTTCCCTGGGGCACCTTGTGTTTGCTGGTTATTGTTCCAGACCATTTCCACATCCCTAATTATTTTAATCAGTCGTTTTTATGCATGGATTCCTCTCTTTAGCAGATCCCCTCCCGATTTTTTCCCTCTCGTCTTTTCAGCTCCACTCTGTGTTTAACAGAAGGCTACACTATGCACCTTCATAAGATGGCAAGCAATGTGTATATTTGCATCATTATGACAAGGAAGTCATTATGGTGGAAGCAGAATAACTGGACTGGTTGATTACCTCTGTGTGCTGGAAATAGATCAGATTTTCTCTTCCAAGAGTCAAGAGATTCTTGGCCCCATAGGTATTCATCTACGCGCTGTTAGGAGCGGTAGCTTATGAAATCAGTGATGGCATGTACTCTTTAAATAGCATTTCTAAGGGTTCAACCATGGGCCTCAATGGTTTTCTGCTCCCTCTGAACAGATACCACTGTAAGATCCATCCAGACTTTAATATGCCGGGTGACGTGTGCTCCCACTGGAGCAGCTTTGGTTTCCAAGTCAAAGGCTTCATTGAAGTCTCAATCCCACATTCTCGCTGCAGCGTCACCCTAACTGCTCTGCTCTCTTACGTTCTTCCCCTGTGTTACATGCTATGCCCATCTTTGGATTTTGCCAGGCTCTGTGCCTACCCTCCATTACCAGGAAGGAAGGAAGGAAGGAAGGAAGGAGAACATAAAGGCGTGCGACTTTGATGCTGGGAGCGTAGCCACCTGTATTACAAGAAGGAGGGAAAAAACAACTTGTTGTTGTCTAGGAATAGATATTAATTGACCTTTTCAAAGCCTTCCAAACAGTGAGCTTTTGTCTGCTTTGCCTCTGTTTATTTATATGCTCCTGAAAGCAATTCATATACAGCATGCAGAATGAAGCCGATACGCCTGTGTAATGTGGTTGGAGGCACCGCATTACTCAAAACAATACCCTTTAAAAATCAAAACATCTATTTTTTGACCTAATAACTGGAATGAAACTTGAATGAGGGACTATCAGGATGCACACTAAAACTATATTGTTTTATATCCAAATCTAACCCTTATCTTTAGTATGGCTGGGCATTAAACCAGCTTTCCTTATTATCATATCATCGTAGCATAGCATTAATGCTTTTCAAAATTCTGGTGGTCGAATTAGTATTTCTGAGCTAATCTAATTCATAAATGGTTAAATGAGGTGGCTGAGCCTTTCTATAGCATGTAGGAAGTATATTCTGTGGTATTTTATATGTTCATTTTGGTAATCGTCCAGCCATCAGATTATTCATATGACGACATTAGTTGCAAAGAAACACACACACAATTATCAACAATCACATACTAAATGACCACTTTATGGCTTCATCACCACATCTAATGATAAAAGTTCAAAACTGGCTCCAAGAGTGCGTCGAGACATGCTTATTGTGTAATGGACTGGTTCTTATATAGTGCTTTTCTACTCGAGTCAAACATTCAGAGCTCTTTATACATCAGGACCTTTTTTTATGTAGCATTCACACTTCAAACAGCATCTTGCAGACTGGAGCACCCAGGGATTAAACCACCAACCTTCCAGTCAGTACATGACCTGCTGTACCTCCTGAGCCACAGCTGCCCTACTTTAAAATTGATGATGTGTACAAATAATTAAAGTACACAAAAAAGTATTAGGTAGCTGCTTTAACAGTTGAAACCTGCACTATAATCTAGTTATGTAAAGATGCGTCTCTTAAACCAGACCCATTATGATCCTTTCTTCGACCACAAGGGTCACTTGCGGTTATGTGAGTGTGTCTTTTCTTCATGGGTCTGTGTTCCCGTGCGTACACATGAGTGAAGGCTCAGAGATAGGTTTTGACTTGACTGATGCCCTTCTCCAGATGAATCAGAGATTCTGATGTGTCAGCAGGGATGAATAATGCACGCTGCTCCACTACCTCTCTTCTCCACCTCTTGTCTTCAGTCATTTGCTTCTCTTTTCATCACAACTGCCACATCTGAAGAGATCTTCACCTTCATTTTCAGCCCTCCCCCCCCCGGCCTCCTCCCTTATGCAAACGAGGTTTTGCTGCCGCCGCCGCCGCCACCTCGCTCTCCCCTGGGTCAGCCCTGTTCTCCTTCCGAACAGCTAACTCGTTCTTATCATCGGGCGTTGCAGAAGTTTCTCCTGTTGAAATTTCGGCGCATTTCAAGATGAGGCGCGTGCAAACATTTGCGCTGAAAATGGCCAAGTGCTTTGACGTGCACAGCTCGTTATCAAGTCACGGGAGGACGACGTGCAGCCATTGACACGGGTTGACAGTTACATCCCTGACTGACAGGAGTCATTAGGAGGATAAGGTTGACTGACAAGAGGGCTGATAAAGCAGGAGACAAACTGACTAATCAGGACTTGGTGAAAGAGGGGATACCATTTGTTTTGAAGCGTCCAGTTAGATGTCATTAAATGTTTGACAGAATAATCCATGCTCCTCCACAGCAGCACTTGGCTGCTCTCTGAGGTATTTTCAACTCGTGGAGTAAAACAAGCAAACAAAAAACCCTTCTCTTTGAAGAAAGTGTAGGTTTCCATCAGTTAATTTTGGATGAAGTGATGCCAAAATCATTCTGATTGGAGGTCTTGTAAAGCATAAAATCATATGGCTTTGGTTTAATTGGTGTAATAAAGCCAATGCGAATGCTCATGGAGGCAGAAAAATTGCATCTGTATAGCTGTCATATACTGCAATCCCTTTTTTAGTACCATTATGTCATTATGGTACACGCTGTGTGGCAGAAGACTGGATTTGATAAAGTTAGCTCAGGTTTCTTAGCCGATTGTGGCTTTAAGGATAGCACTGTCAGTCTATAGCTATTAGATGTAAACTCATACACTTTAGTTCATGTTGCATAGAGGATGAATCCTACTGTTCAGCAGCATGATTGCTGATCAAATACCCACAACGCTAATAGCAGTCCCAACCCCCCAAGGCTTTATTTGGATACACTGTGTTTAAAACTAAACAACAAACTAGGTTCACAATGCAAACATTACCCCTGCGTTCTTGTGTGTTCAACTCCAAGCACTGCTGTTAATTACAACCTCACCGGCAGCTAGTAAACTTAAAATAGTCTTTATGTGAGTAATTCCGCATTAGCAGACTTAATGATTTTAAATTTCCCTGCAAATAAGCCCGGTGCTTGTGCCACCTATTTAAACCCTGCTGTCAGCGCTAGTCGTCCAATAAAAGAAAAGGTTTTGGCGTGCCTCCATATGCCAGTTGCCTTTGAAAGAACATCTTTATTGCTTTAGTGAAACAGCTTTGCTATGAAGACCTTTACCATGCAGGATGGTAAAGGGACGATGTCCAGGAAACTTGTGGCTCTATTCCATCGTCACAAATCACAGAGGGGAAATTTAAAAGCCGGAGGATTAGGCCTGATTCAGCAGGAGCATTCTGCAGTCTTTAATGTGTGTGTGTGTGTGCAGGTGCCGGGCCTGCCTGGTTGACATGGCTCTTGAATGCACCTCCACATTTGTCTGTGGCATTTCATGATTACTCTGTCTCCGCAGCACTGAAGGATGCCAGTTTGGATGAAGTGTTTGCTTGACAGGGGTGAGAGTAATGGCTAGTCATTGGTGAAAGGCGTCCGTGCACAAGTCTGTTACCCTTGACAAGCATTTCATCTCTTCACTTACCGAGACAGACTCCCCGACTGATTTCAGTTCTGAGGCAGAGGACAAATGCAGTTTTTCTACCCCATTACTTCGCTTTTCAATTCTATTCACAACTTTATTGTCCCTCAAGGAGAAATTCATTTGGCGTCACAAATCTCATCTCCATCAGGAAGTCATGCAATGGCTGGTTAGTGACAGACCTTTTAAGAGTAGCGCCTGTGTAGCACGTAAATAGGATTCGTTCACCGGCGTATGCGGCAAAAACATTGCAAGTTTTCAGTGTTTTGCCTTATTTTATATGTTTTACATTGACCTTAACTGCATACCAAACAGTGTGGCGTGTGAAATGAATGCTGATGCTCTACAGATGATCTCAGTGTTGCTGGAGAAAAGTGCTGCAGTTGTGAGTTAATGAGCTCTCAGTGGACGGCGTGTCATGTGACCACAGGAGACAGGTGATACCATGGCAGCGAAAATACTCTGGAGAGAGTGGCTTCTTGGGCAAACAAACAATGTGTCGACAGGAAATGAATAAGGACCTGCCGAAGCGGTTGCACATCGTTTACCTGAGCAAATATTAAAAGGAGGGTCGCTTCAAAATCGCAGCACAAAAGCTGCCTTTAAACACTTGTAAGGTTATGCCCGGGGCGTGTTGGACTTTAAACCATCTGCTGTGTGTTTGCAGACAGTGATTTTCATTTTTATAAATCAATAAGAAGATGAATCGGTTTGAAGACTCTCCGTGAAGCTTACATTAATGACATCCTCGTTGTTGGGTTATGTATGAATGGTAAATCAGAAAGGCGCTGTCTTTCTCAAGGCTGCTGTTATTACTCTCGAGGCTTTTAACGGGCTCTGAAATCCGCTTCACACAGCGTGGCTTTGTCTCCTAGCTGATGTGTAGGTTTCGAGAAAGAGCTGAAACGTGGAGGTAAAAATGTGTGGCATGTCCCATTAATGAAGCGTAAGTGAAATATGATGATGGTCAGGACGATGACAATAACGTCCAGGAAGATGAAGGTGCTCTGTGTTGTCAGGGAGCCTCAGTCCTGCTGCAGGAGAAGCTCACTAATTGGTTGTCAGTGTGTGTTTTGTGTGTGCGTGTGTGTGTGTGTGTGTGTTTTGCTTGTTTTGCTTCATCTAAAACACATTTATTACCAGTGTTTTGGATTTATGTAAAGAAGCAATCGCCCTGCTTACATCTGAATCAGGAGCGGACAATTTACACTCTGCATCTTTTCTCATATGTCAGAGCTGTTTAACAATTAGGGACGTACATGCAAGTGCATAACTATGTGGACATCAGTATGTATATACAGTTCTTTCTCCCGCTGGGATAAGAGTCTGTGCCAGCCTTGGATATGCTAATTGGACAGTGAGTTGACAAGGGCTCAACCATCAGCCTGCGTAATGAGCCGCTGCACAGAAGATCGGCTGCCTCTGAAGAAGCGGCAACAGAGGAGGCAAAAAAACAAGGGGGTGCGGGGGGGGGATTGGGTCGCTGAAAGAAAATTACGAATTATGTTTGGGTGTTTGCGAGCTCAGTGTTGCCGTTTCAGCTGAGTGAGCATTGCGTAGGTGTCTGCATGTGGACACGCGCGCATCCTCTTCCTCTGCTTTTGTCAGATAAAAACCTTCATCTGTCAGGTGAAAACGCATCTGCTAAAATGTCAATTGTTTTTTTTTTCTTTTCTTTTTTTTTTTTTTTAGGGAGGAAAGAGCCATGTTTTAGCTGGATGACAATGCATTTTGGCATTACCCTAAGGGATTTGAAAGAGGTTTATGAGCCTAAGGGGTTGAAAAATTGACTGAGCTCACGGAGGAGCAAATAATCCTTGAACTTATTTGAAAGCGTGAAAAATTGTCAAATTGAAGCTGCAAGGTTTGCACACAGTTCCGTGATGCATAGATCATGAATATGGGACCTGTTGTCAGGGCCTATGGATTCTGGGCTGACTCTTAAATATCCTGGCTTTCCTACCAATCTTAACAAGTATAAAGATTACACACAACGTTCAGCTGAGAATCAGATCCATCTGGCCCTTGTGTGTACTGGCTTCATAATTATATTACTATCATATTTTTTCAAAATCACTCATTCGACTTGGAGCCTTGTCAGACAGTAACATACTTAAACTCGGTGTAAGCAGCTAATGGGTAAAACTACCACCTCAGAAAACAGGTGGCAGGGTATTAAAGAACCCTTAGCTGTTAAAATAAAGGTCAGAGAGTAATTTAATTTTTTTAATTAAATGTAATCTAATACCAGTGCAATGAATGTGTTTAACAGATGTGTGACATTAGGAAAGGATCTTTTTCTCATTGAAATGTTAAGGACACCAGAAGGATCAAATCTAACTTCTTGCGAGGAGGCGACAAGGACTTCCTTAGCCAGTAAATGCGTGTCAACCCTCTGACCTCCCGTAAGATAATCAGGCCTGTGTACACTTTTATAGCATTTTACAGGCATTTCCTGCTTAGCAGGATCTAGTCCATCTGTTGCTAGGCTTATCTGAGGCTGTTTTATCCATCAGAAAGAGATGCCTCTTTCTAGTTGTGTTGGTCAGTCTGACCTTGGAGCCCCTTTTAAGACGCGTGGGTGTACATTTGCCTCACCATTGTTGGGATACGGCAGCTTTAGTCCGTCCCGGGTATGCAGCGATTGAGGTCAAAGTGAAAGTTAGTTTGGTTAGTCACGCTTCTGTCTCTCCTCTCCACCCCTCCCTTTGTTCATCATCACGAATCAGTGTGTCGTCTTGGCTCGGAAACGTAGTTTTGATGGGGAAAAACTGAAGCGCGTCCAGATTTTTCTTTATAATGGGGAACAGCGATTTTAATGCTTAAATAGTCACATGATGCTCGTGCTGCTCTATAATTTTATTGATGTGCTGATGTGCAGAGAGAAAGGCTGTACTGGCATCTTCTCTTAATGCTGGGATTAGAAAGAGGGGTCAGACACCCAGGACGTTGCTGCAAATCTGGCTAAAATGAGGAAAGTCAAAGCGTAGAGTCCAGGAAAGCTCTTCTCTTTTTAGCTGTGGGTGATCAGTTAATTAAACTGTGACCTAAAGCTAAATTCACGCTCCCCACCAGAGAAAGCCTGAGAGAGTATGTGGGTAGATTCAGTTTTGAATTTTGTTTTGTTATCATCCCGAGAAAGTGTATTTAATCTGTAAAAGCTTATTTCATCATAATGAGAAAGCCATGCTGCTTTTTCTTTCTGAAGAGCTTATAATAAGGTATAAAAGGAAACTTCCTGCTGGAGACAGAAAGATTTGAAAGCACCCACAGTAGCACCCACACCAAACCCACCCCTGAATACCTGTGTATGTTCACATCAAAACTGTGCAAACAGAAATCTCTCTAAAACATTCAAGTAAAGCAAACCGTCAGCTACATCAAGGTGTCGAAACAAATGAGGAATTAAAGTCAGCACTCACCTGTCACACAGTATGACCCAGAAACAAATTAAACAAACAGAAGAACTGATGAACAAAGACACATGTATTAATAATGTATGCTGTTCTCCGTCTACTAATCCAAATAGGAAAATGAAAATGCATAATTTTCAAATAAAAAAAGACGACAGATAATTTCTAGTGATTTGTTTTTAGATGTACTTTTTAAAATTGTTGAGATGTTGTAAGTCAGATCTGGCAGAGTTAAGGATAGTTATTTATAATTTTACAACAAGATACTTTGAGCTGCTCCCTTTTTCACACGGGCTCGCCACAGCAGGTAGCGCTCCGTGCTTAATTTGGCAGATGTTTTTTTTTAAATACCAGATGCCCTTCCTGACGTAACCCAAACAGGTTTGTGTTTTCTCCTAGGATTGAACCTGGGAGCTTTCACTTGCTAAGCAAATGTGTAAACCGTACTGCGGTACTACCACTACTAAGTACTACCACTCTAATCCTCCAATCTTATTTTCTTTATGAGCAAAGCTGTTATTCTCTCTTGGACAAGTAATCATTTTGTGTGCAATTAGTGCTTTCATTCATAGTTCACTTTAGTAATTATTAACTAAGTCGAAGAAAAATGCAAGTCACAATTTAACTGAGACCAGAGTGGTGCCTTTAAATTGCCTTTTTTCCCCTGACCAACCATCAAGCCCCCTAATTACTCAGCTCAGTGTGACATGATTTAAAGCAAAATAGTCACTTAGTGAAGATAGAGAATAACAGTAATTGGGATAAGGCTTAAATGAATGGATGACAGAAAAGTCACAATCTCATCAATGAATTGATGATCCGCATTTCCCCTCGGTTATGTGCTACGTGACGATTAGAAAAGAAGGCAGCGCACGCGACATATATGGGTTTTCCTTCCATGCCTACATGTTTCTTAGGCTATTTCTGTGAGTCATGTTTGCTCTCAGAGGTGTGATTTGAAACTCCAGCAGCAGCCTTGTTTATAGGCTCAGACCCGTGATGAAAATGGTAGCTGCGGGTTGGGAATTTTATTGGTGTTTGTCAAAATGTCCCCTGATAACGCTGTTTGGATGCGCGTTGTATGAGGCAGCCCCTGCTTCAGCATCCTGCAGCATTAAGCAAGACCGATGGAGGTTTAGTTGGAGTACGCAGGTCTACATATGCATTTAAATTCCAGGGAGGGGTAGGGGGTGGGGGGCATCTCCGTGTTTGAGTGACAGCTGTTTTTTTTCTTGTTAGAGAGGAGCCTCAGATATTTTATTTCCACTGCTAAAAATGTAACCAGGGCGGTGTAGCTCATGCCTGCAGTAAGCCGTACTTCATCCTGTGCTTCTGATCCTCAGCGTGTGAGCATGTGTGTGTGTTCATAAACGTGTGTGTGTCTGTGGGCTGTGTGTTTAAGAGAGAAAGTGAAGGGAAGTGTGAGCGAGCGAGTGCCAATCTCCCCCATGATGCTTTGCCATCTGCCATGTTTATGTGTGTTCGTTCGTGTTGTGTGCGCACGGCCCTGTGGGTGTGCAAGCATTTGCGAGTGTCGTTTGCCTACAGGGTCCAGGGTCGTAGAAACATGAAGTAATATCGCTTCTAGTCTGGCCATGTATGTTAGTGATACAGGATTTCTACTCCAAATGCCTCCACTCCAAGCTGGCACTAAAACGTGCATAATTCAAGACATGGTTATATTTGTGCCGAAAAAGTTTAAGTGCCCATATTTGTGTACATGATTTCAGAATCACTGATAAAAATGTGAGAGAAGGCTAACTGCAGTGCATGCATTCTCATTAAAATCCAAAAATAACTCAGTGGTGCACAGCCATGTGTTTATTTCTGTTTATTTCAGTTGTGTTCCCTGTAATTATAAATGCCAGACTACGTATATACATATGTATAGTTGGACTGATTCCTCCTCTACAAGACTCCTTTGATGCTTACTCCCAGAACTGGATCCAAATTAAAGGTAAAAGGAATCAACACGAGCCTCCTTATCAGGTGTGCTCACTCACAGCTAACGTGGTGCAGCAGGAAACAGATCTGGTCCTTCCATGAGTGCTCGTGGCTCGTTGTCATGGAGACGGGCCTTGGGAGACCATCTCAACCCACTTGTGGTGCAAGGCATCGCGGGTACGGTGGGAAGGGAGGGAGTGAGGAGGGTGGAGGGAAGGAAGGTGCGGGGTGGGAGGACGAGGTGAGGAAAACAAAACATGTCATCTTTCCGAGGGGCCCCAGCGGAGCAGGGCCAGGTTGGATGCCACCTAAACAATGTTATTTCATCAGCCTGATGGGGCACAATAACCGGTGTACGTTTCACCACCTGAGCTTTGGTGTCATTATCGGCTTCCCCGCAATAAATAGCACACGCATCCCCATCAATCTATCTGTCTGGCTGACCATCTGTGTTGTCACACTGAAAAGGTAATAAGCACAACCCCTGCTGTCCTCTCTCTTTCCGGATGCTGAGCTCGGATGATCGGGGTGGGGGGAGTTGCAGTATCTCTGAGGGGTTATTGGCCTGAGTCATGAGAATTTTTGTGCTCGCACCTTTTAATTCTGCTTCGGCAATGAGCAACGTGCCTGGTTGTTGACTGTTTGTATGCTGAGAGGTGAAGACGATTGTTAGTTACCATAAGCACGAGCTCAGATATGCTTAGATGGGCCTGGTCTGCTGGGTCTGCTCCTGCTGGGGCTTCTGTGTATCTGTTTTGGCTTCTTCCCTCAACTTTCACAGCTGTAGGATGCTCTAAGCTCTTTTGTTTGAACTGTGTCAATGGACCAACAACAGCTGGAGCAGCCGGTGCAGGGCAGCTGGGGCGGAGGAAGAGGATTTGTATACAAGCAGGGGTTAGAGTGCGTATAAAAAAACCAAAAACGAGTAAAGGAGATGAATGATCGGGTATCACAGAGAAGATGGCATCGAGGAAGGAAAAGAGAAAAACGGGGAGGAGAGGGGCGGAAGCGGATGAAAGGAAATGGGAGAAGAGGAGATTTCTGGAATACTGAGACTAATGCAGGAGTGTGACGAGAGTAAGATTAAGGATTAGAGGCTGTGCGTCTATAGTGAAGGTAGAGGTAGAGAGGGGTTTTTGTCAGTAGGTGAAAAGACAACAGGGAGGAGGGGATAAACGAAATGATAGAAAGGGTTGGACTGAGGTCACAGAGAGATATTAGTGCCACAGCAAATCCAGCACACAGGACAGTGGTAGCAGACGCTGCATCATGCAAGGAGTGCCTAATGTTTCAGTGGCCATGTGGCTCTACGCAGAACGGTAACCCTGGTTAGATTAACGCTGGCAAATTGAGTTTCCGTAAGAGGGGAATTTACTTAACATGCTACCAATGGTGCTCGAATGAGCTCTGATCTGATTTTTCTTATCACATTGTTCAATTGAAAAGGGGACGCTGAAAGCTTTTCTATTCAGCGGCTATTACACGGCGTTAGATAAGGCGAGGGCAGAGCGGCGAGAAGAGTCTCTATCAGATAGACGGCCATGTTTTCAGTCGAGCTATTTTTAGTGTAGGAACTGGCAGACAGTAATGTTTATGAGCAGGTCATTAGCTCAATAAGTGGTTGGAGGAGACTTTGAATATGTAACTCACCAGAAATGCCGCTTTCGCTTAGGAAAGGCGACTAAGTGTCGGCCTGATCGCTGCTCCTCCATTTCTGGCAGCGTATCGGCGGATGTCAGGGTGAAAGTGTGCTTATGGGTGTTTGCGCATATTTATGTGCCAATCACAGCCTGCCCTGTCACCTGTTAATGCTTATTATGTCTCCCTGGGAGCGTATATGTTATCCCGTACTGCTGCTTGAAAGGAGAACATGTATGTGCGTGATTTATGACAGGTTAACAAAGGCTCCTTTCTCATTTGGCCTCCCCACCTGCGTTCTGACACATCGGGTGAGAGGGGTGGGGGTCGGAAGAGCTCGATAGGACTGAGGAGTTATTGACTCCCAGACGGGGAGCTTCTGCACAGCTTGTCTAAATCTCTGTAAGCAGACAGAGCTGAATTATGTTCAGTCTTACAGATTTGTGTGCCCATGTGCGCTTGTGTTTGTGTGAAGAAAGAGAGTGAAAAAAAGAAAAAAAAGAAATGCTGATGGAGATCCCCCCCAAGGCTAGGGATTAACAAGAAGGGGGTACATCTATTAAAGCAGCAGCTTCTGATACGTTTGCCGTTATTGAATTTTGCCGCATTCCTACTGACCCCCCCCCCCCCACTCTTCTTTGTTTGAGTGTTTTCCATTACGGTGGTACACTCTGGATGTATTATTGCATTAACACTTTTATGTGGCACCAGAAAACTAAAATACTGAACGCTAAGAAGGAATTAGGCCAGAGCAAAATGAAATTATTAGGACGTCTTAGAAAAAAAAAGAACTTAAAACTGTATCATTGCAGCTCATTTCACGGCTCACTAGAAAAGAAGACTTATTAATACAGAAGCAGTATGCTGGAAACTATTTCGGTCTGTTTCTTGTCATAGTTATTGAGGAGTGGCTCTATTGTTCTGGTATTAGTTCAGCCAGAGCTGGCCTGCTTGAGCTGTTAATCCCAAGTCAGAAGTGCTCTGACTAAATCAAAAGACCTAATCCTGCATTAGCATGAATATGTCTTTAATTTTCTTCGTGTTTTTATTATTTTTTCTACATTAGTATAAAGTATTGTATGTTTTCCCTCTTCCTTCATGGTGCGTTGACATTTCAGATGCTGCTCTAAAAGCAGAATGATGAATCAGAGGTGACGGAAATATGCCTGACCTTCCTTCTTTTTTTTTCTCTTGTGTCTGCAGAGTGCCTATCCCTGTTGAGTGAAGCCCTACTCAAATCTCCGTCATCTCTAACCAATCCACGGTGGTGCCATGCCTCGGCCCAAGACTGGTGGAGTCCTGGCCCAGGCCAGAAGGCCAATCCTGGGGCTGTGGATTAGCCTATCTCCCCTGTGTCTGCTGTTGCCTTTGATTATCCTGCTAACCAGACCTTTGAGCAGCGTGGGTGAAGCACTAGGTACATCTATCTATCTATCTATCTATCTATCTATCTATCTATCTATCTATCTGTCTATCTGTCTGTCTGTCTATCTGTCTGTCTGTCTGTCTGTCTGTCTGTCTGTCTGTCTGTCTGTCTGTCTGTCTGTCTGTCTGTCTGTCTGTGTCTATTTATGTGTTGGTAGTCTTTTTTTGTCTTTTTGTCTTTTTCTCAGTTGAATGGCAGCTGGTATATTGTCAGCAATGAATGCGAGGCACAGACGTGTATATATATGTGGCTGTGTGTGTGTGTGCGTCTTTGATTCTGTGTGTGTGTGTATGTGAGTCTATGTGTGCGGTGTGTGTTGTATATGTGTGTGTGTGTGTGTGTGTGTGTGTGTGTGTGTGTGTGTGTGTGTGTGTGTGTGTGTGTGTGTGTGTGTGTGTGTGTATGAGAGGAGTGGATCCAGGCCCGTCAGCACATCATCTTAGGGCTGTAGCGTTGTTAATGTGTTGTGATAAGCCAGGAGGTTCCATCAGCATGTTCCTCATCATCTCCTTGATTACAACATTTCCACAAATTTCCTGCCTCAGTTGGCCACACACATAAGATACACAAATGCACACACACACACAGCTGTCAGAGCTCTGAAAATGTTACTAAACTGATATATTTAGATTTTCTTGGATAAGAAGGTAAGATAGGTTAAAGACAGAGATGGCACCTCTCACCATTAGATACGGCAGTTGCCTCGTGCATTTTTTTTTTCATCTCCCATTTGCGTAACCAATTTGCGTCCACGGTTCTTTTATAAGACTGACATCATATCTGAAATCTTTTTATATTCAGTGAAGAGAAAAAAAATTACACAACAGCCAACTTTCAGCTGAAATGTTGTGGGACTGAATATTGCTGCTTTTTGACCACCTACAGTGTTGCTCAGCAGAGCAGATAGTATTGTGGAGGGGAAAATAATCTTTCTTTCCCTGTAGATCCAAATCTCTCTAGCTTTCTGAGTAACGAAGGAGATAAAATCATAACTGGAATTCTTCCATTAACAATATGTATAGCAGAACAATGACCAAATTAGCCTAGGTAAACAGATTACACCATATAATGGACAATAAGTACTTCTAAAAACGAGAGATTTGCTAGTAGGCCCTCAGTGCCTCTGAGTATTTACTGGTTCAACTCAGCTCTTTTCCAAATTATTGAAAATTAATTTCAGATATTATGCTTCACCATCACTTTGTCGAATTTTATGCAAAACATGGTTAGCGTTTCCCTGACAGCGATCCTCTTCCGAGACAGTGTTCCTTTTATTTTCGTCTCTTATGTGCCCAGCAACACATCGTACTCTGCAGTCATCATCTTTGTATCACAGGAGGTTTTATTTTTAAATTTCCTTTCATTTTTGTCACGCATTTAGCCAGGAAATGCAAACAAAGTTGACAACAAAAAACACACAATCAGGAAGAGATGCATTATTAAAGTGGCTTAAGGGCTTGTCAGACCACAGCTGGTTGCACTAATACCTTTGCCATAAGTAGCGTCTTTTAGAGCTGTACATTTCACAAGAGGTTACTCTAATTCCCCCAAAAGAAAATTTCCAACCCAAACTTATTCCTCTTTAGCCCACAGCGTTACTTGAAACAAGCTCCGAACTCATGGCACTACGCCTGCAGGTGCCAGCTGTATCTCAGCTCAGCAGCAGTCAGTCTTTCAGTCAAATGATTACCGGTTACAAAGGTGCTCCCTTAAAAACAGACAATAGGTATTTCAGTGGTAGACCATCCTGTTCCGTGGAAACAGAGTGGGACTTGGTATTAAAGAGCCACGGTTTCTCATTAGTGCCTCTTTTTTCGGGGCAGCTTTCTGGAATCTTCCTCTCATAACTAGTTGCTGTTCAGTCCACATCCATCCAGAGCCAGTAGCTTGTAGGGCTTTTCTCTGGCTTTCAGAAGAGGCTTAAGTGGTAACACTGCCAGTGGGGTAGGTTTTGCACGCGGATTGGTGTTGAAGTACATTAAAAAGAACATAGAAAACGTTTTGGACTCAAAGTAAAGCCACCGAAAACCATGTTCAATCCCTAAGAAGAACATGAAATTCATTCATAACCCTATAGGATGGAGAAAGCAGTTTCAGCCATGGCATTTAGTCTTTTTTGATTTTTTTTTTTTTTTTTTTGATAGTTCTTATATTGTTGTCAGAAAAAACCAGCAGCCTGCTCAATAGTCTGTGCTTTTCTAAGAGTCCTCAGAAAAAACTACCCTGCTCTTGAATCCCAAAATGGTGGGCATAAATTTGTTCTGATTGACTCTACTGTACCAGCTTTTTGCTTCTTCCTGTGCGGATTATGGCAAACCACTTTATTTCTGACATTCAGAGTGGGTCTTTAAGAGACAACACGGGGCAGTCGGGACAGGAGCAGTCTTTTGACATAATGTTATTCCAGTTACTGTCAAGGCACTGGGAAGTGTTCTGCATGGCTGTTAACCAACGAAGTGAGTAGGAGTGGGAAGACGTGCAAAAAGGCTTTAGAATCTGCTGGTGATTTCTTGATAGGCATGGCTTCTTTTTTTTTTGCTCCTGTGTGGCCTTCAGAGCAGTAGTGAATCAACACAGGCAGACCTCACCCACCCAGATGTAGGGGAGGAGGCATCCAGGTTGCCATGGTAAGGGTCATCCTGATTTCACCCTGGTGGATAGCGGTGTTTCTGTAGCTGAGGAGGAGTTAAGCTGGGCACCATGGAAACAGGCCACAGACAGATAGCAAAGGGTGGATGCATGAGGTTGTTTGACTGATCTGACTCAGCCGCTGTGAGAAGTGTAGGTTCGCTACGCCTGGCTCAATATCACACTTGGAAATTGCTGTTTTCGTCTTAGAGGGCGACCGCAGCGCTCATACGTCCCACCTAAGATGCTTTCGGCCTCCAAGATGAAATTGTCTCCTTGAGTCGACTCTGAAAATTAACAAAAGCCTGTGCTGCTGTGTTCATTGTGTTTGCTAACATCATCAGGATCTCTGTGCAGTTCTTTGGCATGCACAGGCATAAATGACACCTCTGATATTAATACATTTAAACCAATTATATGCTGTGAATTTGCAGCCAACACTTCACCTACCTGTGAAACACTCATGTGTCATGACAGCCTGTGCTGCATGAAATACAATGGCAGCCTGCCCTCGAGAAAGCAGAGAGACGGAGAGAGAGAAAGAGATGTTCCTGTGAAGCCCAGCCCCATCTTTTATTTATGGCCCACAGGAAGTCCTTCAGTTTGTCCTCTAGATGATACCCAGGAAGTAAGCACAACACATAGCCATCAGAACACAAGTCGGCCTGACCAGTCACTGACAGTGAAATGGGGCGTGGTCAGCGGGGACGGTTGTTGCTGGTTGTGGAGTTCATTTGTAGCCCTCTGGTGTCTTGTTTTAATTTTCCCCCATCCCTCACTCACTTTTCTCCCTCCTTTTCTCTCTCTCTCTTAGCTCCCCCAAAATTCACCAAGACTCCCACAGACCAGATCGGAGTATCAGGAGGTGTAGCATCATTTGTGTGCCAAGCCACAGGCAATCCCAAGCCCTCTGTCTACTGGAACAAGAAGGGCAAGAAGGTCAACTCCCAGCGTATCGAGGTGGTTGTCACAGTGCTCAATGTTCAACTCCTACTGTAACTGCATGACAGATATGAATATGCAAATCCATTTAAAAAACATGCATATTATTTGAATGTATACATTAATTACAACCTTGACGTTACACTGTAAATAAATTTATACAGAGAGTGGATAGGCGAAAAACTGTTAAGATAAAACTTTGTTATGTATGTGAGAAATAGTTTTTTTTCCAGTTATTTTTTTTTTTTATTTTAATATAAAATACTAAAAATATGTTTTGGAATCAAGGTATGTTCACAAATTTTTGAAATACACAGACTGGTATCTTTGATGTGTCTGATTAAATAAGAGGCTACACCAGTGCGCTGATTAGCTTAGCTTAGCATACAGAATGGTAGCTGGGTGAAGCAGCTATTCGTTCTTTTTAAGTCTCTGAAAATAAAAATATAAAGGTAATTCATTGTTTGTTTAATCTGTACAATAAGTATAATATGCCAAACGTATTAAAGGGTTTATTATTATTGTTTTTACATGCTAAATCAGTATTCTACGCATGCAATTAGCCAGCTAGCTTGTCTATGCTGAAGCTAAGTGTAGCGCACATAGGGTTGCCAACCGTCCCTTAAAATACGGAATCGTCCCGTATTTCGAAACAAAAGTACACGTCCCGTATTGAGCTAATAAGGGACGCCCTTTGTCCCGTAATACAGTGAGAATCAAAAGTAGTCTATAAATGTTTATGGAATTAACACTTTGTTTGAAAACATAATTCCCAGCCCCTCTCCTGCTTTGTGACCAATGAGCTGACAGCACACTTATGACAATTCGAGTATGACAATTCAGATTACCGCTCATCTCATTGGTCGAGGAAAGGTCGCTTGCGGAGAAAATACCGGAAGACAACAGATGACCACAACAAGAAGCATGGCCAACAGGGGAACAAACGCCGACTCTGCGGTGCAAGTCTCGGATGACAGTACACCTAAAGCTGGGCAAACACTGTGCGATTTTTTTCAGTCACGTTATTCAGCTCCTGCTCAAACTGCACGATTGACTCGCAGGGGTTAGAAGTTCGTATGTCACGATGTACTCTCACACTATACCGCCCGATGCTCTGATGGGACCTGAGTGCTCACACTGTGCCTCCATAACATGAAGGTTATAACAGAAAATCTGTCGCTCGCTCTCTCTGTCTTTCACTCACACAGACACACCACTACCATCAACTTTGCTAAATTGCTAATGAAAAACATTGATCAGGCAGCTGTGATTGAGCAGCAGTGTAAATCCAACTATTTTCACGGTTGTTGTGGTTGTGATAATTTTGTGATGCCACATCGAAAAGGCTCGGATGAGCTTTCCAAAGTTCTACAAGTTGTGCCTCCATCGCTTGTGTCCAGATCACATGCTGCACAGCCGTGCTGCGCCGTCTTTTTCACCAACGTTTACGTTTGCGCGCGAGCAGTGTGAGCGGCTGTGGTGAGAACCTCACGAGCGATTGATGATCGGGAGCTGGTCGTGAGGTGTTAATCGCTTCTCGTTACCCCACGTATACTACACGACGCACAATGAAGGCCAAAATCGGTCCGATCACTCAAAAATCGGCTCAAAATGGGCCAAAAATCGCACAGTGTGAGCCCAGCGTTAGAGCAGCAATGTTTGTTCCCCTCAGAGAAAGGGAAGAATGGGAAAAGGAAAACACCTGGCTGGAAAACGTTAATATGGGCATGTGCAGTGAATATCAGCGCTATGTGGCCAGAAGTGTGATAATATAATTTATTTTGTGTAATAAACAACTGCAAGGATAGATGATTACAACAAATTGATGACTAATACATAAAAGTAATACATAGATGAATAATGATGATGAGTTATGATGCGTAATCATGGGAACAAGCGGGTTTACAAACAGGAGCAGCTGATTAGCATTAGAAAAGCTGAAATAATACCTCAACTGAAGCCAATTGTACTAAATGCACTAAATGTGCACTGTTACAAGAATATTTTTCTTTCTATTGTTTTCTATTATTTTAAGTTAAGCAGGACAGAGTGCTTTTAAAGAAAGATTTACTTATATTCTCAAAAGTTAAGCATGACAGGCTTCTGTTTAAGAAAGAGACCTGTTTTACTGTGTTAATGTTGTCATTTTGAGCTAAAAATAAATGGCTAAATGATCATTTGTTTCACATGTGTTCATATCACAAAGAATAGAATATGCATCTACTTAAATCAACTTCAAGTCAAATGGTTAAAAAAATAATTTCACACACAAAAAAAGAGCTAGAAAATTCACCACACTGGGAAGGGTGAAGACAACTGGGTCGCCCGGCCCTGGCCACGAGGTGTCCCTTATTTATTTTTCAGGGAGTTGGCAACCCTAAGCGCACACCTTCTTTAATGCTGATCTAAGTTAACTGACCTCTTGGCTGCAGCTCCAAAGTTAAACAGGCGGTATCAGTATTATCAAGAAGATAAAGAGACCCAACATTTAAACTATTAGTGAAAAATAATTGTTTAAAAATACATGTTTCCAATATACAGTAGATCACAAGGTTCCATTAAACGTCCGATCATTTTACAAACCTAAAATAAAACTAATCAATGGACCCTTAAGTATTACTGACTTTACTGCCTATTGAATTCACATATTGCTGTCATGGAGCTATACAGCAGCCTAGTCCAGAGAGTAAATTCTTGTGGCTCAGTAGAGGCCTGACTGTGTATTGATCCTGTGACCTAATGGTTAGAAATACTCAGTTTCTACCAGAGGACCTCATTCAACCCCCCCATCTCAGTAAGTATCAACCCAGATGAAGTGTATTTGTGCAAGAAACTGCCTCCTTCTTTACCCGCTCCAGGTAAATGTGTGAGCACAGGTAAATGTTTTGTATCTGTGCCTGACCTCTAGCATTTCCGTAGAGAAGAGCAAACAAAATCATTATTTGTATTTATTATTATTATTTGTATTTCTTTTTTTCTGGTGGGGCATGATGAAGTGCTTAGCTGTAATTGTTGTGATATTAACACAACACACACTGGGCCGAGGTGCTGACATGCAACATTATAGTCAGCTGCTCTAATAGTAGGGTTTATGTGCCTCCTCTGCTGTGACTAATATGTCTTGTTCTGTGGCTGTCCAGACCATAGAGTTTGATGATGGTGCAGGTGCTGTGCTGAGGATCCAACCACTTAGAGGTCCCCGAGATGAGAACACCTACGAGTGTGTGGCACGTAACAGCGTAGACGAGAAGTCTGTCACTGCAAAGCTGTCCATTATCAGAGGTAAGACAAACAAAAAACCCTCACATATACTGTACACACACACGCACACACACTGTGTCTACTCAAGAGGTGCTTTCTTTTGCACGCTCGCCTTCAACCGGCATCCCTGCTTCACTGAGCTGTCAGTCGTAGATGTAACAGCGAAGCAGGGCCGCACCCTGCCAGCACAGGAGGCTGCAGGGAGCTGCTCTTTTTATAGTCCCTCTGAGTGCAGCGAGCGTGATCTGGCCACAGAGAGGGCCAGCTAGCATGCTAGCTAAGGGGCATTTTAGCAAACTGTACCGGCTTGCTCTAAACGTTGCACTTCCCGTCCAGAGCGAGGGTGTTAATCGAATGTACACTGGCCCCTTGAAGGAAAACTTATCTAATGTGGAGCTCCAACATGTTATAGACTAAAATTGCAGCATGTGGCTGATAGCTTGGCATGAGAGCACCTACCATCTACCCAGCACAGCAGGAATGAAAGAAGAAACAGAGGCATGACTGCTCAGGCTGTTAATACATGAAGGAAAATCAAGGGATTACGCCCTGGTTTGGCAAAGAACCTTTGCTCGCTAGGAGTAAATAAGGAGGAAAAAGGGAAAGGGGGGATGGAAGAGGTCAAATGGAGATGATGGAAGATGAAAAGATGGCAGTAAGTTGCGTAACACAGCAGGATGCTGTGAAACAAAAGAGATTGAATGGGATGTCATAGGAGATGGGGTTTGGTGGGAGGTGGGGGTGTAGGAGTGAAGGAGATGGATGAGGATTGTGGAGCTGGCAGGGCGGTGTGGTAAGCAGAAGGCTGGTAGCCCAGGGAATAGACTCCTGTCCATCTGTTACCCAGCCCATCCTCTCTGCACACACAGCCCCAATCTAAAGCACATTACCACATAAACTACACCTCGAGGGCGAGCTTCCCAGTGTGTGTGTGTATGTGTGTGGTCGTGTTCGTGTGTGGGTGGTAGTGTGTTCCTGGTGCCATAACCTATTCTCTCAACCCGTTCTGTGTGCGGTGATGTCCCCATCCCTTCAGTGACATTACAATCTTCAGTCTTTGAGAGCAGAGTGAAGGGTAGCAATGAATAAGATAATATTTCACCGAGAGTACCAATCAGAATCAGAGCTGACTGTAGCTGTAATAGTTAGATTTGGCCTGAATGATCATGCACAGGCACGTCTCTGGCATTCAGTTGGCAATAAAGGCAATAATTTTGTGTATATATTATTTTTTTTGAGAGTTTTATGCTGCTTAGAAATTTGTTGCACATCAGCCATTTTTTGTAAGCTGTCCCTTTAACGTATCAGGGCGCATGAAGTCATTCTGGAAAGTGCTGCACATCAAACAACGGTGTAGGCTGGTTGTCAAGGTTGTCCACTAATCCCGGGGTTGGTGTTTTAATCCCTGGCCATTACCCTCGGACAATACACTAAACCCACAGTTGCTAGTGATTCCTGTTGAAAACCTTGATTTGCGTGAGCTGAGGTTAAAATTTATTTTTAGATGATTAATGCCTGTGTATTTTAAATCAAACTTTTCAGAAAATTTTAAAGTAAAGATATAAAATAAAATAAAAGTTTGTTGCCAAGATGTTTCTAAGTGTTTTTAAATTTATATTCAAAAGTAAATCTAAAGCTTCTTTGCTCTATATATACATAAACACGAGGAGAGGGATTTAAATTACCTGCAAGTTACTGCGCAGTTTTACTTCAACTTTACACAGTGACGGCACCTCCTCCTACTTCAAACATGACAGGATACTCCCAGTGTCTTGCACCCATGCAGCCTACTGTAGGCTCAGTGATATTCTGCAGAATAGATCATGTCATCCAAGAATGCTGTTAAGTGCACAAATGTCTGCAGAAATTGTGCTTGGGTCAGTCTTTAAAAAAGAACCAGTCCATCGTAGAAAAGGTCCACCACTGAAGTAGAAAAAAGGCTTTCCATTATTGGCCAAAACCCTTCCACTTCCACTGAAAAGTCTTTTTCATCCACTGATGTGCTTTATCTCATCGTTCTGTATAATGGTGGACTAAGACTAATAGCAGTTTCGTACAGAGTGAGGGGCTTGCAGTTGGCCACAGGATATTTACTGCTGCACTGTTGGCTGCCTAATGGGTGGAGATGTGGTAGGTTATGGGCTTTCACCAACATCATCATCATCTTTATCATCCTCACACATTACCTGTAAAATGACCTTTTTTCCTCCTTATATCTTTCTTTCTTTAACTCCAGGAGCCGTACTTTGGCCCTACAGCAATATCCGTTTCTAATTTCTTCTCTTCTGTTTTATTCATGCTTTCATTTTCTTAGCCATCTATTCTGTCTGTCTGACTCTGTTTTTAACTCCTCCCGTTGCATTGCTACATGCCCTCCGCTGCTCCACCCCTTCCCCTTTCCATCCCAGCTGCTCTTTTCTATGGACACTGCAGTTGTGTTGCTCTCCCTTCAGGAGACATGAATATCTGCAGCTCTGCATGTTTGAAAGCCTCTTGTGGGCGAGAGATTCTCATCACCGCAGCGCTGTATGTGTGTGCGCTGGTAAGCGTGCGCACGGGTGTGTGCGTGAGTGCATACATTTGTGTGCGTGTGTATGTCTGGTTTTGTGCAAAGTAATCCTGATTATACTCACCTCCCAGTGTCCCATTTTAGGAGAAAGGCAGGCGGGGGATGGGGGAGAAACAGGGTGAGAGAGAGAGAGAAGAGGGAAGAGAGATGTTCTGCCACCACGGCAAACACCCTTCATATGAACAACAGAGTCAGATCAGTGATTCCCCCTAGGCGTCTGCTGCATTGGCAGGCCGGCGGCTCAAGCAGCATTTCGGTCTGGAAACAACTAAGAGTATCTACTCAGCCTGCAGGAGGATTACACTCCTCGAGTGGAGAACTGGCTGTTTCATCATTTTTAACCCCTCGTCTTTGCTGTTTATATTTGGTCCTTCTTTCATTTTTTAAATTCTTCTTGAATGTTTATATGTGGTTCGGGAATCAGCCTTACATGTGGGATCCTGTTTAGTCCTGGCCCCCTAAAGTAGGGCACACAATGGTGAAGACACATGGGTTTTTCATGTGATTGGTCTACAAAGTCTGCATTTGCATTGCATTGTGATCTATTATCATAAAGGTCTATTAGCATTTAAAGTGCTCCCCTTCAGCCCTCCTGCAGTCAATAGGAGTCAAAGCATTAGAGCCTCTGAAGACTGCTGAGTGCGAGCAGATTAATCCTGAATCAGGCTCCCCGAGATCGGCTTTTATTCAGACTTCATTCATGCACATGGCCATTTCCCACTGAAATGAACTGAGAGATGAATAGGCAACCTGTTTCTTAACTGGGAGAAATAATGATTTTTTTCCGCGGGGAAGCGGGCGTGTTTGTGTGTGAATGTGGGAGAGAGAGAGAGTATCTGTTTGGGTTTCTGTGCGCGTGAGACGAAAATACAAAGAGGCACGGGGAAAGAAAACCTGGATTCATGTTTGTTTGTTTGCATCATATGCATTATGTGTTTGACCCTTTGGGTGTTTGTGTCTTTCCGTTCTACTGCCGCATGCGTGTGTGCATGCACGGACACACAAATTGCATATTTGCCCAGAACTGGTTGGCTCTACTGACTGGTTTTGGGCACTAGGCCTGATTGCCCTTCTGCAAACATAACCAGGCCAAAATGTACGCGCTCAACCTCTTGATACACACAAATACACGCAAACACAAAGCTCCGGGGAACAATGCTGCTCGACCCTTGCCAATGTTCCCCCAAACGCTGTTGACACACAGAGTGTTTGTATACACATGCCACATTTTTCCATAGGCTATCTTATCAATTTAACCAGGAGATGAAAAATAAGCGGCACTTTTGTGCAGCAGTGTTTGCTCTTGATAAATGATTCATTTTAGAGGAAAGTGTGATCAAGGCCATGCCCGCAGTATCTATTTCAAGCGGTCGCTGACTCATCCAGGAGCCTGGCTGAATACCTGTAGCTCCATATTCTCCTCTCTGGTGAACTGTACTTTAGTGTCCTGTACTGTGGAATGGGTTATCTGCATCTGCGGGGCAGTGCTGTTGCTGCTGTGTTTGTGTCCTTTTAATTGAGCCAGTCTATTAAAACAGCTGGCTTTGGTTTTAACAAAGCTGTTTCCTACATTTTGCCCTTTAAAGAAGGGTTTTGTTATCTTATGTTGCTCTACAGTTCAGTGGAAAAGGCATTAGAGACCTTGCAAACTGATGCCTTCTAATTACTATTATATTATATTATATTATATTATATTATATTATATTATATTATATTATATTATATTATATTATATTATATTATACATTGATGATGATCAGGTCCATAGACGGATAATTTTCTTATTTATGAGTGATGATATAAAAAAGTTAAATTAATTACAATTACAAATGAAAATGTCAGTGTTAACAAACTGAATGAATTAAAGAAATTAGGACATTTTTTTAACTTACCTCATTAATGCAGCTACCATCTTGGCATTAGTGTTAGGGTATTAAACACGAGGATTTAATATAAGATAATTCATAGACGTTTAAAACAACCATGAAACATTAACTATCATGAAATGTTAATCAAATAAAGCAACAGATGAGGGTTAAAAAGGCCATTCTTTAACAGGCACTCACTTTCCGTCTGTATCTAAGAAATATGAGAGCCCAGGTAAGGGCAAGCAGGATATTTTAGATAATTAAAGCTGTTTTTCTAACACAGCTTTGTATATATCATAACATCATAAGGATTGTGCCATCCTTTTGAGGTTTTAGATCATCAAACATCTTTGTCAAATTGTAATATTACACAAAGATAACCTGAGAAAATGTAAAGAGAAAATCTTTTCATTTCATTTCCAAACCCCCTAACCCCTAACACAAATCCTGTGTAAAAAAAAAAAAAGGAAAAAATGAATTGTCTCTGAACCTAATACCTGATAGTGCTACCCTTAGCCCAAGGAACTGCAATCAAGCATTTGTGCAACGAGTCTTTCATTTCGCTGTGGAGGAGATTTGGCCCACTCCTCAGAATTATTTTAATGCAGCCACAGTGGAGGGTTTCTGAGCGTGAAAAAGGTTACGCCAAAACATCTCAATCTGATTGAAGGCCAGGTTTTGATTAGGTGTCTCCAAAGCTTCTTTTTCTTTTTTTGAGCTATTCAGAGGTGGACTTGCTGGTGTGTTTCGGATCATTGTCCTGCTACTTGAGCTTCCGGACACAAACTGTTGCCCACACATACTCCTCCAGGATTTTCTGGTGGAGAGCAGAATTCATGGTTCCATCAATCACAGTGTCGCCCTGAAGCATCAAAGCAGCCCCAGACCATCACACTACCACCACTATGTTTGACTGTTGGTATGATGTTCTTTTTACAAAGGACAACAAATCAGTATGGATTTAAAGGAGCTTGCAAAGAAAAGCGTCTGGACTTCTTTAAGTTACTTGAAGACGTTTCACCTCTCATCCGAGAAGCTTCTTCAGTTCTAAGGTCAAATGGCTTCTCGGATGAGAGGTGAAACGTCTTCAAGTAACTTAAAGAAGTCCAGACGCTTTTCTTTGCAAGCTCCTTTGACTACGATGACCTGGATGACTGAGAACCTTCACAGACAGTATGGATTTAACTTAAATGGGGAGCTAGCTTTAAAGGGAATGGAGTTAAAAATGTTCATTTTATACAGAGGATGAATTGGATGAACTGGGTGCTGCAGTAGAAGATAAACTCGGATTATTTTAAACAGTTAATGATGCAAAACAATTCTACTCAAGCTTGAAATGAGCAGAATTTTAAAGTTAAAATGACTAACTTAACCCTTGTTTGTTTTCTACACTGCTGAATATCCTTAGCTATCTGAAAAGCATCGTTGGGTTCTGGATGCTTGCAAAGATTCACTACTATTTTTCCTCTTTTTGTGGTATTTTACAGCACGGCAGTAAGTGTCTTTAATCCATCTCTCTATCACTCTCTCTGTTTATCTGTCCGACTCTCTCCATTTCTTCTAATTCTCTCCAAGTGTTCAGTCCAAGGTCCACCCACACCATCTATTTGCAGCATTAATAAAGACCTGAGTGGAATATAGAGCCACACGCCCTACAGACACACACACGCATGCATTGTATATGCACATGCCTTGAGCCCAGTGCTGTGGTGTGCTCTAATTAACAGCCAGGGAGTCCATGTTGTGGTAGCTGGCAGAGTGATAAAAAGACCATCTGAACCCTCTCAAGAGAGGGGTAGGATTCGGGGAGGGTAGAGGGGAGCAAATGTAGGCCTAGCATATTCCTCGCCTTTGGGAGTTCACCTTCTGACCTGCCCATCGATCTCCCTCTTCTCTTTCCTTTCTCTTCCTGTCTATTTCATCAGTGGCCATACCACTAGCCTCCATTCAGGTAGATCATTAGTATTGATCTGTCAGGGATGCTGAAGGGTTGGGGTGGGGGGAGGTCTCAGAAGTGTTAGCGTGGTCCACTCTGCCCACTCCAGTCTCTCCTGTCTTCACGAGGCCTAATTGTTGCACTAAACATCTTGATCATCAAGTTTTGATTCCTCTCTTGCTTTTTTGTGGCATTTCTCCACTTTCTCTTCTCAGGCGCAGCATCAGCAACAGCTTGACATTCCTATCTGACGAGGTCTCTCTAGCGCTGATGACTGTAGAAAGAGAGAAAGAGAGCGATAGATCCTATCTCAACTCAGCCTCTCATCCCCATCACAGAGTGTGTGGGAACAGATGGTATATGTCTGTCATGTGGTTAGGTAGCAGGGGGCCCGGAGGAGGAGTGGAGGAGAGGAAAAACACACAGACAGTTGACGTGGCCACGGTCTGCATCTTGGACTGCGTTCAGCTCCAGATATGTCTGTGATTCTGGGCTCAAGCAAAGCAAACTTTAGCAGGTTTTGTTTTGTCTGACAATCAAGATGTTCCGATGGGTTTGATTTATTAGCCAAGGAAATTGCCATCTCGTTGCTTCGCTGCTGCGGGAATGTGGATTTATAATTATAGTTCCAGGTATGGAGGAGGTGTCTGTGTGCATGTGTGAGAAAGAGAGAGTGGTTTAAAGGGTAAGGAGGAAAGGAAGCAGGAGGGCTGATGGATGCTTGATTACGTGTCTGGCCATCTGGACTGTTGTCACTGAGACTCTTAATCCCATTCACCAGAGAAAGTGTATGTGAACGTGTTTGTGTATGTGTGTGTGCGAAATAGAAAGCAACTGCTTTTTTGCGTGCACACACTTATTTTCCTGGATATGTGCGATCGTGCCGCTCAACATTATTCGATACACTTTGCAGAAATCTGTGAAGATGCTAATGAGAACATAGCCATAGAAGCAAATATGTACACACAGCCAACACACAAACACACACACACACTTGTCCTCAGCTCCTACAACGTAATAAGACATATCCAGACGCATTCAGACACATCCCAGATCGGCCTCTCTAATCGTTGGTACATTTTAACAATTACTGCTAACAAGTCCTTATTACCCCCAGTGCCCTGCCCCTCCTCTGGTCCCAGCTTCTAATTGCCGCTGCTGTTTCTGAGCAGCTTTCTGAATAGTTATTAGACAGGAATCGTTAGCACCACATAACACAGAACCACACCTTTGAAAACTCGTAGTTCATCGCCACTGCCACCAAACACCTGTAATTCTAGGTTAGTAATGTACTGCAAAGCCTGTGTGTGTGTATTTGTGTGTGTGTGTGCGTGTGTGTAGGCACTTAAGTAACTCCTGCTGACTGGGCGGTATGTTTATACTCTTCCAGAAATGGCCTGTCAAACACACAGAAAAATCCTAGCTGTGTTTCTGCCCGCCTGCTATATCACCTAATGACTAGCTAGCTGTAGGAATGAACACACAACTTTGATCACCAAGGCTATAGTGGCTCTGCTGTCTTTGCTGATATCTTTGCTTTCATAAGCCTACTAATGTTTAAGCAGCTATGAGGGGGGAGCTTTCACATCACTGCATGTGTGGGAAAGGAAGGACTGAATGCATGGCAGTAGAAGCTGATACATCCGTTATTTGTTTTAATGGCGCATGCGCACTTACAAAGTCATGGACCTCAGAGGATGTCCTATGGTGTCTGGCACAGGGACTTTGGGACTTTGGCAGCAAATCCTTTGGGTGCTGTGGTGGTTGCCGGTGGGGCTTCAGTAGAATCGTGTTTTTCAGGCATACTAAAGGATTTCTGAGGAATTTGGAGACGTGGTTAGCACCATAGGCTCTTTGTCTTGTACCTTGGGTTGTTTAGGAAAAGATTTTTGCAACATGGTGAGGCGTCTTGCTAGGGGAGGCTGGTGCTCCTGTTGCTATGGGTTGATGTGATTGGTTAGCAACAGTGTTGAAGGGTGGTATGTGTGAAAACAGCATGCACATGTGTTGTCATGTTTCCTAGCACTGCACTGTACTATATGGGGATGATCACTGTTCAGTGTATGACGTCTTCCTGTTTGCCTCTAGCACTAATTAGCAGATCGTAGCATGCTTACATGCTAAACTAATGGTCAAAACACAAGTCATTATATGTGCTAAATATACATGTTAGCTCCTGTTATCATATGTTACCAGCAGACATGCGCAAGTAGTGCAATTAGACATTTATATTTCATGTTTTAAATGCTGCACATTTCATACTCTTTTCTTTCTCTTGATGCTTTCAGAGGACCTGTTGCCATTTGGCTTCCCTAGTATAGACATGGGCCCTCAGTTGAAAGTGGTGGAGCGGACAAGGACGGCCACCATGCTGTGCGCTGCCAGTGGCATCCCGGACCCCGAGATCTCCTGGTTCAAAGACTTCCTGCCTGTCGACCCCAGCACCAGCCAGGGTCGCATCAAACAGCTCAGATCAGGTGAGACAGGTGACTTTTAGTCAGACTGTTTGTATTTTCCACCAACGGAACCAACAGTGCATTTACAGCTTTGCACTTTTTTGCGATCAGGTAAATCCCTGTTGCTCTAAATTTGGTGATTATTTTAATTATGATTGAGGGATTACATGCTGTTCTCTAAGTTTATCTCTCTCCTTTGGGGGTATAAAACCTTTTTAAAGCCAATTTCATAAAAAAGGATAATTGTGCCATCCTTAAGCCATGAAAAAAATGTGCTGTTTATTAGCATTTGGGAGAACGGATTATAAAAAATATATATCACTTAAAAGGCAAAATTTGCTTTCCATTAAGTATCATAATTATAAGAAAAAAATAGCAGCATATAATTGTATAGTCATTTCAAATGGGTTCAGAAATTTCACATAGAATGAAACTGTCTTCCTCAATTTATCCCAAAGCAACCACAATATCCTCTTTTCTGATGTCAAATGTGTTTGGCGCTTCTTAAAATTAAGCATTTAACTGGTGATGCTTTTATTTTGACCCACTGCCTAAATGTGCGCGACATAGCTCAGTGTCCCAAAATGTGAAGGTAAGCTCACTTTACCAGAGACACAAAAAGAGAGCAAAGACGATGTGTCTGCATACCAAAGAATCACATTGTGCGCTTAAGACAGTTTATTCAGCTTTGTTTATGCTCTTCTGTATAGATGAGTACAGTGTCTCCAGGAGAAGGCAGAAACATTTTTTTTCTCAGCCTTTCCCACTCAGCTGTCCTCAGGGGGAATGAAAGTGATGGTGAAGCGAAACCATTTTGTTGTTGTTTCATCCATATTCTCTGTGCTGCTCCGGCCTGCCAGCTCTGATATATCCCTCCTGTCAGCCAATATCCTTTACTGATCACCAGTGCCCTCCGTTAGCTGTGTCTTTGCATTTCCATTTGCCGAATTTATAATGTTTAAATACATTTACCATGTTGTCCCAAGCAACAAGTTACCTTTCTTAATGGCTTGTGATCCATGTCAAAGAAATCCTAATGAGAGCTCCTATACAGTGTTTTATATCACTGTTTAGGACTGGTTAACAGCAATAAAACAAACCATGCTTTAGGGCATGGGAAACATTCTGGAGTTACAGTCTCTTTGTTCCCTTGTGTGCTCTTACTATATTTGGACATTTGAAGAGCACACAAGGAAATAAATATGTTTTACTCACAGCTTCAGGAAACCCAGCATCAGTAGATGTGGCCGGAGAAACAGGCTCTGGCAGGGACCGGGCATTGGCAGGTTTGGCGGAAATGCAGGCTCAAACTGCGGCTCTGCAGGGCACACAGCATCAGAGGGCTGGGGCTGCCAATTCCGGCATCAGGAACCACGCTTTCTCTTCTAGGGTGGAAGCGTGGTTCCTGATTCAGCTCGTCAAGAGCTGAATATGTGCAGCAGTAAAGAATATAAGCAGTGCTGACAACCCCATTTACCTATGAAACACGGAACAAAATTTAAAACAGACATGATTCTCAGAAAAAACCCAGGAGCTTGACAGTGTGGATACTTTACACAGACAACTGTAGTTAAACTACAGAATTATACAGTTTCTTTGTATTTCAAATTTTAAGACAAGGCTTTTTAGTTGAAGACTAATTAGTAGGTCTGGCAGTTGTACTTCTCATTTGGCTACCATGTTTGGCTAAGACTGGACTGGAGTGGAACTGCAATAAACCACTGGACAAAGCCATAATGTCTGCCTAATCTTAGATGGCATGCACAACCAGCTAAGATGTGTTAGTACAACACTTTGATACACCTTGAATCCTGGAAATAGATGAATATTAACTAAAGATGAGTTTAGTTTCCTATAGGTAGTGAACCAGCTAGCAGGAAAGCTAATGATTGCGGCTTATTGAAAGATAAATAAACGCATGTGTAATCCAGCCAGTTTCGTTTCTTTTTTCCTCGCTCATTCGTATTCTTCAAACACAGCTTATCGTCCAGTGCACGCTGTTCCAGCACCTGCAGAAATACACCGGCTGTTTCAAGTAGCCATAATTATGAAGAGAAACCCTAAATTGAGTTCTCTAAAGAAAAATAGGACTTTTAAACCTGCATATTCAGCAGAACAGTATTTTATTATTCACAATAAATTATATTCATTTCTTTTTATTCATTTTGGTCCCCTTGGTGCAACACCAAGTACAGAGCCTCCCCTGGTCACGCACGCAGAGCAAAGGGATGGCAAAGGACGGCCACGACCACTACTGACTAGTCTGGCACATACAACCAGTGGGGAAGCCCATTAGGGGAGCTGCACATATACTAGAACTGCAATTGCAATTATCTTATGACCTTCATGAACAATAAAAAAACAACAAATGTTGTTATTTACTGTTTCCTTTTCACATTGTGTACTTCTACATGGCAGTGGGGATATAGATAGAAAGATAGATAGAAAGATAGAATGAGTCAACCAAGTAAGAAGACTTAGAAGACATTTACTTCAAAGTAAAACAGGAAGCAACCAAAGTACCAATGCAAAACATGGAGGCAAGAAGACTCCCAATAAACATGAAAACAGAGACGGGGAGTACTGAGGGGCAAATGCATAAACACAAAAAGACAAAGTCGAGGAAGGAATAGATAATGAAACGCTGAAGCAACCGAACACGGTCAAAAAATAACAAACTCAAAATAGGACCTGAGGCTTAACACAAACAAATAATTCAAATTTAAGAACAGTAAGGCAGTCTAAACTGGTACCCAAACCTCCCCAGAAATGAAACACCGAAAATCAAATAAAACAAAAAGAACTAATGCTGAAAATTACTAGAATGATAATGAAGTCAAGGTAGGAATCTAAAACTCCACCTAACAAAAATCAAAGTACCAAACGTACATGTATAGACTAAGTATTTGAACCTCAAAATCCACACAAAGCACACAATAAGAGTGAGTGACCAGAAAACAAAGACTATCACTGTTATTACATCAGAATGTGCAGAAATAAAAAATTACAAAACATCAGTATCTGTGCCACCTCGGTAATGGTTGCAGCTTATACCACACCTGATCATCACTGGCCATGCTTTTATTTTTATTTTTTTTATTTTAGTTGTCCTTTTTTTAACTAAACTATAACAACTGCTAAATTGTAGCCACCTAAAATTGTACATTTACTTGATCTGCTCTGAGACGTTTGCTCCCTGCTTGTGTGTCATGCAGACATGACAATGATTCAGTGGTACAGTATGTTAGGACACATATCACATCAATGAAACAGTAGCAAGACGAATGGCCTACTGAGATTCACCCCAGGCTTTAATAGGATTTGAAATCACCAAAACCATCACAAAGCCAAACAACAAAATGTGCTGTATAATGAACCGAACAGTGCAGCGAAATGACTTGGAGGAAATCAATTACACCTGAGCTGGGCAAGAAATGCGTTATGGATAAAACACTCCTTTAAGATTTGTTTAATGGAGGCACTTTCCGAGCAATGCTTCTGATTTAGTGGATAGCTGCCAGCTCTTATTGGACTGCAGCCAGGAATGTGTTTTGGCCACAGTCATTCTGTTCTCTCTGTCTCTTTTCTTCTTCTGTTGGCTCTTGGAAATACTTTTATGAGCCATATGGGTCAGGAAGAAAAATGAGATAGAGAATGACTGCAGTAGAATCCCACAAAGGATGTCTCATCTTAGCCATTTCATAGCTCATAAGTATCCATCATGTGTGGGGGCTTATCACTGCAGATAACTGTCCACGGTGGCCTTTGACAGCCGTGAACTCTGTGTTTACCCACCTCAAATGCACACATACTCACCCCATCAGTCCTCGGTGACAGAAACATATGGGGTGGTATAGAGATGAACTTTTGCTGGCATCTGTATGCCTCGATCAGGTATCTATCTTTTTTCCATGCCATCTGCTGCACCAGTTTGTATGTGCATGAGGAGAACCATGACAAGCTATCTGTCTGCCCCTGACATTTGGGACTTAGAGCTGGAAAGTTAACCTAAGCACTTAACAGCTTATGTAGACCCACACTCTTAACAGATGGCATTCAGTACGGACCCTGAGGTTGACTCCAGGATTACATATGCAGACTCTTTGGTAAGGACTAAGACGTGATGAAGGTTAATGGTGTATGTCAGTTTATCTGTTGACGTCAATACAGAACACTTTTTTAAAGTAAATTTTTGCATGCACCAAACAAAATTGGTTATTCATTTTTAACACCTATATAGGGTTGCGTCAAAGAGACTGACCCAAAATCGCGCATCATCGTGAAATGCTATTTTCACAGAGTTTATATTTGGTTGGCTGTTACTCAGCAGAATATTTCACAACCAGATTTTAAGAGAATTTGAAATTGGGACTTTAGCCAAAGTAAATCATTCATTTTTGGTAACAGTCTGTTTCTAAGAAAAGAAAAATCTAAAAATGGTGAGCAGTACAAATCCTTTGACAGAACGTGCTTTCAGGCTGACAGAAAAAGTGGAACTTGTGACACGGATAAATCTGCAGACTGACAATTAGGAATCGTTTCTGTCTCTGTGTGCGAGAATAAAAACCAGAACTAAGTCAGAACCTGGAAATTTTGAGCGTTTTTGCGTCTATATTCATTATCGATTTATTAAGTAACTGCTGCGTTAAACCATACCTAAATTGCTGCGTAACACTTTGCTTTGAGGCTTTTCTGTTCATGTTTTAGTGAAATGTGAAATTAAAGAGCAGGTTGATAATGGTTTGGAAACAACAGTTTCGGTTTTAAAAATTACCAGCAGTTTATTCGTAACTGTGTTGCGTTCGTAGTAACTGTCCTTTGTGTCGATGCTTGTTAACATGTGCCTCCGGTTAATTTAATGTCTCAACTTGTGGGAGACTGGAGCCCAAGTGATCTGTTTTACCTCAGTGTCCCATCAGAGCTATCAGATTAACAGTATCCGCTGTCATCTGATCAGCTGAGTCTCAGCCCACAGAAATAATACACCATCCACGATTTCACAGTAGCTCAATTTACTTAAGTCACATCTTATTCTGGGCCTGTCACTTTTTCGACCTTTTGCTTTGCCGTCCCACAAACCATCATCACGTCGTTTTGACGCCCGTTTTCTGTCTGCGCTATGTGCTTGTGTACATAAGTTTTGACCTGCTGACCTTTCTATGTATATATTCAGAACACCTGTCCACCCCAGTGTAATGTAATGTCATGTTTTACAGCAGTAGATTACAACTGGCAATTTCAAATTTTCGCTGCTTGTTAGCCACACGAGCTGCTTCCAGCTGTCGCACAAGTTCTCGTTTGCAGATCTAAACCGGTCCATTTCTACCTCTCCACCTCCTCGCCATCTTTCCTCCCACTGCTCCTTTCTTCCTCTGCTTTCTGGTTGAGAAGAAGGCTCTTCTTGTAGAGCGGATAATTTATTCCTGTTTGTTTCCCAACTCTGCCCTGAACCACAGGGAAATGAGAGATGGAAAATAGGGAGAAAGAGGAGGGCACGAGCTGTTCTGCTGTCATGTAACTGCAGAAGACAGAAACAAATGGATGACAGCTTCAGCGAGCAGCGTCTCAGCTCACCTAACACGTTCCCTCCTTTAACCCTCTGAAATCACAGCATTCAAACTTCTTCATAAGCTGACCTGCAAGTGTGTCTGTGTATGTGTGCGTGTGCAAAATCTACGTATACTAAGACACACAAAATCTGTCTGTATGTGTGTACATAACCTTAAATATGAGGTTTTATTTTGGTGTAACAACCACCTTATTAAGTGTTTGGTGTTGATCCACTGGGATTTTCCCACACCGCTGTCTCCAGGAAGAATGGTAGAAAAAAGAAAAAATATCCAGTGAGCAGCGGTTCAAATGCCTTGTCGATGTCAGAGGTGAACGGAGAATGGCAAGGCTGCTTTGAGCTGAGAGGAAAGCAACAGTAACTCAAATAACCACTCATTCTTACCAAGCCATGCAGAAGATCTGAGCTCAGCCTTTGACACCATTTCTCACTCTGTCCTTCTAAGCAGACTTTCCTCTCTCGGCATCTCTGACTCACCCCTCGCCTGGTTTCAATCATATCTCCTCGACCGTTCCCAGTTTATTCAACTAAGATCATTCCGCTCTCGTCTATTCCCCGTCACCTCTGGTGTACCCCAAGGCTCAGTTTTAGGCCCTCTTCTCTTTATAATATACATCCTCCCTCTAGGTACCATCTTCCGCAAATTTGATCTTCAGTTTCACTGTTTTGCTGATGACACCCAGTTATATCTCTCTTGCAAACCTGATTCCTCCCTCCCACCTTCTTCCCTTACAGAATGTCTATCCGAGTTAAAATCCTGGTTTGCCTCTAATTTTCTAAAGCTCAATGAGGATAAAACTGAGATCCTCCTTATTGGCACCAAATCCAACCTTTTGAAGGCGAACCATTTCTCACTCACCATCGATAACTCCACAGTTTTCCCCTCTCCTCAGGTTAAGAGCCTTGGTGTCATCCTAGACAGTTCACTTTCCTATAAATCTCACATCAATAATCTCACCCGTTCTGCCTACTTCCATCTACGTAACATTAACAGATTGCTTCCTTCTCTTTCCACCCAGTCTACGTCCATTCTTGTACATAGTCTTGTTACCTCCCGTATTGACTAATGCAATTCTCTTTTGCATGGTCTCCCCCAAAAATCCCTCCATAAGCTTCAACTGGTTCAGAACTCTGCTTTTATTGTTCTTATTCTGCCATTGTTTTACTAAGTGTTTTATCTTATTGTAAAGTGTCCTTGGGTGACTTGAAAGGCGCTCATAAATAAAATTTATTATTATTATTATTATTATTATTATTATTAAGAGCATCTCTGAAAGCTCTTCTGCAGTTTTTTCCTATCTTCATGGACAACAGAAGATTCTGCCTGCTGTGACAACGTTATGGTTGGGATTTAGTGTAAGGATCATGAAAACATGGATCCATCCTGCCTAGTATCAGTAATAATGGTGTAATGGGAAATGACTTTAGTATGAGTTCAGTGTATCCATCTTCTGATGGCTCTTTCCAGCAGGAAAACGTACCATGTCACAAAAATCAGATCACCTCATACTGGTTTCTTTAATATGACAATGAATTCACTGTACTCAAGTGACCTCCACAGCCAATATGTCTAAACCCAGTAGAGCACCTTTGGGATGTGCAGCCAACAAAGCTGCAGCAATTGTGTGATGCTATCATGTCAATATGAACCAAAATCTCTCTTTTTTTTATTAAAGCAGTTTATGCCAAATAAGGGTCCAATTAACCAATGCACCTAATGAAGCATCTATTTAGTGTATTCTTTCTAAATATTATTACTGTGCATTTTATTTTCTTTACCATTTTTAAGATATACAACAGATAATATTCAAAAGAACATTTGTACATAATGATGAATACAGTAAAAGGCATCAGTCAACCATCCAGCACTGGAGCAGATGGTTGAGGTATTTAACATGTGCCATCTTTTGGCTCATATTGTCTGTCACTGCCGTGCACCTCTGCCTATTATATCAATGACAATGTCTATCTCTCGTGGAAGAGGTATTCCACATCTGCTGCTCTTCCCAAGGTGACCTCAGTTTTCCCCATTAAAGATCTTTTACAGAGTCTTTCCTTAAGGTCAGCTTACTTAAAGTGAAAAGAAAATGTCTATAAATAATTTGTTTCTGGTCCACATGAATTAATAAACCCACTAAATTTAGCAGCTCAAGAGTTACAACATACAACAATGACATGTGCAGTTATCTTCAGAGATGGCAAAAGTACACACATTTGTTCCTTAAAAAGAAGTCGTTGTGTTTAACTGATTCGGCTCACTTTAACCTCTGACTATAGAGCTGATGCATTAGTTATATGCTTCTCTTTGCCTCTTTCTTATCTTTGTGTGATAAGCACTGGTGATAGATAGACCAACAGGATTAGCGTTTATGTTATATGGTTTCCTCCTTTAGGTTTACATCACTTTTACAGGGTTACGGTAATAAAGTACTTGTAAGTAGTACTCTGTTACTTATCTTTTAAAATTAAATAATATTTAGATTGAATGGTTGTGCATATTGGTGTAATGCACAGGGGTTATTTCGCTATTACTTCCTTTTAATATCAATATAAACGGAGGGATTGTTTTTAAGTATTTTGGCTTTTATTTTTGTATTTTATCTTGTGTATTGTGTATGGAAAATAAAAAATCTGTGCAGAGCGATGCACAGTATATCTTGCTTTTCTCTAAATATCCCTGTGCTTCTCTTAAAAGCCAGATGCCTTTTATCAGTCTCACAGAAGATCTGATATAAAACACAGTGCTTTGTATGAGACTAAAACTTGCTCTTTTTGTGTGGCTGTTTATCTACACACTCCCGTATGTGTTTCCATCCTTTCCTTAAAAAGTGTGTGTGTGTGCCATGTGCATTTAGATTTGTGTCACTTTCTACTCTGTGCAGTGCAGCAGAGAGTGATGCATGGTTTTGTGCCTCCTCCTCGGGCTCCGTGTCAAAGTCAGTTTCAAATGAGACGGATGTGACAGAGCAGACTGAAAGAGGGGGGGAAAAAAACAAAACCAGAGAAAGAACATCTCTGCTGGTAATTCAAAAGGCCGTTAGCTAAGAAACACAGCAATAAGAATAGTACCACGTGAAGCAAAAGAACACCTGACGAGTGCCGTGTGTAATTATAGCACGTTTAGGGAGACTAGGATAAAAACTGAGGAAGCGAAAGAGCCGAAGAGCATCGCTGGGTCGTTGCCCTGGGGTAAAGCTGTGTAGCTGCTGCCAGTTAACTGCAAAGATGGAAACAGGCTTTCTTCATTCAGCAGTGTGCCTGCTGCTGGAGAGGAATCACCAGCTAGTACAGAAGTATAAACTAAAGGCGCTTTAAGTGTCATCTAAGTTTGTAAAAAGTGAGTTTGAGACTTGTTTTTGACTTCCAAACTTTTCGAAAGGGAATTCTGAATTTGTGAATATGTTGCCGCTTCCTTTCCCCCTTTCGGTAGCAGGATGGGAGACGGGGATGGTTAGAGGAGACGCAGTTCTTTGTGGAAAATCCAACTCCTGATACAGAGAGAGTGTTGTGCGGACCATTCATTTCTGCCTTGCAGAAATAACAACTGAGCTGACTTTATTGGATGTTGAAGCAACAGACAAAGAGATACCCCAGGGTCAAACTATAGCAGATATTGCAGGATGAAAAGGAGAGGATGCAAAAGGATGGCGGACAGTGGCAGAAGCATTTTCTGCAAACATATTTATCTGGGGTTTTCTTTTTTTTTCTCTTGCAGGAGCGTTACAGATTGAGAACAGCGAGGAAACAGACCAAGGGAAGTACGAGTGTGTGGCCACCAACTCCCAAGGCGTGCGCTACTCTTCTCCCGCCAACTTATACGTGCGAGGTAGGACCTGAAACGCAGAACACACATGCACGTACACGCACGAACAAGACACAGAAAAATCACTGTGACGAAGGTGCCTTAGGTATTACTAGTAAAACTACCTCTTCTGTATTACTGTGCTCTTTAACAAGTATTACTAACCCATCCATTGTCTACAATATATGTTGACTCTGTTGTTTGGTATTTCTCACAACCACCTTTAACAAGTCCACCTTAAACCTTGGTGCGAGCTCCGACGGTTGAATCAAAGCAAGGATAAAGTGGGGACCACACCTTGGTTTAACTGCATGGAAACATCACTGATCTGTCTGCTAAAGTGGTTTCTGTACTAGAGGCAGATTAATTGGTTGAGAGATTTGAACAAAATTGGGAGTGAGAGTCAAGATGTAATTTTGGCTTTACAGTGTTTCACATTAATGGGATCACTGTGGACCCCACATGCTTAAATAAATCTGTGGGTGCTGTTGTAACACTGGCTTATGGCTCAAAGGCCACAACCAATGTCCAGTATTGCAAGTTCTAGTTTCTATTTTACGTGGGATAACAGAGAAGCGTGAATGCAGTTTGACTGGTGCGTGCGTGTGTGTGTGTGCGTGCGTGTGTGTGTGGTGCAGTGAAGCGAGTGGCTTTGCGCTGGCCGTTTTTATTCTCTCTGTGTTTCCCCGTTCTCTCTCTCCCCTCTCACGTCATTGTGTTCTGCATCAACCCCCTTCCATCCCTCAGAGCTTCGAGAAGGTTGGTGCGCTCTTTCTTTTCTTTTGTTACTCCTTTGTTTCAGAAAGCTTCACTTATTGAAACAGAGGGAAACAAAAAAAGACGACAAAAAACAAACAAACCACAGTATGAGTTAAAGGACAGCGGAGTAGATTTGAAGTGAAATGATTCAAACCTGTATCCAAAATGATGAGAGTAAAGCTGCTGCGATGATGAAGCGGTCTGCCTACGCAGCAGAGTGCATTGACTGCATTGTGAGGCCTTGTGTGCAGAACCCTTGGTATTGCCTTCACTCCCCGATCAATGTTTTCTGCATGGTATGATCTTGTTGTCATGGAGACCCAAGAATTGGAAGATTAAAAAGAGGCAATGTTTGCATGGAAGGAGTGAGAGAGAAAGAGAAAGGAGCACCGCTTGCATGTGTGTTGACTGACGGACTGACACCAGAGCATGGCACAGTGTGTTATCACGCTTATTGATATGCTCAGATTGTGATCTGATTGAACTTGCTGTCTTGTCATGTCTTGCTACTGTTTTTTTGTGTGTGTATGTTTTTTTTTAATTCTTTTCCCCTTTGTACCATCTTGTTTGGCGGTTTGTCTTTGTTCCCATGTCATCACATCTGCTCCAGTGCTGCACTTGTTGAGTGGAAGTCTTGCACTTGCTTGTGTATGCCCCCTTGTTCTGCAGTTTTACGTTCGGTTTGTCAGACGAGAATCACTCACTGGTATAAATTCATGACGCAAACTCAAAATGGCAAGAGGACGGGTCACGTGACTGATGATGGACACTAGTGTTGAAACTAACATTAACGTTGGCTAAATTATCCGGAACCACTGCACTACAGTTCAGAATACACGTGTTACGATGGAGCATCATAGACTGTACATAAAAGATGGATTGTGAGCAATAATTTTTTGTTTGCTTTCTTTTTTTTCCTTTGGAGCCAGAAGTTACCATGTTTAGATGAAAAGGTGGATGCGCATTAGCAAGACCGATTAGCAAGATGCATCCACCGAGATGCATCTCATTAGGATACTGTGTTAACCATTCAGAAAGCCATTTTATTTGTCAGACAATTGCATTAATATCATGTCCATAAGCCATAACATTAGAGACACTTCAAGACAGCTAGCCGCAGAGCCTCCTCTGCTGGCACACACGTCTGTCTGCCCCACTCCTAATAATAACACCCAGCATTGCTGCTTGTGTTACATACTCAAGCATAATATGAAAAATAGGATGCCTTGCTTTAGACATTATAGAATACTTAAATTAGCTACACCTCAACCAAGTTCATTTGATTTGTATTTTCCACAGCTATGAGACAAAAGACATAAGGTTTACAAGGTTACAGGTTTTATTTATTTGTTTATTTGTTTATTTTTTCCCCTTTTCCACCTGTGTGCTTTAAATATTCATACTAATGCTGCACATTTTCTACAGGTAGCCTCTGAAGGTTTATTATACAGTAATAAGTAAAATAAGCTCTCTTTAATGGACTGTTATACAGTCTAGGCCATGTCTTACCTTGCTTGACTCCCCACCAAACACTGTGATACGTCTTTGTTGACTGACATTTGAAATTAATTATATCCATTCTCAATCTTAGATATTGAGAGGGGTATTAATGATTCTCTCTTATTACAGTGGTTAATGAAAGCTGTGTCCTTGAGACAGACAAGATGGTGCTGAGTAAATGTCAGCTATATAGCGATGCTGAGATTCAGCGGTAATCCTTATGGCTGTGCCAAGGTCTCCCCAGCCCGTAGCCTCCAGACTCCCTGCAGAGAACAGGACTAATGATAGCTCCACTAATAAAGAGCGAAGCTCCTGGCTCGTACAAACTGTATAGAAAATGGTGGGGAATCATGCGTCCTGGCTCGATTAACTTTAAGCTAGAGGCTCTGTGAGCACAAAAAGGATTATCCCTTGTTATGAGCTCACTTTATTGTAAAGTACTCACCTTTGGCTCCCCAGTGGATTCTTCAGTCGTCGTCTGTGTTCACGACCGGTATTTTTAGAACTACTCCACCGCTTGATGTAGGAGATTACCGAACAGTCATCTTGAGTCTTTACTTTCATCCTTAAACTTAAAGCATTATCAAATTAGCCCACATGCTTACATTGACATCTTTTATTTATTCTTGCTGTGTTGACAGATACATGCCCGTGTGGCTTAAACTGACGTTTTGGTCCTGCTGCATTACACCTGCTTTGTCTTGTGCATGGAGCTGTCATGGATGCAGTCTGTGTGCGTGTCTCTCCAGCATGCTCAGATGAGGAGATGCCTGCCCAATCATGTCTGTTTTCTAACAGATCTACCTGTTTTTGTCTCTTTGTCTCTTTCTTGTCTTTAACTTCTGTATCCAATTCTGGGTATATTTTTAAGTTTGATTTTTTTTTATTGCTTTGGTTTGTTTTTCCAAGTTGCTTTGAACTTTGTTATTCGTGAAATGACCACAACTATTTACTTTTTTTTTAAATTTCTTGAAATCATGCAAAAATGTTAACTTCTATCCAATTGTCTCTAGATGCTTTGAGTAGGGGGGATGTGGCCCACGAAGATTCCCAGTAATGATGTCACTCATTAAGGAGTGGAGGTTATGCAGCAAATTTATCAATATTTATGTATTCATTCAAGTATTTAATTTGACATTTTCTTTCATATAGCGTTAGATTTATTGCTGGATTTGCAAGTAATTGAGAAAAAAAAGACTAGACTCTTATTGTTTTGCTACTGTAGGGATATCTTCTTTTATTCGTAATCTTTTTTAAACTGTCTATTTTTAGGGCTTGTGTTGTTTATCGCACATATAAGCTTTCTAGTTTTGAGTTTAGTTTCAACAATGTTTCTGCTCTTTGTCTGCCTTCCCTTTCATTCTCTCCTTTCATCCAGAGATGTTTGTCCGTTACTCTTTTTGTCTCTTTCTGTTTCCTGTGTTTTTGACCCACGGGTATCCTCTTCTTCTCTGTTCTTTCAACATCCGTTCTCTTCAAGTCCTTTTCTCTCTGTCTCTCTCTCTTTCTCTCTCTCTCCCTCTTCTCTTACTTTTGAAGCACCTTCTTTCTGAATGGGCCTGACTCTGGTATACAGCCGTGTTTTAAAATAGATCCATGTGTTTTCTTCTTCCTCGCTCCTCTTTTCTTCCCCCTTTTCCCTCCTTCCCCACGAACCCTCTTCTAATCCTCTCTCCCCTGTCTTTTCCCCTCCTTTCCCACCCCCTCCTTTTTTCTCTTCTCCTTCTTCTCCTTCTGCATTCTGTCTTCACCCTGATGTGTAGGAGCGACAGACACATGTACATAAGTTTATTAACTTATAAACATGCACATACTACCTCACATATCTCTCTTTTTGCTCGCACTCGTTCTTTCCCGTTCTGCCTCGTTCTCTCATGCTGTCTTGGTGTTCTTTACTTAAATGTGTCCGATGATCACTTTGTAAATGCCACAACACCTTTTTAGAACCCTTGATCCACTCCTGTCCACATTTCCTATTCATTTGACTACACACTGTATCAGTTTTGAATCCTATGTATTGTACAGTATGTTGTTGTACAATGTGGCTGTCCTTTGCTACATTGCGTTTCATTGTCTGGAAGAGAAGCAGAGCTGCCTCTCTCTCTCTCTCTCTCTCTCTCCCTCCCTCTCGCTCTTTTTCTTTGTCTCTCTGTCTTTTTCTTTTCTGTCCTTCGATCTGTCCCTCCCGTGTCTCTGCTCTTATCTTGCTTCTCTCTGTCCCCCCTCTCAGTCCACAGTTCTTCGTTCTCTTCTTTGTGTTTCTCCACCATTTTATCCCTCTTGAGTCGCCCAGGCATGCAAGTGACCTATGAGTTCAGTCTCTCGATGCATCTCTCCCCTAATGTGTAGTCAACCGAGCTCTGACAGATGCAGTATTGGATATAACTTGCCACTTTGCTTGTTCTTCTCATGGGGACACAAATAGCAGGCAGGGCCTATTGATTGGCCCCCATGATGCATATACTCTCTAAAAGGAGCCCATCTGCCGCACAGGCACCTCAAGGCACGGCAATCTGAATGAAGAAAAGTTTTTTCCCTCATAAGTTACTGCTAAAGTTTAGCCTGCTTAGTCACTGCTTCAAGGTGGTGTTTTATTAATAATTCTGCATAAATCTGCTTCCTGCATAAATTGATAACCCGTAAAAAAAAAAAAAAAACCCGCTGTTGTCGTTTTTTGGGTTTTGGTTTTTTACGAAAGAGAAACTGACTATAGGTGTCATGTCCTGGATGAAATGATACTCAAGAGTTTGTCACTTTATTATTTTGAGAAGGCAGCTCACTCTGAGTGGTTGAGCTCAGCACAAGATTTGTGTCTTTTTGTTGGATTCATCAGTGCCATAAAGTAATTGGGACTAAACTTGAAATATCCCTATGTAATTTTCTGTAAAAACCCTGAAGTTCATTCTCCCCCTTCCTGTTACCTCTCCTCTCCTTCTCTCTCTCTTTCTTTTTTATCTTTCTCGCCCTCTCTCTCTCTTTCTCTCTCTCAATCTCTATCTCGCTCTCTGCCTCGCTCTTTTTCTTCTCATTCTCTCCCCCCTTTACTCCCTTGCCCCCTCCTCCTTCTTTCTCTCCACCTTTCTCCTTCTCACTCCCTTCCCCACTTTTCTCCTTCCCTTTCCTTAACCCCTCTCCCCCACCCCCGTCCCACTTCCTTTCTCCCCTCCCGACTCTCCTCCTTTCCCAGTGCGCCGCGTGCCCCCTCGTTTCTCCATCCTCCCTTCCAACCACGAGATCATGCCAGGAGGGAGCATCAACATCACCTGCGTGGCTGTGGGTTCACCCATGCCTTATGTCAAGTGGATGCTGGGTAACGAGGACCTGACTCCCGAGGATGAAATGCCGATTGGACGGAACGTGCTGGAGCTCAATAGTGTCCGCGAGTCTGCAAACTACACCTGTGTGGCAATGAGTAGCCTGGGTATCATTGAGGCCAGCGCTCAGGTCTTAGTGAAGAGTAAGGGCCCCGGCAACCTTTAGATGCCTAAGAATGTTTTTAATTTTAGCCTGAGAAAGTAGAAAAGTTCAGCTGTCTTCTCATATGTACTCAGCAGGGTTCTGGCATCCCTTGTAGGTGAAAGTGTAGCAATTTAAATAGTATAACGTAGCATCCTTAATTTATTAATCAGTGTATTTCAGGTTAAATGTTACTGTCACTGGACACTGCAAGTACCACTAAAGAAATGCAGTTTAGCAGGTTGAATCTAAATGTAATATATGTTAAACAAAGCAACATTTATACTGTAAAAGAATCAAGTATTTCCACTAAATATAAAATGTAATTTCAACACTGAGACCAAGAGAGTATTTTTCTTTTTTCAAACGTTTAAATCACCTGCTGCCACTCTAATCCCCAGCTTTACCAAAGCCTCCCGGCACGCCCATTGTCACCGAGACCACAGCCACCAGTGTGACCATCACATGGGACTCTGGCAACCCCGACCCCGTCTCCTACTACATCATTCAGTACCGAGCCAAAGGGCCCGACAGCAAGTATGAGACAGTGGACAGCATCACCACCACCCGCTACAGCATCGGGGGGCTCTACCCCAACACAGAGTACGAAATCAGAGTTTCAGCCTATAATACCATCGGCCAGGGGCCCCCGTCCGCTCGCGTGGAGGCTCGTACGGGAGAGCAAGCCCCCGCCAGCCCGCCGCGAAACGTCCAAGCTCACATTATCTCTGAGAACACTGTGATGGTCCGCTGGGAAGAACCGGAAGAGCCCAATGGACAGGTGAGATGAGGATTGGAACAGCCCTGTTTGATCTGTTATCAGTAGAGGAAAACACACATTTTTACATTTCCTTTTATCTGCTGGCATGCTTCTCCAGCTGTCAACCTGAAAAATGTTCTCAAAAGGGTGGTGAATGCCTGCACCGAGACCTCAGATACCCAGCAGAAAAAGTCCTTCATTTTTGTGCTTTGTGTTCTGTAACAGAGAGGACGGACCGATGGATGGATGGATGGATGGATGGATAGATAGATAGATAGATAGATAGATAGATAGATAGATAGATAGATAGATAGATAGATAGATAGATAGATAGATAGATGTCTCCCTGTGCTCTTCTCTCTAAAGAAGGAAAGGGTAATTGGACAGTCCTCTCTAAGTACAGAGCGCTCCCTCCAGAGGCCTGTTTCCTTTTTCAAGCCTACCAACCTGCACCGTAGGTCCATAAAAGTACAAGACTGAAACTGAGTGCATATGAGGATTATGGATATTAAAGAGTAATAACAGGAGAGCTATACTTTGTACTACCCATAAACTAATCCCACAGACGAGGAATATCGTGATCACATTTTAAATGCTACAATCTGATGGCATCCACAGTATTATTTATTTATTTTATTGAAGCTTTATCAGGACGAAATGTAAAACTGCACCTTATGACAGTGACCTCTAGGAAACAGTAATCTGTTGGACCATCTGGCCTGAAGTCAAACAATAATTCAGACACGATGACCTTGGCTGCCGTAAATTCTTGTTGTGTTAAAAGATGGCATTATGGATTACCCCGGTTGTAGGACAGTGGGATTAGGTGAAAGTCACGTAATGCATCCCAGTCCCCGATGACCTTAAAATCCAGTCCCAATCAAAACAAACTTGTCCGCACGATTCACTGGGTGGCTTTCCTTTTGCTATGTTTTGTAGGTGAAAGGCTATCGTGTGTACTACACCATGGATCCGTCCCGGCCTATAAACGAGTGGCAGATTCATAACGTCCAGGATAGTGTGCTCACTACCATTCAGAACCTGGTAACCTCAGAGACCTACACCATCCAGGTCCTCGCCTTCACCTCCGTTGGGGACGGACCCTTCTCAGACCCCGTCCACGTTAAAGTCTTGCGTGGAGGTTAGTGCGCGACCGTGCATCGACATAATCATCGGTAGACGTTCGTGAAAGAGAATAAATTTAGCCCGCATGCTAGTGCATTGATAACGGCTAAGTAGCCATTTGCATTTACTTATGTGTGGATGAGTAATGGTTATTTTTTCAGACGAGCATGTGCAGCAGAGCACAAATGAGTAAGTACTCGTGATTATGTGCAAGTATACAAACCGCTCAGGAGCTTATTCGAGGAGCTTATGTAAAGTTTGAGTAGCAAGCCACTGTGAAAGTTTGACCTGTCAGAACATATGACTTCTTCAAAGTGAATAAATTCTACCAGCCGGGACCGAAGTGTGGAGATTTATGTGAAGGAAACAGGGATTAACAGCGAGAAATATCCCTCATGCCCCGGTGCTGATTGTGTCACCGTGACAGCTCCTGAGAAGCTGCTAGGTTTATATGATGGGAGGTGAAAAGAGATGACAAAATAAAAAAAACTGCGACGGTATTGCTGGTTAAATTTCTGTGGCACTTTTACTTCTGCTCCACTTTTAGTCTCTAACAGTTTCTGACACATAAAGAAATGAAAGTATATGTAAGAATCTGATTTATGATTAGATGTTTAAGGGTTAGTACTTAAATGATTAGTAATTAGGTTGGGTTTAAGTACATTTTTTAAAACCTTTGTCTAAATTGAAGTCTTTCTAGCACAATTACCAATAATAATGATGAATACATTATCAAAAAAATATTCATTGCATTTGAATGACTCAATGAAACAGAGTTATACATATAATAAATAATCTTTATGAATAGTGCAAAGCCAAGTATTAGCACTGCTGTAAGCCAAGGTCTTATTTGAGTGTGTTTTGTCCTGTTCCCTGCAGTCCCTGGCCAGCCAAGCAAGTTTAAAGTGGGTAAAGTGACAGACACGAGCATAGAGCTGACCTGGGAGCCTGTCCACAACAAAGAGAAAATCGTCAACTATGAGCTCCTCTACAAACCTGTCAAGTTTGGCAGCTTGGTAAGACCTCTTAGTCTGTTTTTTTAATAAATCCACCTGCTGAGTGGATTTCTTATCAAGACAAAGGCTTGAAAGGGAGATAAAAGAAGATTTTTTAAAAGATTAACCCCAAAGTCCTGCACCCTTGTGTCTAGTGGTCGCACTCTCGGTCAACTTCTCTTCTCCAGCTCTTCTCTAATGTCTCTCTTTTTACTCTTCTCATCTCCCCCCCTCCCTCATCGTCGCACCTCTCTGCTCCCCTCTCTTCTCTCTCACAGGAGAAGCTGACCTTCGGGCCCAGGAATTCTTACACTGTGGAGGGTCTCAAAGCGAACACCGAGTACTCCTTCTCCCTGGCTGCCATCTCAAGCAAAGGCATCGGCGCTTTCACTAACGAACTGGTGCAGAGGACATCACAAGCCAGTACGTCTCGACTGAGCCGGATTCACACAGTGTTCCTGCACACACCAACGCATATCCCACAAATTCAAATTCTATTGTGTTTATTTATTTATTTATTTAATGTATTGTGCCGCGAATATCTTGGAAACATTTTGTCCTCCAAACGCTCTCACACACAGCTCGTAGCGGTACATTTCCCTCAGCTCCCGGCCTGGTAAAACCTGGAAGCCGTCTCTGCATCTCTCCATGTGTCTCGTTTATCAACCCATACGTCCAGCCCCACCCCCTCCTCCAACCCATCCATCTCTGTTTGACCGTGCCTTTCTTCCACCCCTCAGCCTCTCTCTTTCTCGCACAGCCAAAACATCATGACAGATGGAGATGGAGCACCGATTAATGTTTCACTCTTCCTTTCCTTTGCCCTCTTTTCACTCTTTCCACTCTATCAGTGTCTAATGTCTTTGAAAGGGTGCAACTGTCTGCCACTTATTGGCTAGCAGCCAGTGGTCAGGAGCATTAAAGGATGGCGGGTAGCCTGCTATGTTGACAGGTAAGTGCTGGCCAGTCTGTATTTTACCCACGCTGAGCTTAGATTCTCTCCCTTGTCTCCTTTTCTCTGATTTCTTTGGTTTTTTTTCTATTTTTGTGCAATCACTCTTAGCCAATAAGAGTTAAATGAGTTCCACCATTTTGTTCTGACACCAAGTTATTTCATATCTGCTCTCAAGAAAGGATAACAGAAAAATGGTACAAGGAAAAGAATTTATAAAGTCGATATGAAAAGCCCCGCAGTTCACCGCGCCGTTTTCCTTTAAGTGGTAAGTACTTGCAGTCACCCATCAGACTGCGTTTAGTGGGGTTCTCTTCTCTCTTTACCCCCAAACGGAAAGAGTAACCAAGGTTGTGTACCAGAGGATGTTGGGGGGGGGGTGATATTTGGAAAAAGGGAAGGTGCTAGATAAGCAGACTATTTCATGCAGCAGAATTCATTTCCCAGGGAGGTTATGTGCGCTTTCTTATCGCCAAGCTTTGGTGCACATCTAGATTGTCCCCCGAGGCCAACAGAACAGTGGCTGTATGGCTGAGTGGATAGATACTTGAACCTGTCAGCCATGACTATTACACTCCCACACACACACGCACAAGCCTGGACCTCGGACATGCCCGCCTTTGTTTGTGTGTGTGTGTGTCTTACTTAAATGACATTATATTGGTTGAGCTATATCTGTGATTCGTAAATCTGTGGTGTCTTTTCGTGATTTCTGTTTCTGCACTCATGTCTGTGACAGTAAATATCCAAGCCTCTGTCTGATTCAGTGTCTGCAATTCATCATTCTAGCTTGACTTTCAATTTCCTGTCTTAGCTCCTTTTTTCCCCTCCGGGATCTCAGATTTTGTTTTGTGGTTTGTTTGTTTTTTCTTTTGTTTTGTTTTTTTCTCCTTTACCTGCCTCCTAAATCCTTTCAGCACCGTATGAGATCTGGTTTAGTGGTTTGTTTGTTTGTTTTTTTATCTCCTGCTGCGATGTGTAAGACCTTTCTCTAGTCAGCCACAGTGAAAATCTCACACCACCCTACCGTCTTGAGGACTCGAGGATTAGCCGGCTGGTCATGTGAAATGTATACATGTGTCTGTGCTGTCGTGCAGCTAGCTGTGCATCCCCATTTTTTTGAAAGAGAACAGACAGTTATCTGTTTTTCATTCATAAATCTCGAGCCTTTTTTGGCACTACCTATAGCCAGGGGATAAGATATAATCATTGACTGCTGGATGCACATTCTCCTTGGGTATAATTAAGTTGTCCACTTAGGGTCGATACTCTTGTCTCTGGTTTATTTCATTAGGCTCTCAGGCTAACATTATGCTTTTACATTATGTGGTTGCTCCCCCTTTTTTTGCCCAATTCAGGTTTGTCCCAGTGTTATCTCTTTCAGTTCAGTTTACCTTAGTTTCTCATTGTTTCCTTTTTTATCCTTATCTCCTGTCCTTTTGCTTGTATTTTCCCTTCTCCCGGGTCGTCTCTCCTAAACTCTTTGCCAATTGCCCTGCTTGCCCTTTGTCCAATCAGAGCCCTCAGCCGCACCAGAGGGTGTGTCCTGCGAGAGTGCCAGCTCCACCTCGCTGAGAGTAAGTTGGGGGCCTCCTCCAATGGAGGGCCAGAATGGCGAGTTGGCAGGTTATGAGCTGAGATACCAGAAAGTTTCTGGGGCAGGAGGTGGAGGTCTGGGTCCGGAGGTGAAAGACCTTCCTATCCCGGCCCAGCAGGGGCAGACTGTGGTAGAGGGGCTGGAGAAATGGAGTTGGTACAACATCACTATTGCAGCCTCCACCGCAGAGGGGACTGGACCCAGCAGCCCTGCTGTGCTCTGCAGAACAGACGAGGACGGTGAGCGTGAGAGCCGCAGATCAGACCTAAACGTTATTGACTGCTAAGTTGATTATTTACTGGCTAGAACTTTGGTCACTTAATTAATTCCACACGTGTGCTCAGTTCCCGGCGCAGCCCCTCGTCAGGTGGATGTCCAGCCGCTGAACTCCTCGGCTCTCCGAGTCACGTGGCGCCCAGTGTTGCCACGGTTACGGCAAGGCCAGATCCGTGGCTACCAGGTGCATTTCAGCCAGGCAGAGAGCGGTGAATCACGCAACCTTCCCCGGATCAAAGACCTCTTATTGGACGAGTCTCAGGTGACAGCATAGCTAAATATATAAATGATTAAATGGTGTTCATTTGTTATATTCATCCTCCCTTTCTCCTCCGCTCCTTTGACTCACTCCTTCTCTCATCCGTCTCGGCTGCCTGTGGGGTGTGTCTCGTCTGTGGGATAAGATGGAGGAGGATGACGCGACTCAATATGTGAGTGCAGACTACCCGTCCTCTTCTCATTATAAATGAACCAATTATTAATGCATACAGCGCTATGCTGCTAATAGACCACAGATTTAATTATCAACTCTTATGTAAGTTTTCTTCTTTTCTTTTTTTTTTTGCTGATGCACAGTTCTTCCCCAAAAAAGGGGAATAAATCAATAAATAGTGTCTTTTTTTTTCTAAGATTGAAAGGAGTGAGTTTGCAGTATTTGATGGTGGTATTTTGTGTTTTCTCCCGCAGGAGCTGATTTTAGGAGATCTGAAAGCAGAGACTTTGTACTCTGTCTCTGTGGCAGCATACACCACCAAAGGGGATGGAGCACACAGCAAAGCCAAGCTGGTGCAGACCCCGGGGATTGGTAAGCATATGTCAAGTATACATTTCAGTGCCCCAGATTTAGTAGCATACTCAAGAATTGATCGTACAGTAAGCTGCGCCAGGAGATGGCAATAAATAAGCCGACAATCAATTCTAATTCTTCTGTATTTGCGTGATATATGTTTATCTCTATTCATTTTCTTTTTTTCTGCTGCCTACGCTGTTGTCTGCAGTGCCTGGTCCCCCCTCCCTTTGGGTGCGTCTGGGATCGAGCCCGTCAGTTGTGGTGCGGTGGGCTCCTCCGCTGGAATGCTCTGATAGCCGGGGGGCCCCGGTGGAAATCCAGGGCTACCGCCTACAGTTTGGCCTGAAGAATAGCTCTTTAGACACCACGGTGGATTTCACAAATCGTGTGAGAAACTTCACTGCGAGAGACCTCTCCCCAGGCTCCTCCTACATCTTTGTGCTCGCCGCAAAGAGCCGAGCAGGCTATGGAGATGTAGTCCAGCAGGAAATAACAGTCCCTATTTTTCCTCCCGTGGGATACCCCAAAATATCTGACTTTGTTAATGTCACTTGCTGCTCCCTGCAGTTGTCCTGGCTGCCCCCAACCCCAGAGGAGAGCAACGGTGTGATTACAGAGTACACTCTAGCCTACAAAGAGGCTGCACACACCCAACCCTCTGCTGACCCTGGCCCCTCCGCTTTTCCAACCCCCTTTGCTCGTCCACGGCTGATAGCGCTACCAGCAAGTGAGTCGAGCTACACCATCCTGGGCCTCAATCACAGCAAAGCTTACGAGGTGCAGCTCAGAGCCCACAACAAGGCAGGGCCGGGCCCCTTCAGCCCACTACTGGTGCACCTCACCCTGTCCTTGGAAACAGGTAGGGCTGGCCTCCGGCCTCAGGAACACCTTTCTAAGCGCTGGTTCAACTTCACATCTCCCCTTACTGTGGATTTCACTCCAAAAACACTAAACTTAATGAAGTCTGGGCCAGTTCTTACAGGTCTGCCTCTCACCAGTGCACCTCAGAGAGGATGAGAACTGCAAAGTGCGGGACACAACTACTCTCCCCAATCTCCTCCACTCACTCACTTATACCTTCATCACCTACCCTTCACCACCAATGGAAGCAGGCTGAATGTTAATGGATGTTTGCTTCAAGAGCACTGCTTATCACAAACCCTCAGGTAAAAGTCAATACAGGGCTCGGATATACAGTATCTAATAGCGAAGGTAAGTGTTCGGTCTGATTTGAAGCGAAAACCGGCGTCTGGCGCTGTATCTGCAGGTAAGCTTTTTTTATCTGATAGACCTTCACTACCACCTTTTCCAAAGGCTTTGCTGAAGTCTGAGTCTAACAAACACAACCTTACACTCTAACAACGTGGCATGTCACATTTCTGCAGCCAGTCTGTCTCTTACTTGTACTTATTACTCTTGCCATCCACTTTCCTCATCACCTGCCTATCCTCCTAACCATCATGTCTTTCCCCCTCCTCATCAACTGACCGGGCTGTTCTCCATTTTTACAGGTCGAGAAAAGCAGAGGACGCCGCGATTTTAATAAAACGCTTCATCACGAGTGACTTTCTGCCTGTTTGTTTCTTCACTTCCCAGATGTGCCGAGGAATTTTTCGGTCAATCTGGCCACTGAGACCAGCGTTCTTCTTACCTGGGAGTTTCCAGAGACTAGCAACCCCTATCGCTTTACTGTATGTTGAATGGCACGTGCAGTGCCTCATTGTGTTACGTAAAACTCTAATGTTTTAACATCTGTGGGATCCTTAAGATTATAATACTCAGCTTTATTTGGGTCAAGTTTTTGGAAATTATAGAGTGCATTTTAAATAGCAAGAGTTAATTACAGATCAGCACATTGTAGGACAAACAACATCTCAGACATGCAGAAAAAATGTATGACAGGAAAGAGGATAGAAACTATTTAAATAAAGCGTGAAATACTGAGTAACACAGATCTAATAAAAATGTATAAAATTAATATATAAAAAGAACACAAATAAAAAGCAAAACAGGCAATATTTTTTTAAATCCAAGATTGATCAAATAAAAAATGTGAAATTTAAAAACACTTATGAGCTGCTGACTCATTTTTAAAATATTTTTAGCATGCATGACCCCGACACAATAATACACCCACAGATCTACCCACAGGCATTCATGTGGAATTTCTCTGGACTATGAGAAGTTCAATTAAACTGAGCATTTACTGAATATAGCAAAATCCATCTACCAGCACTTTAAAGTGCACTTATTATCTCATTTATTGAATCCAGAAAAGAGGTTTACTGGGATTATATCCCTTGCTAATAACTGACTAGGTTTACTAACTCCTAGTTTACACTGGTCCTGGCTAAGAATAGTTTAGCACACATTCCTCCAATAAAACGTCAGAAAGGGCATCTGGTATAAAAAAAAATAAAAAAAACCTCAATCTGCCGAAGTGAATGTGCAGAGCCCCCCGCTGTGATGACCCCTTGGGAGCAGCTGAACGGAATTTTAGTTCAAACTCTCAAACAAACCCATCAAAAAACTTTATTCAGGGAATTTTACAAATGTTCCTTAATTTAGTTCTATAGCATTAAATGACTATTTAAACAGCACACAACATAAAGATTAGCTTCACCAACTCTTTCCCACCCTTCAGGTTGAATATAACCGTCAGAAAATGGAGGTGGACGCTCGCTTGAGAAAGGCAGTCATCCCAAACCTTCAGCCTAACACGAGCTACGACTTTAAAATCACTGCTCCTGAGGGGAACCCTGGAGGCCTTCGCCATCGCATCTCTGCTAAGACATCCCCAACGATCACCATCCGCCGCCCTGAGATCGACCGCACTCGTGACTCCGAGACCACCGTGACGCTTATCTTGCCATCACTGGAGAATCGCAGTCCCATCAAGTAAGGCTGAAAGACTGAGCCTTAGATGCTCTTACAGGCCTTGAAAACGTTGTCATGTCATATAGGGGTGACAGTCATCTGACTTGCTGTGTTCAAGTCTGGTGATTACAGTCACGGTAACAGTATGGGGCACTGATGATAACAGTACATGACTGTTCTAAAGTGAAAATAGTTACAGACAGTTTGCTATTGTGCAACTGCAGCTGTTGTTATGTTGTTTGTCCTCTTGCACTCCTACAGGAATATTTATGTTGTTGTGGTTCCGCTGCGAAGGCCCCGCGGCGTCATCAGACACCTCAAGAGTCCAGACGAAATGGACCTAGAGGAGGTGAGAACCACAACAATAACAGCACCCACTGATGTCTGAGCCTGCGAGGAGGAAAAGACCTATAAACACACACAATCCTGTCTCTGAGAACTCCTGGCAACGCTTACCCTTTATAATTCAATATCAGTCTTTAAACATTAGTCACAGTTATTGGAGCGGCTTATTTTGCTTGTCTGTGTCTTTTCTCTCTTTCTCTTTCTTTCTTTTAGCTGTTAAAAGACATCAGTCAAAGGCAGAAGGATACTCGACAGCAGAAGCAGGTGGACTTGCGCCGGGCTTACATCACAGCCCGTTTCACACCTGCCATCCTGCCGGCTTTCTTCACCCTGGGGGACCAACTGGACTATGGCGGCTTTGAGAACCGAGCTCTAGAGCCAGGGCAGGAGTACGTCTTCTTCATTCTGGCTGAGCTGAACTCCACATCCGGGGTATGAAAGACACTACTTTACATGTCTTTTCCCTGTTTGTTTTTTTTAAACTGCTCCCACATTCCAGGCTGTCCGCGTTTCTCTCCTGCAGGCTGTCACTATACATTGTAATCAATACGGCCGAGCTGCTAAAACAATAAAATGCCCATCAGTCAAAGTGTTGTAAGCAAAAGGCAATAACCCTCACATACTTCCATCACCACTGCTAATAAAGAGTGAGTGTACCCGCTGTGGCAGTGGAAGAAATATTGCCTCATGCACCCCTGCTATGTATGTGCATTCAAACTGGAATAGACATAAATATACAACTTAAAATTAGACTAGGGTCTTTATATTAGATTTTTTTCATTATTGGATCCCTTCTAGCTCAGGGGATGCTCTTCCAAACTTCTGCAGAACTAATAAAAAGCAACAGTTCGAGCAACAGTAAGGTTAGGTACATTTTTTTGAGCTACTGTCTAAAATGCTGAGGAAAAATAAAGGCACAAATGCCTGCACATTATATGACTGATCACAATTATACGGACATGTTTTCAGTCTAATGCAATCCACTGCAACAGCTCAGCAATAATGAAAACACTGACCCTGTTTTACTTTTGCAAAAAAAAATGAAAAACCTGAGGGAGAAAACAAACGATTCGACTCTACACTTACTTCTCTGTGTCATAGTCTTTAGAATGACATGACAAAAAGAGCAAGAGAATGAAGGCCGATAAATAAATATTTGCCAAAATACATCAAAAGAGTGTTAAATAAATTTTAAAAATAACCAGTCTTATCATCGGTATTTTCACTACGGGAGCAGGATGGATGAGAAGCAGTATTTTGAATGGCACAAATCAAACAGAGATGCATTGGAGTGAAGATCTCACTCAGCCTGAAGAATGTGGGGATTTGTTGTGAGGAAACACCAGGCTCAGGTTTTCAGGTTCTCTCCAGTTTTCCTGGTGATCCTAATCCACACCTGCTGCAGTAATCCACAGAGATAGAGAGTGCATCAAATTGGAATTTAGTCTCAGGTGTTCACGGTAGACCAAAGTAAAACACAAAAAAATAAAATGCCCTTTTTTTGTCACTGCCTGTCCACAATTTTGTGATCATCTTCTTCTGTGGTGTTTTTTCGTTTACGTTTTTTTTTACAGAAGATGTACGTGGCCAGCCCGTACACAGACCGCGTGATTGCCCCGGACTCAGACCCGCAGCCATTCGATGCAGGTGACGGTCTGATCTGGGTGGTTGGACCAGTCCTGGCTGTAGTCTTCATCATCTGCATCGTTATCGCCATCCTCCTGTACAAAAAGTGAGTGGGATGGACTTCATAAAAATAAAATGTCAAATTTTCCAACCATGACGCTAACTCACACTCTTGGTGACACTGGGTAAATGCCACAGCAGCTTTGATTATGACTCTTCAAGGATAAGACTGACTTTAGTCAAAACTTTTCACAATGACATCAAACTCCATGAAATGCGCAGAAATCTTTTCATGTGTTTCAGCCTCGCTGTTTGTGAATATTCATTCTAACTGAATATGTCAATCTTTGAAGATGTCCCACACATATAATACATTATATATTTAGTAGGGGTGCAACGATACACAAAATTCACGGTTCGGTTCGGTTCGATACTTTGGTGTCACGGTTCGATATTTTCTCGATACAAAATAAAATGTTCATGCATTTTTAATTTGTCATTTATTAAAATTATAAATATATATTTTAACTCAAAAGTAAGTTTTTAAATTTAACCCTAACCCTTGTGCGTGTTTTTTATTTTGACAGCGAATGCACACCTGCGGACCACTTATGTGCAGCCCTGGTTATTTAGCTCATCATATCGCAGCCACAGAAATTATTTTGTCCATGAAACCATAAAGCTGCACTTTCTTTTTGCCTTATAGTCTGATTTGTCATAACTTCTCCGTTTTGTGGTAAGCTTTTCTTTGGCTGTCACTTCTTCACCCTGACCTGTCTTATTTGGCTCAGCAGAACTAAAATATATATCCTGCTGCTTTTACACACGCACTCACATAAGCTCAGCAATTCTCTGCACGATCAACCTCTCACATGTTTAAGCTGGCTGCGGGAGATTTCACTTGTCATGTTTGCATAGTAAGCTAACGATTAATAAGACGATGTCAGAGGAATTGGTGCACAAATTATCATCACTCACCAATCAGTGCTGTCGCTCTCTATACACAGTTCACGCGATTGCAAAGTGAAAGCAAAAAACAAGCGCAAATTCAAATGCGATTTCAATATGTCACATATTGACAGTGGCTCACCGATGCCAATGACATAATTACCCAGCTACATTTCCGAAAGAATGCAAAAGCATTGACATATATTTTTCCTTCCTACGATAGGCCGATGGGCAGGGCAGAGATAGATTTTGGTAGCCCGACTGAAAAAATCGCTAGCCCCAGGACGTCAGGCTAGCGATTTTGCAAGCCCTGTATCTGATTGAGGAATCACTCATCTTTGGAAAAGAGAGTTTATTACAGAGAAATGGCTCTTTCCAAAATAACAGCTATACTATCCGCTTCTTCTGGGCTATATTCTCAGCAGCATATTAAACATATCAGGTCCCCATAAGGAGAATCATGTGCTAACAGCTGTCTAAATGACTCGGGTAAAGTTTGTAGCATGCATGCTTGTTGTTTTTGTCTTTGCACTAGGATGATGTCGGCGTAAATGTGCAGTCATATTCGTTGTGTTCCCACTAGTGCTTTCAGGTTAACCTCGTTAAAATGACCTTAACGCCACAACACGGCAAATCTCCGTTAACGAGCTACCCCTGATAGCCCGTGCATGGGGCTAGACAGCCAACACTTAATGAGCTAACTGCGCTAACACGCTAGCTCCCACCCATGTAATTGAGCATTGCGTGGCACATCCAACATACTGTTTTACTTTAGTCCATGACTCGCTTACCTTCAGGGTCATACGTCACATGAAAACCAAAATAATTCCAAACGCCAGATCTGAATGAGGGGGGGAGGTTCAATTTGCCTGTTGCAAGGAGAGCTTAACTTCTGTCTTGCTAGCTTGCCCTGCGCTCTTCCTTCTGACTATGCTGTCTGTGTGGAGCGCTCAGTGGATCTGCGCTCGACAGTGCAGCCTAGGCGGAGTAGTCGAACGCAGATTCACTGAGCGCTCCACACAGACAGCATCGTCAGAAGGAAAGTTGATAAAATAAATTACAAATGTTGTATTGTTCGATACATATGCGTACCGAACCGAAAGCACTGTATCGAACGGTTCAATATCGATACGAATATCATTGCACCCCTAATATTTAGGGACTGTATTTTTTGGCAAACAAATATGTGTCAGCGACTATTTACAGCAACTAGAGTAAAATACATTTGTGGTTGCTAGTGAGTATTTACAGCAGCGCGATTATGCGTCAAAACTCGAGTCAAGATAAACGACGGTGCCATTACTTATCATCCATGTTCCAGCTGCGCCCGTGTGGCTCACTGATGGGTTTTAGACAGTGCAGCAACATTAAGCATACACACTCAGGTACTATGCTTATATCCTTGTTGCACCTCCTGCTGTTATACTCTTCCACGACAGCTCAACATTCACCAAATTCTCTATGAATTTGGAAATTTTGTTCATTCCTCAGACAGCCATCAAGCAGTCTGACCCTGCTGTAAGCCTGTGATATCTGCTGCAAGCCTTCAAGCATTTGAATGCTAATGCAAAATATTGATTTTCCTCTCTAACAATCTGTCCATTTCCTTCCCTTTCTTCCTCTAATTATTCCTGCCCATGCTCCCATTTCACTGGAAGCAGCAAACCTGACAGGTAAGATTAAACCAATGTCAAGCTCTTTGTACATTTTAACCCACAGTAATTACAAGATACCAGATGCTGTACAAAGAACTTGTATCTGTTAATGCTGTGTTTACGCGAATCAAGCGGCCATGCTAATGACGTGTCAGTACCGAGCCTGCTTTCCTGTCCCCGGTTTGTTTGCATGTGCTAATTGCTCTTTTGACTCACTGGTGTTTCAGCAGTAAGCGCAAAGACTCTGAACCTGGAACCAAGAGCCTTTTGAGCAACGCCGAGATGATGGCCCATCACCCGACCGATCCCGTGGAGATGAGACGCATCAACTTCCAGACTCCCGGTAGGCAGCGTGCGCCTCCACGGGCACCTGAAGAAACACTTTTTGTTCTGAACGATAAAATCTACTTTTGATTGCTCATCGTTTGAAAATGAAATATTCATGCCGGCAGTTTTATTCCTGGTAGAAACCCACAGACGAGATTGAGAAAGTTTTCCTCCTCATCACAGCCAACACATACCTGGCAGCTTCTAGTCGTTTCTGAGATCAAAATGGCTTCTACCCAGGTAGTACAGTCACTGCTTAGTCACGGCTGAGTCATCACGGTGTGACAAAATCTGATTATCTCCGCTCGCCCACAAGCCACATGCCAAGCTGCAGAAAGTAGCATTAGAACAAACAGAAATGACAGAAATCTGCCTTATCAATCTTGAATGTTTAGAGCTCAGAGCGGATTCTCAGAAGTTATGCTGTGGGTTAACAGTGATCATTTGTAAAGTAATTGGCTCTCTTCTCGCCAGCATAACCAACCAAAGCCTCACTTTGAAGTAAATACACAGATTTTGCTGCTTCCCACCCCCTACCGAGCGAGATCTAACAACACAGCTGCTTCGGTCGAGGCAACGGGCCAATGAGGCTTCGCTTTCACTTCTTCCCGTTCAGTTAGCACCATCCTAATAACACATGACCTGAAGGAATTTAATCACCGCTCTCTGTGTATTTTTTGTGGTTGCAATTTATAGAAGCGTTTCGGGGTCCTTGTTGAAAAAGGTGGCGAGATGTGTCACCACAGAGAAAGGTCACCTGCCAGGATATTAAAGGGCAAATGAGAAAGATTTTTATTTAATCAATAGATAAAGGTCTAAAGTTTCTTTTTTTCCCCACATGTTCCTGGGAAGCAAAGAATCCCCCTCCCCACACACACACACTCTCACACATACAGAAGAAAGCACTTCAGAGCTTCTTTCATCATGAGAATTTTTCATGCTCGCGTGGCAGCAACCTTGACGCTCCCTCCTCGCCCACTTCTTCTCCCCTGAGATTTGTGCTTTTGAGACGCTGAAATTTGTTTCCAACAAAACCGGCCGATCCTATCTGAGGTCATTCCGGTCCCGACTTGAACGTTTTGTCGTGCTTACCTGCGGGTGCTGCAGTGCCTGCCTTTAGAGAAAAATCAGCGTTGATGTGAGCACGTGTTTGACGGCTGTAGCAGCACAGCGCGTCAAATGCTTTTCATAGTGCATCTGCGTGCATTATAAATCACCCAAACATCGAAAATGCGTTCTGGAATCTGGCATTGTGAAATCTGTTTATTGCACACAGAGTTTGTGTTAGTTTGATTTATTGTTGAAAGTGTTTGCCTTTTGAATGGGGAATAGATTGCTATAGCTTCTCTAAAGAAACGACTGTACGAGGCAGAGGTTGCTTCCTTTGTGTGCATCCGTGCGCGCGTGTGTGTGTGTGTGTGTGTGTGCGTGCGTGCGTGCACCGCCCTCCTAATTAGTGTTCTGTCTGTGTTTGTTTTCTCTGAGTCGCTGCTCCTCTGATCACAGAGAAAGCAATTTATCAAAGAAAAACAATTTACAAACAAACAAACCTCGCCTCACTTTGTCCGCGCACATGGATCAAAATTGATTTTCTGCCTCAGCGTGTTCCTTAATGATATGTGACATTGTCTGATTGTATAATTATCGTCGCATCTTTGCATATGAGTGATGTCGAGCGGCGGCAATTTAGGTCGCTGAGCTGAAGTCTGCGTGACCTCTGACCCTCATTGTAACGCAGGAATGATGAGCCATCCTCCCATCCCCATCAGCGAGCTGGCTGAGCACATAGAGCTGCTGAAAGCCAACGACAACCTGAGACTCTCCCAGGAGTACGAGGTGAGAAATACTGTATATTATCATTCCATATAATAAATAGATACCATCCTGTTATTTGGCGATGTTAAGCCTGTTAAGCCTTCATAAAACAAGTGTTACTTAACATTTGTTTACCTGCGTGCAGGCTGCTTGTTCATGATTTATTCAGCAGCGCAATTTATTGCTGTAACTCGTCTACATTACAGAGTGCTCTCTTTCCATTATCCTCAAATGCACCACTAAATATGCCAGCACACGCTATTAATGCACGTATTTTGTTGCTCTCTCGCAGTCAATCGACCCGAGTCAGCAGTTCACCTGGGAACACTCCAATCTGGAAGTTAACAAGCCCAAAAACCGCTACGCCAACGTCATAGCGTACGACCACACCAGAGTCATCCTGTCTCCCATAGATGGTGAGGATTTGCTGGAAATGAATGTCAATTAAAGAAGATTGTGAGAGTTCCTAATGGAGGGGGCGGGGCATGTTTGAGCTGACGGGTGGGTGCATAGCACACAAAGAGTTGGTATGGGGAGAGTGATGCGAGAGCTACATGATAGATGAAATCTGAATTTGCGAACAGTGCTGAGACCAACTGTGTGCAGTGGCATGAGACTGACAAACAGCGTGAGTGCATCCAAGTGCAGCCCGCTCTCCTCCAGAACAAGGAGGAGGGGAATGGTTTTGATCTGGAGCTCATGAATTTACACCGACAGATTCTTGTTTGTTTGCTGTCGTCCACTAGTCATCCAGCAGCCTGTCTGCTGGAAGCCACGGCTGTCAGAAACAAACAGTTCGTTAGGCTGTTGGATGTCATACACGGGGGTTAATTTATTGTGCCACTTGCGCAGATTGCAGTTTAGCAAGAGACTCAGAAGTGTCTCGCTTGCAGGTATCCTGGGGAGCGACTACATCAACGCCAACTACATTGATGGCTACAGGAAGCAGAATGCCTACATCGCGACGCAGGGGCCGCTGCCAGAGACGTTCGGGGACTTTTGGAGGATGGTGTGGGAGCAACGGGCTGCTTCTGTCGTCATGATGACACGCCTGGAGGAGAAGTCACGGGTAAGAAAGCAAGACCTTACCCACTGACCCACATCTGCAATTTCAATTATCCAGAGTCATACTGCATACATGAAACTGAAGAAGAACGTCGCTTTTCTTCTGAGAACTGCAGTACCGATGAGGCTAATGCTTTTCTTCGATCCTCGCAGATCAAGTGCGATCAGTACTGGCCGAGTCGTGGCACGGAGACATACGGGATGATCCAGGCCACGCTGCTGGACACAATGGAGCTGGCCACTTTCTGTGTTCGCACCTTCTCCCTGCATAAGGTACATTATTTCACGCCTCCTGTTCCACCTGTGTGCCCCTCGATTCACTTCTCTGCCCTCACCTCCCTTAAGTTTACGGACATATCCACAGAGAACAGCTTTGATCTCTTGAACTTACAATTTGGAAGCAGGAGCAACTGAAGTAATCATGAGCGAGCAGCGCGTGTGGACACAGAGGATAATAGATTAGTCTGGGCTTTGTGGAGTGTTCAAACCAGGCCAGCCTCCCTGTGTCAGGGACTGTGATTTGATCTCTGTTGGAGGCAGAGCAATTTCTTGTGGCACAGGGCTAATCTAGGACCGTCAGACTGGCGCGTCTCTCTCTGGCCTACTTACAAACAGAAACTAGGCCAGCTGTAGTTTCCAAGTAATACTCCACCTCTCGAAATATTTGTTTATGTGTTGTAAAATGTTGCGTTAGATTAACAAATGACGAAGAGAATAATAATAGTAGGCTGAAGTACTTTTATGTACGAATAGCTTCTTTCAGCTGCTCACCTTTTTTACAGCGGATGTCCTTACCCAGCCAGCCCCCTTATGTTAGGCTGGGGACCAACAGTGGGAGCAATAGATGTGTATCCTGCATCATCATAATAATGTTGGTCCAGCATCAGCATTGCAGCTGACAAATCGCATTGTTGTGATGTCATAGCTTTGCAATGTGGAGTCGAAAAAACCCCACTCTCTTAATATAAAACTCTTTTGGATCAAATAGTCGGTATTTCAATAGTTTTCTATACAACATGGTAAACGTATGATTAAACTGAGGTTTGTTGTTAGCCACATTTAGCTTACTAATCTTGGTTTGGTAGTGATAGTTTTTAATAGCATTAGCTAATGTCTTGGCTAATGCTAACTGAATACTCATACAATATTGTTGTGATGATGTAGGAATAACACCAATACTGGGTTATCAGATTGTGTGTACACTAGCAGTCCTCTTTTTGATATTGGGGTTGTGCTTTTCTCTTTCCCCTGTGAGCTAAAGACATTTTGTGATGTTTTGTAGCTATCCATACATAAAAAAGTTAGCAAACATGCTAACTCCTACATATCAAAATAACCCTTTGTTTCTTGTTTTCAGTTCAATTATTTTGAGTAAATTCTTTTCGTCTTAAGACCAGTGGTCAGTTTTGTGTTTTTAAATGCAGATCCCTGTGAACTTTGATTACGCATTAAATAATTTGCATGAATAAAAACATGTATAAATTTACATTAATTTTAGAGGAAATTTCTGGGATCAAGATTTAATCCGTGTTTGTTTTTAAATTACATTCCTACCAAAATAAGAAACTGGTAGGTTTATGAATTTTATTAAGCATCTGATTTCTTTGCTTCATTTGCATTCGGCTTTGTATCTATTGCATCTTATTATAGTCATAGTTTAATGTGTGTACACACCTTACTCAGTTTCCACTTTTTCTAACACATCAAATATTCTATCTGTCTTAAAACTGATTATTTGGTATATTTGCTAAAAGTCTGACTAGTCCCGTTATAGCCACTAAGTTAAAAACATTATCTTTCCTATTTGGTTTAAATTCTGTATCCTGTGAGATTTCTCTCAAATAAAATCATTCCACTTTTCTTTCTGCATTGCTCTACAAATCCTCCTCCAGGTTTTAACTGTACTATTGACAAACTCATTTTATTCCCAAAGGAAATTATTGAACCATTTCATTCCTAAGCTCAAGATGGTTTTTGGAACACACACTTGCAATAATAGATAATTAATCTTGTCAAAGATGGTTAAATTTAACAACTTCCACCTCTTTTGTTTAATCAACTTTTTTTATAAGAGTCTGTGCTAATGAAGCTTACAAATGTCGCCATACAAGTTGTTTTGGCTTAAGTGACACTAACCTCAGTTTTTCTCACATGTTTCTCACATCAGAGTGGAAGCAGCGAAAGGCGAGAGGTGCGTCAGTTCCAGTTCACAGCCTGGCCCGATCACGGCGTGCCAGAGTATCCCACCCCCTTCCTCAACTTCCTACGCAGAGTCAAAGCCTGCAACCCCCCTGATGCTGGACCTATCATTGCTCACTGCAGGTATGCTCACACCCACATTTAATCTATCTTGGAGATAAATAGGATCAATGCGGCTTTCATCATGACTGTGAAGCTTTATTGAGGGAGCGTTTAACTTGGAAAAATGACTGGGAAAGTGGCTGATTTGCTACGCTAATTTCATCTGAAGGTAACAATATCCGACCCTTGCGGAGCTCACTAAATTTCACAGCTGTTTGATCTGCAAAAAACTGAAGAGATTGAAAATTGCATTTTCACTGGTTGGTTATGCTGGGAACTGTTTCTTGGCTGAGTACAGAAAATTCCTTAACTCTCTAGTGGTCAACAGAAATAGTGTGAGAGGACTTGCTATCATTGCGTAGGATGCAATGTAGCCACTGGAAAAATACAGTTTGTCCTGTTCATTCTTTATATTTTTAGTAGATTATATCATTTCGGCTAATTTTTTATTCCCAGTCTTTGGGCCAAGCATCAGCTATTTTTACATTTGACCTGAACTTCTGAAAAGACCCATAAAAACATTGTAATCTTTAAAGAAATCTTACTGAAGAAAATATCAGTATATAAGACGTCTTTCCTCCTCCTATGTCAGTGCCGGTGTTGGTCGCACTGGCTGTTTCATTGTCATCGACGCCATGCTAGAGCGCATCCGACACGAGCGCACTGTGGACATCTACGGTCACGTGACCCTGATGCGCTCACAGAGGAACTACATGGTGCAAACGGAGGACCAGTACAGCTTCATCCACGAGGCCCTTCTGGAGGCTGTGGCATGCGGAAACACTGAAGTGGCTGCCAGGAGTCTCTACTCCTACATGCAGAAGCTGTCCAAGGTGGAGAGCGGAGAGCATGTGATTGGCATGGAGCTGGAGTTTAAGGTGAGAGTGGAGGCAGTGGAGCTGGAAACCATTTAAATGAAATGGAAGGCAAGCAGATTTGACGTCTGATATTTGTTTGAGATGTAGAAAATATTGGCAACATTGTCTCCAAATTTCAAAAAAGAAGTGCCCATTTGAAATAATTGGTTTGATAGTGTGTCTGTGAGTTGTAAACCTTTAAGCTAGACGTGATCTTTGCCTCACAGGTTGGTTTAGTATAGAAAATATTGTTAGAGGCCCAATGATGATATAACACCCATATCTTTGTGATAAAAATAAAAAAGATAATTAGAGCCTGTACTATTTTCAATTTATTAAGTAGTTAAGATAACTCTTGGCTTGTTCCAGTTTCTCAGCTATGACTACATGAATTTATGCTGTTGTTTTACTTTTTGGCAGCAAACTGATTGTTTTGTGTGTTTGGGCTGTTGTTAAACAGTTATTGGATTAAATAATCAATTAAATAATCAGAAAGATGATTTAAGAGTGATTTGAAAAACATTTACTTGATTCATATACTTAAAGATACAGTGTGGAAAATGTCACCAGCAGATGTCAGTAGAGGGTAGATTTCTTACCCCTCTCAATTCAAGTGCATGATTCTATCCATGATGCCCACAGTAGGAAAAAAATTACTGACTGCGCATTTAAAAGAATATAAACACTTTCCTTCATTTTCTCTCCACCCAGCGCCTGGCTAACACCAAAGCCCACACGTCCAGGTTCGTCACAGCCAACCTGCCTTGCAACAAATTCAAGAACCGACTAGTTAACATCATGCCCTATGAAACCACTCGCGTGTGCCTCCAGCCCATCAGAGGACTGGAGGGGTCCGACTACATCAACGCCAGCTACATAGACGGTTACAGGTATGTTTTCGTCCTGCAAACGCTAATATGACCTGACCTCCTCCCTCCGCTGCGGTCCTCTTATGATGGTTTGATGAGTGAATGGACTGGATAGCTTTTCACCACATTGCTCTCACCTGTCACTTCCTGTCAGATCTGTCATTACTGTGTACATGTTGCCACTATTTGTCTTGCTGCATGGCACTCATTTTGGTCCAGTGAAGACTTTCTGATGATTCAGGCATTCAGAGTCATTGTACACACATGTTGTGACTGTTGCTTTTCTTGCCTGCAGCCTGACCCCCTTTTAAGTCTGATTCTTGACAGATGAAGAAACAAGGAGGGAAAAGGAGGTGACAACATAATGTGTGTTTGTGTGCGTTTGTGTGTAGGCAGCAGAGAGGCTACATTGCCACCCAGGGTCCACTGGCTGAGACTACAGAGGACTTCTGGAGAATGCTGTGGGAACACAACTCCACTATAGTAGTTATGCTCACTAAGCTGAGAGAAATGGGACGGGTATGGACAAAATACACAAAGCTAAATAAACAACAGGTCTTGTAACATTGCAGCCCTCTTGCATATGATTACTGAAGACTTCTTATGTGTTCTGCTCTGACAGGAGAAGTGTCACCAGTACTGGCCCGCTGAGCGCTCAGCAAGGTATCAGTACTTTGTGGTGGACCCCATGGCGGAGTACAACATGCCTCAGTACATCCTCCGAGAGTTCAAAGTTACAGATGCCAGGGTTGGTTCATGCTTTGCTTAAAGTGTCCTCTTGCATGTTGCATTCAGAAAACGGTGTAACATCACACTCTGAGGTTATTCAGGAGTATTTTGTCAGTGCTGTTAGCAGGCAGTGGCGCACAGCATGTACTATCGACCTGTAGTGTGTGCTGGTTAGTGTGTGTTTTCTATGTGAATGTGTGTAACACAGCAGGTTCAAGATATTGACAGACTCCTATGGATCACTCATTCAACCATACTGTCTCCAGATTACCTTGACATTGTGTGTGTGTGTGTGTGTGTGTGTGTGTGTGTGTGTGTGTGTGTGTGTGTGTGTGTGTGTGTGTGTGTGTGTGTGTGTGTGTGTGTGTGTGTGTGTGTCAGTCATACATAAATCCAGTTAAGCCTGTCCTGCCCCGACGCCACATTGACAGATGCTCTATTGATCTCCATTAAAGGGGAGTCAGAAAGGCTGAGCAGAAGAGAAAAGATGTAATTGCCTTCTGAGAGGCTGACAATAGCAGACGCACTGACGTTACAGCTTTAAGTTAACCACAACCACTGATCCAGGATCAGATAACAGTAATCATTAGAAGGAAGAGAGGATATTGCCTGGCAGTCTCACTCCTCAGTCAATACAGCGAGAGGAAGCTTTGTAAATAATCATTTCGAAATAATCACCTTGCATGAAGACCAACTGCACATTCAAGGACAAGCGTCTGAATATGTGAGAAAGACATCAGATAGATGTTCACATCCATATAGTGTGCAGGTTATTGTTTTAACTGATTCTTCGCTCCCCCAGGACGGCCAGTCACGAACAGTGCGTCAGTTCCAGTTCACTGATTGGCCAGAGCAAGGTGTGCCCAAATCTGGGGAGGGCTTCATCGATTTCATTGGCCAAGTGCACAAAACCAAGGAGCAGTTTGGCCAGGATGGACCAATCTGCGTTCACTGCAGGTAAGCACCGGACTTTATATTAGACAACTCGTCATTGGTAATTAAATCACAGTTTAATGTGACTCTCGCCTTTGTAATAACAGTAGTGTGTGTGAGAATCCAGCACACTGTTGATCTGACACACTACATACTCTAGTAAAATTGTTTTCCTTTGTGGCTGCAGTGCCGGTGTGGGGCGGACAGGTGTCTTTATCACTCTGAGCATTGTCTTGGAGCGGATGCGTTACGAAGGGGCGGTAGACATCTTCCAAACTGTCAAAATGCTGCGGACACAGAGACCAGCCATGGTGCAGACTGAGGTAAACACACACTCATTAACCAGGGCAGAGACAGTGAAGTAGAGCGCTGCATTAATGAGAATGGTGGTATTTGACATTTAGCTTATTGTTTATTTTAACTATTTGGTGATTAAAGGAAAATCTCTCTATTAAAGTCTTTTTGTAAAGAATAATGTGGATTAAGAAACCATTAGATTCATATTATCACCAAGCGTTTAAAATTCACCCAAAGTATCAGAGATGGAAATGTTAACCACATAAACGAGATCATAATTCCACTGGTTGTGTATGTATTTGCAGTCAGATCTGGGAAAAGAACAGAAATGTCACTAGCATAAGAGTTTAGAATTATATTCATTATCTGCCCAAGAAGCTAAAGTGCTTCGCAGCTTGGCATGCTGAACTGTACTGCATATTTTTAATCCATGCTACAATAACACAGGCAAAGCCTTAATGTCATTTAGGCAGCGCTAGCTATTGATGAGCAGTCCCACCCACATCAATATACATTTGCATTAGCATAAGTAGGACACTGAAAGGAGGAAATAGCCCCCAGAGTGTGAATTTTTCATTGTAAACTGTAACAGCAACACACACAAGCTGGTGGAGCACTTTGTAACAGTGTCATGTTATATTCTGTATACAGAAGCAAGGTATGCACATGGTTTAATTCATAGTTTTATTTGCATAAACATGTGAACGCATATTTGATAAAGTGCTGTGCTTTACACTATGCACTAGTGCACTGTTTTACTATGTAAAAATTAGAGATGGCACGATACCACTTTTTTATGTCCGATACCGATATCATAAATTTGGATATCTGCCGATATGATATGAATCCGATATAGTGTTTTTAATCAATAAAACTGTTTTTTTTTTATATCTTGCTGCATTTTGTATAAGTTCATACTCAAGTTTTAAAAAACAAGAGACTGAAGCTATTCTGTTATACCTGTATGCAAAAAATACACTGCAACCAAAATATTTCATAGTTCAGCAAAACTGATCAATCTAATGAACTTAAACCTGCTCCATCCTTCCTATTCTGGTATTTTAAAGAGTAAGCAACCTAACTAACAGGGTTGAAAACTCCCAGCAAAAAAAAAAAAGAAAAAGAGAAAGGGAACCCTCCACCCTCCACCTCATGATGCTTAATGATGCATAATCAACTTTAATTTGATGCAGTGTGAAGAAAAATGCACAGAAATCAATTATTTTTCTACAGTATTTAAATAGATTCAACATCTTTCTTCAACAGAATTGCAGACTGCACAGATGGTATCTTCCCAAAGGAAAAAGTAGTATAGCTTACTAGGGTATATTAGACTTAATAGTTACTATATACAGTAATGGACTTCTATATATTTCACATCAGATTAAAACTTTGGGTGTAAGATTCAGATAATTATTTATTAAAAGCTAGACATTTTAAATGAGAATAAGAAAGAAAAGTATGTCTTTGTGCTCCCTTTTCCCTGTTCATGCCCCTGGCTAAACTTTGCCAGGGGGGCCCCTGCACAGTTACCAGCCGTCAGCTGCGTAGAAAAGGATCCTGGTGTAGAAAGTAATATTAAATACATTCTAACAACAGATTATCAAGCTTAAACGTGCTGCTGTTGTTCAGCCGCTGGTTTCCTCTTTCTGGCGCAAAGTGGGCAATAAACAAACAAGTGAGAAAAGCCGATCAGCTGATCATTGATCAGTTTCAGGATTGAAGTAGCAACAGGAGAGGGAGGGAGAGAGAGGCAGTCGCTCCATATATCGGTGGTTAAGCTTAACGCTGGAATGCTTTACAAACATTCAGAGATAAACTTACACACTTGCTTTACTTCTCTCGGAGATGAGATGAGGCTCCAAATGCTCAACCAGACCGTCGACAGGTCTCGCGCCACAGCCACTCTATCACCTGACCTATGAATCATTTGAGAAACATGAATGAAAAAAAGCATATACCTCAAGGGAGAAGCCACTGTTGTGTCTATACATAACAGAAACCTTAGCTAAGAGCCAGTTTTAAAGTATCTGTAAGCACTTTGTTACTAGCAGCTTGTTGTAAAGCCACAGGCTTGGTTTGGAACTGCATTTCTTCCAAATATATGACACTCTGTTTATGGGAAATATATTTTTCCCTTATTTGTACTTGTGTTTTTCACACAGGACGAGTACCAGTTCTGCTACCAGGCTGCTCTCGAGTACCTGGGTAGCTTTGACCACTATGCAACGTAAGAGAACAGACAACCATCCATCCATCTTTCTGCTTTGAGGTCCACAAACAAAACCAACCGAGTGAGCCAACAGAAAGACGGCGTGAGATAAACGTGAACATTGAACCTTTTCCGGGAGCGAGATTCAAATTCTGCACCAACGAGGACAAAAAGCAACAAAAACAGCAACAAGAAAATCTCTGTCTAACAGCGTCTCAGCAGGAGTTTCCCTGAGGAGCTGCTGGGTGTGGAGACTATCCATGTGTAATCCATATACTTACCTCAGTGTTCCAGTGTGAAGGACGTATAATACATGTGTGTTGTGGTCAGCTATCTCCAATATGAACCAGTGAAATACAAATGGCTTCTGAACAGGAATTATGATACTCTATGTGTATAAAACAAACAAACAAACAAACAAACAAAGATTTTAAAAAAACTAAACAAAAAAAACACAAGAGCCTGGATATTTGCTGCACCCTAAATGGGCTTTTTATCCTCAACTTTGTATCTATTGGTTTGATGTACTAAAGGGGTTACAAAGTGCAAAGGTGAACGTTTCTATGTGTCTGTGAGTCTATTTCTAAGGTGTCTACTGCTACCATCAGTAGTCCTGCCTGTAGTTTGACTAGGTCGTGGCTCAGCAGAAGCCTTCAGTATGGACTCACCACCCCGAGGACTGTTGGAGAAGCATGTGGATGATCATTTACCTGATGCACAGTGCCAAGAGAAACCATGCAGCGTGAACATAAACTGTGGCCTAAAAGGAGAGGTGACTCCTTCTTTCATCCAGCATAACATAATCAGACTAGAGACCGCTCCTTAAAAAAAAACACAACACAATAACAAGGATGAGTTGGCAGCCCCAAACAGCTGACCTCGAAACAGCGATTAAAACCTACTGCTTTCTTCACTCAACAAAGCTTGCTCGCTATTTGCTGTAGTCCTTGTTCATCTTCCAGCTTGGCTCCTCTTGATGTCAGTCCTATCGGTTCAGTTCAGCAGTGGCTTACTGAAGAGAGGCTTAATGAAAGAAAGAACTGAGCTCCAGTCAGTGTCTTTCTCTCTCTTGAGTTCAGAGAGCCATCTTTCTGTAGATTTTTCTGTTTTCACTGTATGTCTTTGCCTTACATTGACTTTATTTTTTTTCTTGCGTCCTTCACATGCTGCTTCATGCTCGCGCAAACCGTGTTAAAGCTTTTATTGCCGTGCATTGTCTTCACTCGAGGATGAAAATTTTTTGTTTGGTTGGTTTTGTCCCGATCATCTTCCTCCACTGAAGTTCTCCTACTTGAATTTTGCCGCTTCTGCAGTTGAACCCTTGTGTTAATTGCTTTTCCTTGCTAAGGCTACCGTCAGTGAACGATTACAGGAAAAAATTCAAATTACATTCAAAGCTAGTAGTGAACCGCTCACTTTCAACAGTCCTCTGCCTCTATCCCATCCTCCTGTTAACCCTATTAAAAGTTTCTCTTTTCCTTAAACCCTTGTTGTACAGAACATGCTCAGCTTTACCGACTGATAGATCCCCGCCCTCCCCTTCCAATTAAGTATGACTGCACAACTCCTCGATATGGTTGTTTATCTTTTTCTGAATTTGAAATGTAGTCATGATTGGTCCCACGTGGTGATTAAACAGCACAGCGATGTTCCAATATAGCAGACATCTCGACCGAAATCACCGATTGTGTACATACAGTCTATCATTGGAGTCCTATACAGTACAGTTGCATAACGTCTGAGCACAAAATATAACGTGGGATTGGATGTGATGTAGTACTTATTGTCGCGAAAAAAGAAAAAAAAAAGAAAAAAGCCTTATTGTTATTGTTCACTTCGTCATATTTATTTTGTATGATTTTTTTTAAAGGATATTTATTATGACTGTTTTGTTATTTTTTAAGTTTGTTTTTATTTATTTGGGATTTCTAGCAGTTCTATCCAATAAGACGATGTTTATTTGCTTCTTTGGCGAGCCATTGTTAAAGTATGATATTGTCACTTTTTTTATTTTGTCTTTAACCGTCCATTTTGGTGCTTTTTTTTTCTCCTTTTTTTTTAAAGAAAATTGCTTTATTGTTATAACGTATGCCCTCAGTGTAGGGTGCTATTTGATACTGATTACTGATGTCCAACTAGTCAGCTAGAGATGTACGTACAATAGAGGCAGGACTAGCTTCAGTTTACAGAGATGCCCTTTCGATGCTCTCCCTCGTTCAACCTCCATAGCTGGAGGTACGTTTCACCCCACCGTGATAGGTGTAAGGGCATCAGAGAAATTAGATATATAGAGCAGACTACAGGGCAGATCGGTGAAGACCTCCTGGCAAGCTGTTGGTGTTTAGTTTGCTTGAAAGCACATGGTAGCAAGTGTATTTTTGACAGAGAATGGATAAGAATTGCCTAGCTACACACTTTACACACCCTGAAAAGTTATTGTTTGAACCTGAAATGATTCTCATATGAACTCTATGTGTGGTCCATAAGTCTTGACAATGTTTGACATATATGAAATATGTTATTCCTTCGATTTCTAATGATTATTGTGTCAAGAGAAATATAAAAGGCACACGCGAAACATTATATGAAATGTGTTGAGGGAAAAGCTCTGGTGATGCCATACCCCTCACTTATGTACCTGTTCTTTCCTTTCGAACCATAGATGTAGATATTGTATCTCGACTTTGTATTAAAAGCAGGATGATTGGATATACAGCACAATGAGCTGCTTGATTCTTGTGGGGGGGGGGGTAGCTCTTTGGTGTGATTCACTCTTCGATCACTAGATGGGGCCAAAGTCACTGCACCTACTCTTCAGTAGTGCGCACACAAACAGAATCTGTTTGGATTCGGTTTAGCCTCCTTTTTCCACTCAAAATGTACAAAATTCTTTAGCTTCAGCTTTTACTAAAATCTTGAAAAATTGCAGGTGAGTTCTTGGTCTTGCAGGTACTTCTTGTGCTAATCAAGCAAAAAGCCCTGCCTGAATGTAAAAAGTGCAGATGGTTGACTGAAAATGTTGCCCTATACAAACTGAGAGAAAGAGACGACCATTTACACTGATTGGTCACTTCATTAGTTCCACCTTCCTTGTGGTTGTTTAAACGATGATCAGTTGGTACAAAGGGCTCAAGTACTGTTGCCTTCCTATCAGCTCCAAACAATGTACTGATTCTTCTCTGACTTCTGACATCAACAAGGGATTTTGGCTCAGAGAACTGGAGCTCCCTTACTCGGTACTCTTGGTGTTTTTGTGGGAAAATAACAGCAGATCAACAGTTGTTCTGCACTGGTGCCAGACAGACTGGTCCGCCACTTAAAATCAGCTCACTTCCCCATTCTGTTGCTCAGTCTGAGCTTCATGATCCCGTATGCACACCGAAATGCATCAAATTGCTGCCATGTGATTGGCTGATTAGATGTTTGTGTTAAAGAGCAGGTAAACCCAATAAAGTGGCCGGTGAACGTGTATGCACTTTCTAGTCTTACTAACCACTCAGAGGGTTTTCAGCAAAACAAAGAATATTCATGCATTCAGATACATATTCATGTAGCTCTTTATCTTACCTATAATAATGAATGCATGAGGCACAATTTGACGTTGACCAATATTCTTAATTTTAGTCTACCTAACTCGTTCCTGAGCCTCGGCCACCTCTACATCTTCAGTATCGAGGTTTATTAATGAGTTTTTTCAAAGGATTAACTCTAAATATTAACAATAATTTTTTTTTAAACTTTGACTTTTGACTATTTAAGCTCAGCGACAAGTTTAAAATGTTATAATCCCAAGTTCACGTATCCATAAGGCTTTGACTCTATACAGTTCTAATACATTATATCTAATATATCATCTCTATAGCACAGTAGTGACGATGTTCATTATAAAAATCTATAACTGTTGTCACATCACAGGTTCCTTACTTGATAAAATTAAGTAGGCAAGTAAATTTTATTCCTATAGCACATGTAAAACCAAAGTGCCTTATACTAACATAACAAAGAATATTCAGGTTCGTGAAAAATGTATGCCACACACATTCACAATGTTTACATGGAATAACTTAACAACAACCAATCGTCCAATCACCATTCCAGAAATCAGCAGTTTCTAAAAGTTTGACAGAAATGTTTGTTTTTCCAGAGTTTCAGTGTAACGACTGCAAAGGCACAAGCCCCGACCTCAGGATGATCAGGAGTGTTTGAGAATCAGATCTTAATGATTTTAAACAATACATGGATGCCACAAATCTGTCACGTGCAGTAACAAGACCATTTAAACACAAACAATTAAATTGTTAAAAATAGAGATTTTGATGTGTCTGTTGGGAATTTAAACCAGCCTAATAATGAACAGAACTCCATTTCAGGTATTTTAAATGGAATTTTATTCAGTTAAAATTAAACTTTTAACATAAAAATTATATTTAAGATACCTCCACTTCTTCTAAATAGTCAAAAGTAAAAAAATTTCACATTACAAAAATGTCTTTCATCCCTCACCCCATCCATTTAAAGCCACCCGTCAAAAATATGGATTGAACAAACCAGAATTTATGGCAGATAGTGACGGAAACCAGGACTGGACAGACTACTTTCCTTTCATCAGGAATGTTGCTCCTCGGATTAGTGATAGGGTCTGTTTTCAAAGCACATGCCATGCACAAAGAGATTATCAACTGCTGTTCACTAATGCTCACGAACTTGCCTGTCCTAGGCAGAGCTCTACACGTGTCTGACGTCTGGACTAAATCTGAAAAATCTGCCTGCCATCCTCATTGTTCCTGACTGTTATCAGTCTGATATGAACATCTGCTGCATCTTACACTGTTTCTTATCAGACGGGGCCAAATGTTAACTTACTATTTCTTTGAAATCTCTCTAAAAGCCAACCCCTCACTGCTGTTAAATGTTGCACAGAGGAACAGAAAGGGAAAGTCAAGAAATGCATTGTTCTGTCCATGAAAGGCACATTTACATGCGCTTTCATGACTCCATGCTGGTGCACGTCCTTAATGAGATGTGTTAAAACACGTCAGGTATGTTACAAAATCAACATTATTTGCCTGTACACGGTTTTGTGCCCCAGTTGGTTCCACACCTACAGACAAGTCACAGCAGTCAGTGTGAAGCACCCGTGATGGTGTCAGCGTTAGGGCTGAAAAATTCCTATTATGTGAATTATTTAAACACATATGCTTGAATTTAATTTCACTCTGATTGACATTAATTGTACATAGCGTTTACAGGTTAAAAAAAAACACTCAGTTAAATTAAAACTTTTATGTTTACACAATTTCTTTGATTACCTTTCTTTTTATAGCAGTTATCACTAAGGAAAATCTGATCATCAAAAAAACAAACTGGCTGCTCAGTGGAGGAGGAAGGAAAAGAAAACCAAAGAAAGATCCTTAACCTGAGTTGATTTTATACTTCATAACAGAAACAGTCTTCTACCGCAAGAACTTCTTCACTGCTTCCATAATACGCAGTATTACTCTGCATGTACATGCAGTACATAAGTGGGCGAAATAAATACTAAAGTGTGTTGCATATTACTAGAAAATGCAACTGTATAAACTTTATTTTCATTCTTGAACTTGTATACAAAAACAAAGAGATTTCCTAAGATCCTCTGTCAGAGCAGACACTTTTGTTTCAGTTCTCAGAGGTTGTGGCTCTGTTTCATTACAACATCTCATTAAGAAAACATTGCTTCATTATTTACACCTGTGCTTTCCCCCTCTCGCATATCAAAATATGCCGCGATGCAGAAGAGCACAGTTGTTTTGACAATCTAATATTTCATTAATTTGCAAGGTGGTCTGCAGATGGCACCGGGGTGCAGAGGTTAGTGCGATTTCCCAACAGCAGCTGAAGCCTCCTGCTTGGCTCCTCTCTGTGTGAGTTCTCTTTGTGTCTGCACCACTTTTGTCCCATATTCCAGAGACATGCTGCTTTAATTTGGTATTTTAAATTGGCTTTAGGTGTGTGTGGTATTAGCCCTGTGAGATGGACTTAAAAATTCTAAAAAATGGTCAAACTGATTCGACTTGTTCACTCGAGTCAAAGTAAAGAAGTACTGAAAGTATACAAGAAAAAGTAGATCTTTATTTATTTGCCAAGCCATCTGAACCTCATGTCACATTAATATTAATGCAACTTAGATCCAATTCTAATGAATGCACCCAGCTTGAACATCTGTTGCGTAGAACACAAGCAGAGAAACTTAAAAAAGGAACTATTTTTGCTGTTGCCTGCATTGTAGATGGGTGACCTTCCCTTCAAAGCTAAAATAGAAAAATGAATAGACCCAGAGGTTAAAGTGGGGTTTGGCAGGTGGAGAAAAACAGTTAGAAACAGCTACAGTAATTTCCAATGTGAACAAAGCCGATTTTTTTTTATGATATTTTATTATGGTGATCTATTGTACGTGTAATCATGCATGGAAATTAGCTATCAGCTAACTCTGGTACAATGCATCAAATGGCAATACTGACAGCCCCTTTTTGAATAACATTCATTTAAAAAAGAAAGAAAGATGTTGCATGAGCTAACACGGCTGATTTTTAGCCTCCAGACAGTATAAAGCTAATATACAGGTGGAATTCAGTGAGTGAATCTAAACGTAACCTAACTCTGACCATGAACACCACAGACACTCTGCACAAGTCTCACACAATGCATAAGTGTAAACTTTGCCACAATACCTCCGCCTGTGTTAAACTGCCTGGAAATTTCATGCAGTCTTTAAAAAATAATACGTTAGTATACTTCAATTTGTTTTGCAGGATGTTTCACTGTATAAACAACATAACTTCAGCAACAAATCTTGTGTAGCTTCGATATCCGTACAAAAAAAAACAAAAAAAACAACTGAAATTACTGGTTTATCAAATCTAAATGAGTAGTGCTTACGTTTAAAAAATAATCTCGTATCTTCCTCTTTTGTCTTTCTGATATCTTTCTGTATCTTGGAGTGATTTTATCTCACATTCTTTTCTCTGTCTGGGAACTACAGGAGCGAAACCTTTACTTTTAACTTCACCTTTGTACACAAACAGGTCGCGTGTTTGCCCACATTTGCTGAGCTATTAGAAAAATTACCTGCAACCTTGCTTCTTTTACATACATATATATAATTTGTTCGCATTTATTTATTTATTGTGGAAAAACGAACCCGACATTTCTGATAAAATGTAGGGAGTAAAAGTACTACAAATTTATTATAAAATAAAACTCAAATAAATGCTAATTTCAAGAAAATTCAGCTTAAATACAATATGTCTGCCTCTGGCCCCAGGACCCCCTGCACCCTAACTTGGATATGCTATTAAGAAAATTAATGGAGACGTGTAATGTCACCTGTTACGGTGGTAGAAAGGGACTTTATTTACAACTGTATAAAATGACTTTTATCAAAAAATTATTTGTCATCCTATTAGATAATGTGCAGTGAAATCAACTGTGCCATTGGAAGAACAGTGTGCAGTAACTAATGAACTAAACACAACGATATAAATTAAACACACAGCAAATGAATCATGTACATCAGGAAAAAGGCGCTAGCTTCAGCTTTTGCAGTCTTTAAATCACCTTCAGCAACAACATTCATAAATCACCCACAGTCCTGTGCTGTAAATTACTAATTAAAGTGTTGAGCTTTTTCTTTTAGACTCTTAAGGAAAAGTTAGCAAGCATCAGCAATTCTACTTTTTCATTACTTCAAGACCAAATGATTTGGTAACACTTTATAATCATGTCTTCCATTTAACTACCTGGTATAACTCCCTGGTAATTATATGTGCCTTATATTTAAAAGGTGGGTACACTGGAACAAGTCAGATTTTTACAAGAAACAAGGAAATAATTATGCAGTAAGTAAATTTAAGTTGTGCATAACTAATTTTAAGTTGTATCTAAACTGGGTATTTTACAGGAAAGGAGACACTAATTATACAAAGTAATATAGTCATTTTGAGCACTGTGTAATTTTGTGGAAAATCAAACAGTATTTCTTCATGTTACATATAGTACACTGTGCTTTTTGGGCCTTTTTGGATCATATTATGGATTTTCCTTAACTTTGCCTAAGCTGCAGGTATGTTATAGGAAAGGAGACATGACTTTCTGAAGATTATGTTTGAATCGAGTTTGAGAAAGAAAAACAAAAAAGTAAGGCCAATAACATTTTAATGTAGATAGGCCTGGAAATTTTTTGCGGTATTTATACGATGGGTGGATCGACTGGATCGACTAAAAATCTTCAAATCTCTTTTCTGAAAATCGTCTGAATGCAATAATTTAAAAAGAAAGTTACCTAGGATTTTCACATTTTTCAAAATTCTCTTACCAAAAATCTTGGACAAGTTTTGGACACCTTGCACACCTTGGCCTTAAGGTTAAAGGGCAGGTTTTCAGAAAATCTTGTGAATGCAATAACTGGAGAACGTGGCGGTGTAAGATTTTCAAATTGATACCATAGGCGTATCTACTAAAATCTCAGACAAGTTTGAATCTCAGTGTCCTAAAGTTCAGAAGTCCATTTTTTGGGAAAATCCTGTAAATGTAATAACACAAAAAGTAAGCATCGTAGGATTTCAAAAGTGGTAGCACTGGCGGTTGGCAGTATCTTTTTTAAGCTACTGTCTGTACAGTGATGCAATATTTACATAAAAATATGTCATGTCACGCTATCCTCTGCTGTGTGTCCGTCATTCTTTCCATGTGATATTAATCTATGCAGGCTGAAGGTTTTGCATGACAGACAACAATGTTACTGTCATATCTAAATCTCATGACGGTTGTCTCTGCATACCTTCTCATTGTGTGTGCTGATGCGTGTGGGTCTAGAAGGTGTGTCTCTAAGTCAAAGGGTGAACATAGACAGTGCCGCCCATAGAAAGATCTTCCTATGAGGAGCAAACTCTGCATCAGTGTAGATTTTCCTCCTTCCTTCACTGATTGGTTTTGTTATGCAAAGCTCCACCTCTCACAGCTAATTGGTTAACATTAAAAGGCAGCCGTCAGGAGGCTGTCTTTGTCCTTTGTTTTTTCTCTCATCTGTGTTCACCTGGCCCTTGGTGATTTAGAGTCATTTCCAGGAAATACAAGAGAAGCAAAGCCCTGCACAGAGCCAGTAAACGTGGATTACAGACATAAAGTTATACAGTTACACTATGTATTCGAGTGTATGACTTTGTGTGTGCGTGAGCCGGAATTGTTTATGTTCCATCATGACTCTGAAAAACAGGAAATTCTCACTGGACAGCTCTGGGTGAGTGTTTATCTTATCACATTTCCTCCTTTGTGCCTAATGTACATGTTTTATCGGTTGACAGTGATATTGACTTTTTAAGCGTGCAGTGTAAAAACAAAAAGCCACTCTAAATACCAGCTGTAGAGTACAGTTTTTCATTGTGCTCGGGCTTTGTGGCGGCTGCTTTTGCAAAAGTAAAACCATCCTCCGGAGAGCCAAGTCAGTTGCCCGGAGACAGCAGACTAACCACCGGTCTGCGAGGCAGACAGTCAGAAAGTTGGCACAGCTGGTGCTTAAAAGGCTGCTCAAGGACTTGGAAGAGAGTGTAGGAACAGCATATTATTTTCTTGTACCTTGTTAATGTTCAAGAGTGCTTTGATGGCGAACAGATCTTTCTTGTACCTGTTGATGAGCTCCATTCATCGTTGTGAAAAGTCATTCTGTGACTGATGCAAACAAAATAGCTGAAGATTGTAACATTTTCCCCATCGCCACGCAGGAGCTGGCACCCATCCATCAGGGAGAAATGCATTAATTTCTATTTTGCTGTGATTTCATTACCTTTTTGGTGTTCTATATTGATAGCGTGTGTCTGTGGGTAATATAAAAGCTGGATCATCAGTCTGACATTTATATCCTGGTCTCTTGGGACAGTATCGTGGAAGGAAGTGATATTTTTGGCACGAGAAGAAGCAGTTTTAGATCTAGTACAAAGAAAAATAAACAGAGCACGATGCTGGACGCAGTACAACTGGAGGGCCAACTAAATCACAGCCTTGACTCCAACATGGCCCTGAGGTAGAGTCTTCCTTCATCACTACACAGGGTTGGGGGGGTATTTACTAAGTATTGGATGGTTTAAAATGTTAAAGCTGCACAGACTGTCAGATATCTCCCTGAAAACATCCTTATCTCATTTGTGTTACTATTGTGCCTTTGTGTCATCAGAGAGCAGACCATAGCAGAGGAGAATCTTCAGCGATCAGATGATCACGTAAGCCTGCTTCCCTTTACCCTGCTCCTTCTTGTTCCCTTTTATTCACAGCACAGGAACTGAGGCGGCCATGAATCATGTTTTCACAGTGGCAATGCATTATGTTCCAACATGAAAGCAATGTGACAAAGTGAATGCAAGAAACCTACCTGAATATGACGCTCTACTTGGATTTAAGGGGCTTTGTGGTTACCTTTAGGTTGTTATTTATCTTCTTGCTTCAGGGCTGAGTTTCAAGCTAGTTTCTCGTAGCATTTTCGGACATCCCAGGTGGGAAAGCTTTACAATGTAACATCAGATACACATGGTTATCAACTACATGAATGAGGAAGTAGACAATTTAGAGCCACGAGTGATCTAAACTAGAGTTCAATGCAGGCTGGTTATTGGCCATTTACCAGGTATTCAGAGACAAAGCAAATTCTAACTGCTAGAGGGTTTAAATAAGTAAATGTTTGATGACAAGCTTGGCAGCTCAAAAGTTTGTATACTGATGCTGAGTGCAGGTCTCGAAGTCAGTTAACAAACCTGATTCTTCTTCTTCTGTATCTGAAACAAGTCTGAATGAAAACCTTTTGTTTCTTTATTCCCTGCAGTACTTCAAGCACAATAAAAGCTTCAACAAGCTGTTTCCAGAGATTCCTGTGTGGGACAGCCTGGCACACGGTGAGCTGAGCTGAGGTCCAGAGGTTGTAACTCATTTGCGAATATTGATTATGGAAATGGCTTCGCAGAGTGTCCCCGATGTCTTTGCTGCCAGATGAAGTGCCACTTAATGCTTTGTTTTCCAAGCGGTCTGGGGTGACTGCACGGCCGAAACGCTTCAGTAAATGTTTCAGCAGTCATGGCTCTGGTGTTGTGTGGGTATCACCTTAGAAACAGTGACCTAATGCCTTCGAACTGTGTGTATCTGTTGCAGCTTTCACGTGTTCCCTGCAGAAGGAAGTGCTGTATCACGGAAAACTCTTTGTTTCTCAGAACCATGTGTGTTTCTACTCATCTGTGCTGCTCAAAGACACCAAGGTAACTCAAACTTACGCCACACACTGAAATGTGATGGCAGGAGCTGCAGTACTTGGACTTTCCCAGCTGCAAAATTACAATCAAAGGGAGATCATTTGGATTTTCTAGATAAAGATACAGAGGAGCAGTCAGCATTACAAGTCCAAATCCTGGTATTTCACTAGGATTTTTAGCATTTATCATACCTGAAGAGAGAACGACACAGCAACTTGCTCTGGGGTTTGTTTCTGCTTGTTTCACTTTGTGAACGTTTGGCATGTCATTTTACTGTAATGAGCTCTGTAAGTTTCTAAAGAAAACCACACTCATTACCATTCATACATTGCAGGTGGTGATTCCTGTTTCCAGCATAAAGGATGTGAAGAAACATGGCTCAGCCCTGTCTATGCTTTCTATACAGACTGCTGAAGAGAAGGTCAGCACACACCTTTAAAAGTAGCAGTTGAGTCTTTGCATTACAGATGTAAAGTGTAGTTCTGCGGTTAAGTATTTAAATCAAAAGCTATCAGAAACTTAACTTGCTCTCTAATAAGCTGGCTGCTTTGGTGCTCAGTATCACGGGGAACCCTGTCAGGGTTTCTGGCCTCAATGACGAAGTTTACATCTAAAGGGAATTATAGTTGTGAAAGCAGAAACCTTTCTTTATTGTTGAACTTCTTACCTACAACTCAAAGAACTCCATCCAGCACTTTTCTTCCACTTATCCTTATCAGGGTCGCCCAGCTACCACAGGGCGAGAGGCGGGGTACACCTCAAACAGGTCGCCAGTTTATCGCAGGGCCTCAAAAAACTGAAAACATAATTTTTTAACTGGATACTTTTGAGTTCAGCTAAGTTGATTCGTGTAAACATGGATGATCGGGAGGTTTTGGTTACCTCCACCACACAGGTTATGCTTGTGTTAGCATTTTGCATGCGTGCATGTCATTCTGTCTGTAAACACGATAGCTCAAAAAATTCTGAATTAATTCTGATCAAACTCTGTAGAGGTGTAGACTGAGGTCATGCTAACAGTCATTTAAAATTTGGCTTACAGCCACCAAGGACATAATTTTATTATGACTTTCTTACGTACATTAGAATAACAGGTTATAACCGTTTAAATACAAAACTTTTTTCACTTTATATTTGGTAATTAATGGGTAATTTTTTTTTACTAAACAATAAAACAAATATTACACATGTAGTGTTTCCAAATAAATAAAAAAAAACAATGAAAATAATTAAAATAGGTTGAAACAGGCCAATTAACAGAAGTCTGCACTACAAAATTCTTAAAGTATGTTTAAAAAGAACAAAGAAAACAAGATGAATGTACAGAAAAATCTATATTATTCCCTTAGAAGTAAACGCTGCTCAGTGAGTGAGCTGCCTTGGTGGACATTTGTTTTCTCAGACTGCTTGTTGTGTAGTTTTTACCTTTTATAATGTGTATTATGTGTTCCTTAATATGTGTTTTACTTTGTCTACTGTGTACGCGCAAAATTCATTTAGAAACCAGCAGCACAATGTAGCATCTGGTAGCATTCATTTATTTATAAATGACGAGATCTCCAAAAATAAGTGTTCATTCTTGACTTGACATAAATGTACCGGTTGGTTTAGCAGCTGGTAAAAGGAAATGATGGACAGTGTGTTAACTGTGATCGGGCCTCCTGCAGTGAGCCTGACAGCTTGTCGAGCTAACATTGCAGATTAACTTTCCGGGGAAACACTGAGATTTAAGCCTTTCCTCTGCTTGTTTGTTTTCTCTCCCTCAGTACTCGTTTGTGTCTTTGAGAAACCGTGAGAAGTGTTACAAACTCCTCCAAAGTGTGTGCTCATATGCGCAGGTACTGCTGCTGCTCCCCGGACACACATGCAGGTGCAGGCATCATTTCTCAGGCTAACACGAGCTGTTGTTTTTTTCTGAACTTGTTTTTCATTTGTTTCGAACAGGCGGAGGCTGTAAACAGCAGCCCTCATCTGGCCGTTGCAGAGAACGAAGCTCACAATCCGGTAGGTTTGACGCTCAGCAGCTGCAGGAATCTTGTAGCAGCTTAGCGACTATCTTGCCATACTGCGTAGTGATAAATTATCTTATGGCATCTCTGTCTTTGTCAGCAATTCTCCAGTTTTTCCAGTTTGGACGACCGTGTAGATTTTCCGAGCAGTGACTCTCTTGATACCAGCTTTCTTCAGACGTCCAGTGAAGGTAAAGGAAAGACACTAAAGAGCACTGATGGGTGATCATCACCGCTTAATGGTTTTGACTTTAACTGTTAAAGTTCACTTTTCTATTTGAAAAAATTACATTAAGGGGTTTAATTGCTGAGCTTACTTGTCTTAATGTCTTTTCAGGCCCCAGCACAGCCAACTCCACTCGTCAAAACAGCATAATAGATGAAGAAGACAGCGGTGTGTATTCAAATACAAACACACACATGTTGCGGCCATACAGAGTCGTGTGATTGTAGAACAAGTATTAATTTTTTTTATTTGTTTTTTTGGTCTATGTCAGCTGGACTGTGGATTTGGAGGTTCATTGCACAACTGCCAGAACTTAAGACTCTCAGTGTTGTCTTCCACATCTACATGGTGCTGTGAGTATAGTTTTCAGATTCATAGATAAATACTGCTTGAAATCTGTAGTGAGCAGTTTCTTTGTAGAAGGAAGAAAACATGATGTACCATTAGGGTCATCTCAACAGTAACGATGTGGAAGGAGATTAGAAATTTAAAGACGGCGCCTTCACCCAGCTTCTGTGTTATAGACCAGCTATGTGGAAGGCAGATTGTGGACCTGAACGCAGGACTCAGGGAAACAGGAATAAATTCAAAAATCGGCTTTATCGCTGGTAATACACAAGAGTGCAAAAAGATCTTTAGGGACAACACAGGGTAAGGAAACACAACATCCAGGGACTCCGACCAGAGTTATTATAAGTTCACATTTTCTAATTAGCTTTTATTTTTCTTTGATTTTGACTTTTTGTTTTTATTTCAGTTTAGTTTCCAGCGTAGATTTTCACCTTTCAGTTATTTCTTTTATTCTTTTTAAATGTTTACCCTTAGTGTAGTTTTTATCCATTTCAGTCTTAGTTTTATCTTGTATGAGTGACATATGTCAGAGGCGAGATTTAGGAAAATCAGTGTAGGTATTACAATAAAGACACGGAACGTTTTAAAAGCAATTCCCTCACGGTCTTGTCTCAATAAAGGCATCAATCAACGTCTCATCAGGAAAGCCGTATTAAAATTTTTACCGAACTAACAGATAATAAAACCCAGGATATTTCCTCTATATTTAGTTAACTATAATAATGAGGGGAGCGGAAACAGGTGGGAGGGCAGCTGAAACTAATCAACAAAACAAGACAAAGGAAGTAAAACGTGAAACATGACACAGAGAAATAAGATGAGCAAAATACAACAGGAAACAAGAGACAAAACTGTACAGGGAGATCAGATTAAAGTGAAACAAAAAGACAAACATACAGACAAGACTGAAGGAACATGATGGGAACACAAAAAAGGAACTAATTAGTCCGAGGTCATCTAGGTCATCTAGGTCAACTAGGTCAACTAGGTCATCTAGGTCATCTAGGTCAACTAGGTCAACTAGGTCATCTAGGTTAACTAGGAACTAAAGGGAAAAGTTTGCTTGATGCATGCTCAATCATCCAGGTAAGGAAATCCAAAAAAAGTTGATTCTGTTCATCTGGACGTAACATTTTTGGTGGGAGAAACATTTCGTCGCTCATCCAAGTGACTTCTGTACTCTCAGCAGGTTTCCCCAATCTTATAAACAGTACATTTGCACAATGACTGAAACTAGCACCACTGAAGGAACATTAGGCTGTGAGGTCAGCTTCTTGATCATTAATATGCAAATTGTCATGACCACTGATCAGCAACCACTGCTCAAGGTCTTTGATCAGTGGTTGGGGTTGGGGAAACCTGCAGTCAGCAGAGACTGTAGACGTCACTTGGATGAGTGATGAAACGTTTCTCCCACTGAAAACGTTACGTCCAGATAAACAGAATCAACTTTAAGGGGGTAAAAGCAGGAAACTATAAATAATTAAACATGAATCACTTCTCAAATCAGAAGAAATCACATAAAAACACAAAACCCAGGGTCCATGACAACACGATTCTAGTCACAGCTGTGAGTTTGACTGAAACTGACTGTACATCCTAAAACACTGAAGGTTTGAAGGGAAAAAAGGACCATGAGCTATTGCTTTATGTAGAATTTTTCAGCAGACCAAAATTCATATTTTTGAGGTATAAAACTGCAAAAGCACTCACACATCTACTGGATCTTGGCATGCTTTTTTTTCTCATACTGATTTACTGGAATGGCTGCAAACTCTCCAGGAAAGACAAATATCTAAACCTTGGTTGTGGAAATGTTATCAAGGCTGCACACAGATCCAAGTCTCTGATATCCTGCTGTTAGTCCTGTACAACATGTACTCATCCTAGACTCTCAGGCTGTAGTTCTTCCTGCACAACACACATTCAAGACTTTACTGTGGGTGTTTGTAGGCTGGTGTTGCTCCTGTTGGTGTCCGGATACATCGGGCTAAGGATTTTAGCGCTGCAGGAGCAGCTGAACTCTTTGGGAGCTTTGACTGACTGGTCTTCACATCACAGAGAGTGAGTTGACACATGCACGCAAAGGGGAAGCCACAAAAAGAAATCTGTTGAGGAAGGGGGGGGGGGGGTGTCTCAAACCGGTTTTTGGAGACTTTTTTTTTGGAGACCAGTTTTACTGGTTCTTAACAATGACACAAGGAAAAGAATAGGCTTCCAAGGAGAATCACACCCACTCGGGATTATGCATTTTAAACTGTAGGCAGTGAAATGATGCTTTGCAACAGGCTGGAAAATACGCCTGAATCTCATTGTAGTTAAATTGTTTTAGTAATGGGAATGGATGTAATAAGTTACATGGGCAAAATACTCAAAATGTATCGATACTGTCCTCTAGTTTTAGAGGAAAATATTCAGCTTTTTTATTTTTGCTCTGATTTTGTGAGGCTGTGTTTAGATGTCGATTTGTTCATGGAAAACATGTCATTACGCCGTACGAGGCATAATTAGATGCTGAGCTACCTCGCATTTTAAGTTCAAATTATCTCCACTTTAACCGGCTTGCATCTATAATTAGAGTCAACCTGAAGCAGTTAAAGACTTTGTTTTTACATTTTCAGTATTTTTTTATTACATACCATTTCAAGCACATGGGAGTTTCATTTGCATTTTCATATAGTAAGATTGCCACTTTACTTTATTAAAAGATTAGTACATGCCCCACCACTGCTCTCTGTCTCATGCTTGCTCCTTGTTTTATTTTAACCAGGTACCAGGAAACATAGCTGTTGGCTGAGATCTTTGACTGCTATGATCCTTTTTGTACATACTGTACCATTGTTCTGCTGTTGTTTGTCCAAAGAAATGTTCAGTATTGCACACACACTGAGTAGACATGGAGCTCCTGTGGTAGCGATGTTCTACAGAGGGCGGAGGTCAGCGTTGGTGTGTCTGAATCGAGGCCACATGTGGTGAACGACGTGGATGACCGATGGAGGACAATATTTTCTGTTAGGAGCACATTGATTCTCTGCTGACTGATCAGAAAGTGAGGGGAGGCTCTCCTGCATGGAGCCATATGGAGGCAGTCTGCTGAAGCCATGTTTATTTGCTGGCTGATAAACGGCTGAGCTCAGCTAGCAGTAGTTGGCTGTCCTTTTTCTTTTTTTCTTTTTTTTTTCCTGGAATCAACACAATCTGCAACATTGACAACAAACTGAAGATGAAGAAGAGTATAAATGAAGCAATTTGTTACTTGATTTAAATTGATGTTAAAGAATTAATTTAGGGCCCCATATTGCGCTCATGAACTGCTGGAATCCGTAGGCATGCTTTAGAAGAAGGCTGGTAATGACAAGAATTAGCCAGCAGAGGGCAGTCGCTTCCATTAAACGCAGACGAGAGATGAGATTTGTTTCAGTTGCACTCACTGCACTTTCACACCGACTTGAGGCTCTGATATTTAAACACAGTCAGTGAGTGGTTCATTAGTCCCATCATTAAACTTATTTCATACAGGCCTTGTGCACATTTTGGCCAGTGTTTTCCTTGACTGCTCCATGACTCATGCCCAACCCTTCATAAATTGTATGTAGTAAACAGTACTGTGCAAAAGTCTCCAACCACCTTTTGTTTCTTTCTATTTTGGCAGGAAAATGGAAAGTTTATGCAATTTATTTGAATTTGCCAATATAAATGGAAAGGCAACGACAGAATTCTAACAAGGGTTAAAATCAATATTTGTTATGATCACCTTTATTCTTCAACACAGGCAGCTTTCTTGTAATTAATTTAAGTAGTCTTCAGGAATAGTTCTCCAGGCTTCTTGAAGGACATTCAAAGCTCTTCTTTGGATATTGGCTGCCTTGTGTTTTGTTCTGTCAAGATGTTCCTGCACTGCTTCAATAATGTTGAGGCCAATCCATGACTGATAGTGTTTCATTGTTAGTTTTTCTGTACAGGTTTGCTTTTCCTGCAATGGTAGTGTGTTTGGGATCATTGTCGGGCTGAAAAACGATGCTGTAGCAATCAGACACTTTCTAAAATGCATTTTTCTGCATGTAATTTGCCATAACTCAGCCTTTTCTCCATTTCTCTTCATTAAGAACAGCTTCTTGACAGCCATCCTTCCACTGAGACCATTTCTGATCAGGTCCAGGTCAGCTCTCTGCTGTTTATTAAGGGCAGAGTTTCAACTGCTCATCAATAGTTTTTTTTTAGGCCTGACACTTGTCAGTTTCCTACAAATCTTTAAAAGCACACTGCACACCATGCAGAGATATGCTGTGATTTTTGGCTAATAGTTCTTTGAGAATCACCTTGTACCCCCCAAAAAACTATTTTATGCTAGTTAAACTGTGTTATTGTTGGCATTTTCTTAGAGATAAGAACAAATTGAAAATGGCCAGGGACAAGGGCCAGACTGAAAACGTCCAAAGACTTTGAGAAAGCCTGGAGAATTATTTCTCAAGAAAAGGTTCAATGAGAGTCTGACTGCTTGGAAGCAAAATATAAAGAACTGAGGGACAGCTCGAGACTCTTGCGCAGTACCTTATATGTGTCAAACTATATTTAGGTACATAAGTTTTAGATAAAGTGCAAATGCAATATAAATTATATTACATGCTATTTTTATTTAAAGCTCTACATGTCTTTCAAATCTTTATGTCAATATGTACTGTAATTTTTCAAACGCTGCCTCTCAGGTCTTGTACTCCAACCTATTAACTTATTGACTTTGGAAAAATGCAATGACTGTCTAAAATCAACCCTACCAATTGTATCTTTTTGTAAATAAGTGATTTTATTTTGTTGTCCATAAAAAGGTCAAGATTCAGTCCCATGAATTAATTTCATTACATCATATTCTCAGTTCAAAAAAAGCAACATAAAATTACAAATCATAATACAAAGAATAGAATAGGTAAGTACAGTAACCATATAAACAGTCCACTAATATTATCTAGCCCCACCCGCCCGCCCGCCTGCCACTGCCCCACTCTAGCACAAAACTCAACAACACATCAGTTAGTATCAGCGATAAAAAAATTCAAATGTCCCTTTTTTTTTTTCATTTTTAAAAAGCGCTTCAATGTTTCAATGCCGTGAGTTCAGCTTTACCCTCCCGCAGACTACACGATAGATAATGAACCACCCCCTCATTTGCTCCGCAAAACACAACAGACATGCATACAGTTTCGGTTTTTTCCCCACTGTTACCCCCGCCCCACCCCACCCGCGAACCCCCACCACATCAATAAACATTCAAGGCCAGAGGATACAATGTACATCAACTATAGTGGTGCATCAATAAAACGGTAGGTTTCCACACAGTTTCTTTGACCCCATGAGTGAGATGTGGATACAGAGGATTCCCTGATAACTCGACCTGTCAACGAAAAACTCAAAGACACTGTTTACTTCTAGAGAGAGAGAGAGGAAATAAATAACTCTCAAATTCATCCGACAGTTCAGATCCCTGGTTCGAGAAGGTAGCAGTTTTCCGTTATTCAAATATCAGACAGAAAAAAAAAAAAAAAAAAAAGCCACAAGATGAAACCGGGAATATTCCCCAGTTTAAAAACAATTAACAGGAAGTTGAGTGGTGTTCAGTAATTCTGCTCCGCTGCTTACCAAGCCCCACTGGTACTCCCAAAATGAAGTAATCAGATCAGTGCTAGTTCAGTAAATGTTCCCTTTGACAAAACGCAGCTGCTATCACTGACACCGGCGGGTCTGCTGTGCAGTAGGCACCTTCTCATGCTTTTTTTTCAGGGCCTGTTAGTCCAAACAGGACTCTTGTATCTTTGATGCTGGCCTTTAGAACACACTCTATAGTAATGAAGAAGACACAGAAACTTACATTTTATACCCTTATTACACTTTGGATACTTTGTACAATAGTGCTGAACTTAAGACCTGCTTTCGTCATGCTTGATCTGATATATATAAATGTGTAAATATACTGTATGAGACAGTATGTGTGTGTGTGCGGGTGTGTGTATGTGTGTGATGATGTGCAAAGGTGTGTGTGTGTCTGTGTGTGTGGTGGAACCTGCACCACACCAACAGTGAGAGGCTCAAATATGGCTTGTGTCACACATGAAGCGTGCTGCCACCCATAAAAGAGCTCCTGTACATTTAGGGCCACGGAGGTTAAACCAGAGCTAGTAGACATGATCTCCCTTCACGGCAACCTGATCCGAATCGCACTGTTAGCCTTTACCATTAACATGCGTGGTTCTGAAACAACCCATGGCCCATTCTAAAACAAACACATTACAATCATGACGAGAAATAAAACAACAACAAAAACACGCTACAAAATTTTTTTTTAAAAATGTGCGGAGGCTGACTAACCCTGGTGATGAGTGCTACGGTAACAAGACATCGAAATCAACTTGTGCTGTAAGACTACAAATTCTCAGTACACTTCTAATGAAGCACGGTAATTCAGAATAAAATGAACATAACATCTTATGGTTTAGGGGGAAATGAGCAGCTATTTTGTCTCCTTATTCCTTTAGAGCCTCTGAATCCAACCAGAGCATCAATCTCCACAATTCACCAGAAGAAACTACAATTATTCACAACCTTCTCAACAGCTGCACTCCAGGCTTAAAATGTACAATCTGACATCTGCTAAATGTGCATATTTGCTTCTTTTTTTGTCGTTGTTGTTGCTGGAAGTCACATGAGATGAATGACACACCTGTGTATATATATGTGAAGCTATAACCAGCAATTACCAGCTTACAAGTAAGACTGGAAAAGTGGAGGGGAAGCCAGCCTGGCTCTAAGCAAAGGTGACAAAATCCACTCAGCAGCCACTATAAACCTTACTATATAACCCTTTGTATGTGACATGCAGTTGTTTTATGGGGTGTTACAGGCTGGACAACTTCTTTTCTGGGTGCAGTCACCTTCTGGGACAATTGTATGTGTGTCCCAAATTGCCAAACCTTTCCTTAAATCTTGCCAAACCCATGCACTCCAACCTCTTAACGTCATTCATTAGTACCTGATGGGCAACAGATTTCTGTTAAAATGCGAGGTGAGAAATACTGAGTAGACCTGCTTTTCTATAGCAGTATTGTTAATGTGCCTTCTGACAGGCTTATTTCCATTTCAACCACTTATTAATGAGTATGAAAAATGTCAAACTATACATGAAAAAAAAGAAATTAAAATAGTTCCCTGTGGCATGTAGCTGCAATTCTGCAGACAGTCAAATGTAACAGCCGGGAAATAACAGGGAGGCTCACCATTCTTTGATCTTTTTGGAGACAAAATAAGAAAAGAAATGTATGAGACACCTAAGAGCCATAACACTGTGACAGTACTCCAGGCTTGTCCCTTGCATTTCCACCATAACTGACACCAAAGGACAGGAGATGGACCCCCAAAACCACACAAAAAAGGAGGAGGGTAGTGTTTGCTGGACAACTTGGTAAATGCCCTGGCAGTCAGATGGATGTTCATTAACAGTAAACAAGGAGGGGAGGAGGAAGGGTGCACGTGCTTGACCAGTGTTTGTCCACAGGAGAGAGAACTGGTCAAGCTGTGGAGGTATTCTTCATACATACAGACACAGAAAACAAAACAAACAAAAAAACACCAATATCTGATAAATCTCCATAAGCCTCCTCCACTCTCAGATGTCCAAGTCATCAGGATGTCCTTCATTTCTATCAGCGCTCACCCACACACAAACGTGTGAACACATTATTCAGGTGTCATAGGTCCATGGGGGTATGACTATACAAGCAACACTCACAGTGTTAGCACACACATTCACCACCAGACACTTCACCATTACATCTGTATGCCTTTTTTTGCGACAACGCACACCGTGAACCAGGTGAAGACATTTTAAAGCTGCAAATCAAACTCTTCCCTCATTAAAAACTGCACCTGTGAGGTTGTTTCTTTATCTACTGTAGTGTCATCTATCCTTATTAAAAATGTTCTAACCTTTAAAACAGGAAACAGAACATAGTTTGTGTTTGTGTTTAACCTGAAGGTGTGCTGCTTCAAGACACACAGATGTGACCAAAAATCACACAACCCCTTTAGAGCCCCCCCCTCCCTTCACCCATATTTCTATGCAAACATGCCTATATCCACCCACCCCCCCACGTATTCACAAATACACACACACAGTCTCATTCATACAAACACAGAGAGGCTGTGTGTTTCTCAGGCATGCTGTGCAGCCAGGTCCTGGTTAATAAAGCGTCGTAGCCTCTCCAGGTACTGACTGTAAAGCTCAATGTCGTTGTGGCCCGCTCCCTCCACCCAGAGCGGCTCCACGGCCTTGGGACAGCGCTCGAACAGAGCCAGGCCGTGGGAGAAGTCGATCACCTCGTCCTCTGTACCGTGAATGATAAGCACTGGAGATGGGATCTTTGACACCTTCTCGATGCTGGAAGAATATTTACAGAAAATGCAGAGAACGGAATCAATTTCTCTGTCCCATTGTAATGCATTTGTCTCAGCACGTCTTATGGCATGCAGATTGATTTTACATCTAATCTCTTTTTCTTTTTTGAGGATCTGCATTTGAAACCGGTGGTTCTATAAGATTTTTAATTTCTTCTGTAACAAAGAACAGCATGTGGTCATTCTGAAGGTTTCTCTGCAATCTATCTAAATGCTAATAATTTCAGCAACAATCGAAACATGGTTAAACTCTGTATCATTCGATTTGGTTGTAAAACAGTACAATTTTCCAATCTTTCATTAAAAAAAAAACATTTACAGAGCAATGAGCAAGTACGAGGATTTAAAATGAACATTAACAAAATAATAAATAAAACCCCCTGTGCATCTGCTTTTTCCAAGCAGTCCTATCAAGTCTATGAAAATATCTTCAACAGACCACATCACACTGCTATACATCACCATTTAGAAATAAAGTATTAATATCCTGCAAGGGACTATATATAAAAGTAGCTTTGTGGCTAATCCAGGCATATTTATATCGATATGTTCATTAACACATGCTCTGTACCTTTTAAATGAACTGAATTTAAAATATGATGTCTCAAACTATCGCTCTATTGCAACAATCAACACTGTTAAGAAGTTAGAACATACAGATGGACTAATTCTGCTTCAGAAAAGAACTGAGACGCTAGTCATGTTTCCTTTTCACTTAATTAAACTGTAATAATTCACTTAATTCTAAATGACTTCCAAGTAATCAAATCGACAGTCTTCAGGTTTGCAGTCTTGGGAAGTGAACTTACTTTGGAAAAGCATCAAAGCAATATGTTTTCTTAGTGTCGGGGAAGGCAACCCTCATGCCGGAGGTGAGAGGAGAGTGGAGGACCACAGCAGCACACTCAAACCGCGATGCCAAATCGACTGTAGGCACCGTGCCGATGCTCTGTCCGTACAGGATGATATTCTCAGGGCTGATGCCATACCTGAGACACAAAAATTCACGTTTCACAATAAATTTTGGCAATAAGTGACACAGCCTGTCCCCTAATCAGAGAGTTGGTGGTTTTATTCCCAGCTCCTCCACAAGACAAAACACTGACTGCAAGTTTGTCCTGATCCCGCACAGTCGCCATCAGGTGTGAGAGTGGGTGAAGAGGAACCACATTACCTCAGGTTAACAAATGCTATGCAAGTGCAAACACTGAACACAGAAATATGTTGAGCACAGTGTACAAGTGTGAAACTTCTCATGTCCAGATAAACGCTAATTTTCAGACTCGTGCTCTGAACGGTTTTCTTCCACCCCTGAATATTAAAGAGAGAACACGCTGTGCAAAGTTAAAGCGTTTTTTTTATGCTTGCACACATAAGCTTGAGTTACAGTAGTTAATCTGTTTACTGTTTGCTGTAATTGCTAGTTACACTCACAGTTTGCACAGTTGGCAGGGTGATTAGGCCAGCTGGCAGGATGGGGAAAGAAAAGAAAATGATTCGCGTGAACAAGAAAAAAATAAATAAAAACAAAAGGGATTCATGCATGTAAAAAAGTTTGGGGGGAAACTTGTTGAAAAGCACAAACATACGTGGCATAAGCCACAATGAAAAGCACAAAAATAAAATGTTGAAATAAACCAGAATCTTGTTTTATTTGTTCAGCGTCCTCTGCGGTGCCATCTGGAAATGTTAATTTTCTACCAACATTAGGCTCATTAACTATGATGGCAGCAGATAAACAAGAGGGACAAGTAAGAAAGAAGAATATTAGATGCACCACTTCACGTAGAGCACAGTATGTCATCCTACTGTTTGACTGCGAGCCACTGTTTAGCTGTGACTACACTGGCTGAACGACAGAGAGAAGCCACTGTGGTCAGCAGGGAAAAAGCTTTCATGAGCCAACCAAATGTTTTTTTTGTTTATTTGGGTTTTGTTTTTTTCAAAAAGTTACCAGTCAGTGATGTAAGTGGCCCTTAAAAACTTAAATGGCATTTCATGCTTGCTGCCCATTAGGTTTGGACCCACCAAGGACTGAATTTGGGCCTTCTTACCTTGAGCGCAGGGCGTGCCAGGCAGCATCAATGTCAGCATATAAGTTCTTCTCAGAAGGCTTGCCAGTGCTAACGCCGTAGCCTGAGTAATCATAAGAGAAGATGTTGCAGTTGATGCGGGTCCCTAATCCGATGTAGAAACTGCTCATCTGGCCCAGGTCTACTGCATTACCGTGGGAAAACAGAACAGTGAACCTGAGGGACAAAGCAGAAAAATTGGAAAAAAGGAAGTTAGGCAGCGAGTTGTGCGGCCCAGGGTTGGTGTGAAATCCCACAAACAACTGCATTCTAAATACAGACACACAAGGTTGTGATCCACTTATCCAAAAAATGTCTCATGGTTTCCAGGTGCTGCTGTGCCTCTCACCTGGCATTTGGGGCACAGCGAATGTACATGCATCCAACCCTGTTTCCTCGGCTAGATCTGGTCAGGAATACATCCGTCACGTCCAGCTCTCTCTGTGAATACTGGAACTCTGCTCTCTCTGTGAGATGCAGCTTCCACCTGCCCTCACTCCCAACACTGCTGCCACCACCACTGCCACTGCTGCTACCACCACCTCCTCCTCCACCACCGCCACCACCTCCAACACCACCGCCGCCGCCTCCTCTGTCACCTCCGCTAGCAGTGCTGAGTCGAGAGCGAAGTCCAGGGGCTCCGAGAGAAGGGAGACCAGTCGCAGACGTGGACCCAGATGCCGCTCCAGCCCCAGAAACTGGATCTGGGTCAGGGAGAAGAGCATAGGTGGGCTCTGGGGGGAGGAAAGCCAGTTTGGCTGCAATGCGGCTTGGGCATGGGGGGCAGCAGAAGAGGCAGCATAGCTCTCGTATGGACAGACCGTTCATCTTCTGGTGGAAATACAGATATAGCAGACAGAATAATTAGGAGTCAGGAAAAACAGAACAAAAACAACATGCTACAAGCAAAGCCTTTAACCACTAGTTCACAACAGGGTTTCCCACAGTTTCTTTCTTTGTTTAAATTTTTTTTTTTTTTTTACATATTTATTATTGTTTGGCTGATTAAGCTTACAACGCTACAATGGTGCAGTTGATAGAACTGTTGTCTTTCCTTTACATGTTATTTCTATGTCTTTGTGGGTTCTCCAGGTACTCCAGCTTCCTCCCACATGCCAAAGTCATGAATGGGGTCAGATTAATTAGTGATTAGCGAATGGTTGTTCTGTCTCTATGCAATAACCCTGCAAAAATTGGTAACCTGTCCAGGGTGTACCCTGCCTCTTATCTGGACTAGCTCCAGCCACCCACACCCCACCAACCTTAATTTGGATAAGTAAAAGATGGATGGAAAGATGATTTAGCTTATGAGAAGAGTAGTGGTATCACATCATTCAGCAAAGGAAAAATATTTAATCAGTGAGGCAAAGATTTAAACTGCCATCTGCTAACTACACTGAAGATGAGATGTGATGCCAAAAGAACTATAAGTTAATTTAAACAGACTGATTGGTGAAGAGTGTTTTTCAAAGTGAATAAAAAATTCGGTTTTGGGTGGATGGCTACACACAAATAGTTTAACCACCTCTGCTAACCAGCTGCCTTGGGGAAACCCTGCTATGTCCTGTTATGGACGTACCTGGATTCAAAAATCCCAGTATCTTGAAATCTACTGGCACACAATGGTGCCAACGTCCTCTGGTCTTGTCACTGAGCCAGCTGGATCTTCTTTTTTTTTTAGGAAGAAAAAGAAGAAGATGAAGAAAGAAAGAAATGTTTAAAATGGTTTTGCGTCGCGCAACACGACAAAATTATACATGGCAATATACAGTTACAAAGGCGTGGCCGCTTTATGAGTCTCAGTCTAAAACAGTCGCCGCTGCTTTGGATTACATTTAGGTCATATACAATTATAAAAGTCAATAGCATCCTGGAATCGTCTGAGGATGAGATCAGCTTTGTGGAAAGTATGTGACAACCCATTATTTGTCTGCTGTTGTTGACATCATTGCACACGACCCATAATCTTAAGTAAATATGAAATATTTAACTTCAGGTGTGGACTGTAGCTCCTAACCTCTCAGGGGGAGATTAAGGTTATTTAGATACCCTTGAAACGGGTGGACAAGAGTGCTTAAATTCAACACCCCCTCAGCAGACAGTCACACAGAGCGATATGCTAACGGTAGCTACATGGTTAACGATAATAACCTCTAGTGTTAGCCATCGATGTTGGCTGTATAACTGCAGCAGACTGCTGGCATAGCAATGCATGCGACCGATGAGCTAGATAAGGGCCACGCTGCTGCTGCACACTAGCCGGTGCACACGTTAATATCAGCTCCGAGTCGAATAGATCATCACTTAGCGTTAGCGAGGCAAGCAGCTAGCGGCGGCTAGCTCGTTAGCAAGGTATCCTAAATGCGAGCTGCTTACCGATTCACAGTAGGCTTGGAGGCAGGAAGGTGTGCCCCTATTTGTACACAGAAGCAGCACAAGACTTCGATATTCCCTCTTTTGCCTTGACATGGATGATTTTACTCAAGTGTACTAACAGCTGTCGGTGGCTAGCTAGCTGATATTCATGGCAAACAGATTTTTTTTCTACTACTGTCTTACGACAACCGGAAGTGACGTAAGAACGTAATCCCTTTTAAAGCTTTATTATAATGTGACAGCAATAATTTATTATCTTGAAATTTATTTTTTAATAGATATTGTCCGCAAGTAAATTTAAACAGTGACATTCAGTTATCATTTTATTTATCATTGTTTATTATTGCACACTGTCAATCTTTTCTATATAGTGTCAGTTATATGGGTAACACCAGTGTAATTACAAAGGACAAAATAGGTGGAGGGGTTTACAAAGTTCTTCAAAATTTTAACAAAATAATAATACTAGTACTAATGCTAATACTACTACTAATAATAATAGTAATAATAATAATAGTAATAATAATAATAATAATAGAGCATATTTAATCAAATCCGTGAATCTGGGAGATTAAATTAAAATAGCTCGAACAGCAGGTCACAGAAGTAAGGGTTTGTTTTTTTTCATATTCACTGGAGACAAAATGTATTTGAAAATGTGCTATTTGTTGGAACAGCAGTGAGGATGAGCCAATGCCACAGTGCAGAAAATACTCAATCAGTAGTAAATATGCTGCATTTAAAATCTTAATTATAAGCCCAGAAGTACTGCAAAATGCAGCTGTGTCGAGCTTGAAGGTGCTTATTATGCAGCAGAATGGATTTATGTGCGTGTGTGTGTGCACGCTCTATTATTTCAATAACATGGAGTAAAAACAAAACAAAATGAGACCAACTAGATATCAGTTATTTTATTTATTCTTAGTTTTTAGGAAGTCCTAGCTTTCTGAATGCAAAATCTTGTCTTTGTTTACTGCCTCCACAATTATTTGCACCCCCATCCCAAGCTCTCAGATCCACTGCATTCTTAGCACTCACCACTCACACTAATAACCCTCTCAACCCACTCTTCGCATTATGCCCAATTATGTGATGAAGGACTTAAAAACAGAGACCAATGTGGCATAGCAGCCCTTCAAAATTCCTTACTGACTTAGTTTGCATTGATCCAGACATATCTGTGTATATGCATATGTAAAACTATTTGTATAACTATGTGGTGGGAAACAGGGTGGACAACCAATGTCCTGATACCTACATGTGATGAAATGCATATGTCTGTAGGTAATATGAGACAGAGAACTATAAAAGAGAGATAAATGTAATAATACAATACCTCAAATAAGGTTAGTAAAAGAACATGGCAGGAAAAAGAAAAAGAAATAATATAAATACAGTATGCTAAACTAACCTTATAATGAATTTGAGAGCAAGGATATTTTTATTAATTATTTTATTTTATCTGATTAACACTTTTTGCTTGTTTGTGTGTTTGTTTGTTTGAGTTTGCTTTTATGCAATGAATAACAGATATATATCCATATATTTTCATGTCTTTTTGCTGATGTCGTTTACAATTAAAACAAGTGTTATTTGGTGATATTTTGGTATAGATCCGGCCCTACATCTGTCTACTTATTATTTCACCATTTTCCTAAATAAGAAGTAGAGGTGCATGTCTTTGTCTTTAAACCCTCTTTGTATTCATTAAGGTGAAGGCGTCTGCCAGTTATGTATTTAGTCATAAGCTTTATTCGGGTATTTTTATTATTTGGCAAAATATTGTTAATGTGCTAGTTCACTCTGCAGCTTTATGTTTATGTTCTGTAACTCACAACATGCAGTACGTATAGACCTGTATGTGTTTGTGCGCGCGCGCTGTGTGTGTGTGAGAGAGAGAGAGAGAGAGAGAGAGAGAGAGAGAGAGAGAGAGAGAGAGAGAGAGGTCCTCCATTCATCATTGATCCACTGCAGGACTGTGTTTCATGGGGGTGTGAATTATGGGCCCCTGTTGTCACTGTGCCTGCTCTGCGTTGGACGTTTCACCTCGCCACTGTAAATTTAAAAAGGGGATTAGATTTTGCTGACAACTGATTTCAAAGCCGCAGCTCGACCAAGTGCAGAAAACTGCACGGTACCTCTTGAAAGAAGACTTCATACTGCCCCGCAATTGCAGGATTTGGGGAATTTGCAAGGATCGGAACAAACCTAACGGGACGCAAAACGCATTCGAGATCACAGAAACCTCAGTAGATTTTACGCAATTACACTACGGACTCTTTTCCTTCAGGGAGGAGAAAAAAACCCAAACGTTTAGTTGACTGGGCGTTTTGGACGCGCAGTGATGCTACGGCGACGCACAACAGAGGGAAGGGACAGGTGAGGTGCGGCTGAGGAGCGCAATTTTAGAGAGGCTTTGAATACCCCCGAGCTGTGCTACCCAACCCCGGTTTCATCATAGAAAAGAAGAAGATCGACCGGCGAGGGCGAGTTGGCGATTGGCACCTGCCTCACCCTCCAATACCTGGCCATCTGGCGCGGTGAGTATGCCAAATGATGGTGGGGTTTGGAGATGGATAGATGAACAGATGCTTTGAGGGAAACGGAGGGTGGTTGGGGTGAACAGGTAGTGTATAAGTGTGCAATTTTATTACTGCCACTAAACGCCATGCTGCATTATTACAGTCCTCCGGCTTGGATGTGGTACCGTCTGGACCTTTGTGGGCACGAGCTGCTCTTTGTGTCTGCTGTGCAAGTTTGGTGTTATTTGCGTATGACGTGCAAATCTTCATCATTTTGCTTTCACGTGTTGCATATGGTTTTGAAATGCTTATTCTTTATAGGCTTGAGTGATGTCTCAGCAAAATAACTAAATATTTAAATAAATAAAGACTCACAATGCACATTACCATGTAACATTAAAACGACGGATACGGCTTAATTAACATTTTCATTTGGATTGGATCATAGGTCGTGATTTGTGCCCATTGCTCCCCGGTGACATATTTTACTGCCCCTCTGTGTACATTTATGATGGTTTTCTTTAGTGTTTGCAAGTGTTTTTTTTTTTATTTCTTTAACAAGAGAAAAGGTCAGATGTGATCATTTAGAAGCCATAAAGTCGATTGATTATGTCATTACTCACTTGTGTGGTTACAGGGTGAATGCGCAAAGAAAACAGTTGATAAATGAAATGAAATTGAAGAAATGGAAAATTGTTGTGAATTTACACATAGACACATGTGCCTCAATATTTTCATCGCATAGGTTCAGTCACAGAGTGACACAAACTGAAGTCACTTTATGTCTTTTCTCCTAAATGTGCCTTTTACAGTTACAAGAACTGACACCCGAATAGTCCATAACCAGCCTGCGCACTCACAACCTCTATAGCCAAAGTTAAGTGCTCAGTCACCGCTGTCCCAGCTTCTACTGAAGTGATTTAACAGTTACATGTAGTTCACTGTTTACAACTTCACCCTTCATACTAAAAGCTATCAAGTTCCACAGAAGGACTATTACAGCTTCCAGCTGCTGTAATTTGTGTTTGTTTTTCTGTGCGAGCTGAAAGGCAAAAAGAGATGGTTGGTGACAGACAGAAAAAGACAGACAGGCTAACAATGCAAAGGATGAAGCAGTCCTGGCATAAACTACAGGGGGGGTAAAAAAAACACAGAAAAAGAAATGATGGAGCAGAAAGCACAAGTGTTGAGGGAGAGGGGCTGCAGACAGCACTTGGAGCGGGTGTGAATGGTTTCCCTGTTATCCCTGCTGCCCACACAGACATCCACACAGCAGCCGTGCGAGCAGGTGCTAACCCCACCACACAGCAACCGCAGGGAACAACAGGTGCAGCCACTCTTTCCTTCAGCCTTCCTTTGGAAATCCATCTAACACCTACCCATCAAAAACATACAGCTACACCAAACCTTTCTAACATCCCCACCCCAAAGCCCACAGCCCATACTGAAGGGAACCAAATGGATACTTCAGTGTACATTTAGGAAAATAGCAGAGGATGGCCAGGAATGAGGAATTTAATTATAAAATCTATTATGCCATAAGCAAAAGTGAAACTACTTGAATTGATAAAGCAAAGCGAGCTGCAGGTAAACACAATGTAGAAAGCTTCAGGTTGAGATAGCTTCCCATAGGGACATTTAATGAACTCTATTGATCACATAGGACTCTATTCAATCACATATGCTAAGCCACAAACGGAGAAATTCAGTCTTGGAGGGAAAAAACAGAGAAAGAGATTGGATTCCAGAGTAATACAGCCCAACACAAAGAGAGTAAATCAAAGGCAGATTACTGTGATGGGGTTGTTAAGTACCACATTTCTAAAAATGTGTAGAATGACAGTCTCAGATCCTGTGTGTTAAGCAGAGTGAGATGAAACAGACAGAAGATGTTGGAAGGAAAGAGATGTTACCTAACAGCTTCTCTGTTCCTATTGCCAAGAGAATACGTCAAGCAATTGGCGACAAATTGCTCCTCTTTACCTCTGGTACACAGAAAGGAACAGTCAGACACCCCTGGTTTAACACTGGGAGGCTGCAAGCTGCTGCAAAACCAGTCGCTTTCTTATCAGATTTACTTGTTTCTTTATTTGCCAGCCCCGAAGATCTTTTATACTCAATAAACTCGGTTGGGTGAGCAGATTTTTGTGAAATAAGTTAATGCTTTCTGGGGGTTTTTTGTTTGTTTTTTGTCCTTTTCTAATTTTCTCATTACATTTAACCCGTAAGTTGCTCACTGTAGATTGCCTTGTTCTCACACAGCCTGGACATGCCTACCACCCACTCAAGTAATGGTAACATACGCTCTTACAGTGTTTGGATGAACTTTACTTTCCAGACTTGATGAATGAACTCCCACCTGCCCTAACAGTAATTTCTGTGTCAAAGCGGAGACAGGATTATCCACTAATCTGATTGTAAAACAAAACAAAGCTGCGTCTAGTATCAAGAGATTTGAAGAAATGCTTATTTTCCTCAAAAGGAGCCAGCATATTACGAGGCTCCAGTTTCATACAGGGAGCCATATTTATCGGGTGGCAGGGTTTGGTGGGATTCTTCAGAACAAAATTGACACTTCAAAGGGGCGATGGAGTTCTCAGACCTCGGGGCAATGAAATCAGAAGAGTTTAAGCAGGCAGGCATCTGCTGGGTGACCTATTCCCGCTGGGCCCTCGGTGCATGGACCTCAGGGAGTCATTCTGCAGGATTAAAGGGGGCCAGAGGGTCAGGAGTCATGCAGGCGTGCTTTCTTTCCTTGGCAGAACTTTGTTCCCTATGCTGAGATAGGTGTTTAAAATATACTCCTTTACGCAAAGCTTCTCTGTGTTGATGTGAGAGGCTTTCAGGAGTTTTACTGCCCCCCCCCCAGCAAGCCCGTCCAGATGTTTTAGACGGAAAGAAGCAAGATAGCAAGTACCCCTGCAAACAGAGGAGCGTTACCTGTGGAAAACTGCTGTAAATTGTCCACAACACCATAAAGTGCACACTGCAAGATAAATGATGTTCAGGTGGCCAAGGTGGCTGAAGCATGTGGATTTAGTTGTTGCATCAGCCACATGCGCCGTGTAATAATACCGTGCAGTTATTTCCATGTTAAAATCCCTTCAGAGTGGCCATACATCTTCAGTTTTATGACTCTTCTTTCAGTGATTCCTCCCTGAGGGTGCTGCTCTTTTTATGTATGCCTGTGCACATTCTTCACACGCTATAAAGGCCTCGCATGCAGGGATGGATCATACTATTATGAAATGTAATCAGCTGCCAAATACAAGCTACCTGCAAGCTTTTGAAATAGTAAATGACATCAAACATAATCTGAGTAGTTTTGGATAACTTGATACATGAGCATGTTAGATTACTCAAATACATGTGTTCTTATTGTATTGTTCTATCCACTGTCTTACCTCATCAGCACCTCCCATTACTCCCTCACCCAGAGGTGAGGAGTAGGAAGGTGTACGCACATATTTCATGTGCGCGTACTACACGTGCGTGTGTCGCACATGAGCTTGAAAAAAGGAAGTATGTCTCGCAAATCAACCCTCTCCTTTGCACGTAACTCGTATTCCCGTTTAAGTGGCTAGAAATTGGGTTTGGAGCGTTATCACAGCTGTTTCAACTCAGACAGATAGAGACCGCCTAATCTCCTTCATTCTGTGATCTCATTTACATCGCAAAATTGCAAAAGGGAGAAAATGACCATCCACTCCATGCTTTCACTGAAGCACTCGCACACATCTACGCGCGCACACAAACAAGATAAGCAAATAACCAGTAACCTTTTCTCAAATGCCACCACTAAGGCACTTGACTTTTTACTTCTCTGCACAAAATGAATGGGGCTTTATATATATATATATATTTCTTGGGAGCTTGGTCTATCTTCTCATATTTTGCTGCTTTTGTTGTCCAACACATTCAGTGAGCACCTATGCCAAAAAGCAAGCTTTAGTTATGGCAGCTTAGCCGGAGGGATTTGGAGGACTTTTTTTTTTTTTTATTGGGAGATAAAAGCATTGGAGTCCTTTGTCTTTCCAGCTACTTGAGACTGTTTTGTGGCCTGGTGAAGCTTTGTTGTGGCTAATCTTTCTCTCCCCTCTCTGTCCTCGCCTGCACCCATCCCATCTTCGCAGCAAACACAACTTTTCTCTTTTAATTATGGCTTTTCTTCTGGGGACCCAGTCACAACTGAACGGAGAGGAGCAAAGCATAGCAGAAACACAATTATACCTGCGAGGAGGAGAGAACCTTCTCAGGGGAGGTGTCAGTGTATGGGTGTTTATACGCTGCTGCTGCTGCTGCTGCTGTGGGAGTGTGTGTCTGTGCAAGCATGCATCATGTACATGTGTACAAGCAGATTCTTTGGCATTTTTGATATCTGCAGTGAGAAGACCACCTATTGTGGGCTATGATCCTCTTAGCAGGCCTCTGCCAAAAGAGCTATATTTACTGCTGCCGGTGATCACAGCACACAAAGAACAGCATGTCATGAAAATGAGCTACCTTTCAGCCCCTTCTACACCGGCATAAGAGAAGCCACTAACAGAGTGTGAGATGTATGGTAATGGATGCCGCGCAGGGACATTAGCACAGCCTATTTAGCATAGTCTTTGTTGAGGTAGAAAAATGAATAGGCAGGTGGATGACGAGTGCTGGTCAGTGAAAAACACAAGGTAAAAAAAGAAAGAAAAAATACAACAAATGCAACGATTATTTTTGGCTGCAAAATCCACAGTTTATTTTTGTCAAAAGAGAACCAGTTACCAAGCAGTAAGATGATTTCTTTCCTTGTAATGAATGTTAAAAAATAACGAGGCTTTGCTTCAGAAATTGATAAGAAGGGAGTAAAAAAAAAGATTCTGCCTGGAGACAGATGTCATGGACACCATTAAGACTGTGTGACTAAACAGGATAATGACTGTATAAAACCAGGTCAAATTCATAGGCGAAAAACCCCTGTCGCTGTTGTGTAATTAGACTGCATCTTCACTGGCGTCGTACGCACAGGGGTGTGCGTGCGCTTGACTCTGTGCTCATAGTGTGTGTCTGAGTGTGTGCACTGCATACTCATGTGCCTGCCTCCAGCTCGGAGCTGTGCAGTGAATGTATATGTGCTTACTGCAGTCAAACTCTGGTTAGCAACGTTTGCCCTTGCTGCAGCTTTGTACAGCACGGTAAATGTTTTCTGTGCGTGCAAGTCTATGTGTGTGTCTGTCTGCGTGTGTGCGTGTGCTGTTTCAGACGTTTTCATATGCATTTCTATCCCACAGTAGCAATAAAAAGTACATACATTTGCCTGTTTTTTAGCCCACAAATTGTTGTTATTTGCATGTTTAGATGCATCCTCTCTACTTTTCTGCACAAACCTGCCTGTCACCCAGACACTGATAGCTCCCTGCATGCTGTGTGTCTGTCACTACCAGCAATTTAGCTTTAGGCAAAGGGCCTGTTGGAGAAGATGTCTGAGGGGAGATGAAACCCTCTCTGGCTAGACTCCAGCTCTGTCCATCCTATTTTAATTACCTATGGCACTCACCCAGGGGAACATCACTTCCTCTCTGTGTCTTCTCCACCCTTTTCCTCATCTCCCTTCTGTCTCTTTTTTCTTTTTTTGCTAGCACCGTCTCTTTTCATCTCCTTGAGCCTCATTATCTCTTTCGCAGTTTTTACCTTTTTCCGCTTTCACCCATAAACTAACAGCACACAGCTGCGTCAGAGCTATACGCAGAGGTAACCTTTGCATTAGCATATAAATGACCCTATAGATTGAATAGTATTTTAGGATATTTAACAGCAGGAGACAGATTCCTTTAACTCTGATTAGACCCGTTCTAAGGAGACAAGCAGCCACTTGAGGGAATATCGCCTCCACCTCAATAAAGATAAAGACCGCGACACTTCCACTTCTGAGGAGCGCGTGACTGTGTCCGTCATAGACATTTGCTCTGTCCTGTCATTGAATATGAGCGCATGTAAACACATCAAATATCTGTGTTTTAATTTAGCTTCTTCCCAACCTGCTTCCTTTGACACCATGTAGTCTAGCCACCTGTTTTGAGAGATTTTCACATTAACCATTCTGAACTTGCGTCACAGACCCAGTCCCGGATTTACAACAAAGACACATGTCATTCATAAAATCCGAGTTATCTATAGAGCAATGTGTGGGAATTTACCCAATGAGCCATGTCAAATTAACATTTTAGGGATCCATGCTCATTTACTTTCCTTCTGGGATTAAAAGACAAGTTCATTTAGCTAAATACCAAACCCGAAAGCAGGTGAAACTTAGCTCTGTCAAAAAATTGAAAGAAAAATCCCATATTACACCTTATAACCGAAGTGTAAAAACATTCATTCACACTTTTACAGGAAGTTTTTAAAGACTTCTCCATGAAGCTCCCAGCCATAGAAAGAGTCTTGTACATAACACATGTAAAACAGTGATAAAACACCTTGTTTTTGCTTTTTCCAGTCTCTGCAAAGAGCTAACTTTCAGCTCTTTACATTTAATTTCCAGAGCAGAAAAGAGGAAACAAAATGTTGAACTGCCCATTAACAGAGATGGCATCCTCAACGTGTACGATAAAGACAGGAGCTGTAACCCACCTTCAGAGTCTTTGGATCTTGGAGCGATGACTCCAAGAATTCTCAGCTTCTCTTTTGAAATATAAAGCTCATGTTGATTCTGTTTTTAGTGTCGAAACAGATTTGTGCATGAAGGCTACCACATCACAGTTTGATCTAACTATTTAACTGGTATCACTCTATTAATGGACAAAATTAAAATTCATCATGACAAACACCCTGGTCAGCTACAAACACAGCTCATCACATTTTGCCTGAATTGAGTCTACTGTACAGTAGCAGCACATACCAAAGAAGGATTCTGGATTTTTTTCACTATTTTTTACCCTTCCAGTGCACCCTTTTCATTTTCAGCTCATATCTGATTGAATCCTATTAATGAAACGATACTGATTGTAGCGCGGAAAACTGAAGTCTGAAGGTGACCCACTTCTCCCATTTTAGCCCGTGTCTGTGTTTCTACCCTTAGGCCATCTTGCTTTATTCCGGGCTTTAACCTGCATACTGTCCTCAAGGAGCAAGTGTGTTACAAATGAGAACAAGGTCTAAAGGATTCTCTCTCAGCTGAGTCTTTAATACTGCCATAGCCAGCATGAAAACTCTACAGTCCAGTTATCCTTGTAAGTATATTGTATATCGCATATTAGTAAAAGTCAGTCTGTCATAATAACACAGCAGAGGAGGTCTCAGAAGCTCACTGGGGAAAAGCATTGAAAGCACTACACATAGTTCTTTAAGGCCAAAATTGTGGACTCAGAGTTTAAACTATGTCCAGCATATATATATATATATATATATATATATATATATATATATATATATATATATATATATATATATATATATATATATATATATATATATATATATATATAAATTTAGAGACCAAATTGCTTGTCTCCCATCCCCCTCCATGCGGGGACCCACACCTCCTTACATCTGTGTCCATGTACACGACTGCGCGTGTACTTGTGTTCCTGCTTAAGTGTGTACGCATCAGTGTGTGTTGTTTGTTTGACTGCGCACACATATGTGGGTAACGTATGAGTTAGAGGGCAGACCCGCCCTCCTCACGTTTACATCTACTGCAATAAAACATCTCTCCCTAGCTTTGCTATTGGTTGCTACGGTAACAAAGGCACAGAGTGGAGTGGTTGCCGCAGCCAAACAGTGAGCGAGAGACTGAGAGGAAAAAAAAAAAAAGATTCTGCCTGTAAGCCCTAATCACAACAACAGATTCGGTGCATCGCACCATAAAACACAGCTTGGTAACAGTCATGAGTAAAATGTCAACACCATGAAAAGATAGGTTTGGATTTTATTCATCCATAATATCTTTATATATATGTGTGTCTGTGTGTCTGTGTGTGTGTGTGTCTGTGTGTGTGTCAAAGGATTAATTAATGGCTGTAGTGTAGCTGGGTGCAGCACAGGTCATAGCATTGAGTTGATGTCTGCCTGTATGTGTAGATGTGTGGGTGTGCGTTGGCGGCCTCGTGTGCCTGGGTGGGGGGGCTAGAGGGTGTTGCTCAGGCTTTGCTCATGGCCAAAGCTCATCAGTGTGAATAGGGATGGTGCTCTTTACTCCCTATTTAGCAGGATGAGAGTGTATTGATCTCACTCGGTAGCTTTAATAGCTGAGATGTCATGCAAATATGAGCATGTGCAGCGTGTATTCAAGGCCAATGAGGCATTTAGGGACAGGATCATTGGTAAATATTGAATAGTTGATCCTCGAACTAGATGTCCTTCACGTAGCTTGTTGACATACTGGAGGTTGTATAGAAGTCCCCAGCATGCTGCTCACCCCCTCTGGTTCCTGTCAGATCAGCTGTGGCAGGCGAGACCTCAGAGAAGAAGACTCACTGTCAAATGAAGCTCAGTCACAAGTGACAAGTACCAAACATATGGTCAAACTGATAAGAAGTGAAAGCCGGTGTGTGCGCTCCTTTAGATGACCCGCTGATTTGCTAATTATGTGGGTGTTAGCAGGTGATTTGCTAATGAGCTGCCTGATGAGGCTAGATTGCACCGTGCGGCTGTCGTCGTCATTACATGCGTCCCATGATACGAGTGTCAGTGTCACACCATTTAATCCTATCACACCAACATGATCTGACACAAATAGCATAACATCCTTTCTTCTGCTCCACTTGCTCGCCTCTCCTCTCCTGATTTCCTGATACTCATCCTGTCACCAGTCTGGTTTTTATAGCTTGATGAGCTGGAAGGCAGTCGCAAGTGGCATCGCTCTTCCTCCCTTTTTGTCTTTCATCTTTCACTTCTTTATTCAGGATTTTGGCTCAGCTGGGAAAACTCAGAGCCCTTGATAATCAAAGAGTTGCTCCAAACCTCTTTTTTTTATAACTCAGATCATTAAAAAAACAGTACCTTTGTCTTTGCACTGGATAGCGGCAAAGGTTTAATAAGTTGGCTTGGCCCAGATCGTATTGCTTATCTTATGGATCAATAACCGTAATCAATACACTCTCTAATGAGCAGGCTTAATTAATCTTTTACCAGAGGGTTTTAGTATGTTTGGGAGTGTGTGTTTTTAGCCTTTACAGGCTTTCAGAACAATCATTATATAGAACACCTTTATGCAGCACAAGATTTTTGTGCAAGTTAAAATTATTTTGGTTTTTGCCTTCAGAGCTGCTTTAATTCTTCATGGCAGTGATTCAACAAGGTGCTGGAAACATTCCTGGGAGATTTTAGTCCATATTGACATGATTATATTAACACACAATGGCTGCAGATCTGTAAGCTGCACATAAATGATATGACTCTACCATTCCACCACACCGCAAAGCTGCTCTATTGGATTGAGATCTGGTGACTGTGGAGGACATTTGAGTGCAATGAACTTATTGTCATGTTCAAGAAACCAGTTTGAGAGGATCTGAGCTTTGTGACAGAGTATGTTAGCCTGCTGGAAGCAGCCATAAGATGATGGATACACAATGGTTATAAAGAGATGGAGTCAAGGGAATATCCTTCAAACCAGAACACAACTACCAGAAGCCTGAGTCATTAATATAAGGCAGGATGGATCCATGCATTTGCGTTGTTGTACCATTAGAATGATGCAGCCAAAATCTTCTTCTGTCCAATTTTGTTTTAGCTGTTTTACCTTAGTTTCCTGTTCTTAGCTGACAGGAGTGGGTCCAAGTGTGGTCTTCTGCTGCTGCAGCCCATCTGCTTCAAGGTCTGATATGTGTGTTCAGAGAGGCTCCTCTGCATACTTTGGCTGAAATGAATATTTGTTTGACTTACTGTTTCCTTCTCATCAGTTCAAAGCAGTCTGGCCATTCTCCTCTAACATAAACAAGCCATTTGAACTGCAGCTCACGTGATGTTTTCTCTGTTTTGGCGTATTCTCTGTAAACACTAGAGATGGTTGTGTGGGAAAATCCCAGTAGATCAGCAGTTTCTGAAATACCCAGGCTATCCGTCTGGCACCAACAACCGCATTCATCATTAAACATGTCTAAGACAAAAGATATGATCATTGATTTTAGAAAATGTATTCATACACAAGAGGTCATGTCCATTAAGGATCGGACAGTGGAGCATCTTCAGTCTCATAAATGTCTTGAAATAATTATTGATTAAAAGCTGAACTTAGAAGCAACTGTGAGGCAAAAAAAAAGGTATTGGTGTCTAAAATGCTCGCATTTCCATAGTGATAAAACCAGGATGATTTTATTTGATCATGCTTTGATTGAATCTTTTCGTATCCTTTTTCTCTGTGTCATGGTTTGGAAACATATCTGTAAAGAACAGAAACTCACCCAGTCACATTGTTAAATGGTCTTATAGGCTGATATTTTAAAGGCGCCACAGCTGAACCAACATCGCCGTACACCAGAGAGATACGGGGTTTAGCTGGTTTGATTTTACTTGATGACTCACATTGCTTAGTAGTCTTAGTTTTTATTATAGATGTAACTATTGTTTTCACCTCTCGATCATCAATTGTCCGCTTGAATCATCAGTTTATTTATGTATCTGTTTATTGCTGAACTGTTAACTTTTCTGCACAAACCTGTTCTTAGATGTCACTGAGCTGATCTGTCATGGCACCCCCTGGCAATTGCAGAAGTAGCCCCTGGGGTATTTTTTTTACCCCACTGGGAATCACTACTGCTGGTGTATTTGAAAGGAAAAAGCTCCTGTGGTTCAGAAATATAAGATCATTGTCGATGGGGCTTTCAGATTTGTAATACTATTAAAAGTATTCAAATGTGTTTGTCAATTCTTTATGCAAAAGATATTTTGACGCGCGTAGTTATTTGTTTCATTTTGTATTTCTTGAACGCAAATCCAGTTGAACTTTTGATGTAAACAGGAATCATAACCACATAAAGCAAACACCACTAGAGTAGTTCAAGTTTGTATTTGTTTTTATTTTTGGATATTTAGCAACATCTAACACTTGAGAGTGGTTACTGCTTCCTGTTCGTAATGAGCTCATAAATATACAAAAACCTATAAGTGAATTTATTCACAGCGAAAAAAACATGACGATTCTCAAGCAGGCTCAGAGTGAAACAAAGCGTGTCCTTTCAGTGATATATATTACGATTTATGCACGTCTATTTAGAAACGCAGTGTAAGTCACCAAACTTAAGATAAACAGAAGGAGCACAATTGTTTAGCGGCAGTGTGTTCAGGCGTATGATAGCTAATCTCACTGGAACACACACTTCATTTAATTCCATCTATCCATCTTTCAAATCCACGGACAACAACAGAATTTCATCGTAGACTTAAGCATCACGTGTGGACCCTCCTCGTGTTGTGGTCATAATGAAACGAGGCTGACCCTAAACCTGACTCCATCTGTTTTAGTCTAGGGTATCCCAAAGGAGTTTCAGATGAAACAAACCCTCCACTCCCCCTCAGGCCTCATCCAATGCATCTGATGAGCAGCAGGCTTAGAGATGTCAAACCTACAATCTCTGGGTTAGAATTACATTTGAAGTGGCCCCAGAGTATAGCCTCTAGCCCACATCAGCTCACAGATGTCTTCAAACAGCATGTCTCTCAATCTTACACAAAGTCTGAAGTACTGGCAACACAGGTTACTGTGTACTTAAGTATGTACGAATATATGTGCCCTACATCTGTGCGCCTCAAATAGCAGTTGTCATCTCCTTAGAAACGAACACATTTACCTCTCAAACTGGTTTTCTATCACCGAAAACAACTGTAAGAGGTTTTTTTTAAGTGGGTACAGACTAGATGAGAGGTAGAGAAACGAAGGGAGGTGGTGTGCAATGGAGGAAGAGAGATGGAGGAAGAAAGGAAATAAGCGGCTCGGGGTTGGGGAAACATGGAACATGGTATTCGGGTTGATTTGATGGGAGCAGCATTGATATTGCTCAGATCTCTTCTTCCGTTTCCAACCTCTCTTTTCATTTACATTGTGTCATTCTTCACATTTCCCAGTATTACAGCAGCTCTGTTAGAAACCCAAGACAAAGCCCAAGTACTCCGCCCTTTATGCTCTCCCCAGTTTGTCTTTTTTCTTCTCTCCTCGTTATATCGCCTCTCCTCTTTCAAAGTATTTTCCACATCAAAGACAGTTTGTGCTACCTCGCAGGCGGCTACAGCTGCACTGTTCCAAAAAATAGTAATGTCAAAGTATCTTACTGTATATTTTACAGTTTTGTACTGTCTTTCTAGAATATCATTACATTTACATAAGTAGACTGTGATTTTACATGTCAAAGGTAAAATAACATAACATCACTGTAAATATAGTAAAACACAATTTACTTGTTTTTTAAATATATTTTTTTGTACATGTGCATATTTAGATTGTAAAAATACATTCAGAAATGTATCATAATCTCACAAATATTTGTCTGTTATGTGAGAGAATGATCTGTTAAATTTAAATGTAATACTATGGAAACGTATATAAAATGATCGAAAATTAATGAGAATAATCAATAATTAAAGGAGTATTTGAATTATAATTTTGCTGAAAATTTCATGTCATCTAGGTCTGACTCAATAATTCAGAGGTAACAAGTGAAAATATAATTAATAGGAATAAAAACAAAAAAACCCCATATAAAACATTGCACGGCCACGTTGTGCTAATTATATATTTTAAAAAATAAATGTAAAGGTAGGAATTGCAATTAATATAAATCTCGAAGTATTCACAACATTCCTGAACAGAAATAGGTCTCTGCACCTGGGGTGTGGCCATGAAAACAATGTGACGTTGGGAGACATAATAACATGACGCTAAGCATCGGCCAATGAATGTGAACTAACAACCACAAGGTTGCGGGTATGGCTGCACTGTAGGAAAAAATCCTAATATAAAAGTATTTTACTGCATTTTACAGTTTTGTTCTGTTCTTCGAGAATATCATTAACGTTACGTAAATAGACTGTGATAGACATTTCAAATGTAAATGAACGTTAAATCACTGTAATGTAATAAAACATAATTTTCATGATTATTAAATGTATCTGTCTGTACACATGCATATTTAGATTGTTAAAATACATTCACAAATGCATCATGATTTCACAAATATCTGTCCGTTATTTGAAAGATCAAACTGTTGAATTCAAATGTAATGCTATGGAAAAGCATATAACATGATTCCTATAACCACCACAACCACCAGCACTTTATATAGCCTCTGTAGAATTATCCACATATCTCACTTATCTTAACTGCACTACTGTATAGCTCTGTAATAATCATTCTGTACATACGATAATTTTTAACCCTACAACTGTTTACAACTTGCACAGTTCCCATTTCTGTATAGCTGTATATCTCAGATTCTGTAAATTTATTTATTTCATATTCTGTATAGTTTTTCATATTTATATCCTGTTCATAGCCTGTACATAGCTTGTACTCACTACAGCCTGTACATACCTATAGTTATAGAATATTCACAACATACTTCATACCGTGTACATTATAACATACCATAATAGACCCATTTCTGTAATATATTTACATATCTATATTATTGCTAATATTTATTGTAATATATCTATATCACTAAAGCAATTCTGGATGGATGCAAACTGCATTTCGTTGCCCTGTGCATGTGCATGTGCAATGACAATAAAGTTGAATTCTATTCTATTCTATTCTATTCTATTCTATAAGCTTGTGTTACATCTAGTGTTTTCTTTGCAAGCTCCTTTGTCTAGTGTTGGTCAAGTTACTTGAAAAAAGTAATCAGTAACTAGTTACTGATTACTTCCCCAAAAAGTAATCCCGTTACTTTACTGATTACTTATTTTCAAAAGTAATTAATTACTTAGTTACTTTTTAAAAACACGATTTACAACCCGAATAGGTGATAAAGCGATAGATCTTTCAGCCCAATTCTACTTTTTCTACATAATCCATCATACAAAATGTAATCAAATGGAAAGATCCCTTTTTAAAACTTGTTTTATTAGTTTTAATCTTTTAACTTTATGCATCAAGCAAAAATTTTATTATATGCAACATTCTCTGACTGGAAGAAATTTGTTTAATATTTAAACCTATTTTCTGCACATTCCAGCACTTTTTTTTTTTTTTTTTTTTTTTTTTGTGGGTGTTTACACTCACTCTTTCAAATAGATGCAAGTAAAACACAGCAGAAAATAAATAAAGTCAAAGACTAGCGGCCCTGTTGCTCTATTTTCACCTATAAAGCAGGAGTGAGGTAGGCGGAGGTTTGCTCTGGTGCAGATGTGCCGCTGCGGTCAGTGGAAGAATCTGCGAGTTTCTCTGTGAGTTTCCCATTACGTCATAGCGCACTCGGTGCTTGCTTGGAAGTTTAGGGGGGGGTTTTTCGCTGTAAGAACGGACACTAATGTTTTTGTCACTTTTTATGGAATCAAACTCAAAGTAAGGTCAGTACTTCCACGCTTTAAACGCTGCACGCTCATACTCTCTCCCACACTCGATATATGATGCACTGTTGATCTGCAGACAGCTGTTGTCACGAACGTCACTGTCATGAGACATTCTCACAAAAAAAATCACGGTTTTAGTAACGCAGTAACGCAGCGTTCCTACAGGAAAGTAACGGTAATCTAATGACCGTTTTTGCAATAGTAATCCCTTACTTTACTCGTTACTTGAAAAAAGTAATCGGATGCCCATCTCTGGTTACATCACATAAGTATTATTATCATTGCTATTTAGGGCGATCTTGGCTCAAGAGTTGGCAGTTCGCCTTGTGATCAGAGGGTTGCCGGTTCGAGCCCCGGCTCGGACACTCTCGGTATTGTGTCCGTGTCTTCAGCTACTAGTGATGGCCAGAGGGGCCGATGGTGCGATATGGCAGCCTCACCTTTGTCAGTCTGTCCCAGGGCATGCAATCGATTGTTAACCAACTGTTAACTGCATATTTACGTATTACGATTCATATTGCCACATTCACCTTGTTTATCGTTAATTTCATTGTTTGATCACGTTAAAATGTTTCTAATTTAACGTTTAAAAGCACTTGGAAAAGGCAGAATCCCATGTAAAATTAGCGCAACAAACTGTATTGTCATTACTGGAAATAACAGTATTTTTATGAGGAAGTTATTTTCTGTTATTTTAAGGTAGTATGTTGGTGCCCAAGCTGCCGGAATATTACCGTTTTTTTAAGATGTTTTTTTTAACAGTGTGAGCCATAGACATTTTGAGTAAAGGCGTACTAATAAAGCTTTTGAATTCAAACATGTGCTGGATGGTTTGGCTACCACATTTTATCCCTAACATTTTATGTGCAGCAGTATTGTTCCACTGTCTCTGCAAGAGTTTGAACTCTTTGTTGTAACCCACCCTTCAGGCTGTATAAATTCCAGTGTGTCTGTTGGTCCATTGTTGCCATTCAAATTAAAATATCCAAGTATTTAATGGAAATTAAACTTTAAGCAGTCATTTCTGGACCCAAAGGGATGAATGCTAACAATTTTAGTGATCTCCTGATGCTACCTCGGGTGCCGGGAGGTTAGCATTTACTGGTATGGTTGCATGTGAAATCTCTCAATAATAATAAATGAATTGTCCTGAAATCTGATTAGAGACATCCACATTACTCTGAAGTGGGTCTTAAGTGGGCCAGACCAGTAAAACCATAGCACGATAAACAATTTAATTCTTAATATTCCTCTTTCCCTTTAGTACCTTAAGTCCTGGTCTGTTCTGAAGACGCTCACATTTAATGAACCAACTGGTTAATTCACAGATGATGAACAGCCCGAGATGTTATAGAGACATAAACAGGTCAGAGTTTATATATGATCTTTACTTTGGCTGGTGACCAAATTCCTGCAGAAGATCTGCACTTTCTTCTCAGCAAATCAACAAATGTTTGAAAGCTAACATGCTAAAGCAGTAAGCTGGTCACTAATTTTTGCATCTGTATTTCATGCATCTAGCACCAGTGTGATCCTTATGTGGCCTCTTAACTTTTTAAAGGCCAAAATCTGTTTCCTCCACTTTGATTTAGGGCGTCTTTTCAACCAGAAAGACAATGTCCAGCTTACCCTGGTCGCTACCTTCTGCTCTCTTCATTCTACTTCTAAAGGCCATCTAGTCTTTTCTGTTTTGTGGCTAATTACCCATTTTATTGCCTTTATATGTACACAATTAGTCAGAAAAGCATTGCCACCCAAGAGTGTTTTGTCTCTGTGTGAACGTTTTGTGAGAATCCCCTTCCATTCAGACTCTTCGACAATGGAGTGACATTTCTGACAATAGGTCCCTGTTACACCTCTAAGGCAGACAATAGAAACACATTTGCTCCCTGCTGAATCCAGGTTTGCAGCAGCAGTCACCCCGCTGCACTTCTGACCCTGTCTCTCACACACACACACACACACACACACACACACACAAACACACACACACACACACACACGTTCCTCTGCACTGAGAAATATTGTCAGAATACCAATACGCATACCCGTGTGCACTCCCAGCCATGAACACACACACACAGACAGTGCGCAATGAAATTTTTCTCTCTCCTTTTCGCTTTGTTAACAGTGCATCTGTGTTGCTGCCATGGCAACTGTGGCTCCACCCCTCGCATTTCTTCTCCTGCTGCTTCAACTGGCTGATGGCTCATTCCCAGAGGAACCCAGTCCACTCAGCTACGTCCCTGTGGAGGGTACGTGTCCTTCGCCTTTGTGTACGTGTTGTGCACCAGTATAAGTGCAGCACTGATGAATGGCTCTGCGGTGGATGTGGAAATTGGAGGTCAAGGGTCAAAGCCTTGGCGTGAAGCTACTTTCGAACTACCCAGGCATACAAATACAAAGAAGCCTCACCTCATCTTTCCATGGCAGCAATAGATTAATAAGCATGAGAGAGGGCACGAAATAAACACAGTGGCGTGTGAGAAATGATCATAATAGAGCTTGAAAGGTGGAGAAAGATGAAAAGGTGGGGGGGTAGTTGGATTGGATGAGGTGATGTAGATGGGAGAGAGGGGGAGGAGACAGGTGGAGATGGATCGCTACGTCCTCTTTCCCTCCCCTGCAGTCAAGGACAGCGAGAGACGCGCTTTCCCAATCTGTCTCCTGATGATGAGGGCTCCCTATGGAGACCTCCTCTCCCAAACTTTCTTGTAGCCTGATACTCCCACCTTCTCTCTCAACCTCATCTTTTACTCCCTCATTTGTCTCAAAGGTAAGAGGAGACAGGGAAGAAGCGCCTTTTATCATCATAAAATAACAGCAAGAGTGATTAAACACAGTTTTTCTCATTGTGGAGCTGCACGCATCAACAACAGCGCAAAAAAGCACAAAAAACCCCACTTAGAGGATAACAGCGTTTCAGCACGCTTGAACCGCTGCATAATTCGTCTCTGCCCATTATCTTTGTTTTTGGAAACAAAAACATCAAGAATGAGTGAGGACACTATTAAAGTGAAGGTTAGAGAAGCTGTTTGATGGCTTGCCTGAGTACTTTGGGTATATATAGATGGGAAAAGTAGCCACTCTGTCCTCAGCTGTCAGAGAATCATTGAGCAAGGATTTTAATTCTCAGTTTTTTAGTCTGTGTCTTTTTGTCTGTGCGTTCACGCCAGTGGTGAGGAGGTATCCAGTGTTCCTGGGCCGAGCTCATCGTTCAGCACAAAGACAGGAGCTGCACATCCAGACGGTCCTCCAAGTCAACCGCACGCTGTACATAGGAGCCAGGTAACCAACAGCAACCACCTCCGACTGTGCGTTACTGATGCGTTCGCACTGATATGTTTTTCTGCTTTCGCTTTGATGCCACGGCTTCCATCTGCTGTCACTTTGTGGAGGACGTTTTCAGCAGTTTGCTGGAGTGGCGATGTATTCAGCTTTGCTGTTAAATGTCAAGTGAAAAGCTGCTCATTCACATTACACTTACAGATGGAAAAATATGAATCGCCTTACTCCAGCGGCAGTCCAAACACTTCTCACTCTGAATGCATCAGTGCTTTGACCCACCATCGGCGTATTGATTAACAATCATGAATTAGCATAGCATAGCATCTTTATTTATAACGCACTTTACATCCAACAATGTTGACCAAAGTGCTACAAATATAAAACAGAGAGGAAACAGTTTAAATTACATATAAAATATCTTAAAATTAAAAATAATATAATTAATAAGAAAATATATTAAGAGACATCAACAAGTCCTGCTGTGCTAAAAGCCAAGGTAAATAAATATGTTTTAAGACGCGATTTAAAAACAGATAAGGAAGGTGCCTGTCTAACATGTAAAGGCAACTCATTCCACAATTTTGGTGCTGCCACAGCAAACACCTGATCCCCTCTGAGCTTACGATTAGTCCTGGGCACACTCAGGAGGAGCTGGTCTGCCGACCTGAGGGACCAGGAAGGTATGTATGGATGAAGAAGCTCAGAGAGGTACAGAGGGGCAGCATTGGACAAACATTTAAAAACAAATAAAAGCAGTTTAAAATGGATCCTAAAATGCACGGGCAGCCAATGAAGTGAATATAAAACTGGGGTGATGTGCTCGTATCTACGAGTGCCAGTTAAAAGGCGTGCAGCAGCATTCTGGACTAGCTGCAGTCGAAAAACAGAAGATCGACTCACCCCATAATAAAGAGAATTACAGTAATCCAGCCGAACGGTTACAAAAGCGTGGATTACTGTTTCAAATTGCTGTCTCGTAAGAAAGTGCTTAATTTTGGCCAGTTGCCTCAGATGAAAGAAACTAGACCTTACAACCAACCCGATGTGGCTTTCAAGCTTAAGTTCAGGATCCATTTTAAAACCCAGATTAACAATCTCTGGTTTACAGAATGATTTCAGGGATTGCAGATCAACACACGGAACAGCAGTGGAGGCAGGTCTAAACACCATTATTTCAGTTTTAGAATCATTAAAACAAAGAAAGTTTAGCGCCAACCACGACTTGACGTCCTCCAGACATGTTTGCAAACAATTTACAGATGACCCATCTTTCTTTTTAAGAGGAACATAAATCTGGCAGTCATTTGCATAACAGTGAAAAGAGAGTCTGTGCTTTCTAAGAATTGAGCCCAATGGAAGTAAATAAAGTGAAAACAGGATAGGGCCCAGAATGGAACCCTGTGGTACTCCATGAGACAACGGAGCACGGGAAGACTCACAGTTTCCTAAGCGAACTGAAAATGATTTCAAATCTGTTGAAGAAAAAAAAACGCGGGTTCACTGTGTCAATTTGCATCATATTGCTTAACTGATGCTTTCGATTGTCTTGCTGTGTGTTTCCAGAGATGACTTGTACAGAGTGGAGCTGGATAACATGGCAGGCGATGAGATGTTTTACAGCAAGGTAAGACTCACACATGCACTAAAACAAAAAAACATAATCATGTGCGCATACACACATAACAAGCGTGCAGGGAGGTCTGACTGTGGTTTATCCCCTTCCAGAAAAGGACTTGGGAATCCAATAAGAACGATATTCGAGTGTGTCGGATGAAGGGCAAGCACGAGGTAAAATAATCGCTCACAGCACTTTGACTGACTTTGAGATCCACTAGTGCACGCACCAGCGCTATCTACACCATCACACGCATGGACAGACACAACAGCTGTTACAGAAACCTTATTCCCTTTGGGCGCACCTGCATACGGTATTTACACAAATTTGATCTTGTTGATACAGAATCAGCACATCGCTTAATCACACCAGCTCGGTGACACATTACCCGGGCCAAGAGATGTTCATGGAGCTTCAAAGCTGTTGGGGGTTTTTTTTTCTTCAGCATCTGCATTGTGCTAGTTTTCTAGTCATATATCATTTTCAGCCTGTGGGGTAAGACAGAGAAAGTGGGACAATTTTAAGTGTATATATAAAGTGAAAGGTGACAGTTCTGTGAAGTATGAAGGGAACCTGATCAAATTTAGGATAAGTATCTGATGGGGGGGGGGTACACTGTATAAATGTAGCAATGCCACCAGCAAAATACAATCTAAGCCAAAAAGGCAGGGGGAGACATTATAGAGCAAAGTGAGCAGGGAGAGTGACACAGCCTCAGGGAGGAAACGGTAATTGAAATGAGTTGAGGAAGGCATGTATAGATGGCAATGGGACGCATGTAGGTGGAGGAGAACTGAGGAGGAAAGACATTAGGAGCACAGTGCAGCCACCAGGTAGTAAGAATGAGGTGGAGGGATGAGAAAAGGGAAAAGGTGTTGCTTCAAACACCACAGATGAAAGAGGAGATGATGTAGGAGTGAGAAAAAAAAAACAAGAAGTAACGCTGTGATAAAAGGAGAAACAGAGAAAGTCAAGAGGATAAACACTGGAGAGTGGTGAGAATGTGAGACAAAGGACAGACAAGTGAACTGCGTTAATTAAAATTCTTTAATTCATGTTATAAGATTGGATTTTAAACCCCCATCAACACTGAAGCAGTAGGTAAGTGTGCAGCATTGCCCCACTTTCATTACATTTAATAAAACCTTCAATGCTCTTTGAACATTAATAGTAAGCAGGCACTAATGAAGCAGCTGTATTAAAAGAACCAGTTTGACGTTTTGGACTTTACATTCATTTGCATTATGCCAGCAGTTTTCACAGAAATGTAATTGCCCAGCTGAGCTTAAGCTTGAGTCCAAATTATGTACAAAGCAAGCAAGACAACATACATTATCCCCAAGTCTTTCGAATATTTGTTTGAAGGAAGACAAAAACATCATGCACTGAGAGGAGCTATATGTTTAATAAACCGGCAATAAGAACCAAGAGTAAATATCACAGAATTACAGTCAAGGGAGTAACGCTGTGGAATAACTGCACAGAGGCAATGAAAGCCTGTTTGTCACTGCAGAAGTTCACACAGCTGTATAAAAACAAGAAACGATGTGAATGTGAGAAAAAATTGGCTCAGTAAATAAGTGGCTTAGGCTTTTCTGTTTTCTTGACTCACTCGGGTTGTCTGGGTGCAGCTATTTTCCTTTATCATTGTTTTGTACACATATCTACAGCTATGCCAATGTAGACAGCCTGTATAAAGTTTAGGTTGTATTTTTTGTTTCTATTTATATAAAGGGGTAGCTCTTGATAAGTATTAAACTTCTCTCCTTTCCCTTTAGAAGTTTAATTTAAATAATTCATTACCATCTGTCCTCTTCCTATCTTACACACAAATGCATCCTTGCAGATTAGCTATAATTTGTGACACACACATAATCTTTATGGACAATTTAACAGCAATTACTGTAGTTTGCTCCTGGTAATATTTTTGTAATTACAAAAGAAGGAATTAAATCATTTTCTGGATAAAGCTTCTTTTTTTTCTTTTTACGGGCTTGTGTAAAACTCTTGTGCCAACTTTCATTTCTTTGTATTTTCTAGGAAAATGGGTAAAAGCCTCAACAATTCACTGAAACATCTATCTATCTATCTATCTATCTATCTATCTATCTATCTATCTATCTATCTATCTATCTATCTATCTATCTATCTATCTATCTATCTATCTATCTATCTATCTATCTATCTATCTATCTATCTATCTATCTATCTATCTATCTCTGGTAGTTCTGAGTTTTGAGATTAAGCAAATGAGGTATATGAACGGTGTTATAGAGGTGGTGGTGGTAGGTGGATGCAACTGATCTTGGACAGTGCTGGAATAGCTGTGCTCTCCTGTTCTCAGTCTTTAAGCCAATCCAATCCAATGTAGCTGGCATGAGACTCTTGACAAGAAAGTGATTTCAAGGGAAGCGATCCTGTCAATTATTTCCAATCTGACGAATAAATACGGAGCTGCCGAAAAGCACAAGTGTTAATCGTCTACCTGCACAGGTATTTTTTCTGTGTTTTCAAGTTCACGCCATCAGACATTGTGGTAAAATACTATCACAGAGGGAGGAAAGGATCATCAAGTTTCCGACTCTCTGGTAGCATCTTTAAACTTCAATCAGCAGCCTCCACTTTGAAGACTACTATAAAGTGCCCATCCTGTTGTTCTTCCAGATGGAGTGGGGTTGAGAGTGTTATTTCCTCTCAGGGCTGTTTTTAAGCTGCATTCTTCATACTTCACTCTGACAGTCTTGTAGCGGCTTTGCTCAAAACCCTCTTTGTCACCTCGAGTGCCCTGTAGGTTTACCCCCCTTCCTTCTGTAATAATAATTTCCTTTTGTTTGGTCTGTTTGTTTTTTCTACAGGGAGAGTGTCGTAATTTCATCAAGGTTTTACTCAAGCAGGACGGTGGACTGTTTGTATGCGGAACAAATGCCTTCAACCCTCTGTGTGCCAACTACACTGTTAGTATCCGTCTATCTGTCATCCACCCTTTCTTTGTGTATCTGCCAGTTGGTTTATCTTTTTTTTTTTTTATTCCTCCTGCAGAGAGACAGTCTAGAAATGGTGGGAGAGCCTATCAGTGGGATGGCACGGTGCCCATATGATCCACGACATGCCAATGTGGCTTTATTTGCAGGTAGCATCTCGGCTTTGCTCTGTAAAGATGAAAAATGTCGCTTTTGTTGCCGACATCAGACTCAGTTTCCAGCTCCAGACAGTGAAACGTCTGTGCCCTTGTGTTTACCTTTGCAAATGATTTATAGTCAGACCTCTCGCTGCATTGCTTGTTTGGTTTTAATCTTCCCGACCTTGTGCTATCGCTCTATCTGTATCTTCACCTTCTTTTCTTCTTCTCCTCCTTCTCTCTCTCCCTGCGTTTCTCCGTCAGATGGAAGTCTCTTTACCGGCACCGTGACAGACTTCCTGGCCATCGACGCAGTGATCTATCGCAGCCTCGGCGACAGCCCTGCCCTCCGCACAGTCAAGCACGACTCCAAATGGTTCCGAGGTACTTTTAGAAACAGACATATTGAAAATGTCCCTCCAGAGCCAGACAAAGAGACAATCACAAAACAAATAAGAGAGAATTGAAAAACTGTCATTGCTATCTTTTTGTAAGTGGCTCGCAGGTGCACAAGACAGTTTGGGCGAGTTAAATAGCAAGCTAAATTTGGCAAAACCAGACACGATTAGGCTCTCGTTTTATCGATTTTTATCATAAGTGGAACATGTCCGGGCAGAGTGATGTATTGAGGTTAGTCAGACTCCACAGATTCGAGGTTTTAACAAGCCTTGGACCAAGCAGCGAAGCGCCTGTTTTCCATGGAGAAGAAAACAAGCCGGGGCAGGTCAAAGCTGGCACAGTGCTGGATGAATAAATGATAGGTAATGTGTATAATCTTAACCCACAACGATAAATTAAAGAGGACATGTATATTTAATGAGTGAGGCTGGTGGACAGCAGCGGTCCATGTTGATGCGACTCTCACTGCAGCCCCATATCAGGGGTTGCGGAGCCTTGTTTGACTCCAGGGACTGTGCTGTAACTGTGATTGTGGTGTTTTTCTCATTTGAATTTCTCAGAGCCCTACTTTGTGAGTGCCATGGAGTGGGGGCCTCATATTTACTTCTTCTTCAGAGAGATGGCCATGGAGTTTCATCATCTGGAGAAGGTGCTCTCCTTCCCTTTTTCTCCTTCCTTCTTCTTGCTTAGTCTGAAGGGTTTTTGTTAAACTTTCCCTTCTTATTCTAGGTGATGGTGTCCCGCGTGGCCCGTGTGTGTAAATCAGACCTGGGTGGCTCCCAGCGCGTCCTGGAGAAACAGTGGACCACGTTTCTAAAGGCGCGGCTCAACTGCTCCGTCCCCGGAGACTCGCACTTTTACTTCAACCTCCTGCACGCCACGAGTGGCATCATCCGCATGCAGGGACGAGATGTCATTCTGGGTCTCTTCTCCACGCCACCCAACAGGTACCACGGGACACATAATACCCAAATAAATGTAATGTTGCTCTTGTTTTCTCATCACCGTCCTCTCCCCCTGTGTTTGGTAGCATCCCGGGATCTGCGGTGTGTGTGTTTGACATGCAGCAGCTCGCTCATGTCTTTGAGGGACGCTTTAAGGAGCAAAAATCCCCCGAATCTATTTGGACACCTGTACCAGATGAAGCCGTGCCTAAACCAAGGTATTATTATGCAAAGTGTATGTAAGCAGGACTTGTAAGCAGAGTACTGCAGTGCTGCTGTCTAAGCATCTGTCTCACATTCAGTAAAGTCCTCCTATAAGCTCCAACTGTCAGTTTTACTTCTATTTCACAACTATTCACCAAATATTCTAATACTGCCTCCAGCAAATGAAAAAAAAAGAATCTCCTCTGGCTTTTCTCTCGGACTGCTTTTCAACTTCTCCCTCTGTCTGCAGGCCAGGAGGATGTGCAGTGCAGGGATCCAGATTTAGCTCCTCGACCACACTGCCAGATGAGGTGCTGAATTTTGTCAAGACCCACCCACTCATGGATGAGACAGTTCCGCTGCTGGGACATAGACCCTGGGTGGTCAAGACTATGGGACGGTACACAGAGTGACTCAGTTGTTTAACAGCATCCATGTAGCTCTATAGAACTAAAAAAGAAAAAAAAAAAGGGAAGGATAAACTGAAAAATAACAGCCAGGATAGGATAGGAAATGTAGTCGATTCACCTTTTTTCTTTTTAATGATCTCTGTTTCTAGGTACCAGTTGACGTCTATGGTGGTGGACACAGAAGCTGGCCCCCATAAGAACCGTACAGTCTTGTTCCTGGGTTCAACCCGTGGGACCATTCTCAAGTTCCTAATGATTCCCAGTGGAGATTCTGTCTCTCATAGCAGCGTCTTTCTGGAGGAGGTGGAGGGATTCAACCCAGATAAGTGAGTATGAGGCAGGATATCTTTGTCCTTGGCATATATCGAGTCACTGTAACTGCTTCTGGCTGATAACTGCAGAGCAGCAGTGCTTTTCACCCAATAACTTTCATCATTTATACTTAATTAAATATTAGATTTTCTACATTTCTGAAGTCCATTTCACAGTAAAAGCCTATTCTTTCATGCCTTTGACCGTATCTATCACAGGTATAGTCATATAGACTATATAATTAAAGCAGTGTGGTGACATTTTTTTTCTTAGCAGCAGTGACAGCAGTCTTAGCCGTGGTACTTTCACAACGCCAGCTCATTAAATTCGGTTGGGCTGAAGGATACTGGAACACAGCCTATCAATCTCTCATGCAACAAACCAATAATCTCACTGTCCACGCATGTCAACTCAGCACCTGGTTAATCTGATTACTGTGACTGAAAACAACTCTGCCCACAGCAGTTACGTGTGAAAATGTAGCTGCAACAGGGAGTTGGTGACTAGAAAATGTTTTCAGCTGCCAAAACTTTTATTGCCTAGGTATCTAATATTCAACTGTTTGTTTATTTGTTTATTTAGGACAGACTTCAGGTGATTTGCAGGTTATTCAATCGATTAATCAGTTAAGTTTTAGTTGTCCCAAAAAATGTTGGTGCATTGTGTAAAATGCCCAATATGACATGTTAATTAAAAAAAACATTTTTTTTGCACCTTCAAATTATTATTAAAAAATAACAATGGAAATGGTTGACAGCAACAAATCATTCAGCCAAACGTATCAGGGATATTTGATGTTATGATGTTTCGTTGCTGAACCAGTGATTTATAGGTACACTCACTGGCCACTTTATTAGGTACACCTTGCTGGTCTCAGGGTGGATCTACTTTTGCCTTCACGGCTGCAGTAATTACTCATGGCATAGATTCAACAAGGTGCCTGAGACATTCCTCAGAGATTTCAGTCCATTTTGACATGATGGTATCACACGGTTGCTGCAGTTATGTTGGCTGCAGGTCCGTGATGAGAATCTCAAAGTGGCAGGTGAGTGCATGTGCCAGTTCTGTTTTGGAAGCACCAAAATAATCAAATTAACTATTGTTTCATGTTGACAGCAAAATTCGGCTGAGACCCTTTATATGATGGCAAGGGCACAGAGCTTTATAGTTAAGTGTTTACAGTGGGATGCAAAAGTTTGGGTAACCTTGTTTTTCCTGTATAAATCGTTGGCTGTTACAATAAAAAATGTCAGTTAAATATATCATATAGGAGACACACACAGTGATATTTGAGAAGTGAAATGAAGCTTATTGGATTTACAGAAAGTGTGCAATAATTGTTTAAACAAAATCAGGCAGGTGCATAAATTTGGGCACTGTTGTCATTTTATTGATTCCAAAACCTTTAGAACTAATTATTGGAACTCAAATTGGCTCGGTAAGCTCAGTGACCCCTGACCTACATACACAGGTGAATCCAATAATGAGAAAGAGTATTTAAGGGGGTCAATTGTAAGTTTCCCTCCTCTTTTAAATTTCTCTGAAGAGTAGCAACATGGGGGTCTCAAAACAACTCTCAAATGACCTGAAGTCAAAGATTGTTCACCATCATTGTTTAGGGGAAGGATACAGAAAGCTGTCTCAGAGATTTAAGCTGTCTGTTTCCACAGTTAGGAACATATTGAGAAAATGGAAGACCACAGGCTCAGTTCAAGTTAAGGCTCGAAGTGGCAGACGAACAAAAATCTCAGACAGACAGAAGCGACGAATGGTGAGAAGAGTCAGAGTCAACCCACAGACCAGCACCAAAGACCTACAACATCATCTTGCAGCAGATGGAGTCACTGTTCAACCATTCGGTGCACTTTACACAAGGAGATGCTGTATGCGAGAGTGATGCAGAGGAAGCCTTTTCTCCGCCCACAGCACAAACAGAGCTGCTTGAGGTTTGCTAAAACACATTTGGACAAGCCAGCTTCATTCTGGAATAAGGTGCTGTGGACTGATGAAACTAAAATTGAGCTATTTGGGCATAACAAGGGGCGTTATGCATGGAGGAAAAAGAACACAGCATTCCAAGAAAAACACCTGCTACCTACAGTAAAATATGGTGGTTCCATCATGCTGTGGGGCTGTGTGGCCAGTGCAGGGACTGGGAATCTTGTCAAAGTTGAGGGACACATGGATTCCACTCAATGTCCAGGAATCAGTGACAAAGCTGAAGCTGCGCCGTGCTGGATCTTTCAACAAGACAACGGCCCGAAACACTGCTCAAAATCCACTAAGGCATTCATGCAGAGGAACAAGTACAACGTTCTGGAACGGCCATCTCAGTCCCCAGACCTGAATATTATTGAAATCTGTGGTGTGAGTTAAAGAGAGCTGTCCATGCTCGGAAGCCATCAAACCTGAATGAACTAGAGATGTTTTGTAAAGAGGAATGGTCCAAAATACCTTCAACCACAATCCAGACTCTCATTGGAACCTACAGGAAGCGTTTAGAGGCTGTAATTTCTGCAAAAGGCGGATCTACTAAATATTGATTTCATTTCTTTTTTTGTGGTGCCCAAATTTATGCACCTGCCTGATTTTATTTGAACAATTATTGCACACTTTCTGTAAATCCAATAAACTTCATTTCACTTCTCAAATATCACTGTGTGTGTCTCCTATATGATATATTTAACTGACATTTTTTATTGTAACAACCAACGATTTATACAGGAAAATAACGGCGATTAACAAGGTTGCCCAAACTTTTGCATCCCACTGTATGTGAAGCCAAAAGAGGAGTGCAGAGGTGTTACATCTGACTTGACTTTCTGTCCCTGTGTCCAGATGTGGTGAGGACTCTCCTCAGGCCCGTCAGCTCCTGTCTCTGTCGCTGGACCGAACAAGCCACACTCTGCTGCTGGCCTTTCCCTCGTGCCTGGTCCGAGTCCCCACATCTCGCTGCCACCTTCACTCACGCTGCATGAAGTGAGTGGCACTTTTGCCTTTCAGAGTATTTTCCTTTTCTTCAATCTTTCTTTGGCCAATAATTAGGTCACTTTAGCAGCTGCCATATGCCAAGGCTTTATTTTCTGGCCAACTTTTATTTCTCCTCTGCTTTCTCACTTCCTGGTACTGCTATCATCCAATTAAAATGTACAGTTCTATTTTCATTTTTTGCATGTTTGTATTTTGGATATGCATGTCACAGCTGGCTACTTTGGTTTAATATTTATTTTGAGAAAATTTGTTTTGCTAGCAAATGATATTTAAATTGACACAAGAGGCTGATTGACTGTGAAAACAAAGGAGGCACCTGTATTTTATCTGTCTATATGAGGAAGGTGTTTTGAACACTGTGCCATGGACCTGATTCCCACAGCAGATAAATCACACTTAGATAGTGTGAACAAGCAACCATTTGATAGAATATGTGTGTCTGCGGCGTATAAAAATGAATCCCTCGCAAGGATTTATTATCTCAGTAGTTGTCCGCATATTTCAAAACAGACACGTTTCACATTTGAGGATTTTAATGATGTTTAATGATGTTGTTTTGATTGTTTGCTTGTTGTGTGAGTAGAAGCTGTCTGGCCTCCAGGGATCCATACTGTGGCTGGACCAGAGGCAGCACTTGCTCCTTTCTAAGACCCGGTACACGGTGAGGACAACAAACATGCACACAACACTGAATGTTTACTGCCTCCAAATGAAGATGATGTAATTGCAAAATCAGTATGAGCTACACAGGCTACTTGACCTAAATGGTCTCTCTCTCTCTCTCTATGTATGTATATGTATGTGTGTATATATATGTTAGCATGAATAAACCACCAGTGGGTCACACAACTGAAACTAGGAGATGCAACCATTAACACAAATGGAAGGGAAAACATGCAAATTCCACAGAAAGAGGCCCACAGCCCAGATTTGAACCCAAAACCTACTTCCTGTGAGGCAGCAGTGCTAACCGCTGTCCCCACCTCCAAGTCTGGGCTGTCACCCCTTAGCAAGTTTGTGCCAATACACATGTTGATAAAGGAAAACCAGTGAACAGTTTGCTTTCCTTTCTAAATGTTTAAGTTAATTTTGTTATTTCTTTGTAATGACCAGTAGACAGTGCTTATTTTTTATTATTTCTTACTAAAAATACAGGTGTCTGAATCAAATGCAGAACCTGCAGACTGATGAAGTCTTTGAAACCCGTGATCAGAGGGACTCCATTGGCTTTATTACACTATGGGGGTCATTTTGCCAACATAGTTTGGGTCCACTCCTCCCGCTAGAGGGATGGGACCCAGCAAATCAATACGAAGTACGATTACCTTTATTATATGGTGAAACATTTCTATCCTGATGTCAGTGACCACTTCCAGCGTAACAATGTCTCAATCCATAGGGTAACCGGGGTCACCGAACAGTTTGATGATGATGAAGATCGTATGCCTGACCTAAATAAATATCTATAGGAGATACTGTTAGGCAGCAGCCTCCACCGTCATAATCAAAACACTAAGTTAGGGAGCATCTTTTGGGAGAATGATGGTCTTCTCTAGTAGAATCAATACCAAGAGGCATCAAAGCTGTTCTGACAGCATATGGAGGTCCAGCACTGCTATTAGGACACATTACGACCCCCCTCCCCCTCTCCCCTCTTTTTCCACCAGCTTGTAAATCACAACACACGCTCCCCACCCTTTGATCCTCTTAGGGGTGGAAAAGAAAAAGAAAGAAAATCCATAAAGGGATCAAAAATGTCATAACACCGAATCTTAGATCCATATGTGCAATATCAGTTTTTATTGATCCCCACTAACAAACATCATTCACAAACAACTTTCTGCACAAAAGTGAGCATGAAAAGGGTCGGATTTTCATTGATTAGCTGTAAATGATTTATTTGTGAAGTCAGGCATCAAAATTCATTCAATGCGCTCTTCCATGAGTATTCATGTGTCTATATAACAATTAAGGAAACATGTTTCCTGCTGTGTGCTGTCTTTATTAAAAACAAATCTCTGATTATTTTGTCTGTGATCTCTCTGTCTCGTAGACTCCCTTTTCAGCAAGATGTGGAGTATGGAAACACCACCTCCCACCTCGGAGACTGTGATGGTAGGTTGCAGCACTATGACATGGATGCTGCTGGTTGTGTGCAGTCGAGTGAGGGCAGGCTCCACCTAGTGGCTCAATCGCTCATTACACCTGCCTATTTGTCACTGAACATTATGTTCTGATAGTACCAAGTGAGAGAGTACAGACAGTCATTTCTGGAATTAAGTTAATTTTAATTATCAAGGATGTAACATGATTTACTCCGCAGCTCAGCAAGATCCATTCAGCATGGAAACTGAATACTTTAGTATTTTTGTGAGAGCTGGAAGAAGAAGAAGTGAGATTCTGGTTTCGGTCTCACTTCCTTCAGGTCAAAACATATCCCAGAGTGACATTTTAATTAGGGAGGTTGTGAAAGTTGTGCAACTGTGTGTAGATAATACTGGAAATGCACTATCATTCAGCATATGAGGTTTTGTTTTGTCATATATCTGATAGCGAGGAATGGGTTCGGCTGGTACGCGAGCAGGAAACGGCTGAGCATAATGTCACTACATCCCGCTTCTGTTGAGAGGCTCAGATGTCACTGCAGCAGTACCACAGAGGCCCTCTTTGAACCGTGCTTTGAAATCCACAGAGTCAGTGGAAAACACCAAAAAAAGGCATTTCCTCTACAGCATTTTCTTTTTTTACGAGGTGTTCCGTTTGCTGTAACCCAGATTCAGCATCATAAAATCCATTTAGCTGGTTCGGAATTTCCAACAAAACAACAGAAAAGGGATACGCAGCACATTCCAAGCCCTCACCACACTCATTTGTCTTGAAATAACATATGACAACAGATAGCACTGGAAGTCAGTGATACCCAGCTGCACATCTGTCAGACTGTAATCCAAGCGGTGAAAACGTCGGAGAGGCTGAGCCAGAGACAGGCATGTGGTGCTGTGTCTGCAGATGGGAGCTATTAGAGCTGGGTGGAAACACTGAGGTAAGGCCTTGCTGCAAAGGGGCAACTCTCTGGCCAGGCAGCAGGATGGAAAGTGTGAGGAGAGGGAGAAAGGGAGCTGCTGTAGTCTTAGCTGTGCTGATGACAAGTGCAGGCCTCTCTGAAACAGAGCTCGTGGAGCCTCAAGGCCAAACTGGAGAGAAGTTACTCTGAAACATAATCATCACAGAAAGAAAATCCTATAATGCTGCAGATGATGATCACCACTTAGGAGTGTATTGTAGTTTTTGATCTATCATGATACGAGACGGGAAAGTGCTAAGTAACAGAATAGGACTATATGTAATAATAATCATTTTAAACTACAGCCTCCGGTCACACATTGAGACAGGACGGTCATTGGAGAGTTCTACTGAATGTCATCTTTGTAACTGTGTCTTTTAATCTTCAGGAATTCTCCAACAGAGTTTGCTCATTGAACCGGAGAGCCTGGTCTCGCTCAACCTGCTCGTGGCATCTGCAGTCTCTGCATTCACCATAGGGGCGGCGCTCTCGGGCCTTGCTGTGTGTTGGATCATGGCCCACAAGCCTGCAAACCGTCGCCATGGCACCACTTCCCAGGCCTCCATCCAGCGGCGTGAAAGAGGCCTGCTGAGTAGCGGCGGAGGGATGGAAGGCTCTGTGTTGAGCGTGACACGGCAGGGAGGAGGGGAGCGCCCCTGCTCTCAGGGCGGGGAGACCTTGTTTGTCATGCCCAACGGCTGGGTGAAGTCGGGAGAGCTAGACCCCGGTTTCCTGCCCACTCCGGAGCACACACCCCAGCAGAAACGCAGAGGCCTGCGGCTGTCCGACTCCAACTCTGGAGGGTGGGACACAAGTCAGACCTACCTCGGGGGAGGTTCTGTAGGTCTGGGTTCACCCTGTCGCATGCCCCCCTCTGTTTATCTGACCACCAGACTCTTCCAGCAAGGCGGAGGTGGAAGACACAGCGGCGACAGCCGAGGGAATGACACGCCACGCCAGCACTATGTCTGTCTGAGCAAGCAAGAAAAAGCGAAGGGGACGCCCAAAGCCCCCCTCAGGAAGTCTGCAGTAGAATATGTTTACCCCATGACCCCCCAGGACTCACCTGAGCGTCGGAGGGTGGTCTCAGCACCCAGCGCACCAATGGAGTACAGCGAGCCACTGCCTTTGCGTTGGCCAGCCCAGGAAGGATACATCCTCAGCAGCCACGGGATGGTTCCCGTCCCCCTGCCTCCCCCATCAATGCCCGCTCCCAGCAGCCAAGCTTATGTGTCCCAGCAACACACCCCCGGGCTGAGCAGGGCTCTCCTGAGAGGGGCCCTGGAGCGAGGGGAGCTGGGTGAGCTGGTGGATCTCAGCCAGCTGATGGGTAAGAAGAACTGCAGTGACAGGACTCAGGCTGGCCAGTGACTGTGGAGGAAACCAATTCTGTTTCCAGGGCTCTTTGTTTTGTTTACATAAATGTCCTTACTCTTTATTCTGCCTGTCACTCTCTCCCTTCTCTTTTCCCCACATCTTTATTTCATTGTCATTTCGGCCCACTACCCCACTCCATAATCTTCTCTGTCAGTCTCTCGGGCAACCCCTCTTTCACCCCGTGATGAGCCTCTCCTTATGACTGGCTGCTGGGTCTGCCGCTCATATCCTGGCTCACATTAATTGGTCAGATGGACTGAGGTTGTTGCTGTGTCTGCATTGCAGAGTTGCCTCCCTCTCCTGATCTTAGTGGCAGCAGGGAGAGAGAGAGAGACTAGAGGGGAGCAAAGAAGATGGAAAGAGAGCAGAAGGGGGGCAGCAGAGAGGACGAGGATGAAAATGGACGTGGCACTTAGATACTGCGTTCACTGTGCAGATTGACTGCAGAGCCAGTCGAATGCTCTTGCAATAGTGGGATGCTTTTCCCTTCATGGATAGCATTAACAAGACTGCTAGCCATCTGTTCCCCACTGCATTACCTGTTGGTGTGATTGCCAACTGGGTACTTGAAGTGAAATTGGAAATTCTGAACATCTTTAAAGTATCTGAAGCTCCAGGTGAAAAAAAAAAGGTCATTCTCTCAAGACAGATATTGAACCTATAAGTCCTTCAGTTTTTTCCCCACTCTTTCTCCTTGCTGCACACATACAAGTACATGTATTTGTACAGGTGGGTATTTAGTATTCTGTGTATACGAAGGAGCATGACTTGTGTGCCAGATGCCTCTAACCTGTCTCGTGGGGATATGGGACCATAACTCACGTCTTTGGAGTGCAGGGCGCAGGACTGGAACGTCAGCACTATTCCTGCCAAATGCATGCTCTCTGTAATGACGGCATCTCAGCTGTCCATCACTCAATTCGTTTCTTGCTTCCACTCTATGTACTCTTTAACAACCAATAATTCCACAAGGACATCAGGTGGGATTGTACCACAGCACTGGACTGACAGAAAAATCACAAATGACAGAAAGATAGACAGAAAGGCAGGAGGCGTTATGGAGAATATAACGTACAAGAACTGCAGTGTAAGAACACCTTGTCCTTCACTGTCACCTTATGGTTTTTTCTGCTTACACACACACACACACACACACACACACACACATTCATTAGGTCTGCATTATAGAACGCAGTCCAGTTTTACGGGGGAAGATTTCCCCTTAGGCTCACAGTGGGTCAAGGTCCCACAGATGTAATACAGAGCACAGTGGCAGTTACAGTGGGGATGATTGAAACCTCTGGCTCATCTTAGAGCCAACAGGGGTGAGGGGAAATGTTCTCAGCTGGCAAATGGGACTATATATTCAGCCCATCAAAGTGTCCGCGGTGCCACGAAATGGTCGGCCTTTAGATCAACACAACACGGTTTAAACGTGTTGCAGCAGTAAAACAGAGACCAGATAAAGAGGGCAGATGGAAAAAAGGAAATAAAAACACGATCATATGAAGGTGCAAGAACTAAAACTACTGTGGGAAACAATGAGAATCTGTTACAGCTGACTGGGTGACTTGATGGTCAACCCTCCGGTCTACTAGACGACAAATGAACGCTGGTTTGCGCTGAATCCGAAGCGAGCAGCAATATATGGTTTATATGTACATAGTAAACTTTAATTTAGGTGAGACCATAATGTTAGACAAACAGTAACTTAGAAAAAATATAGACAGGCATCAGCTTGGAAACAAAAATATGCATTTTACTGTCTCATTATAAGAGTAACGTGGAAAATTCTCACAGTGACCTGCTCCAAGATGGAAATGTCCAAGACACTACGCATCGCCGGTGTCTTTTTTTTTTCTTTTCTTTACTTCAATGTGCCAAACCCAAATGAAGAATGATTTACTGATGCCTGATTAATGAAGCAAAAAAAAAGAGTGGGAGAAACTTTAAAAGTGCCATGAAAACATAGTTTAGGTCAGCAGTGCACCTTCCTCACGTACTGTGGTGTTGAAGAACTCACTTATTGCAGTATACTTCTTATAATTCTGCCTTTGACGTAACGCGATGAATGTTTCTTCTTTTTTTCATTGAGATGCCGACTTGTACTGCTGTTAAAATACACTTTTTTCAGCTCTCTTCATGTGACGCTCCTGATGCTGAATGTTAAAAACACTATTTGAGGGTCTGTTTGTAAATTACTTTTACTTAAAGGGACGGTTCACCTCTGAAATGAAATGTATGTATTCTTCCTCTGGTCTGCTTTGCTTTATTTTATTTTATCCATAGTGTGAGTTGCTCCTTTAGAGACATCAGCTGTAGAAATACTTGTCCGCTCTTGAATATAATGGAAAGAGATGACCATTTCCTTGTGCTTTTCAAAAATAAAAATAAAAACTCAGCAGTTTTGTCCCTTTCCACACATCATGATGCAGTTGCTCAAAAAAACCCGGAAAAACAACAAAGCTTGCTGTAAGCAGCTTGTCATTGGAACTATTTTCTCCGTAACGTTTAATCATTGGTGAGAAGGAGCCTGATGCTTCCTTCTGCATAGTGACATATGTGGCTGATGTAGTTTGGTTCCTCCATGAAACTGCCTACATCAAGGTTTGTGGGCTGTTTTTTTTTTTTATCCAAGTAACACTTTTTGTAGAAATATTGCAGCTGAATCTTTCAAATGTAGTGTTTCAGCACTTTGTGCGCCACAAGGCAACTGCAATGTGCTTCCATTATATTCAAGAGAAGGCTGACTTTTCTACAGCTGATGTATCTCCAACACGTTTTAGATAGAAAGCGCAGCAGACCGGGAAAAAAAACCCTGATCTTAGGTTTAATACATCACGCCATATACTGTACATATGTAAGCATACATTACATACTCTGTCATGCCCTTTCAACACTATTAATGTTTTCGCTGGTGCCGTGACATGAACTGAATAGCAGATATCTAACAATAATAATAATGTTTTATAAGTAGTTCATAAGCAAACCCTCAAATGGACTGAAGTGCATTGAGGGAACACTGTGTAGCTCATTTCCTGATTATGGACGTTTCGTTGTGTAGTCTGTAGTCTGGTGATTGTCTGTCTGTCATCGTCAACCAACTGCCATACTGGAGGATCTTGAAAACCGCTCGTCAGCATCCCGAGTGAATGAATGTAATCACTTTTGTTTGGCACCATTACAATGTGCAGAAATAAGGAAAAGCACAAACTGTGTGGGGGTTTCTTTCCTTTTCTTTCTAAAAGGGAGCTGTTCTCCATAACATTTGTGAATAATGTAAATAACCATCCTGAATGTATTGTGTACCTGTGTGGTTTCAGGGATGGGGGTGTGGAAATTGGGAGGGGGGGATCCGTGCTCTTCTAAGGCAGCGCGGTTGCTGAAGTGCGAGGCTATTTTTTCGGTGACGATACTGTGAATAAGACGTATGTACAGTATTTACGTGACTATTGGCTGAACGCAGACTTCAGCAGTTTCCTTCCTGTCGTTAGAGTAGAGTCGCAGGCCTGACCTCAGTCTGAGCTGAGCCGTCTCATTTGACTGATGCCTGCCAAGTTTTGCAGTCGCTAAGCCACTGCTGATATAATAATCATCAATCTTTGGAGTACTGCTATTAAATGGCATTATATAATTGACTGCTAATGTTGTCGCGTGTGGTTTTGAATGCACTCATTAAAATAAATGCATGTCATTATACACGTGCCCACGCACACAGTGCACACACAAATGCACAGTCACTAATGCAGCATGATTGCTTCACTGCCGTCTAGAGTGATGTGTATATCATTATCGCAGTTTATTTTCTTTAAATGAGACATATTTGTCTCGAAACTGGCAGCTTTAGGCTTCAGAGCAGACAGATTCAGAGCAGAGGAAGTGGAAAATCTTTCAAGCATGTGCTTTTCTTGCCACTAGAGGGAGCTGGACACTGGCCTGCATTCATGTGCTCCTGGGTTTCACACAGGAAGGAGTGAAGGACACAAACTCCCATGGGCCCGCTTCTGTTAAGTGCACATTGTCTGTCTGTGCTGCTATACGCCTGAGACAGACTGATGTTTTGATGAGAGGTGTGTAGCAAAGCTGGCAAAGCAAAGCCTTTGTTATCTCCTTTCCTGTTTTGCTATGAACATCACACAGACAGCACAGAAGACATAATGGGTTTTAAAAAAATACAGATATTTATAGCTTAAGACAAATATAAAACATACATAACACACATTAACTAAGACTTAATACAGCAATTTATTGAGTCAGTCCAAGCCAGGTGTTAAAGACAACTGATATATACCAATGAGTCACTGGGAAATAAACACAGATAATAAAAAAAAGGAAAAAAAGAAATCCATTCTCTTCCACTTATCCAATTCAGGTTTACAGGGGTTGATGCCATTTACCATATGAGCTGCCTGGACAGGCCAACAACCTGTCACAGGCCTAAAAGAGAAACAGACAACCATTCACACTTATGGGCAATTTAAATCACCATGGACTAGAAGGAAGGAAGCCAGAGTACCCACAGACAACATGCAAACTCCACACAGACAGTTGATTCAAACTCAGGACCTTCTTGCTTTGCGTCAACACTACTAATCTTGCTGTGCAACTAATACAAATTTCCATAGCTAACCAGGAATATTTGTGTACTTCATAGACTATAAAATTGCCTCTGCGAAAAAGGAATCATATGTCATAATACATAAAAAAGAACAAATCACAAAAAACAGTCAAATATTTATTTTAATGCAATAAGTCAATCAGCTGCTCCATTGCTAAGTAACTCAAATGGAACCAATGTTTTAAAAGTCAAAAAATGTCTTGAGAGAGCAAGAGACATTTTTAAAATGGTCAAAGAGTAGCAGCGGTATTCCAACTTTTTGTGAAAACCAAATGTATCAAGTGGATTCCTGTGATTCTCACAGTGTACCACAGCTTCTTCACTTTAATTCTCAGAGATTTCAGGTACTTGTCTTCAGCAAATGTCAATCAGAGCAGGTGAAATTTACTAGAAAGCCCCTTCATGCATTGTGCCATCAGTGTGGAGAATGGGACACCCACTCCCAGCATGCCTACATGTGCAGTAAATGTGAGTTTTACGTTAATATTCTTTGAGTCCTTAGATTGGTTTTGTTAAGCATTGGTAGGCATGGTAATCAGCTTTTGCTGTTGCAGACTACAAACAGTTCGTGGCAACCAAGGGAACAGTCAGATATATCTAAGCTGTCAGAAAAAATCATCCATACGAGTCACAGATTATTCACTTAAATTATGCATGAGGGATGGATGTTTTTGACAGATTTCTAAAGTATTTGTCTTTTCTTGTTTTTATGGTCTATTAGATTTTCTTAAAAATGTGTGTGGAGATGACAAAACAGCACCTAAATGAAATACATTTAAGTTAGCATACATCTTGTTGTCTGATATCTGTGACTGAACAAACATTTACCTAAGTTAAACAGCAGCTCTGACTCATTGTGGTCATTTGACCTGTATTTTTGCCCATGTGTTCTACATATTTATCAAAGCCTCAGGCTTTAAGATCTTCTTCTAGTTTAACTTTTGACTTCAAATATAACTGAACTTTACGGTATTTTGCCTCTTTAAATAACACACTCAAATGCTGCCTTAAGAGTTACGTGCTTTTGAATAAAAGCCTTTCAATAAAAAACAATAGCTGATGGAATCGAAACAGCAATTTGTGCCAGCAATCCATTCAGACCAGAGTAAATACTTGTGCACAGTAGTGCTTTTGCATATCCAGTCTTCCTGTGGCTCGTCAAAGAGGCCAGCAACAAAGGCGATATGGATCGGCGTGTAACAGACGATAAACACAATCATATTGGCTGTGACTATGCCAACAATGTTTTTCTTCTCCTCTGACTTGTCGGCCTCCTTTAAAAACATACGGATGATCCGAGTGGAGCAGAAAACGATGATCAGGAGTGGGATGAGAAAACCTATAAATATCACTGACGTCATACTCCATGTACGATGTGGAATATTTTTACATCGTTCAAAACATGTCCAGAGTTTTTCAGGATAGTTGTCCTTGCGGACTATAATGCATGCTGTTATCACAACTACCCAAATGACCAAACACACTGCAAAAGCTATCTGTTTCTTCCATCTCCACGATCTGGCACGCAGTGGGAATCTTATACTCAGGTAGCGTTGGACACTGATGGCTGCTGTTGTGAAGATGCTGGCATACATGTTGATATAATGTACATACATGAGAAAGGTACAAAAGTAAGTTACAGGCAGGCAGGAGAAGGCATCGTAAATCCTGAAGCTCAGGAAAAGGATGAGGGAAAAATCTGCAATGTTCAGGTTCAACATATAGATGTGCGTGTCTGTCCACGAGCGCCGTACGGTAATGAAGGCATACAGAGCAGCAGCATTTATCAGGAAACCCAGAAGAAACAAAGTTGCATAACCCAGACCCTGAAGATAATCCACTGTGCAATTCGTGGCACAGTTGGTGGTAATGTTGCAAACGGTCTCATTTGCAGACATATTGTTCAGTATCTGCGGCCCTGCGTTAGAATCAAACAGAGTAATACGTTAATTACTTGTCTAGATAAGCGAGCAAATCAGTCATAATAATCCACATGTTACTCATTAAAGCGTGTGTACTGTATATATTTTCAACTCTTCAGGGAATATTTTCATGACATATGTACATTAAAGTGTACAATGCTGCCTTGGAGTAACTGTTAACTCTTACTTTTTAGCACAAAAGGTCCTCACGTGTTACTGTATCTACCCTGGAGTTCAGCAAGTGTGGGAAACAGTGAAGTGATTAGAAGAAGTGAAAACGTAGAAGGCACTCGCTTGACTTTGCTTAGAGTTGCTACAGTCATGTCCTCTGCATATGTACTCAGAAATATTAGCGCAGCAGTTAACAAGTTTCATCATTATTTGAAAATAACTGTCTGGTAAGACTAAATATAAATACCTTGCAATATAAATTCCAGTGAAATGGTCGTATATAAATAAAATCAGATGTAACCATTATTCAAAATCTTCCCCTTTTTAAACAGTGAAACAAGTGTATAAACTATCAAGCAGGCAATACATAACAAAGACAACTATTGCACACCAATAACTACAGGACTGCCTCACAATATTGTGTTCAACAGAACAAAAAAATGAAATTAAGTCTGCCTTTTCAGCTAATCATTTCCAAACATGCAACACGAGCTTCTGTCTGTCTTCTTCATCCCCAAGAGAGAAACTCAATTCACAGCCAAGTGACATCAGCCAGTAAAGTATCAGCTAAGAAAAACTGTGAGAAACAGTAACTGTAACAAAGTAACGTGTCTGACTTCCTGATAGCGCTGAAATTTGTCAAAACTAGAAGAAAAATCTGATAAACTTTGAGTTCCTGATTAAAGTCAACCATCAGAAACCAAAACTCACCGGCTGAGATGCACTCTTCTTCATAAAGCTCGCTGAAGTGATTTATCGTACTGCTGCACCAGCATGTTTCTGTGTCAGTAACAAACGCCCGGAATTCAAATCTGCTGTTAGGTTGCCTCATTTCCTTCTTTGTTCATTTCGGTTTATAAATTTCATGAGAAACGTCCAGCAGCACGAGCCACGAGCTATATGGTGATACACCACATCATGCCGGTTTCATGGCAGGCTAACAGTATCTATTTTCAGACTACCTGCCACACAGAAAGATGTGTGGTGAGAAAATGAAACTGGTGCAGATTTTTATGACTACACTTTGAATCTGTAGTACTTGCTGTTCGCATGCAATACGAGAAAATGTTTGTAAAGTTCTTACATTTTTTAATCAATACATTGCAATCCAAGAAAGATCTAAAACAGGTTGGAACCAGAGAACCAAGTCAGGGCAGTATAGTAACATTTCAAAGACATTTTTAAAAAGGTGTAGTTTTGTCCTTGTGCAGGAGTTCTAGTTATGTAGAAGTTTTTCCAGTTTGCTGGTGTGTGTTAACACAAAGCAGTGGATAAAAGACATCGGCACTGATCTTACTTAAGCAATTATTGCTGCTGATCAGTCTGGGCAAAGATTATAAGTCCATTATTCCACAGTCTTCTTCTTTCAACTGCTCTCTTTAGGGATCACCGTTGTAGATCATTTGCTTCTGTCTCATCCTATTTCTGCTATAATCCTCTGTCACACCAACCGTCTGCATCTCCTCCCTCATTGTGGTCTTTTGTTCTCCTCCTGCATGGCTCTTTCTGCTATCCTCTCTTCACTCTCTTCTTCAACTTTCTTTTGCGCCATCTTTTACTTTAAATGGTTGACCACAGGAATTCAAAATCATCTACTTTAACTGCCACTACACCTTGCACTTTCACTGCTACACCTGCCTCCCATCCATCCACACACATATTCTGTCTTGTTTCTACAGGTTTCTCTCCAGAGCATACCTCCACCTTTCCAAGCACTTTTCCATTTGCTGCCTATTCTCACTACAGATAGCAATGTCGTCTGCAAACTTCACAGAGACTTGCCAGACCTCATCTATCAACCCATTCATCATGATTGCAAACAAGAAGAGGCTCAGAGCTGATCCCTGATGTAATGCTACCCCCATCCTCAGTCACTCCTACTGCAAACCTCACCACTGTCTTCCTGTCATGCATGTTCTGCATCACCTTCACATACTTCTCTGCCACTCCTGTCGTACAGCACCATAGTTCCACCTTTATATGCTTTCTCTACATCTACAGGTCAACTTCTTCTGACCTTCTCCATCAACACTCTTCACACAGACATTGCATCTGTAGGGCTCCTAGCTTTAACAGCCCTTTTCCATATCTTCATGGTATAGCTGATGAACTTCATCCCTCCGTAGTTCTGTTCTGTAACAACACGCTTCTTAATCATTCCTCAAGCATCCTCTCACTCTACAAGATTGTGTTAAACATCCATCCATCCATCCTCTTCTGCTTATGTGGGGCCAGGTCGCAGGGGTAGCAGCCTAAGGACCAGCATGCTTTCATTCTCTTCTTGGCTGCCCTCACTTCCTCTCCACTTCCTGATTCACTAACTGCCCTCCACCCATCCTCCTCTCTCACTCATTTTCTTTAAGCATGAGCTCCTTAAAGGGCTCCTTTCAACTTCTCAACTCACTCTCTTTACATATTAGCACATTTTCATATCTATCCTTAATCACCCCACACTACTGCACGTCCACTCCACCTCAGTTTGTCTGTTTAACTAGCTAATCAACACAACTCCTGTTCTCCACCTTAGTGTTTAGCCTCACATACAGCTCACTATAAGCCTTTGCATTTGCTTTTGTAACCTCTCTTTCTAGCTGTACACCTAGCCATCAAGTCTCCTTTTTCCTCTGTCTGGAGGATAAACCAAAAACCTTCTTGGCCGTTTTCCTTTCCACTTCAGCTTTCAGAGATTGTCTCAACCCCTCCCTGAACTCTGTGCAACATTCGTCCTACTTCAACTTCCACCATTTTGTCCTAGCGTCTACTTCACTGGCTTTCTCTTCTTGATTTCTAAAATCATACATACTACCATCCAGTGCTACCTAACTACATTCTCCCCTGACATCTCCTTTCTCTTTCCGGTTGCACTTCCTGGATACGATGTAGTCCACCCAATACTATGTCACCTTGTGAAATATATCTTGATGGCTATGGCTACTTCCATCCTTTTTTCCCCCAAATCCACTACCATCTGTCCTTCTGCATTTCCCTTCTTAACACCACATCTACCAACACCTCCTCAAGACCTCTGTTCGCTTCACCAGTGTGTCCACTGAACTCAAAATGTTCCAATCACTGGTCGCTCTCCCCTGAGAACACTCTATTCCAGTTTATTCCAAAATTCCTCTTTGTCTTCTGCCTGACATCCAGGCTGTGGGGTATATGCCCTACAGACATTTAAAATCACCCCTTCAATTTCCAGTTTCAAACTCATGATACGGTATGAGACTTTCTGCACCTCCACAACACTATTTACATGCTTTTCCTTCAAAATTATCTTTACTCCATTTCTCTCCCCATCTACACGATGGTAGAACACACTGAATCCCCCTCTAATGCTGAGCTCTTGCTCCCCTTCCACCTTGTCTCCTGCAAAAATGATAAATCTACCTTCATTTTGTGCATTATTTCAGAAAGCTCGCTCTCTTCGCCAGTTATATTCCCTACTTTAAAGTCCCGACTCAGTATTCCACTCTCTTGACTGCAGCGTGAGAAATTAATCACAACTTGAAAACATTTAAAACAGTGTCCAATCTTCCCAGAAGTGGACGTGTGAACAATTTCACCCCAAGGTCAAACCGCTCATTTCTCAAAGAGAACTGTCCAGGCCTCAGTCAGCATGTTAAAAGTTCATGACAGGAGGGTTGATGATTTGGGCTTGTTTTGCAGTAATTGAACTGGTAGTGAAATCCTCTGTATACTGAAGTATTCTAGAGTCAAATGTGAGACCATCTGTCTGACAGATAAACTGGGTTGTGCAACCCAAAAAATATCCAAAGCACAGCAGCAAATTTAACAAAGAATGCCTGAAAAAGAAAAAACTTGGAGTGTTGCAATTACCTGGTAAAAGTCAAGACTTCAACTCCGCCGAAATGCTGTGTCAAGACCTTGAGAAAGCTCTGCATAAACAAATACCCACAAACCTCAATGAACTGTAGCAACATTTTAGAGAAGAGTGATGAAATCATACAGAAAACAGTTAATTCCCATTATTGCTGCTAGTAGTGTTTCTACAAGCTATTGAATCACGGGGTGTAAACTTTCCTTTTCACTTGACAGTAGATTGTAAAGATAAAATGCACCAGAGGAGGCAGCAAATTTCACCAAGCGCAAACAGGAAAGCGACGATCCTTGGAAAATATGTGTCAGTGTGTCAGCCCTGATTGTGAAAATGTTTAAGTCATTTTCTGTTGTCAGCAGATGAACCAGAAACCACCTATGATTTCTCCAAATGCTGTCAAAAGCAGACAGTCACAGCACAACAGCCGAAGACTCCAGGATTCAACATCTGTTTATGAGCATGCACAGATCATTGAAACAGACTGAGAGCTCACCAAGACATCTGCGGGACTTTTTCTACCTTTATTCTGCCTGATGAAACAGCTTCAGGCTCATGAGTTATTTTGTTAACACGTCCTCATCAAAGTGTTTCTATGATGAGGACATGTTTCTGAGGGTGACACTCATGTAAGCCAGACTCCGCACAGTCAATGGGAATTTAACTAGACAGGGCCACAGATTGGTCACAGAATATGTGTGCTTGTGTTTGTGTTTTTGTCACCGTAACCATAATAATGCATGTAATAATCATCATTATAATTCTTTATACAGCTGTGGTCCCACAGTGAGTTCAAGTTTTAGTGCACAAGCCCAGACAGCGATGGGCAGTGAAGTGCTAGTTAGCAGCAGGCAACACACGCAAGAGCCAGGATGTTAGTCATTCTGGCTCCTGGCAACATTTTATACAAAACCGTCATGGTGTGAGTGACTGATTCATAATGTGGGTTTTAAGCTTATACTTCCTGTCAATGATTTTTCAGGGACTATGATGACAAAGCACAAAATACTAGAAAACTAGAACTAGAAGAATGTTAGATTTTTTGCGTTAGACTTGGACTTCCACAAAAAAAAGTTGGAGCGGGCTGAAAGTTCATCCAAGGTAAGGGAATTACTGACGAAAACTACTGAAAGTGATCAACTGATTTTATATGGAGTGACTGAAAATGTAATCTGGAAAGGGTTTTTTTTGACGGGCTTAATGGAAATAATGAGAAAACAGATGACAGAGCAGAGAGGCTCAAAGTGTGAGCTTGTCCTTTTACTAGTTAAAGCTATTTTAGGCCCTGCAGCTTGGTTTCAGGAAAGTTTTACAGTCGCTTTAAAAAAAAAAAAGAGTAATCGGCTCCATCCGTCTGGGTCCTCTGTGAACTAAACTGTGATCCTAGGGGAAAGCCTGAAGGTCAGAATTAAATGAGCATTGACTGTGGGCCTCTCTTTTAAATAGAGTGGCTTAAGTAAGTAAAATACCTGCAAATCAATGTAGTGCAGCCACACGATTTCCCATTATAACACCCTTTAACATTCATAACAAGATGAGGAACTCTATAAAGCGGAGGAAATGTCGGATTAGATGTAGTTTATCAGTAATTACAGTATGCATTTTGCAGTTATTACATTTTTTGGGGGGAGGGGGCAATCTTGTGATTTTATTAAAAGCTACTTTATGCCTTAAAGATATTATTCTCTAGAACAACGGGAGAAATCTAATATTGCACAGGATATGAAGGGGTTTGATATTTCAGATGCTGTCTGTTGTTCACATTAATTCGTTTGAAATCCCTTTAAGGCCTATCCTGTTTTCACAAAGATATTTCCCAGATCTACTTTGATCTGATATATTTTGTGGATATATTTGCTCCACTAGTCTCATTTTGCTTGACTCACACGGGCCTGTCTGTTGATCCGCTCCTACCTGTCTCTCTCGCTCTGACTCCCTGCATTCGTTTCTGTCTGTCTGGTACTGTTTGAAAGTGCCCTTTACACGTCAGTAGTGAGGCGGGTGGTGCAGGGAGGTGGGGGTTTCCACAGCTCTAACTAGGTCAATGAAGACACACCCCTTTCTACCCTGGCTGTGCCCCTGTTCCTCTCCCCCTCCTGCTTGTCTCCTTTCCTTTTTCCTCTGTTCCCTGCTGTGACGCAATGCAGACTTTCTGCAAACCTCCCGAAGCTGAAAAACACAGCACAGTCTTCCATTTCATTAACTGACTGACACATCCAACAAAACAGCCACACAAAAAACAACTTTCATAGATGCCAACCCGGGCAAGATGAATCAGCTGCACCATGTGGACCTTCTAATCGGCCAAAGTTTCAATGATTTCGCCCGGCTTCTTGTTGTGATTACAGATTACATAATGGTCCGGCATTGCATAATGTTTGTGGGGGTTGTCAATCTGTGATCAGCCTTTTGCACATTTGGAGGAACAGTGCGGCCGCCATAAAGGGTTGTTTGCTTTGGGAACAACATCCTCTTATAGAAAGTCAGCTGGTGCACACCAGTGATATAGCAGATAGAAATGAATGCATTTATCTGCAACTTGTGAAACCCATAACATATTCGGCCTGTTACTTGCGATGTGTCTGACACGTTCTTCGAACAGTTTGGACTGGAAATCACAAAATAAGCACAAGTGCTAACTCCATGTGTTACATAAGTCCAGCCTGTTATGGCACAATCCCGACACTGGATGTCTCCGTTTCTGCTTGCTGTGCTGCGATGAGTCATCTGGGAGGTTATATATGAACTGAATTATCAATGTCACTCATGCCTGATTCCTAAATGTATTTTGGTAAACAACAACCAGGAAATAGATCCTGCTATCTGTAGGTGTAGAGCTGATCTCACAAGCAAGAAAATATCACAAACTCCAGCCAACAACCATAAATGAGCTGCAAAATAAAAAAAAAGATTAATTCACAGATTTTTTTTTAGCCATAATATGGAGTGACAAAAGCATCGCTCTCCCCTGATTAGATCATTTGAGGCGCTTAGAGAAGCTGGATTTAAGAGAAAAGGAAGCAAGGACCTGATGGGAGTATGGGATGATGAAAGAAAATGGGAGGACAACACTGAGATAAAGCAGCAGAGTGCGGTTGTCCAGTAGTGCCCTGCCTGTTGGCACACAGCAGATTTAGGTCATCGGTGATTGAGGAAACACATCACTGTGAGGTGGAAAAGAAAACAGAGAAGAGAAAAGAAGTAGCTTCTTTCTATTCACTGAACTCCCTGGCCTTAATTAGCATGGGTGGAAATATCACACTGTTGTCAGCGTCCATGTGCTATTACATGTGCTAATCCAGGTGCATTTGGTGTGTGTCTCAGTGTGTGCGCAGTCACAATGAGCTGGGTGTAACTGGGTCAAGTTCACATGGCAAAGCACGTTGTTTCATGCTGGAGATAAACACAACCTTGTTGCCATAGTAACATGTCTTCCCTCTTCCCACAACTTTGCATGCTATACATTTGTATTTGCATCAGATCTCAGCTGTATTGTTAACACATACACAAGCTGCAGATTCAGGACAGTGTGTGACGTCCCACCAAATCCCACTGTTATCAGTTGTGGCTCTGAACGAATGCAATCAATCACGGCTGTCGACTGTTTGGATGATGTCTTCTCTAAATCAGAGGTTCCATGAGTAGTCCGAGTGCGTCAACACCACAGAGTTCTCGCTCTATTCAAGCATTCGTGGGTGTGGACGTGAACCTGCTTTTGTGAAGAACAAAGAGGAGAGAAACGTGGAAGGGTGGAGGAAAAGGCAGTGAGTGACAGAACGAGAGCTTTGCTGCTGATTGTGTTTGTCAAGACAAGTTCAGACATACTGGAGAAATTTAAACATAGGCTTGTGCGCGCGTGTGTGTGCGTGTGTGGTTAAATCGTTTACAAACTCAAATAACGATAGAGAACCTCTCCATGAAGACATGTCTGAATTTAGCAACACGAAAGAAAGACGCGTCCTGTTTAGCAAACACGCTGGTATGCTGCACATGCCACGTTTGCTGGTGAGTGTTTATGTGGGTCAATAATGAAATTCTGATCCACTGAGAAAATCTCAGGATGTTTTTTTTTAGAAAGATGAAAACTGCTGGGACAATATCTAGAAATCCAGTAACTGAATAGATATGTGGAAAATAAGACAAATGCCTGTGAAAGTACAGTAAACAAGTTTGGATTTGCTTGTTTAGAGTCACCAGGAAATGCAATTTAATATTAGAACATAAGATATTTACAACTAAATAAGCTAGGCTATTATGTTGTTGTTATTTGTTTGTTTTTCTTGAGGAAATATACTCGGCATAACCTCATCTAATCTCTTCTATATTAAGTCTGCTTTTTTTCCCCTCTAGGTGACAGCACGTTTCATTGGAAGTGACCAAATGTTCCAACAAATGAGATCATAATGTATTGCAAATGTCTGTTCATCCATCCATCGATTTTCTTGGAGCCTTTCTTGGATAGGCTGGAGTCTATCACAGCTGTCATCTGGTGAGGGGCTAGGTTCACCCTGTTCAGGTCTCCAGTTTATTACAGGCCTAACACAGATAGACAGATAACCATTTACACAAGCAAATCACCAGTTTACCTAACACGCAGGCCTTTGGACTCTGGCGTAAGCCGGAGTACCTGGAAAGGACCAACATGGATATAGATACAGACTCCATACAGAAAGGCCGCACCCAGCTGCTGCACTCAAACCAGTGCTGCTAACCACTGCACCACTGTGCCCCCTTACTCCACACTTGTTGCATGAATGCTTCAAGTAAAACACTTTGGTTTTTCTTGGTCTTTTCTTTATTTTATGAATAATTATGAAGGCACACAAAAAAAGCATCAACTGATCAAATTACCAGCAAGAAGAAGCTTGAAGCATGAATAACAATTTCCACTTCACTATGTGACACAGTGAAACTCAGTTTGGCAATATTTCGTAAATGATTAAAAAGAAGAATAAACCAGAGATTAACCATGAGCATCCAAAGTAAAAGCTGAATCGAAAGTTACCCCGAGGTGATGGTGGATTTAGCAAAAGGCTCGAGTTTCTATTACGCAAGCGACAAATTTATCGAGGGCATGAACAAAGACTTCTGTGTTTTCATTATTAACGTTTATTAGAGTCTCACACACACAAGATCTTTAACTCTGAAACATCCTGATGCTTACAAGACAGCTTACAAGACATACATAGCTAGATAGATAGATAGATAGATAGATAGATAGATAGATAGATAGATAGATAGATAGATAGATAGATAGATAGATAGATAGATAGATATAGATATATATATATATATATATATATATATATATATATATATATATATATATATATATATATAACGGAATGTCATCTGCAAATAAGATGGCATGAAATGGCATTAAAAGGGCTCAAAATGTTTTGAAGGGGGGACAGACATAACAGAAACAGTAAACCTTGCAGCACACCACAGGAAAGTGCAGCGAAGAGGGCCTCTACTTAGAACCAGCCACAGACAGATATGAAGAGAAAGCTACGCCAAAGCAGACCACCAGCCTACCCATCCATTATCTTGGTCTATCAAGCGTAACGTGACAATATGATCAAAACCGAACATTCTGCTGCATCAATATGCATCAAAATGTCACTGGAGATATGTTGTCACGTTTTGGTTTTCAAATGCGGCTTTGTATGCTACAAGCCTTGTGCCGTTGATGCTAGACCTTCAAATCAGATACTGAATTTTTTTTTTATTGTAACTGATTATTATACAGGCCAAAAACACTACTATAAACAGCATGCCTGAGCTCCTATTACGATGCATGCAAGTCCAGGGAGTGCTGAGGAAGTGCTCGGTGAGATAATCTGTACCTTGTGACCCATGATTGAACTCGCACTATTCATCCCTCAGCCTTTATCAAACTGTGAAGTTGTGCAGTACATGAAAAATGAAACCGATAAGGGGAAACTAGGAGCGAAATGAAGCAGGTGCACACGTGTAAAGCTGTAACAGGAGCTGAAAGGATGATAAAAAAGAACTGAGAATGATATGTATGAAACATGGAGAAAAAAGTAGATTGTGACAGGAGAGAACAGCGCTTGCACTCTCTCTGACACATTGACCTAGTGACGCAGCAAAGCTCACAGTCCAGATTACAGAGCCGTGGCTTTTTAGAGCAGAGGGGAGGGGGGATTAACGGAGCCTCGAAACAGAAGAAAACAGGGAGCTTAACTGAATGAGGGAAGTAGGGATTACAGCTCAGAACCTGAAATAATCCCAGCCAACTGACTGGCACAGCCCAGCACACACTGTGTGTGTTTAAATTTCAACCTTCTTGAGGGTGAAAGCATTTCTGTACAAATTAGGAAATGAAAGGGCATGAAACGGTGAATGTGGTGCATGAAAAATGTTGGTTAAACTGACCCCTGTTTGCATATAAATGTGTATGAGGAGCTGGACGCGAACGACGGGAGGTGATGCCGCTAACACAAGGAGAGAGAAAGAGAGCGAGATCGCCCATGGGGCCCCATTGAAACCATGTGCAGCCAATCAGTTACAGTTGGTCCCTCGTCCCTACAAAGACTCTTTGATGTGAGAGGACTTTAAATTCAACCCTGGGCAGGCACGAGGTTATACCGGCTTTGATGGCAGTCAGGAGAAACCTTATTCCATTCCTCACAACAAGACCTTGTGTATGACAAAAAAGGCTTGCTTGCCTGAGATTCAAAGATTCAGTGGCAAGCGCAGATTCAGTAGGTGGTGGAAAAATGTGAAAAATCAATTACTCTGAACTAAAAGCAGCTACACTGTGCTTTTCCATGTGTTTAGCTACAGTTCCCCATCCTACACGTTCTTATACACATTATTCAAAGGGCTCTTTCACAGCCTGTTTCATCTCAGAGAGCCAATTTTTCTGCATACCTCCTTTCTATACCTCTCTGATATAAATATCCATCCATTTATATATGACTTCTGCCGGCCTCCCCATCTGCTCCCTCATCCTGTTATGCTTCTCCTGGCAACCTTCCAAAGTCTTCTCCAGCTCTAAGCTCTTCTTCTTCTTCCGTGCCTCTTCCCTCTTCACCTCTTACTTTATCAACAAAATGTCTGCCACATAAGAGCCAATGCCGAAGCCCCCCTTCGCCTCCCACTAACTCCCTCTCTCTCCCTCTTTTTGTCTCTCTTTCTGCTTCCTCTGCTGTCTAACTGAGCAGCACAGCCGTTACGTAAGAGCTAAGGTCAAAGTGTTGCTGCGGTTGTCAAGGGAAACACAGAACAGGGGGGCTTCGGAGGAGATGCACGCACGATGAAAAACACGAAAAAAGAAAAACTGTGCCACAAAGAAGAGGATATTTATCGTGAGTGAAGGATTAAAAATACTGAGGAGTTTGAATTTATTTCACGCTGGCTGATACTGATGAGTACGAGGAAGTGTATAAATAAAAAAGATAACATACGAAAAACAAGGAAGGGGAAGAGGAAAAGGATCTCTGGAGGAAAAAATAAATGACTCTGGACATCTGTATGTGTGTGTTTGTGCGTGTGTGTCTGTGTATAGAGGAAAGCAAGGAAACAAAATAAAAAAAATCTGTTGCTGTAGGTGTTCTGTGCTCAGCTGCTCCACTAACCTAGTTTGAGTAATCTCTGCCTTCATGCTGTTTCATAACAGTGATGCCAGCGCATTGCATCATAAGGCCACCCGCTACGGCAACACACACACACTCCTCCTGCCCCTCTACCCTCCCAGATCCTCATTAACACCCACAGGCTCATACTTTCCCAAGCACACATATTCATCAGAGTTCAAATCCCTTTTATTGTTATTAATCAGTTAAAGACAGAGATTTGCTATAACAACCACACAAAGAATCCATGAAAACAAACAATTCACAAGAGCAACAGAATAACACATGCATCTGCAACAAAAATTGTTGCGATGTTGAGACATGATAGTGAGATTAAATAAATGAGACGCAAATGCGATAACAGGGTTTCTATTGCATGCCCTTGCATGTGCAGTGCAGAAATATGAACACGAAACAGGAACCAGACTTTTGCAAAGCAAACCTGAGGTTACTGAGTCTAAACTTTGCTCAGTTCCACCGAGAATACACTGAGAGATGGTGAGCAATCACCGGGAAAACAGCCAGGAATATTTTCCCATCTATTCTTCCAAATCCAGATGAACACCACTGAGGAACAAAGCTCATCTGAGTGCACAAGCTGAAATAAATACTTTACAGACCCACAAAGTCTATCAGTCCTTGTCACAATAATCTAAATCCACTTTACCCCTCTGTCCCCCCCCCCCCCCTCTCCCCCCCTCTCTTTGAGGAGAAAGGTCGCTCATAAATGTTCAGGAATGGGACGAGAACTGCAAAAGGTGACATAAGCACAGAGGCTGAATAGAAGAGGCATTGTACAATTAGGAAAAGTTGAGTCAGTGGAGAAATAGCGCGATTTTATTCATGCTTTAAACCGTGAAACCAATATTTGAGGAGCTGGAGTCACTTACTTTATTCTTCAATGAGCACCCAACTGATTATTAGTTTATCAGCTTGAATGTCAAGCTTGTTTCCAGGAGAAATATTCATTTTGAGCCTTTCATTTTTGCATTTCATTGAGGCCACATTTCCATACACCATTAATGCAAATCTGGAAAATATGCAACAAATGGTGTGTGTGTGTAGGGGGGGAGTACTCTCTGGTAAACAACAGCCTTTTGATAGCATCATGACGCTTGTTTACATCTTCAGCAAGAGCCTGATTAGACAGGTATTAAATTTACATTGATTTATAGGTCCCAACCTGTGCTGTTACAGTAAATTATGTCTTAAATGAGGGGAAACAGTGTGTTAAAGCAGAACTGACTGCAGGTTTAATTGCCTTCCTTTTCCCTGCTGGATGGTAATAATATTTATTTCTCACACTATAACTGTGTGCTGTCAGGAGTCGGGGTGGGGGAGGGGGGGGGGAAACAACTAGTGAATCAAACGCCAAGCCACCTTAAACGCGCTCCCGACTGCGCGTCCCCGCGAGAGCTGAGAGAGGAGCTGTCGGCAGTGAGATCATGTGAGAGTCCACGCTTGGAGAAAGTAGGTTAGCAGGGTAGACTGAGAGGAAAGCAGGCGGAGAAGTCACAGAGGCAAAAAGGGGGGGTCCGAGCACCGCTCTTCCACCGTGGGACTATTCTGTCAAGAAGAAGGAGGAAAAAAAAAAGTTGATCCAAATCTATTCACCAGTGCGCGGAGACAGTTACGATGCGAACCAAAGCGACTTCGTACACTCTTTTATTTTCCCCGGACTTTACCGAGCGATAAAAAAGAAGAGTTTCGGATAGCTTTTTTTTCTTTCCCCTGCCGTGGTTTGCGAAAGCTGCCTGCAGCTGGGACGAAGTTAATATTTACAGAGTAAATTGACTCTGGCTCCAGCGCCGTATTCCCCTCTCTCCCCACTGTCACTTACAGTAAACCCATGTAGTCCAGTTTTCGTCGTTCTTTCCAGAAATAAGAAAACACCAAAATGAGAGGTAAGTTTACTTTTTTTTTTTTTAAATGTCACAATAAATGCGTGTGTTTTTTGGGGGTGAACTTTGTATTTTGTGGTTATGTACGGGTTGGAACAGCCACATGTGTGCACACAGGGATTTAGGAGTGCGCCTGTTTTCCTCTCAGTTCGCGTTAATCCCTCATGACTGGATTATAGGCGCACAGAGCTGCACGCCAAACGCTAAAGGACGCAGCGCTGGAGGCATGGCGTTCACTCGTGACAAATGCTAAATGTTATACATGTTTACTTTTCTTTCTTTCTTTTTTCCTATGCATCTGCTTATTATGATAACATCAGACCAAGTCCTAAATGCACACATGCGCATTTGTGCTTTGTAACTTGTGCAGTGACAGACCTTACAAACCTACCTTTTTAAATAAATAAATAAGAAAACTTAGAAGTGTGAGCGCGATCTCACCTGAGACTCCTGTAAATTTTGCCAGGGCGTCCATGTTGGGGTTATGCAATGAGGAGAGGGAGGGGCGTGGAAGGAGGATGTTGTTAACCAAAACTAGAATTATGTAATCGAGATGTTATTTGACCTTATCAGGTGTCTAATCGGCTAAACTAAAGCTTAAATAGGCCACATTTAGCAATAATCACGCAATCGAACATCATAATAATTATAAATTAAGACATAATCTTGAATTTGTAAACTTATAACCATATATTTTGTTAATATTTCCATATATTTGAAAAATAAAAGAGCCCTTCAAATGCGCGTGTTTTCGTGGGGTTTTTTTGGGGGTTTTTTTTGCAGCTGATGTTACAACACGGATCTGAGCAGCAGTTTGTGTAGTTGTGTTATTGTTGTGATGCGGTGGCTGTGGCAGCATGGCCGACTGTGTGAGTCTACAGAGGGAGACGGACCTGGCTGTTCCACTGACCTAGTTATGTCACCCAACGTTATACAGCACACACAGCGGAAGGAGGGGAAGCGGCTCCGGGAAGCGTCGTGCCGCCCGGACTTGCGGCTTCATGTGCGATTACAGGCTCGATGTTCACGGTGTCGCTCCCTGACACAGGCTGAACTTGAACTTGGCCTGGGAAGAGGGCAGCTCCAAGTGATAAAGGGAAGGGGCTTTTATAATGAAATACTAAAGATAGATACGATTTCACATGAAATCAAACTAGTCCTCAGATTTGCAAAAAATGCAAATCACTTTCATATGAAATCTTTTTACTTGTTGGAAAGAGGCAGCATATAAGACAACCCCCTCCAATTACAGCGGTTTTAAAGAGGCTGATAGTGTTCTGATGGTTGGATCTGTTTGTTTGGCAATTTGGGAGTTTTGGCCAGAGCAAGGATTACTATCTATCATGTACAGGAAAGGAGATTACCTGCAAGGAGTTTGGGGGTTTTTTGGCAGGGGAAGAAAGATCGTTTTTTTTTCTCTTGTACTTAAAAGATAGAGAGGTGGGGAGGTAGGGAAGGGGGGTATCTGGTGGAGGGAGTTTCCCTTTCTGGCAGGATATTCAAATGTAAACAATCCACAGCCCTTTCTTAGTTGGCTGCACTCAAAATGTAGTTTAGTCACACAACCTGTCATGTCCTCACTGGAAAAGCACATCAGCATTTTTTGCTATTTTATCCCATCTTGAATCGTTTTGATTTCAGAGTGTTGAGTCATTCCAAATGTTTAGGCATGCAGATGGGCTCTGGCCTGTTGTGATGTCTGGGCTTCTGACACTTCCCCTCGTTTGCTGCACTAGACAGCACTTCTACAAAATGTGTTCCACTTATTTATAACCTAGCAGACAGTGAAAGATCACAAGACTCGTGTCATAAGCTGACAGCCAGTGTAGGAAGTCCGTGACTTTCTTAGCTCTGTTCTAATCTCTCCCAAGTGGGGCCTCAACTTGGGCCTCCACTTGCTTGTTTTTGCATCTTTTTAAATAAAGTAAGCTAAATGCACGGGTGGCCAGATTGTATATGTTAATTTAATGCATGCTGCAGTCTCAAGTTCTTGTGTTTTAAGTTGTATTATTCTAAGAGAGTTAATAAATATAAATATATATCAGAGATATAATTGAGCACATAGGTTGTTTAAGACGGTTCCAATGTAATGTAGTTCCAATGCAACAAGGAACAGTCACAGTGGACTGTTGTTATACAGCTCTGTGAAACACTGTAAGCCTACACCCAATTAGAAAGCATGATACAACAAGCACTTCAGTGTTTCCAGTATGTACAGCATAGAGCTCCAGCACAAGGCCTCCACCTTTTGTTGAAGGTATTTTCTGCCAGTCATTATGAGTAGGTAGCAAAGAATTAAAGGCACGCCGCCTTTTATAAAGACTAGGATCAATCTTAGTGTATCACTTGTTATTTTAACCCTTTTAATAAACCGACACAAACAAATTGTCCTCCTTATAATTTAGTTTTTATGATTATATCATCGAGAAGTGGCATGTGTGCGTGTGTTCTTGCACGTATGTCTCAGGGAACATGTGGAAGGTAAAAATTCAGCTTTCTCTTTTATTAAGCTACTGACACACTGACATACTGACCATTTGACCCATAAGGCAGGTGGCTCCTGGGTGAATTACTGACTGTTTGTTCCTCGTTAGATGCAGAGAAGTGAACTGCTGGAAGCTCAAAGTCAGTGATTTTATTTCCTGTTTCTGTCTTTGCCTCTCCATACCCCACCCCTAGTGAATTAGCCTCTTTAGAGATAACAAGGTTACACATTTAGCTGCCTGATAAACACTGTGAGGCCAACGTGTTTGCCTGAACCGTTAAAGAGCCTGTTCCCTGTTTATTTTGTGCAAAAGGTTTGGGTGCGCCAAAGTCCTACAGACGAAACACCTGCCGTACTCAAACAATACTCTGCGTTTGCCATTTGCGTCATTTCTCATCATTTGTTACTAAGTTAATGTGTCACCCAGTAATAAAGCTACAGGATATATGAGCTATGTTAGCGAGAAGAAGAACTACCTTGATCCTTTTGGAGAGCTGGCTGTCTGAAGAGTGCTAAAGGTCACATACTTCAGACTAGTTTTCAGGGTTAAAGGTACATGTTTGGGTTTTTTTGCAGTTTAGTGTGGCCACTGTTGCTGTGTCGCTATCAGCATTTTAAGCAGCTGAATTCTTATCAGGTAGTTAGCTAACAGCAATAATTCTGTAAAGATTAGCCAAATATCTGACATCTGAATATCCCTTAATCACTAAAGGCACAAAAGTCTGCAAAAATTAGGACAAAATGGCTTCTAATACATGCATGGGCTTCATAGTCTTTAATAATGGTTAAAATAATACTTTTACAGTGTTGGTCCAAAATCTAAATGCGTCAATTTGAGGGGGCATTTTTCACCATCCTATCACTAGTGGTGTTTTTACGTCAAACATTAACCAGCCAATCAGAAGAAAGTTAACCGGTAATTAAAATAGCTGCTATTTGAAAATCTATTTTGCCACTGACTGCTTCTTTTTTAAGGCATACCTCTTAATTTTCTGTATAGATTTTGTTTTCTATCTAATCAGTTTAACTGCATGGCTGTTCCTTATTCAGAGCGACTTTAAAACAGGGGAACAGAGTAGATGCATCTGTTTCTGTCTCTGGTTTTTCTTGGATGTCTGCACAGATTCAGAAAAGAGGCCCATGAAAGTATGTATGTGTGGTTGTAGCAACAGGGGTGGCTGGCTGGGCATCTGTGTTATTCTGGCTCTCAGCACAGGACAGGAATAGAAGCAGAAGCTCAATGTCAAAGACCTGGGAGAGGAGTGGGGGCTGAATAACTGACATTCAAGTTCAGAAATGGTATGGTTTGCATGGACAGCAGCCAGGGACAGGAAGAGAGGGCAGTCACAGTTCTAGCAAATGTCGTTTATCTTTAATATAAAAGCAAGGTGAAGCCCTAATTAATCTATACAGAAGTAGGAGAAAACTGTGAAGGCCTGTGTTGGATATTAGGTAATGTGCAGTTTGTCTAGGCCTGCTATCGTTGCCTTTCTTGTTAAATTTGGCTGTTATGTAACCAAGCCAGTTTGCTAATGCAGGCCACAAGCCTTCAGGGAAATGTTTTATGGTGAAGTCTGAGCATTGTTCAGCTCCACCTTAAAACTGCTCCGCAGCGCCGGGATCGCGCTCGCCTCCCTCTCCCCCTGCAGTGGGAAAGTGTGTCAGTAGGACAGACCGTCCACATGGGCTGACAGGCTACATCGCCCGAGTGACGTATGACTCAGCCAATACCAAGAAGCTGCTAATGCAGCTCAGCCAGTGGGAGAAAGAGAGGCTGAGCAGGGCGGGTTGTCAGTGTTGCTAGAGTGAGCGTGCTGAATGAGTGTTGTTAGGAATGCTCACAGACAGGAGTTATATAATCGTGAGATGAGGGAGGGGTGGAGGGGAACCTGAGAGAAAGAGAAGAAGGAAGGGAGGGAGGGAGGGTGATATTTTTCCATTGCATGTCTGCAGCTGCCTTGATCAGTTGGAGTATTTCAGTCAACAGTTTTAGAGAAGAGACAGCCGACTGTGTCATTAGAAAAAGAAGTGGAAAGTTGTGTTTTCCAGTACCTAAGAGTGCAACAGTTCCTTCTCAATCCCTAAGTGCTTTTCCATACGTGATCCTCGCGGCACAAAGGGTGATTTTGTAAATCAATCTAGGATAGTACAGGCAGAAAACCTCTGCTGTAACTATCATATGATATAGAGCTTGTCGTCTCTACCGCGACCTAAAGAGAACGAGTCTTTGTGTATGTGTCATATGTGCAAGTGTCATGTGATTTCATATGTGGTTGTGAACTCTGTTGCCTCATGGGGGCCATTTACAGGGCGCAGACAAACACAGTTTATGGCAAGTTCTCATATACACTGTGTGCTAATTGCGGGACGGTTTGTTTATGGGGTTGTTGACATTAAACAAATAATCGATGCCAGTGCTACATAGTGGAGATCACTCAGTGGACTAATTACAAGATGTGTTTTTGAGTGGTCTGGGTCAACGTCAAAATACGGTAATAATTTCTTACCAATACCAATGAAAAGGCCTGAGGTGCATTGTTTTCAGTTAATCATATGGTGTACCGAGCAGTTTACAACACAAAGAAGTTCAGAGATCAGAAGGCGTAAAAGTGGTGCGTTTGGGAGAGAAATCGGGATAGCGCGGTCTAAAGGCTAAATTTGTGCCTGGCTCAGGGAACAGAGATGTAGGAATAGCTTTAATTGTATTAAGCTGATTGAATTTGGGAGTGAAACTAAAACTTTTCCAGATTTTGAACAGTTGTAGGGCTGTGTGGACAACAGATGTTGGACTCCTTATTTAGGAGAAAGGAAAGCCAGCGCAAAACAGCATTTCTTTGCCAAATATGGACTTGTATGAAACTATTTTTGCAAGTCTTACTAAATATTTTTCTTCCTGTTTTTGTGTTGTGTGTTTGGATGTTAAAGCCAAAGTATGACTGAATATGTAGTCTGAAAGCCTAATGTGAAGCACGGCTTTCCTCTTAATTTTGAGACACATTAAGGAGCAGTTTTCTGACCTCTCCTCCATGTTTCTTTTCATCAATGCAGCTCAGATCGAGGTCATCCCCTGTAAGATCTGCGGGGACAAGTCCTCAGGAATCCACTACGGAGTCATCACCTGTGAAGGCTGCAAGGTGAGCCCAGAGTAACGCCTTGGTATCAAATCTCACTTTAACCGAGCTGTTTTATCGAACGTTTGCATCTCATTCGCAGTGTCTGTATTTTGTCTTCTTGTGTGTGTTTAGGGTTTCTTCCGTCGCAGCCAGCAGAACAATGCCATGTACTCTTGTTCCCGTCAGAGGAACTGCCTGATTGACCGAACCAACCGTAACCGCTGCCAGCACTGCCGCCTACAGAAATGTCTGGCTTTGGGCATGAGCCGAGATGGTAAAAAACAAAATACACGCAAAAACCATGCACTTTATCCACCTTACCAACTTCCTCAGTCTTTAAACTTTTAACAGTTATCACAACCTATTTGGTTAATCTGAGACTTGCTTAAATAAGGGAAGTAAAGAGATATGTGTGTATTCAGTGACACGTAAGGCGTGTGGGTGTCATCGGTTTCAAAGCTGATGCCAGAGGAATTTGAAGACCTCACCAGTAAAGATCGAGATCAGCTGTTGTAAGAGGGTTGGTCACATATAGACCTGTTCTGTGGGCTGCAGAAAGAAGACAAATATTATGTGTCTGCTACCCAGGGCTGGGTAATACAGTGCTCATATATAGAAATAGGGGATTCAAAGTGAGGTAAGATATCCTACAATTAGACTGAGGAAGAAATGTTTACACAAGCTCTTGAATTAACCTAAAAAAAATTTTGAAAGTGCAATATCCTTTTATCTTTTCAGCAGAACTTTATTTAAGCTTTTATATTTGCTATTTTATATTATACTTATTTTATTCTGTGGAATGAATGGGTTGAACTCCATTTTCACTGTGCAGCAACATAAAATAATCTTTATCTGTATCTTAGCTTAAACGTGACAGTCAATCACATACTGTACATTTAATAAATAAAATGTATTTGTTTGTCTACTATAATGAAAGTATTTCTGTTTTGCAGCGGTGAAGTTTGGCCGTATGTCAAAGAAGCAGCGCGACAGCCTCTACGCTGAGGTTCAGAAGCACCAGAAGTCCCAAGAGTGTGTGGGGTCTGGAAGCGGGGGCTCTGCCACTCTGTCCTTACCCAGGGAAGATGGAGTCTGTGGCAGCGGTGGGGAAGATGGCGAAGAGGGTTTGAGCAGGTCCTACAGCAGCGGCGGCTCCAGCTCCACCCTCAGTGACCTGGATGACATCGCCGCGCTGCCTGATCTGTTTGACCTGCCGTTGACACCCGAGGAGGCCAGCGAATACTGCAGCCTGGAGCTGCTCGGAGGCGGAGGAGCCAGTGCCGGGAACACCTCCAACTCATCGTCTTCTTCTTCCACTTCCTCGTCTATGTCCAATCAGAATTCCCCACAGCAGACCATGCTGGATGGCGCGGACAGTAATGGCATCCAGCTCCTGCACTCTCACACACATTCGCTTCTGGGACACACACATGCACTGCTGGACCAGCTGCCTGATGACTGCTCAATAACAGACCTTGGTGAGTGCTTAATATAATAAACAACAAAAAAAAAAGTTCTTGTTCTTCACCCGTAAACCCGTGTGTACAGGAGTACCTCAAAATGTCAAATAGCGGTGGCTGATGTGTAACAGGACTTTATTTGACAGGATATAATAAAAGAGAAGAGTGATTTAGAAGTCCGTATTTTCCTAGTGCATGCTTTTCATGCAACGTTAATATTTCTTTCAGCCGTTTGACATAGTCACTCTTAATGGTTCGTGAAGCTTATGACTGATTCTGGTTAAGCAAAGCAGAGTCAGTCTGGATCATTATTTCAAGTAAAATATGCAGGCTTTGCTTTGAGAATTTACAGTGAAATGCTAAAAGTATTTCTTTGTCAACAAGCAAAAGGGTTGAGCAATAAGTATAATATACTACATGAAAAAAAGTTAACAGCAAAAAAAGAAATCATATTCAATTCAAGGACAAGGACATGGTTCATCAAAAGGTTGATTTAATAAAAGGAATCTGAGTCATACATGCTAAATCTAAAAGCAAAGAACGTTGGCAAGTTTTATAAAGAACACAAAAAAATAATAATAGTCAAACTATATAGTACATCATCTCTCCAAAAACGGCAACAGATGAAGGGATGGGTGTGTTTCGGGTCTCTGGAGATCTTGAGCGTGAACACATTTCACTTTACAGGTGTTGCAACAACAGACTGTGAGGAATTGAATGGGGTTTTGGTTTTTGAACTTTTAAATCAACCAAAAAAACCACTTGTGAATAATAAATGCAGGAGGTGGTAAAATGACAAACGGCTGTGGAAATAAGGTGAGGAAATGAGCCATTAACACTCCTGTCAGGGTCAGTCAGCAGTAACAGCAGAGTGGTGCAAAGCATCTAGTAATTCAAGGTCACACGGCCATGGTCTGTAGATGTGTAAACAATACCAGTGTTACACTGTAACTCTGCTGAGCTCAATGCTGTCTTTCCAAAGCGCAAAATCGGTGCTACCGCAAATAAACAGCACTGATTGTGTGTGTATATACCTGTTTTGTCTTACAGAGCACATCACTCAGAGTATTGTTAAGTCGCACTTGGAAACGTGTCAGTACAGCGCCGAAGATATGAAGAGATTCAACTATGTACAATATACACCTGAAGAAATGCGTACTTTTCAGAACAAGGTAAATAATCCGCACGTGCCCTCCTGAGGATCATAAGGAAAAGGAAAAAAAGACCTAAACCAAGAAGACTGATCCTATTAGTGAGCATGGGTTATATAGTCAAAGCATGATGGAGCTTATTCTTCAGTGGCATACACCTCCAGTCCTCATCTAAAACTCACAGTAAGCCACACTATTGCTTGGCATGTTCTTAACCATGAACATCCATATTGTGGTTTTTTGAGTCAGTCGGAAAATTAGAAAGACACATGTGTCCATAAGATGTACTGTAATATGCAAGTTTTTCTATACTTAACAGAAAAACAAAACTATTTACATCTATATTAATATTTGGGCATCAATGATCGTATTTCTTTTTAATGGGAGGCTAGGCATCAGGATGCTGTCCATCACATTATCATTGTGACATTGATGAACTTTTAGAACTTAAATCTCTTCTTTCTTGCACACTTTGCTTTTCAGTCTGCTGAGTGGATGTGGCAGCAGTGTGCACACCACATTACCAACGCAATCCAATACGTTGTGGAGTTTGCCAAACGTATTGCAGGCTTCATGGATCTGTGTCAGAACGATCAGATCATTTTGCTGAAAGCAGGTTAGTGCACAGTCTATGAAAGCGCAAATACTCTGTTCACTGAGTTTGTTCTTCGTAAGTAAACAAAGGCTGAAACTTGCTAACTGTGATTCCTTCTGCTTTGTTTTTTTTTTGTCTCCAACTCTACCTTTGCCTTTTGTTTTAACCACCCGTTCGTTTGTTTGAATAAACTATACGCTCCTGATCTGAACACTGTACCGAACACATCAAATTGCGCAATCCTGGTGGGAAAAAAACCCAAAACATAATTTTATGTTACCTGAATACCTGCATATATCTGACAATGCATTTCTGTAAATGTTTTGAACTTTTTAAAACACTTTAAAACTGTTCAAAAATGTCTTATATATGCCGTCCTTCAATCTGGGTCAAAATTGCTTACATCTTGTTGTTTGTTTTGTACGTGTTGGAGTATCTTGGGCTTTTTCTATCCTCCCCTCCTTCTTTCTTCTGTCTCCATCTTTTTTGCTCTATCTGTGGCTCCGTTTTTAGGTTGCCTGGAGGTCCTCCTTATACGTATGTGCCAAGCGTTCAACAGCAGCAACAACACCATTTTCTTCAATGGAAAATTTGCTTCAGCTCAGTTCTTCAAAGCACTAGGTGAGTATCAGAGCATTAAAAACAATACAATAAATGTCGGAAATATCACATTTCTTTTTCTTTATGCAAGGTTTATAATCAAACATCTGTTCTAAATGCAATATGCAAATCTACCATTATTGCATTCAAAACTGCCAGTGATCCCACTGTAAGAAATACAGCCAACACCTCTATACCTGTTACCTAAACCCTACATTGATCAACACAAATCATTATTATAAATGACATAACAGTCATAAATGTCACTGTAATGCTTTTTCTCTAAGATAGTTATTTCTCTTTTATTCTTATCAGCAGCAGTTCGTCACAACGAGAACAGATATTAACGTTAATTAGGGCTAATTGAAACCCTGCAGATGGATTTTCCAGTTTTTGCCTCATTTTTGCCTCTGCGATATCACCGGTGCGCTCTAACAGAAGAAAAATCAGCTTTAAAAACATTTAAACTCATTTAAAGGAATGCTGCTCAGGTCTCATTTTAAAAGACAGATTGGTCAGTGGGGAAGGATTTTCCCTTTTCTTAAATACTTCTAAGAAATCAGATACACAGTAATCTGAGTAAGAAAGCAGCTCATTTAACTGTTGTGAAATTTCCAAATCAGGAAGAGAGACCGAGATCTTCAATCTCTATGCATGTCCTGTTTCTCTAAGCAGTGCTACCTTTATGATTATTATTTCTGACAATTAACTTATCAAACACAATGCATGTGTGCAGGCTGTGATGATCTCGTCAGTGCAGTGTTTGACCTGGGGAAAGGACTCTGCCGTCTACAGCTGTCCGACGACGAGATGGCTCTCTTTAGCGCTGCTGTCCTTCTAACGCCGGGTGATTATCTTTCATGCACATCTCCTTGTCGCTCATACACACTTATAAAAGCAAACAAGCTTGAGAAGAGCTACACATTTGACTGCAAAATAATAGTGATAATCAGAAAACAGGTTACACTTACATTCATGTATTAGTTTTGCTTTAGATGTTTATTCTAAATGCAATACTGATTATTAAGCTAACTTGCAGTAAAAAACCTTAATTTGGTTTCATGCATCCGTGTATCAGCTTCAGCATCACATTTGTGGGTTGCTCGGATGACAAAAGCGTAGATCAGTTTCATGACATAATTGCATAAATGAAGCTTTAATCTACCTTATTTATCGTTTCCTGGGGATATATACAGTATCAGGCTGGGAGAGAAGGTGTAGAAATCCTGACACTTGATGTTTCTATTCGATTGGATGGTGTCAGCTAGCCCTCACATCTCTATCAAGGCTTTCGTTTAAAATCTCATCTTTAGAACCTACACTGTAGGTGGCTAATATCTAAATGTCATCTCTGTAGACCGACCCTGGCTGACAGAAGGGCAGAAGGTTCAGAAACTCCAGGAGAAAGTCTATCTGGCTCTGCAGCACAGTCTACAAAAGAGTGGCGCATCTGACGAGAAACTGGACAATGTAAGGTTAAGCAAACGTTGCCCTTTTTAAACACGCACAGTTACGCATTCACATGTTTACCCTTGTATTTTTTTCATCCCCACAGATGCTGTCCAGGCTGCCTGTAATGAAGTCCATCTGTAACCTCCACATTGATAAACTGGAGTTTTTCCGTTTGGTCCACCCAGAGACAGCCTACAGTTTCCCACCACTGTACCGGGAAGTGTTTGGCAGCGAGATATCTCTGCCGGACTCCACTGACAGCTAGACAGGCAGTTAGGCAAAAGACAGAGAGAAAGAGAGAGAAAGTGCATTAAGATGTAGGGAAGCAAAAAAAAAAAAAGAGAGAGAGACAGAGAAGGGTAAGGATTTTTAAGATCCACAACCAGCAGTTAAGAGACAATCCAGGACTTTAAATTTTCCGTCTCCCATGATCCCAAAGTAGTCCTCCACTTTCCCAGCAGGCAAAAGCACCTTACACTACAGACCACACATGCTCACGGTCCTCTGCATATTGTAGCATTGACAACACACATATGGGTGTAGTAGTAATAATAATAATGATAATAATACCACAGCAGCCCACTAAGCATGTAACAGCTGCAAGCTCTAACACATGTTCAGCATGTGATCCACTGCGGATCACCCAACCATTTATGAATGTACCTCATCAATAAGCACAAAAAAAAAAAAAAAAAAAAATCAATAAGCACCAGTGCACAAGCGAGAAACAAACAACAGAGAATGTACAACCCTGCCACTTTCAAGACAGAGTTTTACAAATAGCGTTTGTATAAAGTTGCATCAAGTAACAAGTCTCCCTGTTCTTGCAGCTCTTAGTCGATATTCATGCATCTCAGTATGGTACGTCCGCGTATTCATACAGACAGCATCCTTGTACTGACCATCACTTAGGGACCAAGATCATGAGTCAAAATTTGTGGGGTTTTTTCTCCATGACTCACAACTTCGGCTGAACTCAAAAAGCTAAGTACCAGTTTCACTCACTTATTTAGACAGTGTTTGGTGCTGCCTTTTTGTAGGCTCTTGTAATGCAATGACAAACCTCAGTCCCACGCACCCCCTTCCTTGTAAATGCCACTTAGTGACAGGACATGATGAAATTATCTTTAATTTATATACACATTTATAAAAGAAATATTTTAAATAAGAATGTAAATAGATAATAGTATATAAGTGTATGGAGAGAGTTAGAATGTGTGAGTTCCGTTTGGCATGAGAGGGAGAGAGAAGAGGATAGCAAGACGTGAGAGGAGGATTTTTTTTTTTTAACGGATGGATACGTGAGGAGAACTGATATTTGGACTGGAATTTTTTTATTTTATTTTTTTTGCCTGGATGATTTTTCCTCTCCTGACAATACTCTCAGGTTTGCACGGCAACCAACAACCCCAACCGGGCAAAGGCGCGGCCGTCACCCCAAGCGACGGTTTGGACATTTGCTGCAGATGCAACACAGCAGCGGAGCCGGTGTTCTCGAACTTAACGAAACAAACATTGTTTTGAATTTGAACTGTCAGCTTTCGGTTTGCACTGTGGCGTCCCGTCCCTCCGCCCTCCCCTCTGCCTAAAAAGACAAGAGGATAAACAGTAAGGAAACGAGAATGCAAAAAGGCAACTGACGACTTCAGGAACTGCATAACACAAGCGGACAGACCAGGACTGCCCACCTGTTTCTAACCAGCAGTCAGTACACAGCTAAACTGTCTTCACTCACAGTGTTTCAGGTGGTTAAAGGCCGGGATAACGATGGTCCATAATATGTATCATTAACCTTCTTTGCTGGTTGGTGCAACTGTATTATTTTGTACATTTGCTGTTCCTCTCTCCTCCTGTAGTCCCAAACCCGACACTTGTCTTATTACGAAGCACTTATACTTTTCCTCGTTCTCATTGGACACTAGTCTAAGGCCAGACAGAGCTACCAGCTGCCCCCCTGAGTTGGGCTTCAATGCCAGTTAAGACTTCATTTAATCTGTTGAGCTATTTGTATCTTTTGTTAGAAGCCTGTCACACAAAAGTCACCCATAACTGTTTACATTTTTTGATGTACATAAATAACACACGTTCTAAAGGTTCTATTTTAGCATAGAGATGGGGATAAATGTCTTACGATGGGCGATGGTTGTCGAGCAGAGTCCAAGGACCTGCTGCCTGCTGCTCAGGGAGCTAGCTGTGATCTCCTGTCCCTTTATTACCAGTGTCGTCTTTTAGCCTTGTACTCCTCACACCTTTGCACCTAAGATGAAACGCATAACCATAATCACTGTGGACGTAAGTTATTTTTGTGAATGTTACTCACAAAGTGTCAAAGCCCTTCCCGTTTGTCCTAATATTGTAACTTTAAATTTAAGATGCATAGGATTACAAAAAATAAATAAAGTAAATAAGTTAGAGTTCAGGATGAATTTCGTTATTGGGTTTAATGTTTCTTTTGCTGTGATTTTCATTTATTTGTCTGTTCTCCACATTTTTTTTTCTTTACGTGTCTCCACTTTCGTCTTGTAAAGTCAGTGATCTATTTTTTTTTAACTGAAGAAAGAAAACTTCAAACAAAAAAATGTTTGTCTCCCTTCTCTTTCCCTGTATGACAAAATGTACAAGAGGTATATTACTAGTCCAAGAGTCACACAGCTCGATATACAGTATATTGTTGTCCAATGGGATACATTATATGTGGTTTTAAGAATGTAATAAATTGTTTCTTTTTCTTTTGAAGTGTTTGTGTAATTTATTTGCTTTTGTGTCAATTTATACAGGTCAATGCACAAGAATATAGGCAAATGTATAGGCGGTTTTCCACTGTACAGCATTATCAGGGAGGCTTCAGACTGGTCCCAAATTCATGCTTCTGTGAACCTTCCCTCCCAATGCCAGACAGTGGGAGTTGTGAAGCGCTATCTTCAGCCGCTGGAAGAGTTAGGAGTGTTGCAGCAGATGGTCTGATCCCCACAGACCCTTGATCACCATATAATGGAGACAGACTGGGATTACATGAATGTAAAGAAGCAATCCAGACAGCCTAAATCCACTGGTGAGCTCACCAAGATGCAAGAATGTGCTGGTGTAAGGTTAATTTGCGTATATAAAAAAAAAAAAGTGTAATTTGCCACTTAAAAAAAATAATTCATGCACTATAATTGATAAATACATTCTGACTAGAACCTAAAGAAAATTCACAGTGCTGCAAGTTCTTGCATATGGTTACCGTTCGGTGTGGGCTAAAACCAAACGTGAAAAGCCAAGAGCATTGTTGTACTTGATCTTGTACACTGTACACTCTAAAGTTTCCACATGCCATTAACCATAGATCTACAACAAAAATCGATTTGCTAGAATTAGTTAGTTCAGGAAATCACTTTAGCTGACTGTGACTTTCTTCCTACAAACTCGTTTTGTCCTCAGTAAATTAATTTAACACCTCAAATTAAGGTTTAGATTTTTTTTTTTACTTTTTAAAATGCATTTTAATCTTTTATATTCAGCTATAAAATATTATTTGAAAATATAATAGGTGAATCAGTAGTGGAAATCGTGTGGAAAAACGAATGACCAGTTACTTATTAGAATAGAGAAACAACCTTTAGGCTTCAGTACTTGCAGTTTTAATATGGAGTAACGATACCTTAAGGTGGGCAGTTTATTAGTATTTTTATTTATTAGTCTACACGAAGTGCTTTGGTCTACTTTATCCAGCCGGATGAAGCCTCCCACACGAACCTGAAGCCAGGAAACTGTGGTTGCTTAGCAAACTTCTCATCCACGATCCAAAGTTTGGAGACGTGTTGCTCAGTCGCTGTTTGTGCTGTGAACTCAGAGCAACTGCTTTCCTTACGTTTCCCCCCTTCTTTGAGGTCCAGGTGGCAACGCTGAAACCTGCAAAGATGTCCGTCGCAGGATTTAAAAAACAGATTTACAAAGCCACTCAGGTAAGCGCGCGACAGTTAAACATTAGCCTGTCGTTTAGTTAGCCATGTAGCATTCTGACTACCTGGTTAAGCACAACGGAAAACTTTAACAACAAACAATTAAACACCTCCAGCTTGCTGCATATACCATAGGCTATGTTTTTGTTAAACATTTCAGAATATGACAAATGTGTTGCTAACGTAACGGCTAACGTAAAAGTTAATAGTTGACTTTATCTTAGCTAATGCTAATTAGCGAAACATTGACACAGCACTGGTTAACCCAGCTGTTAATCTTTCTATAAAAGTTTTGTTTTCCTCAAGTCTAACGATTTGTATTTATGCACCCACTGTTTTCTGATAAATTACTTTTTCCCCTAAGAAAGTGAGACCTGGGAACAGTATTTGTACCGAGCTTCTACCAAAGTTTTGTACTACTTGGCTTGTGCTCTTGTTAAATTGATGTTAAAAGAGCAGCAGACAATCGGAGGTTTCTTTTCCGTCTCCCAAACAGAGACCTCGTACGTTGGGTGGAGTTTCTTCGTATCTTTTCAGTGTTTTGTTGTTGTTGTTGTTGTTGTTGTTTTCCATAGCAGGGCAGTTAGCCAGTCTTGTTCAAAACTAAGGTTCCTTATCTGTTTCTTGGTGTATCGCAACAACCCCGAGACAGATGAGCTGTCCTGTTAAGATGATAACAGTTAAAAGTAAACTAATTTTAAGTGTTTAAGTTTCATATGTTTCCCAGCTGTGTAAAATGATCTGTCATTATTTCTTAGATATTCTGTTCATCAGTCACCTGGTGTAATGTTCTTTTTTTTTTTTTTTTCCATCTTCAATAAGGAAGTATAAAACTCTAAGCTTAAGAGTTCAGTGCTGTGTTTTAAACATTAGCTTTTCTCATTGCTGAGCATCTCCTATGTCACATAACAAGCATGTAAAAACTGAAGCAGCACACGTTAACATAGACAGCTGAGGGATTTGAAAGCTTAGATTCAGATGATTACACAAATTTAAGTCTGTGCATTCTTGTTACATCATGAATTTATTGTACTGGGTTTGTCTCCAGCTTCCACTTATCCATTAACAGTAATGCTTGTTATCAGAGAAACATAAATAGCTGCCCTTTGATGTAAATGCAAAACCTGCCCATGACCTGCGTTGTCCCTGTACCAGCTTTGCTAACATCATGTGATATAAAAGGGATTGCGCTTACGTCGGTGGGTGTGTGCGTCCTCCATTGTAAGTAATGGAATCCTAGTAATGTGGATACTGCCCAAGCCAGCTTCAAACTCACAAGTAATAACACAGATCTAGTTGTTATGTTAGTACTGTAACAACGGATAGGTGAATCCACAGAAACCAGTTCTTGCTAAACTAGCTGCACAAGTGGTTTGCTAACTATACAGAACAGTGACCAGTTCCTGTCATAGAAAAATCAAGAATTATTTAATATGCTATGGCTGCAAACACACAAGATTTATACTGAGTGTTTTTTTTATCTGAGTTGTACTACCTGGCCCAGCACAGCTAAGCATCTTGTCATTCAGGTTTTAAAAGAAAAAAATGGGGTGGAGATTATTAGTTGTGTAAGGTAATTGCCTAACAGACTTACGTCATATGGCCTAGATATTAATTACATATAGATTCTACATTTACATTTTAAAGTTAAATCTTAAATAAAATGTGCGATTTTTCAAATTACTGTTTTTAGTACTTTGCCCACACAAAACCCCCCACAATTTTTATTTCCTATAGCCACTGTTGCAGGAAACAACTAAATAAACAAGCCCTTCAGCATGTTTTACAGTTTATAAGTGAAGTGCCAAATCCCTGTGCAATATCACATAAATGCTGAATGGTTCATAACCGTATCAAAAAAATCAGTGCACCTTTAATTACTCAGATTATTAAGACTTCCTTTATGTTTGACAGACTAATCTCTCCTCGGCATGTGGCCACCAGTGTTGCACAAATTTCTGCCATTCTTCAGAGGCCATTTTTAATTTGCTCCTTATTAGAAGGACTTTGTGTTGCTTTACCCTTTATCTTATTAAAATATCCCAAACAAATACCCCAGACTAGAGCAGGGCGATATGGCCAAAAATATTTATCACGATATATATTTGAAAATTTGTGATAACGATATAACCGACGATATAATTGATGCGAGACAAAATACAACTCCACAACATTACTAGCGCAAAAAGACAACCTTCCATTTATTTTCACTTAAACAAGAAGCTGGTTTTTATGTACATTAAAGCTTTATAAAAATGTAACAGTGCAAATGCAAATTCCTTGCTGAAAGTTTAACCAAAAGGCATTTCCAGTAGAAATGGGCTGACATATCCTGAGCATAACCATATATAATATCCACTGAAGTTAAAAAGAGGTGCTTTGCAACATTAAACTGCAGTGTGCAGTACGCATTTTTCGGACCATAAGGTGCACGGGATTATAAGGCACATTAAGCGAAACAAAGCAGTCAGATAAATCAAACTTTATTAAACTCATTCTTCTTGCTTCCTCCACTTCTGTACCATTGATTCATTAATGTTGAATTCTCTGGCAGCTTCTCTATTCCCATGTTGTTGCAGTATATTAATGACTAACCTCGTATTGTGGATGGATTATCTCAGTTGTTCTCCTGACTGAAGTTTGGTCCGTTTACAGCATCCTGCCATGCGATTGCATTTGTCTCTAACCATGAAGAACCTTCACGTTAACTTTTATAAGTGGAAAAGTGTTCGTCCTCCAGCTTCACTGTTTATGTTATGCTAACATAGCTGTGTCGCTAGCGATCACGTAGCACATCATTATATACCAGCTAGCCCAACTTCAGTAACCCTACAAACGTCACTGCTGTTTAGTTTCCTGTCTTCATTTATGTTGGAAGTGATAGCAGAGCTGTACGTTTGATTTTTTTCAGAAATCTCTCAGTCAGAACATGCTATATCATGCTTAGGTAACTAGCGAAACTAGCGAGCTAACTTCCGCTAGCTTCCTGCTAACTTCTAACTCCGTTAAATGTAATAACTTTTGTTTTCATGGATGCCTGGAAGTTAAACTTTATAGTTACACCTGGTAAAGCAGCAATGCTGATCGTTTTATTAAAGATGAAAGAATTTAGACAGTTTTTAACTCTAAGTGATGCTGCAGTGTTGTTTGACCTGAAGCATACGGAGTTTAGGACCCAGATTACTCCCAGATTTAAGAGCATCTTAGTCCGACAAATATGACAATAACAACGGCCGCTTGCATGTTCTGCAAAAAAATGTGCTTTGTTGTGTATCTGACGGACAAACACCAAACCAGTTCCACATCACGGAAGTTGCACCATTTTTACAAACCAATTCTGGTTCATCTGTTTCACTCAACAATCGGCCATGTGCTATGAAAACAAAGGCACTGCGCATGCGCGTTTTACTCCCATTCTATCGCGATATTTCATTTTCCTATCGTTGCCTAACATTATACTGGTGTTACCGTGAACGGTATAATATGGCCCAGCCCTACCCCAGACGTGCAGGCCCAGGTCAGAGTTTTGTGTTTTTACCAATAATATAGAGCTGCCATGCCAGAGGAACAGAGGAAGACCACAGAGGAGATTCATGGAGCTAGTGGTGGAAGAGATCCTCAGTGTTGGTGTGAAAAAAGAGAATGTTAGGGATAGGGTGAGATGGAGGGAGATCATCCTTTGTGAGTGCGCATGCGCCATTAGCGTGCTGCCTGCTGTAACCCCTAATTTCCCTCGGGATGAATAAAGTATTCTGATTCTGATTCTGATTCTGAAAGGGAGGAAGTGTGTAGTGTTTTGGCATTGTGCTTTGCATCTTTTGGCTACAGTATTCCCTTTTTGCCAGTTTTTGGAGACTGCCAGTCATCTTGTCAGACTGTGTCATGGTGTCATATGGATCATCCAACATATTTTTACAGAAAATATGTCAGCTCAAATGGGGCCTGCTGGGCCCCATTTGACATTATAATTCATTATAATTAGCCCATTTTGAACTTGGAAATGAATTTGATTTTAAAGTGGTAATTTCTGCTCCTTAGTATACTGAAGCCAAACCCTTTCACAGGAGCTGAATTGGTTTTACTTTTCTTGTTGGCCAAAGACATTTCTTGGACTAAGCTGAATTAAACCTGCCACTGTCTCGTGTGGTGCTCAATAGAAGATGGCTAAGCTAACATTGCAAGGTCAGATCTGCACCTAATTGCTTGTTTGAGGTCATTGCTGGAGGTTTGGTGAGTTATTAAAGCCAAATGTTCACTCACTGTTTTCCCTCCTGCAATGGGAATGTGTGTTTGTCTGTGTTCAAAAAAGCACAGAAAAATAGTTGTATTTTTAACTCAAGCCTTTGATTAGTTTCAGATCAGATCAGATTTGTTATAAGGGCAGAAAACCACAGAGCTGCAATGAGCTAAGTTTTGACTTCCCACTGTGCATAACAACTTCTCATCTGGTACAAAGAGATTCTTTGATTTCAGTTTCTAAATAGGGAAACATCCAGGGCTAATCTATTTCCCATGAACCCTTTGGTGATAGGTGCTTAGGGCGAATTTCAGAGTCATTGAAGGTTAGAAAAAAACATTGCCAGGCCTGTGTACAATAAACTGGAGAGATTGATCGATCCATCTGTTCATAGAGTTTTATGTGTAGTGTGTTGCTGACAGCTGCACTGGACTGAACTGAACTGAAATAAGAGCGCGCACACACAATGAGCCTCTGTTTGGCTTGCCAGGAGACCTAGTGGAAGAAAGATGAAGCCTGCATCTGTGATTATTAAAATTATCCATGGATGTGGCTGTAGTGTAGGAAACTCTGCTAAAAGTCTGTGCTGGCCTAATGGAAAAAAGGAAAACTTCTAGTATAATTCCTTATGGAATTATGGTTCTAAGTAAAGAGGAAAGAACTCAGTCCCTCACACAGAGCTGAGGAGGTTGCTTCCCCCATGGAAAATGGACAAGTATTGGAACTTGGGAGTTAATTAAAACAAAATCTTGAAAGATAAACAACAAAGTTTTAAAAGCAACAAAAGCAAAGGCGTTGCAGAGGGTTGTGAAAACTGCCCAACGCATCGCCGGAGGACCACTTCCTGCCATAAAGGACATCTACAGGAAGCGGTGTCTGAAAAGGGCTGGGAAAATCATCAAAGACCCCTGTCACCCATCACATGGACTCTTCACCCTCCTGCCCTCTGGGAGGCGCTACAGGAGCCTCCGGACTAAGACCATCAGGTACCGGAACAGCTTCTTCCCCACAGCTGTCAGACTCCTGAACTCTGCCTCCTGACATCTGACCCACGTTAACACATGGACATACACACATCCACAACCACCTACACACACAATGGACAACTGTACCCTCATACACACAATAATAACATGGACTGAGCCACCACTCTCAACCACTAGCACTATAGCCTCTGTAGAAATTATCCACATATTTCACTTATCTTAACTGCATTAATGTATAATTCTCTGTAAATAATCATTCTGTACAATTCGATAATTTTTAATTCTACAACTGTTTATAAACTGCATAGTTCACATTTCTGTATAACTGTATATCTCATATTTCTGTATAGTTTTTTTAAATTTCATATTCTGTATAGTTTTTCATATTTATATCCTGTTCATAGCCTGTACTCACTACAGCCTGTACATACTTATAGTTATAGCATATTCATAACATACTTCATACCGTGTACATTATAACATACCATAATAGACCCATTTCTGTAATATACTCACATATCTATATTATTGCTAACATATATTTGTAATATATCTGTATCATGGCTAAAGCACTTCTGGATGGAAACAAACTGCATTTTGTTGCCTTGTACTTGTGACATGTGCAATGACAATAAAGTTGAATTCTATTCTATTCTAAAAGCACAGGTGTCCTTGAATCTGGAAGTGGATAGAGTTGTATGCAAAGGGTTAGGCATTTTGTGTTGGCGCAGACAACCAGCATTTTAGATTCTCTGGAGATTATTTAGAGAAGCCAGAATTTGTCAAGCTCAAATGTTTACAACATTTGTAGAAAAAGTGGCTTACAGTTTTCAGAAACATTCACAGGGATATCAATAGAAATTTTATATGAAATATTTTTTCTTTTTCAGTCTTCGTAATCCTCCGTGAAGGCCAGTCAGAATGTTAATTTCAGTCAGTTGTATTTTTCTGTTTGCTCTGGGTTCACAGTTGATGAGTGAGAAGGTTGGAGGTGCAGAGGGAACCAAACTGGATGAAGACTTCAAGGACCTTGAAAGGGTATTTATTGCATTCCACATAATACTTACAGCTCATGTGTTTAAGTTGTATTAGCTTGTTGAAATAATTTCTTCCAGCTTCCTTTGATTTACATAAGTGGCCCTAATGGCATTCAACTTGCATTAAATTTTTTTCATTTCTTGTGTGCCACCAGAAAGCTGATATTACCAGCAAAGCAGTAGTGGAAGTCCTCAATAAAACAACAGAGTACATCCAGCCTAATCCAGCAACGAGAGCTAAGCTTAGCATGCTCTCCACAGTTTCCAAAATCCGTGGGCAGGTCAACAGTCCAGGCTACCCCCAGGCTGAGGGCCTGCTGGGGGAGTGTATGACTAAATATGGACATGAAATCGGCGAGAGTAGCAACTTTGGTAAGAACAGCAGTTAATAGCAGGAAAAGATATAAGGTAGAAGAGGCATGTTATACTTGATAGCATATGCTTTAAATTAGGAAAAGACACAAGAATGTGGACAGTATGATAGGGGAGTTGTGTGCATTTGTGAGGGGGTTGCCGACAGACATTGTTAATTTGGGGGCTTTGTTGTGTTTGATTGTTGCTAATTACATGACTCATATTATCTTAGGCATGCTCATGCTAATTGTGTGTGCATTTTCCACAGGTGGGGCTCTTATAGATGCAGGAGAGTCAATGAAGAGGTTGGCTGAGGTCAAGGATGCGCTGGATATTGATGTGAAGCAGAACTTTATTGACCCACTGCAGGGAATCGCTGAAAAGGACATCAAAGACATTCAGGTAGACTCAAAAGATTTTGCGCATACAGGCCTAGGCATTCACTAATGAGCTCTACAGTCTGCATGTGAGTTACAATGTTATAAAAAAGTATTCAGAATCCAAGCTGACATTGAATTACACTAATGACAAAGAACATTTGTCAAAGCAGTTATGAACAAGTGAAAATCTTTTGATGTTTGTATGATAGTATATATTCTGTGAAATTTCATCCTCCTAATTGTAACACTAATCTCCCACCCCCACTTTGCAGTTCCACCTGAAGAAGTTGGAGGGCCGCCGTCTAGACTATGACTATAAAAAGAAACGTCAAGGTAAAATCCAAGATGAAGAGATCAGGCAGGCCCTGGAAAAGTTCCACGAGTCCAAAGAACTGGCTGAGCGCTCAATGCACAACCTCCTGGAGACAGATGTGAGTATTAAGTAGTACAATGTGGCTTTTAGAACTGCTGCGCCAAGTTCCTTCAACAGATAGTTGTAAGAAAACCTGACATTGTTTAATGAGTCTGATGTAACAAAAGTATTGATGTGATTAATGCCACATTTGTGGCTCTGTGTAAGACCAAAAGGATTAACTTGTAGGAAGACTGTATAAACTTAGATTATATATCTGCAGGAGTGCCAGTGAGACACTCTTTGTTATTCTACAGCACTATCAGCATTATGCATAATGAAAAATACTTTGATAGAGACTGAATGTATTGTGACAAGAGATCCCCAATGAGTTTAAAAGCAGCAGTAGCTTTTAATTTTGACCAATTGTTAACCTAGTTCAGTGTCAACAAACATGGTTATTTAGTCTATAGTCATCTTTAATCATTTTAGCAAGAATAATGATTTAGGGCAGATTTTGTGGCTGCCAAGCTATCTGTGTACCAGTACTTGCAGATCTAAGTCTAGGAGGAAATGTATTATAATGCAAGGTATGCTGATGGATTACTTGTTAAAGTCTGTAATGGTGCATTAATACAGTAGCACTAAACTGAGAAAAGAGTGGCAAGTCACATAAGAAACTACGTAGCGAACATGAGAACCATGTGAAATTACATTGCCCAACTGTTTCACTGTTGCATGTTTTGGAAATGCATGTAGTTGGCAGCTCACAGGTTCTCCAACATCAAAACACACAAGTATTTAAGGGCAGTACGTATCACCTGACTTGCCTTGTTTTTTTTCCAATGTGCTGTGCAGTTATGCGAAACCCGTCAAACCTGTTTGGTGTGGTATTTGCTGTCACCATGTTTCGTTTCTTTTTTCTGTTTTTTAAATACTCATCATGTTTCTGCCTTTGTAGGTGGAGCAGGTGAGTCAGCTGTCGTCTTTTGTGGAGTCTCTGCTGCAGTATCACAGACAGGCCACACAGATCATGGAGGAGCTTTCTGACAAACTGAGAGAAAGGTCAGCACCAGACTATTTTTGGAAAGTGGCATGCCTTTTGTATGTTGAGGCTTCGTCCTCTGGCTCATGACAGGATGATTCAGCCGTATCTTTTATCCATCTGATTACATCCAATGAATACCAAGCTGCAAAATATGTTTAGTTTTTTGTTTTTCTGTTAGAGAAACAAAATATCAGTTTAGTTTAGAACTTTAGATCATTTTGTTTTCTTTTAATAAAATGTGTCTAGTTTTTGTGATTGGATTAAAGCCCAAAATAAGATCGGCCAACTCTTTGTTAGCATGTCTGTATTTGTATTGGCACATCTTCTACTTGTGAGCTCAAAGAGGTAGTGGTTTGTGATTCTGATTGTTTGCAGGGTAAATGATGCTCAGTCTCGCCCAAGACAAGAGTACACACCCAAACCCAAACCAGCCTTTGATTTTGGAGAAGTAGAACACTCAAACGGAGGATGCTCTTCATCCGCTTCAAGCCCTCCAGCTTACTCTTCTGGTACACTTCTTTCATTCTGTTTTTTCCCCTCTTCATATTGTGTGTGTGCGTGCGTGCGTGCGTGCGTGCGTGCGTCTCATTCATATGACTGATGTGTCTTTCCTTCTGCAACATTAAGCAAACACAGCACAGTATCAAGGGCCATCCTTCCAAAGACCGTCCATCAAGAACAGACGGCGTGAGTGGACAGAGGAAGAAAATGTGTCACTTGCACTGAACTTAAAACTATTACTACTACTACTACTCAGCCTGTTGCACATCTTTGTAGCAGAAAAGTTTATGCATTAGTGTGAAGTGTCTCACTAGCTTTGCTACACTGTGATTGGTGGGTCAATTAATAACCAAGGCTGCAGATACATTCATTCATTGGCAAACAAAAACACATCTTAAATAACCATTGAGTATGGTATTATGTATGAAGTTGTATGTATCTGACAGCTTAGTGCACTGATGACTGAATCTTCTGAATCTCAAGAAGAAGAAAAAACAATCGTGATGTACCCAAATATTTAATTTGCAGTTTAAAGTCTGAATCAATTCTCAGACAAAAGAGAAGAAAATAATGGGGAAAATATGTAGCCTGATTTGTACTCCTGCATTGATTTCTTGAGGTTCAGAAGGATTCTCCTTAAGCACACTGGTGACTAACTTAAAAGTCTTTATGTTTCCAGTTTTTATGACTTGGACTTCATGGCTACAGAGTGGACTGGAAAACATTGGTGTTAAATTCCCTATAATGAAAACCTTTCAAAGGAGAATATACTAACCTCGTTGAAGGGAAATTGTTTCCATGGAATAACTGTATTTGTTTTTTGTTTTGTTTTTCTCCCTTTCTCCATCTCTGTGCCTCTGTCTCTTTCTTCAGCTGAGCCTTGCTGTAAGGCCATGTATGACTTTGAGCCAGAGAATGACGGAGAGCTGGGCTTCCAGGAGGGTGACATCATTAAATTGGTCTCTCAAATCGATGAGAACTGGTATGAAGGAAGCCTCCGTGGAAAATCAGGATACTTCCCCACCAACTATGTTGAAGTGATGGTCCCTCTGCCACACTGAAAACAGCAGGGGTTAAGATTATGAAGAGTGGAGGATAAAGGATTACCAGATCTCTTGATAACAAAGATTATATAAAGAGTAAATATCAAGACAATGACCAATATTATTTTGTATCTCAAGGTTAAAGAGTACACACAGATTTGTAAAAACATCAAGGGCAGAGGAATGTTCGATGAGCCAAATTATATCGTAATATTTGGGTGCTTCTGTCATATCCTGAGTTTTATAGCCATTCTCTATGCACCTGTGCACTTTTTACACTACACCTCTATCACCAGGACTGATTAAGAAATGCTGAGAGAGAATGGTGTTTGGGGAAGAAATGGTCTACAAACTCCTAAGTGCAACAACTTTATTTTTCTTATCCTGTTTTTATACTCAGAATATTACGTTTCGTTCTATGCATTGTTCATATTGGTACTACACACATGCATGCGTTCCTCTAAACACTATTCATACACTCCCATTTTTAATCTCTGTACCTTAAGGCCTTAGTACTGTGCGCCAACATGGAGGACTGGCTACCCTTTATCAATGTTTAGTCTCTGCCGCCCTCTAGTGGTCACAGAGTTTCTTCTTAGCTCCTTATTCAGCAACACTATTCTGTGATGTTTGTTGGCTGTTTCTTACCAAATCTATGTTGGGTAGTTTGTCCTAAGTTTTAGTTTGCAGATGTTGAAACAGCGTGAGTGAGTCAATAGATGTATTTTTTTCTAAACATTGGTAGTTTTAGCATTAACAAAAAGAATTGCAGTTAAACTCTAAAAATTACAATTTAACATTATTTATGTAACGCAGGTTACTTACAACCTAGATCATACTGCCCTCATTTTATTCAACATGGATGCCAAAGAATTTTTATTTTTTTTTAATTTCCAAAATGCAAAGGGCTGTTCGTGTGCACAATTGTGTTGATATTTCAGATGATTACATGCAGCATCCCACCGTTCATGTTGTGCAACGTTACACCAAAGCCAAAACCATGTTCTTTTAGTTCCTGTTTTCTCAGGCTCTATTGATACTGCTGGCAGTGTCACTCATAATGTTCTGTGGGGTGTTTTTTTGTTTTTGTTTTTTAATTCAGCTGTTTGTTTCATGAACTTTCTGTCACTGGTGCATTTTCCACGTCAGTGCTCGGGTGAGCTTGGCCTTATTATTCTAACCTCCAATTTGATGCGTGGAATTTAATCTGATGTGTGTTTGGTGTTTTTTGTACCTGCCTCAGTTTTCAGGCCGAAACTGCATCAGACCTGATGGGGGTTACTATCTTCCAGTGACTGTGTACTGAATTTACAAATAATAAGGAAGGACCTTTGCACAATGGCTGGTTTCAGTTCCAATTAAGCCTATTACAAGCAAACTATGAACTGTCATGGTCTGTGCTGTTCACTAGAATGCCAACTTTCTCCTCTTGTCATGATCCCCTTGTTAGACCGCCCCCTGCCCCACTCATCTCTCCCATCTCCATTTAAACTGAGAGTGGAACAGACAGGTCTTTTCAGCAGGCAAGGGCACACAGCACTGGATTATGCCCTCCCCCACTATGCGTTATTCACCACCTGCCCCTGTGCCCCTACCCCCTTTCTCATTATCTACCCCATCCCAAGCCCACGGTGCCTCTGAGGCTCAGTCTCCCAGTCCATAATACCATCATTGCTATCACAGTAGATACCTCTTAATGTTTTGCTTGCATCTGTGCTCTGTTATTAGTGGTATGCATTGCACCGGGGGTTTGGCATAGCAGACTAATAATTGTGGTTCAGGTGTGGGTTTACATGCCTCATTACACCTAATCAAAAGCCCCCTTCCCAAGTTTAGGAGAGGAGGAGGGTCAGGGACTCAGGGGCTCAGGTTGAGCTGTTCTGTAGCTTGTATAATATTCATGAAGAACAAAGGGCTAAGATCAGCTTTTGTCAGCTGCTGCTCTTACTGTGGAAATAAAGCTTTTATTTCTTTTCCCCCCCATCATGCACGCTTTTGAATTTTCTGTGAAAGTAGCCTAACTTTTTGTATGTTTTTTTTATTCTAGCTTTTGCCATATGCAATGCCTCATTTTTTGTAACTGTGACACAATAGGGAGAAATGTTGAGACTAAAAGTGGGATTATCCTGGATTATCTTTAGGATGTATGAATTACCTCTATGCTAAATGTAATCTTGTGTATTGTATAATTAATGTGGTGTATGAATGAATGCTGTCCATTTGCTTCTTTAAATAAATGTTAAGTAATTTGTCCCGTGTGTCTGTGTAAAACTAAACTGCTACAGTTTTTGTTTTGATTTTTTTTTTTTTTTCGTTGATTATCACACAATACATATTTTGACGTTTCGACAAATGCTCTTTTTTTTCTTGCTCACTAAACATCTCAATACTTGGGACTTCATCCCCCAGTCATCCTATTTTTGATCTCTATAACCACCCGTCTGCATGACCCCCAGACACAGCAGGCTGCATCAGCCAGCTGTTGGATTATTGCCACGGCACTATCTCATCGGGGAAGGCGTGTCAGTCCCCGAATTACTCAGCGCCCCTTTGTCCTCGTTCGGTGGCCAGCCAGCGACACTCATGGCGGCTGCACCCGTCAGGCAGCGCTCCGGACCAGGGGGGCAGCGGGCACAGCTCCCGCCCTGTTACTACGAAGGGTACCTGGAGAAGCGAGGACCGAAAGAAAAGGTAGGCTCACCCGGTGCACATCAATTGCCGTATTTTGGTTTCGGCGCGTCCTGTAGATGCTGGAAGTCGGTGTGTGTGTATATGTGTGTATGGACCGCACACCGGCTGAGCCACCATTCCCAGAGAGCTGTCAACTTCCTTATTGTGCGAGAATGGGTGAGGCGAAACTGCACTGCTGCTGCTGGCGGGGATTTATTTAATTCACACAGCGGTGAAGCATATTGGAGGCAAAGCATGCAACGATGTAGCATCTAATCACAGCGTCTGAATGACAGAAATCACGACTGCTGTCGAACATTACATGTTATTGCCACATGAACCGAACAGGACTGTATTTTGTTGATAACGGGGCATCTGATTGTCACAAACGGTACCCCAGCCAAGTGTTTCCACTCAGAATCCATTAGCTGACTCACAGACACTCAATCTTTTGAATTATTGATCCGCCAGTCTGATCTCTGAAATACATATCCTAGATTTCAAATAAAGTTACACAGAGAAATTGGCAGTTTTGCCCAAGGATACTTTCACGTATTAGCTTTATTTATAGGGAAGACGATAAAGAAGACACTCCCCAGGTGTCCTACCCCTCTCTGATTAGGCTCCTTTTTAATGCAATGTGGACATGTAATGTGAGCATGGCTCAGGTGCAGGGTGTCGCAGTGATCCATGGCCACAGACTGACAGCAGCTGAGGCTCACTCACTACAGCCATCTCCAGGGACAGGAAATGTGGGGGTGATAAAAGGAAAATATCCATTACACTGACAGGGAAGACAGCACTGGCCCTTTTTGGTTTAACATTTTTAGTTCAGGTCTGTGTGTCCATCTGTATGTGACAGGCATCCAGGCGGCTGTGGACGTGCCTGTGTGGGAATTCTTTGTATTTCTTCAACAACGCCAAGGACACTCATGTAAGTTCCAGATTATATAGCATCTTGTGTGTCTTTTTTCATATAATAGTGTGCTGGCACTAAAATATAATTATGTGTGCAACAGTATGTGGAGAAGCTGGACCTCAGCGGCTTTGTGTCCCTGAAGGACGACTGCAGCCGGGACAGAAACCTAGAGGCAGCTAGGCTCATCCTCCAAATGAAGGATGGAGAGACCAAACTCACAGTAAGCCACTTGGCTCACACACTCAGACGCAAAGATGCTAAAATTAACAAATCTTTGCTGAGACAGAAAATGCTGCTGCTGTCTTTTCCAGGCACCAAACTTGGAATCACGGGAGCTGTGGAAAGGATTCCTCTACTCTGTTATAGATGTAGGTGTTAATCTTTTACACAGCTGCTGTCCCTGCGTCCCTGTACCAGCCTGCCTCTCACATGTTTTTCCTGTCCAATTACAGCTGAATGTACCATCCTATCTCACACTGCTGCCGGGGCAGCTACAAATGCTACAGGAGGTGGTGGACAAAGAAAGAGCCAGGCGGAGAAGTCGCAATCCTGCACGAGCTCCTCCTTCGCCTCTCTCCGTTCCTTTAGTAGGAGAGATCCCACCGTGAGCGCTCCTCTGTGCTACATAGAGAAGATGCACTGCAGCTAAAGTGGCTTTGGTATATCACCACATTAACTGTAATACTGTGTGTTTCATCTGCAGATGTTTTCGGCCTGTGTCCCGGACGGAGGCTGAAGTCCTTTTAGAGAGACACCCAGACTGTGGCAACATGTTGCTTCGTCCAGGCAGAGACGGATGCTCGTTGGCCGTTACTACTCGACAGGATCTCAACGGGTAAACACATTCTGAATATCTGAAAACCGCAGTTACAAAATCACAAACATCAAAGGTTAACTAGAATATCATTACATGCTGTCTTTTTCTTTTTTGTGGCTCCAGGTCAGTTTTCAGACATTACAGAGTCACACAGAGGGACCAAGGTGGTTATGTCATTGATGTTGAAAATCCTGTAAGTGCACAAGTGTCATCAGTTACAGTTTTACAACATTTCATAAGAGGAATGTAAAACATGTTAGTATAACTGACCTACTTTCAGATTCATGAGTATTAGGAAAAGGAGAAGAGGTTTAATTTTTCTAGTGTACACCACAGTGGATCAGGAATGGTGTGATTGACATAAACACAAAGAAAAGGAAGGATTTTAACAATTATTGCATCAGCCATTTAGAAACTACAGCATTTTCACAGGCTCAAAAGTAATTACACATTGTGGACATGGGTGCCTTTTTTCATTTAGGAGACACAAGATACAAGACTTGTAACAAAGCAGTGATTTTAAATCTTATTTTGGTGTTAAGTCAGCACATTTTTAAAATGTTTATCAGATTTGACTGCGGATTCTTTTATATCTCAGTGACCATCAAAGTTAGGTCAGATGACACATATAAATAACTGCCACAAGTGTCATCACTATGGCTTTCAAATGGCGAAACCTGCTTCTAAAAATACTTTCATTCTCCAGCTCAGCAACACTAAAAGATGTTAAAGACTATAACAGACAAGTAAAGTGGATGATTGTGGAATTAACTGATTAAAAACCCCTTCACAACATCTAGCCAGTTAAGAGCACTCGAGGAGGCACTGTAAGTGTATCATTGTCAAAGCCTGCAATCAAGAGACGCCTTCACGAATGTGCAGACGGTTTACGGCAAGACACAAAAACCACTGTTTACGTTTAAGAACAATAAGATCAGATTAGACTTTGCTTGGAAACAGAAAGCAATATATTATTGTGCAATAAGATTCTTTGCTAAAATTAAACCAAGATGAACTTTTATCTCAAGAATGGGAAGAGTGGGCAGAAGGAAAATAACAGCACACGATCCAAAGTAGATCACACCGGCTGTAAAATACACCAGAATTAGCGTTATAGCATGTGCATGCATGGCTGCCAGTGGAACAAAGTCCACCAGTGTTTACTGATGATATGACTGCTCATAGAAGTAAGTGGGTGAACTTTGAAATGGATGTATACATTTTGAGTAAAAAAGGTACAGTTTGAAAAGGTTATAGCAAAAGTAACCCAGGAGCTTGATAAGCCAGAGAAGTGAAATGAAAGTGGTTGAGTGAGTCTCAGGATCTCCGTTCAAATGAGCATGCTTTTCACCTGTGCAAGGGAAAAAAACCCAGAAATCCACTAACAAGCAGCAACCAAAAGCAGCTGCACATAAGGGCCTGGCAGAGCATCACAGAGAAGGAACCACATTGTTTGGTGATATCCATGAGTTCCAGACAACAGAGAATCCTTGTATGCAAAGGATTGCATTCAAGCACTGAAAATAATCCCTCTGAAAACAATGTTTAAGTTTTTATATAAAAAAATGATGTAGTTTCTGTATGGGCAATGCTATTTATTTTTGTCTTGAATCAAAGTTAAGAGTCAAAGAGTTTATTTGCATCATTTCAAATCAATCGTGGTGGTGCACAGAGCCAAAATTCACAAAATTGTGGCCTGATCAAAAACTTATAGACCTTACTGTTATAGATTCAGAATTTTAACATCATGGCTGTGTTTTTATTGAAGAAATGTGTGTTGTTGTTTGTTTATTTTTGCAAACATCAAACCGCTTAAATCCAACTGATCAGACTGATGCATGAGATTATTAAAAACACGGGTCTCAGTTCACCTCTTTTATTGTGAATCACAGCTACTTAACCATGATGCTCTATGTTGGATAATTTTTTTTTTTAAATAAAGAGCTTTTATGCAGGATGTCAGATACAAACTTGATGTTTCAGATCTCTTCAGAGCTGTTATTTTCTCTGTACTGACAGCTGGTCCAAATCAAATATAGCTCTGTCCTCACATTAATCCTTTAAAGCTTTTTGAGTTTTCAGGTTTTGAGGATTTTTGTGGATATTTTGGCACACAGGCCTTAAAAACATTATTTGAAAATAGAACTGTAAGACAAATTCTAAATTTGAGTAGAGAGATTGAAGAAAGCAGGAGAATCAGGGCTATACTTCATATTAACACTTATATGTCCTCATTTGTGCTTCTTGTATGTGGAGTCCCCAAGGCTCAATCTTTGGACCGGTTTTTGTTTGTTTATATGCAGTACCCCTCGGTCTTCTGCTTAACAGCTACTTTGCTATGCTGATGATACACGGCTATACTTTTCTGTTAGGCCCAACAACCTCAGGGCCCTCTCCTACCTCAGCAAATGCTTCACTGCCATTAATATTTGCATGCATTTACATTTTCTCCATCTCAACACTGGTAAAACTGAGGCTCTTGTGTTCAGCCCTGACAATTTCTCCAGGGAGGCCAGCCAATTACATTGTTCCCCATCTCCACCAATATCAGATCTTCTAAAAACCTTGGTATTATTTTTGACCTGCAACTGAAATTTGAAATACACCTCCAAGGGAATCCAGACTTGATTCTTTCATTTAAAAAAACGCTGCAAAAATCGGTCGCTGTCATTTCATAATTTACAACTTTAAGATTGCTATTAAAAAGTCACTGGCCCTGATGAGGCACCTCTATTCTTGCTGCTCAGCCTGTCAGTTTATCTGAACAGGTTCTTTGAACTGTTCCACGTTTTTACTTTTAAGCCTGAGGTGATATTGAGGTGCTTTTGAAGTTGGAGTGCCCAAACTTTAGAACAGCTTCCCTCAGCCTATCAGGTCGGGTGAATCTGTGTTTTGTTTTTAACAACTGCTGAAAACTAATTTTTTATAGATTATCTTTCCCTTCATCTTTCTCCCATTATTTTTTTAGCCGTAGTTTAGATCTAATGAGTATATGGAGGTGAGTATGTCAATAACATATGATTGACTATTTGTCTGTATGCTAGATTATGTATACTTATTTTTAATGTAAAGCTTATCCAAACTATGAAACACACTGTAGCTGTGTGTTTTAAGTTAATGTTATTGTTTTTATTGTTATTATTATTATAACACAGAGGTATCTTCTTGCAGATCCCCTGTGCCACTCTTCATGAGGTCATTGATGCACTAGTAGAGAAAACAGCAGGAACTCTTCAGCCTTTCCTACTCGAGGAGCCTTATGAGGAGAATATAAGTGAGGCATTACTAAACATTTCTCACCCACCTTTTTAAACAAATTCTTAATACTAATTTTGTTAAGTTTATGTCATCAGCATATGTTTCTGCCAATGATGAGAATGGAGAGAGGATCCTCCACACTGCCCCCTCAAGCCCCCTGCCTAGGGCCCCTGTCCTTCCTCCAAAACAAGGTTTGTGCCGGTCATATAAACCATGTGCAATGAGAGGCAGAGAGTATATCGTGATCACTGCTCCCATTCTGGTGCAGATCGTTGGTCCTCCAGCAGTCCCCTGTCCAGGTCCCCCGCCCCAGACCGTCGCATTCTGACCTCACCAGTCCCGGCCTCGCCCAGCAACCCGATGAGACGACTCATCCTCTCCCCTTCACCTCTCACACAGAGTGAGTACAAGATGTGCTGATTTCATTGGCGGCAGTTTATCTGCAGTCCTTTAATCCCAAATTGTTTATCCCTGGTTGTCCACAGCGCTCAATGAGGAGCTGAAAATGAAGCTGGAGAAGAGACGAGCGAGTCGGGAGTGACTTTTACTGATTGGGAGGGACTTCCTGTCACAGCATACACAATCTTCGGTGCCAAACCTACTCTCACTGCAGCTACGTGCTCATCCTGTGCCTTCAATGTGGAAGACAAGGGACTACAGAACCACTACTTTCTCTTGGGGAACCTTAAAACTGTGTATGTTTGTTTCAGTATTTATGTTGTTAGATTTGACATGAGTTAACTGACTCTGGCTAGCTCCCTAAGAGCAAGACCGACTGGTTATCACAGATTACTTTCATGCAATCTCTCAAAATGCTGCCCGCCCTGGTTGGCTGATGACCCACTTGCGCGTTGTCCAGTTGCATAATATTGTTTACAACCTGCCTCCGAGCAAAAATACAGTCCACAAGAACTATGAATCACTCACAGAAGGACTGGCACATATCGGACCTCCAGTTGAGCCTCATGTTTTCCTGTTTGAGCCAAAAAAACAAACAAATAAATGAAAAAATACTGGGTGCTAAACTGCTGCTACAACACTGGAAACCACTTAAAAAACAACATGTAGACTGCCATGATCAACTCCAATGCAACAAACTCTGACATGAGACAAATCCAGGCATGCTCAGCTCCTTGAGTCACCTCATTCACATCACTACATGTAGCATGACTGGAATAATAACAATACAACTTAGCTGCACACTCTCTGCCTGCCTGCTCCGAGTCCTACAACACTGCTGTTGACACAATGTAGCTCATTTACAGCTCAACTTTAACTGTGTTGTGCGTGTTTCCTTATTCTCTTCTCTTGTGTACGTGCTATTGTATGGTGCTATGATTGACCAGACCTGCCTGGAAACCACAGACTGTATGTAACTCTAGATGATTTCTGTTCCTCTGTAAAAAAAAAAAAAGGGAAAAAGAAAAAAAAATCAGTCTAGTGTAGTCATAAGTGAGGGCGCCCTCTTGTGGTACGTCTGTCCCATAACCCTAATGAGCACAATCACTTTCAATAGGTCAACCCCTTTACTTTGCAGAGTAAACCTGAAACTTTTGTTATAGTTTTTTTTTTTTTCAGCTGCACTACAGTTAACTGATTATAGGTCTGAAGGTGCTCAAACAACGACAAGTAACTCTACGTGTAAAAAACGTTTACAGATCAGTGTCAAATGACTCTTAAATGTCTTGCAGTGAACAGTTTCTTGTATGTTGGTACATGATTGTCTCGTCTACTTTATTATTATCAAAGGTAGTTGGATATCTGAAGAATTAAATGTGTTTTTGCATGGATCCGTTGTGAGTTAAGGCCTCTTGTTATCGAGATAGTATTGATAAATTCCACTGTTATCAGTTGATGATTAGAAAGACTATTGGTGCCCTGTTTTTCCTTTAAAAAAATCTTTTAGGTTAAAAGTTAAGGTATTAACATGGGGATTATTGCGATTTTAGTCCTTCCACGATCTCGACAACTATCAGAAATAAATGTTAATATGTAATCGACAGTTTCTACACATTTAAACGGTTAGAAATGTCTTGCCAGAAATACGGCTAGACATTTGGTTTCAATTGGAAGCAAGGAGAATATTTTTAAAGTCTGAGGTTTTGCTAAGTTAGAAGAAAAATCAATCTATTTACCTTGTCAAACATGCTTCTTTGTTTAATAACAAAGTGGCTAACCCTCTATCTCCCCTTTCTCTACAACCTTTCTCTTGATTTGTGGCGTCTCAATCAAATGTAACTATAAGATCATAACAAATATGCATCAGTTCTCTGCGCTTTTCATATTTCTGTGCATGTGCAGGATTATTATAGTGCCAGAATATTGCACATGCAGGGAGATGATGGTGGCATTAATGTAAATACATCGTTTCCATCGTGGAGGGCAGATAACAACACGCCGCCCTGCTATGTTGCATTGCTTCATCACTCCTGTTTGGACACGCTGCCAGGTGTTTTTACGGTTTACCTGATCCGCCCAGCTGGAGTCAGCTGTGCCTTCTACCGACAGTAGTAGTACTATAACGAACACTTAATCAGACCGGAGGTCAGCGCCTTCCGCCACACTCTGAAGGGGTGTGGGGGACTAGTTTAAAAAAAAAAAAAAAAAACCTGCGCGGCTGTCCGGAGTAGGAGCCCCGGCCATTCAGATCCTTTCACCGACCGAGGGATATGACCGCTGAGAGAGGCTGTGGACAGAAACGAAGCACCGCTGTGTCTTTAGAAACACTCACTGGAGGCTGACGGGCTGCTGAGCCGTTGCTTGAGCGCCTTTCCTTTTTAATTTTTTGTGCGGTCGCTGATTTTTAGACGCAAGCTTGCAGATAATAAATCTCAGTGAAGCTGCTGGCTACGGCCAACGTCTGACACCTCTGGGGTACGTTAGACGTTAGTCTCAGTTGTTCACACTTTTATTGAGTGTTTGCTAAAGGTATGTGGGAGTTTTTGATTTTGCCTTGTTTATTTGTTTTTGTTTTTTAAACTATCAAACTATCCGTGAAGCGGTGGTGAAATATGTCGTAAACAGGTGCTGGGACTATTTTTTTTTCTTAGAGGAAACCTTGGGGTGTGTCCGTGCGCAGGTAAGACATTAACTTGTGATTCGAGTGTTTGCTCACTCTTAGCTAACCTGCAAGAGCTACTTTATTAACAGCTTCAGGGTGAATTTCACGTTAAAGCTTCACTACATGGGGTAACGTACTTTATTACTATTATTATAACTAGTTTAGCTAAGTAGCGTACTGTTAAATTCTCATTTATTTTATGGATTTTTGTTTCTACATTGATTTTCACACACTTATCGTGTTTGTTCTACTGTCCAGATTCAGTTGAACGTAAACATGAGAGGCATTGTGCTGTGAGTGTGTGCGTGTGCGCCTGCGTGTGGGTGTAGAGTGAAGCTGGGATTGGCCCTCAAGGCTAAATAATCTTATCGGGGTGCATTCTCTGACATGTTGTGGCTCATCAGGTAACACACACATCATTACTTCAAATTTGATTACTGTGAGAGTAATGAAAACAGATGCTCCTTTTGTAACAACGACCTAATTAAAGGTTACCTCAGTTTCTTGCTCTGTGCAGTGAAACCACTCTTGCATCTAACTTCCTTGCAGCCAACTTTGTGCAAGAGCTCGTCTCTAATCGAGCCCAGAATTTGGCACTCTGTGTGAATCTTTCATTGTTTCGGTGCTTGGTGCTGCAGGAGAGCTGAGGTTGACATCCCTGCACCCTGCTGAATGCTTTTCATGGCCCTGCATTAACATCACTATGGCACTGACAGAATTACTGCAGTGCTGACTTTAGCTCACTCTGTCCTTTCTGGCGATTCCTTTACTTTTTCTTTTCTTTCTTCCCCCCCCCCCCCCCCCCCCCCTTTTTTTTTTTGGCTAAGTTTCTTACACTTTGTTTTGATGCACTTTAATGTTTACCCCTGTCAGCTATTGTCCTGGTGTTGTGCTGTACATCCATTAAGGTTCTATACTTTTCCTTCTTTACTCATGAACCGTTTTTAATATCTTGTACACCCTTGTATTTTTCAGCCCCCATCGCCTTTGTGTCTTTGGTCCGTGCCATCCATCTCCCCATGGACAGCCTGCAGAGCGGGGCCAGTAAAGGGGCTGCTACCCTTCAAACACCACAGACCACATCACGTCATAGATGCCACCCTGCCGCCTTTACCGCTCTATGACTGACTGTTGAGGAAACAATAAAGCCAAAAATCCTCTGAGCTTGAGCAAAAGGAGCCATGAATCTGCTGCTGTCCCTCACTGTCTTCTGCCTGCTGCCTCTGGCCTTGATGGCCAAGGAAAACTTACCACTGAACTGCATCCCCCGCAGATCTGTGCCTTATCACAGTAAGCGCTGCTCTTTTGTCTTGTGTAACTTGCAACTTGACTTACAGTGCGTCAGCTTGTGTTAGCTCATATAATTTGGATTGACTCAAAAGGAAATGGGATTTAATCACTGGTGGTTGCCGAGTTAATCATTTGTCTGCTGTCTCTTTTTTTTCCCTTAGGGGACAATGCTCGTTTTTTTAGTGAGAATGATGTCTATAACTACTCCACCATGCTGTTGATAGAAGATAAAGGCGTGCTCATGCTTGGTGCTAGGGAAAAAGTGTACGCACTTGACCTCTATAACATCTCCCAGAAACGTGCTTCAGTAAGAACACCGTTTTTTTTGTTTGTTTGTTTTTTTAACAGGCAGCACCCACTTTATTCCTTTTAAAGCAATCTCTTTCACCAATCCAGGGCAAGTGCCCAACATAGCCGATAAGACCATTTCCCATACCATACCATACCATACCACCAGCTTAACAGGAAGTCTCATAACCAGAGTTTTGACACATTTTTCAAAGATGGGAAAAAAACCTGTTTAAAACTTTGTCCTTAAATTACTCTTCCTTCACATGAATTTATCCTGTTTTCACCTCAGATTGCACCTTATTAATGATCAGCTACAGTCAAAAAATGGCAAGTATCATGGCGTATTTGACCGTTGATTCTTAACACAGTGTAAACAAAGCTAGCAGACATACTAAAGCAGATCATCTCATTTGAGCCGCAACACTTCCTGTTCAGCAACAATTTTAGCCACATCTTCACAGTTTAACCATCTTAACAGCAGCTGTGCTTTCTTTAAAAAAATGTAAACGTTGGAAGTATTGTTCTGTACAGCAGAAAACCTGTTAGCCCTGAGAAACATGTTCTCCTACCACACAGAGTAGTGTGACCAGTAATGAAAGCAATGTCAGAGTTGTGGACTTGTCATAACGTTTGTCATCAATCAGTTATTATGACAGGCCCAAACTTTACCCTATTCAACAGAACTTCTATTAATTTTTTTGAAGTGTGACCAAAATTGTGTTTTTTATATTTTAGGCTGCATGGGAAGCAACTCCAGCAAAAAAGACAGAATGTAAAAACAAAGGAAAAAATGCAGAGGTTGGTTAATTGTAGTTTTGTAAAGGTCAATTTACATTAAGCAGAGGCAGTCACTGGTTCTTGAATTCCTTTCACAGACGGAGTGCTTGAACTATATCAGGATCCTGCATGAGGTGGGAGATGACAGAATGTATGTGTGTGGAACCAATGCTTTTGATCCCGAGTGCAAATACGTGGTGAGATAAATTCACTAACTGATTGAATAGATGGTTTTTGTGGCTTTTCATCAGCTTCACAATAAGTGCAGAATAATTCCAAAGATAAAACGGTGTTTGCCGGTGCAGTCCTTTTCAGGTGATGCATTGACTTTTGAGAAGGAGATAGAGGATGGCAAAGGGAAGTGTCCATTTGATCCTTTCCAGAGATACGCTTCAATCATGGCAGGTAGGTAGAAATTTGCCAACTACACTAAGAAACCTGTTGAAAAGATTAGCAGAGCAAACAGATTTTCTTTTGCTCTCTGGTCTCGTTAGGTGATGATCTTTACTCAGCCACGTCAATGAACTTCCTCGGCTCTGAACCCGTCCTAATACGCTCGTCTGGTAACATACGGACTGAGTTTAAAAGCTCCTGGCTTAATGGTAAGATATAAAAAAAAATTTTTTTTTTAAACCTATTAGTTGAGTCAAAGTTAAAGATTTCTTTTCTTCTTGTGCCAGAGCCCACCTTTGTTTCCATGGCTCAGATGCAAGAGAGCAAGGAAAGTGAAAGCGGAGATGACGACAAAGTTTACCTGTTCTTTAGTGAGACCGCTGTGGAGTGTGACTGCTACAACAAACTGGTGGTGTCCCGCGTGGCCCGCGTCTGCAAGGTGATAAAAGGTTTTACATTGCATGCACTTCCAATGACACTGGCACATAAATGGCACTTCCTCCATTTGTGCTCCTGCAGCCCTTTCCGTTGTTTCGTTGCTATGTGTATTTTTCCTCCTGTTATGAATTTCTGTGTTCACAGGGGGATCTTGGCGGTCTAAGGACTTTGCAGAAAAAGTGGACAACCTTCTTGAAAGCTAGAATAGACTGTCCGGTGCTGGAGTCCCAGCTGCCGTACATTATCCGGGACGCATACCGCTGGTGTGACCCCGAGAAGGATTGGAAGAGCTGTATTTTTTACACCGTCTTCACAGCACAGTTGTACGTTTGGACATGTTTGTGTAAGAAGGAAAAGGCTAACTTCCTCTTTTATGTCTTTAGGACACCAGTTGGCTAAGATGTCCTGCATGTTTGGTGTGTGTGTTTATTTAAGGGACACATCAGACTTGTCTGCAGTGTGTGCGTACCGCGTGTCAGACATAAGCCGAGTGTTTGCAGAGGGGAAGTACAAGACCCCAGTCCCCGTAGAAACCTCCTTTGTTAAGTGGGTGATGTATAGCGGAGAAGTGCCCGTCCCTCGGCCTGGAGCTGTAAGTCTTCCCAAAATTCCCTTGTGCATTTTATTTTATTTTTTTAAAGAAAACCCTAGCAGGAAGCTGATTCCTTTTTGCACCCTGCTCTCTCTTTCCTTTTTGTTGATCCTTTGCTAGTGTATAAATAATGCAGCTCGTAAAGCGGGCATACATGAAACTTTGGATCTACCAGACCGAACCCTTCAGTTTGTCAAGGACAAGCCCCTCATGGACCAGGTTATCCAGCCAATAGGAGATAAACCTCTATTGGTGCGCAGAGGAGCTACATTCACACAAATCATAGTAAACCAAATGAAAGCTGCAGATGGCAACAAGTACCCCGTGATGTTTATAGGCACAGGTTTGCATCAGTACATCATTCTGTCACTTCCTGTTTATTGTCCATTTTGCTGTTTTTGATGACTTAACAGTGGTAAGCATACTGGACTTTATGCATGTAAATATGTTTTCTTGTTTTTATACAAAAGACAAAGGCACAGTGCTGAAAGCTGTGAACTACGACGGAGAGATGTTCATCATAGAGGAAGTACAAATCTTCCACCCCCGTCAGCCAATCAAGATTCTTAAATTCTCAAATATCACGGTAATTTGAGATAACCATTCATTTAAAAGTTTATATCACAGCTGATGCCTCAGTAGTGATATTGTTTCAGGAATTCCATTACATTTTTATTTATTTATTTTTTATCCTTCAGCAAGACGGGATTCATCAAGAATGTGAAAAAACACATATTTAAGTTATTTATAAAGAGTCTTCTCAGAAAGAATAAACAGGTTCAATATGTTTGGTGTCAATGTACATCAGCATCATCGGTGCTCTGTGTTTCTGTCATAGATCCAAGATGTACATGGTCAGCTCTATGCAGGCTCAGACACTGGAGTAGCCCAGATACCACTGGCCACCTGTGAGAGGTCCTCATCCTGTATGGACTGTGTTCTAGCCAGAGACCCGTACTGTGGCTGGAACAGTGCTCTGGGGAAATGCGTTTTCATTTCTAAATCACACCGGTAGGCATCACTTTAAAGACAAGGACCAAGTGATATTGATGTTGTATATGCAAACTAATTTTCCATTTACTTGCTCTTTTTTTTGTAGTGAAATAATTCAAAGTTTGAAAGTTGGAGATGCTTCCCTCTGCCCTGATGCTGGTGAGTTTATTCATGAAACTGAATCTTCTGGAGTTTGCACGTTTCTGCATGTGATCTGTTGCAGTTGTCAAACTGAAAATGGATTTATGGGTGTCTGTTGAAATTTCAGACCCTATCAAGCCTGTGAATTTGTCCGTCCGGGAAGGTGAGGACCTGAAGCTCAGCTGTCTACCCCTTTCCAGCTTGGGAAAAATCATGTGGCAGAAGAACAATATTGATCTGACGCCTTCAGCTGCACTTCAGCTACAAGACGGACTTCTGATCCAGAATGTTTCATTAAGCGATGCCGGTCATTACCGCTGCTTGTCTGTGGAGCACTCCAGAGCTAAAAAGCACAGCATAACTGTAATTGAGCATCTGGTCACAATTGACCTATCAGACTCAGGTGATAGGACACTGGATACCCAAGCTCAGACTGATTGTGCATCAGTTACAGGACTGCAGGTTGCATGTGCTCTTTTGGGGCTTGCTTTTTTTGCCCTTTTGGCCTGGAACTTTTACAAAGGCCATCTGTGTATGCCTTGGAGTTGCTTTAAGAGTAAAAGTGAAGAGCAATCTCAGGAGAGCCAGAACCAGGAGGCTTTACACTCTGGTGTGAGCTACCAAGCTGCACCCAGAGAGGAAAAGTCTGTGGTCATCAGCAGCAACAGTAACAACAACCAACACTGAGAGTCACAAAGCTGAAGCGCATGACATTAACAAAGATAGACTTTAGAGTCAAATCAATGCGGGGGGGACAGAAACAGTTTCATTTCTGCCCTGAACTAATGAGAATAGGGGTTCAGCGGTAATATTTGCATAGAAACTTGGATGTAAAAACATTTCAAATGCTTGTTTTGATAAACAAAACTGATAAAACTAAGTTATTTTTGGTACAAATATGATGTACTTGAATTCCTGCCTTTTTGTTTTATATGCAGGTTTGTGCTCAAATTCCTACTAATTGTTTTAAGTACCACAGATTGGAATATGTTGCAATGACTGGTTTGATTTTTTTTTTTTTTTTTTTTTTTTTTTTTTTTGTTAAACAGGGAATGTACAGTAATTGAAATCGAGCCACTTATTCTGTAACCACTAGCTACCAAGACTTTGTTTTATTGTAATTAAACAATTTCTATATGTTCTTTAAGTTGTTTCAGCGAGTTTAAAATGCTTACTGTTTCATCTCTAACGTGAAGTTTGTATGAAACCCATTAACCAGTGGCCAAAAGGAGAATGGGGGAAAAAAAATCTTTAATGTGTAACTTTTTGACTAAATTACAGTTCTGCTTTCTTAGACATCAGTACAGTGATTTGAAGCTTTAATACTGCTTTTCTAAGAGAGCAGCTAAAACAAAAACAACAAAGCACCTTTACTGTACAGCATGTGTAAAACCCAGTCACTGGCGGCTTTGGTCCGTACTGATCTGTGGCATTTATCTCCTGTAGCGATACCTCTTGAAGTGGAACCAAAGCTGGAAGATCCCATTGGCGAACTGACAGCGAAAGCCGTGTCGGTGCGAGTACTCCCACTCCCTGTTTACGATCTTAAAAGCAATGTCCTCATATGGCGGGCCCGCGTGGAACCTTAAAATCCCAAAGTCCTTGTTGTCGGGACTGGGCTCGAGGAAGTACTGCGGCGTGGATCGCTTGTCAATCAAATCTGGATAGAAGATGTTGAACTTGTAACCTTGGACTATCTTAGGGGGAGGGTTGTCGAAGTCGTAATGTGTCTGGTTGTACTTGTTCCACTCGAAGCCTGTGTGGACCCTGTTGAAGAAGCGTGGTTTCCTGGGGCGGTATTTGTCTGCCCACAGGTACATTTTCCCAGTGACCGGAAACTCAACGCTGAACTGGGCCTCATCGTTGCCCATGCCTTCCTTGGCCCGTCGCACAAAGGCGTCCTCTGCACTTTCGCTGGCATCACCTGACAGACAGAAAGTGGGAAAACAGTGAGGCTACAGTTCCCAATATGCATGGTTATACATTTCTGCAGTGAGAATGCTTTGCTGTCATCTCATACCTGTGACTTGGAGCTGTCTGCGTGCTAACTGCAGCCGGTGTGCGTCTTCCTCTGGGGTGATCGTGTGGGTGTCCAGCGGCAGCTCAGACTGCATGAGCAACGTTGGGCTGTAGCGACCCGAGTCATACTCCGCTTGGCTCTGCTGGATCAGGTCCTCCTCCGTCAGAACAGCCTCCACAACATCATCCTTTTCCTCTCCATCCTTCTTGTCACCCTTTTCGCCACCTTCCTCATCTTGGT